>NC_059073.1:246963930-248213930 GCF_020497125.1 Mauremys mutica | reverse complement strand
CTAACACGGCTACCCCTCTGATACTTATACAACTTTGAAACTTTACTATGCAGAAGAAAAATGCTGCTTCCCCCTTTTTTCGGTAGTTTGCGTTTAACAGTACCGTACTGTATTTGCCTTTTTGTGTGTGTATGTGTGTGTCTGCTGCTGGCTGATTGCATACTTCTGGTTCCAAATGAGGCATGTGGTTGACCGATCAGTTTGTAACTCTGGTGCTTATAACTCTGAGGTTCTACTGTATTTCTGTGTGTGTGTGTGTGTGTGTGTGTGTATGTATGTATGTTTTTTTTTTTGCATAGCTAACCCCCTCATTCTGTAAGCAAGCTGCATCAGGGCCGTACTGACTTTTAGGCTCCGTTTCTGTCACATGCATTCAGATAACTGAACTGATTTAAGGACCCTAGGATTTGATGTGGAAGTAGTGGTCCAAGCAGACAGAAGTACAAGGTAACTGCTTCAGAGGACAAGTAGGAGTCTGAATATTTCTGCTTGCTTGATCTTCTGGATGTCTGGGCTAATGTGAAATGAAAGTGGCTAGCAAAATAAAAGTGACCAGCTCTCCACTCTAAATTGCTCAGTCACAACTGATCCACTCAGGTGACAGACAAGTCTGAATAATAGAAGAAGAAACTTAAGAATCTCACTAGCAAGGAAAGGAAGTCATTTGTCCTTCAGAGGATGACAAATTATTCACATATTTACTAGTAGAAGGGAAAGTAGACTCTCTGAGGCTCATCAGAATGATTTATGTCCATTTTTAATTAGAAATCTCAATGTCCTAAACCAGATTATTCATCTGCGTTTCTATTCTGAATGCAAGCACAGTAGAAAAAAGCACTGTTGAGACACTCACTGATCTTCAGATTGTTAGCCATTTCAGTTTGGAGAATTGCTAATTTATTGTAAATAAGGGCTGGGCCACACGTTGAATGATGAGACTAAAAAGAAACAATGGATTGCTCTCATTCCCTGGGCACCATCCCTCATGTTTGCTGAATGAGGCAGGGATCTTGTGGGAGAAAAGAAATATGTGACTATGTAATTAAAGACTCATGTGTATGCTCAAGGGGGGGCAAATTAAGGTTGCATAGGCATTTTCTAAATGTTGAGTGCCAGACTTTGCAACTTGACCATAGTGTTTACGTAATATATTTACACACACCTTTTTCTAACCATAGTGAGAACATCTCAGTGTTCTCACGTTTATATATGCTAGTAAATAGTAGCAGTAGTCAGTACAAACACCAAAAGAGCCAAATAAGTCTTTATATATGCGTGTTCTAAGACTTGGACAAAGATTTTTTTGAAAAGGAAACAAGAAAATATCATGTTTTGCAATAATTATCTTGAGAATTGTCACAAATCTTTTACTTCCTTCCTTTTCATGATGTTATGCAGTTTTGTATAAATTATTTGAGCCCTGCAAAAACAACTAAAGAAAGGATGACCTGTTTTTTCTGCAGAATTTATAAGTTTGGGTTTAGCATGAATTTGCATTTGTTTTAATCCTGTTTATGATGTTTTCTGTATGTGAATAGCTTAGGCACAGAATTATGAATGGGTATGAAGAACGAACATGGCTTTTCATTGAAAACGTGAAGCGTAGATATTGGAAAGGTCAGGAAAACATAAGTTACATTAAAAAATATAGTAAAGGTTCATTATTGATCCTTGCTTTTAGAGTTTTAAAAGAGGGTGAAAATTCCATACAGCCAAAGGTAAATCAAAGTGCTGGGACATCCAGAAAGGAAGGACATGTTTAGACAACCCATTAACAATCTAATGATGTGACAGACCTAGAGGCAGTTTTGGAACTGTCAGTAAAATTGCCTGTGAAGTCTGTAAAGCAGCCAGATGCTGTTGCTTAAAGCATGTCTTCTGCTTGACATCTGGGTCCTTTTTGGCCAACCTTAACTTTTGTCTAGTTATAAAATGTGACCCTAATTCTAATTTTAAAACAGGAGAGTGTTGATCTTTTTAAATAAGTCTATCCTGGAAACATTATTTTTGAAAACAAATATTGGCTTACTTTTATGTAGTAAAGAAACAATTGATTTACCTTGAACTTTTGTGGAGTAATGTGTTTGCACATTAGGGCTGATCACAAATACATTGGACTTCTAACTAAACTAATTTTTTTCACAAAAGGTATCTGTTCTGTGAAAAATTTCAGCTATTTATTAAAAAGACAGTCACCTGAAAATTTGCTCTTTAATTTGAGAGGGAGACGATCCCAACTTTCAGCTAAAACTTTTAATTTGGAAATGTTAGAATGTTACATTTTGATTTAAAATGTCAAATGTTTCAACATTACTCATATTGAAAAGTTTTGGCTTGCTTTGACATTAAACTGCATTCCCTTGAGCCTCTGCGGTGCTTTATGTTCCCATTCTCCTTTCTGGGCCAGAGTCCCCAGCTGGACTACATCTCTGACGATGCACCACAGCCATGTGACTTCCATGATGCACTGCAATGGTCAGCAAGAGGGGAGATTAAAGTCGTCCAGCCACAGAACCTGGCCCCTGAAATTTCTTTAACTTTTGTCAGTTGTTCTGTGAACCGAACCCCATTTTCTGACCAACTGTACTGCATAATAGTACTTAGTAAGGCAGTCAATGATATTAAATCTCCTTTCACAAGGTTAATTATCACAAAATATCTCAATGTTCCTTTCTGACTCAACAGCTAAAATACTAGTCTACACCATGACTGTGTCCTGCGTTGACTACCTCCTCCTCCCTTGTTCCCCCAACACTCATGGGAACAGGGTGGCAGTGTCTATGGTCATGCTCAAGGGTCCAAGGCTCTTCTGTTGGCCAGTCCTGTTAACAGGTCTGCCCAAAGCTGCTGAGTAGATTCTGTTCACTTTTTGTGACGGGTGTGGCATGCTTTTGGTGTTTGTTTGTTTGTTTATAATAGCACCTCCAGTTTTCTGGGTCACTTTTCAGACATTTAAGAATGGATGATCTGTGTCCTGAAGAACTCACAGACTATGAAATGGGCTTGATTCTCTGGTTAGAAGCATACAGAAGCAGAGACTAGGACTGTCTAGGAACAGGCAGTCTTGGAGAGAAAGCTTAGGCTTAGGCTTGTGTATCCTGTTGCTGTTTGAATTACCAGTAAAGACAAAGCCCAGCATGGGGACTTTGGCTTATACAGCATGCGTATACTTAATTTGGAGTAAAGTTGGAACATCACCTGCTCACACTCCCCTGCAGTCCATCCAAATGCAGCTGCTAACATTATTTCCCTCACCTGTTGATCAGGCTACACAGACTGCTCTCTTGAGTTCTTTCAAATGCCTGTACATGCCACAAGCTCTCCTCTAGGCCTTGCACAACTCCACCTGGCCTGTGTACTAGAATAGATGGTATTGTATCATGTTTGCCTCATCCCCTTTACTCTCTCTCATTTTCTGTTCCCACTCATATCTTTCTGCTTTCTTCCTCATCGCCCCCTATATGGAATGATTTCCAGATTCCAGCACCCCAAGTTCCATGCCTTTCCTTGTTCAAAACTTGCCTGAAGATTCTGTGTCAAATTCTCTATTATATTGTGAGCATTTTTCGTTGCTCTGGCAGCCTAAAGGGACCATAAAATGGGCAGAAATGAGCTCTGTTGCCATCTCAACAGTATCATTTGTTGTTTTTATTCTGATACAGCACTTAGCTTCCTGTAGCAGCTTGAGTATGAACTTTTCTCTGCTGTAAATTTTTTACAGCCTTGCTGGACAAAGAATCACCATTATAGACAAACCCAGCTCTAGAATTCAGGCATTAGCAGGACAGAATGATCTTTTTTTATTTTTTTTCTTTGATTGGTAAACTGTGTAAACTGAGCATAATCTTACTTTCACACTCTGAAATTAGTTTGTTTTTAGCTCAAGTAACTCATAGTATCTTTTTACTAACAAAAATTGTTTCTCATAAATGTGAGTGAAGGTCTTGTATACTGTTGGCCTCATTCATCACTGACTGTAAAAGAACTCATTAGAACTGCAGGTCATTTTTTTTTTTTAAATGTCTCTCTCAATTTTATAATCCAACAAATCTGAAGTTTTCTTTAGTAGCGTTGACATAAATGAAAATGACTCATCAGAAAAAGACTAGATTTTCTACATAATAGGTTCTGTTGGATTTGTCAGTTCGTCAATGTCTTACTCTGTATTTCAGAATTCATAATAATAATAATAATGCCTCATTATCACTTGACCCTTGTTCCGTTACTTTAAAGGAACGTTGTCCTTTTCAGTGAATGAAAATTCTGGAGAAGGAAGTATAGTGATTTATGTTGATTATATGGTAATGCCAGTGAGCTGTGTTTCAGCAATGAAGAATGTGATGATGAAATTCTTTGAATATTGATATAAGGAATGAAAATAGTGGGCATTTTTTTTACAGACCATCAGACCTAGAGAGAAGTGAAAATGAGGCTCTCGATTAACTATTGTGACAGAACCATTATATTTCCTGTATCCAGGGGAGGAATGTAATTATTCCTGTCTTGTGAGTAACGCATGCAGACAAACGCACATTGTCCGATTATGCTGGAAGGACAGGAGACACTGGATGTGGTTTAATTAGGCTACAACTTTATTCCTAAATCTCTGGGAGTACCTGGCAGATAAAATTGTAAGTGTGGGTAATTCCATAATATTTTTCATATAGGTGGGGAGCTGGTGGCATCCCTCCCCCTTATCCATCTTGATCCCCAGCCAACTCACTGCTGGGACCTCTCCACCCCCACCCTCAAATGAGGGTTAAGTGGAGGCTATAAAGAAGCGGGGAGGGGTTGACTCACTACCATATCCGTCAGAGGAGTCCCAAAAAGTTTCTGCTCCTTTAAAGAAAACCTCCTTTAAATCCTTTTCCAATCCATTTAATCTGATCACCATATCTATTCCCTACAGCATACCTGCACTGGACATCTGCCACAAGGAGGTACCAGCAATTAGCTTGGTTGCCTCCTCCCATTCCTACCTGGGCTCTCTGATATCTACTGATACCCAATTTTAATATTGGCCAAAAGCATATCCGCTCCCAAGTCTGATAAGTGGACCTTATCCCCTCTGAATAGCTCTGGTGCCCTGTATGCTATGCCTGGATGAGAAATTACCAACCCCCTATGCCACCTATGAATTTGGCCACCTCCCTATTCACAAATCTCCTAGCCTTATTGACTTGTCGGGTCTTCAGAGCTCCCCGCCACACCCTGCGTTGTAAAATTCCCAAGAGTAAAAATTGGACAGAGTTCTAGGATCAGGCTGAATCCTTAGCTCTGAGCATTAATTCCACTCCTTTACAGATTCCCAATTAATTTTCCTATTAGGTGAACCACAAGTGTATCTGATATACATCATTGTGTACAAAATGGGCATCAGCTGGTCCCAGAATATTCCCCTCCTCCCATGCCAACGCAGGATTGCTTCACCCCCAAAGCCCAGTGGCGAACCTCCAGACAAACCAGAAGCCTGCCTGTCTGCAAGCATCTGGAATGCAAGCACAAAGGAAAATTAACACTTATTCCCCAACTGGGGTCTCATGTATGTTCTATGTGCTTCAGAATGCTAATGCCCAGTTGCCTGAATTGGCCCGGCCCGCAGATGGAGTTCTGCCACTGCTGTGCCGTCCTGATCCTGAATGAGGGGGAACCAAATTCATGTGCTGGAGTCCCCAGCCTTGTCAGTCCCCATCTTAACAATGTAACAAACTGATGTGTTGTGAGGGGACTCTAATCCCTGTGTTTCAAGAGAGGACCCATCCCTTCTTTGCCTGACTGCCTTGTATGCCGTCAGATCCTGCGCAGTGCAGACCGGGCTTCACCCTGGCCTCCTTGATCTAGCTTTGACCTCCACAAGATTGATATCATTAATCGCCCCTCCCAGTGCATATCCCTTAATTCCAATGCCCTTCCAGAAGAATCCCTACAGGACCTGGGTACTAGCTTACTGATCCTAAAAGCTCCAAAAAACACTACCAGGAATGTAGCCCTGAACAAGATCCTCTCTTGCTGACAATGACATGTGGCCTCTAGGATCTGCACCAGATCCCTTAGCATATTGGAAATTATAGGACAATATGTTTCCACCCTTTGACTGGTGCTTCGAGACCACCCTGCTAGAAATCACCAAACTAAAAACCCACTACATGGATCTGGGTAACCATTCAGCCTACTGGCAAACATAAAGGCTGATAAGTGAGTGTAAATGGTTGATGACTCCAGTCGCTGGGTGGTTAATGACACCATGCACTGCAGCACCCAATCCTCTGTAATCAGCCATTTCAGCGACAGGCTCTCCAGCTCATGAAATTGCACAAAATCATGAAAACTTCTCTCATAGCTCCAACATGTTTGCGAAGCCACCAGTTTATGCATTACAGTGACAGCTATCATATGCCAAGGTTCCATACTGTTAGCAGCATCCGTTTGGGTTCCCTGCTGGCTCCTGGTGCCAGCTCCTGAAATATGTCCATTTGAAAATGAGACAGTTAATCTGCTATATCATTATCAATCCTGGACACATGTTTGGAAGAGAAAATGATGTTAAGGCTTAAACGTAGTACAAACACTCTCCCCAGCTTCGTAACCTTCTGTGATCTGAAGGACTGGCGATTATACAACCGCTATGTTGTCACACCAGAAACCCATCTATTTATTAGCAAATTCCATTCCAAAATTGGGGAGGAAGGAATCATAAAATGTTTTATTCTTCATTATCCCTTTTGTATCCAGGTGGAGGGCCATTTCTGGGCATACCACCTGCCGTGGAAAAATACTCCAAAACCTCCCAAAGCATCCGAGTGGATCTTTAAATCAGCCTTGAGTATCTATTGGTCCCTCCACCATGACACTCCATTAAAAGAGGGCTTTCACTGCCCAGACATGAGCATAAATAGTCCCCCTCTCTTTCAGTCACCTGGTGGGGATGGGTCAGTGTCCACATGCTGACCTGGAATGGGGATGCCTCCATGTTACAGGTACCTCGCTGGCTTTCAGGTCATCCTTAAAAGGGCACCACACCTTCTGCTGTCTAGCCACCTTTGAGTCTGCCAAGCCCAACAAGGGTCCCCACTGCTTAATGTGCATTGATGTAATTCTCAGAGGGACTACCAAGAGACTTCAATCAGAGAAGAAGCTATCTTGGACCTACATGCCAGTAGAGAGGAAGTGCAGAAATAACAGGAAACCTTTGTACGCCTGACCATGAGCTGTAGTATTTAAACTCAGAGTAGAAATGGGTTTATGGAATGTGAGATGTTGGATTCCAGAGAACCAAATTCTGGGAAATGTAAGAAACTTAGTGAGTAAGGTGGAAGCAATTATTAAAATCTACCCATATAGAAGAAAGCTGGGGGAAACCTAAACACCATAATTAAAGCCTGATTGTCTATAATTTCTCTGAATCAGGAAAAGCAAGGAGCACGAAGTAGCTGATGTATCTTCCTGAGCAACTACTCAAATATCTATTTTAAAAAAGCAAACACCCTCAAACCTTTAGAGCCTTCTTCAAAACTCTCCTTCTTCCAGATACCTTTTCTATCTTCTTCTTATGAACTGTCATCTCTATACTTTCCCTTATCTGATCTGCTGTCGTATAGTTTGACTTTTTTGCTTGCTTTTTCTAACTTTAATTGTGTGCTCTTCAGGACTAGAAACATGTCTTACTATGTTTCTGAAGTAGCATATACCTTTATGGCCCTACATTAATACTTTTTATAATAAAATGGACAGAAGCAATGTAATATTACCATTAATTTGCATAGTGATTTCGTGTATTACTCCTTATTGTTCATCCTGACTGGTGCTCTACAAGGCTTCAGTTTGAGATGAGGCAAATTAAACTGTCAAAACAAAATTGCCTTTAAACTTCATAGTATGAGATTTCCCTAACTGTTGTTGTGGTTAGTCATCATGGGTTCTGTTCATACATGGACACCTGACTTCCAGGTTTTTAATCTGTTGAACATAGTCATACCTGCCAACATCATCAAAGAAAAATGGAAAAGATTGTAAATATCCTTAAGTCTATCACATTTCCATAACTATGGCAAGAGACCTAGAAAAAGGGATAGAGAGCACGGGAAAGTGGCTCAGCCACTCACTGTTGATATTCAGTCTCCGCCCCAGTACTCAGCATTTCATTCTTCACCTCTATCTCTCAGCATTTCAATATTCTTTTTCTCCCTCCATTTCTCACTTTTAGAAGCTCAGGACAGGGGCATAAAGAACTGAGAGACTGTTTGTTCTCCTTGTCCCAAACTGGGGAGTGGGCAGCGGTGGCAGGATTTTGAGCTCCCTGAGGCCAAGATGGCGGGGTGGAGGGGCATTGCCAGCAATCTCTTCATCCTCCCTTGGCCTGGGGGAAGCAGCAGATGGAATGTGAGTATGTAGGGTGTTTGAGAATGAGTTGACCACAGAACTGGGAGGAGCACCTGCTTCCTAGCCAGCTGTGTCAGCACAAGGAAGTGTCCCAGTCTGGAATTAGGCAAAGCTCTTCCTGCTGTGCATGATGAGGGTTGTGCCCCCCTCCCCATGTGTAGCAGGTTTGATTGTCTGCTCCTTCCTCCAGGAGGTGAGGTGGTGCAATAGAGAAGGACAGCTAGTCAGATGAGGAATTCCCTACAAATCTGTAGAAGGATCTGAAAATCTATAGATTTAGCAAGGCTGCAATGCTGAATGATCAGTTTACCTTGGTTTTGGAATACTAAGATGTTCTGATTCTCCTCTCCTGGTTGTATCTTAAATCTGACATTCTGCCTGGGGGATGAGAAGTGTTTAGAGTTAGCCATCTATGCCTTAGCCTTCAATTTTGTCTCTGCAAATCCCTTTATAACACTTCATCTTAGTCTCAATATAACACATGGTCATATTGTACAATAAATGTACATGATTAGAGAAATTCTAAAAGGGCAGATTTGTAAGAAATATCCTTAAATATTTCTAGCCTTGCATCGATGGAAGTCACGGGTTGGTCCTGGAATTTTGGTGAGGAGAAAGTGAGTTCAGCACAGCTAACCAAGCAACAAAATGGAACATTTACTTAAAGACTGTGACAGCATGAATGTGAGCTCACCCTTGCAATTCCTGACCTTGATCTAGATGCCAGTTCTAGTCAAATCATGTCAACATTTATTGACTTGCCGAAGTTTACTGACTGAAAACATTAACCTGGGCAGCCTACAAAACTGCTCTGTATACCAGACAAAATACTAGCCAGTACTTCACTGCAGTAAAGTAAATGAACTAAAATACCCAGATTTAATGTAAACTTTTTGTTACTATATTAAAATAGATCAGACATAAAGTATACATTAAACATAAAGTGAAGAAATTATACATTTTACAGAAGATAAAACAGAGCATCTAAATTCTTACCAAAGGGCTTTGTTAACAAAAAAAAATGTTTTTAAATGTATCATAAAAGCTTCAATGCTGCCAGTTTGTTGACTACTGGTAGAATATTTTATATCCAATATAAATACTTGACAAAGACATTCTTCCTGTTTTTGACATTATGGGAAAACCTCCAGGTGATCAGATACTGAACATATACAGCACATAAGAATGAGAATTCTGAGTCAGACCAACAATCCATCTAGCTCAATATCCTGTCTTCTGACAGTGGCCAGTGCCAGCTGCTTCAGAGAGAATTAACTGAACTGGGTGGTCCTCAAATGATCCATCCCTTGTTATCAAGTCCCAGTATCTGGCAGTCAGAGGCCTAGAGGCACCCAAAGCATGGAGTTGTATCCCTGACCATCTTGGCAAATAGTTGTTGATGGTCATAACCTCCCTGAACGTATCAAATTCTTTTTTGAATCCAGTTATAGTTTCGGCCTTCACAACATCCCCGGGCAGCAATTTCCACAGGTTGACTGTGCGTTGTGTGAAGAAGTATTTACAGTCGAACCCATTTATCTCGACCTCGGTTAACTTGCCAATCCTATTAAGTCGACGTTTTAGAAGTGGAACCGCCAAACTCCCTCTTTGTCTTATCGGTTTCTCATCGGTTATGTCGATTCTTTAATCTCGCCGAACCCTAATATCTCGAGCACAGAAGAGCGCCGAATTTGCCACTAACCGAGGTCGAGATAAATGGGTTCGACTGTAACTCCGGCGGCGGCCCTGCCCGGCTCCTGCCGCATCCCTCCCCGGCCACGCGACTCCTGCCCTGGCCCCGGCTCCCCAGCCGCGGGGTTCCCCAGCCGCCCGGCTCCCCGCGTCCCCAACCCACCGTGTCCCCAGCCGCCCGCTCCCCGGCTCCCCAGCCGCGCTGTTCCCCAGACGCCCGGCTCCCCGCGTCCCTGGCCGCCCGGCTCCCCATGTCCCCGGCCGCCTGCTCCCCGGCTCCCCAGCCCCGCGTCCCCAGCCCCGCGGTTCCCCGCATACCCGTCCGCCCGGCCCTGCTTCCCCGGTCCCCGCTTCGCCGCCCGCCCGGCCCCGCTTCGCCGGTCCCCGCTTCCCCGGTCCCCGCCCGCCCGGCCCTGCTTCCCCGGTCCCCGCCCGCCCGGCCCTGCTTCCCCGGTCCCCGCCCGCCCGGCCCCGCTTCCCCGGTCCCTGCCTGGCCCCGCTTCCCCGGTCCCTGCCCGCCCGCCCGGCCCCGCTTACCCGGTCCCCGCTTCGCCTGCCGCCCGCCCGCCCGGCCCCGCTTACCCGGTCCCCGCTTCGCCTGCCGTCCGCCCGCCCGGCCCCGCTTACCCGGTCCCCGCTTCGCCTGCCGTCCGCCCGCCCGGCCCCGCTTACCCGGTCCCCGCTTCGCCTGCCGCCCGCCCGGCCCCGCTTACCCGGTCCCCGCTTCGCCTGCCGCCCGCCCGGCCCCGCTTACCCGGTCCTGCTTCACCTGCCGCCCGGCCCGCTTACCGGGTCCCGCTTTTTAGGCTGCCCGGCTCCGGGTCCCCGTCCACGGCCGCCCGGCCCCGCTTCCCCGTCCCGCTTCGCCGGATCCAGCCACGTGCAGGCACCGCGGTAAGGGGGCAGGGAGGGGGTGTTGGAGAGAGGGCAGGGGAGTTCAGGGGTGGAGGGGTGGATAGGGGTTTATCTCGATCATCGGTTATCTCGATGCTTTTTGGCAAACCCCTAGGCCGGCGACATAACAGGGTTCAACTGTACTTTTGTTTGTTTTAAACTCGCTTTGTATTAATTTCATTGGGTGACCCCCTGGTTCTTCTGTTATGTGAAGGGGTAAATAACACTTCTTTATTCACTTTCTCCACACAGTTCATATCTTCCCTTTAGTCTTCCCTTTTCTAAGATGAATAGTCCCAGATTTTTTAATCTCTCATATGGAAGCTGTTCCATACCTCTAATAATTTTTGTTGCCTCCCGCTGTACTTTTTCCATTTCTAATACATCTTTTTTGAGATGCGGTGACCAGAACTGCGTGCAGTATTCTAGTTGTGGGCATATACCATGGGTTTATATAGCGGCATTATGATATTTTCTATCTTATTATCTATCCATTTCCAAATGATTCCCAATATTGTTAGCTTTTTTTACTGCCACTGCGTGTTGATCAAGTGTTTTCAGTCAACTATCCACAATGATGCCAAGATCTCTTTCTTGAGTGGTAACAACTAATTTAGATTCCATCATTTTGTATTAATAGTTGAGATTATGTTTTATAGTGTGTATTTCATCTGCCATTTTGTTGCTCAGTCACCCACTTTTGTGAGATACGTTTGTAGCTCTTCGCAGTCTCTTTGGACTTAACTATCTTGAGTAATTTTGTATAGTCTGCAAACTTTGCCACCTCACTGTGTACCCTTTTTCCAGATCATTTATGAATATGTTGAACAGCACTGGTTCCAGCACAGGTCCCTGGGGGACACCTGTATTTATCTCTCCAATGTGAAAACTGACCGTTTATTCCTACCCTTTGTTTCCTTTCTTTTAATCCATGAGAAGACCTTCCCTCTTTTCCCATGACTGCTTACTTTGTTCAAGACCCTTTGATGAGGGACCTTGTCAAAGGCTTTCTGAAAATCCAAGTATACTATATCCACTGGATCACCCTTGTCCACATGTTTGTTGACCCCTCAAATAATTCTAGTAGATTGGTGAGGCATGAGTTCCCTTTACAAAAGTTGCATTGACTCTTCCCCCAAAAAATCATGTTCATCTCTGTGTCTGATAATCCTGTTTACTGTAGTTTCAACCAGATTTCCTGGTATTGAAGTTAGACTTACTTGCCTGTAATTGCCAGGTTCTAGACAGAAGATCCAGTCTGTGTAAAGCCTTTTAGGTTAATAGAAAGATCCTAAAACCAGTCTATCACACGTAGCATTTTGATCATGTGACAGAATTTTTTCTTAAAGTTTTAACCCTTTTCTCATCTTAGGTAATAGGTAATAATTGGAGATATACCAATCTCCTAGAACTGGAAGGGACCTTGAAAGGTCATCGAGTCCAGCCCCCTGCCTTCACTAGCAGGACCAATTTTTGCCCCAGATTCCTAAGTGGATCCCTCAAGGATTGAACTCACAACCCTGGGTTTAGCAGGCCAATGCTCAAACCACTGAGCTACTGACCTCTATTCTTTCATTTGGTCTTTCAATCAAAAATCATGTTTTATTTTATTGTCAACATTTTTGGTACTGGCCTCTGATTTATTATTATTTGTATAGTGCCTAGGACCCCTAGTCAAAGATCAGGACCCCACTGTGGTTGATGGATAGGAAAAGTCATATCTTACAAATGTTAGGCACAAGGCATCTGCATGGTTTAGATGTAGTGTGGATGTGAGGAACTAGAGAGAAGCCTGAGTTGAAGATAATGCCCAGGTTATGGACTTCAGTGTCAGGCCGGATAGAGAGATTGTCCATTGTGACTGAAAAAAGAGGCAGTGAGAAGGGCTTCCAGTGGGGGGAAGGGCATGGATTAATAGCCTCTCTTTTAGCCATTTTGAATTTAGTTGATGACTAGGCATCCACAAACTGTCAGAGAGACAGGCTGTAATTTTCTATTGGGCAGAAGGAGAGAGGTCTGGAGGCAGGCGAGTGGGTTGTCTGCATAGAGATGGTAGTTGAATTTGTGTTTTCAGATGAGATTACCTAGAGGTAAGGGGAAGCAGGATAAGAGAAACGAACGGCAGAACCTGTGGAACCCCAACAGAAAGTTGTAGGGTGGATGAGAAGGATCTTCCAAAGGAGACGCTGAAGGAGCGATTGGTGAGGTAGGAGGAGAACCAGGAGAAGGCAGACACAGAAGCCAAGGGAGGACAATATTTCAAGAAGAAGAGCATGATTTATTGTGTCAAAGACAGCTGACAGGTCAAGGAGGATAAGGATGGATACTGGTTCTGAGATATGGCTAAGAAGAGGTCAATACAACCTTTGGCAAGAGCAGTTTTAGTGGAGTGCAAGGAGCAGAGGCTGAATTGGAGAGGGTCTAGGATGGAATTGAAGGAGAGGAACTCCAAAAAGTGTTTGTGAACAGCATCTACAATAAACTTAGAGATGAAAGGGAAATGGCGTGGGAGATGGAGAGGCAAATGTGGTCGAGGCTGGAGTATTTTAAGATGGGAGAGACTAAAACACGTTTATATTCTGAGGTAAAAGCCAGAGAGAGTGAAGGGTTAGAGGAGAAGAATAAGGGAGGGAATGAGAGTGTGTCCAAGGGAGATCAGAAAATGGGGTGGGTTCATGGGGCAAGTGGAGGGGTGAGAGGAGGAAAGCAAGTGAGAAATCTCAGCATCTGTGACAGAGGAAAAGGAAAGGAGAGATATAGGCGGGGAAGTGGGAAGAGAAGGCATGCTAAGGGGAGTGGAGAGGTCGCATTGTATTTTATCAGTTTTTTCTTAGAAGAAATCAGTGAGATCCTTGCAGAGAGAGAATTGGAAGCAGGGGAGGGGAGGGTTTGTGGAATGAATCAAAGGTGCCAGAAAGGCACCTGGGATTGTGAGTGGGGGATTCAATTAAATTGCGGAAGTAGAGTTGTTTAGCAAAGAAGATGGCAGAATCAAAGAAGGAGAGAATGATTTATAGTGGAGGAAGTCAGCCTGGTCAGAGGATTTTCTCCAGAGACACTGTAGCACAAGAACAGGAGCAGAGGAAGTGGATGTTGTGGAGAGTCAGGGATGGGGGTTGGCAGGGCAAACTTTGTGATGGGAAAGGGGGACAAAAAATTAAGAGTGGAGGAGAATGAAGCATGGAGAGAATCACCAACCATATCAGTGGAAGAAAGGGAAGAGCAGCAGGGAGGAAAGGGCTGATAGCAGACGAAAAGTAATCAGTGCTGATGGCCTGGAGACAGGCCGAGTGACAGAGCAGGAGGTGGGGGACACTGATGGGCAATTCTGAAAGAGACCAGGCGATGGAGGGAGAACTCACAGAGAATCAGAGAGAGGGCAGGGCTTGGTGAAGACCAAGTTGAGTGAATGGCTCTTTTGATGGGCTGGGGAGTTAAACCAGGGCGTCAGGTCAAATTGTTAGACGAGGAAGAGAGTGAGAGCTGGGAGTCAACATCAGAGGGGAAGGCTGATGGAGAGGAGAGGGACGGGCAGTAGATGACAGCAACATTGAAGAGGAGAGGAGAGTCAGATGCACAGTTGTTCAAATGAGAAGAAACAGTGAGAAGGGGATGAGGGATGGGTTGGAAGTGGCAGGAATGGGAGAGAAGCCCAAACACCTTTTCCTCATGTTCTGATCCATGGCGTGGAGTGTGAGAGAGAGAGAGGCCTCTATAAGAGAGGGCAGCTGCAGAGGCCGTGTCCAATGAAGGGATTCAGGTCAGCCAAGAGCTGTAGGGAATGAGAAATGAAGAGTTGGGGATGGCTGTGATCTTTCTGGAGATGGAGTGGGCATTCCAGAGACAGCAAGAGGAGGGAGGGGGGAAAGCAATGTATGGGCATGAGATTAGGAATGGTAGAGGTGGCAAGAAAAGTGTGGGAGGTGGAGAGGCAAAGAATGAAGGGAGGAGCCAGAGATGAGACAAATGGCAGCAGTGAGCAGGAGGATGGAGATGTAGGACCTGTATTTTTGCTGGCAAAAGGAGGAAGGAGGTCTGAGTGGAGAGGGAAAGATAAGTAGGCAGAGTTGGTAGGAACTGTGGCTGGGTGAGGGTAGCCAGGAAGAAGAGATGGAGCTAGTGAGAAGGAAGGGGGAGAGAGAGAGGATGACGGCTGGACCAAAGGTTTGATTTTTCAGAAATACTGAGCAGCCATATCTCATCTGGAGTTGTAGGTTCAGCTGTTCTGAAAATCAGGCCCTAGGTGTCTTGAGTTATGGACTCAAAAACTGAGGCACTAAAATCAGAGAGCCACTTCTGAAAACCCTGACCTGTATTTGAAGTGTTTTATCATGTCCATTCCTAGTCTGATTTTGAGTTTATTTACTGAGAGAATGAATGTTGGCCATTCCAGCAAGTTTATCCTCCTCTCTTTTTGAAACCTCACAAGGGACTCTTTAACTTTTACATGCACACCCACCAGATGGGCATAAGGGACTTCTCTTTAAGATTCCATCCAAAGATGTCATGCCTTTACTACTGCTATGCCTAGATGTGGGATGTTTCCAGTTAAGCCAGTGTCAGAATGCTTAATTGTGAGTTCTAGCGGTTACAGGCCCTGTCTATATTAAGAAAATTTGCACCTGTGTAACTAGTCAAAGTTACATTGATGTAAATCCCTAATGTAGATTTGCTGCACCAGTGCAAAGCAGGGTTGATGCTGATGCAATTTTACCTGGTAACATACCAGTGTAAACCCTACTTTGTGTTGATGCAATGTGACTACATTAGGGGATTGCAGTGGAGCAACTACATTCATAGATTCATAAAATGGAAGCCCAGAATGAACAATTATGATCATCTCATCTGACTTCCTATATAACACAGGCCATAGGACTTCCCTGAATTAAAACTGTTCGAATGGAGCATATCTTTTAGAAAAACATCCAGTCTTGATATAAAAATTTCCAGGGATGGAGAATCTACCACAACTATTTGGTAAGTTGTTCCAAAGGTTAAAATTGGCTATTAAAATTGACACATTGTTTGTGGTCTGAATTTGTCTAGCTTCAGTTTTCAGCCATTGGTCTTGTTATACCTTTGTCTGCTAGATTGAAGAGCCCATTATCAAATTTCTGTTCCCCTTAGAGGTACTTATGTAGCCACCTCAGTGAGACTTTCCTTAATGCAGACTGGACCATGATAATCTATTTAACAATGGTAAGCTACTTACATTCACGGTGCTTTGGGGGCTGCACAGGATTTGAATAACATTTTATTAATTTTTCAGAAATTAAACCTATGAAAACAGAATAGGGATGATTGTAAAGTACTGAGATATTTTATAGACATGCTGGTGTGTGGATACCTCTTAAAAGCTTAGTTCTGAGCTTTGGAATGATGGAGAAAGTGGAAAATACAAAATATAGATTATAGGAAAAACAGTGATGCAAAGACAAGAATATAACTATGCATAGTTCAATTAAGGGCAGTTGACCTGCATCTAGTCTGGATGTATGAGCAAGAGAAGGGACAATTAATATGGCCAATACTGGATCATAAGATAGAATTTTCTTTTTTTACTGGGGCTTCCTGAATCATAACCTGTCAGTAGTATCTAGTTAGCACATAGGTCTAGAGGAGGTTGCTAGATCTGATCATCTGTATGACTCTTTAATAAAAGGCTTAAATAACAGTCCTCTCTTCCCCCCCCCAAATATTTTTAATAGTAGGAAAAGATTTCCATCCTTCCTATGGGACAGGATAGGCTTGATATCTCACAAATGCTCTTGGAATTAACATCTCCCCTCTATATGTGCTTATAACCTCTTTTTGTGGTAATGGGAGGTATGCATGCACATGAAATGAAGAATATAACCGTATGTCTTTACCATTTCTTGGTATCTGTCAGTAAAACCTGTCTGGTCATTTAAAAATGATAGCCTAGTAGAATAACTGAAATTGCAAGTAACAGCTAGTACAGTTACGCAAGTTAATTTCTCATTCTTTAGTTTTAAAAAACTTAATTAAACCTTTCACATTTATAATTGTCTTGAAGAGGTGGCTTAGCTGTTCCCTACTGAATAGGTGTTTGCTGGAGTAATTTATACAGTGAAAGTCCCAAAGATGTCAGTTGTACTTGCTGCATTAGTTAGTATGTCCTATTTTGACCAGTTTTGATTATATATGAAGGATCAGATTCTTCTTGCCTTAGTCACATAAGACAAATTGGATGTTTATTGTGAGTAAAGCAAGCAGATTAGGCACAAAATGAAATTACTATCAGTTAAAACAAAATTGTTTTCCATTTCAAATTTTTATTGTAAAATTATTTTGTGTATTTATAATCTTTTTCTTTAAAGAGAAGAAAACAACATTATTTTAAATAATTTAATATGTCCCACTTTCTGGTGGAAGATTTCAGAATTTGATTGACACATATCGTACCTAGTTATAAAAAATTCAAACAATACTTAAATATATTTAAGCACTAGTTTTTGACTAAAATTAGCACTACAGCTTAGCACTTATATAACACTTTTTATATTCCAAAGTGCAATGCACATAAGAACTAAAAAATTATAAAAGTTGTGTTTTTGTAGCCTATGGATTTAAATATACCATGAGTAAATACAATTAAACACAAGGTTCTTTGCAGTTTCAATTGTGGAAGTCTGAGAGTGACGAAAATGCCATTGAATTAAATACAAAAGGAGTAACTGTTCTTCTGGAGCCAAGCTGGTATATTAACACAGGTCTTTTTTGACTTTCAGTATCTGTGGGTTTTAATGTAGGTGGCAAACTTGCCACAAAATGATAATAGGAGAGTACTCAACATTTCTAAAAAATGTTTTTTCCCACCAGATTTGCAGCCTACACAGTAAAGTTATGTACTTGTATAATGAGAAAATGTAATTTCTAAATGCAGGAATTCAAATGGCATAGAGGAATACAATTTCAGTACGAGTCTTTTTTTTTTAAATGAAAAGACAAAGGTTTGTTAAAGCTGCAACAATTTTTATTATTCATGCTGTTATGCCTTGAATATTTGCAAATTGTTATAACAAAGAATGCAATGTGTATGCATGTTTCAGTGTAAAATTTCTTGTACAGGACTTAAAGAACAAAACAAAACAAGAAATTGTGCTGGGCCGAGGGAGAAAAAGAAAGAGACTGCTGCAGCAGATTGCAATAAGTGAGAGCCTCCATGAGATCAGAAGCTGGCAGTATTACAGAATTGACATATTAGTACAGATGTGGAGTGAAGTTTTTTTCCCATATTAACTTTTGACTGCTAGTGACAAAAGATTCTTTCGTTCAAAAGTACAAGAATAATAGAGACTTAGGGGATTTTCATAGTGTTAGTGTGTTTAAAAAAAAACATGTTTTATTGAGAACCCTTATTTGAGTCTTAAAACTGGATTGGTTTGAGTTCAAATACTTTTTATTCCCTTCTGGTTCTAAACTTTCCTTTTATCCAAAATTTGTATAGAATTGTTTATATTAAACCTGCTAGAGTATATTCTCCACTTGATGTGCTACTGGTAGTTACTTATCTGCGATGAGAAGAGAATAAATTGAAACTTGTATGGGATAAATGCAATTGATGTGGACACAGTGGCAAAATGAAGACAGACACATGTATGGAATTAAATATCACGCCACAACTTTTATTAAACTTTAACACCAGGGAGGGGCGCTACATGCTCATCACCCATACTCTCCTATACCAAGCATTTAATTGGTTCCAGGGCAGGAGTTACATGGCTCTTTACCATATAACCTCTAACTGGTGCCAGGGTTACAGAGCTCCTTACCATATAACCCATAATGTAGGATAGGCTCTCTTGAGTGGGTGCAGCAAGGTGGGGATTTTGGCCAGTGAAGGCCACAAGGTATCACTCTATCATTTGAGCCAAAAGCCCATTATCAAAATCCCATGTCTTTTATCTCTGGGAACCATTCATTTTATTCTCTTAACTGGAAACCAGCCACAGAGAGTGCCAGCGACTAGCTTATTCACTGCCCACACCCAACCACACTTCCTGGTATCACAATTCCTTTCCAATCAATTCCTTCACATCCTATAGCCATATGTCAGCACTTCCATCTGAAAAATGTACACCATCATCCCTGAAAACTTCCGGCTGATTGTAATGGATGTCCCTATGCTGTATCACTGAACCCTTGTGTCCAGGAATATCATGGTGACTTCTCTTCAGTGTCTTTCTAGCCTTGTCCATGTGGGCTAGGTCTGTAGCTCCCAGACGGACCCACTTTGTGAACATGTCTGACCATATCTCACGTCTGGCCAGGATTGCCTAATTAAGCTAACATCCCTCTGGATTCTGTCCCTTAAGTTAACTCCTGTGCACCCCCAAGATCATTCTCCCTAAGGTGAATAACCAGGACGTGAGGTGGGTGCGCATTGCTTGTCACTGAGTGCAGAAGTGGCATGAGCTGATCCCGATGAATCCTTCTTCTGCCAAACCACAGATGCAAACTGCTTTGGCCCGAAGCCCAGCTGAGATCCAGCTGCCATCCTTGCTGGCCTCTTGTGGGTCTAATGCACTATAGAGTACCCACAAATCCAGATATTGCATAGGCTCTGCGTAGCTTCTGGAACAAATAAGCACATTGGGTTAGTTATGTTTTGATGTTCCCTGCCATCTTTTTCATGGTGCAGCTGAAGGTCCTGTAACACCCTATTGCCTGCACCTGCTATGGGTGAAAATCCCCTACAGCTGCTAATGTTGCTGGCTCGATCCTGAAAGATGAATAGCAAATTTTGGTGGGTCAAAACCGCGGTAGCGGAAGGATTTTCTCAGTACCATGCTGAATGGGTACCTTGTCAGGCAGCTGCCATCACCGTGTATGAACAGCAGTCCTGGCTGCAGACTCTGGATTTTTGGCAAGGCTCTTCTTGCCTTTATGGGGCACAAGTGCCCATTTGCATATTCCTTCAACACCACGTAAACCTCCTTTCCCTTCTGGTCTGTTTTAAGTACCTTAAGTGCAGGGACACCATTCCTGCAGATACTTTCATGTCTGTTGTATCCTGGGACCTGTCTGCAGCTGTCATCGGCACCAGTTCACTCACTCTAAAAGCGCCAAAGAAGGCAATAACAAATGCCTCCTTCAATAAAATGGCTTTCCTCCCACAGCTGTAGACCCACAGCAGAGCCTATACTAATCCCGTCAAAGTTTCCAATGGTATGGGTAATGGAGGTGAAAATGGGCTGATACAGAGTACCGGTAAGACGTGGCCACCATTATGGGCCCGATGATTTAAAAGGGCCTGGGGCTCCCTGACTCCGCTGCTGCCACCACAGCAGTGGCCAGAGCCCCAGGCCCCTTAAATTGCTGCCAGAGCCCCAGGCAGCACGGACTGGGCAGTGCTGAAGGGCTGGCTGGGAGAGGCTGACTCCCCCAACCCTGCCCCTTCTGCCCAAGGCCTTGCTCCTTCCAGAGAAAGTAAATAAGGAAGTGTTATTTACTCCATCTCGTAACACAAGAACTAGGGGCCACCAAATGAAATTAATAGGCAGCAGGTTTAAAACAAACAAAAGGAAGTGTTTTTTCACACAATGCACAGTCAACCTGAGGAACTCCTTGCCAGAGGATGTTGTGAAGGCAAAGACTATAACATGGTTTAAAAAAAAAGAAATAAATAAATTCATGGAGGATAGGCTATTAGGATGGGCAGGGATGGTGTTCCTAGCATTTCTTTGCCAGAAGGTGGGAATGGGTGACAGGGGATGGATTACTTGATGATTACCTGTTCTGTTCATTCCTTCTGGGTCATCTGGCATTGGCCACTGTCGGAAGATAGGATACTGGGCTAGATGAACCTTTGGTCTGACCCAGTATGGCCATTTCTGTGTTCTTCATAAAACATATATGAATTGGGTAAATTTAGCAATATTTCTCTCATCCATACACATCAGCTGGGTTCAAGTTTGATGTGTCTCTAGTGAAAAAAATGGTGTAGCTCCACTGAAGTAAAAGGAGCTACTCCTGAATCTTCTCAGTGTGAGATCAGAGGGGATCCCTCTTTCTTCAGCTGAGGAGATAAGGGATTGTAGATGACGAGGATAAGCTCTTTGGGGTAGCGACCATCTTTTTTGTGTGTTTATACAACACTTGGCACATTGGGTCCTGGCCTATGACTGGGGCTCTGCAGTGCAACTGCAATACTAATGTGTCCAGTTTTGGCCCCACACTACAAGAAGGATGTGGAAAAATTGGAAAAAGTCCAGTGAAGGGCAACAAAAATGCACATGATTTATGAGGAGAGGCTGAGGGAACTGGGATTATTTAGTCTGCAGAAAAGAAGAATGAGGGGGGATTTGATAGCTGCTTTCAACTACCTGAAGGGGAGGTTCCAAAGAAGATGGATCTAGACTGTTCTCAGTGGTGGCAGATGACAGAACAAGGAGTAATGGTCTCAAGTTGCAGTAGGGGTGGTTTAAGTTGGATATTAGGAAAAACTTGTTCACTAGGAGTGTGGTGAAGCACTGGAATGGGTTACCTAGGGAGGTGGTGGAATCTCCTTCCTTAGAGGTTTTTAAGGTCAGGCTTGACAAAGCCCTGGCTGGGATGATTTAGTTGGGGATTGGTCCTGCTTTGAGTAGGTGGTTCGACTAGATGATCTCCTGAGGTCCCTTCCAATCCTGATATTCTATGATTAATAAGAAATAATACCTGAATAAAATAATGGTTCTAGAAAGTTGTATCTACAGTCTCATGCATCAGTGATTTTTAGTGAATGTTAAATATGTTGTATTAGGCTTAAAGAGGGGTTTGGGAGCTTATTATTCAATTATTACTCATTGCCATGTTTCCTGTTCATCCTAATACTGAGGTGTGGGATGCGAGATCATGAAATCAGCTGGTTGCTGTCAAGACTGCATTTAACCCTGCATCTTAATAAAATTTTGGAGGAAGCGCAAAGTGTATTTGATAAGACCCAGGTAGTTTGTGTACAGCTCTAATTTGATAACTGGTCTGCAGCTTATATGAAATGGGTGCTCAGAAACCAAAGCCACCACATTGGTAGTAACTGGCACTTTTATCAACCTCAGCATAGAAGTCAAGAATTAAATCAGCCATGTAGAGACTGACCTCCTCTTTCACAACTGGAGATAGTCTATCCTGTCAGGTTTGAGATCCATTGGTGTGGCATGTATATGTGTTTCAGAAGCTTGCTGTACAAGAGTATTAAATTGTTGAGGTGGCAGAAAGAGCAGGGTAGAAATTACTTGTTTGCATAATATTCCTGACTTTATTTATTTTTAGGATTTTATTAGGTAAAATTCAGCCACATTCTTTTATTTTTTTAAAGAATGCTACATATGTATATATTAAATTGGATTTCTTAACATGTGTCTGTATTTGAGAGAAATTATGGGGTATATTTAATCTTAAGATTTCTATTATAGTAAGTGCATTTATTTTTTCCTGACTATTGCTCATTCCTTGGAAGAGTTAAACAAAATTACTCTTCATATGATTGAATGTTTATTGCTGAGGATTTTCCTTTATCTACTATTTCTTTAACTTTTGAACTGCATTATCATCAGAGACTTCTGAACTATAATATGGCTGAAGTTCTTGTTACACTGGAAGTGCAGAAAGAAGGATAAGGATAAATTGGTTGTAGTTCCTCATGTTCCCTGCAGGCGGCAGCAACTACCATTTGCCAAAAATGATGTTTGGCAACCTCTGGTCCCTCCTTTCAGTCTAATTCTAGTTGTTCTCCTGACTCTGATAGAGATGATAATAGAAAACAGCTCTGAAGAAGAAAGTTTCCTGAAAACCTAAGTGTAAAATTAAATAAATGAGATAAAAATGAAGCAAATTACATGCTGAACCCTACACCACTTATGATGAATGAATCATTGGCTATTAGGATAAGAAAAGGACCTCTTCAGATGGTCTCAGAGCTAGATGTACAGCTCTAAATAGCATTGGGTTAAGAACTTCAAACAGGGCTACCGTCAGACACACAGCTTTATCCCCTTACAAGATAAGTCTTCCAAGTAAATTGTTTGTGTCTGAGATCTTGCTTTTTTCTCTCCTGTAGTGTCTTACAGAGCTTTTTCAGAGAGCCAAGCTCATATGACTTGACCTGTCAGTAGCTCATCAACCCCCCACAAATGTGCCCTGGTTTGTGAAGGATGGTTAATTCTCTGAGGGAGAAAATGAGCTTCTGTTCAGTAGTGGTGGAAAAGGGGGAAAATGAAGAATTCCATGTGTGTCTGAGCAACATTTATTTGCATAGTGATGGTGAACTGCTCCTTAAAATTGGTTGAAAAAATAATAAAAAGGAATGTGGACATTTTTTTCCCAAAATGTCACAAAATTTTGAACAGCTATACAATTTCTAGCAAATATTTTTGAAGGGAGGTGGTAATCAAAAATCAATTTTTGATGAAATATTTAATTGAAATATTAATTAGACTCAGATGGAGGCCCCAGAGTTCCACAAGACTATTACATTTTAAAGCTCGAAAGATTCTATTGAAGATAATTAGATGGCAGTATTCTTAGGTAAAGTGTTAACATGCTCTTTTCTGACCCTTAAGAAGCCCTTCGGGGATTTAGAAACAATCCTGAAGAGGAAACTGAAATAAATGTTTTGTTGATGGTTTCCAAGAGAGGGTCTTGTGGTAAATAGTGGCAAGAATTTTCTCTTTCAAAAAGGTTCTCAGTTTTCATAGACTTCAGGAGTACTGTTGATTATTGCACTGAGAAGTCAAAATCCACTATGGCTTGCTTTAGGATGAAAACATCTCCTTGTAGTAGGCTGAAAAGAAGCCAATCTCTCAGGTTGGGGTCTCAGCAAAGTCAACTAGCCCACAGGTTTTTTCCAAGAATGGAAGCCCATTTGTACAAAAGCGTCTTGGAAATGAGCTAAGTAGAGAAGACTCTTTCAGTGTTAGCTTCTGTAGTACTGATAAGAAGCAAAATGGTCCTCTATAAGGCTGGACATTTACTTTGCAGAGAAAAGGGTTCACAAACAGGCTCTTTCTGGAAAGCAAGCTCATTGTTGCTGACATTGGTGGGAAAAATAATTGGATTATGGGTGGACTTGGAAGGCCGTATTTTCTTTCAGATGACTGGTTTCTCTGTACTGAACTCTTCAACTTGCATGAGTTTATAGTTTCCATGTGTCATCACTAGATTTGATAGAATAAAATGGACTGTATTAAACATTAACCATAAAATACGTGAGAAAGTTTGACTCTGTTTTTGTTATTTGAAGGTTATGTGGGTGGTTTTTTTTTGATGTTGAGAAAGTTATGTAATTACGACATATTCTGGGACTTGTAATTATCAATGTCACCCTGAAGTCCTGGCTGTAAAAGTTGTTCCTGGGTTTGAGTACTGCATACTTTCTAGAGTTCAAAAGAAGGGGGAGGAGAGCTTATTTGCTGTCATGTATAATAAATAGAAGTTCACAGCTGAATTTTTCCAGGATTAAAAAAAATGTAGTATAGTTCTTGTAGGAGATATAATTCAAATAGCAGAAATACTCATAGTACATACCATCCTTTAACCAATTAGAAACCCAGTTTGGCTATTATTTCTCTTTTATCCCATTAGGAAAACGGCTTTTCTTTTGCAAGTGCATATCAATAGGCAAAGTGGGGAAAAGAATAGAGCTGGCTGAATTTTCTTGTTCAAAAATGTTTTTGAAGAAAAATGGTCTTTTTTTCCAAAATGAGAATTCTGACAGAAAATGTTTTCCCTTTGAAATGTCCTGTTTTCTCTCCTCCCCCTATGAAAAGGTACGCCAACACTGCAGCTGGGAGCATGCTACCCAGGGGCAGATAGGCCGACGCGTGCTTGCTCTGCTCGAGTTAGTATGCTAAAAAATGGCAGTGTGGTCACAGTGGCATTGGGTGGTGGCTTGGGTTAGCTGCCCATGTAGATACCCAAAGGACTGGGTAGGTTTGTACTTGGGTGACTAGCCTGAGCTCGCTGCTGTCTGTGCTGCTGCGGCCACGCTGTTGTTTTTAGTGTGCTGCTGTGAGGAGAGCTAGTGTGTGGCTATCTTCCCACACTGGGAGAAACCCTCCCAGCTATAGTGTAGACATACCCAACATTTTCAATTTTTGTTGAAAAATCAGAACATTTCTGCAAAGTATTTCAAATGAAATAAAACTCTTAAGACAATTTTTTTGTTTTTTGTTTTGAAATTTTTCTGACCAGCTCTAGAAAAGAATATTAAGATTATATCTTGCACTGGATCTCTGTCCCTTGCCTGGCTTTTCTAATTTTTGATAGATTTTTTTCTAGCATTGGTTTTCTACTGATAATGTTACCCTATTCTTGATTTTGTGAGGTTTGTGCTTTGAAAATAAGGAACAATTTAACAGGGTGTGGATGCAAGGGAGGCAAGAGTGGGTGACTCTCGCTGATTATGAAATATTTTTCCAAATAAACTAAAGACTCAAATGACACTGTGGATTTACATCTTATTCTACTCGATATTAGCGTCTAGTACTCTAAACTTTCTGGTGAGATTGAAAACCTTCAAGAAAAGCTTCTGTGTGAGACAAACTTAGGCCTTTTCAGCACCCACACATGCACGAAGGAGTTCAAGTACATTAGAACTAATGCTGAAAATGATCTGAAAGCGTATGCAGGAAATTAATCATCACCATATAGTGTTACTTACATTTTTATCTAATAAATTAAATGATGGAATATTATCTCTATTCAAATTTCCAGATATTAGAAATATATGAAGGTGCAAGTGCTGAAATGTTTTTTCTTATATATATGCTATTTGTTCTTGTGGAGTTTGATTGGTTGTATTGCCAGAAATATTTCATGTGGAGGATGAAATGTCTTGATTAAATTGGAGACATTGGCCACAACCAATAAAATTAGACTTAATAAAAAGAAATGTAAATTGATTAATATATAGGAGTAAGTAGTAATGCAACTGGTGAAAGGACAGGTGGCAGAATACATTATAGAAAAACATTTGTGGATTATAGTGGATTATAAATTGATTAAATTAAAATATATGGTGATCTCAGAAAAGAGGCAAATGCCTTATTGGATAATATTAGAAGGAGTACTGTGTGAAACAAGTGAAACAGTTCCACTTTGCTTGGGAATGGTAAGGCCTCATTTGGAGTGCTAACATCCACTTTGAAAAGTTAGCGCACAGGCATCCTCTCTAAACCATATTATTTTAATATTGTGTGTGCATACATACCTTAGAATGGAATTATATCTATAAAATCTTTGAAGATATTCATATGGTATTCATGTCATAAAGATTCATTCAGAAGACTTGACTATCCCACTTCCTGGCTGGTATAAGAACTTGTCCCTCACAGGTACCAAGTAAAATGCCTTCCAAAAATGAGGGGTTCAGGGTCTGGGAGAGGGCTCTGGGCTGGGGTAGGGGGTTGAGATATACAGGGGGAGAAGGCTCTGGGCTGTGGAGTATGGGAGGGGCTCTGGGTTTGGGAGGGACTCAGGACTGGGGGTTGGTGTGCAGGAGTGGTACAGGCTCTGGGCTGGGGGTGTGGGCTCTGCGGTGGGGCTGGGGAGGAGGGGTTTGGGGTGCAGATGGGGGCTCAGGGCTGGGGCAGATGGTTGGGGTGTGGGCTTACCTTAGGTGGCTCCTGGTCAGTGGTGCAGCGGGGGGGCTAAGGCAGGCTGTCTGTCTCTGTGCTGCGCCCTAGAAGTGGCCAGCTGGTCCGGCTCCTGGGGGGGGTGGGCAGGAGGCACCACGGCACATGCTGCTCTCGCCTGTAGGCACTGCCCCCCCCCCCAAGCTCGGTGCATGGGGCGGGGCCAGCGCATGGACCCCCGTGGACCTCCCCATCTGGGAGCTGGACCTGGTGGCCACTTCCAGGGTGCACCGCGGTGCCCCAAGACAGGTAGGGACTAGCCTGCCTTACCTCCGCAGCAATGCCGACCGGACTTTTAATGGCCTGGTCCATTGTGCTGACCAGAGCCTCCAGGGTCCCTTTTTGACCAGGCATTCCAGTCGAAAACTGGACATCTGGTCACCCTAGCTAAATAGGTTATAAACATTTATTTTAACATTCCAGTCATGCATATCATCCCACCTGGTTCCAGAGGAGGTACTGCTTGCCAGCCACATACAGTCTGTACGTTCCACACTGGCATATACTTGGAGAACAATGAATGGTTACTTATTCTGCAGTAATTGTAGTTCTTTGTGATGCTGTTGTCAGTGTGTCTCATGACCTGCCCTCAATCCCCACTTTCAAAGTTCTCCGCTATCACTGGCTTTGAATTGCAAGGGAATTGAGAGAGGGTTGCAGCCACTCTGCTCTGTATGCCCTCACACAGGAGCACAATGTGTGTATGCAGCCCTAATTTACATTGTTGTTCAAAACAAAACAAAACAAAAAACATGCACCTCATGCAGATGACGTTCATGTGCACCTACAGTGAGATCTTCACTGATTGACAACCTGAGTTACTGTAGTGCTAGTAACCCTTCTTTTTTAAAAGTTGTATAAACATTTTGAAAAAAATCTGTTTCTTTTTATTTAATCTTTCCAGCTCAGTACATTAGGTAGGATAGTTTGATGCTTAAGGGCTATTAAAATCAAGAAAAATACTCTAAAATTGTAATGAGATGTTAAATGTTTATCTTTTGAAATTTAGATCACTTGTCATCCATTATTGCTTGACAAAAAACACTTCTTTGGTTGTCAAGTGAGGGGGAAAAATATTTTGTGCTTCAGGTTTTTATAGCCAAAGCAAAAAAAACCTTTAAATGGGTCAGAAGTCCATTACTGCGACCAGTCTGGAGACATAGTCATAAGTATTCAGTAGCAGTTTACAGATTTGAAAACTCCTCTCTTATGACTTTGTGTTGTCTAAAATTAGAATACACAGTCTGAAGGGCATTTGGAAACATTGGACACTGAAAAAAATATTTAAGTAGCACATGTGAATAAAAACTTTGCTGAAGGACTGAGATATTGTCAGAACTCCATTTGTGCTACCCTAATTAAAGTTATGTCAGTTTTCCCACTTCAAACCCTTGGTTTTAGACATTGGTAAAAGTCAATTGTAAGAATTCCCTTCAGGTTGCAGCTTTTGTTTGTTTTTTTGTTTTTTTAAAGAAAAACCCTATGTAGATAGAAATTGGCTCATCAGTTATGTTATCAGAACACTATAGAAATACAAAATACAAAAAGTCTTATTTGTTCTGAATGGTCATGTTAAACGTTCATTGAAGTCAATGGAAAGACTTTATGTCTTCAGTGGGCTTTGATTCAGGCCTTAACAATACAAATTAATACAGAATAATTTTTAACTTAGAAAAAACAATACACGTCTTTCATAGTTTGATACAATTTTTAGAATGGTCATCAACCTCCATGCCCATTAAAGGGACAAAAGAGTGAGCGGTTCCAGTGAATGTTCAGCACATCCGGACAGCTGTGCATTAGGAAAGGACAACTACGTTTACATCAATAGTCAAAGAAACAGTCCCTGGTTAAAGTCTCCCTCTAGACATTGACAACCATTTGAGGGAAGAACAGCTGGTTGTTACTGATCTCTGTGGAGTAGAAGTTGCCTTCTGGTGCTTTCCTCTTCTTTAATAACTCAAACAGTTTTTTTATTTTTCTAAATGAAACTTTCTTAACACATCAATCCATAATATTCACTAGTGGTACTGAGTATTCTGAGAAAATTTATACATGAAAAACAACTGAGTAATTTTGTTTTAATAAGCAGCTGTTCCTGTCTGTTTAGTCATTTTCTATAGGTAACATGACTTAGCTTGGGGCTTATGTCTTGCATCCTTGGAACAGAAAACTTTGGCTGTCTTTAGTGTAGTGATGGACTCTGCATCCCACCTTGAGTTACTGGCTGAATGGATTAGCGTTTGCCTCTTATCTCTTGGAAGAAACCAGTAGGTATGGCTGCCAGACTCCTATAGCCAGGGACTGCAGTCTAATTGCTGAAATCTGTTCCCCTAAGGTTCACCTACTCAGTGCTGTTTGCTCAGGAGACATGAGCTTGACTAGGGTGTGAGCTTGTTGCTTCATGGAGCAGTTGTCCCCTTGTGTTTAGACCCATAGTGCAGATTTGCTGATGTGTCAGACTTGGGGAGTTAATGCTTGTAAGCACTTTCTATGTGTGGGATGGTTGGGTGTATTGTTGCGTGACCCCCAGTGCCAGTAAAATGATGCACAGTTCTGGTGCTGGATGGAAAGAAAATGCTTGTTGACCGCCAGTTTTAGTGGTTTGTGAGCTTTGGTACCATCATTGGCAGTGTGTGGGAAGCAACTGAAGACTATTCAATGAGATCCTTCGTCATTGTAATGAGGTTATATAGTAATTGTTGTACTTCGTGCTTCTGTGGTGCCTTTCGTCTTAGGTTAGCACTGTTTGCGCAAAGAGATTTAACTAGTGCTTATGGGAGTGGGACATATATGATGTATAAAGAGAACGGGGAAATGGCAAAGCAGTGGAGAAGAGTTGCAAGAGCATGAGGTGAGACGAGAGAAAGGGGAGGACAAGAAAGGACATCAGACAACAGAAGAAATAGAAAAGCAGATAAAAGAAGAGAGGAACAGAGGAGAGGCAGAGATGCAAGAACATAATGAGAAGGAAAGTTTATTAAATCAGAAACTATACTTTTCCTCAATCCCAGAGGAGAAGGGTTGCTTTGAGAGAGGCTGAATCAGATTTGGGAAGTGACAGGGGAGGGATGAATCACCTGACTCAAGGTTAGAAAACAAACAAAAATAATATTACCTTATTGGTGAAGTTCTGTTCCATGTCAAGACATTATTTTAAAAGGCATAGACCACATAGTTGAAAATCTATATTCTGTTTTTTAATCTTTTGAATGATCAGTAAATAAAGGAAATTAACACCACCTCCCTTTCTCTCCTGCAACACTGAAACTTTGATTAGAGATGGGGAGAGCATAGACTTTACCTTGGAAAGTTTAGCTTGTGCTAAAGTTCCTTTGCTTTGCCTTGTATTGAGTTTTAGAAGGTATTAATTATATGAAATAAGGTAACTCCACCTAACTTTAGACCTTTAAATCCAAATCAGCACAAGATCTGGGATAAGTGCATCATGGACTCCAAACCATCATTAGAACTCCTGTGTTGTTATCTAATCTCAGAGGATGTGCTTGATACTATACAAGACAAAAATAAATATAGTCTCTGGTCAGGGAGATAGCATTCTAAGATCTGGTTTACACTTAAAAGATTTACTAGCATAGCTCTGTTTGTTATTTAAAATAATCAACCCCACAACTGACATGAACAAGCAGTAAAGAAAAAAATAAAATAAAATGCTACAGAAAGGGTAAATCATGCATAGGCACGGGAACTAGCAGTGTGGGGGGTGCTGCAGCACCTCCAGGTTTTATGCAGGGCTCCGCTCCCAGCCCCACGCCCGGGGGTCCCGGCTGCCAGCCTCACACCTCTGCATCTGGCCCTGCACCCGTGAGTCCTGTCTGCTGGCCCCGTGCTTCCACTTCTGGCCCCACATGCAGGCTTCCTGTCCCACACCCGTGGGACCTGGTCACCGGCCCCGTGCCTCCGCTTCTGGCCCTACAGGCCCCGCGTCGAGAGTCCTGGCCGCCAGCCCTGTGCCCACCCCCAGCTATGGCCCCAGCCTTGGCCCCCTTACCGCTGTCCGGGTCCCCACCTCCTGGAGACACGACCCTGCTCCTGGCCCCAGCTCTGGGGAGGGGGAGGGCGGACACGGACAGAGGTAAGAGAGCTGGCTTTCAGCACTCCCACTATTAAAAATGTTTCAGCGCCACTGAAATCATGGTTAGCTAAAGATAATGAAATCAAGCTATAGATGAGCACCCGTGCAAGTAAAATCATGGGTTTATAAGCTGTGATGAAGATTCTGAGTCAATAAGATATTCCTCCCAAGGGGGACTTGTGCATCGGTTTCTATAACTAAGAATTTTTTTGCTAATAGCTTTAGGGCTACTCCAGCAGGTTTGCGCCTCTTCTTCAATCTCCCAAGAGGTTGAAAGTATGTTAATATAAACACAGATATTAAGATAATTTTGTTCAGCATGTTTTACATTATGTCTAGCCAACCATGTGCTGGCTCAGACTGCAGCTGCCTTTTGCATGTTTTCTATATAGCTCTTTAAATGAGACATAGGAATTTAACAAAACCATGAAGGAAGAGGAGGGAATGATGCAGCTATTGATTTGTTTTCAATGTGGCAGATAACCCTGTTCTCTGAAAAGCACCAGAGCAAGAATAAAAACAACATGTAGAAGAAGCATCACAAAAAGGTCATTATATGTTAGAATTGTAGTTGCCATTACCAAATTCTGATTTGCTTTGAAAATGAGATTTGAATAATCAATAGGATACCGGAAATAACAGTTCAATGAGTAGTATAATTAGATTATAGGAAATTTTATATATGATGAGACAATGAAGGCCATTGGTCATTTTCTCAGTGTTAATCACCTTCATTTAATCTTTTTAAAATATGAAAAATATTTGTCTGTTTGGGGAAATATAGAATCATTCATTCACCTCCAAAACCATGTTTGCGAGAGCTTGAAAGTAAAATTTAATGGGGACCTGCAAATTCAATGTCACATCCTCTTTAAATTAGAATTGATTTAGCTGTTTTATAGCTGTAAAATTGTTTCATTTGTTTGGATTTCACTAACTTAATAAAGAAAATATGAAATTGTCTGTGTTCTGTTAGCACTTCATAGACTCTGTGATAGAACTCATTTTATCACTGGGCTAAAATAGCATCCAAATCCCAAATAATAATTTTTTTTAACAGAATTAAGGTCATCTTGATGAGTATTTTGTAATTCTACGTTCTAGGCTCAGTAATACTAACATGATTGCTGTAATCTAATGACATCGCTCACTGACAACTTATTATTTTCCTTTGTGATGTTTGTATTTTGTGTTGCTTGATGACATAACCACACTTGCTTATGAATTAGGCTCCTGAGTCATTTTGCTGTGTCATAAATAATTTTGTTATTGAATAACTGTTCTTCACCGCTTCCTCGTTCTTTTTTTATCTGCCTCTGTTGCAGACCATGCCCTTCTTTGGCATGTCCTTTTTTTGAGTAACTTTTCAACATGGCTGATACTAGGAAGGAAATGCAGGGAATCCAGACTAGAACCTCCAACTCCTAGTCATTCTTATGGTAGTAGTGGAGCTGCACACTTCATCAGTGGTGATTTCGTTTTCATTTATGTCAGTAATAAAAATGTTAAATAGCGTAGGGCTAAGAACTGATCGCTGTGGGACCTCACTAAAAACACACCCATTCATTGATAATTTCCCTTTACAATTACATTTTGAGATCTATCAGCTAGCTAGCTTTTAATCCATTTCATGTGTGCCATGTTAATTTATATCAAGGTTTCTCAAACAGGGGTCGCCGCTTCTGTAGGGAAAGCCCGTGGCGGGCCGGGCCGATGTGTTTACCTGCCCCGTCCGCAGGTCTGGCCACGGATCGCGGCTTCCACTGGCCACGGATCGCTGCTCCGGGCCAAAGGGAGTTGCTGGAAGCGGTGGCCATATCGTTCAAGTTTTTAAATCAAAATGTCATGCAGGACCTTAAGTAAATTCTTACAGAAGTGTATTACATCAACACTAGTACCCTTATCAACCAAACTTGTAATTTCATTAAAAAAAATCAAATTAGTTTGACAGGATCTGTTTTTCATGAATCCATGTTGATTGGCATTACTTATCTTACTCTGCTTTAATTCTTTATTAATCAAGTCCTGTATCAGTTCCTCCATTATCTTGCCTGGGATCGATGTCAGACTGACAGGCCTATAATTACTTGGGTCATCCCTACATGCATGTAGGGTGTTTGTTGTTTTAAAATTCTTTTCCTCTTATGTTATGATTTGTTCCTACTGTTAACATTAAACATTAGTTTAGTTTAAAAAGGCTGTCTGGTCACTTTATTTACTACTAGGGTGGCCAGATGAGATGAAGAAAATATGTGGGGGAGGGGGTCTGCCGGCGGAGCAAAAAACCAACAGCAAACCAGTGCTGCTGGAGGAGCGAAATATCGGGACAAATTGCGTCCCGACCAAAGATCGGTTGGGACGTGGGATAACCACCCAAATATCAGGACGATCCCCCTATTTACCACTGGTCCCAGACTCCTGAAGGCAATGACCGCAGGTGCTGAACCCAGTGGGACCTATTGGCTGAGAACAGTTGGTACACAGGGTACGGTGGCCCAAGGGCCGGTCTAAGAGTTGGAGAATCATGTGATTCTACTCCACCCTTTGACAGGTAGAGGCATGAAGCTGAACACCTGAGAGGATGCACTCACAGAGACCACGAAGAGGATAGAAGTGCAGCTAACCCTGCAGCCATGAAAACTCTCTCATTGCTCATAATGACACCACTGGAAAAGAGGCACTGTGCTGAAACACAGCATGTGCCGTGACACACCAGTTCTCCTGGTGGTGCCTTTGAAGAGGGGAGCACAAGGTATACATAGACTGGAAGAGCAAGAAACTGTATCATAGGAGAGGTAGTGAGAGACAAAGAGGAGAGAGAAAATATATCTTATTGACAGCTATGACATCGTTTAAAATCCAATACAGCAGTGCTGAAAATATGTTGCAAGAACAGCAGACTTTTCTCAACTCAATACATGTTTGACCTCTGGGTTATACCAGAATTTTCAGCTAAATATAAAACCACCATTTATTTGATTCTCTCCCACCCCCACCCCCCATAAACTGAAACTCAAGCCTGGTCTACACTAGGCGTTTAAATCGGTTTTAGGAGCGTAAAACCGATTTAACGCCACAACCGTCCACACTAGGAGGCACCTTATATCGATTTTAATGGCTCTTTAAACCGGTTTCTGTACTCCTCCCTAACGAGAGGAGTAATGCTAGTATCGGTATTACCATATCGGATTAGGGTTAGTATGGCCGCTGATCGACGGTATTGGCCTCCGGGCGGTATCCCACAGTGCACCAGTGACCGCTCTGGACAGCATTCTGAACTCGGATGCACTGGCCAGGTAGACAGGAAAAGCCCCGCGAAGTTTTGAAATTCATTTCCTGCTTCCCCAGCATGGAGAGCACAGGTGACCACGCACAGCTCATCAGCACAGTTAACAATGCAGTCTCCTGAGAATCGTAAAAGAGCCCCAGCATGGACTGCACGGGAGGTACTGGATCTGATCGCTATCTGGGGAGAGGATTCAGTGCTAACAGAACTGCGTTCCAAAAGACGAAATGAAAAAGTATTTGAAAGAATTTCTAAGGCTATGACGGATAAAGGCCACAGCAGGGACTCAGTGCAGTGCAGAGTGAAAGTTAAGGAGCTCAGACAAGCCTACCAGAAAACCAAAGAAGCAAACGGAAGATCCGGGGCAGGTCGAAAAACATGCCGCTTCTATGCTGAGCTGCATGCAATTTTAGGGGGCTGCGCCACAAGTACCCCACCCCTGATCGTGGATTCCGAGGTGGGGTTGTAATCTCTGCCATGGCTGAGGATTATGCAGACGGGGAAGATGAAGATGAAGAAGAGGAGGAAGACCTAGCAGAGAGCACACAGCACTCCGTGAGCCCCAGCAGCCAGGAGCTTTTTATCACCCTGACGGAATTACCGTCCTCCCAGCCCTCACAAGCCACTATCCCAGACAATGACGCCATGGAAGGGAGCTCTGGTGAGTGTACCTTTGCAAATAGCAAACATTGTTTTTTAAGCAAGCCTTTTTTAATGATTGATTTGCCCTGAGGACTTGGGATGCATTCGCAGACAGTATAGTTACTTAGAAAAGTTTGTTAACATGTCCGGGGATTGAGAGGAAATCCTCCAGGGACATCTCGATGAAGCGTTCCTGTAGGTACTCCAGAAGCCTTTGTAGAAGGTTTCTGGGCAAGGCAGCCTTGTTCCGCCCACCATGGTAGGACACTTTACCATGCCATGCATGTAGCAAGTAATCAGGTATCATTGCGTGGCAAAGCATAGCAGCGTATGGTCCCGGTGACTGCTGGCATTCAAGAAGCATCCGCTCTTTATCTTGTTCTGTTATCCTCAGCAAAGTGATATCGTTCAGGATAACCTGGTTAAAAATCAGGAATTTAAGTAAGGGGGGTGGCCATTTTTCTACTGGGTTCGTGGACTGCAGCAGCTTAAAAAAAAAACTTTCCTGCACGTAGCGAAGCGGGGGGAGGGGAGGAGTGAAATGCCGATGATCTTTTCTGTGTTTGGTCACCGGCGATCTTCCCCAAGCTACCAGCCACGCAGTGGGTGGGGCGGGGGTGGGAAGGTTGTTGATTAGCAGGGAGCTAGCGTGGTATTAGCCATGCGTTGGGGGGGGGAGGGGGTAAATCACTACAGAAGCCGAAAGACAGTGGCTTACCATGGCCGCATGCAAGCTGAATTCTGATGCCTGGACCTGTGTCTGTGAGATCTGTAACTCCAGAGCTGCAAGCACTCACTATTAAGATGAAAAATGCGACCTTGTAGGGAAATCACATGTGCTAGGTGAATAGTGCTGTTCACTGTGAAAGAGTATAACCATTGTTCTGTAAAATGTATCTTTCTAAATATTTATCTCCCTCATGCAGCTGCAAATTTTTCAACCATCCCTCCTCCATCCCAAAGGCTAGCACAGATAAGGCGGAGGAAAAAGAAGACGCGAGATGAGATGTTCTCGGATATTATGGAAGTTACACGCAATGAAAGAGCTCATCTGAATGAGTGGAAGGACGTGGTATCAAATTACAGGAAAGAGGCCAGTGAACGTGAGGACAGGAGGGATGAACGTGAGGACAGGAGGGACAACCGAGATGAGAGGTGGCGGCAGGAAGACCGGCAGGAAAATCAGCGGTGGCGGCAGGAAGATCAGCGGTGGCGGGATGCAACTCTGGGGCTGCTGCGTGATCAAACTGACATGCTCCAGCATCTTGTGGAGCTTCAGGAACGGCAGCAGGATCACAGAGTGCCGCTGCAGCCCCTGTATAACCACCCTCAACCCTCACCATGTTCCACATCCTCCTCACCCAGACGTGTAAGAACGCGTGGGGGGAGGCTCCGTGCACCCACCCACTCCACCCCCGTGGACAGCCCAACCAGAAGGATGTCGTTACTGTGAATTTTTTTAATGGCCTTCTCCATCCCTCCTATCCTCCTCCCAAACCACACCCTTACTTCTCTCTCTCTTTTTATAATGAATCAATAAAGAATTCATGCTTTTTAAATGAGAGTGACTTTATTTGCATAAGTAAGCTGTACTCGAAGGGGGAGGGGGAGTTGCTTACAGGGACTGAGTCAATCAAGGGGGTTGGGTGTTCATCAACAAACACAGCAGTCACACTGTACCCTGGCCATTGATGAAGCTCGTTTTCAAAGCTTCTCTGATGCGCACCGCTTCCTGGTGTGCTCTTCTAATCTCCCTGGTGTCTGGCTGCGCGTAATCAGCGGCCAGGTGATTTGCCTCAGCCTCCCACCCCGCCATAAAGGTCTCCCCCTTACTCTCACAGAGATTGTGGAGAATACAGCAAGCAGTAATAATATAGGGGACATTGGTTTGGCTGAGGTCTGAGCGAGTCAGTAATGTCCGCCAGCGCGCCTTTAAACGGCCAAATGCACATTCCACCACCATTCTGCACTTGCTCAGCCTGTAATTGAACAGATCCTGACCACTGTCCAGGCTGCCTGTGTATGGCTTCATGAGCCATGGCATCAAGGGGTAGGCTGGGTCCCCCAGGATAACGACAGGCATTTCAACATCCCCAACTGTTATTTTCTGGTCTGGGAAGTAATTCCCTTGCTGGAGCCGTTTAAACAGAGTAGTGTTCCTGAAGATGCGAGCGTCATGAACCCTTCCCAGCCATCCCACGTGGATGTTTGTGAAACGTCCCTTGTGATCTACCAGTGCTTGCAGCACCATTGAAAAGTACCCCTTCCGGTTTACGTACTGGGTGCCCTGGCGCTGCGGTGCCAAGATAGGGATATGGGTTCCATCTATCGCCCCCCCACAGTTAGGGAATCCCAGTGCAGCAAAGCCATCCACTATGGCCTGCACGTTTCCCAGAGTCACAACCTTTCGTAGCAGCAGCTTAGTGATTGCTTTGGCTACTTGCATCACAGCAGCCCCCACAGTAGATTTTCCAACTCCAAATTGATTCCCGACTGACCGGTAGCTGTCTGGCGTTGCAAGCTTCCACAGGGCTATCGCCACTCGCTTCTCTACTGTGAGGGCTGCTCTCATCTTGGTATTATGGCGTTTCAGGGCAGGGGCAAGCAAGTCACAAAGTTCCATGAAAGTGCCCTTACGCATGAGAAAGTTTCGCAGCCATTGGGAATCGTCCCACACCTGCAACACAATGCGGTCCCACCAGTCAGTGCTTGTTTCCCGGGCCCAAAATCGGCGTTCAATGGATAGAATCTGCCCCATTACCATCAGGATCTCCAAAGCGCAGGGGCCCGCGGTTTGAGAGAATTCTGTGTCAACGTCCTCATCACTGTCATCGCCGCGCTGCCGTATCCGTCTCCTCCTCGCCTCGGATTGAAGGTCCTGGTTCACCATAGACTGCACGAGAGTGCGCGAGGTGTTTAAAACATTCACGATTGCGGTATTGAGCTGAGCAGGGTCCATGCTTGCTGTGCTATGGCGTCTGCACAGTTCACCAAGCAAAAAAGGCGCGAAACGGTTGTCTGCTGCTCAGGGAGGGAGGGGTGAGGCTGTACCCAGAACCACCCGCGACAATGATTTTTGCCCCATCAGGCACTGGGATCTCAACCCGGAAATGCCAAGGGGCGGGGGAGGCTGCGGGAACTATGGGATAGCTACGGGATAGCTACCCACAGTGCAACGCTCCAGAAATCGACGCTAGCCTCGGACCATGGACGCACACCACCGATTTAATGTGTTTAGTGTGGCCGCGCTCACTCGATTTTATAAAATCTGTTTTACAAAACCGGTTTATGCAAATTCGGAATAGTCCCGTAGTGTAGACGTACCCTCACAGTACGATACTTAGGTAATGTATTTGAGGGGATGATAACACTGTTTACAAGATTACTAGTAGTTTGCTATATCTTAAGTTTCCTTTTAAATCTTCTTCTGTTTTGAAATATCAATAAAGAAATTACTTTAATCTGCCCTGCTCTTAACCTCCCCCCTGTACACCAGCAGGGCATAGATGTAAAGGAAATTTGGTGGATCCACCTCACTTCCTCCAAACTCATGAAGGGAGAAAATCCATAGTAAGGACCCAATATAATTCCCACTCAGATCAATGGCCAGCCTCCCATAGACTTGAGTGTGAGCTGGATCAAACCCCCCTGGTTCTCAGAAGACAACATAATTGACAGACCTATTCTCTTCCTGCCTTCTGGTTTTCAAAGGGAATTCTCCACCTCCTTACAATGGTAACAAACCCATTCCCAAAACTCAGAACCTTTGCAGGTTCCCCACTCCACCTTACTAACCAAACTAAAATTAAATCTTTATAAAATAGTAATCACAATTCTGAAATGTGTTGGTCACTGGTTGGATGTAATGATCCAACATTTGAAAAAAAACCCAAAACTTAAACTAAAATGGTGGAAATAAAAGTTCGCATCTGCCTACTCATAACTACAAAATTGCTGCTGTGTTACCTCTACATGGAATAGTGACTAGTGAAGCCTAGGCCACTTGTCTGAATGCACCAGAAAAATTATATACACCTCTACCCCGATATAATGCTACCCGATATAACATGAATTCTGATATAACGCGGTAAAGCAGTGCTCTGGGGGCGGGGCTGCGCACTCCAGCGGATCAAAGCAAGTTCGATATAATGCAGTTTCACCTATAATGTGGTAAGATTTTTTGGCTCCCGAGGACAGTGTTATATTGAGGTAGAGGTGTAGTAAATTCCCAAGAGTTGAATATAATAGACTAAAAGTGGTGGTACACAACATCTGCGAATTATTAAGTGACAAGAGTCCTATAGTTTTTAGGCCAAAATCTCAGTTCAAAATCAGTGGCTTCCAATGGGATTGAGATCTGAGAAAGGAATGCAGGAGAGGCCCTTGTTGAATTCAGTTAAATTTCCTGAGTATTTCTTCAAAACAGTCAAGTATCAGAGGGGTAGCCGTGTTAGTCTGGATCTGTAATAGCAGCAAAGAGTCGACATGCATCCGACGAAGTGGGTATTCACCCACGAAAGCTAATGCTCCAAAATGTCTGTTCGTCTATAAGGTGCCACAGGACTCTTTGCTGCTTCAAAACAGTGAACTTCTTAGACATACTTGGTGCAGACTTTGGGGGAAATTAAAGGCCACGGACCAGATCTTCAGCTGGTATATGTTGTCATAGCTCCTTTGATGTCAGCGGGACTGTGCCCACTTACACCAGCTTCATATTTTCAAAAGGGGCAGCTATCCATTCTTTAAATTTATGCCTACTCAATCATTTGCAAGTACAAATAGAATTCAAATGCCTAGCTGATTTGTAGATCAAACCAGGTAGACAGAAACTGAAATTCTATCATTTGCACCTGAAAATGTTTTTTTGAGCAAATGAATACAAGTGCAAAACTGAAAGCACAAAATTGAAAATATGGCACATAAGGTAAAAAAAAATTATATTCAGTGTGTTAATCGTGCCACATATAATGAAGCCGAGTTTGTGACAGGATAAGGAAACAGAAAGGAGTTAATTTGATTGTTACAACAAAAAGTGAAACAATTGATAAGTATATACACTGTATAAATTTATAAAGTCTTTTTAAAATGCTATTTTCAAAGTCAGGTATGTTCTTGCAAAAGTATTGAAGAAGCACAAATTGATATATTGTGTCAACCTGACAACAAACCATTCTATGGTTGGTTGAACCGTTGAAAGCCAAAGAAAAGACCATATTGTATCTCCTCCCTTTCTCAAGGGACAATGACTAGTCCTGAGTCTAAAAAATTAATACTCAAAAAGAACAGAAGTAAACAGCATTCAAGGTATTTTAATTGGATGTCACCTCATAAATCACAGATAGCAGTTGGTTCTGACTTATGCAGCAATGAGAGTGATGAGACAGAAATTCACAAAAATAAAGAATGTTTGGTTTTCTTTCACTTGACATAACTCAAGTGAAATAATATAAGAATTTAATGTGAATGTGCTACATGTATGTCTCAATACTTGCTAATGTTACCAAATCTTACAAGACTAAGCACAAACATCCTAAAATGCAATAAAAAATATAGTGTTAAATCCTAAAGTCAATGTCACTTTTGCCTGGATAAAGACTATAAAATTTGGTCCATAAGCTAGGCCGATCAGCTAAATAAATGTCAACAGTAAGTATTACATTCTGCAGTAAGCTTCCATTTTCAGGTTTGAAAAGGTTCCTGGAAATTTTAACCTTTCAGATATATATATTTTTTAAAATGTGTTAAAATATATAGTGAACTTAAAATCGAATAAGTTTGTTTCACACTTCAAGAATATTTTCAGATACTTTTTAATGGATAGTCAGTTAAAATGGTTGTTCTCAATGTTCAAATTTAAGAATATGCGCTTTGGTAATTTTTGGCAAATGAAGAGGTTATGAAAGAGTAAAAATAGCATATTGCACATCCACAGTGTCATTTTTCTTATTGATTTAAGTGTGCACGTAGGTCCATTATTTTGAAGGTGTTTAGGTGCTCCCAGTGATTTCAATGGGAGTTAGGTGCCTAAATACCTTTAAAAATGTAGCCCCTTCATATTTACCATATGTACATGTGCAAGTGAACATATGTGCCTATCTGCACAATTACACATTTGGATCAGTGGATGTGTACAATTTGTGTTTCTTCCAATATGTTTAAGTTTTATTTTTAATTAGAAAGAGAAATAAAGGTCATGTAACATTATGGTCCAAGACATGCATAAAAGTAGGGAAATTTTAATACATGATTTTTGTTCACACCATCAGTAACTCAGCCATGTTGCAATTAATGACCACCCTCGAAAAGAGACATCCTGATTTTGTGTCCACATTGTATAATATTTTCTTTGTTATTTTCTTGTTGTATTAACTTACAGTAAGGATCTACTCTTATCATGCAACAAGAAATTTACTTACCTATCTTCCTTAGGGATTTGTGTAATACGTTTCAAATAGTATCTAAATATTTCACTTTACTTGAGCTTTACTAAGCTGAAAAACTGAATGATCTGGATCTTCTCTGCTCTTGAAGGGGAAAGAGCTAGGAAAGGAAGAGATTATCTATCACTAGAACTCCCTGCCCCTTAGTGTCATCTAACTCTAATTTCATTTTGACATAATATGAACTATTGTAATCCCATGTTAAAGGGGGATTTTATTTTATGAAGATGTGAATCTTCACGTGGGAATTTCTTTTCAAAAATGGACCTTTCTGTTGAGTTTTCTCTTTTTTCCTAGGAGGATTTCTGAATCCCTTGTCACACTCTTAGAGACAGGGAGAGACTTGTAGTGGAGGCAAGAGAGTTCAAAGTACAGCTATTAATCTGTCTAATGAATAAAAAGCTTTGTAAGTGGCATAATGTTTTGAAAAGGAGCAAGTTTCCTGCATACTCAACAGATCTGATTACCATGTGACAATTACAGTAGACTATTGTATGGGGTAAAAAAGAGGCCTTCAGACGCTTGGAAACATTTAATAATGTACCAGAAGACAGCTTTAGTTTACTGGCAATACACAGTTCAGATTTAATTTTTAGAGCATCTCCTGTTTCTGCTTAGTATATTGCATATGCTTAGCTTTTGCTTTATCCTATGCTACTAGGTTTTGTTGAAGATTAGTGTGCGCCTAGGGTGATTTTTTGGCTGACCCATGCTCTTGTAGTAAAGTGAAGGTGATAGGAAATAATAGCCCAATGTTGATCTTTTCGTTTAGTTTCTTTTCTTGTAAATGATGTATGCCTCTGCGTTTTAGGCCTATAAATGCTGCTCCTCTTTTATGTGGCAGTCTTGCCCTCTGCTGCTAGTACAGTTATGTCATTAGTAGAGGAAGTAGTAACTCCTGAGGCTGTCTTTCTCCTGAGAAGGTGGGTGGTACAGAAATGGAAGCATCTTCCAAGTGTCTGCAAGTGAGTACCATCACAAATAGAAGAGGATAGGGTGGAACTCCAATGGGAAGTGTCAGGAAGGGCTATATTGGGAGGGAAAGCTGTTTTGAGGATGGAGGACTGATGATGGCAACCCATTAAGTAGGAAAGCACTGAAGTTGGTCCTAACACAGAGATCCTGCCTATTCCCTCCATCCCTCTTCAGAGATGAGTCTGGACAGTTCACCTGTCTCTAATCCCCTGTTGGCAGTCTCTTAGGGCATGTCCACACTTACTGAGGATTGACTCGGCTGTCCCCAGTAAGTGTGGAGGGGGTTGATTTAGCGGATCTAGTGAAGACCCGCTAAATCAACCACAGATCATCGACTCCGGTACTCCACTGGAATGAGAAACATAAGATAAGTCGATGGGAGAGCATCTACTGTTGACGCAGTGCGGTGTAGACACCACAGTAAGTCGATCTAAGTTGTTCACATAGCTGGAGTTATGTAACTTAGGTAGACTTACCCCTGCAGTGTAGACAAGATGTTATTCTGCTAAAAGAAGGGAATTGACACTTTTCCTCTCCATTTAGACCTCCATCTCAGGACTTGTCTTCACTACAAAATTGTTTTATGTTAAAACATGACATTGAACAGTTGAGTTAATTAACACAATGCTGACCATGAATTTGCAGTCAGTTTAGACGAGAACAAGTCTTGTTCAGCATTGTCAGCTACTCATAGCTAAATCAAAGTTTTGGCATTGGAGGTGGAGTTTGTGTTTTTTTTAAAACAGAGCTAGATAGATCTACTGCTCTCAAAACCCTTTTCTAAAAGTGACACAAGTTGTTCCAGCCATCCTTGGGAAACCTGCCCAAATCTGACATTCTAAAAATGCACTTCAAACCCCTGATGGTGATCATATTGCTGAGAAGTGCCATAGTTTATGACACCTGATGTAGGAAATCCAACGAGATTGTAGACCTGCTTTTACTCTGTGTTAAAAATAGTTCAGCAATATAAAGAATATTATGCATATAGAATATTTTGTATTGAGTGCTAAAATGCTTCTGATGTTAAACTAGTGGAACGGAATCTGATTTACACTCCCTGAAATTTCATTGCACTCTGTTTGGCATGATGGCTGCCACAGCCCCGCACCGTGCTCCTCCTCTTTCCCTGAGGACCCGCCCCTTGGCCAGGCCAGAAGCCGGAGCCAGGAAGTGGTAAGAGCTGCCTCGGACCCTCCATCTGCCCTGGGCAGGGGCTGGGGTACGTGAGAGCAGCCTCTGGCTGTGTCCGTGCCCCCTCAGCATGCCGCCGCCAGTGGGACCCAGGGGAGGGGGCTGGGGCTCTGGTCTGGCCTCCTTTCCCCTACCCAGGGCCTGAAGACATGCTCTGTGGGGATCGGGTTGCCAGGCATCCGGTTTATGGCCAGAATGCCTGGTTGAAAAGGTAACCTGGCTGCTCTGGTTAGCACTGCTGACTGGGTGGTTAAAAGTCCGGTTGGCTGTCTGCAGCAGGCCAGGCAAGGTACTGGGCAGCTCCAGGAAAGCTGCCAGCATCTCCGTCTGAATTCTAGGTGCAGGGGTGGCCACAGAGGCTCTGTGTGCTGCCTCGGCCCTGAGTGTCGGCTCCGCAGCTCCCATTGGCCGGAACTGCAGCCAATGGGAGCTGCGGGGGCGGCACCCGCAGGCAGGGGTAGCGTGCGGAGACACCTTACAGCCCCTGCGCCTAGGAATCAGAGGGAGATGCTGGCAGCTTCTTGGGAGCCGACTGAGATAAGTGCTGCCCGGGGTCTACACCCTGCACCTCCTCCGTGTCCCTGTCCCAGTCCTGAGCCCCGTCCTGCACTCAAACTCCCTCCTGGAGCCTGCACCCCTCCTGCACTCCAATCCTGTGCCCAGCCCAGAGCCCCTCCTGCAATCTGAACCCCTTGGCCCCAGACTGAAGCCCCCTCCTGTACCCCATGCCCCTCATCCTCAGCCCCACCCCAGAGCCTGCACCCCCACCTGGAGCCTTCACCCCCTCCTGCACCCAATCCTCTACCCCAGCTAGGAGCACCGTCCCGCACCCTCAGCCCCTCATTTCTGGCCCCACCCCTGAACCCGCACCCCAGCCCAGAGCCTGTCCCACACCCCAAACCCTGCCCAATCCCAGATCCCCCTCCCACACTCCAAACCCCTTGACCCCACCCCCCAGCCTGAAGCCCCCTCCTGCAGCCCAATTCCCTCATCTCCAGCCCCGCGCCAGAGCCTGCACCTCCAGCCAGAGCCCTCACCCCCTCCCACATCCCAACGCACTGCCCCACCCCTGTGAAAATGATAGAGTGAGTGAGGGTGGGGGAGAGCGAGCGATGGGGGGGGAGGGAGGCGGAGTGAGTGGGGGTGGGGCCTTGGACAAGAGACGGGGGCAGAGCAAGAGTGTTCGGTTTTGTGCAAATAGAAGGTTGGCAAACCTGTGTGGGGAGAGGAGGTCCTGCTCTGGCTGAGAGGAGGCGGGGAGCCCCGGGAAGGCCACAGGCAGTGAGGAGCAGGCAGGGAGGGCTCCTCTGGCGCAGCTCCCGCTGATAATGGCCTAGCCTCATCAACCTCCACACTCCACCCGGGCTTGCTCAGTGTCTGCACCCATCTCCCGCTTCCAGGCCGCCCCCACTGGGTCCTGCTGCTGCCAGACAATACCTGCTGGGTCTCTCCTGCTCCTGGTGACAGGCTGTCCCCGCTGCTGCCTGGGCTTTGTGCCCCAGGTAGCAAGCATGTGCGGCACCGCTCCTCCTGGTGCCTCTTGCCTGAGGTTTGCAGTTTGGGGGTCCAAGCCTCACTAAACTGTGCACATGTCACTGCCGCCCCATGTCAGCTTGAGGCTACTATGCCCATGTTAAACAGTGGACAGACATGGCCTCCCACTTTTAAAAGTGTGTGGGGCTATGCCCCTCCCCCGCCCCTCCAATTCTGGCATCCCAGGCACTCAAGGTGTGGGGGGTCCAAATGCTCTTTGTGCCCAGGACCCCAATTAATCTTAATCCGCCTCTGCTTCAGCTTTTTGCAGTTTTGTGTGTGCTCAGGGACTGTTTCTTGACAAAGAATGTTATGCTTTTGGCGTGACAAAAATGGCTCATGAGAACAGTTCTGGCTGTAAGTATCAGCTGATTCAAAGGGAGAGTGTGGGGCTTTTAAGAATCCACTCTGGCACTTTATGCACTCTGCATCCAGTTTTAAATGTATTGCTTCACCTGGCACCATGCAAGGGGTGATTTTCTCTTAGAAGTAGAAGGTGAAAAAGCTTCAGAGAGTTATATTGAAGAACTGAAGTGCTGTGCCAACTCTCAGGTCAGCTGTATGTGAAGGAGGTGAATGCACCTTACTGATATTTCAGCAATGAAATCTTTTTACCCTGACAATTTTAAAAAGTGTTTGAAAGGCTGCCTGTGCTTTCACCTCAAATGTGGGCGGAATAGATTGTCTGCAAGATACTTCTGAAATGGGACAGTCTTTCAAAGGTTCTTCATTGTCAGCTTAGAACTAGAGAAAGCACTCAGTCTATTTTAACCCCCCTGAAAGTGACACACTGTACTGCTGCTGTCTCCGCTTCAGTACCCAGTGATATTTTATCATTCTTCCTGAGTGTTATCAAATCTCTGAGGAAAAGTCCCTTTTTGTAAGGAAATTCCCCTTGCTATCTATAGCCACTAACCAGTGCCACATACCTTATTCACCCCTGACTGAGGTGATACTACTTTTGTCTTTTTCTACCTATAACTGGTTTTCTGAGTAATTAAGAGAAGCAATCCAAAGGTAGCATTTCTTTTCTCTCATGCTGGAAGAGATGACATCAATGGTGACAGGAGATGACGTTATGGAAACAATTTACCAGCTTTGGATGAAATTCTGGCCCTTAAAGTCAACGGTGTTCAACTGATGATTGTAGTAGTAGAGCAATGCTTTGTTGTAAAGGTCACAGTTATTTCTGTGGACCAGTAAAACAGTGTGCATTTTCATGGGGTCGTAAGGGAAGAGGAAGAAGGCTTTCCATCACTCAGAAATTGAACTGACCTCTGTTATTCAGGGCAGCTAGGTGTTAAAAGGGGGTGGTTTATTAATTCAAGTAAGTGGGAAATCTGTATCTATAATGATGAGACCACCTCAGTCTTTCCTTGCACTGTACAGCTATGACAACTATGGCCTTAATTTTCCCTTTGGTTGGATGTGTGAAATCTGTGAATTTAAGGAGTGTTTATGACCTAGTGTGAGTAGCATTAGCCAAATGCACATAAAACACATACATTCATTGCATATGTCTAACCTAAGTAGCAAGTCGAACTATGCCCAAGAAACTAATTTGGTATCTTGCTTCTTAATGAGATTGTCATAGGAAAACAGTGCCAATACACTTGCATTTTATATTGTTTTATCGTTGATGAATAGATGAGAAGCATCAAGGTGTTTGATATAAGAAATAAAAGCAACACAGTAATATCAAAGCACTTGTTTTGTTGAACTTTTGGTCTTTAGTGTTCTTGCAATAGAACCATCTGTTAATCTTCTCCAAAGTATCTCACAAAAAGATTATCAATTTCTTTCTTAGTTGTGTTTTATAGCTGGATTAACAAATCATCCAGGTTTTGGCCATCTATAGATTCCTGTCATATGTAAGGAGGTACAGTGAAAGATGCATAGGTACATTATATTTAATATTGAACTTTTGAAACAGAACCATGTTGCTAAGCCATTTAAATGCTAATCAGGTGGAGGGAGGGGATGGTAATCCTTTCCTGATATAGTGTATCCTTTGACCAAACACATATGGTGTTAAATACAGGTGTGTATTTTTTAACATCTGCTTATATTGCAGTGAATTATGGGATAAAAATTCAGTCTTTCTTGCTTCAAGAAGTCCAAATACTGCTGTAATCAGCCTTTTGCATCAACCACCTGGACAAACATTGTGTACAGTATGTTTGTTGTGTTCTTGAATTTTATTTTTTAGTAGACTCGCAGTAATTTATATAAATAGTAGAAATCACGTTTTAATTTTTCACAGCTTTTTAGGTAATACGCAGTTTAGAAAGCTGTCACATGTATTTACAACTCTTTAATGAAATAACATGCGTTCAGCAGTAAACAAATAGGGCCAAATACTACCTCCTGCAAATTACCTGGATCCATTGCCCAAAAGTCCCATGTAAAGGACACAGTCCATGCTCAGCTACCAGGTTAAGGGGGAGAGTTTTGTCTTCCTGTTGGTCCTGCATGTTAGCCCTACTTGGTCTTGGCCTTTGAGCAGAGGATCAGAATTTGGATTATGTGAATAGCCAAGCTATGAATAAATTCCTAAATGGTGATGTTACATAATGTTTTAAGCACGGGCTTTATACTGCAGAAAACGCTAAAATATACCACATGTTCAAATAAATTACTTACACTTTTTAGGAGTTCTACTGTTTCACTTGCTGTGTTTGCTAATTATTAAAGAAGACAAATATCTAAATAAAGATTTCCACCATCATTACTCTTCTTTTCCTCTAATTTGATCCTGAAGCAAAGCTGTAATTGTTTTGTGATAGGGCAATCATTTTCATCGTAAAATCATTTTTATAGTTCTTTGCCAGTCCAAAGGGTGAATAATACAGGTTTCCTTCCTGCAGGTGGAGACATCTGGTGCTGTCATTGCCCCCTACATAGTAAAGGGTTTTTTGGCAACCAGATTCCATTCTCTAGTGGGAGAAAGAACTCCTGCAGATTACTCTGTGGATCCTAGCATGTTTCCTCCTCCATTGCTTGCTTCTGAATTTTGTTTTCACTGACACAGCACTGAAAGCCCTCGGGAGAGTAGTTTGCCTAATACACCTCTACCCCAATATAATGCGACCTGATACCGGTATATCACAAATTCAGATATAACGCGGTAAAGCAGTGCTCCGGGAGGGCGGGGCTGTGCACTCAGGCAGATCAAAGCAAGTTTGATATAACGCGGTTTCACCTATAATGCAGTAAGATTTTTTGGCTCCCGAGGACAGCGTTATATCGGGGTAGAGGTGTAATTGGCAGTTCATGCTTGTTCTCTTCCTTGCCTCACCACCGTTTTAGCTCACTGGCCTTAGGCTGATACCAGTACTAAGGTGCTATTGTGTGGCAGAGAGTCACATAGCCACCAGCTCCTACTCCTTAGCTACAGGAGTGTGCATCGGGGAGGGAAATCAGGTAAAGCAGTAGGTCTCAACCAGGGGTATGCATACCCCTGGGGGTATGCAGAGGTTTTCCGGCAGGGACATCAACTCATCTAGATATTTGCCTAGTTTTACAACAGGCTACAGAAAAAGCACTAGCGAAGTCAGTACAAACTAAAATTTCTCATGTCTCTGTACTGTTGTCTCCTGTCTTTTCTTGTTCTACCAGCTTCAGCAGTTTTTCTGTTCTTGTGCCTGCTGGTTGCCCTTCTGTATCTGTGTATTCAATGGGAAGGTGATTTGCACCTGTATGTGCTGCGATTGTGGGGATAGTTGCAAGTCAGCACTGAGGCCTCTTTCTGTCCAGATTGCCTGGAAGCATGCGCGGCGCATGGTTCTGGCATTTGGGGAGGCTGGCCCAAGCACCAGATCGTGGCCCCACCCACTGCTCTCCCCCAAGGAAGAGGGATGGAGGGGGAGGGACTCAGCGAGTGGCAGGCGGTGGGGACCTCTTGGGGGAGGAGAGGAGGAACTTAGTAAGAAGTGACGGCTGGTGGGGGCGTCGGCAGAGGAGGGACGGGAAGAGGCAGAGAGCAGGTGGGGCCATGAGGGAAAGCGGGAGAGGGTGTTGGGGGTGTAGCACAGGCGGGGCCACCATGACCCAGGCATCCGTGCTGTCAGAGGCAGCAGGTTGGTGGCTGTGCCACAGGGGAGGCTTAGCCTCCCCTGGCCTATTCTACCTGCCACCTATGCCTGGAAGAACTTTTGAACATACAGGAACCTGGAATGATAAATGTTGTTGCAACTGGGAAGCAGAATGGGGAAGGAGGAGAAGGGACATGCTCACAACAAGCTGAATCTGGAGTCGTCCTGATGGCCACGAATAGTGTAGATACTGGTCTGGCAATTTTTTTTATACAGCCTGCCATTTACTGACTATGAGGATATTCATATAATATATCACCTTGAAGCTCAAAATGGGGAGCAGTCTTTTATAAAGACTCAGATTTCTTGGAAGTGGAGATGGAAATTTTCTCTGAGGAAGAGTCAGGCTTTTCCAACACAGGCTGATAAGAAGAATTAACCTCCTAATACTGATTAAACAAATCTTGGCTACCCTTTATCTGGGGCATCTCCAGTGGAGGCATGCCTGATTTTTGTAAGCCCTGGAAGACTTGCCTAGAGTGCTCCCAGTTCAGAAGTCTGTTCAGTAGGTTGTAGATTTTTTTTTCATTCACAAATATGTGGACCAGTTCCCCTTCCATCCATGATCGTATGGTATCTTGATGACAAATACAGCAGTTGCTTACATTTTAGGAAAATATTTAATATATTTTAGCTGTCTTTTATATGACATAGGATATAGAAACAAGGAGAAGAGGCAGTTCTCTTAAAACTACAACCAAGAACCACAGATAGTGGTTCCCCAAGCATGGACTGCAGACTAAAGTAGAACATTTTGTTTTATTATGACTAGGTGCAACTATTTGTTGTTGTTGTTGTTATTATTTTATTTTAATGTATTTATGATTTGTATTACAGAAGGTCTTACCAGACCCAGTCAGGATCAAGGCCTCATTGTGCTGGCCATTTTACAAACAGAAGGTAAAAGAACAATGTGTTCCAAACACATTACAAGAGGCAACAAATGGGTGAATTAGTTGAACCATTAACTGATGGATGAATTAACTCCTCAAGCTTGTGTTCTTACAAAACTAATTGTGGTTGGACAATGCTGACTTTTTACTTGCTTTATTTGGGAAAACAGGAGTTGGCACAACTCCTACATATTCCTTATAGCTGAGGGTAAAATGCACAATAGTGATGGAAGCTATTGTCAGTCAGCTTGTTGTAATAGAAAATATATATGGAAGAGATGAAGGTTGTGAAGTTTCTAAAATGAGCAGTAGTCATTTTTGCATCTACATTTGATGAGAAACTGCCATAGAGGGAGAAAGTTGTGGAAGAATCTTGTGCTGTGTTCAGTTATGTAGCTTTTTGTTTTGTTACAGGTGCTTTATTAACTGAGTCTTGGGCCTACATTTTTCAAGCTGGCTTCCAGCATGCACAGTTGTTCTGCCAGATACACAAGACTAATGATCTTGTTTCCTCTGCAGTTCAAGCAATTCCATATCTCAAAAGGTGTGATGGAGGCACACCTGTAATACTGGAGATCAGTATTGGACAGATGGCTAAAATTAATTAATTTAGGGAAAAATTCTCATACCCATATATTCTATTCATATTCTAACCGAACATCATGGGTCCATTCTGTGGAAGTCCAGAACATAGTAGTAGAATTGCTGTGTTTCCATTTGTGGTTTTGAAGGGTTGGGGACAGATGGGCATCTGAAGTGTTGGAGCTTGCCTTTCGGCAGTCTGCTTTGCAGGAGCGTAAAGGAGACTGTGTGGATGGGCCTGGGAGCAAGAGCGTGGCCTGCTGATTCATAAGCAAGAGTCAGAGGGATTGAATGTTTCTGTTAATAACAAGGATATCCAGAGTTAAAATACTTAGGGCTAAGAAAAGCTTTGGAAGGAATGTAAGGCCTCATTCATCAGGGTTTAACTGTGTCTCCAGCTATTATGGAATAGGATGAGGGCTTCATGCGGAGCGTGGGGGGAAGGGGTGCATATTCTTCAACATCTATGTACTGTTGCCCCTTTTTGACCCCAGTGGCTAGTCAAAGTTCAGGGCCCTGTGGATGTTCCAATTAAAAGTAGGAATTTTAAGAGTGTCTGGTATTTCTTTCATGCAGGATTGTTTATTTACAAGGAATGCATGAACTCCTGCTTCTTCAAATGAAGGCTATACCAAGAACAAAAGGAGGAGGTTCTTAGCTTACACTTGCAAGCCACTTAAACCAACACCTTACCCAATTTCCCCTCTTTACCCTCCCCATCTTGGATGGAAGAAGGGGACTTCTGATTAACTCATCCTAACAGTTATGTTAATTGAAGGGTGTGTTCACACCCAGTTTCAAAGAAGTTTGTAATTCATGCAGTCACTGGTATCTCACGGCATAACAGTACTATGGGTCTGATCCAGTGTGGCCATTCCTGTGTTCCTATGAACTGCACCAATCCACTTGCCACAGGCCTCATATGGAATGTCTAGAATAAAGTTTGTTCCAGGAGTCAAACATTTGTGGTTTATCCTAGGGATCAGCAGGCCATGTTCTGTGTGGCTGTTCTGCATGCTGATGGCAGGTTGGACAGAGGCATTGTGCTACAGCTATAGATTTTTTTCTTTTACATTTAGCTTGTAGCATGTTATTTTTGCTTCTTCCACTTTCTAAACAAAATGTAACTACATTGAGGAAATGTCATAGAGATAAATCCTTGACATAAAATCATAGTCACATTTTCTGATCTAGACATTAGCAGAAATCATGAAGAAATAAACCTCTTTAGTGTAGGAGCCTCATTCCTGAGCTAAAAAAGATCCGCTGGCATTTTTAACATACCAAGTAAACTAATCAGTTCATTAGGGGATAATAGGATTAACTAATATTTGATGCCCTCGATGAGTTTTTTAATAGCAGTTGTATTATTTACACTCTCTAACTTAATCTTGCAGCTATGACTTAATATTGCAATAAACTCTTTGGATTATTCTTATCTGATGTTATATTTTAGAAAAGTGTGTAAAAGGATGTCTACAATTATATCTAAATTTTTCCATTATTAGAACTAGACAAGTGTTTTATATCCTTAATAGAAAATGTTTCTGTAATAAAGCCATGTTTAATCATTTGAAAAAACCAAAAAACCTGTCTTTGAAAACTTAGCTGGAAAAAACCACAATGAATTGATCTTATTACATTGGGACATTTATTTCTATAAAATAATTTGCATAATACAAATTGAGTCTCAGTGTCTTGTTTGGGGTACAGCAAGAAGATTCAATTTATGAAATTGAATTCTTGATAACTAGCCATTAGCTGAAATATGTCTTCCAAAGCTACTTGAACCACAGAATTAGTGAAGCAGCATGTGGGGAACCAAAACACTATGGCCTTGGCTACACTGGTGCTTTACAGCGCTGCAACTTTCTCGCTCAGGGGTGTGAAAAAACACCCCCCTGAGCGCAGCAAGTTACAGCGCTGTAACGCGCCAGTGTAAACAGTGCCCCAGCGCTGGGAGCGCGGCTCCCAGCACTGTAAGCTAATCCCCACAGGGAGCTGGAGTACCTGCAGCGCTGGGAGAGCTCTCTCCCAGCGCTGGCGCTGCGACCACACTCGCACTTCAAAGCGCTGCCACGGGAGCGCTCCCGCGGCAGCGCTGTACAGCTGCAAGTGTAACCATACCCTATGATAGCTTGCTGGCCAATGTCTGTAATTTTACTACATGAGCCACTCGTGGAGGTTAGCTTGTACCTGACATTGTGATAGAGCTGTTTGCTGCTTAGTCTCAAAAATAATTCAGAAAGTTACATAGTCAAGAAAAATAATGACTTAATGTTGTATGTATTGTATGTGTTCAGCACAAGGCTTTAGATCAGGGGTTCTCAAACAGGGTCGCGAGGTTATTACATGGAGGGTCGCGAACTGTCAACTTCCACCCCAAACCTTGCTTTGTATCCAGCATTTATAATAGTGTTAAATATATTAAAAAGTGTTTTTAATTTATAAGGGGGGTTGCACTCAGAGGCTTGCTATGTGAAAGGGGTCACCAGTACAAAAGTTTGAGAGCCACTGCTTTAGATGTTCTTTCGGAACGATTATACACATATTTTCAAATGGTTTTGAGAGACAGTACCATACATTTTAAATGGTTCTTTCAAAGTTCAGAACACTTGTATTGGCTGCTTTCCAAACTCCTCTTTTAGGGATTTTGTCACACAGATGTATGTAATGTTCCCGTGTCTGGGGAGAAATAAAAGCAAAAGAACAGAGCAGAAAAATCAGTGTTTTAAGATATAAATCCAGGTTTCAATGGACTGTGTGCTGTATGCAGATTTTTCGAGTGATTAAAAGGAAGATTATCCAGCTAACCTAAAAGTACAAGTTCTGTTCTGATTATCCAGCTAACCTAAAAAAAGTTCTGTTTTTAAAATGGGGAAAATGTATTTTGATTTGTGCTACAAAAATTTATAACTAACAAGGAGAGTTAAGAGATCAAAAGGACAATGAAATGTTCCTTGTGGCAAACAACGCAGGAGGAAATTACATAGTTGTTTATAAAACAATTTACTTTTTTTCTTATCTATGTTCATACAAAAAGGACAATTGCCCAGTCCTGTTAACCATTCTCTTCATTCAAACATTTAAAATAAACTGTAGAATTAGGAGTTGGTCATAATTTCAGGAGAATTTTTACACTTTCTGGTCCCTTTATGTGGGTGGGGCAGGTGGCAGGACTGAGCAACAAACGGTTTGGCCAGATCTCTCATTTTAAACTACGTACCTGCATCTTTAAATGGCCAGGTGCTGGCGTTATTTATCAATAGGTTTATGTGAACTTGACTTAGAGTGTTATTACCGTACAGTCTAAGAAGTGGAAAAAGTAAAGTTTACACAGTCGACCAGAGTCACTGCACCTCAAAGAGTGATGTGTTTCAGAGGCAGTTCTTCCTAAAAGGGGGCCAGGCTGTGCTTTCACTGTGTTTTGGTGTTTCTTCTGGCAAACAGGCAGATTTAGTTTCTAGTGCAGGGGTTGGCAGCCTTTCAGAAGTAGTGTGCTGAGTCTTCATTTATGCACTCTAATTCAAGCTTTTGCATGCCAGTAATACATTTTAACATTTTTAGAAGGTCTCTTTCTATAAGTCTAGAATATATAACTAACCTATTGTTGTATGTAAAGTAAATAAGGGTTTTAAAATGCTTAAGAAGCTTAATTTAAAATTAAATGCAGAGCCCCACCGGACTGGTGGCCAGGACCCGGGCATTGTGAGTGCCACTAAAAATCAGCTTGCGTGCTGCCTTTGGCACGCATGACATAGGTTGCCTACCCCTGTTCTAGCGGGTGCCTCAGAGGAGTTTTGATGGAGTCTTCCCAGATTTGTGTTAATTCAGCACATCCCCCATACTTCCTAGCAACGTCCCTTTGCCAGCCATTGTCACCCACTTTTCAGTCTTTGTTAGTTCCACCCTATTACACCATACACTACTGCAACCTTCCCCAGTAGGCTTTTCCCATGAGGAGTCCTATGTCCTTTATATCATAGAAGATTAGGGTTGGAAGAGACCTCAGGAGGTCATCTAGTCCAACCCCCTGCTCAAAGCAAGACCAACATCAACTAAATCATCCCAACCAGGGCTTTGTCAAGACAGACCTTAAAAACCTCCAAGGATGGCCATTACACCACATCCGTAGGTAACCCATTCCAGTGCTTCACCACCCTCCTAGTGAAATAGTGTTTCCTAATATCCAACCTAGACCTTCCCCACTGCAACTTGAGACCATTGCTCCTTATTCTCTCATCTGCCACTACTGAGAACAGCCAAGCTCCATCTTCTTTGGAACCCCCCTTCAGGTAGTTGAAGGCTGCTATCAAATCCCCCCTCACTCTTCCCTTCTGCAGACTAAGTAAGCCCAGCTCCCTCAGCCTCTCCTTGTAAGTCATGTGCCCCAGCTCTGTGAACATTTTCATTGCCCTCCACTGGACTCTCTCCAATTTGTTCACATCCTTTATGTAGTGGGGGGCCCAAAACTGGACGCAATACTCCAGATGTGTCCTCACCAGTGCCGAATAGAGGGGAATAATCACATCCCTCAATCTGCTGGCAGTGTTCCTACTAATAGACCCCAATATGCTGTTAGCCTTCTTGGCAACAAAGTTACACTGTTGACTCATATCCAGCTTCTCATCCACTGTAATCCCCAGGTCCTTTTCTGCAGAACTGATGCTTAGCCAGTCGGTCCCCAGCCTGTAGCAGTGCATGGGATTCTTCCATCCTAAGTGAAAGACTCTGCACTTGTCCTTGTTGAACCTCATCAGATTTCTTTTGGCCCAATCCTCCAATTTGTCTAGGTCACGCTGGACCCTATCCCTACCCTTCAGCGTATCTATCTCTCCCCCCAGTTTACTGTAATCTGTGAACTTGCTGAGGGCGCAACCCATCCCATCATCCAGATCATTAATAAAGATGTTGAACAAAACTGGCCCAGGACCGACTCCTGGGGCACTCCGCTTGATACCAGCTGCCAACTAGATCTCAAGCCGTTGATCACTATCCATTGAGCCCGACAATCTAGCCAGCCTTTTATCCACCTTATAGTCCATTCTTCCAATCCATACTTTTTTAACTTGCTGGCATCAAATGCTTTGCTAAAGTCAAGGTATATCACATCCATTGCTTTCCCCATATCCACAGAGCCAGTTATCTCATCATAGAAGACAATCAGGTTGGTCAGGCATGACTTGCCCTTGGTGAATCCATGTTGACTGTTCCTGATCACTTTTCCTCTCCTCCAACTGCTTCAAAATGGTTTCCTTGAGGACCAGCCATCTGATTTTTCCATGGACTGAGGTGAGACTGCCTGGTCTGTATTCCCCAGATTCTCCTTCTTCTCTTTTTTAAAGATGGGCACTATATTTGCCTTTTTCCAATTGTCCGGGACATCCCCTGCTCACCACAAGTTTTCAAAGATAATGGCCAATAGCTCTGCAATCACATGAGCCAATTCCTTCAGCACCCTGGGATGCATTAGATCTGGACCCATGGATTTGTGCATGTCCAGCTTTGCAAACACACCATGGATTAGGAAGGAATGTTTGGTGAACAGCAGTTGAAAACCAACAAGGGCAGCCTTTATTTCAGTAGGTGGATAGGACAGTTCACTGCCCATTATAGGGTACATCCTCAAACCCAATATTGCATTGTGTGCCTCAATGACTTCTCAAATCTCCTCCTCCCATGTCCTGATTTTCTTCAATTATCTTTCTATTAAAGTAGCCTTTTCGAGATGATATAATATTGGTACTAGGGGTTCTGTCCATAGAGTCTTTAATACTGCATCTTTCATTAAGTATTAAAGATTAAACTTGGCCTTTATTCCTAAGTAAAACACCCTCTTTCAAAGGCTTTTTAATATCCTTAAAATAATGAACTTCCAAAGGAAAAGAAGTGAGTACACTCTTGATGCTCAAAGAGCAATCAAAACTTTTTTCAAAGAAACAAAATCCTTTCTGAAAACCATCTCTCTATTTGTTCTCTGCCACTTCAAGGTCAAAAGGAAGAAAGCTTATAAAACATTTATATTTGGATACCTTAAAGTGGGCACCCTTGGTGTTTACAAAACTAAGGGAGTAATTCCTTAATCCATTAGGGCACATTTAACCAGATCAATAGCTACATCATGGGTTTTAAAAGGCCATGACTCATAGGAAGAAATGTGAATATATTTTTTATTATTCAGTAAATTATCCTTTGTTGGCATCCAATTCTCTTTAAACCAACATTAGGATTGGCAGACATTGATAAAATAGAGAGAAAATATTGTCTCCAAGCAGACTGACTGGCAAACTTTCTGGATAGTGTGTGTTACAGAATCAGATTGTGTTCCTGCTCGGAATAGTTCTCTTTAAATGCTGTGCTACGTGAGTTCATAAAGGGGAAAAGTTATTCACTATCTAACATTTAGTAGCATTGTTAGAATTTAGAGCATATTCCAACATGGCAAGGATCCAAGTAGTAAAGGGTTTAGTCCTCAGCAGAAGAGCTGATTGGTCTGGTTCTGCCTCGTATCTGCCTGGAGATAGGCATGGATTAGTCAGGTAAGACTACACTTATGTGATCTAATCTACTCATGCTAAAAAAAAAAAAAAGCCCACTTGAATCATTTTCCAACAGCATACTGTCAACTTAATTAGGCACACAGTGCAAGTTGTGATTTTTTAAATAAAAGTGTGTGAGTGAGTTTAGGAAGCCTAATTTTAAAAAGCATTTTTGTTTCAGTTAAAGATTCCTCTGCAGTGATGGGTGTGACAGATACGTCAATTTCCTGCATATGCTTGGGAGACCTTAATGAACGAAGTTCAAGTATCTTTGGGGTTCATTGTATTAAATAAATGGTTTATGTATGATGGTGGGCTGGGATTGTATGTAACTTCTCAAGGGGGGAGATGTGACACGTGAAATTCGGGGATCAAAGGACTATACTGAACAATGTGCCAGAGAAGAATGGACTTTTAGAACAAAAAGTGTGAAGTGGTTTTCCTGGGGAATAGTTAGGTGGAGGTGATGTATATTCTCCACCTGCAGTTATGCAAAAATCCAGCCTTTTGAAGCTACCTCTGAGGAGTGAGCCATTGTTGGCTGATCAGCTATTCCATGAGGCCAAGATCAAAGGCCCAAACTGCATAGAGGAAAGACTGAACTATTCATGGTTGGTTCTGAATCTGAGACAATTATAAGAACAGGAGTACTTGTGGCACCTTAGAGACTAACAAATTTATTTCAGTATAAGTTTTCGTGCGCTACAGCTCACTTCTTCGGATGCATAGAATGGAACACACAGACATGAGATATTTATACATATAGAGAACATGAAAAGGTGGAAGTATGCATACCAACAGGAAGAGTCTAATCAATTGAGATGAGCTATCGTCAGCAGGAGGAAAAAAAAAAACTTTTTGAAGTGATAATTAAGATGGCCCATAGAAGGTGTGAGGAGAACTTAACATAGGGAAATAGATTCAATTAGTGTAATGACCCAACCATTCCCAGTCTCTGTTTAGGCCTGAGTTAATTGTATCTAATTTGCATATTAATTCGAGTTCAGCAGTCTCTCTTTGGAGTCTGTTTTTGAAGTTTTTTTGTTGCAAAACTGCCACCTTCAAGTCTGTCACTGAGTGGTTAGAGAGGTTGAAGTGTTCTCCCGCTGCTTTTTGAATGTTATGATTCCTAATCTCAGATTTGTGTCCATTTATTCTTTTGCGTGGAGACTGTCTGGTTTGGTTTGCATGCCCCTCTGCCATGTACATTGGTAAGGAGGCGGGGAAGGGAGGCAGGAGCGGGGCCTTGCGGAAGGGAGGTAGGAGCGGGGCGTATCCCTCCAGCCTCCTGCCGTGAGCTGTTCAGGGCAGGGAGCTGGGAGCACCCCCCTGATCCCAGCCCCCGCTCCCCCAACCCTCTGCCCTGACACCTGCATCCCCCTTGCACTCTAGCCCCCTGCATCCCCCCCACAACCCCATCCCAGATTCCTGCGTCCTCCATACATACCCAGCCGCCTCACACCCCATGCCTTGTCTCCTGTACCCCCTCACACACCCCCAGCCCTCTGCCCTGACCCCTGCACCCCCCTTGCACCCCCCACATCCCCACCCTGAGCACCAAATGGGAACTCCTGCACCCCCCCCCATTCCCACCTGCACCCCTTGCACCAAATGGGAGCTGCCCAGGTAAGCGCTCCACACCCAAACCTCTTGCCCCAACCCTGAGCCCCCTCCCTCATTCTAGCTCCTGGCCAGACCCTACACCCCAACCCCCAGCCTGCTCCTTCATCCTCAGCCCTGTGCTCAGTGCACCCTCAGCTCAGGGCAGAGAGAGGAAGAGAATGGGCCAGAACCAGGGAGAAGGTAGGTACCCACTGTATGTGAGCAGGGTCGGGACCCCAGGCTGGCAGCGGTCTGAGCGAGGCTGACGCCTGGGACCCCAACTGGCAAGGGGCCGGCAGCCAGAACCCTAGGCTGGCAGTGGGCTGAGTGGGGCCGGCAGCCGGGACTCTGGCAGGCAGAAGCCAGTGGACGGAACCCCAGACTGGCAGCAGGCTGAGCAGCTCGGCCCGCCGCCGGTCTGGGGTTCTGGCTGCCGGCCCTGCTCGGCCCACCGCCGGTCTGGGGTTCTGGCTGACGGCCCTGCTCGGCCCACCGCCGGTCTGGGGTTCTGGCTGACGGCCCTGCTCGGCCCACCGCCGGTCTGGGGTTCTGGCTGCCGGCCCCGCTCGGCCCACCGCCGGTCTGGGGTTCTGGCTGACGGCCCCGCTCGGCCCACCGCCGGTCTGGGGTTCTGGCTGCCGGCCCCGCTCGGTCCACTGCCGGTCTGGGGTTCTGGCTGCCGGCCCCGCTCGGTCCACTGCCGGTCTGGGGTTCTGGCTGCCGGCCCCGCTCGGTCCACCGCCGGTCTGGGGTTCTGGCTGACGGCCCCGCTCGGCCCACCGCCGGTCTGGGGTTCTGGCTGCCGGCCCCGCTCGGTCCACTGCCGGTCTGGGGTTCTGGCTGCCGGCCCCGCTCGGTCCACTGCCGGTCTGGGGTTCTGGCTGCCGGCCCCGCTCGGCCCACTGCCGGTCTGGGGTTCTGGCTGCCGGCCCCGCTCGGTCCACTGCCGGTCTGGGGTTCTGGCTGCCGGCCCCGCTCGGTCCACTGCCGGTCTGGGGTTCTGGCTGCCGGCCCCGCTCGGTCCACTGCCGGTCTGGGGTTCTGGCTGCCGGCCCCGCTCGGCCCACTGCCGGTCTGGGGTTCTGGCTGCCGGCCCCGCTCGGCCCACTGCCGGTCTGGGGTTCTGGCTGCCGGCCCCGCTCGGCCCACTGCCGGTCTGGGGTTCTGGCTGACAGCCTTGCTCGGCCCACTGCCGGTCTGGGGTTCTGGCTGCCGGCCCCGCTCGGCCCGCCGCCGGTCTGGGGTTCTGGCTGCCGACTCCGCTCAGCCCGCCGCCGGTCTGGGGTTCTGGCTGCTGGCCCCGCTCAGCCCGCTGCCGGTCTGGGGTTCTGGCTGCCAGCCCCTTGCCAGCTGAGGTCCCAGCCGCCTGCCCCACTCAGCCCGCTGCCAACCTGGGGTTCCAGCCGCAGGCCCTGCTCAGCCTGCTGCCGGCCTAGGTGAACGGAACCCCAGGCCAGGAGTGGGCTGAGCAGGCCAGCGGCTTACGATCAGCATTTTAATTTAATTTTAAATGAAGCTTCTTAAACATTTTGAAAACCTTGTTTACTTTACCTACAACAGTAGTTTAGTTATATTATATATAGACTTAGAGAGAGAAACCTAAAAAACATTAAAATGTATTACCGGCCCGCGAAACCTTAAATTAAAGTGAATAAATGAAGACTCGGCACACCACTTCTGAAAGGTTACCGACCTCTGCCCTAGGAGATGCGTTCCTGATCTCATAGGCTCAACACTTAATGTATGCTTTTCCCCCAATACCGGTTCCCCCAATACCCCACAGAGTTCTGACAAAGATACGAACGGATCGTGCCATGGGAATTCTGATTGTCCCATCGTGGCCCAGATAGCCAGGCTATCCATTCCTCACCAGAATGTCAATTCGTCCACCGATTTCGTTGCCCCTCACTCCAAACCTCCTATCGCAGCAACACGGTCGATTTCTTCACCCCAACCTGTCCATGCTTCACCTCAAAGCTTAGTTCCTACATGGTTCTCCGAAAACAAACTAGCATGCTCTGAGCAGGTTCAAAGAGTGCTCCTACATAGCAGAATGTCAATTCATGTCACCTATCTCAGAAAGTGGAATCGATTCACACAATGGTGCTCAACTAAACAACTTCCTCCTACTTCTGCACCTCTTCCGCCCATACTTGACTACCTATTAGACCTTAAGCAATCTGGCCTTTCTTTTAGCTCCATCAAAGTCCATTTAGCTGCTATTACAACTTTTCATGACAAGATTGACGATACCTCTGTTTTTGCTCATCCAATCACCAAGCGTTTTTGCAAAGGGCACAAATCCCTATACCTGGATATTAAACCTCCTACCCCTCTGTGGGACCTTCACTTAGTATCATCCTTTTAAACTCAACAACCATTCGAGCCCCTAGCCACTTGCTCCCTCTTACACCTCTCTATGAAAACAGCATTCTTGGTGGCAATCACCTCCACCAGATTACGCAGGAGAAATAGCAGCTCTCATGACGGACCCACTAACCACTGTTTTTTAAGGACAAGGTTACCCTCCGACTACACCCCAAATTTCTTCCAAATGTGCTGTCAAGGTTCCTCCCCCACTCTGAACTTTAGGGTACAGATGTGGGGACCTGCATGGACACTTCTAAGCTTAATTATTAGCTTAGATTTGGTAACACTGCCACCATTCAGAAATTTTAGTGTCTGGATCACTTTCTGTCCCCCCAAAACCTTCCCTTCCCTGGGCAGCCTTGAGAGGCTTTTTCACCAAGTTCCTGGTGAACACCGATCCAACCCCTTGGATCTTAACACAAGGAGAATTTAACCATCCCCCCTCCCTTCCCCCACCAATTCCTGGTGAGTCCAGATCCAATTCCCTTGGATCTTAACACAAGGAGAATTTCACCATCCCCCCTCCCTTCCCCCACCAATTCCTGGTGAGTCCAGATCCAATTCCCTTGGATCTTAACACAAGGAAAAAATCAATCAGGTTCTTAAAAAGAAAGCTTTTAATTAAAGAAAGAAAGGTAAAAATTATCTCTGTAAAATCAGGATGGAAAATACTTTACAGGGCAATCAAATTCATATAGCCCAGAGGAATCCCCTCTAGCCTTAGGTTCAAAGTTACAGCAAACAGAGGTAAAATCCTCTCAGCAAAAAGGAACATTTACAAGTTGAGAAAACAAAAATAAGACTAACACGCCTTGCCTGGCTATTACTTACAAGTTTGAAACATGAGAGACTAATTCAGAAAGATTTGGAGAGCCTGGATTAATGTCTGGTCCCTCTTAGTTCCAAGAGCAAACAACCCCCAAAACAAAGAGCACAAACAAAAGACTTCCCTCCACCAAGATTTGAAAGTATTTTGTCCCCTTATTGGTCCTCTGGTCAGGTGTCAGCCAGGTTTACTGAGCTTCTTAACCCTTTACAGGTAAAAGAGACATTAACCCTTAACTATCTGTTTATGACACGTGCATTCGTCATTCCACATCAATGAGCCAATACACCTACCAACCTTATTTCCTAAATCACATACAAACTCTTTTGAATCCACAATGCATATGTTAGATCAGGGGTCGACAACCTTTCAGAAGTGGTGTGCTGAGTCTTCATTTATTCACTCTAATTTAAGGTTTCATGTGCCGGTAATACATTTTAATGTTTTTTGAAAGTCTCTTTCTATAAGTCTATAATATATAACTAAACTATTGTATGTAAAGTAAATAAGGTTTTCAAAATGTTTAAGAAGCTTCATTTAAAATTAAATTAAAATGCAGAGCCCCCCGGACCGGTGGCCAGAACCCAGGCAGTGTGAGTGCCACTGAAAATCAGCTTGCGTGCCACCTTTGGCATGCGTGCCATAGGTTGCTGCCCCTGTAACTGTTAGTTGTACACAGGGCTTTGTCCTTCTATTTGGATAGAACCACGCCCTTTAGGAACTCTTTTAGACTCTTTGTCTCTATTGCGGAGCGCTCCAAAGGGACACCTATTTCTACCCAGAGACTTTCAAACTGGATTTCTGAGAGTATCCGACTGTGCTATCAAATGAAAGTTACGCCTCCAGCTGGCGTCAGAACTCACTCCACTAGATCTGTGGCTACCTCCGTGGCTTTTCTACTCAAAGTTCCTCTGGCTGACATCTGTAAAGCGGCCACTTGGACTTCTGAACACACATTTTTTAAGCGTTATGCCCTTACTCAAGGCCTTCTCTCTGATACATGGTTAGGCAGAGCTGTATTATCTACCTCATTCTTACCAAAGCCAAAGTCCCTACTTCCTTGAGACACACTGCTTTTCAGTCACCTAGAGTGGAGTACCCACAGAGACATCTCTCTCTTGAAGAGGAGGTTACTCACCTGTGCAGTAGCTGACGTTCTTCGAGATGAGTGTCCCTGTGGGTGCTCCACTACCTACCCTCCTCCCTTCTACTTTGGAGTTGGGGTAGCCTCTGTTGTAGAGAAGGAACTGAGGAGACCACTCGCACACGCGTACTATTAAGGTACACTCAGAGCGGGGGAGAGGCGGGGGGCAGGTTCTGCGTGTGCAGGGATGCACCAACACCTGGAGTGGAGCATCCACAGGGACACTCATCTCGAAGAACCTCAGCCACTGCACAGGGTGAGTAACTTCCCACTCTGACCTTTCATGGATAGAAAGGAGAAATATTAAGTAGTTTAGCCCCCAGAATGAATTTATTTTCATGTTGCTATAATCTGATGGTAGAATAGGCTATAAATACCTATTTTTTTCTAAAATATCAATCTAGTATTATCAATAGAGAAGTTTTTAAAAACCCACCATTTTGGTGATACCTGCAAAAATCAGTTTGCATTTTGTGGTCCCTCCACTGGTTTTTCCAGTAGAAGCAAACTATTCCAAGATCAGTGCTGATATAATCCATGATGTTAATGCATAATAAAACAGAACAAACTTTTATTGCAGCTCAATTTGAAGCAGAGGAACATTAAACAAGTAATAAAGTTGTATGCCTCCTAATTTCATTCTTTGGAAAAAATGGAGACTATAAAAGTAATTGATTGTGTTATTTAAATTAGAAATTGACGTTCACATCTAAGATTCTGTGTTTCTCATTCAGCTGAATGTGATTAGATTGTAATGTCTGGTTGTTCTGGCGCTGAAGCTTTTCTTTGTGAGTCAGACAAAATTATTGTTGTAAACTTGAGTGAAACTGAGGCTTCTAACTTTTCAAATCTGGGCTTTCAGATAGTGTCATCCGCTTGACTGTTTAATCATTCATAACAATGCCTTCAATAGGGATTTGTATCCAAGTTATTAATTGTCTTTTAACATAATGGATTACTTGTTTTTTGTTACATGCCTATTACAGAGTGTGAAATTTAAACATTTTGAAAGCAGCATGTGATTTGCATATTGTGTGATTGTCACAATATTTTAGTTAAGAGAATGTATTTGATAATAGGATCAAATTAAAATAGAACAGTATTTCTCTGAATGTTTGCCGAGGTTAAGTTTGTTTTATATTTATAATTGTTCAGAAGTACAAAATTACTGTTTGATTTCCATAAGCATTGGAAGGCACAGACCAGTGGTTAGGGGCAATGCAGAGTTGCACTTCCCCAGGGAGCACTAGGAGGCATAGCTTCCTGAGGCTGATCCCTTGATATGCAAAGGAAGTTTATTTGCTAATATTCTCCTTTATGGTATACTGCCATCCTACTTCACTCTATGTACACAAGCCCCTGTGGGAAGCCATGTCTCCCTGGATGAATAAAGCGAGAAGTCCTTGGGCTTCCTTGAGCATATGGACTGCAACTGTATCTGGCCTTTCTGTAAGCTACATAAGGTTGTTGGGAAGATTCCTTACCCAGTGGTCCCCAAACTTTTTGGCTGGCGGGCGCCAGCCAAAGGACTACTGCAGCGATGGAGCACCCGCCGAAATGCCGCCGAATTTCAGTGGTGACGCCTCTCGATGACGTCGCTTGCCATCGACAAGTGACGTCATCGAGAGGCGTCCCTGCCAAAATGCCGCTGCGGCATTTCGGCGGGTGCTTTCCCGGGGGCCAGGACGCGGGCGCATTAAGATGCCCCCACGGGCCGGACCCCTGCCTTACACCCTTCCTCCCTGATGTGCACCTGGGAGTAAAATCTAGTCCTTGATAGGAGTGTAAAGGCAGTCTAGGATAATTGATCACACAGTGTTTACTGTTTAATTTATTTTGGAAATAACATTTAAATATGTTACCTGTAAAAACCAGTCATTTTGTGTATATATGTGGCATAGTGTGGAAAGTATTGTGAAATATCTGTCAGGCTAAATTCTAATCTTAGTTTATATTAGATTTTCTGCCTACCCAACTAATTTAGCTGCACTTTCTTGTCATTTTTCACCTTTCTAGTATCTCTTGAGACACATTTTAAGTCTGTTTGCTTGAATTAAAGGCAGCAAAGGGCTTTTGAAATTGTGTTTTTGCTTTTAGAGGAAGAAGCTTCACATAGCTCTATAGTAAATGTTGCTACTACAGACTCTCTGGCCAAAATTAGCTTTTGCGGTTATGCAGATATGAAGGCTTTAGCTCACGAAAGCTCATGCTAAAATAAATTTGTTAGTCTTTAAGGTGCCACAAGTACTCCTGTTTTTTTTCCAGTTTCACTGTTACTCAGTCACCCAAATGCTCCATTGGCAGAGGTACAGACTTGTGCTTGATTATGATCTATGGCAATAAGAGAATAATATTGCGGGGAACTCTGAGCATAAGGGGGAAATGGGTGAGACTGGAGCTTTTCCATTGTCCAGCTGTTGGAGGGGGCCCCTTCTCACTTGAAGACCTCAAACAGTACCCCCCCACTCCCGTGCCAAAAAAAAGCCACCATTAGATCTGTACTGTAGGAACTACCATGGGCATATTAATAATAATTCCAGCTGTGGACTCCATAGGAGCACTGTTGGTACAGGTTGCAGTGAAGATGTACTCAATTTAGCATCCTTTGGCTGCCCTTGCTACATGCCCTCCATAGCCAGCTCCACCCATTGTTTCAATTGCTTGAGCTCCACAATGGAAGTCTGTCTGCTGCTGGGTGTCCATAGTTATGGTTTATATTGGAAGAAGCCAACATAAATCAGGAATTAATCTAACCTTGGACAGTAAAATATGGCGACAAAAATAATATGCATTTGGATAAGTACTAATCTTGAGCATGAAGGACCACTTTTTGTATTCCAAAGGACCACTTTTTGTATTCCTAATCATTCCTAAATGATTCCTATCATTTGCAAGCATGATAATAATACCTGGTTTTTTGCATCTGTGCACATATCTTGCAGGCATCTGGTTTTGAAAATGTAACTCTTAAAGTCTGTTGGGTGGATGAAAGAAACAAAAGTCTTTTCCTAAATAAAAAGAGAGAAAATTCAGGCTTGTGCATAAATCCCTTTGCTGTTAGGTAGTCCTTGAAGTGAAATCAGATTGTTTAGGGGATAAGGGCATAACAACTCTGCCTACGTTTTTATTGTGCCTTTGATGATGAATTATGTTAAGAGATTTAACAGTAATCAAATTAAAATTAAACCATGAAAAATAGTAGAGATGCTCCATTTTGAAAGCTAGAATATGAAACAGATTTTGACAGCTGCCCTTTAAGAAAGATGGACGGGCTTGCAAGCTAAATAGAGGTAAAGTAAGATTACCCTTAAGGTAGTTTTTTATGAGGCCTCCACAATCAGATAAAGCAGAATAACTTTTAGGACTTGATTTAGCAAAATGTTTTCTACCTTTTATGCTAAATAGGCAACAACAATTGATTTTAAGTTTCAAAATATTGGCAGTGTCATTGTTATAAAATTACCAAATCCTTATAAACTCTTATGTATCATATCCCAAAACAAAATTGTACTGTTGATATATGCCATAGTGGGAGAAATATCATTTAATAAAATTGGGTAAAATTAGTTTGTAGTCCACAGATTATACAGTATAGTGTTCTGATTTTAAATACCTATGTATGTTTAACTGCTCCTGTTTCCTCCAATCCTTTGTATGCTGCTTGTCTTTTTAGATTGTAAGCTGCTTGGGCGACTGTCCCTTACCATGTGTTTGTACAGTGCCCAGAGCAGTGGGGGCCCTAATCGTGTTTGAGGCCTTTGGGTGCTAATGAAATAAAAGAGCGAGATTGTCCCTTATCCTGTGTGCTTGAGAATAAGAGAGCAGAAGGCAACCCCTCCCCCCTTTACTCTTCTGTGCAGTCACTAGGTTCCCAGCTGGTCCCAGCACAGTGGGGCAAAGCAGACTTACTGGGCCTGCTGTGTCCTCTTCCAGGAAGTGACTGAACCTTCAACCATGCCCCCTGGTATGTTAGCCAGCACAACTGCCTTCGGTTGGGAACATAATCCGCTGCTTAGGTTAATCAGTAGAAGCTTAATTCCTCTGTAGAGTACCAGGAAGGAATTATGACTCTGAGTCACAGTTTCTTCCCTGATGTGCTCCTGGGGCAGCATATCTACAAATTAACCCCTACCTAGATTAGACTGCTAAAGGTATAGTAATAATAGTAACCCTCAACCTCTACCGCCTTCACCAAGGCTAAATATCAAAGGCCTGTGCAAATCTTAAATATTGTTTTGGAATAAGTGCCAGGGATGTTGTTTGCTGATGATAGATATACAACAGTGATCAGTAAAATTCTTCTTTGCATTTCCCGCTTTTTGCCAAGGAATTCAATAAAAGGTAAGAACTTGGATTAGTAAAATGAACTAACCTTCCATATCAGAGGGGTAGCCATGTTAGTCTGGATCTGTAAAAAGCGACAGAGTCCTGTGGCACCTTATAGACTAACAGAAGTACACCTCTACCCTGATATAGCGCTGTCCTTGGGAGCCAAAAAATCTTACCGTGTTATAGGTGAAACCGTGCTATATTGAACTTGCTTTGATCCACCGGAGTGCGCAGCCCCGCTCCCCCGGAGCACTGCTTTACCGCGTTATATCCAAATTCATGTTATATCGGGTGGCGTTATATTGAGGTAGCGATGTATTGGAGCATAAGCTTTACGTCTGACGAAGTGGGTATTCACCCACGAAAGCTTATGCTCTAATACATCTGTTAGTCTATAAGGTGCCACAGGACTCTTTGTAACTTTCCATAGGCCCTTATTCTCCAATCAGATCTGTGTGGGCAGCAGACCCGTATGCCCTTGAACAGTGGTTTTCAAACTTTTTTTCCGGGGATCCAGTTGAAGAAAATTGTTGATGCCTGCGACCCAATGAAGCTGGGGATGAGGGGTTCAGGGAGTGGGAGGGGGCTCTGGGCTGGGGCAGGGGACTGGGGTGTGGGAGGGGGTCAGGGCTCTGGACTGGGGGGTGCAGGCTTGGGGGTGGGGATGAGTAGTTTGGGGTGCATGAAGGGGTTCCAGATTTGGGGGGACTCAGGGCTGGGGCAGGGGATTGGGGTGCAGGGCTGAGGTGCAAACTTACCTCCGGTAGCTTGCAGTCAGTGGTGCAACGGGGGTGCAGAAGCAGTCTTCCCGCCTGTCCTGGCATCGTGGACCGTGCTGCGTCCCAGAAGCAGCCAGCAGCGGGTTCCGCTCCTAGCAAGCAGCTCTGCACAACTTTTGCCTGCAGGCAACCCCCCCTCCTCCAGTTCCCATTGGCCGGTTGCTCAGGATGGGGGCAGTGCGCGGAGTCCCTTGGCCCCACTGCCTAGAAGCCGGATCTGCTGCTGGCCGCTTCTGGGGCACAGCGCGGTGTCGGAAAAAGTAGGCACTAGCCTGCCTTAGCTGGGCAGCATGGCTGACTGGACTTTTAACGTCCCGGTCAGCAGTGTTGACCAGAGCAAGGCAACCCAGTGCCTTACATGCCGTGACCCATAGTAGGTCATGACCCACAGTTTGAAAATCACTGCCCCTGCAAACACTTATGCACATGAATTCCTTTATACATATGACTAACCCCATGATCTCGCATCATACACACTGCAGAAAATGTTTACATTTAAACACTTTTCATTTAAATTTACTTTTTAGATTCCTGAAAACATTTCTCCTCATAAATTGTATACATCTTTTCTTTAATATGTAAATATTAGGCTGAAGTTGCTGCCAATAACCTTTAAATACCACATCTATTCTTAATTAAGGGAATTTACACATGTAATTCCAGTCAGCATTAATGAGAATTACCCATGAACATTCCCCTTGTGTATCACTGGAATAGGACAGACTTTTTGTTTTAGACAGGTTTCATACCGATTTACAAATATTTTATTTATAAGTAAAAAGTCCTTTCTCTCTTTTATTCTGGTATTCTTAAAGTCTGAGAGTCTTTAACAGATAACTTGCAGGTTAAAGTTTTACCATTCAGGCAGATTTTTTTGACCTCACCCACAAATCTTCATTTTCCCACAGTGAATTTCTCCTGTCTCCTCCATCCAGAACAATGTATTAATTAATTCAAAATTAGTTTACGTATTTGCATATAGCAGCATGAATTACAAATGCTATGTACCAATCATTTTTTTCACATATAATCCAGCAGTAGCTGGTAGCTTTAATTTTCTCTTGAGTTAAAGGAGACTTGTAAAGGGTTATTTTAAATGGCTGTGTGCCTTTTAGTTTTACTATCTTACATTGTGTAAAAAAGGCTTGAATTTCTTTCAAAGTTTTGTTTTTTTCTGCTTACAGTTAGCTTTAAAAATATCGGCCTTTTAGCCTTGACAGGATGCCTTGAAACCACAACCAAAACACAGTAACATAACAGCTGTCTGTTAAAGAAAAATTATTATGTAACTGGGGCTGAGAGGTCATGTTTGTTTTTAAGACACAGTTTTCTGACTTAGAAATTTTAAGAAATAGTAGCGATAGCTAAACAAATTAAGTTTGCGGTAGCAAAAGTTTGTCAAAATTAATTGGTGGCTTCCTCTGTGTGGTTACTATACCAGTGACTAACTCATTGCATTTTACTTTAAGCAAGAGTCACAAACTATAAACCCTTAGCGGGGAGGGCAGAATAGTTTGTCTCAACACCATAGAACAAATGGAAGCAGCAGCAAATGACAGAGAGAAATGGAATGAAAGAGACATTGGCATGGGAAAGATGGTTTTTTTTAAAAAAAGTCAGTTCATTTTTCTCTTTCTTGCTCGCTCTCTTGTTAATTATAATTGTTGTTCTATTACTTCTGTGACAATAAACACTAATTTACATCATAAATATTCAAATATAAAATTGGTGGGGGAAGTCTCTTTAAGTATATTCTTGTTACTGAATGTTTTGGATTAGAGTAACTATTGAAACCATATGAAGCCTATTGAAAATCTCACTACGTTGGGTTTATAACATGTCATACACAGATTGTCCCTTTTAATGTGTTACCTGGAATGTGCCCAGTTCACGTTAAACAGTTTCTGTTCTACATTTAATAGAAATGAGCAGGTGTTTGCAACCAGAATTCTGTAACTGTGTACAACAACATTATATACTCCATTGTACATAGTCATCTACTTAAGCTAGTGAAACAACTAAAGCATACTTTGCTAAATGTTCAGAATTTCCACCCTAACCAGCCTCGGGCTGAGAGGTCTTTTTGTAGTCCAACAAGTGCAGATTTTTGCAAATGTCAAATAAAGCTTTCTTTCCTCAGTCTTCTATACCAGTCTAGACTCTAGACAATTGGGCTGAAGTTCCTACCAACCAGCAGATGGCGACATCTTTGCAGGTCGGCTCCACAGCTGTGCTCTCCAGGCGCTCAGCCCAGCTGTGCCGCCGGCAGCAGCACGGAAGTGAGGGTGGCAATTCAGCATGCCATGCCACCTTTACAGTGAATTAATTTGAACAGTTAATGTTTTGACTTATTTTGCTAATTTAAAATTCTCTTGGTAGACATTTGCCAGTGTTGAAATGAAAAGTAGTATGTCGATTTGAATCATATTGTGGTCATAGAACAAATTCTAAAGCTTATTCTTTTGTAGATCTATAATAATATATACAGTGTATGGATGTGGCCCACATAACACATAGCTGCATATGCGGCCCACAATGATAAATAGGTTGAGAACCACTGAGATTTTAATACATCATTTCAGGTATGTGTAGGGCTGTGGTTTTCAAACTTTTCTAGGGACCCAGTTGAAGAAAATTGTTGACGCCTGCGACCCAACAGAGTTGGGGATGAGGGATTTGGGGTCTGGGAGGGGCTCATGGCTGGGGCAGAGATTTTAGGGTGCGGGGGTGAGGGCTGCGGGATGGAGCCGGGAATGAGGAGTTCAGAGTATGGGAGGGGGCTTTGGGCTGGGGCAGGGGGTTGGAGTGCAGGAGGGGGTCATGGCTCTGGGCTGGGGCCAGGGATGAGGAGGTTGGGGTGCAGGAAGAGGTTCCAGGTTTGGAGGGGCTCAGGGCTGGGGCAGCTGCTTGGTGTGGGGGGCTGGGGTGTGGACTTAACTCCAGCAGCTCCCGGTCAGCAGTGCAGCCGGGGTGCAGAGGCAGGCTTCCTGCCTGTCCTGACACTGCGGACCGTGCTGCGCCCTGGAAGCGGCCAGCAGAGGTCTGGCTCCTAGGCGGAGGTGCACAAGCAGCTCCGCATGACTCTTGCCTGCAGGCACCCTCCCCCAGTTCCCATTGGAGTGCAGAGCCAGTGCTCGGGGCTGGGGCAGTGCATGGAACCCTGTGTCCCTACTGCCTAGGAGCTGGACCCGCTGCTGGCCCCTTCTGGGGCACAGCGCGGTGTCAGAAAAGATAGGCACTAGCCTGCCTTGCTGGGCAGCACCGACAATGGGACTTTTAACGTCCTGGTTGGCAGTGCTGACCAGAGTAAGGCGACCCAGTGCCTTACATGCCGCGACCCAGTAGTGAGTCACAACCCACAGTTTGAAAAACACTGTGTAGGGGACTGATCTCTGTTATATATGTGGAAAGTGCCAAATATACAGTACAAAACCCACAAATATTATTTGAAATGGAAGGCTGTGCTCTTGCCATTTTAAAGTTCAGATGCTTACTTAACTGCTATGTTTTCTTTCTTTTCTCATATTTTCTCTTCTGCTCTCTGTCACCTTCATTGTAGTGGGTAGGTTGCTGAGAAAATGTTTCATTGGGCTCTGAAAACAGTTAAATGAGGGTTCATTTTGATTTCTTCTGGCAGGGTATTTCAGAGTCTGGGGGACCCAACTCTGAGAATGCTTTACCTCTGGCTCTCCAAAGTTTCACCTTCAGCCTAGAAGTGTTGATGTGTATGGAACACAGTTTTCTTTGTGGACCATGGATGTAAACAAAAGGTGGATAAAACAACATGTATATTGAATTAGAATTGTGTAGAGACTTCATGCTATCAAAGACTTATATAGCTTCTTATATTCACATCACTGTACAAGGGGACCAGTAGCAGGTCAGAAAATAAGATCGGTTGATGGGCCCAATTCTATTTCCACTGGAGTCAGCAGGGATTTTGCTGTTGATTTCAGTGGGAGTAGTATCAGGCCTTACATGTGTGCTCTCAAAGAAAATAAAGTTTCAAAATATGGAAAGATACTGTTAACTCTAGGCATATGGAATTTATTTTCCTGAATCCCCACCCATCTGCATTATCGTTATCATTTACAACTGCATCAGTCATTACTATTTTTTAAATACTGGTTTAGCCAGATCATATTTTTCTTTGTCTATTCATACAGCTACAATGTACACACACATCTGAAACCTTCTGTTTAGCTAGCTGGTCAAAACAGTTTTTTGAATTATATTTACAGCTGGTGTTTCAGAACCAGTTATGCAGCCCACCCAGATAAAACCCTGCTTTTGGCTTGTTTCACAATCTCTGTTGCCCTGCATACCATATTAGGAGGCAGCAGAAGGCTAAATTTCTCTGGCAATGGAAAGCCGTGTGATTTGTGAAGCATTGCTGTGATTAACTGTAATGTAATACACTGGTATGAAGCTTAACAGATAAACATTCTTTTGCTTACTCTAGATAGCTTTACATCTTACTAGGATGCAATTCATTGTGCTAAAAAAAAAAGAGTGAGAATGTGAAACCATCATTAGAAAAAGTACAGTCAGCCACAATGAATTCTGCCTGCAGGTGCAATTAAGGGAAAGTTAAATCTACACTGTGCAGTAAGTGGGTAGTGATCTGGCACTGAGAATGCTACATTACATTTTACATTTGAAAGATGTTTACAAAATACAACAGATCTTTCACGGTGTTACAAAAGCTTTTCCTTTTAATCCTCTTAGCATTTGTCTGTTCATTTTCATATACAAATGGGGATACTAACATGCTAAATGGCTGATTGTTGGTGAAAATGGAACACAACAGTTTCACTAAATTAACTGGCCTTTTTTACATCAAAACATGCTAACACTAATGTGAACATAGCTGTAAGATTTCAAAGATTTTTGTTCCCTTTTAACCATAAACATATTAGTCAGAGTACAAAAGTATAATTTGTTTGTGAGACCAGGTGATAACTCGTTTATATTATGTGCCAAATATAGCTGGAGGATGACATTCACCCCATGCAGAAGGCCAGCCCAATGACTGACCCACGTTTAAGGCCCAGTTAAGCCCTATCTTGATGGTTTCATTAGTTCTTAAGTGATACATAGCCCACATCCTGGTCTTCTGCATGAGAGAGAATTTCACTCAGCATGAGTTCTCTCACAATAAAACATAACATAGGATGATTTTCACATATTTCAAAGGAATAGTCTTTGTGAATCATTAAAATATTCTTGTGTTAGCCTAGCCTTAATTACCAACAGTGCTCGATAAATAAGCTGTGGTTAAAAAAAAAATAATTCTTTTTTCTTTTAAAATTTGTAGTTAAATTTATCCTACTTTAAAGTATTTTAAAGTGTAATCAGTGGTTATAGAAAGTGTGAATTTGAAAACTTTAAAGAATCAGAAATCCTCCTTTTATTCATAGGTTATGTACATCACAGGGTATGGCAGTGCAAGTATCTTTACTTGATGTGTCTCAATCCTGATATGAAGAGATCAGCACTTCTTGTGGTGGGAGAGTAACGGGATCACACCTTAAGCCGGGGAAGGGGAGCGGAGATTGTCTGGCTTGCCAGGGAAGGGGTTTATTGCTTTAAGGGTGGAGTAGGGGGGTGAGAGAAAGGTGCATACGCTGCTGCAAACCCATCCCGCAGGGCCCGGAAGGGCAGGAGAGTTGAAAAAGGGCAAGCTGGAAGGAGAAGTTACTTTTCCCTGGACCATGTGGAGCAGCATGCAACCTGCCACCCATTGGAAGTGGCAAAATACCAGGTTTGATTGGGACTCGCTGTGGGCATCACGCTAGCCGCTCCTTTCTCAGGGGACTAGGCAAGAATTTTTCCTTCACCCCCAGATAGGCAAAGGTGGAGTGGGTTTTTTTCACCTTCCCCACAGGGAGTTTAGGGGGGGCTTTATTATGGTGAGTAGGGACAGGAGTTAGGCTATGATGTCGTAGCTCATTACATAAGTGTGGGGCAGACGTCCAGTGCAGGTACTCCATAGGCAAGGGATACAGTGACCGGATAAATGGCTTGGTAAAGGACTTAAAAGAGATGTTTGCTAAAAGAGGAAATGGAGGTGATTCAGGGCTACTATGACTGGCATGGCAGGGAGCCACCCCCCGTTCCTTTATAGCCTTAACCCTCATTCGAGGTGGGGATGGTAAATTCCCAGTAGTGGGTTGGCTGAGGACTAGGATGGATAAAAGGGGGTGGTGGGGGGATGGAAACCGTGGGTAGATATTGAAATGATTGTGGAATTGCCTGCACATGACACTGTTATCTACCGGATAGTCTCAGATATCTAATAGAAAAATTGCCATCTGATTAAACCATATCCAGGGGCTCCTGTCCTTTTTCTGGGAATAGTCGAACAATAGATCATTCTCTTTGGCCCGTTTAATCTTTGCCCTGTTGGTAAAGACTTCCAACAGGGGTGCTAATTATTGCCAAATGTGAAATTCACTAGGGCTGACACCATTGAATATTAGAGAAGTCTAAGAACAGCTCACAAAATGATAATGACATTCTGTCACTAACAACCTGTGCAAGATTTGGACCAGAAATGTAGATTTGAAAAGATCAATCTCTTAAACTATTGAGTTCCCAAATCAAACTGTTTCCAAATACTGCCTATCATCTTCTTTAGAGTTTTGGTAAAGGCTTAGCTGGCATTCCCAATAACGTAATAGTGTTAATGTTTGTCCAACTTACAGAATATACTGTAAATGTGTTTTAAGAAGCACATTTTAAAAAAAGAGATCTGGTTGGATAACTTCTAATAGTTCAACTGATTTTGCCTTTTTCTAGTGAATTGTCTGTGATAAAGTTTTCTCAAATGGTTTTGTTCAAAACTATTTGCTCAATAATTCTTGGTTTATAAATAGTTCACAAGCAACTCATTGTATTCAGTATATAAAATTCAAAGTTGTTTTGATTTATTTTTGAGTTAACACATAGATGTGTGCCTCAGTGGTTCACAGCCAAGAATACCAGATCCACCTCAAACTGGTGGTAATTCTGTCATTAGATTATACCAAGTCAGTAACAAAAGTAAACTTCTGTCAGACCAGACTTGTTAACGAGAAGTCAAAAATGCAGTCTCCTTAGTCATCCCAGCCCTTATCTCACCACCCAGACACTGGACTTTATGATAAGTGGTTATTGAAAACCAATTTAATCTAGGGATGTAAATAAAGTGTAAAGACAATAACCGTGTAACCGATTAAAATTATATCGGTTACATGGTTAAATGTATAACCGAGGAACTATGAGTGCAGGGGGTGCTGCAGTACCCCCAAATTTTAGGTGGGGCTCCCCTGCCGTTCCATACCCAGGGATCCCCACTGCTGGCCCCACACCTGGGGTCTTGGCTGCTGGCCCCACAGCCAGGCTTCTGTGCAGGGCGGCAGCAGAGCCCTGGGCGCGTGGCGGCAGCCAGGCATATCGGGATGCCACACGTGGGTGGCAGCAGAGCCTCAGCCGGGGGCTGGCAGCAGGGACCCCGGGTGGAGTTTAATTGTTAACAGAAACCGATAAGCCTCAAGCTTATCAGTTAACCAGTTAAACTTTTACATCCTAATTTCATCAAACAACGGGTTTTTCTGATCTCAAGAGATCAGACACATAGCCAAGTCAATATATATAACTCAGATCTTATCCAATAATCACACTGCTGCCAGTTCTTTAGTAACTAAATTTTAAAGGTTTATTTATGAGGAAAGAAGAAGAGAGTTAAAATAGTTAATAGATCTTATACATACAGTAATTGCAATGTTCTTATATCAGGTTTGTAGCAGTGATGTTATAGACTGCTGGCTTGTAAAGTCTCTGGAAACTTCTAAAAGATTGGAAGGTCCTCAGTCCATAGTTCAAATATTTTCCTTTCAATTGTAAGCCCACAGTCCAGAGAATCAGAGCAGGAAAGAGGCAACATGGAGATGAATCAAAGGTCTTTTATACCCTCTGCCATGTGTTTGGAATTTTACTGTCACAAACCAAAACTCACAGCACAGTTTGTGAAAAATTGCTGGCACAAGATGGAGTCTAGAGTCACATGAGCAAGTCACATGCCCTTACGTGTCTTGCTGACTCACTGGGGCAGCCATTACTCTCTGCTGCATCCATAGTAAGGCTCACTGGGTGGGAGGAGCTTCATCTATGGCCCGTTATTAGAGTGACGTGTCCTTTAATGGGTCATCAAACTTGAATAGTCCATTGTGTTGACCACAAGGTGCTGGCCAGACTGGACATAAATTACCTCATGGCTGTTACCTCAGGAACAACACATTTAAGATATAGATACATTGCCAATATTCATAACTTCAGATACAATGATGATGGATGGATTTAAACGTGATTATCATACTTAGCAAATCATTACTTTTTCGTTGACACTTTATGTGATGTACTTTGTACACGTTTTGTTGCAATTGTGTAACAGTGGCAATATCATTGTTATAAATGGTCATATTTCAATCATACAGATCACAATAGGTCACATAATATATTTCTGCTTCCTGACTAGATTAGTGTAATTATTTAGAATTAACTCATATTTAAAAAATAACAATTCATTCTGTGAGTATTCTCGAATATTTGTTTTAAAATTGACTATTTCTTTGACATTTGCTGACAACCAAGTTATCTGCTAGAATAGTCAAAGAAAGCAAAGGCTAAATGTGATACAAGCACAATACAAAATTAATTTTACATTTCTTTTTGTATTGATCCAGCTTGTATAGAAACAAAATATTGAAATGGTCTGTGGGGTTTAATTCTGTTTTGAACTATATGAGGAGATATCACAATTGATTTCTGTAAGTGTGGAGAGGGAGTTGATTTCTGTCAGGGAAATGTTAGAATGGAATGTAGTGCTCTGTACTAATTGGTGCATGGGGACGCATTGATATCAGTCTTGGCTAAACCATGCGTCTCACTCTTCTAGGCAGAAGAAAGATAGCACCATAACTTATGATGGCAATTGCAAATGATGTGAGGACATGGGGAAAATATTGTAGCAATTCAGAAATAAGAGATTAATTAAATAAATTAGAAATTTTGCCTTACATCATCCCATCTGTTCAAATTTGTTCAGACAGTAAAGTACTAGGTCCAGGACAATCTAGTTAATACTGTTCTCTATGCTAATTAATTTGCCAAATCAGTTTATTACAAAATGTTTTTTTCCTCTGCAGGGTTACTTTGATGTTTCTTAGTTTAAAAATAAACACTCTAGCATACTAGTCTGTTACCCTGACAACAGCAGGGCTTGCTGAAACAGTGATAAAGGCATTTACAGCTGCACTTGATATTAATATTTTTGATATTTCTATACATTAGTTCATATTTTAACTATTACATAAGAGCTTCAGGTGTGGTATGAATTTTGATATTTCTACAGCAATGCTTTTCCCTCCCAGAAATTAAATATATTCACAGATGCAGCCATGAATTTTGGAGACACAGTGCAAATAAAATCTGATCTAATATAGTCGAGCCTTTAATACTTAATATATTCAAAGATATATATGAATTATATGAATTTTTATCATTTTGGCAAGAAATGCATATATTATTTTGCAGTGGCTTTCTTCAGTGTCTGAAGCATTTGAACTATTAGAAGAGCCTGTAGTGTATTCTACTATTGTAAAAATAAACAGGAAATATATTCTGAGACTTTTATGGATATTACCATGTATTAAATACCAGTGCAGCATGTATTAAAGCACAATCATAACTACCTAAAATAAAAGATATTTGCAGCCATTTGTGAATTATAAGGAGTGTCCCATCATTATATAGAATTCTGATGCGTCTATAAATGAACAAGTATTGGTTTTGAAAGAATTGTATCACATGAATGTTTACTAGTATTTGCTGTGTATACTTACTCTTTATGGCTGGATTTCTTTGATGATTGCCTTTTGGCTAAGACTAAGTTTAGAAGTCGAGAAGCGCAGTGGGGAAAGTAACTGAAATACTTCCCTGATTGTTTTTTCTAAATGGAGAACCTACCCTATATTCTCAATTACTGAGGGACAATTTTCATTCATTGATATATTTTGCTTTCCACAACCAAATCTCTGTACAACTTTTCATGAGTGATGTATCTGAATACTTGTATGCTAATATCTAAACTATATTCTTAAATTTATTCACCTAAATTTGGGTTATTGCTGATTATGTACTAGATGTACCATATGGCTTTTAAAAACAAACTTCATAGTGTGGATATTCTAAGCACTATACCCAGATATACAGGCACTCTTTTCTCAACCTGTGATTTATATAATTTTAACATTAGCTGTAATAAAATTTTTAAATCTGATTCAGTGTCAGAAAATGTCAGTAATAGGGGGAAAAGCTACCCTGTGCTTGCATTTTATGGAGTAGGTTGTATCACATGTCTACTTAGTCTCCAAATTCTGGGAGCCTAAAGGAAATATTAGATTTAGAAAAAAGACTGGCATAAGAGTTTGACATTGCTAGAGGCTTGCTGAAGAACAGCATGCTTTATACCTTCATTTTCTGGGGACCGTTGTTTTGAACAATCAATTGTTTTTTTATTTTATGTTCTGCCAGGAATGTGACTTATTGAATATGTCAGCACTGCAATTGGAAATGTTATTGCAGGTCAAATAGACATACCCATGCTAGCTAGTTTGCACCTCCAACTGCACTGGAGACATAGGCCTGGTCTACACTAGAGGGAGGGTGTCGATGTAAGATATGCAACTTCAGCTACGGGAATACCGTAGCTGAAGTCGAAGTATCTTATTCCGACTTACCTCCCGTCCTCACGGCACGGGATCGACGTCCGTGGCTCCCCCATTGACTCCGTTACTGCCGCTTGCTCCGGTGGAGTTCCGGAGTTGACGGGGAGCCTGTTCGGGGATAAATATATCACGTCTAGATGAGACGTGATATATCGATCCCCGATAAATCGATCGCTACCCGCCGATACGGTGGGTAGTCTGGACGTACCCGTAGCCATGTTTCTCTGAATGTTTTACACATAGCTCTCTACATGCTATGACCAAAATACATGAAATTTTCCTTAAATAAATATTGAACAAAGGCCCAAAGTTTGGAATACGAAGTAAAAATAGGTGGTAAAAGTCTTATCAGAATTGCAAAGCAAATATTTAGTCAGTAGTTTACAATAATGAAAGATAGGATTAAAAACAGGTCAGCTCAAGATAGAGGAAAAGTTGCATTTGAAATAGACAAAACTGAAAACACCTCTTCAAAACCGATGATGGAGTTGATTCAGTAGCACCATTAATATAAAAGAAATACTTTTAGTGATACTGGTACAGCGTTACCAGAATTTCCAACCGATACAATGCAGTGTACATATTCCTACATATATTTCTATCATAAACATCCAGTCTAAGCATTTTACTATTTTTCAGTAATAATGCATTTAAAATAAAAAAGAGGAAAAATAAAAAAAAATTACAAGACCTTCCCCTTCCCACAATTGTAATTAACCAGTAGATGCAGAAAAAAGTTTAACCATGTATATATGATTGTCAGAAAGTCCCAGTTCCAGTACTAAGGTGATTGTTATCCCTCCCATGGGAAATGGAGGTGCTCAACACTTCTGAAAGTCAGACCCTAAGTTTAGAATAGTCCTATAACACTAGAGAGTTGTAATATGGAATGTGTGTGATAAAGACATGGGGGAGATGTCTGTTAGTTGAGCAATTGGAATTGCTCCTTCATTTCTGTTGCACATTGAGTAGAATTTTGCTTTTGGGGTGGTATATGGAAATGTGGCATTAATTAAAATAGTTGTTCAACAGCTCACTTCTAGATTTCCTGAGGCTTTGTGGGGGGAGGAAAGGGGTAGCCTCTTTGCCAAGTCTAAGTTTCCACACACTCTGCTGTTTTCTTCAGTTACTAAGATAAAAACCACAAACTCAGCAGTTTTAATAACTGGGCAAATTCTAATTCCCAAGAGAGCAGCACTTGAGTATCAGAAGAGCATTTTTAACTCTGAGCCAGGGTGAACGTTCCAAAGAAGGGATCAAGTTTCTCATTTTGCCACTTCCTCAGATTAAGTAGTTTTTATGGAAGAATTTGCTAATGCAATTTTTTGCTTACCTTCCAACATGGATATATGTAGTGGTCAGAAACTGTAGGAATGGGTTCCCTAGAAGTATGGATGATGGATAGATGTAATAGAGAAACTATATTGAATTTCCTGTGCTTGAATAGCAAAACATTTTCCATCTTGAGTGTAGTGCTCCTGTTTTTTTTCAGATAGCCACAGGAAAATTTCCTCACATATCTCTTATATTGACTTAGGGCTAGATTTGTCATGAGCAGCATTTTGAGATGTCTTAGTTTGTGATCTATGCAGAAAAGAAAACCAATGTTTTATGTAAATTGCACTGCTCATGAAAGGTGCTGAGTGGCATCTTTGGAACCTGAAGTCAGCCGTCTATGCACAGAATAGGCAGCATCTATGCAAGTTTCCCTTGACAGACATGCCCAAACTGTGTACTTGAGGGCCCACTTCAGGGGGAAAAGAGGATTGTTCAATCCTCATTGCTCATTCAGTCCCCAAACTAGACTGAGAACACTAACAAGGTGATGGAGGGTTTTGTGATGGTAGACATTGCTTCACTTTGAACTCTACTGAGACTACCAAACTCTCTTCACATACACTATCAAGCATCTATCTATAAGCATTTATCTGGTTTCGGCTGACCTGGCCAGGATTTTAGGACTTGATCCCAAGCCCAATGAAATCCATTTAAAGACTTCCATTTATTTCAGTGGGTGTTGGATCAGGCCCTTGAATGGGTGATGTAGTAGAGAAAGCTCTACATCCCATCACTGCAGTCTCTTTCATTAAAAAAATGTGGACACAGATTATACAAGAAACCCTTTTTCATCAGTGTTTGCCTTACATGAGAGTGAATATAATTCATGCTGTAGCTACAGGATTCTGTTTCTTATTTCTTTAAATGCATGTTATTGACAATGCAATTGCTAACGTCACCTCAGTTGGTTTTGGTCTGTGGAATTCTGTATTAAAAATATTACTCTGGTGCTCTTTGCTTTACAGAGAACTTATGTTCCTGACTCTGTGAAAGAGGAGTGTTGCCTGGGAGTAATTGTGAGTGTAGCTAGCAGATGGTTATGTATGACTGCAGCTGGAAAGTTTCCATTTCAAGGAGACTGTTATTTTGGGGGCAATGGCCTACCTGTCATGAAGGAAATAGAAGAGGGTTCAAAACATTACTGAACCAGTGGAAACTACATTATGTATAAATTACAGGTGAAATTAAAGGTTATCTGGTCTTCTTTCCAGTGAAGTCATCAATAATACACTCTCAGTCTGTGTTGGCTGATTCACCAAATCAAATAAGAACTGACTTTGGAGAAAGACAGTTACTCTGAATCCATCTGCTTTTATGCAAGACACTGAATTATTGGATGTGCTTTTAAAATACCTTGAATGCTTCCAGAACAAATGGGAAAAGAGTCCAAGATAAAATGGATGAAGAAAACTCAGAATCACTTATCATTTCATTTTAACCCCTTTATATTACGTAATAAAAATATTATAGGATGCCTCCAACAGAGAAATGTCCTCCCGTGCTTTTCCAAAGATTCCTATTACTTTAAAAGTTTTATTTCTAGTTCTTAAGGGACAAGGTTGGATATAGTGCTAATATTAAAATTCTGTACTTACAAGACATTTTAATCTCTGTTCATAGAAAATAATTTTAGGCCATTATTTCTGAAGATAATTAGGTTAGAAAATAATGTTGGGGTTTGTGTGTCTCTAATGTTATAAAAATCAGCAAAATGATGATCAAGTAAAATAAGTTCTTAGGAGTAATACACGAGGCCACATCTTTATGTATCACTCTCTTTACTTTCATGCATTGCTGCCTGTCAATAATTTTGTTTCCTTCAACGAAAAGGCTAAATTGTAAACTCTTTTGTGTAGGGCAGCACGTTGTTGTGCTGCTCAAGAACAGCCTGGGAAGCAATCTGACTTTTGGCTTCCCTATGGTCCAGTGAGGATGTATCCTGCACTACTCCTATACGTGTTCCCTGACAAGTTTGCATGGGAGTGGGTATTGCCTTGACTCCATCCACCAATGTGGGAGAGGTGGTAGTGGTTCTATAGAGACTTCTCCCTTTGCCCAGGATATGACTAGCCATGACAAGGGAATACACCCCCGTAGTCCCTTGTGTGAGCACACAGGGTGGGAACAGAATCTGGTTTATATAAATAGAATATGTAAATCAAAAACCATCTGTTTAAAGCATCTAAGTGCTGAGAATTTCTGCACGCCACTTTAAGATGGGGGCCACTGAAGGAACAGAAGCATGCCAGACAGTTAAGCAGAGAACAGCAGGCATGTGTCCATTTCTTCAGTATCCCATACAGTTCACCCAGAACACCGTTACCCTGCTTCCTGATCTCATCAAAGAATTCCCAACATCAACAGTTTTTCTGCAGCCCTCTGCTATGGATAAATATTGAGAAGCCATGCTTTTCTCAACGCTTGTGTCTCCACAAGCCCATGATCTTCACCCCTGTCTGGCTCAGGTTACAGGCAGCAGAGATGGGAACAGGAGGAGTATGCTAGAAATATAAATAAAAAGAGAGCATGAGAGAGAGCAGTATCCTTCAGCACATGCTGCTTACCCCAGAATGAGTCCTACCCCAAACCAGTCTTCCTCCCTACATGAGAGAAGAAAAACACCCCTAAAACACACTTCTCCTACTGCAAATGGCTGTGGTCAGCACCTATACATACTGCGCTTTATGAAGCTTTCAGCATGTGTGTAGCCTGTACGCACCAGAAATGACACCTGCAGCTGGCAAGAGCTAGATCTGGTGGACATGGTGCCCTGTCCCCAGATGTAACTGCAAGTAAATATCTCATGCCAAGTGTTAGGAGCAGAGGAAGGCAACAGAAAATGATGAAAGTGTGTCTCTCCTCATGTTGTTGTTCATGATGAATAGCTGCTAACTGAAGTCTCCAGCAGTTGTCCACAAAGCCCACTAGAAGTGATGTATATATGCTTCTGACAGGAGAAGGCTATATGGACAAATCATTACCCAAATTCTGCTTCTGTAGCAATAGGAAGAGTACAGATTGAGTGGCCTCCACTTGAATATTGGGGAACTAACCCTATGGATTCTACTAAAAGTGCTTCATAGAAATAAGCATTTTTAAAAACACTCTAAGGTTACATGAAGCTTCACCAAAGATGTGATTAAAAATGTCTAGAACATAGACAGCAAATTTGAGACTACCAAGAAAAATACTGAGATAGAAGAATATAGATGATTGGTCTTTCTACTGAAGTGGAAGGTGCAGACATTTTCATTTAAGACCCACACTGTCATCTCTGCTAAACACACATCTACATCAAGAGATGTTACAGGATTTTGTCAAGGAAGTATGTGGGACTGAGAAAATTGCTGGCATCTGTATTGTCACATTAACTGATGTTGGAGACCAGGATAAATTACTGAAATTGGCAAGAGAGCAGTGGGAACATTCATGTCACGGGAACAGGAATTTGCTGGAAGCAGTTGTGGAAATTTTCCTTTGTGAATTAGGTAATTAAACAAGTTGCCCGTGGAGGAAAAGAGAATCAGTCCTGAAATGTCTCCTAATTCAAATAAGTCCTGTAATTTTATTAATTCTAATGAGTGGCAAATACTTTAATGTTACCGAATAGTAAATGTTAACACATTTCTCTTTACTTCAGTTCTGCAAGTCTGTGGAGAGATTGCTGTTTGTTTTGAGCATAAATGTCTTTGTAGTGATAGTGACAAAGTGAGTTTAAGTCATGTGTTTAACAGAGATGGGTGGTTTATCTTGGATTTCACCTAAGGCATCTTTTGACAATTATGAGCTTTTAATGTATACACAATTTAAAATTTGTAAAACACCTTAAGGGAAAAAAAGAAACAGACTCTCTTGGATATGGTTTCATTAATATCAGTGGAATGAATTATTTGTGCTAAGGTCCAGAGATCTGATGCAGCTTGGGGGCAGAACCAGACCTGATAGTCACTGGCAGCAGGAGAATACCACGCCTTCTCTTTCTCCTTTCTTTTTTCTCATTCTTTCTCTCCTCCATATGTTCTTATACTGTGCTCATCACTCTGGTATATGTATGCCTTCCAGCAGTGCATTAAGCAATGTGATTAGTATCTGTCACGTGTTTGTTTTCTCATCTTCTTTCCAGGGGAAGAAATTTGTGCAAAGTAATGTTTTTGTTCTGGAATTTTTTTAGACATGTATCTATACAAATGTTGCCATGTGTTTATGTTAGATAAGGCAAGGTCAAAGAAATGTGCACTGCACTCAGAAGGGAAGGTGATGAAGTTTGTGATGGTCCTTAGTTCCTGGGGGAGTTCATACTCTACGGTCTTGGGCTGGCCCCCAAGAAAATGTTGTTTTGCACAGACAAGCTCTATTATTGAGAGTTCCATTGTGCCAGAGCAGGGGTGCCTGCAGGAATTTTTCCTATGGTACGCACCATCAGTCCCTGTGGAGCCAACCCCCTGCAGCCAGTGGCCCCATGCCTCACTCACTGAGTCTGCACCATGCTCAGTCCCTGCCTGCCAGCCTGGCTTGCTCAGGTGCAGTGTTACTTATTCCCGATCCCTCAAAAGGGACATGGGCTTCTGGAAGTAGGGTGAGGCTGGGCAGGCCCCTGGAAAGGACCTCTGGTTTAGGAGCCAGCCCAAAAGGCAGTGGTGAGGAAGAGCAGTGCTGGCTGCCCCACTGCCCACTCAGCTTTGGCCCTGTTGGTCCCGCATCATGACTGGGTGGGCGAAACCAAAATCTAGTGAATATCATTGTGCCCTGGTGCACGGGGGTCACAGCACCAGTCAGATTTGGCCTCGCGGTCCCCCAACCGTGGTGGAGTGCTGGCGGGGCCAAACCTGAGTGGGCTTTGGGGCAGCCAGCGCTGCTGCTTCTCACCAGTTCCAATGGCATGCACTGTATGTAATGTGTGTATAGTTGTGGGCACCACTGTGCCAGAGCTTTAGGCAATCTTTTAGATACTCTGGGCCCAGGCCATCGGGTGCCTTGAAGATAAGATAGTCAACTTGATTTGATATTCTGTGGGAAGCCAGTGTAGGGAGTGGATAAGAGGTTTGACTGGAAGTTTTTAAGAACAGATTAGACAAACACCCATCAGGGATGATTCATTCTGGGTGAATTTAACTCTGCCTTACCATGGGAGGATGGATTAGATGACCTCTGCAGGTCCATTCCACCGCTACATTTCTATGATGTGTTTATAGAAACCAGTGTTACTGAGGAGACTTTGAAACTTTGGGGTTCAATCCAGACCAGTAAACAGTTGTGTCACTGCCTGCCCTGCCCTGCAACTTCGGTTGTCTTGAATGGTATCCTGCGATGGCACTCAGCCGTGACACCAACAGCCAGCATACAAGCATGCACGTCACACCTTGGCTTCCACTGGCCAATTACTTTCTGCAGGGTGACCCCATTTCCGAATTTCTCCAAAGCTGTCTGATCTGTGGTGGAATGCTCACAGATGTTATTAAATTTGCTGCTCCTTTAAAGAAACGATAAACTGCAGTTCATTAATTAAACAGGGGTTTGATAAATACTCTTATTTCAATCACAGCATGAATTGGTTTATAGTAAAACAAGTTTATTAAACAAAAAGACATAGGCTTAAATGATACCAAATATAAGGAATAAAAATAGAAAGGGTTACAAGTAAAAATACACATCTAAGACTAAAACCTGATTTAAGTCTCTTATTTGAAGAAATATTTCTCACCAAGTCATTTCCAGCATGGCTGACCAGACTCTCTGGGCAGGTCCCTTCACAGAACTTAGTGTTCTGTTTCTTTGCCCTGGTTTACACTATGAGTTTAGGTCGAATTTAGCAGCGTTAGATTGATTTAACCCTGCATCCGTCCACATGACGAAGCCATTTTTGTGAACTTAAAGGTCTCTTAAAAGCGATTTCTGTACTCCTCCCTGACAAGGGGATTAGTGCTGAAAACGACCCTGCTGGGTCGAATTTGGGGTAGTGTGGACGCAGTTCGACGGTATTGGCCTCCGGGAGCTATCCCAGAATGCTCCATTGTGACCGCTCTGGACAGCACTCTAAACTCAGATGCACCGGCCAGGTAGACAGGAAAAGCCCCATGAACTTTTGAGCACAGGTGACCATGCAGAGCTCATCAGCACAGGTGACCATGGTGTCCCAGAATTGCAAAAGAGCTCCAGCATGGACCGAACGGGAGGTAATGCATCTGATGGCTGTATGGGGAGATGAATCTGTGCTAGCCGAACTCCGTTCCAAAAGACGAAATGCCGGAATATTTGAAAAAATTTCCAAGGGCATGAAGGACAGAGGTTATAACAGGGACCTGCAGCAGTACCATGTGAAGCCTACCAAAGAACCAGAGAGGCAAACGGCCGCTCCGGGTCAGAGCCCCAGACATGCCGCTTCTATGATGAGCTGCATGCCATTCTAGGGGGTGTCCCTACAACTACTCCACTCCTGTGCTTCCGTCCTCCCCCACCCCTCCCGGGCTACCTTGGCAGTTATCCCCCCATTTGTGTGACGAATCAATAAAGAATGCATGAATTTGAAACAACAATGGCTTTATTGCCTCTGCAAGCAGAGATCAAAGGGGGGATGGGAGGGCAGTTGGCTTACAGGGAAGTAGAGTGAACCAAGGGGGCGGGTTTTCATCAAGGAGCTTTTAAATGTCCAAAGGCACATTCTACCACCATTATGCACTTGCTCCGCCTATAGTTGAACTGCTCCTTACTACTGTCCAGGCTTCATGAGCCATTGGAACAAGGGATAGGCTGGGATAGGTGCGACCGCGCGGTGCTGCTGACTGGGAGAGCAGCCTGAGGCAGAAGCCTCCAGCTGGCATGATATTCCAGGCAGGACTGAATCTCTGTTAGACAAAACTTAAAGAAGAGAATGACCTGGAGTCATTCCCATTTTTGTCCAGGCGTCCCCGACCGACCTCACAAAGGCCGGCCAGAAGCACCCATGTCTGTCCAGGCGCCCCCGACCAACCTAACCAAGGTCGGCCAGGAGCACCTACGGGATGACGACGATGGCTAGCAGTCGTATTGCACCATCTGCAAGGCAAGGCAAGAGGATGCTGCTGTGTAGCACTGCAGTACCGCGTCTGCCAGCAGCACCCAGGAGACACATGGTGACAGTGAGCTGAGCAGGCTCCATGCTTGCCGTGGTATTTCGTCCGCACAGGTAACCCAGGAAAAAAGGCAAGAAATGATTTTTTGCCGTTGCTTTCATGGAGGGAGGCCTGACAACATGTACCCAGAACCACCTGCGACAGTATTTTTGCCCCATAAGGCATTGAAAACTCAACCCAGAATTTCAGTGGGCGGCAGAGACTGCGGGAACTGTGGGATAGCTACCCACAGTGCAACGCTCCGAAAGTCGACGCTAGCCTCAGTACTGTGGATGCACACCACTGACTTAATGTGCTTAGTGGGGACACACACAATCGACTGTATCAAATCGATTCTAAAAAAATCGACTTCTATTAAATCGACCTAATTTCGTAGTGTAGACATACCCTTTGTCTCTTCAGGTGAAGGATAACTTAGGGGTTCACTCCCCCTCTCTTTATAGGCCAGTATATCTTTTAATTCTATTTTCAGATAAAGTTCCTTTTGGGAAGAAAATGCCATGTGGTCTGGTGAAGACTACATGCTGGTTCCACCCCCACTGCTGATAGCTGAGTGGCGATCTCCTCTCCTTGTTAGCTTGATGGCTTTTGTTTACCTTTTATGTAAATGAATTTCCAATGCCCCTCAGTTTACTGTGGAGACACATTCAAAGGGGCGGTACCACATACCTTTGTTTAGGCTCAGATATTTCCACATCCTCAGCAGAGTTGCAGATCAGTCTGACTCTGCGCAACAGTGCTACCCTCCAGGAACCCTACTCCTGCCTCGCAGTGCACCAGACTCCAGCGACTCCCAGCCAGTTCCTTCTCCTGCTCCTCAGCTTGCTCCTGCCCCAGCCTTGCTTGAGCCTGCACTAACCTCACTCCAGCCTCATCACCAGACTGATCCAGCCCTGTCTCTGCCTCCTGATCCCCGCTAAACTCCCAGATTCTGACTGACCGTTTTTTATTTTTGGCACGTATCTGGACTCTGACATTGGTAGCAACTTGCTTTTTTTTTGAACTCTGACGACCCAGCTTTGACCTCTGGCCTGCACCTGGACTCTGGCTACAGTTCTGACTCTGATTTGTCTGTGGCCTCTGATCTTTGTTTGATCCTGGCCTGTACCTGGATCCCGATTCCGGGACCACCCTTGGCCCAGGCCCCACCCTATACCTAGCTGTAATCCATGCTCCAACCACTAGGCTACATTATCAGAGGCAATGCCTGAAAGAGAGGTGACAAAGGTATGCATAACTGAGGCCAGTGGTTTAGGAGGGGACAGGATCTCCTAGCCAGCCAGAAATGGCAGAAAATGTTACTCATGCATGCCACTATGTGAAAGTTTAGTGTCAGTGAGGAATCCAGCAGCACTCCGAGGCTCTGGACTGAATTGACTAATTGTGGGTATGTACCTTCAGCCAGAGGAGACTGCACAATGGCTGGAAATTCTATGAAGTGTTTTCCTCTACCCGCCACATAACCTTTGTTTTGCTTAGGTTCAACTTCAGCTAGTTGTTCTTCATCCATGAGCTGATCTCATCAAGCACTGCACTGTTTTGATTGTAGTGGTATGGTCAGATGTGGCAACAAATAGGTAGAACTGTGTGTCAGCTGTATTTGCTGAGACTTGCAGTCCATGTCATCTGACCAGTTCACCTATTGGATGCATATAGATGTTGAAAAGGATTGGAGAGAGAATTGATCCTTATTGGACTACGTGAGTGAGGGGTGTAGTGTGGAGGTGCAGTGTCCCATCACTACTCATTGGGTGTGTTCTTCCAGCAAGGGCTCAAATCTTTTTAGGGCATTACCCTGGATCTCCGCTACCTGTCTCAGGTGAGGTGAAGCAGCAGTATCTTAAGGTTACCAGTATTCAGTGCTGCAGAGAGGTGCAGGAGGATGAGAATGGAGGTCTGCCTTCTATCCATTGAGAGCAGGTGATCATCCATCAATGCTACTGAAGTGGTTTCAGTTCCATGTCCTCTCCTGAATCCAAATTGTGCTGGGTCTAGGATGTTAACTTAAATTAGGTGAGCCTGTAGTTGGCCTTTGACTATCTTCTTGATGAGCTTGTTCATGAATGAAAAGAAAATTAACAGTAGGTGAGGTTCTTTTCATCAAGGTTTATGTCTAAACTAACTTAGTGTCTGGTTAAAGAGAGTGTCTACAACAGCATTGAAGGGTTCTGGGATGGCAATGCGTCTTTGTCAAACACCCAACTTAATTCAGAAGAAGCCGGTTCTTTTCTCATTTACAAGAATGCATTTTGAGGCGTCATCATATAGAAGATAGAACATTAAACAGGGCTGGTCAGGGATGCCTCTCAGCTTTAAGATCAGCCAAAGTGATTCCCAGTCAACAGAGTCAAATGCAGCCATGATATCTACAAATGCAATGTGAATGGAGTACTTGCATTCCCAAGACAGACAGAAGAGTAATATCACAGTAGTTACAACAGTCTTATTTGCTGCCTTTATACTTGCTAAGTGGTAAAATAATGTTGTCTTTGCCAGTTGTAAGAGACTGACTGTTCTCCAGATTATGTTTACCTAAAGACAAAAAAGAATAGCTGGTCCAGAGCTTTTTAACAGTTCTCCAGGAATTTTACAGACTCCTGCCACCTTATTTCCCTTAAGCTTCTTTTCAGCTCTATGGATTGCATCAATAGTCAGTTCACCAGGATCATTTTGTGCTGAATGGGTCATCTCTTTCAAGAAGCATTACTTCAGTGTCTGGGAAATTCTCCAGCCTGTGTATGCAGGACACCAAAGTAGGTGATCCTAGTGGTTCCCTTCTGATCATAGAATTTATTAACTGAGATCAGAATCAGGACCTTTATTTCTAAGAACAGCAAAGTGTCCACAGAACCTCCCAGAGAACACAACAAATGCACTGATTTAATTGTAGGGGGCGTTATATCAGGGTTGGTGCTGTGAAATCCCCACACATTCTACCGTGGCAGGATCTCTTTGCCTGTTGTGTGATGATGTGTTCTCAGACATGTGACTCTCCTTAGTGTCAGAGATACAATCACGATACTGGCTGTGAGTCATACATCTCAGAACACAAAGATAAATGGGGCTGAGTCAGGAGGTCTTTCTTTACACTGCATACAGATTGGAATCCCATAGGTCATCCTCTGGCTGAATGCTGACTATAGGGAAAGGAGCCTGTGTGATTCTCCTTATCCATCTGTTCAAGCCCATTTTGAGAACCACAACATAAATACAACATAATTTTCATAACATAAAATAATGTAGGAAAATACAACATAATTTTCTGAAAGTGAGGTTGCAAAGTTTATTTTAGGGTGAATTCCCATACTCTCCCAATTTAACAGCCATCAGAATCCACATCTGGGAAGACGTGAACTTTGAAACAATATTGAGCGTGCTCTATTAATAATGTCATTGTTAATATTATTTAACAATGAAAATCATATATTTATGTAATAAACTTACAAAACGTTAAAATGTTTAAAATGACATTTTCCTAGAAAAAGAAGCTTATAAGATAAAATATTCAAAAAAGAATTCACTGATGCATAAAATACTATTTAACTTTCATTAATTAGAACTTGAAATAGACCACTTGAAAAGCTAATCATTCTTTCGACAGCCTTTACAAGACAGAGAGATTCTTACTGCAGTTAAGGAACTCCTTTTTAAAGCCTGTCCAGATCAAAGAGGCATTTCTCACCTTTAAAAACCCTTTGCAAATCTACCAGTTACTAAAGATGCCTTATGCAAAAGATTTCTTCCCAAGAAAATTAATCTTTTCAGAACTTGCAAGCCAAGCTGTTATAGCCTGAAATGGTTTAATGTAAAGATAGAAACCTACTATTTACTTTTTGTTGTATCTAGAAATTTCATCCTTTGGATGTACTGTAGTTTCAGTAGGAGAAATTAATTGATCATTCAGGGCCTTTTGAAAGAACACTGTATGTGGTGGGTCCTTATCTGGCAGGCCACAAGAAAAGAAGTTTTTGCCTCTGTAAGGAGCTGCCTCTCCAGTTGGCAGCAGAGAAGGAAGAAATAGAAAGTTTACCTGGATGGAGTAAGGAGGAACAGGAAGTGGCTGGTTCAGGTGGGGGGCATTGCTCTTCCAGGTGACGGGGGAGAGGGAGTATTTATACCCAAAACAGTTTCATAAAATCTCTCTCTCAGCCAAAATAATTGAGGATGCCTCCTTGTGACGGGTGTCCCGTGCAGGTACTCATTATGGATGGGGTATGGTTATTAGATAAAATGGATTGGAAGGGGATTTAGAGGAAAGCAGGAAACTGGTGTAAGATCTAAAGTACCAATTGCTCTGGGGTAAGTGACTGGTCTCTTGGGCCTGGGAGCAACCTGATGTGGTGGTGTGATTTTTGGTGTAAGTCAGCAATTCTCAGCCGGGGGTCTGCAGCCCACTTGGTGTCCGTGAACCCTTTCAAGGGGGCCACAGGGCTTAAACCCAGAGCCCAAGCCCTAGTGTCCCCCAAGGGGCTGAAGCTGGGAGGTGCGGGGCTGAACCCCCTCTCCCCATCAACACCCCCCCTCTCCCAAACTGCACCACAAGAGCATGGCAGTCCTGGGGGTAGCTCCACACCTCCCCCCGCATCTCCTCTCCCCACCCCCTGGCCAGGTCGGAGGCAGTAAGTCAGAGCTGGACAGTCGGGGGCAGCTGCTGCTCTGGGTTGTGTCATGGACCAGGCAGTGGCAGTGTTCCCTCCTCTTCCGCTGGTGCCCTGGGTTGAAGCTGCTCCTCAGTTCCCAGCCCCCTTTGCTCTTGCAGCCGGTAAGAGCTGCCAGGGTGGGGAGACCTGGCTCCATGGCTAGCAGAGCCCTCGTGGAACAGGGACCGCAGGGGAGCCCTCCTGGCACACAGCCCATAGCTACTCTCCCTGCACCCTGAGCTATATTCTCCCTGCCCTCTGAGCTACTCCCAAGCCTGCACACGGCCCCTGACTACTCCCTGCCTGCACCCTGAGCTACCTCCCTGCCCACACACAGCCCCTAGCTAGCCTCTCCCTGTACCCACAGCCACCCCTGTGTGCACACAGCCCCAGCTACCTCCGTGCCTGCACACAGCCCCAGCTACCCCCTCCCTGCACCCTGAGCTACCCCCATGCCTGTGCCCCCTCCCCCCCAACCCAGACAGGCTGGGTGGCCTGCTGAGGTGAGTCAGGGAGTGGAGGTGGTGCTCCCTCCCCCGACCCCGCCATGTGGAGGTGGCTCGAGTCCTGCTGGCCCCTGCCTCCCAAAAATAGAAGTCAAACTACGCCTATGTCCAAGGCCCCTGCCCTGAGGGTCCCACACCCCCACTGGGCCCTGGAGTTTTTATAGTATGTTGAGGGGGGCCTCAGAAAAAAGGTTGAGAACCACTGGTATAAGTGAACTTTTACCACAAAATCCAGTTTGTCTGAGTGGCAAGATAGACTGGAGCATCTGAGGAGACTGTCTGTGACTCCATGGTAAGACTGGTATTGTAATCCAAGAGTTCACATTTGTTATTGTCTTGGTGAAATCTAATTATAGAACATACCACCAGGGTGTCCGTCCTGTTTTCTGACCATCTGCCCAGAAGCAGGCACTCACGGTTGTGAGTCGCTCCAAAGAGCATGAGGACCTTATCACAATTTCTGTGCTACTAGTAACATAGTATTGTACTACTGGTTTCCTTACAATAATCTTAATATAGCTACTATTTTAGGGGAATTAATGCGGTACTGACTAAGTTGCTTCCCCAGCACTGCAGAGAAGATTTTATTACTTTGGACAGTAGCATCAATACTTAGAGCGATGACTGCTTTCTTCATGGTTCTAGTGGTATTGTAAGGTTTTCTTGACGGTCCTACTAATATGAAGGCGATGGATTGTTCTGCCAAGAAAACATGTGATGAGTTTAGATTCTTCGAGGAAGCATGTGAACTCTAGGCTTAAATCCAAAGCAAAAATGTGCCAAGACACCATCTGAAATTCAATGTGCCTACAAGCCGGAAAGCCATCTCTGACGTGATTATGGAGATTTGTTACGCAAAGAAGGCATTCTAGACTGCAGTATGGGTTTAATTGTTGCAGTCTTATTATTTTTACTTCTTTTCAGTCAGTATTTCCAAAGACAGAAAATGTCATATTGCCTCTATATAAATCCATAGTACACCCACATCTTGAATACTGCATGCAGATGTGGTCGCCCCATCTCAAAAAAGATGTTGGAATTGGAAAAGGTTCAGAAAAGGCTAATTAAAATGATTTAGGGGTATGGAGTATCTGCCATATGAGGAGAAATTAAATAAGACTGGCACTTTTCAGCTTGGAAAAAAGACGACTAGGAGAGGATATGATTGAGGGCTATAAAATCATGACTGATGTGGAGAAAGTAAGTAAGTAAGTGTTATTTACTCCTTCTCATAACACCAGAACTAGGGGTCACTCAATGAAATTAATAGGCAGTGGATTTAAAACAGAAGGAAGTATTTTTTCACACAGTGCACAGTCAACGTGTGGAACTCCTTGCCAGAGGATGTTGTGAGACCCAAGACTATAACAGGGTTCAAAAAAGAACTAGATAAATTCATGGAGGATAGGTCCATCAATGGCTATTAGCCAGGATGGTGTCCCAAGCCTCTGGTTGCCAGAAGCTGGGAATGAGAGACAGGGGATGGATCACTTGATGATTGCCTGTTCTGTTCATTCCCTCTGGGGCACCTGGCATTGGCCACTGTCAGAAGACAGGATTCCAGGCAAGATGGATACTGACCCAGTATGGCCGTTCTTATGTTCTTGTTCTTAGTTCAGAAATGTTATAAAGTTGAATTGAGGAATGTATGCCAAAGAAATAAAAAAGATATAATAAATGAGGGGGAGGGAGGGGAGATGGGGAGATTTTTTTTCCAGTTGTGTAATTAAAAAAATAATCATGGAGTGCATCTAGTTTTAGAAGAAGTGGAGTCAATTATGTTGCTCTCTCAGCTGATAAATTGCTAGGTGGGAACAACACAGATTCCACTAACAGTACCATTTAAGCTACAGTCATTTTCTTTTACGTGTTCTTCAGGAGCTAAAGTTTAAAAGTTGTATCACTCAATGACATTTTTAAAGCAGTTCCTGCCATTGTTATTAAATATTATTTAATAATATTTGCTGCACAAATGTTTTTTGTAGTGTGTAAAAGATCTCTCTACCATCAGGTCTGATGAGGAGCAGCCTTTGTTCTAACATTTGATCTCTCTGACTTCTATTAAGAATCCAAACATAAAAGTTGAATGTGAATTTTTAGACATTAAATGGACAACTCAGCTACAGAGTCAGAGCGTGGTGGGTTTAGCCACGGCCCTGCCTTTGGCTTTCCCTGCCTCTTATGGGGTGATAGCCTTGAGCAGTCCTTGCATGTGGCAGTGGCTGATTAGCATCTGAACAGAGTTGCAGTCAGGGAAGGCTTCTTGTGACTTCTCTGTTTTGGTGTTGATCTGGTGCACAAATTGATATTTATCATAAATATTCTTTTTCTACCTAATTCTGCCTTCTCTTGTTGAGTACTTGTAAAGACAGAAAAGGGGAGAGAGTGCAATTGTGTGTGTGGTGGGGGTATGGTGTGGAGTTTCCTTTGTTTAAAGTAACAAATGCAACAATAGATGTAGGACAGAAGAGTTTAGATACAATATTTATCTCCAGCACTGTCTATTTCTTCACTACTGCCACAGTGGGGCAACTAAGTGAACAGAGGGATTGTCTAAATAAAGCATAGGATCAAAAATCTGAACAACTATCTCCATCTTTCTGATTCTATAGTTCTACAGAAAGCCTCAGTAATTCCTAATTAACTTAAAAGCCATCAATATTTATATTGACTGACAGGTAAACAAATTCAACAAACATATTGCACTTACCGTAGCATGTGAAAAGTTTGTATGTGTATACACGTACACATAGATATTAAACATGTCATATAATAGAATTGAAATGTTAAATCAGTCTTAATTGTACCATAATCATGCCATACTGTAATCTTAAAATTTAAAAGTACAGCATAATCTTTAATTTGATATGTAAATGGTTTTTCATATTAGCAGTAGTCCGCTTCAGCTTTGGTTTTGTGTGTGCAAATTCGACCCTCGGGAAGAAACATCAGAGTTGAGATTAGATACAAGTTACAGTTAATCAAAGTAGTTCCTGTGTGCTCTACTTTTATAAGTATTTGGAGATCTTTACTATTTAAATGGAGCAATGTTTGATTGGAACCATATGTTTGTGTGTTTAATTATTGAAAGGAGTAGAATGACTCAGTCCTTCTAAAACATGTACTGCATTTCTAACCACATATGGTAAAAATGAGTTAGTTATATTCAGAATTGGTTTTCAGTCCTTAGCAGACTGTTTGATGAATAAAAAAGCGCTAATTTAAAAACCTGAACTTCGAGTGGAGGAGGGGAACATTGCCTTAAAAACTCATTTCAACCAATGTAATAGAAAAAGCCATAAAAATGGGTATATATAGCAGCTATTTTCTTAAGTTAACCGTCTTTTCTGGAATGGATAGTTGATCAATATTGGCATATTTTCAAAGGTTTTCAACACATACTCCAATGAAGACTATGACCGGAGAAATGATGAAGTTGACCCAGTGGCTGCATCAGCTGAATATGAACTTGAAAAGCGCGTGGAAAAACTGGAGCTTTTTCCAGTGGAACTAGAAAAAGGTATGCATTCTGAGCACTACTTGCAATTTCTCTAAACTGATGTGCAAATCTTTAAAGGGATTGCTGCATTTGCTTAGAGGGCATAACTTTAATTCTCGAGGAACCGTTGCAAATCTCTTGACTCTTCAGACTGACAAATATTCAATAATATTATTTAAAGAACCGGCTTGAGGACAATAGTTCTGTATTTCTGTAAGAATGTGTTTCCTGTAGTTCACCTTACACGTTAATTGACATGATTTTTCATATTAACTTTTCATTCTCCTCTGGAACATTAGCCGTCTTGCCTAACTGTAGTAACCTTTTCCAAATGGCAAATGCAATATTATCTATCTTTGGTGTATTATTAAAACTGCAGAAAATTAAGGATCTCACCAAGGAAATGACTAAAAGTGGGTTTAATCACATGAAAAAATCAAAAGAAAACAAAAGCCGTACGCAAATGTACTTCTTTAAATGCCAAATTACTTTAAAATCAAGCATGTATTGCTGCTTTTACTTGTCTTTTCCACAGATGAAGATGGACTTGGCATCAGTATTATTGGAATGGGAGTTGGAGCAGATGCAGGCCTTGAAAAACTGGGAATATTTGTGAAAACAGTAACAGAAGGTGGGGCAGCCGAAAGAGATGGCAGGTAAACTAGATTCGGTGTTTGGAATCTTCCTCAGCAATGGTTATTATGGATATTGATTTTTGTAGAAAATAATTTCTGGTTGTTTGCATATGGCAAAAAGTTGTGTGTAATTTTATAACTAGAAATTTGAGTTACTGTTATTGCCCAAATGTTCTAATCTGGGTACCTAAAGGTAGGCTTCTAAATTGGCTTCAAAGAGAATTTTCGATGGTCAGTATCTATGAAAAAATGTTCCTCAGCAACATTTTCCTAGTTTTTCCTGTGCAGTTTTGTGCCCTTGAGTTCCTCATTTCTCACTTAACATGCACTTTTTGAAAATCACTAGTGCAGAGTGATCTTCAGTATTATAAATTCTTCTTTGAGTGATTGCACACACGCATTCCAGCTCTCGATAACTTTACTGTTTGCAAGGTGGTGTCAAGAAATAAATCAGTGGTGATGTGGCACATCCAGTTGATAAATGGTTGATGCAAACAAAAGTGCTTTTACTGAAAGCTTTTACTTTATTTAGTCTCCATCACTTACATATGTCCGCAACAGGTTAGGAGAGCACTGCAAATAAACCCCAGATTAGTATTTAGGCAAGATCTTCAGGAGGTCTCGAGTGGATATCTGTAGACTTCTGGTGGCCACCCTTCTGTTTGCAGGGGAACTTGAGAGGGATCCCAGAAATGTCCGAAGAGTCCCAAGTATTAAAATGTTCACCGAGCTCAGACCTCTTCCCCCTTTTATACCCAATTACATAGCTTGTTCATAAAAAACAAAAACAAAAAATCCTGCTGAGCAGAAGTTGTGTGGAGTTTTCCATCCAGTGAATTTTCCATCGGTTAACCAGATGTATTTCACATAGCAACAGTTAAAATGTTGCCAGACTTCCCATCGTGCAAAACCTCATGCTTCAGCAATTTTGAGAAGCTCAAGTCAGGAGGGCACATGGCCATGCTTACTCCTTGTGGGCATTCACTTTCCCCTCCCCTCCTGGCCTGTTAGTTGTGCTAAGGTTTCAGTAGCTGTCTTTTTAGCTGCTTTCAGCAATAAGCGTAATAATTGGTATTCCCGCTGCTGGCAGTGGTCTAGGCATGTTACTAGGCTATAGGCTATCAAAAATCTCCCCCCTAAAAATCCACCCAGCTCATGAACAGTTCCTGTGTTTTTCAGTAGATCAGGATCACTTTCAGTATCAAGTGTTCCCGTTCGACCTTCTTGCCTGCCCCAAGAGTGTTCCTTGAGGTACTGGCAGTGGTCGCAGCTTACCTTCGATGTCTGGGCATAATAATTTTTCTATACCTCAATGACTGGCTACTCAAGGGCCAATCTTATAATGAGGTTTTTGACACCATAAGGATGATGAGATCTCAGTTCCGCAAGCTAGGATTGCCACTCAACATTGAGAAATTCACTTTGAGCCTGGTACAAAGAGTGGAGTTCATAGGAGCCTCCTTAGACACTATATCAGCCAGGGCTTATCTTCCCTCCAACAGATTCTCGATGTTAGCAGATCTCATCTCAAAGATTCAAAGCAGCCCACAGACATTGACAAGAAGTCGTCTTCAATTGCTTGGATGTATGGCAGCTTGCACCTTTGTGACACCACATATGAGGCTCCTCCTTTGATGTTTTGGGGGCTGGTTCAGGACTGTTTATACTCCAGACAAACACAGCCTGCACAAGTTGGTGTAGGTCCCTCATCAGGGAGATCATAATAGATTTTTGCTTTGGCCCCTTTAATATTTGTCCTCAATTGACTAATGCTCAGGCAGCTGAGAAAGAACTCTCTCATGTTCTTTCCAAAAGACTTCATTAATTTGAGACAGGTGTACATAGCTCTCTGAATATGGAGCAGCCTATCCCTGAATATGGAACATCTATTGTGCATCAGCTCTAGAGGTTCTTTCAACCTCATCCTTATATGGTAATCATTAAGCATAATAATCAAAAGACCATCTTTTAGCAATAAATATGAATATATTTTGAGGGATGTCTCAAATATCCTAGAATAATTGAATAAAGATTGGGGTGGGATTTCTAATATTGTAATTTTTAGATAAGAATCGTACTTCAGTAGCTGCAGTAAATTTTCCATGTTTTTCTGCAAAAGTCAGCAGATTACTCCGGGTATTACTTGCCCTCGGGGAAGATGAGAATCCTGTAGTGTGGGAATTCCAAGTGACTGAGCACCACTGTCTTAATTCATGCTGCTCTAGACATAGCAGATGTTGGGTAGTTGCCACGTAAAGGGCATTCTGTGGTAAATGTCATTGGCCAATTTAACCAGAGAGCTTGTTGTAAGCTCCAGTCCAAATTAAGAATAGGATGGTAGATAGACAGAGGTAATAAAAAGTGAAGAAATCAGTGGGCAAACAGAGTATTGGTATTTGATATTCAATCACATGTGATAGGATAACTGGCTACTTTGTATAAATAATCTCCCAGTTCAAGTACAGGACAGGTGTAGTGGATGATGCGTCATTTGAAAATATTTTTCTGATAATAAATTTACCTGAGAACAGCTGCTGAGGAATGTGTAACAGTTCACAACTTGAAACATATACTAAATTATATCTCTGTAAAATTTGAATTCACATTTTTAGGACCTAATTTGGCAACCTTTCTGATACTGAGTAGCAATTATGCAAGTTATTCCAGCAACTTAAATTAGTTCATATGGGTGAATAACTGCTGTTCCCTGTAAGTGAGACTTGAAGAACTGGCCCTTCGAAAATAATAGAGAAACCACCAATTTCATTCATTATAAAATGCTGTTAAACTTTTTCTTTTTAAGTCTTTGTCACCCGTAAACCTTTCTCCCATTTGATACTTAATTTGTTCTCTCTCTCTCTCACACACACACACACACACACACGCGCGCGCGCATGAAATAGCATGTTGTTATTCAGATTGGTGCCAAGCTATTCAACACATCTCTAAAAGTGAGTCAGGAACAGGATGGCGGAAGAAGGAAATGGGGGGGGAGGAGGTTGAAAATAACTGTCTGGAAATTAATTGCACCTGATGTAAATTAATAGCCATCCTTCATCTTCATATCTATCATAAAAATTCCTTTAATATTTAGAAAAAAGGATGCTGTTGATTCTGCTGTTTAAAAAAAGATTTTAGGACTGAATTTTTCCTCCTGCTCCTTTGTCATTTAATGCTGATTTTGTAAAGACAACGACCTATGTGCACCATCCAATACAAACCTGACAAAGTCATCTTGACAGTTATATCTTCAAAATCCCAGATGGATAAAGAGAGAGGAAAGAATTCAATTTACTGAAAAGGAACTCTGATTATTTTATTCTGTAATTTTAACATACATTTAACATGTTACCTCTACATTTTTTATTCGCACTTCTATTCCATTTTTACATATTTAAGGCCTGAGTTTCAAAAGGTCAGATACAAAATGATGCTAATATACGTAAGCACGTTTGCCTAATTTCTGTATAGTTCCATGTGCAAATTGTGAATTTCCACTTGCAAATGGCCAGCTATTTGACAAACAGGCGATTTGTGCACAAATAACAGATTTGCATGTGGAATCATGTTAATTGCAAAAGCAGTTTTAGCAAGCGAAAATGCACATTAATTTCTTTGTGGACTGGCTTTTTGACAAATCAGTTCTCAATTACATAGAAAATCTTATTAGTATTGCTTATTTTGGTAGTGTCTCCAGGGTCAAGGATTCTTTCCAAACATAGAATAAGACATGACTGGAAAATAAACGTGATTAGTCTTACATGTGTATATATAGGAATACTTACTTGGCATCATATAGGAAATGTCCTTTTGGATGGCACATATTATGTATTTGGAGGATTAAGAAGACAGAAATAAGAGATGGAAATAAATTAGTAAGCAGCAAAGAAAAGAAATACAGAGAGAAGTAATAACCAAAGTGGGCTAATGGACAAAAAGATTCTCAAAATCTGTCAATCTTTTTATATTATTGAAGTATGTTCAATGTAACGGCAACAGTTACATGTGTAAAAATGACATACGGTTCTGAAGGGGAGAGGGGGGGCAAGTGGGGTTGCAAAGATGCAGTTTGTAGGCTTCCACAAAAGCAATATTTTCAAAATTTGCTATCTCCAGCTGGGAAATAATCCAGTGATCCACAGTTGGTCCACAGTGACAATATGAACTTGGAAGCTACCAAAGTAGCTCCAAGGAGCCATTTATGCTCAGCAGTACAGTCCAAAAAGTTGGGAGATGTTATTCAAAATGCATGTAGAAATGTGAGGTGTTATGCCAAAGCTGAGAGTGAAATTATTTTTAGTACTCCTTCACAAAATGTAGTTTCTAATTTGCATTCCTGGAGCATGTGGTTCTGAGGTCCTATGGAAAACTTCCATTATTAGGTATTTATGCTCAGGAAAAAGTGCAATTTTTAAATATCTTGACTTAAAACAAGAAGTTTTCATCTGCTCTGTTTCTGTTGGGTTTTTTTTAAATCTGTGTTATCTGATATAGTAGTTCACATACAGATGCTTGAAAATACGTTTAGTTTACTTTTTTTATATCCTTTTTTATTTGGAAAACTGTTGGAATTTGTATGTTTCTAGCAGAGCTGAATTTGATATGGCTCTCTTCCCTCCATGTACCTTTAATAAATGATGATGCTATCTCTGCCCTAGGGATGCATGTTGTGTGTATTCCAGAACAAAAAGAGTAGCAATTCATTTTTTTTAACTTTGTCACATGGAGCAGTAGATTGTGTTATAAATAGATGTTTAAAATCTAGGAGATTCTTCCCTTGGTAAAACAATATAAGGCCTTATCCTTCATTCCTTGTACACCCAAGACTCCCTTTCAGGTAATTGAGAATTTCTAGTATCCAGGGGATGCAAGATCAGACCTCTTAAAGGTAAATTTAAAGACTAATTTACCCTATCTGAAGTTTAGGCATAATCTACTGAGCAGTGGCCTTTTAGATGCATTATAGATTATTAAAATATTCTTTTGCTCTAAAGAATACTCAGTTTTCAAGTAGCATGAAATACTAAAACTGCAGTTTACATTGTTCTTCAAGATTGCTTAGAAAAGTACAATGTGTAAGTTATTCAGGTATCTCAAGGTATGTCTACACTACAACCACTATAGCAACATAGCTCTGATGCTTCAGCTGTGTCACTGTAGTACCGTAGCTGACACTTCCTACATCAGTGGAAGAGGTTTTCCCCTCAGTGTAGTTAATCCACCTCTCCTAGAGTTGGTACGGACAGGTCTATGGACAAATTCTTCCATCAGCTTAGCTGTGTCTACCCTCTGGGCTAGGTTGACCTAACTACGGCATACAATCCTGAGTGATGTAGCTAGGTCACTTTAACTTTTAAGTATAGACCAGGTCTGAGTTTAGTTTTGTAAAGTTTCAGATTCAGCAATTTGTTTTACCTGTGACGACATACAGTACTACTGATATGGAGGATGGAGGAATGTAATTACTCATAATACTAAGGTTGTCTAAAGTTGTAATTATGAGGTATCTGTACACAGGCAGTGACATAATTTTGTATTTTTTTCCTTGCTGTTGCTTCCAGAACTCAGCAATATTAAATAGCAAAGCATGCTTTGCCCCACTTCAGGAATGCATTTAAGCATGTGCTTATATACCAATGAAGTCAGCCCTTTCCTGAATTGGGGTCTATATCACACACAAATAAGCTTCATAATGTTGTATGGATGGTATTTACCTCAGTTTGTTTTATTTTGATAAAACTCAAAACACTTTTTAAAAAGCTACAATTATTGCTTCCTTTTATGTTTTGATGAGTAATTTAGGGATTTTATTTGTTTTTCTGAAAGGATCCAAGTAAATGACCAAATTGTAGAAGTGGATGGAATCAGTCTGGTTGGCGTTACACAAAATTTTGCTGCAACAGTTCTCAGAAACACCAAAGGAAATGTCAGGTGAGTAAATACGTTTGAAGAAGAATACACTCATGGTACTAAACATTTCAAATTATCTAGTTGCTTCCATTAGGAATATCAATTTCTTGAGGTAGGAGCAATACAAGAAAGTGGAAAGGGAGAGGGCTCTGTGTCCTTTTAACCTGTGACATCACTGCTGGGACTCCCAGCAATGGTATAAATGATATTAATTTTTTGTGATGTGACTACGTGATAATTAAGATTTGGACTGAAACCACAGGTAGGGTCAGATCCTCAGTTGCTGTAATTTGGTAAAACTTGATTTCTTTCAAAGGATTTAAACCAGGCTCTGACCCATTGTTCACATAAGCCACCAAATAATTGTCACATGTAAACCTCAAGGAGAATCATTACCAATACTATCGCAATACTAATTCACTGAGCCACCCTTTCCCCAGTACTTGCTCTGGGTTTATCCCCATATCAGATAGTTTGTCTACCTCCTTGCTATCAAATGTTTTATTCATTTGATTAGCTCCTGCTAGTTAAAAGGGATTGTTGCAAGTGTCATTAAAATGGTGAACAGGCTAGAAAATATTGTAAAATTCACTGAGTAAAATTCTTAATACAAGATGTAAATTCATAATGCAAAAATGTAAAATACTTGTAAGAACCATAATACAATAATGTGATTATTCCCCTCTATTCGGCACTGGTGAGGCCACATCTGGAGTATTGCATCCAGTTTTGAGCCCCCCACTACAGAAAGAATGTGGACAAATTGGAGAGAGTTCAGCGGAGGGCAACAGAAATGATTGCGGGGCTGGGGCACATGACTTATGAGGAGAGGCTGAGTGAACTGGGCTTATTTAGTCTGCAGAAGAGAAGAGTGGGGGGGGGGCGGGATTTGATAGCAACCTTCAACTATCTGAAGGGGGGTTCCAAAGAGGATGGAGCTAGGCTGTTCTCAGTGGTGGCAGATGACAGAACAAGAAGCAGTGGTCTCAAGTTGCAGTGGGGGAGGTCTAAGTTGGATATTGGGAAAAACTTTTTCACTAGGAGGGTGGTGAAGCACTGGAATGGGTTATCTAGGGAGGTGGTGGAATCTCCATCCTTAATGGTTTTTAAGGCTTGGCTTGCCAAAGCTCTGGCTGGGACGATTTAGTTGATGTTGGTCCTGCTTTGAGCAGGTGCTTGGACTAGATGACCTCCTGAGGTCTCTTACAGACCTACAGGTTTGAGTTTTTACATTGTTGCTATTTTTAAGCTTAAAATACTGAGTTTTTGCAGACAGACTGGCTGAACACATCAGTGTCACAACTGGATAAGAGGATTTTAAAAAATAATATACATATTTCAATGAAAATATTTTATAGGAATATACATGCACACTTACACAAAGCTTATGCCATTAGCACCCCTTCCTACTAATGCAGGTATCTGCTGAGGAGAAGGGATGGGATAGAATTTGGTAGAACACGCTTTCTGATTTTGCCTCATTTAAGAAAACTGTATGATAAGGACCCTCCAGTTTCCTCAATTCTATTTGCGTCCAAGGTTCCATTGTCCATCTCACAGGGAAGCTCAGAAATGTGTGAAATGTTATTGGCCAGGCTGCTTGGGATCAGGAGAGTGAGAAGATTTGCCAAGCTCCATCATGAAGTCTGTGACATAGACATCACACACAAGTACTGGTTAGGCCCTGGCAAGTTGCATTGTTTTATGTTCTGCTTACTTCAGTGCACTGTATTTGCTTTTAATTACTGAAAGCTAGACACATTCCTGAAACCCTCCCCTAACATCGCTCTTAGTGTAATGCCTTTTGAAGGTGAATCTCAGGATGGCAAAGGTTACTACCAGCTTGAAAGTGTGGCTCTACCATAAACATAAACATTTGCTTATAGAGTAGATTGGATCAATTATTGGTCTCTTAAAAACATTATTCATAAAAGAGGATTGCATATTTTGCTGTCATTTTTATTCCCTTTTATGTATGCAGAAGCCATGTCCGCTGGCTGTGTTGTAAAGGAAAAAAAAAATCTGTTTCGTGGCAGAACCTGTCTCCTGTTTCAGTTGCTATGACACAGTAGTAGGGTTACAGAACAATCTCTCATCCTCCCTCTCTTTTGTGGACACACTTTCACTCCGTCCCACATACCCTCTCTGACCTTAGAGAGCTTACGAGGATCATCTAGGACAGGACTCCTCTCCTTTCCGCAGCTATTTGTGTCTGGCTGCTGTAAGTATAGGGAAGCTTCATGCTGGCATTTTGAGCATCATCACTTCCTTAGCAGCTGCCATTAATGATTCACGTCACTTGGGGGGTGGGGAAAGGTTGGGTGCTGAGAGTCCCGTGCAGGTAAAGGGAGTCGATATTGTTTCTGATTCCTACCTTCAGCCTCTCATGTTGCCAGGGATCACTAGTGCCCCATGCACAGTGCAAGTGATCTACAACCCCCTCCTTTTCAGGAGGAAATGAGATGGGAAGCAATGCAAAACTGCAAATGGAGACACATTGGTGAGAAAATGTGGAGGTAGAACTCCCTTGCTATCTATTAAAGATGTCTCTGTAGCAAATCCACATACCAACCTCTGATGGGAGAGATCACACACATACTGTGTAATAGAATTAAAGTTCTGCTTTAATTACTATATATGTTACAGTGTTGACTTAATTAATTTTACATAATTGCTTTAATGAGCACTTTGTGGCCTCTGCGCTGTCCAAGTGACAGCATGTGAACTAACAACCTAACTTTTAATGAGCACAGCTTTTTTTTCACATCATGAATACAGCCCATACTGTGTGTACACATGTTCTCTCTGGAATGCCACATGAACACAGTTCTGTGTGTCTCCAACATTCCTTCCTCTTACAGCCCAAAACATTAAACACTGCCATTTTTCAAGTTGTCTAGCAAAATGCATTTTAGCCTTTGCATTGAGGCTTATACTTGATAGATCCTGTGGAAAGACATTTATGAAAGGAGTAAAATTGAAACTACATTCGTAATTCTCACCAATAATTTGGTCACTACTTCTTCAGAAAGCTAGTATAATGCTGATATTTAGTGATTTTACCCCCTTTGAACTTTATAAACATTTTTGAATAGTCATGACAATGGAGGTTAGTGACCTAGAATAGATTCTTCAATATTGCTTCCAGAAAAATGTAACCAACCTTCTGTAACTAACATAGTAAAGAGATGGTGAAAACAAAGCCATTGCGTCTATTTTTTAAACTGTTCCAATTCAAGATAACCCCTCACACCCAGAAAATAAATCACATAAAAACTTGAAGGAGCTGATGGGTTTCTATTATTTTAAATGTTATGCTATTCAGAAGAATTGCCATACCAGAATAGAAGACCATTAGTTCAATCAGTTTGGCATTCTATGTCTGGCAGCAGCCTATATGCTTTACAGGAAGACATTCACCAACTGTACTCTGTACAATTTGTATAGTGGTGGTACTGAGGGCCATTATATTGTAAACCACTTCAAGCCAGCACTCCTAGTTCCAGCACTGTGCTCTGCTATCCCTCTGCGGGAAAGGGAGCAAGGGGAGTTATTTCCTAATCCCAGCTGGCAGATAGTTTCTGACCTAAAGAATGAAAATTGGTAGCCCTTGTAAGAACATAAGAACGGCCATACTGGGTCAGAACAAAGGTCCATCTAGCCAAGAGTCCTGTCTTCCGACAGTGGCCAATGCCAGGTGCTTCAGAGGGAATGAACAGAACCAGTAATCATCAACATCCTCTAGCAAAGAGTTCCACAGGTTGACTGTGCATTGTGTGAAGAAATACTTCCTTTTGTTTTAAACCTGCTGCTTATTAATTTCGTTTGGTGACTCCTGGTTCTTGTGTTATGACAAGGAGTAAATAGCACGTCCTTATTTACTTTCTCCACACCAGTCATGATTTTATAGACCTATGTCATATCCCCCCTTAGTTGTATCTTTTACAAGCTGAAAAGTCCCAGTCTTATTAATCTCTCCTCATATGGCAGATGCTCCATACCCCTATTCATTTTTGTTGCCCTTTTCTGAACCTTTTCCAATTCCAATATATCTTTTTAGAGATGGGGCAACCACATCTGCACACAGTATTCAAGATGTGGGTGTACCATGGATTTATATAGAGGCAATATGCTATTTTCTGTCTTATTATCTGTCCCTTTCGTAATGATTCCCAATATTCCATGTTAGCTTTTTTGGCTGCTGCTGCACACTGAGTGGATATATACAGAGAACTATCCACAATGACTCCCAAGAACTTTTTCTTGAGTGGTGGTAACTAATTTAGACGCCATCATTTTATATGTATGGTTGGGATTATGTTTTCCAATGTGCATTATTTTGCATTTATCAGTGCTGAATTTCATTTGCTGTTTTGTTGTCCAGTCATCCAGTTTTGTGAGATCCCTTTGGAACTCTTTGCGGTCTGCTTTGTACTTAACTATCTTGAGTAGTTTTGTATCGTGGAAATTTTGCCACCTCTTTATTTATGCGTCTTTGCAGATCATTTATGAATATGTTGAATAGTACTGGTCCCAGTACAGACCCCTAGCGGACACCACTATTTACCTTTCTCCATTCTGAAAACTGACCATCTATTCTTACCTTTTGTTTCCTATCTTTTAACCAGTTACTGATCCATGAGAGGACCTTCCCTCTTATCCCATGACTGCTTACTTTGTTTAAGAGTCTTTGGTGAGGTACCTTGTCCAAGGTTTTCTGAAAATCCAACTACACTATATCCAGTGGATTCCCCTTTTCCACATGCTTGTCCACATGACCCCCTCAAAGAATTCTAGTAGATTGGTGAGGCATGATTTCCCTTCACAAAAGCCATGTTGACTCTTCCCCAACAAATCATGTTCATCTATGTGTCTGACAATTCTGTTCTTTACTATAGTTTCAACCAGTTTGCCTGGTACTGAAGTTAGGCTTACCAGCTTGTAATTGCCAGGATCACCTCTGGAGCCCTTTTTAAAAATTGGCATCACATTAGCTATCCTCCATTCATTCAACTTTAATATGGCAAGTCTAACTACAAATGTTATTTCAACTCATGTAAATGTCAAGTCCTCTTTAATCTTGTGGAACTATTTAGCTTGCTAATATCCTGCATTAGTGAATTCCACAGTCTGATTTTACACTGGAGGGATTTTTTTTTGAAATGCATATTGTCTTTCAGTTTTACTGAGTGTCACCCTTCTCTCATCTTTCTGGGAATGGGATAAAGGGCAGTGTCAGACCAATACCATTCAGTATAGTGGAGGGCCAGTTCTGCTATAGTTAAGGTTGGGATGTCCTTCCTGTTTAAAAGACTGACTCCTCTAAGTACTTTAAAATTTGCACAGTTACTGAGCTTGACTTGGAATTTGGTATGCCTCATGAGGGCACAGGCTTCGGGTAGCAATCCAGATTTGGAACCATTTGACCAAAGGCTTCCTGAATTACAACCCCGTGGGGGAAAACCCAGCTTTTCTGAAGGTGGATGAATTTCCAACTTCTTTTGCGCACACATAGGACTCAAACCAGGGCTGAGATCCTTGCATCAGGGTTACATTCAAGGGTTACCACCCACTAGCCCTTTCAGGAAAATCGCATTACAGCATTATTTGAAGAAGTTAGGCATATGCCTGTCTAGAGAACCAATCAGTTCTAAGGCTCATGCACCACACTGATTACACTGCATGTGCACAGAGAGAGAGAGGCTAAGGGAGTTGAAAGCCAGCTGTAGCTCACAGGACTTAATTGCTCCAGGGGAATGTTATAGGCATGAAACTTGAGCACTACCTAAGCACTGCGAGTTCACATCTAGCCCTGGGCATATATCCTCTGTCAAAGGATTTCTTTATTATTGGGAAATGTAGTCTGACTAAAGCAGAAAGGAAGGTGCTCATACTGTATTTAGAAGGTGCTTAAACTATGTTTGAAATGACAGTAAATTACACATGCAAATGCTTGCTGGAAGGGGAGGGTGATTGGGGTGGAAGAGTAGGTGGAAATAGGAGGAAAGGGGTTTGGAACTGCAGTGAGGGGAAGGATGATCATGGGGAGGAGATAAAATGGGGGAGTGTACGTAGGAGAGGCTTGTGGGGGTCAGATGAGAAGGAGAGGGTGGGAGTTTAGAAGAATGGGAGGGGAGAGACAACTGGGAAGCGGGTTTTGGGAGTGAGTCGTAGGGGGACTGAGAGAGAATAGGGGCAGAGGCACCTGTCGGCCCCACATATCTCTTTCATGTGTCTGCCTGGACCAGGGGGGCTGCCTATCTTAGGGGGGCTGAGCCTCTTTCCCTACCTTTATTTGTGTCAGTTTCTGGGGGACCCCACCCCCTCTAGGGGGCTCTGTCCCTTCCATCATGCTATCTGGAGTGGTTCATGAACTTAGCCCTAAGGTTGGTGCCCGACTGTTACAAATCAGCACACAAACCCCAGACTGGCTGTGTGTTCTTAGATTTCATCAACCTAGTATCAAGTGTGAACTCCTCAAGCACTATAACAGCCTTAACATGGAGTTACGGACAGTCCTTGTGGGCATGCCAGTCTATCTTGCCACCCAGGCAAGCCTACCTTTGTGATAGATGGTCCCTTACACCAAAAATCACAACAATATTTAGGTTACTCCCAGTCCCAAAGAACCAGTCACTTACTCTTTGTTATTTGTACCTGAGATCTCTCACCAAAGACAAAGCTTGTAGCCAGTCCTGTAATAAACTAATTAAAGATGTATTAACTAGGAAAAAGAAATGATAGTTATTTATAAGGTTAAAGCAGGTAAACATACACACAGAGAAGAATTACAATTTTAAGTTTCAGAAAGTATTATAAGCTGCTGTAATATGTAAACTGTATATGTCTTTTAGGGCTAACCCAAGCTAAGCAGCTTGGGGATCCCATGCTTATGCATAGAAATATTGCCTTCTCTAAGGGTACGTCTACACTACGGGACTATTCCGAATTTGCATAAACCGGTTTTGTAAAACAGATTTTATAAAATCGAGTGCGCGCGGCCACACTAAACACATTAAATCGGTGGTGTGCGTCCATGGTCCGAGGCTAGCGTCGATTTCTGGAGCGTTGCACTGTGGGTAGCTATTCCCTAGCTATCCCATAGTTCCCGCAGCCTCCCCCGCCCCTTGGAACTTCCGGGTTGAGATCCCAGTGCCTGATGGGGCAAAAATCATTGTCGCGGGTGGTTCTGGGTAAATGTCGTCAGTCACTCCTTCGTCTGGGAAAGCAACGGCAGACAAGCATTTCACGCCTTTTTCCCCTGGATTGCCCTGGCAGATGCCATAGCATGGCAATCATGGAGCTTTTTTTGCCGTTTGTGACTCTCACCGTATGTGTACTAGATGCCGCTCACACAGGCGATTCAGCAGCGCTACACAGAAGCATGCTTTTGCTTTTGCATGACAGCAGAGATGGTTACTAGCCATATTGCACCATCCAAACCCTTCCATAAATTGGAACTGAGGATGATCATGGCTACCAGTCCTTTTGTACCATTTGCTGCTAGTGCCCCTGGTCAATCAGCCAGGGGCGCAAAAGCCAAGAGTGGTTACTAGCCATATTGTACCTTCCATCGTTTTGTACCATTGGCTGCTGTCATAAGTGCCCCTGGCCGATCAGCCAGGGGCGCAAAAGCAAAAATTGGGAATGACTCCCTGAGTCAATCCCTCCTTTTTGGTATCTAAAAATAGAATCAGTGCTGCCTAATATAGGCAAGTGTGCTAGAGAACCACCTGCTCTGTGTCAGAGCCCGCAGAAATTATGATCTGTATGCTATTCACAGGGGGTGCTCCTGTAACAACCCCACCTGTTGATTCCGTTCTTCCCCCAGCCTTTCTTGGCTACCGTAGCATTGTCCCCCCACTTGTGTGATGAATTAATAAAGAATGCAGGAATAAGACACACTGACTTGTTAGTGAGAAATGAGTGGAAGGCAGCCTCCAGCTGCTATGATAGTCCAGACAGGACATTAAGCAGTGTGTAGGAGAGAAGCCCAGCATCCCACTGCTAGTCCAGGGGCAACTGAATCTTTTCTTTACACATGAAGGGTGGGGGCTGATGGAGCTCAGCCCCCTGTTGCTATGATGAGGATGGTTACCAGCCATATTGCACCATCCATCCACCAGAAAAAATTAGGGCCAATAGGCTGATGACGAGGATGGTTACCAGTCCTTTTGTACCATCAGCTGAGGCTGATGATGAGGATGGATTTCCATCTTTTTGCACGATCAGCTTATGCTGATGATGAAGATAGATTTCCATCCTTTTGTACCATCAGCCGCCCATGGCGGGGGGGGGAGCAAGGATGTTGGTGTTGAGTGCTGCACTATCGCGTCTATCTGCAGCATTCAGTAAAGATAGGGTGACATGTAAAAGAGTCAGAGGATTGTTTTACCTTTCGCTTCTGGGGGTGGGTGGGGGGTGGGTGAGTAGATTGTCAAGCTATGCCCTGACCCCCGGGCACTGTGTTTGACCCTAGAAGCATTTGGAGCTCAGCCAAGAATGCAAATAATTTTAGGAGGCTGCAGGAACTGTGGGATAGCTTCAGTCCTCCAGTCCATGCGCATCCATTTGATTCTTTGGCTTTCCGTTACGCTTGTCACGCTGCAGTGCGCTGAGTCCCTGCTATGGCGTCTGTCTGGAGATTTTTTAAAAAGGATTCTGAATTTCATCTTCTGTAACGGAGCGCTGATAGAACGGATAGAACGGATTTGCCTGCCCTTACAGCGATCACATCCGCATGGTCCATGCGGGAGCTCTTTTTTTTATTTTGATTTTGGACTGCATCGCCACCCGTGCTGATCGGAGCTCCACGCTGGGCAAACAGGAAATATTCAAAAGTTCGCGGGGCTTTTCCTGTTTACCTGACCACTGCATCCGAGTTCAGATTGCGGTCCAGAGCGGTCATTGGTGCACTGTGGGATAGCTCCCGGAGGCCAATACCGTCGATCAGTGTCCACACTAACCCTAATCCGATATGTTAATACCGATACTAGCGTTACTCCTCTCGTTAGGGAGGAGTACAGAAACCGGTTTAAAGAGCCATTAAAATCGATATAAGGTGCCTCCTAGTGTGGACGGTTTTGGCGTTAAATCGGTTTTACGCTCCTAAAACCGATTTAAACGCCTAGTGTAGACCAGGCTTAAGCTCCAAGCAACATAGTGGTACAGTTCTTTCTGGTCAGGGATTTTTATTCCTTTCCCATAAAGTTCAAACTGTGAAGGGATGAGGGTTTGTGCACATCACCTCTTCATGGGTGTGGGGAGAGAAATCAACAAAGTCTTTTGCCCACTGATGTTCCACAATGGTTCATTTGGTGTCTATAGGCCTTCTTTTGTTGGACAGGAGATGACAACTCTGGTGATAAACTAGTATTTCACACTTGGTAATGCTTCTCTCCTGGCTCTGGGGGTTTCCAGTTGCATAGCAAACACTTAACACTTAACTATTACCTTATGACATGGAATACAGATATTATAAGTGAAATTAATGAATGCAGCAACTCACAATCATTTTATAAAGTCCAAACTCTAAACACATTCTTATAAACTTAACAAGTATTTTAACAATGCTAACACACAGATGAGCCAGACTGGTTTCCAGCTACTTATTTGTCAGTGTTCAGTGAGGCCTAGGAGCCTTGGTGTGAGCTGGCACATCCTCCATCTGTGTCCTCTTCATGTGAGCATGGGTATGGGGGAGTTGCTCTTCTGGGGCATCTGAACCCCTCACCTCTGTGTGTGGCACAATCTGGGGGACCACTACAGGGGGTCTGAAACCCCTTTTGGCTCCCTCATGTGAGCTGGGATTTGGGGGACTTCCCCCTTCTAGGGGCATATTTGCCACTTTCCTTGCCCTCCCCAAGTGATATGGGGGGGCAGGTCTTGTCCCTCTACAGGGGTTTGAAACCTCTGCCTCTCTGGGTGCGGCGCTTAGAGCAGGTATACTGGGAGCATACAACAAGAACACATTGCTGAAACTGAGGTGGGGTATTGAGAATAGGCATGCTTGATGCATATCACAGGTTCTCCAGCACTGGTGAGGGGGGATGGGAACACTCACAGACATGAATGGAGCAGTTCACCTATCTCACAGCTATCGTTTCACAATGTATTCATCTCCATAGGGTGTTTACATTCAGATACATATAGGGGGTGTACATAAGGCCATGTCTTCCGTGGCTGGCTACCACCCTTAGAATTGAGGAATACCTCAGAGAATATTGGTCAGCTGCATACTGTGTATTCAGGGAATACCAGTGTCTGCATTATGTCAGAATGCTGACTGGTATAATGGGAAGGGAAGGACCTTGCCCACCATGGGATAAACCAGTGTTTAAGCTTAAGAAATTGTTTATCATGGGCTATTGCATTTCCCAGGCCTAACCTAACATCTGCTTTTGTAGCATTTTTACACATAGCTGACTCACCACTCAGGTCCGACACTAATAGACACTCTTAAATGAGAATAACTAATCTAAGTTAATTAACTTCCAGTTTATCCTACTTTTAATTGAGTTTCTCATAGTCCTATTTAAAAATCAGTTCAATGTTGTTTCATAATATAATTGTTTTAGGTCTTCGTGACTGTTTCATTTTCAGATTGTTTCTTGTGTGAAAGTACATGAACTAGGATGTGGTAATTTGCTCATTTGCATAGAGAAGCTAAAACTTTGACCTCTGTAGTTTGAGGTTGACTTTTCTAAAAGAGCTTGATCTTATTCATGGAAGACTGTCACTAGATCTAGGTTATGTTGTTGCCACTAAATAGAAGTATCTCTTCCTACAGGGTTCACGCCACGTAGTGGTGTAAAATGTGCCATGCTTGTTTATAAATTGTTTTAAATGTGTTCTGAGGCAATGTTGTCTTCCTAGGTTTGCAAAGAGGCAGACTGAAACAGGGGGCTAAGTTCTGTTCTCTTCTAACCTTGCCACTTCACTGAAATCAGCTGGTTTTCTCCATATTATTTCAATGTACAAACCACTGCAGAACCACTGTACTTTAAGTTGAAAAAGTTCAGGAAAGTAAGGTATTAAGTATGCTCAAAAGTATCATTGGGCTAAAGGAAATCTGAGAATTGCTGCCAGATTCAGTGGAATCCTTTCTTAACCTCCCAGGAGGGTTTTATTTTTTTAGTTTTTTTTTTTTTAACTAAAATAACTCAAAATGAATCTGAAAATACTAATGTTCTGCTCATAAATTAGATGTAGGTTACTGAGTAGTTTTAAATAAAATTGACTCTTTATTTCACCCTGTTTTACAAACAGAAATCCTGATCCTGAAATGACTTGTGCACATGCTTAACTTTACACACTCTGAGTCTTCCCAATGGGAGTTAGGGTAGAATTTTTGGCCCTGTCTCCTATATATATCTTTCATCTCACCCTCAAGATTTGCCCTCAAGGATTTTTAATTCCCCCATATTTTCTATCTCCCCATGTCCAAGGGTAGAATCAAATATTAATTATATTTCTAGCTCCAGACCTGTTTATTTTAACAACGCCTTTTAAGAGAGTGTTTCACATCTAGTCATTGAGTAAGATGGGTCACTGTTGATAGCAAAGTCAGTTCATGCCATGCATTTGGCAGCTGCGATGCTCTTTGTGCTGTTATGGCTCTTTGTGACTATCAGAAACAATTTACAACAACGAAAGTAGCCACATTTAAAAATGGCCCAGATGTTTAGTATATAGCAATGGTCTGTAGTAATATTTCATGTTGCCGCTGTGTTTTATTATATTTTATAGTAATATAAAGTATAATTGCTGTTTTTATAATAGAGAAAATTGTCATGATCGTGAAGTCTCAAAGAAGTTTAAAAGGTTAAACTTTTATTTATCTTACATCCAGAAACAGGGCTACTGTATAAACAGCTTCTTAAAGATGATGTGGCACATAGATTTTACATTTCTCTTCTATTTAATAACACTTTTGACCCTTAAAACTTAACTTGCCTGTTCTAAAATACATGTGCCTAGTGAACCAGTGATGGAAAATATATAATTAGTCACTTTTATTTAAGTATGTACAATATGCTTCAATGACTAATTTTCTGGGCAGTGATTCACAACCTTCTGCCTCTTTTTTCATATTTAAACACTTCTGGTTATGACATTTTCTATCTTCATATTTAGAACTGGACTAGGTTTGAATATCTAATTAAACATTTTAAAAACTCTCCCTCCATAGAAGCATTTATTGATAATTAAAGCTTTATACATCAAAAACATTATTTCATGTATATTAGAGAGTGTGATATTTATTCTCTTTTTGGTGTCAAGTACTAGAAGGGTAGCCGTGTTACTGTGTATCCACAAAAACAACAAGGAGTCCAGTGGGACCTGAAAGACTAACAGATTTATTTGGGCATAAGCTACTCCTCATTGTTTTTCTATTCTCTTTTTGTGACCTTTTACCAGTTATAGAAATGTCTTTATTTTGTTGCATTTAAGCATATATTTTAAAACTGGGAATGTAACAAGGCAACTGGTCTAAAATATCCTTATTTAGTTTAGTTTGTGTTCTGAAAACTGTAGTCACTAAAAACTGAACCTGTATTTTGGCAATTTACAATATCATTTCAAGAAAAAAACATTTAATACTGCTAAATATTTATTTTCTAACATATCATCAGTCTGACTATGGCAGCAGATAACTCACTTAAACTCCTGTTTAAATTGTAGGAATGTAGAATACTTGCTCTATTTCTGTTTGGAAAACACCTGGTAGATGCTTTGATGTCATTGTGTGAGGGTTTTATTTATGTATACACTAAGACCTTTATGTGTCATTGACCAGACTTAATTTTGGTGTCTGTTTCAAGGCCTGAAAATAATATAACAATAAACCATGAGTGCCTTTGGAAGGAGAGGAAAAATATATTTTAAAACCTCTAACAATAACCTAAAATAGCCTACCTTCATAAAGATGTCAGGACACTGAACTCCAGTATTTCAGGACTAGTGTTGCTAGGTGTCTGGTTTTTGACCGGAACGCCCAGTCGAAAAGGGACCCTGGCTGTTCCAGTCAGCACAGCTGACTGAGCCATTAAAAAAGTCCAGTTGGCAGGGCTGGCAAACTCCAGTGGGAGTTGTGGGGGCAGCACCTGTGTGCGGAGACACCATGCAGACCTGCCTGGATGCCCCGACGCCTAGGAGCCAAGGGACACGTTGCTACTTCCGGGGAGCCGCCTGAGGTGAGCGCTGCCCAAAGCCCAAACCCCCTCCCACACCCCAATCCCCTGCCCCAGCCTGGAGCCCCCTCCCACACCCAAAATCCCTCCCAGAGCCTGCACCTCTTCCTGCACCCCTGCGCCAGCCTGGAGCCCTCTCCCATACCCTGAACGCCTCATTTCTGGCCCCACCCTGGAACCCACCACCTCCACCCACACCTCACCTCCTTCTATACCCCAACCCCCTGCCCGAGCCTGGAGCCCCCTCCCACACTCCAAACCCCTCAGTTACACCCACAGCCTGGCGCCCCCTTCTGCACCCCAAATCCCTCATCCCCTGCCCCACAACAACACCTGCACCCCAACCTCTTGCCCCAGCCCGGAGCCCCCTCCTTCACGAACCCCTCATTTCTAGCTCCACCCTGGAGCCTGCACCGCCAGCCAGAGCCCTCACCCCCTCCTGTTCCCCAATCCCCTGCCCCACTCTGGTAAAAATGAGCAAGTAAGTGAAGGTGGGGAAGAGCGAGTGACAGAGGAAGGGGGGATGGAGTGAGCGGGGGATGGGGCCTCAGAGAAGGAGCAGGTGTTTGGTTTTATGCAATTAGAAAGTTGGCAAACCCTATTCAGGACCCTTCCTGGTCTAGAAGCAAGAACTTTCCAGTTGGAAACATAAAATTCTCCCCTTTTCAATGGCGAAAAATCTCCCATTTTTAGTCCCAAGAAGTCATGAGATATCAGATTTTAAGCCTACTGCTGGTGCAGGACTGCATATTGCACATCCTAGGCCTTCGGATTATGTACGTAATGGCTGTGTGAAGCTGTTATGGAGTTTTAGGTCCCAAAGGAAGGGGATTACGGGGCAGAGGGCTGTGAGGTGCATGATAAATGCTGTGTATTACATGGGTCCACAGTTTATTATATGGGTATTACTATCACATGTGTATCTCTCACAGGTGTCTTGGTGATATCCATCTAATAAAAGCTTGTTTAAGTTAGTTAGCTTAAACCAGAATTAATTTTTGCTGTATTCTCCCTTTACTTGTTGCTTCAGAGGACAGACTAATGCATGACAAACGTGAATGTTCTCCATCTTTACTTACAACAACCATGTTAAGGACCCAGTGCTGCTTCCATTGAAGACTGAGAGTTTGGCCATTTTATTCATTTGGAGTAGTAGTAGGCCCTAAAATTATAGATCAGAAGAGATAGGACCAGGCTGTGCTTGGTGCTATTCACTATGTGAAAGGGATAGCCAGAGAGGCCACAAGGAGGTGCTTTATCCCTCTGTCATGGTTGGGTCACAGTGCAAGATTTAGTGACAGCAGAATCAGTGTGCCAGTTTGAGAGCTGGTTTGATGAGGGTTAAAATGCTGATTTGTATTCTGTTTCAGTGTTTCCTGTTGACATTAGAAAGCTAACTATGTTCTTTATGAATGGTTTGTTTTGGTCTCCAGCTTGGACTCATCATTTCAAATGGGGTCATTTTAGTCACCTTTCTTTCCCCTTTGGAAGTCATCCTTGGCTACTTTGCTTCTGTGTGTGCAGCATATCTCCAAATTGTATTCCTTTTTGCTAGTCTATGACTTCATGGGTAGATTGCTTTAAATCAAAGAGATTTAAATCACTGGTTTTAAGCATGATTTAAATCAGCAAGCAAGAAACCTCAATTTAAATCATGAATTTTAATTGTGTATTGCATTTGTACTTCTTTACAAAGGTTGATTTTCATTAGTTGGTACCAATTGAAACATACTTGTGATTTTTATCAAAGTCTATTTGGATGAAGATTCAAATTTGATTAAAATGCACAAAACATATTTTACGTTTAAAAAAAAAAAATTAAATAAAAGTACATTAAAATCACTGGATACTTCAGAAGACAAGGTTTTTCAAAACATGTTTTGCACTTAAAGAAAGGAAGTATGACTTGTAGTTAAGGAATTGAACTGATTGTTTCTGATCATCATGTCCTTCCAGATTTTAGAGCTTGCAGATCTTGCCCTCTCACACTTAGTTTGCATTCATAGATTGGAAGAGGAAAACACGATTTCCTGCTTTCTCAACTCCCAATTGGTCTCTGAACTTTGGCTGGACTAGTCATTGAACTGAGCTAGTTGAATAAACTGAAATGAAGAAAATATTCTTTCTGCACCTGCAAAAGAGACTACTGCTGTCAAAAGCTGGTTTAGCATTTCAACAAATCCTGAATCCAGGTGTTTAGCCCGTGATTTCCACCAGTTCATTGGGTTGACTTCCTTTAAAACTTGGCATCAAATATGTACTGTTTAATATTATTTTATGCATTTATTAATTATAATAAGTGTAGGTCTTAACATAAGTTGTCAATTTCAGAGTAATTTTAAATAGGTTTATTTTTTTTAAATAATGCTATATTTCATTTAAGTACAAAAATCAAATTTAAATAAAAAAATCTGTTTTTTTTTTAAATTATTTTTATCCACCCTGGTCTAGCAGATTACTTGGCATAGGGAATGGGCTTGGGTTTATCCACTCATGGGACCTTGTCTTACACAGATGCCAAATTCCAAATGACTTTCAAGAATGCACAGTGCCATCTAATACAAATCGAATTTTTCCTCTTACACAGAATATAATGCACCTTCTAGTGTTTTATATATGTTCATCTTTTGCCCCAAATGTTTAGGAAACAACTAAATCACCATATGGAATGTCTCAGTGGCCTGACTTTGCTTTACAGATCTGCATAATGTTTTTCAGCTGTAAGCAGCTAATCCTCTTTCTAGCATGTTAAGAACATACTCTTCTAACTTTGATTCATGTAAACTCCTAAGTGTCTCTCACTTGTTTATAACATGGGTATTATAGTGCGATTATCTGTCCTTACTACTGTAATATACTGAGCATCTAATTACAGTACATCCAGTGTACTGGAAAAAAATCTGTGTTCCAACCAAAGCTCATCCTAAAATGTAATTGCTGAAAACTAGATCTGGGTTTCAACCAAAGCAAGGGAAACTTGAACAGAGAATAAGTTTTGAACCTGCAGCAATAACAAACTTTGGGAGAATAGTGTAGTGACAGAGTTTCATGAAATAACAGGAAAACTTAAATGCACTTTGAATTAAGAAAATAGCATAAGTATCATCTATAGATGTATCCATGGGAAAAGATGAAAACCCAGAAGCCAAACTGATTGGACAAAAACATGGAGACCGATTCTCCACTTTAGCGGGGGTGGGTTAGGGGCCACAAAGGTGCGTATAACAAGCAGGAAATGCAGTGCAGGTGGGGAAGGATAGACCAGCCTGATGCTCTATAGTACACTCCACTCCTCATAAGCCCACAGAAATCTCTCTATGCTACTGTTTTTTTGCAGGCCTGTGGGAGGAAATGTGCTGCAGTTATTGAATTGGAAGTGATGATTACTCCTTTGTGAATTCTGTGCCAAAAATTAAAAATTTTGTGCACAATATTTTAAAATTCTGCATATTTTATTTGTCAAAATAACACTATATAATAATGCCAGTTTCAATTGTTTTGGTAATTTCAAAATACCTGTCAGCAACTACATTAGAACCTCAGAGTTAAGAACACTTTGGGAATGGAGGTTGTTCATAATTCTAAAATGTTCATAACTCTGAACAAAAAAGTTATGGTTGTTCTTTCAAAATTTACCACTGAACATTGACTTACTAGAGCTTTGAAACTTTACTGTGGAGAAGAAAAGTGCTGCTTTCCCTTTTCTTTTTTTAGTAGTTTTCATTTAACACAGTACTATACTGTATTTGCTGCTTCTTTTTTTTTTTTCCCGTCTCTTCTGCTGCTTGATTGTGTAATTCTGGTTCCAAATGAAGTGTGTGGTTGACTGGTCAGTTCGTAACTCTGGTGTTCATAATGCTGAGGTTCTACGTATGTCTGTAACAATACAGATACAAAATAAATTCCCCCAGGAGTAGAGAGTTAAAGAAAGCCCTATGACAACCCAGTTCCTGTTTCTCTGCCCCGCCCCACCCCCAGAGCCCAGCTGCCTGGTGCTCTCCAGACCAGACACTCACACCCCTTCCTCCTTGCCTAGCCACGCCCCCCAGCGCAGACACTCACACCACCTCCTCCCAAAACCCAGCTGTGTTCCCCCCAGCCCAAACACTGCACCCCTTACCCTCCAGAGCCTAGCTGCTGGGTCCCCCCAGCCCAAACACTGCACCCCCACTGAGCCCAGCCATGGGGCTCCCCAGCCCAGACATTCGCACCTCCTCCCCCAACTCCGAGCTCAGCTGCAGGGCGCACCCCAGCTCAGACACTTGCACTTCCTCCCCCTGAGCCCAGCTGTGGGATACCCCCCCCCCCAGCCCAGACACTTGCACCCTCTGACCCCTCCCACAGCCTACCTTCTGGATGCCTCCCCCCATATCCCACTCTCACACATCCCCTGCCCCCCAGAGCCCAGGGATCCAGAGGGAGAAACAGCCTGATGCTGGGTCCCAGGCTTGTGTGGAGTTTCCTGCATGCTGCCTCCTTCCTTTAGGGTGTGCTGGGCAGGCCCACCCGGGGAGGGGGGGGCAAGTGGGGCAATTTGCCCCAGGCCCCGCAGGGGCCCCCACAAGAGTTTTTTGAGACCCCTGGAGTGGGGTCCTTCACTCGCTCCGGGGGCCCCAGAAAACTGTCGCGGGGCCTGGGCCCCCAGAGCTTCTTCCGCTCCGGGTCTTCGGCAGCAATTCTGCGGAGGGAGGTCCTTCCGCTCTGGGACCCACTGCCGAAGTGCCGAGTCTTCAGCGGCAGTTCGGCAGCGGGGGCCCCCCACCACCAAAGACCCCTGGCCCCCTGAATCCTCTGGGTGGCCCTGGTGCCGGGAACTGCAGCTGTTGGGAGCCCTCCAGCTCCCTTCTCCTTTCCCTCAGCGGTGTCTTCTATTTGCAAGCTGGGGACCCAGGCTCTGCAGGGTTCAGGTGCCCCTAGTGGTGGCCAGCAGCTCTGCAGCTCATTTCTGGGCCAGGGGGGAGGAAATTCTGTGCAGAACATTAATTTCTGTGTAATTTCTGTGCAGAACATTAATTTCTGTGTAAATTCTGCATTGTGCAGTGGTGCACAATTCCCTCAGGAGTAGATGATGTGTGTAACAAATTTGCCCTGCTCTGGGTCTAAATCCATGGTGCTCACACTCTGTGGAGGGGGAATTTGGAGCCAGACTTCATGAGCATTGTTGTTGGTGTTGTTTTTTTTAACACAGTACTGTACTGTACTGTACCTGGTCACACCATGTCTGGTGTATATTGTTTCTTCTCTGGCAAGAATAGTCTACATAGTGGGCTTTGCATATGGTCACAGCCACATCAGATATTTTGCACAGTTAATGTACACCATTAATTAAAAAACATCAAAAACAGCTTGAGAAAGGACTGAAGAATAATCTTGTTCAATAATGTTTTCTGCAGGTTTGTAATTGGACGAGAAAAGCCAGGACAAGTGAGTGAGGTTGCTCAGTTGATTAGCCAGACCCTAGAACAAGAGCGTCGCCAGAGAGAGCTCCTGGAACAGCATTATGCACAGTATGATGCAGATGATGATGAGGTAATATACTTGTTAGCATTCCTCCTATTCATTACTTCATAATGTTCCCTTTTTGATTTCCAGTTAATTCTTTCTAACGTGCTTTGAGATAATGATGAGAGGAAGCAGTGTCATATGAAAGCTAAATCTATTGTACCATGCCTGTAAAAACATACACCTGTTTTACTAATACATATATTCCTATGGTGCTCAAAAATGTAACCATGCCCACACTGTATTTTAATCAATATAGATCTTTAAGACTGCTTCAACCTGGGGCTGTGATGCACTAGCCAGCACAATAGCTGGCGTATATGACTATGAATCTCACGAATGCCTGGTAGGAAACTTGTCCTGCTGTTGCATAGGACAAGATTCCTAAATCCTCTGCTCCAAATTGGAACAGCTAAGTAGCGCAGGGCCAGATTTGGTCTAGATTTTCTATACAGTCAGTCAAAGAGACACTTGGGTACTGCTATCTATCTCTCTACCAACTCTAATTGTTTCTTTACCGATTTTAGCATGTGTCCTTCTTCAGGTCACTTACTAAGTTTTTCAGCATGTATTTAAAATAATCCTTTTGTTCGAGGAGAGTGAACATCAAATTGATTGACACTTCTGTAAGCATTGCTCTTTTGTTGAGGTGTCTGCTGTGTCTATATTAAGGAAAGGAGGTTGATTTGCTAATACACTGAAGCATTATTCTCTTTCTGGGAAAATGATTATTTTTTATCTTCCAGTAATTAATTTTTTGGGGTTTCTGTAGAGAGATGCATGAGGGCAATTGTTCTTTATCATCCCCAGCCTCCATTAAATGAACTAGTAAGAAGTGTTATTTTGAAACTTCCATCTAATCTGTTTTTTCCATTTTGGGTAACTGATGGACCCCCATGAGTTAGAATGCAGATTAACCCATACCATGTACAGCCTTTACTGAAATGCATGTTCAGAGTCCTCATATTTACATTTCCCAGCACCCACAATGTACATAGATACTCATTTTGACACCAGCAGGCTTTAGCCATACAATCCCCTTAATTTCTCCCTAGCCCCTTAAAATGCCCCTCTCCCTACCTCTGATGAGAAGACAAAAAAGCAATGGGCTTAAACTGCAGCAAGGGAGGCTTAGATTGGATGTTAGGAAAAACATCCTAACTGTCAGTGTGGTTAAGCACTGGAACAAATTGCCCAGGGAGGTTGTGGAATCTCCATCATTGGAGGTTTTTAAGAACAGGTTAGACAAACACCTGTCAGGAATGGTCTAGTTATTATGTAGTCCTGCCTTGAGTGCAGAGGACTGAACTAAATGACCTACTGAGGTCCCTTCCAGTCTATGATTCTATGATAAACATCTGTTGCCTGAAAGAAATCTGTTTCTCACCTTTTGGTGACCAGCTCCAAGTCACAAACCTTAAGAACATCATTTTCAGTGTATATACATAACTCCTTACATTATCTGTGCATATATTTCACAGTGATTATGAGGACCAATGTGACACAGGCTTTCAGTATAGATCTTATATGACTGTTCAGTGAACTAGAACGTAGATACCAGACCCAGGGGATCCCTGGTAGCCCTTAAATACCCCAGTGCCCTCTGCCAGTTGTCACCAAGAGATCCCTGGGTCACAGTTGGTGTTGGTAATTCCGTTGGTGACACTGTTTCCTTTGAGTCAGTTCTGACCTAATGCCCCAAGAAAGGTGTTAGAAAATACTGTGTTGTTGGAGGTGCCTTCTTTCAGGTGGGACGTTCTGCAAAATTGCCTCATCTCAGTATTGTTTTGTCATTGTCCTTTCCCTCCTCCCTTTTGTTTTATTTAGGCTTGGCAGAATTTGGTTTTTATTTTTTTATAATTTCAATGGATAATATTGATGTTTATTTTTAAGTATTTTTTCTATTTTTAATCTATTTAAATTTTCATATATATGCAAAATTACGGGTTTTAAGCATTTTTTATTTTTATAGATTTAAATTTTCAGTTTTTGGAAATTGAGGGGTCAGGCAATAATTATTTAATGATAGTAGACGTTAAGATTAAAAAAGTTAAGTCTTTATAACCATTTAAACACAAACTGTCAACATACCAAGTCAAGGTATACAAAATAGATATGCTTAAATCAAGTTCTAATAAGCTTTCAAGCAGCATTTTTCTTACTTTGCCTATCTATAGATTTCTGTTACTATTAATGGAAATATTTTGTTGTCGGTTTACGTGTGTGTGGTGAAATCGCTGTTTACTGATATTTACTGATAAAAAAAATCTAATCCTTCCAAGCCTGTTTTATTCCATCCACCTGTTGCATTTTGTCATGAATCATTGAAGATGATCACCGCACCGCACCTTAAGTGGGGTGGGAGGGTGGTCTGGCTCGCCAGGCAAAGGGATACACCTCTTTAAGGACAGAGAGGCACAGACGTTGCTACAGATGCAGAGTGGGTCATCAAGGGGACACTAACTCATCCCCAGGTAACTGGAAGAGAGGGAAGATTATGTAGGGGAAATGCCCTCTTTCACCAGGACCAAGCGGTGCAGCAGCCACCCTCTTATTCTTGAAAGTGGTGAAATATCAATATCTGCCATGGGCATTGCGCTAGCCACTCCTTCCTGGGGAGTGGGGGGACTAGGGAGGAATTTTCCCCTCATTGCCAGATTGGCCAAGGCAGAGTGAGGTTTTTTTTGTCATCCCTATAGTGGATTTGGGGGCAGGGAGCTTAGTTGGGGCGAGCATGGAATGGGAGTTAGGCTATGATGTCCCAACTCATTAGGTAAGTGTGGGATGGATGTCCGGTGCAGGTATTCTGTGGGGAATGGAATAGTAATCAAATAAATAGTTTGGTAAAGGATTTAAAGGAGGTTTTTTTTAAAGGAGAGAAAAGGGGGTTTGGGGCTCCTATGACTGGCATGGCAGGGAGCCAACCCCCCTCCTTTATAGCCTACCTTCTCCCTCATTCAAGGGAGGGGATGGTAAGGTCCCGGGAGAGGGGTTGCTGGGGGTCTGGGGGGACAGGGAGCTGACAGAAGACCCCAGGGTAGATATTGAATTGATCATGGAGCTACCTGCACTGTACACTTTTGTCTGCCGGGTACTCCCAGATAGTTGTTAATAAAGTTGCGCACCAATTAAACCACTTCCACTAATTAAACCACTTCCAGTGTCTCTTGTTCTTCTGGTATAGCCGGACAGTAGCTGTCACATTCCTTCTTTGCAATAGCTGTATTTCATGGTGAATGATATGCAAGTGCTGTAACAACCTTGCAAATTTCTACTCACCCACTTGCTTTGGACAAGTATTTTTGTGTTTTATTGACAGATGAGTAAAATATCATTAGTTTTTTTTATTACATCAATGATCTGAATAGATTTTCAGTTTTTATCCTTATTTTATCAGTGTTCAAAGTAACATGAAGAACCAGTTTAGAAAATGACATGACTTAGATGAAGAAGCAAAATATTATTATGTTATGTGTATTAATATCCAAATACCAAAAGATTGTTTTTAAACGGGGACAAATTGTTAAACAAATCCAGTGTTTCCAATTGTAGTAACCAGAAATGTTGTGAAAGTGGTAGTTGACACGACGCCAGTATACATCAAGTGTCTTGCACGTGATGAGCTGAGTGCAAGCTGTCAGAAAACATTGATGAAGAGGTAGCATTAAACTATGTCCGTAGTCCATTAAGTACCATTTCATCACTGTTGGAGACTTGTAGATAAACAAAAGATTAAGCCTGAGTCTGCTGTTAGTTATGCTCATTGGAAATTTAGTGCCGATTTCCCCCAGTGTATGTGAGAAGAGAATCAAGGCCACTCTATCATCTGTGCTATTAAACAATATGAATTAATATGTTTTCCATTTAAGATGGAAAAATACAACAGAGTTACTATTCATGTTTTTAAAGATGATTTTATGGTATTAGCTGCTGCAGTGTACAGCAAAATTGAATGAATAATGTCAAATGAAATTCACCCTGATATAGAGAGCTAGCAAAAGGCCGATATACCACTTAAGTGCCTAGTTGTCTGTAGAACTTAAGTGTTGAATAGGCCTTTTGCTGACCTAGTTGTATAGGGGAGAATTTCAGCCATCATGAAGACAGTATGAACTGAACTTTTGCCGTCAGAGTGCATAATATAACTTCTCATTTGGCTACCGTACAGAAGAATTCTTCTTTATTTTTTGTTGTCAAACATTTTAGAAAACTGAGAGAGAATTTCAAGGAGCCTCAGGCAACTACAGTAACAATAACAATTGTTATCATAAAAAGGTTTGTTATTTTGAAGCAAATAACTTTTGTCTGCGCTTTGCTGCTTCTTTTACCCTAATTACATTTTCATGTATGGCTTATTAACTTCACACCGGGTCTGAACAACCTAATAGTAGTAGTTTTATGTGACATAACAGGCAGCAGACTTTATTAATCCGTCAGTGTATATTCATGACATATACATCAGGTATTCTTTAATACTTTTTTAATTCTTTAATTGTACTTTTTTAAACACAATTTTTGCATTATTTAATTAATTATAAGGGTCCAATCCTGCCTTTTTTGAATTCATTAGCAAAACTCCCACTTATTTCAGAGAGGGCATGAATGGGCCCACGGTCACAAATGGTATTACACTGCCATTGTCAGGTTCTGTACTTCGTTCAAATACCAGCCTATGGCCTGGTCTATACTAGAGGACTCAGGTGTTTTTGCTTCAAACCATTGTTTTGCATCAGCTGGAGCAGAAATGATTGTGTGGATGCACACAAACCAACCTCAGTTGGTGTAAAATTTTCCTTTATGTCTAAACAAGTGCTGCCTTACACCTATATGTTCAGAGGGGGTGAATGTCAGTTTTGACCGCACCATCATCTGGCGAAACTCTGCAGCCTGTCTACAATAAACTGTTGCCCCAACTTAACTTAAATGAGTTTAAAAACACTCTTCTTTCTATTTAAGAATGGTCTGTAAGTCTGTAAGGAAGGAATCAACTTAAGCTAAATTGGTATAAGCCACTCTTAAACCAAATGAAGACCGTCCCCACATGTTTTTTTGCCAGTTTAGCAAATCAGTTTAAAAAAGCCTCTGTATCTAAATAGGTGTAAGCTGGTGCATAGACAAGGCTTCAGTTCACTGGCTGAGAGTCCCATCTCTGCATCCATTTAGCCGTGCCCATCACAGGTCTTCAGAAATACATCCCCAAACCTGGTCCCTCTCAGTGGAAATGGCAGTTGTGCTGTGTTCCTCATGGCTTCTTACCTGTCAGCTCTCTATTCTTCTCCTAACACCTCTGTGTCTCTGGAAGGTTTGGAATATGTGGTGTATGGCAGAAGGGAGAGATTTCAGGCTCAGCCAGTGCTGTCTGTGGAGACGAGAGGGATGTTTCCAGTTAACACCAGCTAATGTTGGTGGGGATCATGGCTAGTAGAGGGGAGCATTTTGGAGGGTATGGGATACTGGGAGGGCCATCCCTAAAGGGAGGGGTTGGGGGGCAACAAGAAGACTTCCGGTCGGTGAGCTAAGAAGGTTCACCAGGTGAGGGAGCTGTCAGTTGTGGCAGCTGCCAAGAACGACAGCTGCAAAATTGACATTGCCCGAGTTGAATTTGTTTGTGATCTAGCTCAGTATGAATAGAAACAGAAAGTTTCATTTCAAATGGTGTCTTAACATACAATGCAGTGCCAGCATATTTGAAAACTCCAGAGCAAAATAAATTTTCCCACTCAATGAAAACCAAGTTCACATCAGAATACAGTGACAACCTGGCTACCTAGTGGGGAAAAATCTAAGCCTTTGATATTTATTCTAAGGATAGTAGTTTTCTTAGGTTTAAGAGACTTTGGGTATTTTAGACTCCCCAAATTCACCTGCTTTAAAAGTTGAATGATCTGATTTAACAATATTCTTCACAATCTGACTGTATATGTAAAAACAAAGTTAAATTCAGCATCCTATAGTCAACAGATGAAAAATACTATTTTTTAAATTGCAAGTTTGAAAGTAAGACCTAACTAAAACAACATTTAAACTCACTGTACTGGCATCTGCCACAGAATTTCACTAACAAATACTGATCCCAGAGTTGTGTTGGAGCCCTGCCCAGAGACTTGGGAGCTGGAGCAAGTGCCATGTGTTTCCTTTGCCAGGTGTTTCCATTGATAACACTGGTGCACTAACAAGAAAGTAAACCAATAAATCCACGCTAATTTCCAGCATCATTAGAAACAGGAAAACAATAAATGTGGTGTTACATGGAAAAGGCCAGAATTTGGTGGAAAGTAAAGTTCTGTTCTATCTACGAGCCTGATTCTGCAAATGTGAATATGAGTAATTTTGCTTATATTAGTAGTCTCCTTAAATTCAATGTGTTACTCATGTGAGCTCTAAGAATATAGGATACAACACTGAAAGCAGTAAAAGAAAGATAAATAAATAAAATAATCTGGAGGAATATGTAACTGTTCTGAAGGTCCTGTTTCAGCACTGAATACATATAAAATATGTATATGTATAGAATATACTAAGTATGTAAAATATATGTATATTGTATGGTGTGTGTGTGTGTGTGTATGTATATATATATATATGTATATATATATGCATAGATATACATACACACACATAATATGTATAACACTATTACAGATGCACAGACAGATATACTGAATTAGGCCTCATAGGAGTAATGTTCACATTTCACTGACCCACACTAATATGTGTGGATTGGTCCTACCAAGGGGATGACATAAGTTCTCTTTTTAATACCTCTTTTTACTGAAAGAATACTAGTAAATTCTATATTTTACAACTTTCATTTTTTTTTACTCGTCTCTGTAGTAGTCTTAAATTGAAATTTTTCTACAACTCTTAAACTTTCCTATGAGATTTGCTATTTAGATGAAAAGTGGTGATGTTTATTATATATTCATTGCCAATAATATTGTTTATACTTGTGTATAAAACACCTAGCATGCTATTAGCACTGTTTAAATAATGGGGTTGATTGGCAAAGGTGCAAATGGCAGGTAGGTATCTAAGTCCCATTGAAAGGCAGTAAGAGTTGGATGCTTAAATGCTGTTTGTGCCTTTGAAAATCTCCCCCCAGTATTTAAAATATGTGTTGTTAAAAAATGGGACTAGCAATTACTTCGAGCTTGATGAGAATAGATTGGTGATAAAAATGCTGTGCACTTTCACCTGAGGATCTGACGGCACTTTACAGACGTTAATTAAACCTCACAACACTTCTGTGGCGTAAGTATTATTATTCCCATTTTTACATGGGGGAAGCTGAGGTGCAGTGGGAGGTTAAATGACTTTTCCAAGTTTTCATAGCAAGTCAGTGACAGAAATGGTAATTGAACTTGGGAACCTTGACTCTCAGAGCCTGATTCTGGCCTCCAGTCTAGCAATGCAGAGCAGCTGGAATGCCTTTTTAACTGGCTGCCTGAAGAGCCCTTCAGAGTGGGGGAAACCTGGATGGCCTAGGATCAGAATAACATCTTACACACCACTCTCCTTTGTCACCCACTGGAGTATAGGACAGAACAGATTAGCTCTCTGACCAGCCAGTCCCAGCTGGCGTAACAGCATAATTGTACGTACAGCACATCACAGATATTATTAACCTTTACATGATGTCAATTAAGATTCTAATTTACGGGGAGTTGTCCATATTACGTAGTTTAGAATTCTTGGTAGTGTTTTGCAACAATTATATGCCCTTTTCTTCTCCCGTTAACATTATATTGTATTTCCCTTTGTTGTGAAATGGTTTGAAGATTGCTGAAAAACTAGAAACATTCTCTCCATCCTGTACGAGAGCGCTTATTTCACAAACCACATTTCACCAACCCAAGAAACACCCACTGCTGTTGTTCACAACCAGCAAGATCAGGTTGCTCATACAGGGTGAAATCCTGTTCCCATTGAAGCTAATGGGAATTTGGCCATTGACTACAGTGGGCCAGCTTTTCACCCCCATTGATTATTTTTTTTAGAAAAGTATTTTTCCATGCAGATCTTATGCTTCTTATATGAATTCAGACATAATGAATAAACCACCGGATATTCAAATGCACCGTGGCTTGTCAGCCTAAGGGTCACAATCTCCAGTGGTGTTATAAACAAATGCCAGGGGTCAGCATGGCCCTGTTCTTTCCATATTGCTAAATGAGAATGGTTCCCAGCTAAACCTTAGTTAAATGGAAGGGGGTGGGGGTCTTGCAACTAAAAAGATTGAGAGCCACTAAACTACAGCTTTTTAAAGGCAGACTGATCTTTTTTGAAAATGCTGCAGTATCTATGTTTTTGTTTTCCTGATTGAGCCTGGGCCGGTTCTAGGCACCAGCAAAACAAGCAGGTGCTTGGGGTGGCACATTTGCAGGGGGCGGCATTTGGGCCATCCTTTTTTTTTTTCTTCCCCTCACTTCCTCCCCTCTCACAACCCTGCAGAAGCGGAGCCATGGAGCAGCTGGGGATCCAGCATGGGAGCTGAGGACCCTGGGAGCTGTAGTTCCTTGCCTAGCTCCCCGCCTATAGAACCAGCCCTGGAGCAGGGAAATAACTATATTTCCCAGCAATCCCTTGGCAGCTATCAACAGGAAAGGGAGGGGTAGGGAGAGAGGTAGCTGAGCCATGCTGCAAGTCGAAAGGGGTGGCACTGTGAATGGGAAACAAGTGTGCCAAAAGAGGAGTAGAAGGCTTTGCCCCAGATGTCCCCTTCAGAAGACATCCCCAGACTGCATTAGGGATACTGGTGTGACTCACCTTGCAGCCCCCAAAGAAAGAATTGGGTGGACTAAATGGTGAACCTCTCTATCTGAAGCCTAGCAAGGGAGTTACGTGGATCCCATATAATTTAAAATGAAAAGTAAGAGAGGAGAGGCTCTGCTAGAGGAGCTGGGCAGCTTTAGATACAGTACCAGGCATATAGGAGGATTTCCACTTCTGAGCCATGGAAGCAGAAATTGACTTTTCCTTTCCAGATGTAGCCAATATTCAGAAAGGGAATCTAGCACCTGCCTTCCAGATTTGAACACCCTCAAAATTCAGGAGTGCTCACACTCAGTTTGGGCAGCTGTTACTTCATTTCTCCCAAATCAAATATACTGATCCACTGTAACTTGCTGTAGAAAAAGTAGGATAAAATTGAGCAAGAAATGCTTCCCAGTGGTTTTTAGGACTGGAATTACTATTTTCAACAGCCATTGCCTTTTTGTTTTGTTTTGTTTTGTTTAAAAGGAAGACAGTGATATTGCATTGGCAAATTTCCCATAGAAATAAAGAGCGGAACAAAAGAATAATAAAGGCACCTCAACTTTTCCTCATTTATGTAGGACAGTCTTATAATATGCATCCAGATATCCTCCAATCACACAAGCTGAAAATTGTTCCACCTTACTGCAGTTCTGTAACCATATGGGAACCAATCCTGACTGTGTTCTGTGCACATCCAAAATTCCTGCTGAATGACCCGTCCGGGGAGCGAGTTACCAGTGACACAGGGCTGGGACAGCAGGAGGGTGTAGGTTGGGGGGAGAGCCCAAGGCTGGGGCGGCAGGGGGGTGGAGGGAAGGGCACTGGTGAGGGGGGAAAGTGGGAGCCCAGCGCTGGGGCGGCAGGGGGTGTGGGTTTGGGGGGGGAAGAACCCAGGGCTGGGGCAGCAGGGGAGTGCGGGGGGGAGCCCAGGGCTGGGGTGGGGGGCAGCCAAAAATTTTTTTTGCTTGGAGCAGCAAAAAACCTAGAGCTGGCCCTGGATTGAGCTGTACTTTTACCACTGAGATTCCTAACTGCTTGTACCAGATCTGAGAGAATATAACCTTCGTTGCATGCAGAATCCTGTATGTGCACGCTTACTAATCTCAGTGGCCATATGGAAGTGTTCAGGTGTTATAGATTTAACTTTTTAATTACAGTGCAAACAAGCCATGTCTAATAAGAGGATAACTGAAATATTTTAACTCCATAATATTAAGACAGGAGAATATGCTACGGATGAAGAAGACGATGACATGGGACCTATCGTTCCAGGAGCTGACATGGCCATTGAAGTGTTTGATCTTCCTGAGAATGACGACATGTTTTCCCCAACCGAGCTGGACACCACTAAGCTTGCTCACAAATTCAAAGAGGTAAGATGGACAACTCGGTGAGATTTCTGGGGTTCTAGTAATCTCATTTTTCAATTATTTGGATTTCTCTTTGAATAACAGAATTGATTTCCAGCTTATTTGTATAATCAATAGTTGTAAATGGCTTAAGCAGTCATGCTAGAAATAAGTGAGGCCCATTTTCTCAGTTGTTTTTAACATTTGTTGCCAGATATCTGTTGTGTTGACAAAGGCTCTGTAAAGCATGAATCATTAATAGTGCTCCTTATTAGAACAGTTTGATAAATTTTCAGCAAAAAATCTTTTTATGTCTCAGCACTTTATTTGCAATTTTTCAGCTAGGAGAAGAAGCTGTGAGTTAGTTCATTGCTGGCAGATTTATTGTCTTTCTAAACTAATGTTTACTTTAAGATTTGAATCTGGAGTTCATTGAGAGACAAATGAGCTAACCTTCAGTGAAAATGAATGTAGTGGACTCTCTTAGTTCTCTTTACCTACAGCACAAAACCACTCTTAAGTGTACTGCGGTGCGACACGTCTGGCAGTTGGTTTAAGAAAGGCTCCTTTTTTGGAGAAGCAGGCACGTTGCAGGTTGGGGTTGAGGTGCTTTGATGGCGCTGGGTGGGGAGGAGGCGTGCACGGCGCCTGCTAGTACTAAGTCTGGCTTGGGTCAGCGATGTTAGTTGCAGTCAGTGAATCACTCACAAAGCATGACAGACATATCGGCTCTAATGCCAGTGTATTTTAGGTTCTGAGTTCTCGGTATGGTTTGTGCCTCCTCTTCCACAAAGTGTGATGTCAGTGGGGATGTAAGACGTGTGCGGTTGCAATTAGTGCTTCCCACGTGGCTGGAGCAATTGGGCCAAGAACCGTGACAATAAAGTCAATTTTTCTTTTTTAAATAGGGTGAAGATGGAAGGGGTGAGAGCAGCCGGAGCCTCATGGGGGAGGTGAGCGGCAGCACCCTCATGGGGCCAGCGGGGAGATATAAAAGAAACAGTCTCTCCTGCCCTCCCAAAGCCAGTTCTCTTATTTTCTATAAATACATATGATTGGCACTGGGAGTTAGACATAGAAGGTAGCCAGTCACTGTGTCATTCCTCACTCAGCTGGTATCTTCTTCAGCCTTAAGATACTTATTGTTCATAAGTGTTTCTCTCTGGAAGGAGTTTTTCGGCACATTTTGACATTGACTCTCCTCATTGTGATGGCTGGTTTTAAGACCCCATTTTTAAAATCCTAGACTATAGACCAGGGATCGGCAACCTTTGGCATGTGGCTCACCAGGGTGAGCACCCTGGAGGGCCAGGATGGTTTGTTTACCTGCCGCATCGGCAGGTTCGGCTGATCGTGGCTCCCACTGGCCGCGGTTCGCCGCTCCAGGCCAATGGGAGCTGCAGGAAGCCGCAGCCAGCACATCCCTTGGCCCCCGCAGCTTCCCACAGCCCCCATTGGCCTGGAGCAGCGAACTGCAGCCAATGGGAGCCGTGATCGGCTGAACCTGCTGATGCAGCAGGTAAACAAACCGGCCCTGCCAGCCAGGGTGCCTACCCTGGCGAGCCGCGTGCCAAAGGTTGCCGATCCCTGCTATAGACAATGGTGAGCTGCTGTGTTAAATTCTGTCCACACCGGTGGCCTGATTCTCCACTACCTTGCATCCTGTGTAGTCATTGATACCTGTTTGAAATAAGCGCACAGTGCTTATAAAATACTTCCATTCTGATCTGTCAATGTTTACATCCATTTTGCTCTCACTGTGTAAAAGGCTGTCCAAAGTGCAGAGCAGTGGTGGGCATTCTGTGGGCCTTTTATCGAATTACCCTTAAATCTGTGCTTGAACATAGTTCCCATTAACTCTGTTAAACAGTTAGGCCAGCCAGTCTGGGCTACACTGTGTTTGAATATGCCCAAACTGGCTAAAAACTATTTTTGGAACTATTTTACTTAACTCAAAGCCCCAGTGTAGATGATATCAGAATCAGGGAGTTGGGAAGCTGCAAATCCAGGTGGCTTTAAGAGAGCTTGAGAAGGAAATGTAACCATGTAAGTCCTACTTGTATTACAGCTGAATCTATGATTGCTAACCCACGTAGTTATAAGCAGAATATGAACACAGCCCTGTTGTTTGTTCACTGTCTGCGTTTAACAGGATATAGCTAAGTTTCGTTGACTTAGAGTTAGTTCATGTTTTTAATGGCATTTGCCCTGAATTAATTCAACATTAGATGTGCTACTGGTGTTATTCACACCCACTCTGATGTTTGCTGGGGCTGTAGGGAGGAGCTATTCTTTTTTATTCGTATCATGGAACTATATGACAGTATTGAAAAATAGTGGCTTGGACATAATCTTCAAACATAACAGTGTGACCTAATAAGTTGAATTGAATTCAACTGTTGCAGATGAAAAATATGCTCAAATAAGTTTGACATGTCTCTTATTTAGGAACCTTATACTTTTGTTACACATTTTTCTTTTAGTAAGGAAACTGGAATACATACATATATTTTCTTGGATTTTTTTAATGTAACCTGTGCATATTTGTAGACAAAAATAAAACAGAGTTACACAGCCAAGCACGCTTTGAACTTTGGATGAACTTGAAGAGAGACTTTTTTAGGTAGTTTCTTTCCTGCAATACAAAAATGTAACACTGGATATGCAAACAGGCTCTCTGTGGTCTTAGACAAACCACTTTAAACCCTTTTGTCTCTTGATAAAGTATTGGCATTACTATTTATATTGTGAGGATAAATTAGTTAATATTTATAAAGCACTTTTGAGGATGAAATACTTTACATAAAGTGTCATTGTTGACAACGATCCTGTATAGCACTAGAAAAACTTATGGTGCTATATATAAAAATCTGATATAATGTTTATGTTCCAATAATGTACATGGCATTGTATAAAATATAGAAAGAAACATGCATGCCCTGTTCCCCCAAGGAACATGCATATGATATATCTAAGATCCAGATTTGCTTGCCAAACCATTTACCTAGCCCCTTATTTAGTGCTACAACAGAAATATACTAAAATGTCCATTACATCTCTGCCTTCAGTCAAAGAGAAACATATATTTACTATCTGTATTGCAAAACATAATTCCTTTTGTCCAAACAAAAACATTCCAAATGTCCAGTCTACACATTGGTATGTTTGTGAGAAAAGTCTCTGCTTCTGTTTCTACCTCAGTGGGATCTGCTGTACCATGTGCTGATTCAATGATCTGCCTGAGTGATCAGTATTCATTTTTTACTTAATAAGAGAAAGCATAAAAATAACAGATAAAACCATCTGTATCTGAGCAGATTGTAATTTATGCAACAGTTTGGGTTTGTTTGTTTGATATAAGTCTCTTTAATAATAGTCTAAATATAGTTCACTTGCTTGTGAGCTTTTGTAGGAGGGATGGAGAGGGGGCTGCAAGCAGATGGCCCACGGCATCAAATCATGAACTTCCGTTGCATCATTGCCTCTGGAAAGGACATAGGCGAATACAGCCATCCTCCCCTTCATCTCATCTTATCCCAAAGTAGTGAGACAGCTGATCTAAGTAAAGTTTGGTGTTTGTACAAACAACATATTTTTGAGGTGGCTCTCTTCTAATTTTTCCTGTTCTTCCTTCACCCTTAGGAGAAATTGTTTTTCTAGTCGCTCACAATCACCAGCCTGATCCAGGTCTTGCAGTGTAGGGACCCAGGTGTGAAGGAGTTCAGAAGTCGGACACATCATGGATGCATCTTGTAGATACTAAACATAGCATCTCCCTTACAAATCCTCCACTCCTATCTGGCCAGATAAGGAAGAGTCCAAACATTCCTCCTTTCCCAATATAGTTCCAACATCTAGTGATCGAAGGGTGGAAGGTCCACTTAAGCTCTTTGGAGGTACTGTGGCAGTGAGGATCACTGGTTAAGCACCATGTGGGGACTGGTGCCAGTGTGAAGGAGCAGCTGTGACTGCTGGTCCAGCCATTGGAAGCTGCACGATGGTTGTGCACCCCACTCTAGAGTTAACAGATAGAGTTTGTCTCCTGAGCCCATCTCCCCACATCTCCCCCATATAATGTTTTACTACTTGGATTTTACACAGGTGAAGTGAATTAAGTGAACCACTAGCCTAAGCTATATGTTCCTATTGGAGTTAGGAAGGCACTTGTTTCTGTTTTATCTGACGCCTTCCCAATCTTTGTTGTAATTTTATGAAAGAAAAGATGTGGAAAAGATATCTGTATGCACAAAAGCATTCTCTTTGCCACCTGTACTCATCCTCTCTTTCTCAGGATGCTGTCTTCCGCCGTGCCACCAAGCCATAGATTGGAAATGGAATATGCAAGAACATTAAAGAGCTGTACTATTGGCGAGAGCTCAGCTTCCTCCCTCTCCATCCTAGGCCCATTCCTGCAGTCCTCTATGCAAGAAACTTCCATTGATTGCAGAACTGGGGCCAATGTGCATGCAGAGAAATTCTGATCCCTCTGCTAGTCTTACCTAGTCAGGAATGGCAGGTGACAGCATATAATTTACAGTCATCTGTATTGGCTTTTTGTAACTCAATTGGGTAAGCATTTAGCCCTCAGGAGAGCTTCCCTGGGATATTTTTTCTTCCTTTTTAATCATAAAATAAAGGTGAGTCATCTAATTGTGTGGAAAAGTTTTGAGTCACCAAATAATGGAAAACTTTTTTTAAATTATAGATCCAGATCCTCAGCTGGTGTAAATCTGCATAGCTGGTATCCTGATTTATACCATCCAAGGATCTGGCTCATAAACTTTCCTCTCCTAGCCTTGAAAAAGGAGGAATTCTTGTTGGAGGAAGTATCTATAGTAATATTCAAAAACACTACATTGTGTGTCAGTTAAGGCTGATCTATCAATAACACACTTAGCACAAAATAAGGAAATGAAAAATAAGGCACCTAACTGTACATACCTTTACTCTTGCATCAGGAGACACAGACACCTGACCATTATCACAACCTCCATATATTCCAGAAGTTCATCTTTGCTCCAGTAGAGAAGTCTGCCTTCCAGCATCTGCTCACCAAGCTCGCCACCACCACATACAGACCTTATTTGCTTTCTACTATTCTTTCTGCTCAGTTCTGGACAGTCACACCAACGCTATTGTCACTTATCTCTAGTAATGTGCCAAAGCTAGAGCCTAATGCGGGGGATAGGAGTGGGGATTTATACTCTGGCAGTATTTGTAGAGTTACATCTGTAACAAAGCAGCAGCTATTATTTTTATGAAGCAAAGTATCTTCATGCCAGTGCCTTGTTGTGAAAGTGGAGCCCCTAAGCCATCTGGGCACTTTCATGAAGATGCTGGTATTGATCATCGTAGCTGTTGCTTTTGCCACAGATCCTAACTTTGAAATATATTCAGACAGCTCAAGAGCTCTGGCCCTGAACTGCTTGACCTGTTTTATAGACATCCTGGTCTCCAAGAGAGCAGTCATTCCTTTTGCCAGAGTTAATCTTCTCCAGCATAGCACAAATGGCCTGGGGATAGGAAAACCCAGTGCCCATACTCTGTGTTAGTCCCTATTTTCAGCTGCAGGGAGCATTACTGCATGTGACAGAAAGGCAGTGTTGTGCACCTCTCCTGAACTGGTCCAAAAGGCTCCTGCATATCCTGTTAGAAAATGGAAGAGGCTAATGTAAATTATGTTGTCCAATGGCTAAGCATGGTTTCAGTAGTGGTGAATAACATACAGTTTCAGTTGTGTTGAGTAACATAATTTTTTGTTGTTAAAATAATTACATAGTGTCCAAACTCTCAGTATGTACATACTTTTGAACCTTGTTTTGATTTGATTAAATTTGGAAATTAATTAACAAAATTTACTTGAAAATCCTCAGAAAATTTAAGCATTATGCAGAGATTATGCATTGCACATTTGGAGCAGACACACTCTGTTTTTCATACAAAAGAAAGAGGCTGGCCAATTTGGTCAATTTCACGTTCATAGGATTTTAAAAATTGTAAATTTCATGATTTCAGGCATTCATGGCGTTGTAATTGTTGAGGTCCTGACCCAAAAAGGACTTGGGGGGAGGGGTTGCAAGGTATTGCGGGGGAGGGGTTGCAGTTGTGCTACCCTTACTTCTGTGCTGCTGCTGGGGGCAGCTCTGCCTTCAGAGCCGGGCAGCTGGAAAGCAGCGGCTGCTGGTTGGGAGCCCAACTCTGAAGGCAGAGCTGCCGCCAGCAGCAGCCCAGAAATAAGGGTGGCATGGTATGGTATTGACACCCTTATTTCTGTGCTGCTGCTGGCGGGGCGCTGCCTTCAGAGCTGGGCACCCAGCCAACAGCTACTGCTCTCTGGCTGCTCAGCTCTGAAGGCAGTGTAGAAGTAAGGGTGGCAATACCATGACCCCCCTTCAACTCCCTTTTGGGTCAGGACTCCCAGTTTGAGAAACACTTCTCTCCCTATGAGATCAGTATAGTATAGGGTAAAAGCGCACAAAAGACCAGATTTCACGGGGGAGACCAGATTTCACTGTCCATGATGCATTTTTCATGGCCGTGAATTTGGTAGGACCCTAATAAGAAAGGTTAAGATACCTTAGGGTAAAGTTGCATTTGGGTAATGTGGCAAATTGCCAGCACTATTATGATGGGTCTCGCACTTTCTCTTCTTTGGGGGTGGGTTCAGGGCACCATTTCTTGCCCCTGAATTGGAATATTAATTGCCCCACTAGTGTCTTTGAGGAGGGGAGTGGAGAGGGAGGGGCCTGGGCCCGCCCTCTACTCCAGGTCCCAGCCCAGGGGCCCTGAGGATAATGGTGAACCACTTGAACTGGCGGTTCCTTCCCCTGGGCTACTTCCCTCTCCTGCCCTTCAGCTTGTAGGGGGGCTTCCTGCCCTCCCTCTGCACAGGCCAGGTGCCCCTTACCTAGGGTCTTGGACTTCTTAGCCCACTGCAGCACTCCTCCAAACTTTCCTCTGCTTATTCTTCAAACTGTTCTCTGCTCCAATACCAATCCTTTCTGCTCCAACTCCCACACTGTCTGACTGAAGCATGTGACTGACTGCAGGTACTCTAATTGGCTTCAGGTGCTCTAATTGGCTTCAGGTGTTCTAGTTAATCTATAGCAAACTTTCTTCCCCTTACAGGGAATAAGGCTCCCTTGTAACACTCTCCTGCTGCCTTCTGGCCATGCTGTATCACAGTAAATATAGGCATTCTTTTGAAAATGTAAATATATATATATTAAAATAAATAATCCCTCTCCACAGGACTCCCACAGTCACAAATGGTTCAGTGAAACTACAATGTGCATAAACTATAGACTGAGCGCTTGTCTTCATTGCACTGTTTTCTTGAACTGTAATTCAAGTTTTGACCTTAACCTGACTCCAGTCTGCACATAGAAATATCTAGTTTGAGTTAAGTGGCATTTTAAACTAAAGCTAGATGGTCCATCAGGTATAGGTTGATGCTCAAGTGCTGCTGATGCTCAAGGTAGTAATGCAGTGGGAACTCAGCTACAGGTTATAGCTCAGATTAGCACTGCTCATCAGATGCTAATCTAGTCACTTTGTGTAGCTCGAGTGTAGTATTGCAGTGTGGCTGCCCTCACTCAAATTAGTCTAGCTCAAGCAGAGTAACTCAAGCTAACTGTTGCAATGGAAACAAGACCTATGAGACAATCACCACTTTTTCCTCTCCCCTTGCATGCAGTACCTGTATGTATGGAATCCTCCCTGCAAGCTTCTCTGTCATTTGGAGCTATTAAATCATCTGTTTCTGTATTTTATTTCTGTGACATGCCTGCTTAATCCAATCAATGGGACTTTCTATGAACTCCAGCGTGCACTGGGACATTTTCACATTCAAATCAGAGGAGAGCAAAACCAAGCAAGATAAAAGCTATCTTCATCTCTCTCTCTCTCTTTTTTTTTTAAGTGCAAGATGTTTCTTTTTGCCAGACAGATTGGGTGTCCTAATCTGAAATTATGAGTGGTTAGGCAGAACTCTATCTTTAATTAGGTTTCACAGACTGAGTCATTTTGCAAGCTAGACATTTTAATTTACAATATACTGCACTGCAGCACTTCTCTAGGCCTTCTGCTGTGTAATAAGGTATTCAACTGGCAGCACAAGCTTTAAAAATATTGGAGCACTTAGTCTCTTAGTTCACTTGTTTATTTTGTGCTTTTAATTTTAGTTGCAAATCAAACATGCAGTTACAGAGGCTGAGATTCAAAAGCTGAAGACAAAGGTAAGGATCAATACATAGTTAATTCGTGCTGATTTTTTTTCCCTTTTATCTGATGGAAGACACATATCTGTATGTAAACAAAAGTTCTTACTAAGAAAGAATGAAACTCAGATTAAGCTTGTTTGGGTGTAAGTCTTCCAGTAGACATTTCAGTAAAACCTAAAGCATAGCTATTGAGAAATTGCTAAAATATCTAGTTTTTGTTAAATCTGCATTTTGAAGGATAACATAATGACTAAAAGACCGATTTTATTTTTATACTGTACTAATTCATTTTCTTTAACAATTCTGTAAATTATATTTATATTCATTAATTGTAGCCTTCTTAATAGTTTTCTGAGCAGTAGAGATCTGAAGACTATTTTATTCTCCCCCTATGACTTTTGGCTTTTTCCTTTCCTTTAACTATTAATTTCTTTGGATACAATATTTGCTTTTTGCATACATGAGAAACTACTGCATGCAGTTTAAAACATGTTATAAAAGGCAAACGCTGGTTGATTTCATGGAGAAAATTATCTCACAATTGGCTCTTAGAAATTAGATTTAATTTATTAATATACAGAACATGTGTTTTCTGATATTTGGTCTTTTAATACCAATTCAACCTTTACGAGGAGTTCAGTTTTTGATAATGATTCAGTTGTTGAGTAATAGGTTTTATAACAACATTTTATGTACATTACAGAACAAAATAAAAGGAAGATAAAAGAGCAATTTTTAAAATTGAAAAAGGATTCAGCTGATTTTTTCTTATAAACATCCACACCCATCATATAATTTGCTTAATGTTTATCAAATAGATCTGCTAAGATTACTGTTAAAAGGCAATTGTAATTTTATTTTACTTTATGTGAACTCTCATTGTTCTCTTTCATTTTAGAAAGCCAGAATTTCTTCCCCTCCTTCCAGTTTAGACTCTGATCCAGCAATTGCACCCACATGGGTACATCTTTGTGCCCATGCACAGCCCCATTGACTTTTCCCTGTAATGCGTCCTGGATGTAGGCATTCATCTCTGCAAATCCAGTTGTGGGATTGGAGTCATTGTCTTTTTCTTTGCCACACATTTTCCCCTGACCTTTATAATAGAACCATGGCTATTTTTGGTTAAACTGCCAGTAAAACAAGTAACAGACGGGTAGCTGTGTTAATCTGTGTCTACAAAAACAATGAGGAGTCTGGTGGCACCTTAAAGACTAACAGATTTATTTGGGTATAAGCTTTTGTGGGTAAAAACCCCACTTCTTCAGATGCCTGGATGGTTTTTTACCCATGAAAGCTTATGCCCAAATAAATCTGTTAGTCTTTAAAGTGCCACTGGACTCGTTGGTTTTTTGCCAGTAAAATAATATGTCCAGTCTACAAGTTACTCTGTTTGTGTGTGCATCATTTATGATATCAGCACAGCTTTGCCAGTACAAGTTAACTGCTGTTGATAAGTAAATAGTCCGTGCATAAAACATTATTTGCTTTTTGTAAATTGTATGGACTTTAATCTGCAAGGTGCTGAGAAATCTGGCCCTGATCCAGCCAAGCACTTACGCCTGCAGTTAGTTTTAATAATAATAAATAATATCTAGATTTTACCTACCACTTTTTCTTCCATAGATACAAAATCACATGGAAAAAGGATTAACTACTCTGAATTTACTGGGTAAAATCCTGACTGTTGGACCAATAGAGAGACTCTCATTCACTTCAGTGGGTCTAAGATTTCACTCAGTGGGACCACCAATGTGCTTAGCCTTAAAGTTAATCAGATGCTTAAGTGCTTGGCTGGATTGTGGACAGTGTGATCAGCCCCTTGCGAGACAGAGCCCTATAAATATAATGGACATTTTTTATCAATATCATCTCTTTGATAATTTATAAAATAAATTAAGTTTAAGATTTATAAACTAGAACCAGATTTTTCCTATTCTTATAACAGCTTTAAAAATTAGTTGAAATATTGGGTTTAGAACTTGTCTTTTTAATTAAAAAAAGCTTCCAAATTAAAAATTGATATTAGCTCAACTAATACATCTCTCAGGCCTGGTCTACACTAGGACTTTAAATCGAATTTAGCAGCGTTAATTCGAATTAACCGCTCAACCGTCCACACCAGGAAGCCGTTTAATTCGACCTAGAGGGCTCTTTAGTTCGAATTCGGTACTCCACCCCGACGAGGGGAGTAGCGCTAAATTCGACATGGCTATCTCGAATTAGGCTATGTGTGGATGCAAATCGAACTTAGTAGCTCCAGGAGCTATCCCACAGTGCACCACTCTGTTGACACTCTGGACAGCAGTCCAAGCTTGGATTCTCTGACCAGCCACACAGGAAATGACCCGGGAAAATTTGAATTCCTTTTCCTGTCTGGGCACTTTGAATCTGATGACCTGTTTGGACATCGGGGCGAGCTCAGCAGCACCTGCAACGATGCAGAGCTCTCCAGCAGAGGAGTCCGGCCAATCCCAGAATAGAAAGAGGTCCCCAGCATGGACAGACCGGGAAGTCCTGGATCTGATCGCTGTGTGGGGCGATGAGTCTGTGCTTTCGGAGCTGCGCTCCAACAAACGGAATGCAAAGACCTACGAGAAGGTCTCCAAAGCCATGGCACTCAGAGGATACAGCCGGGATACAACGCAGTGCCGCATGAAAATCAAGGACCTGAGACAAGGCTACCAAAAAGTCAGAGCGGCAAACGGACGCTCCGGAGCCCAGCCCCAGACATGCCGCTTCTACGAGGCACTGCATGCCATTCTAGGTGGGTCTGCCACCACTGCCCCACCAGTGACCGTGGACTCTGAGTATGGGATAGTGTCGACGGGCAGTTCCTCGGCGATGTTCGCCGATGGGGAAGATGAGGAAGGGTTTGTGGAGGACGACGCAGGCGACAGCGCTTACAATACCGCTTTCCCCGACAGCCAGGATCTCTTCATCACCCTCACAGAGTTCCCCTACCAACCCTCCCCGGCCGTTAACCCGGACTCAGAATCAGGGGAAGGATCAGTCGGTAAGTGCTATAAACATGGAAACATTTATTTTTTAAAAAACAGGAATAAAAAATATATAAAAACTATATAAAAACTTTTCCATATAAAACTATATAAAAAGAAGGTCCACACATATAGGGATGGAACAGAAATCCTCCTGGGACACTTCCACGAAGCTCTCGTACAGGAGCTCGAAAAGCCTCCGCAGGAGGTTCCTGGGGAGAGGTGCCTTATTTGGTGCTCCGTGGAAGCACACTCTTCCGCGCCAGGCCATCCTAATGTACAGCGGAATCATTGCCTCCACCAGCATGGCAGCATACGGTCCTGGTCTGTGCAGGGATTCTAGCAGCATCCTCTCTCTCTCTCTCTCTCCGAGTGACCCGCCTCAGGGTAATCTCGTTCGGCGACTGCTGCATCTAATTAGGGCAATTAGTGTACTGTTACTATTGTGAATGCTTGACTTTTACTTTGCATAGCAATGACCTTCGTTTAACAGCCACGTGTTGGAGGCCGCAGAGGAAAAGCATACAGTGATCTTTCCCGGGCACAGCCGCGAGGGGCTGGAACAGGGTCAGACTTTATGCTTTCCAGATTGCCTTCAGCGGGAGGGCACAGCTATCCATTAACTGTTAAGCAGCCTATAGTGTAGTGCTTACCAGGCCTGGCTGCTACACGGATTCAGCTGTACCGCCCCGCTTGTCCGATCTCCTGTGCAAGACCGCAGCCAATGAAAGCGTATTCCGAAATCTCGAACTTGTCCTGAGAGCTCGTGAGACTAGGTGCCCTGTATGGTCTTGTTCACAGAAACTGACTAGACTGTGTTCAGTGTTCGCAAACATGTATCTTTTCAAGGAAATCACTTCCTTTTTCCCATCACACAGCTGCGGCTCTTTCACGAACTGCCCCGGCATCCCCCTCACAGAGGCTGGCGCAGATTTGGCGGCGAAAGAAAAAGACTAGGGACGACATGTTCTCGGAACTGATGGCCTGCTCCAGAGCCGAGGCGGCCGAGCAGAGACAGTGGAGGGAGACCCTATGTCAGCACCAGCACTCACACAGCGAACGGGAGGACAGGTGGCGGCAGGAAGACCAGCAGGCGACTCAAACGCTGCTTGGGCTAATGAGGGAGCAAACGGACACGCTCCGGCGCCTTGTAGATGTTCTGCAGGACCGCAGGCAGGAGCAGAGAGCCCCCCTGAACTGTATCTGCAACCGCCTTCCCCCGCCACAAAGTCCTGTCCCCCCCTCACCCAAAATCACAAGAAGGAGGGGCGCTAGGGGCTGTGAAAACTGTCACTCCACCCCAGCAGAGCGCTCATGTACCAAACAGCTCTCATGCCATAAATTTTGAGAAGTGCTTCCCTTCCTGGATCACCCAGTCCCAAATCCAAGTTTCATCCCCCCACTGTGTAGTTGAATATTAAGAGTAGTTTGTTGTTATTCACTGTTTCCGTCACGTTTTCCTTGTCAGAAGACTTTGTGTGAAGGGGGGGGGAGGGGTTTTTTAATTGCATAGGACAGCCTCCATTACCAGGGTACAGACTTGGGGGCAGGATCAACAGCAGGACACACACAGACTGCAGTCACTAGGCACCAGGGTCAGTCTGTGAGGTGTATGCTGCCCCGGGTCAGTCTGTGAGGTGTATGCTGCCCCGGGTCAGTCTGTGAGGTGTATGCTGCCCCAGGGTCCTAGCGCCTGCCATCCACAAATGGCAAGGCAGGCTGCCCTTACCATGCCCTTCCACCTTAGCCATGAGCCTCTCCGATGCCCTGAGCCCCAGCAAGAGCCCTCATCCACGGATACATACTCACCCTTCCCACACACCCCTCACCCCTTCCTACGCCTCAACCCCCAGCCCAGAGCCTGCATCCAAACTCCGTCCCAAAGACGGCACCCCTCACCCCTTCCTGCAAACCCACCCCTTCCTGCACACCCACCTGCAACCGTCCTCCCCCCAGAGACCGCTGTAGGAGCAGGAGCCTGTCATTCCTCTAGTGTAGAAGCGGTCTGTACATCAGTGCACACCGTACCCACCACAGTCTGCGTCCATATTTCAACCCTTGAACAGGAATTCATAATTAAAGAAAACTTTATTAATAATCAGTGTTCCATTAAATTTATTTAAAAACGTGGGTTGGAAGGGGGGAAACCTGGAGAACGGGGTATGTAACCGCAGATCGAAGTCAACAGTCACTGAAACAGGCTCAGGTTCAGCTTCTCTGTAAATCAACTGGAGAGTCATAGGTTACCCTGCTCTCCGAGGAACCTATCTTTCAAAGCCTCCCGGATGCACAGCGCTTCCCGCTGGGATCTTCTATCGGCACGGCTGTCTGGCTGAGCGTAATCAGCAGCCAGGCGATTTGCCTCAACCTCCCATCCCGCCATAAAGGTCTCCCCCTTGCTCTCACAGAGATTGTGGAGCACACAGCAAGCAGCAATAACAACGGGGATATTTTTTTCGCTGAGGTCCAAGCGAGTCAGTAAGCTCCGCCATCTCCCCTTGAGACGTCCGAAAGCACACTCCACCACCATTCTGCGCTTGCTCAGCCGGTAGTTGAAGAGTTCCTTCTCACTGTCCAAGGCGCCTGTATAGGGCTTCATGAGCCAGGGCATTAGCGGGTAGGCTGGGTCCCCGAGGATCACTGTAGGCATCTGCACATCCCCAACCATTATTTTGTGGTCCGGGAAGAAACTACCTGCCTGGAGGCGTTTAAACAGACCAGAGTTCCTGAACACACGCGCGTCATGAACCTTGCCCGGCCACCCGACGTAGATGTTGGTAAAACGTCCCCTATGGTCCACCAGTGCTTGCAGCACCATAGAAAAGTAGCCCTTTCGGTTAATGTACTTGCTGGCCTGGTGGGCCGGTCCCAGGATAGGGATGTGAGTCCCATCTATAGCCCCACCGCAGTTTGGGAATCCCATCGCGCTGAAGCCATCTATGACGACCTGGACGTTTCCTAGAGTCACTACCTTTGAGAGCAGTTGCTCAACGATTGCGTGGGCTACTTGAATCACAGCAAGCCCTACGGTAGATTTGCCTACGCCAAAGTGGTTCGCTACTGACCGGTAGCTGTCTGGCGTTGCAAGTTTCCAGAGGGCTATGGCCACTCGCTTCTGCACAGTCAGGGCTGCTCGCATCCGGGTGTCCTGGTGCTTCAGGGCAGGGGACAGCAAGTCACAGAGTTCAAGGAAAGTGCCCTTACGCATCCTGAAGTTTCGCAGCCACTGTGATTCATCCCAGACCTGCAGCACTATGCGGTCCCACCAGTCCGTGCTTGTTTCCCGGGCCCAGAATCGCCGTTCCACACCATGAACTTGACCCATTGCCACCATGATCTCCACTGCGCGGCGTACCCTGCTTTGTGAGAGGTCTGCGCCACTCTGTGACTTCCTGTCCTCACCGCGCTGACGGAGCCTCCTCGCCCGATTTCTCAGCAGCTGACTGTGGAAGAGGTGGACGATAAGGTGCGAGGAGTTGACAACGGCCATAAGTGCAGCGATGATCGCAGCGGGCTCCATGCTCGCAGTGCTGTGGCGTCTGCGCTGTAACCGACCAGAGAAGGGCGCGAACAGATTTCCCGCCGGCGCTTTCAGGGAGGGAGGGCGTGATTGACGGTTCAATGATGACAGTTACCCAAAACCACCCTCGACACATTTTTTCCCCCAGCAGGCATTGGGGGCTCTACCCAGCATTCCAATGGGCAGCGGGGACTGCGGGAACTGTGGGATAGCTTCCCACAGTGCACCGCTTCCAAAGTCGACGCTGGCCCCGTTACTGTGGACTCAGACAGTCGAATTAGTGTACTTAGTGTGGATACACAAATTCGACTTCATAAGGTCGATTCCACAAATTCGAGTTAAGTAGATTCGAAATAGTCTTGTAGTGTAGACGTACCCTTAGTGTATTAAGATACTAATCTCCCTTTTTAACTTTCTAAATTACACTGATTATGACTAAGAAATTATCATTGCACGAAAACTAATGCAATAAATTTCAAGTTCAAAAGAGTTTTTCTAATTTCAGAAAGAAGGCAGTTAGCTAGATAAGACACAATTAGCTTTTCCTCCATTGTTTTCTAAATAGCTTTGTGGTAAAATCAAATATAGAAGTTACAATTTGTAATTCTAATAATAAAACATCTTGAGTTTCTTAGTCCATAGTGCTTTCTAATGTACCTGGTTCAGATACATGAGGTAAAATACACTCCCAGTGCTCCACTATGTCCCAGGCACACCACCAGAATGCACCAACATTAGAAAGCTGGAATTTTAAAAATGGTACCACATTCCACAGGAGCATAGATGCTGCAATGGATGCCAGAAGCAAAAGACTCAAATTAATTTAAATTTATTCATTCTTCTGTGTCAAACATGTATTATAATGTTCTCATTGTACAGGAATGCTCTTTGCATTAGTAACGCACAACCTTTGTAATCATTAATACACTGCTATTCGCGCCTCTCAGTATTTCAAAGCATCTTGAATTACTGATTTTTAATGCAGCTTTTTACTCTCAAGCCACTGTATTTGCTGTGTCCAGCTACAGGCTGCAGAGAATGAGAAAGTGAGGTGGGAACGGGAGAAGACCCAGCTCCAACAGAACATTGAGGAGAATAAGGAAAGGATGATGAAACTAGAGAGCTACTGGATTGAGGCCCAAACCCTGTGTCACACTGTGAATGAACACCTCAAAGAGACTCAAAGCCAGTATCAGGCTTTGGAGAAGAAATATAACAAAGCAAAGAAATTGATCAAGGACTTTCAGCAAAAGTAAGTGGCTGCTACAGGCCAAAGATTGAATTAGTGGCCAGATAGGGAATGTTTATGTCATATAATTATCTCTTTTGAAATATGAAACCCAGTGTTAAAGGCCTATAAGGTAAACAACATTTTTCACTTTGCTGCCATCAAAACCATTGGGTTTTTTATTACTGAAAAATGTCATCATTGTGCATATTTTTAAAATGACTAACAATTAATTAATTAGCAGTATTCATCCTTGGTATGTTAGAGAGCCATATTTGCAGCAGTTTGTTATGATGATGTTGCATCAGTTTGACTAAGTATTGTTTTGTATTGATGCAACATGAAGAAGCAAATCATGTTGAGACATTCTCACACTGTGTTTTTCTTCTTCCTGGCTCTTGAGAATGTTTGAATTGAGTTGAACCAACTAGAGCAGAGATGGGCAAACTAAGGCCCAGAGGCCACATCCGGCCCTTCAGATGTTTTAATCTGGCCCTCGAACTCCAACCAGGGAGCGGGGGCCAGGGCTTGCCCTGCTCCATGTGTGCCATGGCTCCTCACGGCTCCTGGAAGCAGCAACATGTCCCCCCTCTGGATCCTATGCGTAGGGGCAGCCAGGGGGCTCTGCACGCTGGCCCTGCCCCAAGCGCCACCTCGCAGCTCCCATTGGCCGGGAACCGTGGCCGATGGGAGCTGCAGGGACAGCACCTGCAGGTGGGACAGCACGCAGAGCCGCCTGGCCATCCCTTCGTGTAGGAGACGGAGTGGGGACATGCCGCTGCTTCTGGGAGCTACTTGAGGTAAGCGCCACCCGGAGCCTGCACCCCTGACTCCCTCCAGTGCCCCAAACCCCTGCCCTGATCCCCCTCCTGCACCCTGGAGCCCTCACCCCCATGTCCCCCCAACCCAAACCCCAGCGTAGCCCCCTCCAATGCCCTGATCTCCTCATTTCTGGCCCCACCCTAGAGTCCGCACCCCAAGCCGGAGGCCTAACCCCCTCTCTCACCCTAACCCCCAATTTTGTGAGCATTCATGGCCTGCCATACAATTTCCATAGCCAGATGTGGCCCTTGGGCCAAAAAGTTTGCCCACCCCTGAACCTAAGCAGTTTCCCCTGGCCCCCCATTCCTGACATCTGAGCAATAATTTCTTACATTTATACAACACTTTTCATTCTCCAAAGAATTTTACAAATTTTACACGAGGATTGCATCATCTGCTACTGAAATCACTCATTTTTATAATGAAACTCAGCTGTTTTAACAGTACAGTGTATAGCAACAATAGACAGCTCCTAGCAGAGGAATTGAATACCCTGTCCCACTGAAAAAGCAAGGAGGATTTTAGGTAGACAAAATGTCATTAGCCACAGTGGAATTTTGCTAGTCTACCAGAACTAACTGGCACCTCTTGTGAATGGTGCCATTGGATCATTAATGGACTCAGCTTTTCAAGACCTTAGAAGTAGGGCCAAACCATCAGCTGGTGTGAACTTGCCTCAGTTGTATTACGCAGAGTTACAGCAGTGGAGGATCTGACCTATAATTTTTGACTGTCTCAAAACCCTAAATTACCTCACAGATTTACTTATAATTTTTGATAATTAGTTTCGTACCTTATGCATTAGAGATGTAAATTAAGTGATGATACACAGTCATTTTCATATCTAACAGAGCGATTCCATCCCAACTGTAACTGCAAAATGCAACATAATTTGAACTAATGATGCTTTATAAGTACAAATTATGAAAAGGTTAATTTAGTTTATGACAGTTTCAACACAGTTGTTGACAGTCTGAATAAGTGGGATTTTTACCTTAATTAGTTTTCCACAATATGATTACAGTTTATTCATTTGGGTTGGTAATAACTGTTCAGTTGTTTTCTCCTACTTGCAGCTGCATGTTTACCATTATCGGATTTGTACCAAATCTCCTGTTAGCTAAGGATTATCTTTTAAACAAATGGGTATATTAATGTGTATTGTTCCAGTACATTTGTTAATTTCGTGTTTGAATCTGTGATTGCTTTGATACCAGCAAATTTTTTTTTCCCTTAAGAGAACTTGACTTCATCAAACGCCAGGAAGCTGAGCGAAAAAAAATAGAAGAACTGGAGAAAGCGCACCTTGCAGAGGTTCAAGGCTTACAAGCTCGCGTGAGTAATGTTCACTCAAGTGTCTGAAGAATAAGGCAATGCTGTCTGATAGTCTGAAAAAAGCATAGTTATTCATTTTAGCTAATAATTGGATGTATTTCTCTTAGATTAGAGACTTGGAAGCTGAAGTTTTCAGGCTGTTGAAGCAAAATGGGAGCCAGGTTAACAATAACAACAACATTTTTGAAAGGCAAACGTCTTTTGGAGAAGTTTCCAGAGGAGATCCAGTGGAGAGCCTAGACGTAGAGCAAGTGTCTTGCCTGGATGGCTTAAGTCAAGGTCTGTTTGAACCAGCCCTAAACTCCTGTTAATCCAGTTTGCTGTGTATGAATATCACAGTTGTGACTTAAGAATTTACAGTAAAGAATAAATGAATATCATCATAATCCTGTCATTTTCACCAAAATGCAGTATCTGATAGTGAACACTTTATGTAATATTATTTAGTGGCAGTGCAACACTACAGAACAGCTGTAAAATGAATATTCATCAGTAAGTGTAAGTGAGGGAGGACTGTTAATCAAGCAGAGGTCATTATTTATTCATTAAATATTCATCAGTGAATTTTCAGTGGGATTGCCTATAACATTTAAGTTTCATTCCGTGTTTGTGTTGTGTCAACCAAGTAGGGGAAGGCTGTCGTTTTTTCCTGTGTCCTATGTCTGTCTTTAATTACCCAGTCTACTAAAGATCAAACAGGAACAAAATTGCCAAAATGAGAAAAATATAATAAAATGTCTATTTATAAATGGATCTCTTGTATGTACAAAGAATAAACAAATGAGCTGTGTGTATATGTATATATGCATGTGTCTGTATGCAGGTACTAAATATATTTATCTATACTATATACTAATAGGCATGTACATAAGTGTATATATACTCACCTCTGTGTGTGTGTGTGTGTGTGTGTGTGTGTGTACACAAATGGAAGATAGTACACAGGCATCAGAATTGTAAAGTTCCATTGACATATCAGGACATTATCTTAACCATGGAAGTGAAGTTCAAATGGTTTGTGATGTCATCAGACCCCTAAAATGTGTTTATATGACCTTAGTAACTGTATTCCTGTTTTGTGTTTTATATATTCAAAGAACATCATAAGATTTTAATAAGAAAAATGTGTTTTTGTTAGTCATACACTAAATGCCAGCTTTGCCCTTCTCCATGTTGTTTCTCTAATGAACAAAATATTTGTTGTAATTTACAGTTATTTTAAGGTAGTTACAGATAGCTCATTCCTGGGGTGCTGGGCAGGTGGCATTGGAAGTAACTTAGTCCACTGTCATACAGGTTTTTGTTGATCATTTCCATATTGATTAATATGTCATAGTCCAATGCTTTTCTTCACACTTAAAAAAAATCTTATTTCATGGCTGTAATGTCACAGCTTCCCTGCAATTTATCAGGTTTCTCCTCTATAACCCAACATGATTAAGATACAAGTGTCTGGAAAGTATAAAGTTACTTATCCCCATTTCCCAATAAATAAGGAATAATCAAATGCACATAGAATAGGAGGAGACCGACTAGGCACTAGTGCCACAGAGAAGGATGGCATGAGAATTATAATAGATGATAAATTATATGAGTAAACAATACAGATTAGTAGCAGAAAGCCCAATATTGTGTCACACTCTAGTATTACCAAGAGTCTCCAGAATGAAACCAGTGAGGTAATTGCTCCTTTCTACTGAATATTGACTAGGCCTTATTTGGGATTTCAGTGCCCATTGAAGTCAGTTTGAGTTCTCCATCGATGTTTGAGCAGCACTTTATAAAAAAAATAAGTAGACAAAAGTGAAGGCTGTTCAGAAATGATAGAAAATCTTGCAGCTAACACCTCTGAGGAAATATAGAAACATGGGTCATATTCAGTCTGGAGGTGATGTAGACTCGATAACTCTCTACAAACTCATAGAACTGTTGTAAGAATACAAGGAATAATAATTCTTAGCAATGAACAAGGGACTGAGCAAGAAATTAATGGGACTTAACCAGCATTAAAGGAAATGTGTGTTAAATTTAAGTATTAAAATACTTTAACCGTAAGCATAGTTAAGTGGTCGAGAAAGCTGTCAGGGAAGATGGACAAGGCCTCTTTGCTAATGATGCTATTATGCAGACTTTAAGAAGTTAAATCTATCCTGCAATGACTGATAGGAAGGTGAGAAGGGCTAAAGACACACTAAAGGTCATTACCAACCCAAACAAAAATGATCCTATGAAAACCCTTAGTATTGGCTTCCCAAGACCATACAGTAGCCAACAGTTGCAGTGCATTCTGGACCAGTTCCTGCAAAATTCTGAGTGCCCTCAATTTTTATTGATGCCCACAGGATCCTTGCAGTAGGTGCTCAGCTTTTTGCTGGGTTGAACCATGTGTGAATGAAATGCAAGTTCCTTATCAAATAGTCATTTAAGAGCCACTGACGGTTAATTATACAGATAAATCTTGATTTTACGAAAGTCATAGGGGCACCTGAAACTTTTTGTGTAATGAAGGAAGCTGCTGCTATATGAATATTAAATAATAATGAAGTCTAGTTAAAACAAAAATCCTCTTTGGATAGAAGAATGCATTAGGTTACCTGACGTGTTGATTTTTGGCAGACTTATGAACATTTTATTGATATTTTAACAATTGCTTCATGTGTGAACACAAACTAAATATTTCTCTGCAAGCAAATCAATCTGAATTATTGTGTTTAATATAAGAAAAACAATATTGTCCTGCTAAAACTGTTCTGCTACATTGCAGAATTTGTTCCCATAAATCAGAGTTTGTGCATGTTTCTTTCTAGTAAGCATTTATAACACTGAAATCTCTGAAATTTACAACAGCACTTATCATTACAAGAACTTTTATTATCGGGGGTAGCCATGTTAGTCTGTGTCCCCAAAAACAACAAGGAGTCCGGTGGCACCTTAAAGACTAACAGATTTATTTGGGCATAAGCTTTTGTGCATTTGAAGAAGTGGGCTTTTTATCCACGAAAGCTTATGCCCAAATAAATCTGTTAATCTTTAAGGTGCCACCGGAATCCTTGTTGTTTTTTAAGAACTTTTATGTCTCCCAGATAGCCCAATATATGTTGCATCAGATATTTACAGTCATATTTTTAGTGCAACTCTTGACAAATATGTCTAAAAAGTGGTTTGGGTGAGAAAACTGGCTGTGTAAAAAAGGTTCTCTTCTGAAAAGTATTCATCATACTTGCTCTCTGTGTGTCTGCATCACAGCTGCATATGTTGCTGACAAAAAATGAATCTCTACAACTGTCATTACTACAGAGCCAATACAGCCATAGATGTAGAGCTGAAATCTGTTCTAAAGCACCTGCCACCACTGGTAACTTAGTACCAGTCCCTAAAGCTAAAATTTTCCAACTTGGTTGCCGAGGTTGGATCAAATTCTGTTGGTAAAAGAGACAAGCTTTTGAGCTACCCAGAGCTCTTTGTCAGGTACTGGAAAGGTACATGGCTACAGCACTGCAAACAAAACTGGTTACAGAAAGTTAGACATCTGATTCCATATTTAGGCACCCAATTAATTGGCATGCTTTTCAGAAGAGCTGAACACTCACATATCTATGGGCTTAATAATTATGTAGGTAAGAATAGGAGCTATGGCTGCTTAGTAGAGCTAAGCAGAAATCCAATTTTCCCTTTCATGGGAAATGCCACATTTGCATTTTGAAGGGGGGAGGGGAATTTGGAACAAAACGAAAACAAAGAATTTTAATTTTCCTGTAAAACAAACTTACTTGTTTTGTTTTGGACTGATCGCAATGTTTTGTTCCAACTACAGCATTAAAAATTCGCTTTTTATAATATAAAGTTAAAGGAATTTCTAAACAAAAAAATCATTTTGAAACAACAAAATTGACATGTTCCATTCTGAAAATGCTGAAATGGAACTTTTCAACATTATTTTGAAATGTTTTGGGTTTTTTGTTTTAAATGACATTTCATTGAAATTGACACATCTGCAGAATTATCCATACTAAGCAAAAAAGCATTTTACAGACAAAGAACATTCCAGCAGAAAATTCATGATCAGCTGTAGTGCTCACCACTTCTGAATAGTTAGACAACTTATTGGGTGGATAGATGTGGATTTAGGTGCCCAGAGTTAGTCTAAGTACAATCTTTATTGCAAAACAGTTAAATTTTGACTGCAGAATATTATTTGTGCTAATGCAAAAAAGCAGAAAGAACCCAGCATGATTTTCAGATTCCAGGCTGAGTTTGCAGTTTTGACAATAAAAAACAAAAAATCAATTGTAAATTAAATAAATATATAAAAAGTGTTTGTGGGCTTCTATATTTCTTTTCACTCAATGAATTCCATATCCGTGTCTCTCTTCTGACTATACTCATGTATTAAGGGTAACTTTATGTTCTGAGGGAGGATCTACTTTTAATAATGCCATTCATATGTAAGCTTTTTAAGAAAACCACATCTCTTGTGTCTAGTTTCATTAACTAATCACCCTGTGCATATTCACAGAAGGAGCTGTTAAGGGTGGAGATCCCGATGATGTCTTTGGTGAGTGCTTCTCCAGAGCAGCATTCTGTGATGTGCAGTGTATTGTGCAGTCTTTGTGACAGTCACGTGGTGAGGTACACTCTGTGTTTTTAGCACTTAGAACTATAATTCCATGAGTGTGACAAATACAGATTAATCGCCAGAATTATAATCCTGTACTTCTTAATATGTGGCTAGATCCTGAGATACTTGCTCAGTTTTTACTGAGTTCTTAGGCAAAAACTCCAGAGGCTTGTCTTCACTAGAAAATCAGGTTGTGGAAAAACAAAACCTTAACGTATCATATTAATTCACATGATGTTAAATGTGATTTTTAAATCAGTTTAGGCAGTGACATATTTAGTATCTTCTTTGCTGGTCATAGATAAACTCTTCCTGAGCCGTAGGTTCCAGGTCATGATCTTACACACCCTAATTTTGACAAAACCCTCAATTATGTTAGTGGAAATTTTGCCTGAATAAGAAAGAGTAAACATGAATAAAGATCTCAAGATTTGTCCTCTATTTTGCCTTCGTGTGTGTGTAGTAGTCACTGGAGTTTGAAGAGTATGCGTCTGTCAAAGAAGATGCATACTTAAATTTGACCTTAAATCCCAGAAAAATTACAGAGTCTGATATCTTACTTTCTGTTTTGATGGTCAGTGAAGTGTATACTGAACAAGAGAACTGAACTATTTATAAATGAGCTGGCAGGATATAAATGTGAACAGTTCAGTGTGTCTAAACTAGCTATGCTGATTTGTTTTTCACTTTTCTCTCATCACCCCGTCTGCTGTCCTAAACTGTTTGGTTTGCAGTTCTCTCTGGGTACCTGTTGCATAGCTTTTCTAGTTCTTCTTCGAGAGATGTCCCTGTGTGTGCTCCACTTTAGGTGTCGGTGCGTCCCTGCGCCTTTGATCGGAGATTTCTGCAGCAGTACTCGTACCAGCCACACATGCTCAGAGCCTGCCCCCCCGCTCTGAGTATAGCTCTAGTGAGCATGCGCGGCCGGTTCCCTCAGTTCCTTATCTACCGTCCCCGGCTTGAGACGGAGCTCAGCAGACTCCTTAAAGAATTTCTTTCCTCATCCTAAAATAACTTGTAGTTAGACAGTTTCTTGTTAGTTAGTTGTTAGTTAGTATTACCCTTTTTTCTACTGTTTAAAAAAAAAAAAATTCTCTCAGCCGCTTCAGACATGCCTGGCTCCACAGGCTTTAAGCGCTGCTCCTCCTGTAAAGACGCTATCCCTCTCTCCGATGGACATTCACAGTGCATAAAATGCTTGGGGGAGACCCATATTCCCCAAAAATGTGCTCACTGCACTAAACGAAGCTCCAGAGCGAGAAAGGACAGGGAGCTAAAACTTAAACTTATTTTGCTTCAAAAATCCTTAGGGTCTGCCTCAGACCCTGGCGCGGACTCTGCTTCCGCTCACCGACACAGCTCTCTCACTGCTAAAAAGCAGAAGAAAACAGCAAAATGAGGGCACCTTCTGTCAAGTTCAAAAGAAGCCCTTAGACACAAACCTTCTCCGGTCAGATCCACAGTCTCCTTACCGGTGCTCCCCCGCCTGAGCACTTTCAACAAGCCGGGCTCCTCAGGCATCGCGTTAAACCTGCCTGTGCTTTTGGCGGCAGCGCAAAGCTCCGGTGCTGAGGCAACAGGCTTTCAGTTGCCTGCCTTGATTATGGCACCTATCGGCACCGCGACGAACGCGGTGCCGACATTCCAGGACCCCCCTGAGGCACTGCAGCCTGCTATTAATAGTGCAGCATCGGCTCCAGCACCGGCATTAACAGCGCTACTTGGCACGGAGCCAAGACTTAGAACTCCGGTGCAAGCCCCAGTTCCCTCACAGCAATTCTATCATCCTTCACCTTCAGCTGCCTCAGTGCTGCCGTTTACCCAGCCAAGTGACCTCTTAGTGTCACCTACGATGCAGTCACCCTTCCTTAAAGATTGCTTCTCCCTTACCAATGATTCAGGATCCGAACAGCCTTCCTCCAGTGAAAGAGGAGTCTGAACTACAGGGTGATGTTTCAATGCAATCAGAATTCCATCCTCGGATTCCTGTCAACCGCGGGCACAGGAAAATTGTTTCAGACTATCCTCGTGACCCTGCCTCCTGGTGCATTAACCCCTGGATGGCTCCACCTATGCCTTTCCCACCACCATGGCAGTATTGGGCCCCATGGGCATCTTTCCCTCGGCAGCGCACCCACTATTCCAATTCGACGAGACGCGAACGTCCAGATGATATGACTCACTTGGCGGCAGCCTCCCATTCTCAGGATCAATTAACTCCTGCTCCTGACCCAGTACCAACTGAAGTAATGCCTGAAGAAGCTTTACTTCCCCCGCTCTAACTTCCTCAGACGATTTTTCGAAATTCCAGGACCTCTTTAAAAGGGTTGCCAGCGACCTTAGAATCAATCTAGAAGTACCACCGGACCAACAACATGAGTTAACGGACATCCTGCAACCCTCTTCTTCATCCGGACTGGCATTACCAATCAATCCAGCCCTTCTGGAACCTGCTAAGTCCATCTGGCAGGCTCCAGCCACAAGCCAGCCTACCTGCAAACAAGCAGACCGTAAATACTTCATTCCCTCTAAGGGCTCTGAATTCCTTTTCTCACATCCTGCGCCAAACTCACTGGTAGTGGACGCAGCCAATCAAAGGAACAAACAACAGTATTCCTGCCATACCCCAGCCAACAAGGAAGGCAAATGCTTAGACCTGCTGGGTCGCAAAGTGTATGCCTCTTCAACCTTACAATTTCGAATTGCCAATTATACCGCAGTTCTGGCAAAGTACGACCATAGAAACTATAACAAGTTGATGGACTTTATTGAACACATTCCAGACCAGAAAAAACAACAGTTTACAGCTTTAGTTTCCGAGGGCCAAATCATATCACGCACGGCTCTTCAAGCAGCTCTGGATGCAGCCAATACCGCAGCAAGGTCCACCGCTACGGCGGTGGTCATGCGCCGAGGTTCATGGCTCTCCTCTTCCCTCTTTCCCCGCGAGGTTCAGAGCACCATAGAGGATCTCCCTTTTGATGGTGATAAACTCTTTGCTTCCACCACGAATGAGGTGCTTCACTCAATGAAGGACTCAAGGGCTACTCTTCGATTCTTAGGCATCCAAACCCCTACAACCAGAAGGCGACAGTACAGATATCAACCTTACCACTGTCCACGGTACCCCCCATATACTCAGCAGTTCCCAAGATCTCAGGATCAACAACAGCAACACCAACACCAGAGATCCAGATACCAGAGGCGTCGCCCCAATTCTTCCGGGATGCCCCAGCTTCCTCCAACTAATAAGCAGGTTTGAACCTTTGGTCGAGGGTCTCGTAAACATCGTCCCAACTTCAGCGTATGCACAGCTTACAACTATCTTTGGACACCGCCTACAGCCATTTTTGCACCAATGGCAGAATATTACCACCGACAAGTGGGTTCTAGAGGTCATCACAACTGGGTATTCTATCCCCTTCCTCTCCTTCCCTCCCACCCACCCACCCTCCCCGTCCCTCTTCAGGGACCCCTCTCACGAGCTACACCTCCAGCAAGAAGTACAACATCTCCTTCACCTGGGGGCTATCGAACTCGTGCCAGAATGCCACAAGGGAAAAGGGTTTTACTCCCATTATTTCTTAGCAGAAAAGAAAACTGGAGAATGGCGACCGATCCTCGATCTCAGGGGCCTCAACAAATTTATCAAAAAGCAAAAGTTCAAGATGGTTACTCTCACCACCATAATTCCAGCCCTGGAGCAGGGTGATTGGTTTTCAGCCCTTGACCTACAAGATGCCTATTTTCACGTCACTATCCACCCGGCCCACAGACGTTTCCTTCTTTTACCGTTGGCTCAATGCATTTCCAATACAGAGTTCTGCCCTTCGGCCTTTCCACTGCCCCCCGAGTTTTCTCCAAGCTCCTAGCGGTAGTCACTGTCTACCTCAGGAAAAAAGGGGTCATAATATTCCCTTACCTCGACAATTGCCTCCTGAAGGCCTCCACATTCGACGAGGCCCTCCGCTTCACACAACTCACCATCGATTGCTTCCAATCCCTGGGCCTTCAAATAAACAGAAGCAAATCCACATTAAGTCCTACCCAGCACCTGGGGTTTATAGGAGCGAGCCTCGACTCCACAACCGGGCTGGTATCTCTCCCACCCGACCGATTCAATACCATAAAACTACTGGCTACGAGACTTCGCAACAGCTCCCAGGTCAACGCCCGAGACTGCCTCCAACTACTAGGGCACATGGCCTCATGCACCTTCGTGGTCCAGAATGCACGTCTCTACATGAGGTGCTTCCAAGCTTGGCTGGCCACGGTTTACAAACCAAACGTGCACTCACTAAACAAACACCTGGCCATACCCTACCGAGTCAAAGACTCTCTCCTATGGTGGACAGTCCCCTACAACCTCTGTTCTGGAGTCCCCGTCCTCCAGACTTCCCCAACTCTGATAATGGCGACCGATGCACCTCTCACTGGCTGGGGGGCCCACATCTCTCACCAAACAGTCCACGGGCTATGGTCTCCTTCCGAGACCTCCCTGCACATAAATGTTCTAGAACTTCGAGCTATACGGAATGCCTGCCGCCACTTCCTACCACTGATCAAGAATCAGCATGTACGCATAATGACAGACAACATTGCCTGCATGTTCTACGTAAACAGACAAAGAGGGGCTCGCTCCCACTCTCTTTGCTCAGAGGCCATAAAACTCTGGAATTGGTGCCTTGCAAACCACATCCGCATATCAGCTGCTTATCTCCCAGGGGTGATGAACACCACTGCCGACGAGTTAAGCAGACGTTTTCCTTCAGACCAAGAATGGGAGATAGACGAGGGAATCATTTACAACATATTTTGCACTTGGGGTCACCCAACCATAGATCTCTTCGCAACCGCGAAAAACACGAAATGCCTCAATTTTTGCTCCAGGGCGGGACTGGGCAAACACTCCCTCGGAGACGCATTCATGATCCTGTGGCACCGGGACTTGCTTTGTGCATTTCCCCCAATACCATTGCTCAACAGGGTCCTCACAAAGATACGAACGGACCTTGCCAGGGTGATCTTGATCGCACCTTCATGGCCGAGACAACCGTGGTTCCCTTTCCTCACCAGAATGTCACCGATCTCACTGCCTCTCATCCCGAACCTTTTATCACAGCAACACGGCCGGCTTCTTCACCCGAATCTATCCATGCTTCATCTCAAAGCCTGGTACCTGCATGGTTCTCCCAACGAGAACTAGACTGTTCCGATCAAGTTCAGAGGGTGCTTCTACACAGCAGAACACAATCCACCCATACCACCTATCTCCGAAAGTGGAAACGATTCACAGAATGGTGTTCAACTAAACAACTGTCTCCTACCTCGGCACTTCTTCCCTGCATACTCGACTACCTATTGAGCATTAAGCAATCCGGCCTTTCTTTCAGCTTCATCAGAGTCCATTTAGCTGCCATCACAACCTTTCATGGTACAGTTGACAATACCTCGGTCTTTGCTCATCCCATCACCAAGCGTTTCCTGAAGGGACTCCAAACCTTATATCCAGACATTAAGCCACCTACCCTTCCATGGGATCTTCACCTAGTATTGTCCTGTTTAACTCATCAACCCTTTGAGCCCTTAGCCACCTGCTCCCTCTTGCACCTCTCGATGAAAATGGCCTTTTTGGTGGCGATTACCTCCACCAGACGGGTAGGAGAGATAGCAACCCTTATGGCAGATCCACCATATACGCTCTTCTTCAAGGACAAAGTTACTCTACGCCTACACCCGAAATTCCTTCCAAAAGTTCACACTTCATTTCACATCAATGAACCAATACATCTACCAACTTTCTTTCCGAAACCACATGCAAACTCCTTCAAAGTCACAATGCACACACTTGATGTGTGCAGGGCCTTATCCTTCTATTTGGACAGAACCAAACCCTTCAGAAACTCTCCTAGGCTCTTTGTCTCCATCGCGGAGCACTCCAAAGGCATGCCTATCTCTCCCCAGAGACTGTCAAACTGGATCTCCGATTGCATACGACTCTGCTATCAGATAAAAAACGTTACACCACCAGCATTGATCAGAACACATTCCACTAGATCTGTATCTACCTCTGTAGCCTTCTTACGTAAAGTGCCATTGACTGACATCTGTAAAGCAGCCACTTGGTCCTCCGAGCACACATTTGTCAAACACTATGCCCTTACTCAGGGCCCTCTCTCTGACACTCGATTAGGCAGGGCAGTATTAACTATGGCATTCCTGCCAGATCCGAAGTCCCTATCTCCTTGAGATACACTGCTTCGAAGTCACCTAAAGTGGAGCACCCACAGGGACATCTCTCTCGAAGAAGAGGAGGTTACTCACCTTGTGCAGTAACTGACGTTCTTCGAGATGAGTGTTCTTCGAGATGGGTGCTCCACTACCCACCCTCCTCCCCTCTACTTCGGAGTTGGGGTAGCCTCCGTTGTAGAGAAGGAACTGAGGGAACTGGCCGCGCATGCTCACTAGAGGTATACTCAGAACGGGGGCGGGGGGCAGGCTCTGAGCATGCGTGGCCGGTACGAGTACTGCTGCAGAAATCTCCGATCAAAGGCACAGGGACGCACCAACACCTAAAGTGGAGTACCCATAGGGACACTCATCTCGAAGAACGTCAGTTACTGCACAAGGTGAGTAACCTCCTCTTCTTGACTGTAGGGGTGCTCCACTTTAGGTTTGCACGTGTCTGTGCATTTTGTGGCCCTCAACATCCAGTGTGCCCACTCTCATATAGCTATGCATCTTGCTCCACGGACATTTTCTATGGTTCGTCATTGTAACACTCATGGTTTGTAGTGAGTGCTTCTCTCCAGCCTTTCAACTGCTCTGAGAGTCTTCACAAAGGTTTCTTGGTCATTGTGGCTCATCTTCTACAAGTGTGAATAGTCATTTCCCCTACCTGGATAACTGGATCCTCAAGGGTCATTCCTTCCACACCGTTCGCTAGCAGCCAACAAGGCCCTAGCTCTCTTCCACTTTCTGGGTCTTTGGCTCAGTGCAAAAAAATCTGGACACCTGTCCAGGGCATCAACTTCATTTGAAGCCACCCTGAAATCTACAACTTAGAGAGCATACCTACCCACAGACAGATTTCCCATGATGTCCAACTTCATCTCTACACAACAGCAGAGCCCTCAAATCAGAACAATGTCTTTCTTCAACTTTTAGGACACATGCCGGTCAGCGTTTTTGATGCCTCCAAAGCTGGCTTAGAACTGTTTATATTCCCACCAAGCACAGTTTGTCCATGCAAGTATCCATCCCTCAGAGAGTCTTTGACTCTCTGAGTTGGTGGAAGGACCCCCACAAGGTTTGTGTGGGAGCGCCATTCTTGTGTCAACTCCTTACAAAGATCGTTGCTACTGATGCCTAACTGCTAAGTTGGGGAGCTGACTTCCAGGACTTAACATTGCAAGACAAGTGGATTCCCCAGGAGTCATCACTATACATCAATCTGCTTGATCTCAGGGCAGTTTCAGTATACTTGGCATCATTTCCTACCCAAGATCAAAGGTCATTCAGTCAGGGTAATGACAGACAACAGAGCAGCCATATTCTGTATATACTGCCAAGGAAGAGGAAGATCCCAATCCTTAAATCCAGAAGCCATAAAACTTTGGAATTGGTTGATATCTGACCAAGTCAACATCTCATTGGCTTACCTACTAGATCTGCAAAACATCATAGCAGACACTTTGAGCAGACATTTCTACCTGGACCACACATGGTAGCTGAGTGCTTTGGTAGTTCAAAAGATTTCTCTCTTCTGGGGCATTCCATGGAGAGAACTCTTTGTGATGCTACCCATCATGAAATGCTGGCACATCTGTTCAAGAGGAGGACATGGTCACAAGTCATAGAATCATAAATTATTAGGGTTGGAAGGGACCACAAGAGATCATCTAGTCCAACCCCCTGCTCAAAGCAAATGCTGTCCTCGTTCCTGGGCTTGAACACTGATATATGCCTATCCCCCAATACCATTGCTTCTTAGGGTCCTCATCAGATTAAGACAAGAAAAGATAGTAATCATTCTCATATCACTGGCCTGGCTGAGCCAAGTATGGTTTAGGGACCTGATTCACCTGTCTCTCCGGTCACCTTTTCATCTCTCTCTGACAGCAGACATAGGAATTGGGCACCATAACCCATTCCAGACTCTCCTCACTTCATCTCAAAGTCTGGCTCCTCAATACTCTGAGGCTTAGGAAAAAGTCTGTTTTCTTGAGTTACAGACTGTGCTGTTGGACAATAGGGAACCTGCTACAAGACTTACCTGCAGAAGTGGACGCATTTTCAGTATTTTTGGTATTGCTCATCCTACCACTGAGACACTCGTCAAGGGCTGGAACAATCTTTTCCTTAGTGTTAGAGAGCCTGCCTACTTTGGGACCTTACTCTACTTCTTGATGCCTTGTGGAAAACACCCTTTGTACTCACTGGGAGTTGTTCCCGTCTCCATTTATCCTTCAAAACCTCGTTTCTCATAGCCATCACTTCAGTCAGCAGGATAGAGGAATATGGAATGCTTATGGCTGATCTGCCATACATAATATTCTGCCAGGACAAAGTGATATAGTGACCCCATCTTCACTTCCTACCTAAGTTCTCATTGGACTTCCACATCAACCAAGACATTCAATTATTAGTATTTACCCAAACCTCATGCTTCCAGGGAATAAGCCAGTCTCCACACTCTTGATGTAAGAAGAGCCATTACCTTCTATCTCGACAGGATTAAACCACTTAGAACCTCCTCTAGCTTTTTTGTTGCCTTTGCAGAAAGACTGAAGGGAGCCTCTGTTTCTAGGCAAAGACTATCTAAATCAGTATCAGGATGCATGCACCATCTCCCTCTACAGCCCTACTTAAGAGCATACTCATCACAGACACATCCAAAGCTGCTACCTGGTCATTTGTGCACACCTTCTCTCGGCACTATGCATTCATGCTTCCAGAGCAGATATAGCCTTGGGGAAGGCTATTCTCTGAATATACTGAATCCGCCTCTTCACCACCGTCCTCCATAATTGAGGCTCTGCTTGGGATTCACTTGAAGTGAAGGATCCACAGGGACAATAATGCAAAGAAGGAGAGACTACTTACCTATACAGCAACTAGAGTTCTTTGAGATGTTTTGTCTCTATGAGTGCTCCGCTGCCCTCTCTCTTTTCCCCTTTGCTTTGGAATCCTTGGACATCAGAGTTGAGAAGGAACTGGAGCGGCTGTGATCTGCTTCTCCCTATATGCCCTCAGTCTGGAGCACATGGAGATATAGAGCACACGTGTTCTCCTGAGGACATTGCTGGCAAAAATCTCTGATCAGAAGGACATAGACATGCACACACATAAAGTGGAGGATCCATAGGGACAAAACAGCTTGAAGAACTCCAATTACTGTACAGGTAAGTAACCTCTCCTTCCTAACACAGCTTGCAGAAACACTGGATTTGGGGAGATTTTGAAAGACAACCAGCTGCTAAGGAACTGCAGCAGGCGCTAGTTGAGCTGTTTCCCTCCATGCTAGCACTAAAACAGTTCATGTTGAAATGGTCCTTAGACTTGAAAGCGAGTCTAATGAAAATGTTTTTCAGAGCAAACTAAAGATAGTTGGAGTACTTTGGTATGAGGTGTTTTACAAGCTTTCCTGGGGGTTAGAAAAGTTCATATACAAAAGTAAATTTCTTTAGAGTAGGCAAGGCCAATGGGACTGCTTGTATGAATCAGGGTTTGCAGGGTCATGTCCTTCATTTATACCCTGGAAATCATGATCACTTCCAAGACTATGTGACTCTGTAAGTGCTTCATATTACTCCAGTGTTTGTAGAAGGTGAAATTTTCAACTAGCTTTATAAGTTTTCTTATAATAGGAGGAGGAACCCAACCCTCTATGTGATTTATTTCAGAGAAATGCACAAAGAGTTACACGGCTGACCTTGCTTAATGTTACAGCTTCAGTGCGACTTGGTGCTAAGGATTGCTTTTTACCCCTCCCCATGGGATAGCAATAACATCTCTCCCGCTCAATCAAATAGAGCATAGGAAAATGAGGAGGTGATAATCTACTTGAGATCACTTGATAACTTTGGTATTTCCGGAGGTTAGTGTAATGTAACCCTGTATGGGAAGTCTGAAAATCTATTGAAAAGCTTTGAGGCAATTCACTGTAGCTCAAATCCTGAAGTCCTTAGTCAGATTAGAAACTGTTATCAATCTCAGTAGGAGACTGCCTGAGTAGAAAAAATTAATTAAGTACCTCGGGATTTGCAAAGGTCCATCTAGCCCACTATCCTGTCTTCCAACACTAGCCAATGCCAGATGCATCAGAGGGAATGAACAGAATAGGTAATCATCACGTGTCCATATACACACACAATACTTTAATAGTTGCAAGCTATACAGGTGCTCAATTTTCTTTTTTTTCACAATAAAGACTAATATACTGAGTTCTGTGTATATAAAATATTTGTGTCTTGTTCAGGAATTGCACAACTTGGCCTCTGTTGATCTCTGATTGGCCGAGGTTGGAATAGGAGCCAGTTTATCCCAGCCAAGATTTCCACCTGGTTACTATCTAGTTGTACAAGAAACATACATTTAATTACTGTGTTATGAATGCTGTGGTTATTGTCTGTCTTTATAAGCAGATCAAGTTTGGAAGTTCCCCAACTTGGCTATGCAGACTTGGAACTTGACCCAGAAGGCATCTCAGTAATTGACAAAACCACAACTCTTGCATTGTACATACAGAAGTATAGTAAGCTTGTGGGTTCTAATACAGATTGTGTTTGAGAGATCAGTAGGCAAAGGGAAAATTGAAACTGTAAGGAATTTATTTTCTTTCTTGGCATGCAATAAGAGAACAAATTTTAAAAGATTGATTGCATCTTATTACTCTTTCACAAAATGTTTAGTTTGCCAAAATATTCAAGCCTCTTTCAAGTGAAAGATAAAGAGCTTTCTAGAAATACTGCAGTTATGTTAACACAATTTGTTGAGAGAGTCATGTATTTAAGTTTAAGCTGACTAATGCCCTTTGTTCACAAGGCATTTTTGAGCAGATCACCTTTGAGCCCAGGTTTGTCTTTTGTGAAAATGTAGCTGTTTCCTTGTTCTGTTGTTTGTGAAATGTTATTTTTGAGCATGTGCTCCAGCTATGGTGTAGGTCAGCCCATGGTTGAGGGAAGAGAGAAGTTCTAAAAGGGCAAGCCTTCTATTTCCATTTGACAATTGGGTTGACAGAGTTTCATGGTAGGCAGGCACGCACATGTGTGTAAGGGAAGGGGGGAGATGGGAGGGTACTGGTACCCAGTTCTTTTTATCTATGTTAATAATCATGTGTCTGTAATCTCTTCATATGGACTGTTGGTGAAATTCACCCCTCCCTGTAAAAATCCCAAGTGTTAAGGCTTTGTACAGAGAGGTAGGTAGGGTGGCGGAGTTCACCTCCCCAACCTGCATTCAGCCCTCTGTGGTAGCTGTTCCTCTCTGTGGGGTCAGACAACAAGTACTACCCTGCATGGGGGTTTTGGGCCACTTGGTCAGCATAATGGCAGATCTAGGAGTCCTTCTCACGGCCCACCTTCAGCAACTCCTTTGTCAGCTTTTCAGCATGGGCACAAAATGCCCCTCCATCTCACATATGGGAACACCGGTATGAACTTTTCATCTGTGCCTCTATCCTACGAGGCCAAAGCAATGTTTCCAAGGTGCAGAGTGCCTTTCATAGGCCCTCATGGATTGATTAATTTCATCCTATTTGCGCTGTCATGACAAGGCTCAGGAAATGCCTTCGACATTTTCTTGCATGGAAATTGTATTTCGAACCTCTTGAGGTTTTCACACAAAGCTGTCACATTCACTTGCTTGATGACCGTATGAAGTCATTTTACTGTGGGAAAGGTCAGAAACAGCTGTAAGTGGCTAAGGAGGTTGTGCTAAAGGGATGATCAGAGTGAAGACTGCCTTCTCCAGAGTCCTACTACAGAACGGTAATTTGAGGAGAAGCTAATGACACATGGTTTACGTGAAGATGAGGTTGTTTTTGTATTATAGTAACCCTAAATCCCCGTTGTGCTAGGACCATTGGTTCTAGAGTGCTGGTGGGTTTGGTTTGGTTTTTTGGTTGGTTGGTTGGGGGGCTTGGGTTTTTGTTTTTGTTTTTTTTTTTGCTTTAGAAGGCTTCAGATGTTTGAAAGAGTTCTGAATAAGACAGGGAAAGATCCAGTGTGATGATGAGAGGAGCAATTCTAAAGGGGGCAAGGAGGCATAAAGCAGCAGCTGAGGTTGGTAATGGTCCATTAAGAAAATGCTTTTGTTCACAGAGCGGATGGGGATAGGAATGCATAAGCCATTTTTGTATTGTCAGACATAAACCTGGAAACCAAACTCCTTCAATCTCCAGAGAAAGACCAGGATTCCTCCTCATGCCACCTCCTTTCCTTTATTTATTTGACTAATGAATTGCAACTCTCAGAATTGTATTGCATACCAGCAGGAATTTAAAAACAATCTGATCAATCAGATTCCTCATTTCATAGAACAGATACATAGATATACTGTGTGTATACACACACACACAATTGGCTGAATCCCTGGAAAGGTTTGCAACATGGAGAAATGCCTTCTTAGAGTTTTTTTTAAAAACACAAGGGCCAAATTCATAAGTTATATGTAGCTTAGACTCATTTACACTCACACAGATGTCATTTATGCTCAGATACCATTAGCCTGTTTATACCCACACATGAGGGAGCAGCTTCTTTCCTGAGCCAAGATCAGCTTGGCACAGGACAGCATCTGTTCTGGTTTTCTTAAGCTGCAGAGGCCCTGATTCAAGTTACAGCAGCCCCTAAGCTGCTCTAAATTCTATCAGTTGGAAATGGTCCCTAATAGCGATGATCATATGCAAGCTATGAGCTGAAATAGTTGAGAAGAGATACAGCCTGCTTCTCCCTGTCATCATCCTGCTCCTCTACCTTTAGGTGGCTGGGGTGAGCAATTGGCAAACCAAGCTCCTATGCCAGTTGAAAATTCCCCTTTGCCATAGAAATTATTAATAGATGAGCTGTGGCCAAATTCCGGCCCTTTGCAGTGCTCAGGGGGCTAAAAAGGACCAGGCCAGGGACAGATAACTTGGCCCTGTGAGTCTAAATTGGTGTAATTTATTTGCCAAGGAGCTGGAAGAAGGTGTACATTAAAGATGGGTGAGGGTTACTTTAATATACGTCTTCTTCCTGTTCTTAGTTATGTAAATTACAATGATGTGGACTTCCTTGCATGTGGATAGAGTGGGTATGAGGGAGTCTAAGTAGGTCTAGTTTACACCACTTTACGGATCACTTACGTATTTGGCATCATGAGATGTTTAATTGTTTTGTATTATGACTGTTATATTATGTTATGACTGATTGTTATAACTTTACAAAATATTGCACTGATTTACTGGGTCTAATTTTTCAGTGTGTGCAACTTTGTGCCTATTTTCCATGCACAGTTACTGAAATTGCATTTGTAGATATGCTAATAGCTTACGCAAGTGCCTGGCTTTTTGTACATGCATATGGTTAATTTGTACAGCCAGTTTCAGTGATTGCACTTGCAAATAAGGCATGTAAAAGTGCATGCACGTTTGGACATACATTTGCAGATCAGGACTCTGTGTGTAATCTGACAAGAGTTAAATTGCTAATTTTATCCAAAGAATGTTATTAAATATCTTTGAATCCTGTTTCCGTAGATTTCAATGAAGCAGTCCCAGAAACAGAGAGGCTGGACTCCAAAGCACTGAAAACTCGAGCCCAGCTTTCAGTAAGGAACAAACGGCAGAGACCTACTAGAACAAGGCTCTATGACAGTATCAGTTCAACTGATGGAGAGGACAGCCTTGAACGAAAGGTGAGAAGGTCTTCCCTTTCTCTTATTCATAGGATGATGTGCTAGATTACTCTTGTTATTTGTTTCATCCTGTATCTTCGTCCTTTCATTTTAGTGTAGGTAGAATGTATTCATCTGTGGCCAACATATTCTGGATAACAGTCTGAACAGTGTGCAAGTCGTGTCGCCTTGGAGGCAGCACATCTGTTTTTGTCACAGGAACAGCAGAATTCCTGTCTTATTTTCATGTATTATGCTGTTGTTATGAAGGTCACTTCACTGTTTTCCCCATTTGAACTAACAATGAGCACTATGCTTAGCGGGTCATTTAATTTATGTGGGAGGAGAAGCGAACTCAAATCCTGCATTTGTTTATTTTTCTGTGTGAATGACAGTTAATTTAATATCTACTCTTTGATTTTGCTGATCCTAACTCTTGAACCTGTAAGCAAATTATTAGTATGAAACACCTATCTGTGATATAAAAGGTAACAGTGTGACTTACTAGAACATTGCTTAAAAATATAAAGGCTCCACAAACTGTTGTTAAATGAAAGGATTGCATGTTCAAAATAAATGTTGCTCTGATTGGTTGCTAAATGGCATAACTTGCTTTATAATCTCTTATACCCACAGCCTTCAGACAGTTACAGTAGTCTCATGCACATTTCAAAATCACCTCTGCCCATATGTGTGAGAGCATCCTCACCAGCATCAGATTCTGGTGCTTCCTCCCTCTCCCCAGTGGCTAGCAGTGCAGCCTTCTCATTTGACAACGTAGCTGAAAACCAAGAAGGAGGACAGCAGCACAAAGGAGGTGTGCTTTCCCATTATGTTCGGGGAGACACTCCACTTTCCTCTCCTTCAAAATCCAGTCACAGTTCTGAAACATCTCCTTTGCATCACCCAACCAACAGGAATGTTTTACAAGACGAAGGTATAATTATTTTTTACAAATGAGTCAGTGCGTCACTTTGCTCACTTACGTTTATGCAGTGCACTCTTCTTGTTTTATTAGCACTTAAGTCTCTAACAGGCCCTGTAGACACCTTGAAGTCGGAAAATAGCAGTTCTCTTCATTTGGTGGTAGGTGGAAGGGACACAGATTAAGTCAAGACAAGAATTGTTTCCTCTTTTTCCCCTTGAGCTGGTTGAAAAAAGGAGGGGGGAAATCACAGAAGTATTTTGGAATTTTTATCCCATGTTTGTTGTTTTTTTAATTTGGAAATTTAAAAAATTCAGACATTTGTCAAAATTCAAAATGTTTCAGTGAGCTCCACCTACTTCCTGAGTAGAGTATACCGGACTAGTGCTTAAGAACATTCTTCAGTGTTTATATTGAAATCCTGAGAGGCACTTTAATAAAACTGTTAGTAACTCAAAATCTGTGGGTTGGACATCGGTACCTGTGTTTCATGGTGGAGGTTATATGGAGAAGAGCATAGCATAGATGTTGTAGTTTTGTTAATAGATGAGAGGCTATGTTGTCTTCTGGGTTAAGCAAGAGACCAAAAACCAGGAACTCCTCTGTTCTAAACTCAATATTTCTTATTGCTTGTGACTCTTTAGCCAAATCATTAGTTTTCTAACTCGGTTTCCTGAGATGTAAAATAGGGATAATGATACAGTACATTTTTATGTAGCTCACGCAGGTGTTTCAAAGATTAGTTTGGTTGTGCTGCAGTTTGAAACTACAGTGTAGTACAAAGTACTACTCCTTTTCCAACTTCAGTGTAGTGCCAGTGTGTCTGATTTAGGCATTTGAACGTATAATGTCTCTCTTTACTTAGATCTGGGCATTCCTTAATCATTAGTGAAGCAAAACTAGCATTAATGTCAGTGGGAATTCTGTCCAATAAGGACTTATGTCGGGACCTTTAACATCTTCATAAAAGACGCTCACTGAATTAAATTAACTAAAAATAAATACTTACTCTGGTTTTGTTGATCTGCTGAAAAATTTTGCCATTGTTTTATTAGGAGTCAAGTTTTTCCCCATCATAATATGATAGACAATAAGGCCCTCTCCAACAGATTCTTACCAAGATACTGGGTTTGGAAAAGGTGAACGCTAATATCATCATTCTGACCTTGACACCAGAAATTCCTATTATATATCCCTGTGTATGGTACTCTAACTGTGGGATAGCTAATACATTGGAGTAAAATTCAAAGCTTGAGTGCAATGTGTCGACTGATAAAAAAAACTGTAGTTCTGTGTAAATGTGTTCATTGGTGAAACCATAAGTGCTGCATGACCGCAGTGAAAATTGCATTTGATGAGAACTTGGCTGAAACTGATGGTTTTAGATCTCAAAATCTAGTGGAATATACCCTTGCATGGTAAACCCTCCTTCATTCCTCACTATTGTCTTTTTATATGTGTTTAATGATATCATTAATTGTAAGAAGGGGATTTGAAGCCCACTCAGTGCCCCCTCCCCCATTGTAGGTCCTGGAACTAATCTATATTTTAATTGATACAGAGGTGATATGCTTTTCCCACTATGAACATTATATGAAGAGCCCAGTGTTCTGTGGGTAACCAGAGTACAATGAGTACCGGTATGTTAAAATCAAAGTAGAACAAGTTAGTTTCAGACAGAAACATTTGCATTTAATATGTTCTCCAGTACAGCGATATCCTCAAGTGTTTGTCAGCCAGTGTTCCAGTGACTGCTTTATAATAGCATTTAATTGATTATTAACTAGTCTTAAAAATTCTTATTGTACAGGAAATGGGCCAGTAACTAAACACAGTAGATTCTCTTGTTGTGTTTGTGGTGTGGGTTGAGCTGGTTTTGTTTTAAAGACTGAGAGTAGTCACGGGTGCATGCACACTCCTGTGTATGTAAGTGGCTAATGACTAACCCTGTAATATTGCAAAGTTCTATATTCTCTGGTTAATGAACATGGCACCTTTCAAGTATTTGTCTGAAGTGTTATGGAAAGCCATAGCTCTAAACAGTTACAACATAATGAGAGAGATTACATTCCAAAATTATTTTAAAGTTTCTTTGGCCTGGTCTACACTGGGGGGGGGGGGGAGGGGCGTCGAACTAAGGTACGCAAGTTCAGCTACGGGAATAGCGTAGCTGAACTCGAACTACCTTAGTTCGAACTACTCACCCGTCCAGACGCCGCGGGATCGAAGTCCGCGGCTCCCCCGTCGACTCCGCCACCGCCGTTCGCGGTGGTGGAGTTCCAGAGTCGACGGGAGCGCGTTCGGAGTTCAAACTGTCGCGTCTAGATTAGATGCGATAGTTCGAACTCCGAGAAGTCGAACTCTACGCGTCGACCCGGCAGGTAAGTGTAGACCTACCCTTAGTTTTTTAGAATAGTTCTAGCTTAGATTCTCTCTTGGGGTGTGACCATTTTTTACAGCAATATCAGCATCCCAACTCTAAAGACAGCAGATGTGGTTACTGACGGATCCTCTGGTGCTGTAAAGTTACTTCTCCTACCCTACTGCTGCTGGCGTAGGAAGTGTGGTTTTGGGAAGAGCTAGGCCTGGACGTCGCTATCAGCTCCTTGGTGCTGTTAGCTGTGGATGTGAGTTAGAGTACTGCTTTCCCTGAATTACACTGTGTACTGCTTGGCTGTAGCTGAAAATCTGGGCTTTTGTTTACAAAGCAGCCCCCTTCAAAATTACTAGGCACTAAAAAACCAGCCAACCAATACCCAGTTAAAGTAAGATTAAAACATTAGAAAAATTAAACAAAATACTAAAAAGCCAAACAACATGATCAAAACAGATTATCAAGGAGACATTCAGTCATAGGGGCCAATTACACCACTGATGTGAACGGCACATCTCCAATAACTTAAATAGAATCATGAGCACAGAAAACTTGCCCCAGTATTTTTAGAAATATCTCCTTTACCACCAAGGAAAAATGTAGTACATCTCTACCTCGATATAACACTGTCCTCGGGAGCCAAAAAATCTTGCTGCGTTATAGGTGAAACCACATTATATCAAACTTGCTTTGATCTGCCGGAGTGTGCAGCCCCCCCCCCCCCCCCCCCGGAGCACTGCTTTACTGCGATATAGCCGAATTTGTGTTATATCAGGTCGCATTATATTGCGGTAGAGATGTATAACTATTTAATTGGCTTAGATTTCTCTGCTACTGTGCTATCAGAGAAATAACATCCCAAATTATAACAATAAAGGAAATATACAAATTGAAATCTTAATTTTCCTGGACCAACATGTAGTCTTTTGATATTTGAAAATGTGCAGGATGTTATTCACAAGGTCAGATTAAATTATCATATTGGTTTCCTTTGGCCTTAAAATCTATTAAATCTATGAAAGTATTGTTTGATCATTAGCAAATAATATATTAGTAGCCGTGTTAGTCTGGATCTGTAAAAAGCGACAAAGAGTCCTATGGCACCTTATAGACTAACAGATGTATTGGAGCATAAGCTTTTGTGGCTGAGTACCCACTTCGTCAGACACAACTAATATATTAATAGTTTTTCATCTAATGTTATAAAAATATATTTTTTGTGTATAACTGGTTTAATAAAACACCTGTATGGATATTGTGTAGCATTCTAGTTAGTGACAAGTTCTGAAGGAACACAAATATGAATTTGGAGAACTATTATCTGTGGTGTGTAACCCACTTAAATCCGCCTCTGCACCAGATGACTAGAGGTGAGCTAATGTAACGTGGATTTTTTTTAACGATTCCAGAATCAGTCCTGGCAATAACAGGCTGGTAAGCCTAATTTCAGTACCAGGCAAATTGGTTGGAATATAGTAAAAAACAGAATTATCAGACACATAGATTAACATGATTTAGTACGAAAGAGTGAACATGGCTTTTGTAAAGGGAAATCATACCTCACCAATGTCGTAGAATTTTTTGAGGGGGTCAGCAAACATATGGACAAAGGTGATCCAGTGAACATAGTATACTTGAACTTTCAGAAAGCCTTTGACAAGATCCCTCACCAAAAGCTCTTAAGCAAAGTAAGTAGATATGAGATAAGAGGGAAGGTCCTCTCATGGATGAGTAACTGGTTAAAAGACAGGAAACAAAGGACAGGAATAAATAGTTTTCAGAATGGAGAGAGGTAAATAGTGGTGTCCCCCAAGCATCTGTTCTGGGACCAGTGCTGTTCAACATATTTGTAAATGATCTGGAAAAAGAGGTTAACAGTGAGGCGGCAAAGTTTGCAAACAATACAAAATTACTCAAGGTAGTTTAGTCCAAAGCTGACTGCAAAGAGCTACAAAGCAATCTCACAAAACTGGGTGGCTAGGACACAAAATGACAGATGAAATTCAATATTGATAAATGAAAAGTAATACATATAGGAAAATATCATTCCAACAATGTATACAAAACGATGGGGTCTAAATTAGCTGTTACCGCTCAAGAAAGAGATCTTGGATCATTGTGGATAGTTCTCTGAAAACATCCGCTCAATGTGTAGTGGTGGTCAAAAAAGCTAACAGAATGTTAGGAACCGTTAGGAAAGCGTTAGATAATCAGACAGTAAATATTATAATACCACTATATAAATCCATGGTATGCCCATACCTTGAATACTGTGTGCAGTTCTGGTCTCCCCATCTCAAAAAATATATATTAGAATTGGAAAAGGTATTAAAAATGGTAATGTTTAGGGGTATGGAATGATTCCATAGGAGGAGAGATTAAAAAGACTCAAACTGTTCAGCTTGGAAAAGAGACGACTAAGGGAGGTTATGATAGCGGCCTATAAAATCATGAATAGTGTCAAGGAAGTGAATAAGGAAGTGCTGTTTGCCCCTTCACGTAACACAAGTACTAGGGGGCCAACTGATTAAATTAATAGGCAGTAGGTTTAAAACAAAAGGAAGTATTTCTTCATACAACACACAGTCAACCTGTGGAACTTGTTGCCAGGCGATGTTGTGAAGGACAAAAATATAACTGGGTTCAAAAAAGTGTTAGATAAGTTCATGGAGGAAAGGACCATCAATGTCTATTAGCCAAGATGGTCAGGGATGCAACCCCATTCTCTGGATGTCCCTAAACCTCTGACTGCCAGATGCTGAGACTGGACAACGGTGGATGGATCACTGGATAATTGCCCTATTCTGTTCATTCCCTCTGAAGCATCTAGCATCAGCCACTGTCCGAAAACAGAATACTGGGCTAGATGGACCATTGTGTCCAGTCTTATGTTCTTCCAGCATTATGATCCAGGCATGCACATTTTACTAGGAGATAATGGAATGCAATCTAATCCTTTTCAGTCAATTTGTTTATATGCAAACTAGTTAGTTTATAATATCTCTTGCATGATGCTAGGGACAGCCAGACAATGGCACAAGTAGGCAGTTCATTTCTGTACTCCATTCAGAAGGCTGTCCATTTCACAGTTTCAGAATGCAAGGCCCTCATGAACCTATTATCAAGGAGGAGGGCAGGTAGTTTTGGCAGGGATAACGTGGAAAGTTGTTAAAATGTGCCAGTGCAGACTATTCTGAAACATCTAATTTTCTCAGAAAGAGACACGTTTTCAGTATACACAGAAAGCACTGACAGAATAAATTGTGCCAGATCGATAGAACTGTGTCAAGGCCCTTACTGTATCTGTTGTGGGGGCAATACTTTCAGAAGGTGACCAGGCAGCAAGATTGAAAGTCAGGGTAACGGAGGCAGGTAGGGAAGCTCCACAAATGTGATGGAGTGAAAAGGGGCTATTTCTTTTATACTCTAAATTAGCAAAAGACCAGTTCCTTCTAAAATCTAGAATTAATTTATTACCAGTGTAAATCCTTATCTGCAGATCCTAACTCACCAAAATAGTCTCATTGAGTCCCATGGAAATAAATAAGGTTTCACAGGACTGGCCCCAAAACATATATAATCCAGAAGAGCCGTGTTTGTTTTTCAGTTGTTAGTAACATTTTATTTAAAAAAAAATGAAATGTGTTTCACCACTTTTGTAGTGTTCGTCTCCCCAATTGTTTCAGCTCTGTTCTTCTTCCTCTTGTTCTTTTTTCATTGTCTTCTCTTCATGGTAGATCCTCAAAGCTCTTTGTTATAATAATGAAAATGTACAAAAAACCTCTGTCACAGCTTGTTTCTCTGCTTTGAGTTATGGATATAGATGATATTCTAATGCACAAACTGGGCTTCTCTGTACATAGCACAAACATTTAAAAATCGGGACACAATTTCAAACCAAAGTGAATGCTGAATATCAACCTGGATTTGATCTTGTTTTGTAGCTGGTGTTTTGGTGTTTTCACTCTATCACTTTCCTGTGTGCCTGTCACAAACCCAACACACATTGTAGATTCATTCAGTTCAATTTTATTCTGATTTTAAATAACAGTGATAAAATAAGGGGAGTAGTCTGGGAATTCCTAATGCTAAAGAAAACACAACACAATCTTTTCACTGAGAATCTGAAAAGTTTTAAAACTGTTAAATGACAAGAATACACAATAAAGACAAAAGAGACAACTTAAGACAATATACTTTCTGTACACTGGGGTAAAAATTGCATAGTAGTCTCATCAGCCTTTGTTGTAGGATGGATTGCTGCTCAAGAGAGTTCTGCATGTGTTTTGCCACTTTGTGTACTACCACTTTTATTCCTGGGAGAACTCTGCTCCAAAAAATTAAAAATTCCGTTCCCAATATTTTAAAATTCTGCGTATTTTATTTGTCAAAATAACAATATAATCAGGCTAGTTTCAATTATTTTCGTAATTTATTTCAAAATACCTGTTAGCAAGTATGTCTGTAACAATATAGACAACAAAAAAGATGCAGGAAATGTTTTTTGACAAATAGATTCCTTACTAGGCGTATTAATACAGAACTTTGAGTCATATTCATTTAAACTACAATACAGAACTGTATTTCCCACACCCCTCAGAAGCAGTGGAAAGGTTTCAGGGGGTCGGGGTAATGGAAGAACTGAGAGAGAGGGAAATAATTGCTGGCAAGGAGCCTGGGAGTGAACTGGGAGGGTTATTGGGTGTGGGTGGGAGAAGTATGGAACTTTTTTTGGGGGGGAGGAGACCCTCCCCCATGCAGACCCTGGCTTACTCCTAGCCTCTCCCATTCAGTCAGGCACATCTGCTCCTGTCCCTGGGTGTCCCTGCACATCCCTGCCCCATCCCCATATATCCCTGCACCCTCACTCAGATACCACTCCTCCCCTCCGTCCCCATGTCCCTGCACCTCCATTCAGCCACTCCTCTTTTCCCATGTTGGCCATACTCCCACTCGGCCACCTTATCTCCATGTGTCCCTGAACCCCCATTCCCGTTTGGCCTGCACCCCCACTTAACAGCCCCTGGCTCAGTGCTGTCACGCCACTAGCTCCTGTGTCCCTCCCCCAGTTTGTCATCCCTCCCACTAGCCCTTCTGAATAGGGTTTCCATGTTTCCAGTTTTCGACTGGAACGAAAAGGGATCCTGGCAGCTCTGCTGACCAGGCCACTGCAAGTCTGGTCAGCGGGGCTAAGGCAGGCTCTGTGCAGCTCCCAGAAGCAGCCACCACGTCCCTGTGGCCCCTAGGTACAGGGGCGGCCAGGGGGCTCCATGCGTGGCACCACCACCCCCCAAACGCCGGGTCCACAGTGCCTATTGGCTGGGAACTGTGGCCAATGGGAGCTGTGGGGGCAGTGCCTGTGGACAGCGCATAGAGGGCCCCGGCCCCTCCACCTAGGGGCCGTAGGGACATGCCATCCACTTCTGGGAGCTGCGCAGAGCCAGGGCAGGCAGGGAGCCTGCCATAGACCCACTGTGCCGTGGACTGGGAGCCGCCTGAGGTAAGCGCCACCCGGCCGCAGCCTGCACCCCAAACCCTCCCCTGCCCCTCAACCCCCTGCCCCAAAATCGGAACCCTTTCCCATACCCTAATTCCCTCCTAGAGCCCTCACCCCCCAACCCTCTGCCCCAGCCCAGAGCCCCCTCCTGTACCCCAAACCCCTCATCTCCAGCCCCACCCCAGAGCCTGCACCCCCTCCTGCACCCAAGCCCCATCCTGGAGCTCTGATCCTCACCCACACTCCAACCTCTTGCCCCAGCCTGGTGAAAGTGAGTGAGGGTAGGGGAGAGCCTGTGATTGGGGGAGGGAGATGGAGTGAACGGAGAAGGGGCAGGACAGGGTTGGGGCCTCGGGGAAGAGGCGAGTAAGGGTGTTCGGCTTTGTGCGATTAGGAAGTTGGCAACCCTGCTTATGAACCCCCCATGTGCCCCCCCACTGTCCATCTCTCCATATCCTGTCTCCCCTCCCCTCCCCTGGTCTCGTGGGCAGGGTGCTGTGAGGAAAGCAGCCTCTTCTTCTCCCTATCCACAGCTTCCTGCCCTCTGATCTGGTGCCACAGCAGCCTCTGGTGGGCAAAAGGTGTAACTGCAGCACCTGTCCAGAATCTATTTTCTGCAGAGACAAAAATCTTCAGGGGACGTGAATTCTGCACATGCACAGTGGCACAGAATTCCACCAGGAGTATATTCTTTGGCTCTCCTTTTGGAAATTTGATGCTTGTTTTCTGTTTCAGCATAAGGCCAGGTGTCAGATCTTCATGAATGCCTTACATAAGACATAAATCATGGTTGCTGAAAACAACTTGTTTTTAGAGTGTGTTGTATTTCTTGGCCTACCACATCATGCTTCATGGGTCGCTTGTGCATTGCTTTTATTTCATGAACAAAAAATGCCAAAATGTTATTTCTAGTGTAAAATATTTGTTTCTTAGTTGCTGCACTGCAGCAAACTATTTTTGAGGAAGCCCTTAGTGATTCTGCAAGCTGTTCATACCAGTGCAGCCCTGTGCCTCTGAAAAGCCCCTTTGAATGGGTAGCATGCAGGGTTAGGGGACTTAGAGGGCAAAGCTGTGCTTGTGATAGTTTTTGTTTTTTGCTTGTATAACGTCAACAGACCCCGGTCGTCGTTGGCCGGGATCAAACCCTGGGACCTTGGGATCTTAACGCATGAGCCTCTACTGCATGAGCTAAAAGACACATGTCTCTTAGCCAAAGCTGTAGCAGTCTCATCAATGTCGAGCTGGTTTAGCTGCCACTAGAAGGGAGCAGATTGCCACACCAAGCAGGTATGGGTTACATTTGCTTGCTTATTTATTCTTAATTCTGAGGGCTTGATTTACCCAGTGAAAGCAGGAGTGAAAGCCAATGGAGTTGTTCCAGTGTAGAACCAATGTAAATGTGATCAGAATCAGGATGGTAGACTATAGTGTAAAAGACACGAAGAAACCTAAGGAAACGAATGACTGATCTTCTTTCATTCCCTGTGGAACACTTAAACATGGTCAGTCAAACCCACATTTGTGTCTGAAATTTTTTAACTGTTTTATTTTGTTTGCTTTAAGGATTTTTCAGCACTTTTGTATAGTCAGTTTTACTGTTTTGACTGTATGGGGCTGTTATCTGTTTCCCCTTTTGTTTTTTTAGGGTTATCACAGTGACAGAGAGAGGAAACATATGATTGTAAAATGGCAGAGATTGCCACAGGGTCTCAGAGCAGGTGTAGAAATGGAAGCTATTTTAAACTCATTTTTACAAATTGACTAGATTACAAGATGACAATGTCTCCTTTGATCAAGTCATGAAAACAAAATAGTTTATTACCTCTTGGCACTCCCGTCATAAAAATTATCCAATTCTCCAAAGCTGCTGGAGTCTTTCAGAACTGATATTCAACAGCCATCTTTGACAGTAAAGTATACTCCCAAAAAAGCTTGTTCTTGGCAAAAATAGAGATTAGATAGATCCTCCAGGGGTTTAAAAATGACTCATTTTTCGTATTTCTCCTTATTAGCCTTATGTGTGGCTTGCCTTAGTACAAATTATTACATTAAAACTCAGTTCAAATAAGTCGTCCCCCCCACCTCCCATTTTCCCCTCAGTACTTTCTCTCAAGTTTCAAAGCAGTTCATTGAGGTACTTCTTATACCATTTTTACCACTTCTTCTCAAAGAAGGGAAGTTATTTCTGTAGCTGCACCTAATTAAATGACATGCCCCACTATTTATATAGATATATAATGTGTATGTATGTACAAATGCACATGTACACAAACTCTTCTGGAGTTACTGTTTACTATCAGATAAAATAATAATGTATATTTTTTTCATGTATAAAGATATCCTAGGTGGTCACACAGGTCCCCAATCATCAAGAGCAACCAGCCCTACTATGGGGCAGGCAGAAAAAATAAAGCGAAAGCTTGTGGATCTTGGGTAAGCATTTATTTATTTAAAAACTAGATTACTATTAGAAGGGAATGGAAAGCTAAGTTTCAAATGACATTTGTTGATGGTCTCTAATCTTGTTATAGGGCTCCCTTGAGAAGGAGTTCCCACAAGGGCAAGAAATGGAAAGAGAGAGAAGTCATTAGGGTGGCCTGTGGCACCAGGTATGGGTAAAACAACAAAGATGTTATCTGTCTCATCCCAAAATCCTCGGCAAAACTGTGCTATCCAGGAGATGAAACCACTGATAGTCCACCTTTCCTGTGTGTATTGCTAAAATAAAGTTATACCCCGGGGGCCAAATTCTGCTCTTATTAGCTTCCATGAACCCCTGTTATAGCCAGTTGTTTTTAAGGAGAAACTGACATTGATGGGAGAATATTTTAACAAACAGCAAAATAATAAGTACTCATACTCTAAAAATAGATTGAGCCACATAATGCCCAAGATAGGCCTATGCGCCCATTGACAACGATGGGAGTGGCACACATAGATTAGTAGAATTCACACACACATACCTATATAAAATATTAGGGCTGTCAAGCGATTAAAAAATGAATCACGATTAATCGTACTGTTAAACAACAAAATAATACGGTTTATTTAAATATTTTTGGATGTTTTCTACATTTTCAAATATATTGATTTCAATTACAACACAGAATACAGAGTGTACAGTGCTCACTTTATATTTATTTTTTATTACAAATATTTGCACTGTAAAAAAAACAAAAGAAAAGATATTTTTTCAGTTCACCTAATACAAATACCTTAGTGCAATCTCTTTATCATGAAAGTTGAACTTACAAATGTAGAATTATGTACAAAAAATAACTGCATTCAGGCTGAGAATCAGTAAATAGTGAAATATAATCCTGATCATTCATTTCTAATAGCCTTTCATTTTTCACTGCTGAATATGCCTGCTTTTGGATTCAGTTGTTGAAGGCAAAGATTGTTATTGCCTCTCTCAAAATTCATGAGCTTTTACAACTCTCATTATGCCTCTGTAAACGGGAACATTATTATCACTGTGTAACGTTTTAAAGACTGCTTGTACTTTCCTTTGCTTCTGATACTAAAGAATTTGCTTCTCAAGATCTTTGGATTCTAGGGAAGGATGCTTTCCCTAGAATCCAAAGATGAAGAAGCTCTTTGAACGCAAGTGACCGATCCCATGACAACATCCTATTATAATGCTTTGTTCCCATTAGAGCGACTGATTGATGTAGAATTAATCATTTTGTCAGATATATGCTTCATGCACTATTTTGCCATTGTTGGCATTTGTACTGATAGTACTCTCCTCTGTGACCACCACTGGTCATAGATAAATCAGAACTGCCTCAGTTCTGCAATGCAGGTGGGAAACATGAGCTCTCCTGCCCATGTAGCAGAATGAGCCTACATGTTATCAAGCCCAGCAATGTAGAGAACACCTCTATTCTTCCCTGCACAGCAAGATTTTAGGAAAGATCTGGGGTAAGCTTAAGGGAGGAGCAGGAGTGAGTCTGATGGATCTTCCACTGTGTGGATGGCCATCTTTACTGGGGAGGGGGATTCCTGCTCTGCAGCTGTGGGTGGACCTTATGCCAAACGTGGCTACTCATTGGCCTAGAGCAATCAGGCTTGTCTGCTCCAGCTGGAGAACAGCTGATCATTTTCTGCTTACTGTAGTTAAATAAGCTGCTTTTTTTTACGAGCTGAAGTTGCATTACATGTTTTTGTAAACGTACATGGTCATTTGCCCAGCATTTCTCTGGGCTGGCAATAGAGTTCAGTTAGTATTAATGGCCTGTACTTTGAGATATGGTACGCTCAGAAAAAACAACACTTAGGCACTGTTCAGTTCTCATCTACCACCAGCTTGCTTTGGTGGTCATTTACCCTCTCATTACCTCAGTTTCTCTATCTGCAAAATGTTGCAATACTTCCTACTTCACAGAGCTGCTGAGGATTAATAAGTAGGTAAATGGTTGTAAATCAGTTTGAAGGCTTGAAGTGATAAGTATTACTTCCCCTTCTTAAAAATACTGCAGCATGCTAATATATGGGGATATTTGGAAATTGAAATTTTAAAATAAATATGGCTCTAGGTTTTGTACAATCATTATAACTACATCCAGATTTCATTAGAGCAAATAAACGTCTCCACCCAACAAAATATACTTAGCTCCGTGTGCCTGCTCTGAAACCCTAATAAGCCCTCTTGATCTAGATTGTATTATTCTAAAGTTAGGGTAACCAACTAAAACGATGTGTATGCATGAAAGAAGAGCCTTTTGAAGTGTCCCAGCCTTACGAATATACCCACCATATACAGATAAAAAGCATTAGAAAGACAGAGGGCTAAAATCCTGCTCTGACACCACTATAAAATTCAGGGGGACTCCATTAATTCCAATGGAGTTATGCCAGATTTACATTGGTGGCCAAGGGTGCTGAAACAATTTGTATAGTAGGAGTGCTGATTGCTATTGAACCAAACTGTAAGCCCTCTCTGTGATGGAAACCACTTCAAGCCAGGGGGTGCTCCTGCACCCCAAGTTCTAGCACCTATGCTGGTGCAACTAAATACAGACTTTTGCAGTGAGATCCGGGGGCAGAGTTAAATACATGTATTTTAAAGCAATAGAACCATTCAATTCTGAAACAGGCTGTCATAAATCCTGCTCAAAAGGTATCTCAAATTATAGCCAAAACTCATGAGCCAAATTCTGGCCTCAGTTAGGTCCCAGCAGCCTCAGTGATTCTCGAATGTAAAATCTTTGGGCCAGGGGCCAAGACTTTATAGCTTGTCCATAAAGCACCTAACACACTTGGACACAATATAGGTAATAATTTACCCTGTTATTCTTATAACTGTTAGCTTTTCCTCAGTGATGACATTCCATTCATTCTATTTTTGTTTTAGCAAAAGGCAAGCTCATCATTTGATTAGGCTTACCTAAAAAAAACTTAATATAGAAAAGTCTTTAAAATTTATATCAGGATAGTGATATTACCTATAGAGAACTTGAGTTCAAAAACTACCCTTTTCTCCCTTTATCTAATGGTATGTTTTCAGAATGCCAATACCTACAAGTTATTTTAGTGTTCAACCATGTTTTTAGAAGTAATTACTCTTTTTGTAATTATGTTATTTTAAATAATTATTAATTTGTTTATTGAGTTTTATACCCTAACACAGATCCCGGCTCCTTTCTCTTAAACAGGACCACTAGAGAGATGCTGGAGAGCTCAGCAAGCAATGCATCTATGTCAGAGCGATCCTCCTCTCTCCCCTATAGCATACCATTCACATGGTATGGAGAGAGTGGCAGGGGATCCAATTCTTCCAGCAACCTGCCTTCATCTAGCAGCTCAACTGAACCATCCTCTGAAAATCTAAGTCCAGCTAAAAAAGAGTCCAAGGTAGAAAACAAAAAACTACTGTATTCCCAGTATGTGGGAAGCTCAATGCTTCAGGAGAAATAAAGAGCCAATGTGGTAATACTGCAATAAACAATGCATGGTGTTCATTGTACAGTAAAAACACATCATTTTTAATACTACCATTCCAGATTGTATATTCCTTTTTATTCCGTCTCTCTTTCGATGTATGTTACTAGTAAGATAGGTATGATGTGCTGCACCATACCAAATGGCACCAGTGAAAAATAGCATTTTTATCCACAGAACAAATGCTAGATTTGTGTATTAAATTACAGATATTTTACTGCATTCTTCAGGACTGATTGTCAAGGGGAGGGAATATCTAACGCCGTTTAACCTCTCAAAGTGAGATGTTTGCAAACTAAGAAATGTCAATAATGTACACTGTTTGCAGTGTTGTTGTACCCTGTCGGTCCCAGGATATTAGAGAGACAAGGTGGGTGAGGTAATAGCTTCTATTGGACCAGCTTTTGTTGGTGGAAGAGATCACTTTCGAACTTCACTGTTAGTTATTTGCCTTTTTTCCACAATTTCAAATCTGCCTTTTGCACATGTTGGATATCAGATTTAATTCCATTTCTGAAAATATTTGAAGTTAAAAACATGAATTATTTAAAATATTTCTGTGATTCCTTTCTATGTGCACGAAAGCTTTCAGCATGATAGCCCTAAAATGTATTGTACATAACTTTCCTGTGTTGTTTAATCTGTTTTCATCTGTGGGAAATATTTCTCTAGCAGAATATACCTTGTTAGAGCCTGTGCACATCACTATTTATATTGGGCTGGAAAGGAAACTGAAGTGGTTCTGACCCTCCTTTTCAGGAGTGAGACTCCAAGTGACATTCATTTTTCACATATGCAGTAGCAATTTTCGAAGTTTTCAAGGGCATTTACCATTCCTTAGGGCCTACAAAGGATCCTACAAGATTGCAGAACTCTGACTGGAAACAAAATCTTACCATTATGCGGAGAGAAATTACCTGTTATGGATTAAGCAAAAATAGGGCACATAAAAGTGACACAGGGTGTGTGTGTGTGGAGGGGGATTTTCAAAGGGATAAAGAGTATAGTTGGGTGTACCCAACTTTCATGTGATGTCATTATCCCACTAGTTCTCCAGAGGGACTTCCAGCAGAAAAGGGGAGGTCAAGGCTTGATATTCTTCATATTTTTTTAAACAAGCTAGTTGAAAAACGTGTGGGTATTTTTGTTGTTTGTTTCTTTGCACTGACTTACACTTTTTACATTATTGCACGTTCGTCTCTGGATTTTAACACCAAGGATGTGGAGCCTGGATCTGTTTGTTTTTTATTGACCCTCAGGCGCGTCAGGAATTTCTTAATTTTTGTTGTTTTGAAATTGAACTGTTTTCCAAACTCTAATGCAGATCTGTTGCCAATTGTTGTGTTCCCCAATGGTGATTTTTATGAATTTCTAGGAATATATATGAATCATGGAGTAATATTTTGCTCATCCTTGCTATACAGTATAATATTTGTCATTTCATTTTTAAGGAAAATGTCTATTTTGTGGTTACTGTTGCAGTGAATAGCAGCACCTAACATCAGAAGGTCTCCTTTACCTTCTGTCTTATCTAAAGGTTTAGGCAAAGAGTTTATTTAGGGCCCAATCCAAAATGGATTCACAGGATGATTTTCTTGCCTTTTCAATAGTGACTTTCATTTCTCCCTCATAATCCACCCTTTCTCCTACCCATTGTGTAACTGCATGTGCTGTGTTTGTCCCAAATGTGTGGAGGGCAGGCATTCTGGAAGACTGCAAATGCTATTGATCAGCCATGAGAAGCAGTGAAGTTGGCAGCCTCAGAAGGGGCAGGGAGTGTCATCTCTAAGTGGAAGCCTGGAAATTGCTCTCAGACATCTTTGTTACTAAGACACTAACCTGGCAAAAATGTCTCTTAAGTACATACCACAGTAATATGTTGTTTGCACTGTTTTTGTAGCTGTGTTGGTCTCTCTAATACCACAGTAATAGACATATCACATATTATTTCACAAATCATTAACAGTAATAAAGATTGGGCGTCCTTATAATAATTGGTTCAATAAATTATTGAAATCACTCCTGAACTATGCCAGCCTGGAGGGAAAAAGCAAGTCTCCTACAAGATGTGTGTATAAGATCTTATGTTGACTTTGACCCATCTTTTTGTCCTCAGAATTTCACATTCACTGATGACTTCAGTCCCAGCAGCACAAGCTCAGCTGATCTGAGTGGTTTAGGAGCAGAACCGAAAACCCCTGGTTTCTCTCATTCCTTAGCATTATCATCAGATGAGGTATGTCTCTGTCATTCTTACAATGGGCAAGAGTTAATTTCTTTCTCCAATAGGATTTTTCTTAATAAGTATTCAGATGATAGTTTTTCTAGAAAACTTCATTGGAAAAGAATAATATGATTCCTGGTTTGCCTTTTATTACAGTATTTTTCATACTTCAGTATATATAGGAAATAAAATAGGGAAATAACAAAATAAGATTGGATTCCTAACAGGGCATTGGAGCTGTGCTCTGGCTCCGCTCTAGCTCTAGGCAAAAACCTGCAGCTCCACTGCTCCGGAGCTGCTCCGCATTCCAGCTCCGGGCTCTGCTCCAAATCCCATGCCTTTGCCACCATTTCATTTCTGTATATTTTTCCTATATTTACATTTAAGTACATGCAAAGGGACCAGTATACACAGTTTGTTAATGTCATTTGTTAAAATAAATATAACTGGGATGCCTTTGAGGGAATATGGAGTGTGGGCTAGCTCGGGTGTAGAGGTCTGGTATAGGCAGACCAGCTGGTGAAGCCATTTATGATTGAATTTTAAGGACAAAACTTCAGCGGTGCCTCCACCCAACCTCCGTGTGTGTGATGAGTAAAAAATCACCCATCTGTGCAGTTTTTGCACATTATTACACATGTCTATAATATGTAAACTTTATATCATGCACACTTGCATTCAGTTTGTGCTTGGTTTGTGCAGGCACAGTAGAGTTGACCTAAATTCTGTGCTGTTTTTTGACCAGAGGTTTGTCTTGTTTTGTTTTTGTGCTAGTGTGCAAAAATTGTGCCCATTGGATTGGGTGCCAAAATTACATGTCACAAACAGAAGCTATGTTTTGAAAATGGGGTCCTAAACCGAGCTTGCTAACGGCACTGGGCCAGCTCCTCTGCGGAGCTACAGTTACTTACACTAGCGGAGGATGGGGACTGCTGACTCACTGAGCAGCAGATCGTGTCTCGGTCTCATGTGAACCCAGATGAGGTGCAGAGGAGCATCTTTATCTTTTTATAAACACAGAACCTGTAATCCACGGTAAATGTTATGGTGAACTCCATATTTTCTTATGTGAGATACATGCCAGAATTTGCTCTAGAGAGCTTAATTCTGAAACATCTGTTTCTATTATTTTAGGGCACTTATGTTTGTTATTAATATATTACTACTGATTAATATTAATGCCTGCTCTGCATGTGTTTAAAAGGAGCTGACTGTTACATACCGCCACAGTTGTCAAAATTTAAGTCTACGAGGCTAGAAGTCCTATAGACGCAACTTAATATGGTAGGAATATTGCTGCTGTTTAAGAGTAGATGTTTTCTATGCCCACAGTAGACTGCTGGGCAGTGGTCTATGTGAGAATAGCAAACTGTAAAGATCTGTTCATTTAGGCTCATTCATTCTACATGATCTTTCTATTTTTGACAGTACATTTCACTAAAACCTACATTATTAAATATTTTTGCTTTCTTATTATTTCACATAATTCTTATTGTGCTATGTATCTTAGTGTAGATAATACTCTGTATCCAGTACGCCAAATGATAAGTTTGAAAATGCTTCCATTTTTCTTTTTAAGCCCTCTCTCCTAATACTTTGCTGTCTCTGCAATATCCAATATAAACAGGCCTATAAAAATAAAATAAAATAATGGTCTCTCTGTTCTCTGCTGCATACTAAATAGCAGTTTCTGAATCAGTCAGTGTGTCCAGTGAGTGCTGCAGAGGATACCTACCCAGCCCTTGTTGTAGGGGATGCTGCTTGGATGAGTCTTTAGCCATTCACTGCTGACTGCTACAGATCTGGGGTTATTACTGGCACTGCCAGGAACCTCTCCCACAGACCTCCCTGCTGGAGACGACATAACCACTTGTGAGGCAAAAGAATGATAAGCAAGGGGAGAGGAGGAACACACATTCTTATTCCACTTCATACCCCAGAAATTGAGGGTCTTTGCTGCTTCCGTTGTAGTCATTGGCAAAGCTCCCATTGACCAGTGGTGCAGGATCAGGACAGGCCCTAACTAGAAAATTGTGTGCGTTGTAGTTAAGCTTTTAGCATAACCTTTCTGGGTTTGGAAATAGTTTTAACAGCACTCTGTTTTTCAATAACCGGATGTTTGCAAATCGCGGTGCTGCCCTTGCCTGAACTCTCTCGCACGCTATTACATGTTCTGTATTTTGTTTCTATAATGCTTTTCTTTCCCATTTCTTTGTTGCTCCCTCACTCAGAGCCTGGATATGATTGATGATGAGGTGAGATACTAGTGAGCTCTTTGTGGTGGACTGTGTGACCGTGGCGTGGCAATTTGTCATCTCATTTGCAGATTTGCATTTTTGATCTTATTCTGTTGTGCAGCAAATCTCCCTGTTAAAGCACAAACACAAGCCCACAGGTGTCACCCTCACCCTTCCTGCTGCAGTTTTCGGGCTTATAGCAAATTACATTCCTTGTGGTTTATTGAGGTGTTTTGTCGGGGCTGGATTCCAGAACAAGTACACTGGACTGGATCCTCCGCTGTGCTGAGCTCATGCTTGGTGCAGAGTAGGCAAAAGCTTAGGGTTTAGGGTTTATGCCATCTTTCCCCATCCTTGATCCAGGGGCCTGCTGGGGGCTGAGTCAGCCCCCAGTGCAATTTAAACCAGCCTAAAGACTGTTCTAAATTACGCCAACTGCAGCGGTCCCATAGCAACTGCTTCACTGATCAAGGATTGATCAGAGCATCATGTGTTCCAGCTCAACACCAGCATACCCCACATGCGGCACAGGGGGGAGGAGCTATGCCGGCTTCACATCACCCAGGAATCCCCAGCTGTCTCCTTTAGCACAGCTTTCCTGCTGTTTCCTTCACACAGCACAGAGCAGCCAACTCAGGGGCCAAGGATATGGCTTACTGTCTGTTCTGTACTGGGACTATGTGTCGTCTCATAGTCTTCCATAGACAATAACTTTGGCTATTTATTATCATCATCTTGAATTTTGGAGTGGTTTTTTTAAGGAATTTTTTGAATTTCATATTTTAAACTTTCCAAACATACTGTAATGCTCCTTTAAGGTAGACCACAACATTCCAGTATATCCTTAAAAACATTCTGTCCAAAGACATGTTAAAAGATTAAAACCTGGAGAGGGGATGAGAATCTTCCCATTGTGAGTTGTGCCGCCTAGCCCTAGTCAGTCATTGTCTGTGACTTCCTCTTTCTTGTGCCTGCATACAGAAAACTAAAATTACCAAGCTATTTCTGTTGCACTATGTGATATCTGGGTAGATACTGTTGTAATATATTGGTGTATCACTACTGAAGTGTTGTAATGAAGATAATACAAATACCTCTACTGTAGTGTTGCAAGTATGTGCAGCAATAAGCCATTACTAGTCAGTTTTGCCCTTTTAATTATATGCATCATATTTTTGTCACAGATCCTTGATGATGGACAGTCTCCTAAACACAGTCAGTGTCAGAATCGTGCTGTCCAGGAATGGAGCATACAGCAAGTTTCCCACTGGTTAATGAGCCTCAACTTTGAACAGTATGTTTCTGAATTCACCGCCCAAAACATTAATGGAGAGCATCTCCTTCAGCTGGATGGGAGTAAGCTTAAGGTAATGGACTATCTTGGGGACAAACTTTGAATGTTGTGTATTGTCACTGGAGATATTCTTAGAGAAAAAGAGAATTCCTTAGGAGTACAAAAAAGGACTGTGTATGGAATGAAGACAGACTATAATAATAGACATGATACAGAGGGCCAGAGTATTACTAGAATCATTTAGACCCATTTTTAAAGAAATTGAGGCCCATTTGCTTTGCAAAAAATGTGGGTGTACAATGTACCCACATCTGCATGCACAGCTCAGATAATTGCATGCATAAGTGGTATTAGCATGCACATATTTCTCATCCAACTCCATTTTGTAAAAATGTGAGCCATGTAGGATGTTAAATATCAGCACAGAAGAAGTAGAGATAAAATATCTGTAGCCTTGGCAGAATTCAAACTTTTGTTATAATTTTCAGCAAATAATATCTGTTTATTCTCAAGCATTTTTTTCCAGTTTGCATTGATTTCAATTCTCACAGTTGCAAGAAATTTATGGGTGGGCGAGTCAGATAGTAATTATTTGATGAGAGTGTCTATACTGAGATTCAAGAAGTTAAAGCTTTATAACTGTTAAAACACAAATTGTTAACAGCACATTTAAGGATATTTACTTCGAATATTTTGAAATCAACCTCTGAAAAGTTCTCAAGCCGCGTTTTTCTCACTTTTGTCTGTTAATTTCTGTTGTTACCAATGGAAATATTTTCCCCCAGTTTGTGTGTGTATGGTGAAATCAGCGTTTACTGACATTTACCGATTGAAAAAAATCAAATCCTTCCAAGCCTAAATATTGGACTGCTGGTGAAGAGAGTGTCTTATGCAGCTTTACCTTTTTTCATCAGTCCATTTATATGCTTCATTGTCAGCCTCTTTCTACCACACATTTGTCTTTCATATATATCAGGGAAGGGGTTGACCATGGATAGTATATTAGAACTAGATACACAGTTTAAAAGCTTTGATATACAAAGTGTGCATTAATTTGTTGCAATGAAATTATGAGCATATTGCTGATAAAATAAATAAAATCTGGCGTCATAGGCGCTCAGCATATGTGAAATTCAGGCCCTTAGTGTCTCAGTTGGGCACACAAAATTTACCAACTATTTGAAAATTTGGGTTTTAACCTTTCTATATCTCCAGGATTTTTTATGGGGGAAAGAATGGTCTCGTGGCAAAAGCAAAGGCTGGGACTCAGGAAATATGGGGTCTGTTCCTAGCTCTGCCACACACTTCTCCGATGCTGGGCAAATCACTTAACCTCTGTGTGCCTGTGTTTCTCAGTTGATCAGAATCATTAATATTCTATAAAATGTTTTGCTTTCCTTATGTGCAAGGCAACATACAATAGAAGGGCAAAGTATTATTTTCAGTGCATTAACTTGAATTCCTGTTTCCTACCTGACTTTAATTCAAGTTTTCACTGTCTTCTAGTTTAGTTATGTTATTATTTAATTTACATAATTTGGCCATATAAATGAAACTGTATGGGATTCTTTAATTCTCTTTCTTTCTTTAATATTAGGCCCTTGGTATGACATCTTCCCAGGACAGAGCAATCATTAAAAAAAAGCTAAAGGAAATGAAAGTGTCCATCGAGAGAGCTCGAAAAGCTCAAGAAAAAATGGAAAAGCAAAGGGAAAAGCTTAGGAAGAAAGAACAAGAGCAGCTTCAAAGGAAGTCAAAGAAACTAGACAAGTCTTCATCAGATGCAACAGAGGGCGCTAATGAGCAATGATGAGCCAGAACTACTACTATGTTAGTTAATGTGGAGATGCTTCAGGCAAAGAAACTCAAGTTGTCTACAGTACCCCTCCCATTTTCTTGTGGTCATTACACAGGAATATGTACACAAATATGATGCTATAAATCGAATGAATAGGGAAGTTTATATTGTTTGGCTACATTTTCCTGCAGTTACAATACACACTCTTATTTTTGATCTGCTGAACAATCCAAAACCATTATTTTATTTTATTTGTTATTGTTGTTATTTGCAGGCCAAGTATCCTATTTTGGAGAAACATTGAGGGGTTTTCCTTTCAAACTGCTATTTTGTATTGGGCTGCTTGTGTTTGGTCACATTGGTAACCAGTGTGACAAAGAGGGATGTGGTCCATTGCATCACAACCACATTTTGAACAGGATCCCTGTGGTAGATTGCAATGATCAGTGGAGATTTTTGATTTTGGGTAACTGGAGTTGTTCCCACATCTGTTACCATTGACTCATCTTTCTAACTGGAATCTCAACTCTTTCACTGACTCTGATATTTAGTTCTGTCTGCTGGAACAGGCTACAGCTCGCATCAGTACCTTGAAATGCCACTGTTTTGCAAACTCGGTTGTTCAGTGATTTGTAATTATATGCTGGAGTTAAGGACAGGAGAGTCATTATCTTTTCTGGGCAACAGAGGGGAGGTTGACACGCTTGTGAACTGTACAGTAATTTAATACGAGAAGGAGGTAAAGCTGCTTTACAAGGGGTTCTGAGGGTAACATTTACCCTCCCAATATCTGAGCAAGGCTGACTTTCTAACCTTGGCACAACAGCTAGATCTGTAGAGAACACTGGTCATTGTGCTCATGGGGTATACAGATAAACTTTCCTGTAACACGCTATAAGCTTCCTTTTTAAACAGATTCTGGAAAAAAAATGGGTGTTTGGAGGGGGTTGTATTTTTAAGGAAAATACCACAGCTTCAGGTTCCGTCTCCACTGAGCGCTGGGGGCAGCGAGCTTTGTGCTCTGACCTGCAGGGCTGTGATCTAATCACAACTGCTGTCTGCTGAAATGATCTCCAAATCGGAGCCTGCTAAAGGCTTTCAGTTTTCAATGAAGTGCACTTTAAAAAAAAAAAAAAAAAGAAAAGAAAATGCTGTTCAAATCAAAACAAGATTTCCTAATATTAAGGCCAACTAATATAGGCTACAATACGGAAGAAGGCTACTAAATGCAAAGCTGTCATGCACTACCTGTTTTAAATAGAGTGTCCAGAGGACACCCCCCACTAAAAATTCAGCCTTGAGGCTTACTTTGCAGAATGTTTGGAATGCTTAAATTGGCTGTTGCGCTACATACTTCAGAGATTTCTCATATAGAGATATGTCTATTAATGAAGCAAACAGTATAGTCTGGCACTGTGTGGTATTACAGTCTCTCAGCAGCCTCTATTTAAATTTTCATTATTTCTCCAAATGAATAGGACGACAATGAACAAGCTTACATAATGGGAAGACGAAGATATTACATTATTGCTTTATAGTCAATGCTTACTGTATAGTAGCATTCATAGGTTATAGCAACATCCGTTCCCTTCAATGCATTCCATAGGTATTGACATAAGTACTAATCTCTGTGTAGTCCGTCATGCCAGGAGTTAACTCTTGTTTTGTTAGTTATTAATGCAAAATTAAAAACTTGGAGTTTCAGCAGACTGAAAGTTAACTGCACATGCTGAATGATTTTTAAAGGGATTTTTTCCCCATCGTATATTTTGACATTTACCTTTTTTTTTTTTAGCTCTTCTGAAGCTCAGAGTTCTGGAATGTCTTTACTGGGATGCTATGCTCATGTTATCTAACATTTGTCAAATTTTCATTTGAATGATAATAGTATTTTTACCTGTAGAAAGCTCTGTAAATAGATGTAACTTAGTTCATTCCGTGCGAATAATCTGACAAATCTACTTAGTAATGGCTTCCTTTTTGTTTCCAAATCTACTTTCTACATGTTTCTAGTATATATTTCATTGATCTATAGACATAAAGTAATGAAACTGCTGTGAAGAACACTCTATTAAAACAGCGTTGATATTTCTGGTAGGTCTTGGTGTTTCCTAATGCTGCCAGAGAGAAAAAGAGGCCATTAGTGGAGAAATATAATTGTGGGGAGAAATCATCTCTTCAGTTGAATCTTTCTATCTCCTTTCTAGGAGACAAATTATACTACAGTGTCATGGCGACCTGGTGAAATTAATGCTCAGTTATTTTAGGAGCTTATGAAGTTATATTTAGGTAAGAGAAAGTTATCTGGAAGAAACTGGAAATGTACTATTTTAAATACAATGTTGATTAATGCATTAGATAATTATTTTCTCCTTAAGTTATGTTTACATGATGGTAATGTTTTAAGTGGTTGTACATAATAGACTGTGGGCGTGTTCCTATTTATGTTCTTTGTTTTCTTAAAAGCCCAAGGCAGACTACTGTGTGTTATGCATTGATTTTTCATTCTTGCTGTTTAGAGCAGTGTCTAGTTAACCTCGTTGTAAATCAGGTTCTGATTCTGCAGATAGCTAATTTGATTTATGTGCTAGTAATTATTGTTTTTACTGTTTTATAGAAACTTTAGAGCTAAATGGTGAATTTAAACTTTTTGTAATTATTTGAGTTTAAAATCTAACTTTAAAAATAGATTTAATCAGTTAAAAATAAAAGTATAAAATGCAAAGTGACTAATGAAAACAAAGTGGACCAAGCAGTATCTGAGTTCTGCTCTTCCTTCTATGATAAGGTATATTTTTAAGATTCCTTTTTATTAAAGATAGTCATTGATGTATGACACACACACAGTCATGTCACAATCACAGTGGGGTGTGACCAATACAGTTTGAGTGGTTTCTACAAAACCATAAAAGGTTTGTCACAATTTTTCTTTCCCATATTGAGACATGATATGCATTTGCCCATTATATATCTAATTAAAAACTCAGAATGCCTTTAACCACCTCACTGTAAGCTTCCCCTAAGAACAATGCTAGTTTAGAATAGTGTGTTACCGCTATCATAAGAAGGAACAGAATGGACACATGTCCTGTACTGAATGAATAGATGAATCTTCTGCTCCCAGCCTAGCTGGCAGGGTATCTTCCACAAATGTGACTCTAATAAGCTACTTCTGTGGCTTCCTGATCCCTGGACATCCAGTCACCAGTCCCAATGAGTAATTTAAAGCAGTCTCAGGTATTCTGTAAGGTGTGTTAGCTTCCTAGGGCTATTCTGCAGCCTGGTGTCCCTGAAGCACATCTACACTCTGGCCATATTCTCTCTAATCCAGCCATACAGCCTATGCCAGCCCTACCCCAGTTAGTTATTCTCCTGTGCTGGTGCACTCACAGCTAACTGGTTAGGTAACGTTCACCCTGTTTTGTATGTGATAACTGAGTTCTGGATCTGCTAGTGCCAATAGGTTTGGCAGCCCTAGTCTATGTACGTATGCACATCTTCTAGCTGTGAAAAGACTGTGAAAGAGTGAATGAAGGATGCAGAGAGTGGGATTTTTAAGATGTAGGAAATAGAAGATGCAAAGGTGCTCTCATAAGCTTAGCCCCAGAAAAGCTAGTGTCTTGACTGAAATCCAGCAGTAGCATTGCAACCATTCTGGAGCAAAAGGCCATGGTTTGTTCTGTACAAACTGCCAAATATGTATGGGTCTCATTCCCCATTGCCTGGTCCCTTGTGGAGCCATTTGCATCTGGGCAAGTGAGTGCTAAAGCTGTCATTCTGATTAGGTGGTGTTGGACTCCCACTGTGTACCCGTGTAAATGATTACACCAAGTGCAAAGCAATGAGGAGCTCAGCCCATTTAATGTTGCATAATGCCGATTAGTATTGTCCACCGGTTTCTGCATTTCATCTGCCTGCCTTAGCAGAGCTAATGATGTTCATGTACATAAAGCCCATCACAATTAATGGAGTAAAACTAAATAATGGAGCAAAAAAGTAACAAAAGCTGTACAGAGCTGGGTTATGTTTATATATCAGCTTGAGTAGGTGCTTTTGTGTCAGTAACCATTTATTGTGCCATGATGGAGCTGAGACAATGCTGCATTTCTAAGCAAGAATGTTCACAGGATCTAGAGCAGCATTTCCCAGAAGCCACATCAGTCCTCAACTCCCATTGATGTTAGTGGGAATTCAGGATGTTTATCATCTGGCAGCCTCAGGTCTCAGCATGTCCACTGTGCGTACAAGCACCAGCTGCCATCCATGCAATTGTGTGATCTCTAACTCATCAGCAATTGCTGTTTAGAGCACACACAGTTGTGACAGGCAACCAGAGGCAATGATGCCCCACCACAGAAGCTCATCTGCTGATGTGTTCCTGTTGAAATCAAAGAAGGCATAGGCAGCAGTATCATGTTGTGTATGTGGGGCTGGGATATACTGTTCTAGTCTACTATGCTGTGCTATGGAACTGAAAATCAGAAGGAAAGTTTTGTGTTTCAATAGCCGTGTTTCTTTAAAAAGTATCTTAAAGAGTGATTTGTACAGGGTGCCAGATCTGGGATTTAAGGACCGTTTTCAAAAACAAGGTTTATGTGTCAATTCCTTAGCAGTGTTTTCAAATGGGTAGAAAAATTTTGTGTCTGAGAGGGAGACAAGCAAAGTAATGTTGTTTTGGGACCTAATCCTGTTCCCACTGGAGTTTTGTCATTGAGTTCAGTGGGGGCAGGATTGAGCCTTTTAATAGCACTTGCTTAGTCCTGTGCTGTGCCTCAGCTAGAGAGCAGGCAAACTGGTTTATAGCTTTTGTTTTGTAAGCTTTCAAATCTCAGAAAACCCGTAACTTGGTCCCAAAAGCTGAAAAATAGAAAGTTGGTTGAAAAAGACAGCACATATTTGAGCAACTTGGATGTCTTTAACAGTTCAAATGAAAGGGGCAGAGTTCACAGAGCATTTTTTTTATCAATGATTCAGAATAATGAAAGAAATTATGATTTCTAGAAATGAAAATGATTAAGTGATGGGGCTTATGGTTTGCTTTTTAACAAATACTTTTGCATTTCTGTGTGTACGTAAACATACACAAACTTACACACTGTATTGAAGAGACTAGTAGCAGTTAATATGTAGGTAATTGTGAGTTTTAGGGCTACATGCACATACGACACACATCAAGGGTTCTGATAACATCATAAGAGCAAAGCTCTAGCAGTTTGTACCAGTTGTATAATAACTCCGATGTGTTTTTAGCCTCACTCACAGTTTCCATGTTATGTTTTATATACTTGCTGGATCACAAGATTTTAAACAAAAAAATTTATTAAAACCATATACAGACTGTTCCTCTGTACATTTCTCTGCATGTTGTCCTTGTGTTCTTTTGGCAGGATAGAATTAGTATTACAAGAAGAAAAACTTTTTGTACATTTTGTAAACTTAGCTTAGATGTCTATTGGAGAGCTTTGAGCAGTTGATTATGGGGCAGGATTGTGATGTCAGAAGTGACTCATCCAGTCACCACACAATTAGCTATACGTCGGGTGCATGTTGCACAGTCCTTTTCATCAAAGCTCTGTATATGTTTTATTGCATTTTCGCACATTTTAAAACTGTCCTATTTGAAAGCTGTGATATCACAGTCATGAAACTGAGCCCTCTGATTCCCTCCTGGTCCTGAGACAGGCCTTCTTTCGCTACCTGGCAGTGGGACTGGGACTTTTCTTATAGCCAGTAAATAATGACTAAAAGGACGTGTATGTCTTGTTGGGAGGTTTTGCCTTTAGCTCTTTGTGCTGCTTGTTTCTTTCGGAAGTTGGGACTCTTTATTAGGCACAAATCTCCTAATTTATCCAGCTTAATCCTGTGCGGTGTTAAGGGCTTTCAGCACTGTTTGGCTTTGGAGGAAGGTGCTCAGCATTTTACAGGATCAGCCCCAAACTGAGCAAAAAAAGGGGCCTAATCCTGCTATTGTTTTCAGTGTGAGTTTTGCCATTGACCACAGTGGGAGCAGACAGCGGTGTAAATGCGGGAAGACTCACAATATTGATGGAGTGTCCAGAAGAAACAAGAATCACATGGCACGAAAGACAATAAGGAACAAATAAGCCTCCTCAAATGGAGATGACATAGTGCACAGTGAACCTCCCCAAAATATATTTGCTTTCCCTGACGCATTTATTGTCATAACTACTGCTTTTGTATTTTTCAGTGATGTTGCACTTATAAATCACTGGTAACTAACAGGTGTTATACATATTGCTAAAAGACTGGGCAGCTAAAAAACAGAAATGCACTGTGTGCCACTGTAAAAAACTGGCTTTTTATTATTTCTTTTTATCTTAGCGAGGGAGATGGTTGTGTTTCAGAATTTTTTTAAGGTCAAATGTGTATGAATTGCATGTAATCCTGGACTTTTCATTTGTACATCTTGGTGTCTAATCATCTGCATGGAAGAGACAGTAGTGCCCTGTCTGAGCTTGTTCTCTTGTGCTTGGTTAATATGTACTTCTCTGGATTGTTGAGTTTCCAAAAACAACATTCCTTTACATTTGGTTATTTGGAGGCATTCAAAGCAAAACATCATGGTGGCCCTTTGTTTTCTTACAGAGTTAAAAAAAAAACCCAATCACCTTTGATTAAAATTAATTTGTTAGTGTAAATACATTTCTTGCCAATGAGTATTATTGTTAGACAACGAATGCAATAAAAAGAGAACTACTGAAACTTGGTACAAGAATTTTTATTTAGTCTTCGCGCCTCTGTTATTCATTCCAGAATTAATAAACTGTTACTCAGATTGGACAACTACTGCCATGTGTTAGGGTCTGTCTATTGCAGAATAAGATGGGATGTGACTTTAAAGCACAATAGCTATTCCAAAGAAGATTAAGCTACAAAAAGGCACTCTTAGTGCAGAATAAGTGTCCACATGGCAAGCTAGCTATTCTGGGCTATTTCTCCTTGTAGGCGAGCACTTAGTTATGCTTTTGGTGGCTTTCACATAATTGTTCTTCCCTTCTTTTCCCAGCAAGTCTAAAGTTCATTTTAAACTCATTTGTTAGCCGGAAGATCAGGACAAATGGTGTAGGATTCAGGTTGGATCTTATTACACTCCATGATTCTTATTGCAGGTCCTAGTGAGTGCCCCTTTCGGGCCACCCACTTGGGCATCTGGGAAGGGAATCCAAGCCTCTGTGCTTTGGATGCCCCATAGGTGGTTTAAACCTTTGGAGCCTTGGCAGGCTGCAACAGTGGTTTCTCCCTTGGCTTCTCCACAACATTTCCTGGGCCCTGAGGCTGACTGTTACCCCTTAGAAATGGAGCTCCTAAGTCCACCTGGCTCAGTCTTCTCTTGGGAGTACTTAGGGATCATCAGTGTCCACGAAGGCAAGCAGGGTGTACATGATGGGAGCTCTCCCCTCCTGCAAAGCCCCTTACCCAGCTTGTGTGACCTTGCTCTCTCTTGCCTGATGCTTCCTGATGGGCACCCCCTGTTCCAGTGGGTTCCCTTATTTAAACAACTCTTGGTCACCTACCTGCCTTTGTTTGTAAGGATGCAGCTGTTTTTTAGCATATCAAGGTCTAAGTACTGTTAGTAGGAGCCTTAAGTATTTTCCATTGTCCCTGTCGGGTGTGTACCAGCTACAGGACTGTCGACAAAGGTAGAACAACATACACATAGTTATTCATGATATAGTCGTTTTTCATAATACAACTTCACAAAATCAACCAGAAATCATAAATTGTAAAGACATTCTCAGTGCATCACAATTCTGTTAAAAACCATACTACCATGGCTTATATGGCTGATTTTTCTTAATGCAGTGTTGAAATGTAACACACGTGCTGATATATGATCTTCCTACGTGGACCTAGAAAATAGGCCACTAGCTAGCAGTTCAGTGCAACATAAATCATTGGGGCTAGCCATGGCAGAACTTTTTAAAGAGAGCTGTATCTCTTTTGGTAAGGCATGTACAGTATCATGTCAATTCACTCGTCACCAAACTGAAAATTGTAATGGGCATTTCTCAAACCACCTGATGGTGCTGTTCTGCTCAGCACACATTTAATAACTGTATATAGCTGAAGTAACGGCCATCACTGCAGTGGAGTTACTCCTGGCAGTATCTAGACCAAAATAGTCACCATTGAATCTCAGTGGAAAAGGTTCTGAGTTCAGGCTCTAAGTTTCCCAATAGCTGGTGTCACCAAGTGTCATGTTTCAACAACATGGTCACCACCTGCAAGAGGGTGAAAGGATCATTTTAACCCTTTAAACAATAAGGTACTAATGGTGTACTTGTTTATTGGTAGATTGTATAACTCGCTCTTCCAACCCTGCCCCCATCCCGCCACTCACACTCTCAACACAGTTGCATCTGTCCATCCTCCCTGCCACTCCTCACCGCAAACTGGTTCTATGCAGTTTACTCCATAGTCCAGCAATGGCCTGCCTCCTATCTACTGTGTAGAAGATAGGTGCCTCACAGTGTAGTTTTCATCAGTATTTCCTGCTGGTCCTGTTTGGTGAGTGGTACCTTATGCTATGTTGAAAAGTGTATGTTCCACAATCTACCACTTGGACTGTAGGGGGGCTTTAAAAGAGGATCAAAGAAAGCCATCACTTGGAATTTCTGACCTCAGTCTCCCAAGGGAGGAGTTGTCGTGTAGAAGAGTTTTACTGTCTACAAGCACAGCCTGGTCTGCCTCCTCTTCCATTTATTTTAGTAGCTGTATGTGAAATTGCAGCCGTAGCTTTGCATAAGTTGTTTCATGTGCTCTAGTTGTTCTTTACAGCAAATGCATGTGGGTAGAAGGCAAATAAGAGGACTGTGTGCCCAGGCCACAGCCAAGTAGTGAAACTGGAAAAACGCCATGCAGAAAAAACAGACTTGAACCATTGGTAGGTCAGGCTTGAAATGTGGCTGAGTCATTTGGTCCTGTGACTAGAGATTTCTGCTAGAAATCACTTTACATGTAGAGTTGTGTTTAACGTCAGTTTTTCTGCCGCATAATTAAGCGAGGTTTAAAGGTCATTCTATACTAACTTTTTTGAGACAGCACTAACAGGGCCTATATTGAAGATAATCACTGGCAGTTGGACACAGCACTAACTTAGAAAACTTAGGAGCTACAGGTCACCCTGTGCTCCTCACAGCAGGGCAAACTGTTAGTGACTGGGACCCTACAGGGTTCAGACAGACACGTGTCTTGTGCCTGTACAAAAGACAGACCAGATGAGATGGCCAGCGCAGCCCAGGGCCCCAGTGCTGACAACACAAAGAGTATTGTAAGCATAAGATAATGTGTTTGCCTGATTTTTGATGTGATGTGAGGTACTACTACATTATATATATAAAAAATGCCTGTAGCTAGTCATTTAATTTTTCCCCATTCCATTGTTACATCTTAGTTCATGACTGACAGCAGAACATATATACCACAGCTATGGGCTCAATATAAAAGCCATGAAGAAGAGAGACAACAACAATTAAAATAAAAACCAGGATCAATACAGGCTTTATTTTTCCCAGAACCAAAAATTGGGATAATGGACAAAACAATTCCAAATAATTTTACATTTGAAGAAGATTTAATCTAAAGGATAAGAGGTAAAATGGGTCACATTTTGTATAAAAATTCTGTGGTGTAATATCTTTTCATAAAGATGAGAACATTCATGGTTTACCAGGTTTACAATCAAATAAATTTTTGACACTGTACATCAATTAATGAATTAGGAAAAGCACAGGGAGTAGTAAAGCTAAACATTGTTTATAATGATCCACTGAGTATTATGATGCCACAATTTCAGATTAAAAAAAATCTGTATTTATATTAATCATCAGAAACATGATATTGTAAAGATCAAAATGTTATGTCAGGTGATGTTTTTCCTTATAAGAATTTTGTTTACACAGTAATTAACCACAAGACTAGAGCATATTCCAGAACTAAGTATATTTGAAGACACGTGACTTTCTATTAGTACTTCCCCCAAAAGGGCCCAGTTTGTCCTTTGGAAAAAGTGGGGGAGGAGGAAGCTGTGCTTTCCCTACTGTTCATATTAAACAAATGCTGCAGGGAGAGAAGCTGCTGGGCGAGCCAGTTTGCTCCCCCTAAAATAAAGGCAAATGAGCATACAGTGCGTTCTCTAGGATTCGGGGGTTAGCTTCATGCTGGTACTGATGCAGAGTTCCTCAGAGCAGGTGCAGTTCGCACCACATGCAAGGCACCTCCCTCTGTTCCAGACCCAGGCTCTTCACTGCCATGACTTAGCCCCCACACTGGCAGGCAATCACACGTGGCTTCTAGTTAGCTTCCAGTTCAGATGGGGCAGCCCTAACCTGTGCTCTGGTCCCTATGAGCTCTGGGGCTGTTACAGCAGCGAGCAAGTAGCCAGGTCACAGGAATGCCTTGGCCATGCCTCTCCCCACCCCCACTAGAGTGGGGCTCATCAGTGGAGGGGGGGTGCAGGACTGATTCTGCACATGCTGGCATGACCCCTAGAGCAGCCAGTGAGGGGGCCATACAGTTGCTTTGTATTCCCCTTGAGCCAGACCCCACCAGGCCCTTCTCTGTTTCTGTAAAAACAACACATTCTCTATCCAACTGCAGTTGCTGCTGCCAAACTGCTGCGATTAGAGAGTTATCTAGTATTGCAGATTCTTAGATCGCAGTCACAACAACCTAGCCACCATGGTACAGGAAATTGACCATGTTATCACCTTGTAACTCACTGGTAGCATCCACACCTGAGTTGCTCACTTAGCACAGTGCTCTCTCCCCACTAGCAGCACTGATGCTAGAGCCAGACGTGTTTGGAAAGGTGGCTCAGACAGCACAGAGAGGATTTGGAGCAAGCAGAGTCTAACCGGAACATGGAGGCAGGGGTAGCAATAGGAAAGGGAACCAATAGCAGTTCTCTATTCCTAGGTTGATAATGCACGGGGCCTTTTTTAACCATCAGCTAGAATTCTACCCTTCTATTGTATGTGGATTTTTTATATAGAGGATCATTAAAAAGGACCCAAGTCAGAGCTCCTGGTAGTTGCTTCCCAGTGCAGTGAACAGTTAGAGTTTAAGCCACAGGATGAGTACGACAGCCAGAGCTTCAGGTTAGGTTGCCTCGATACTTGCTCCTGTAGCAGTGTTCTACCCGATCCAGTACAGCGTCCCCCCCCATTGCAGGGAGCTAGCACTGAGGTGATGCTGCTTTCACATTTTCTATCATTCCTCATAACTGTTCTGTGCCCTTGGCATCTCTCTCCCCAGTCTACAGCTGAAGAAAGGGTGAGAGAGTGGTTAAGTAACCTGTCCCCAGCAACACAGCTCTGCTATGGGAGAAGTATGATTAGAATGCAGCTGTCCCTGATTCTAAGTCCTGAGTTCACTCTCCAAGACTATACTGCCTGTCTTCTTGCCAGAGAAACAGTGGCAGAATGCTTTAGCAGACAAAGATCATACGAGCCTCACCAATACAATGATTACACAGTGTGGACTGTGTCATTCTAGCAAACGGCGTTACAATCGTTTGTCTGGTAGAATCCTTTGCCATGAGTGTGGCAGTTTCACACAGCATGGAAATTAAACACATAGTGTATGAACTGCACTCTCTGCGCTAAAGGCCTTCGCTGTGGTGCAGCTTTCACCACTGCTCCTCTGGCTGTACGTGGAGACTACAGGCTCCAAGGCACTGTTTGGTTAAGGAATTTCAGACCTCTTCAGAAAGCAGAGATTTTTGAACTCATTCTTTGAAGGGTTATTTAAATCATGCACCTAATATTCTTGTATGCAGGCAAGAGTATGTCCGAGAACAGGTTCATGAGAAGGCAACCCATGGGTTTCAAATAATTTCTGACAGCCTAGGGAAAAATGATGGAGGGGTGAAAAGGAGCCCCTCCTCCCCGCCAAAGTATTTGGGTCACTGATCCAAACCACGTGTTTATTCAACACTGCCTCCATTATTTTACACAGTAGGCAGATCATCAACTCAACTCTCCCAGAAGTCTGATCACAGTTGGCAACCCAAGAACCAACTAATTTTCAGCCATTTTCTTTTAATGTTGAATTTGTAATTGACATCCACAGTTTGTTATTGGCCTGGGATCTTCCACATTAATCCCCACACACTCGCACACATTCTTTTACCTTTAAATCCATTTCCATTCACCACTGAATAGAACTGACGTTAGTTCCTTGAGGCGAGGAAGGCTAGGGATACATTGTCATAACTCTTATTGCAATGTAGCTTGGAATTAGCAATTTAGAAGCAACTGAACCCTCCCCCCAACAAAGTCTATCCAGAGTGAACTATAGTTCACAGTAAAGAGCTCTGTGGAACACGGTGCCTATGAGCAGTTTCCCAGAATACACTGCAGCAACTGAACTTCCCTGAAGCACTGAGCCATTCTCAGCATACACCTGGGTCACTGTAGGTTTTGCAGAAAGAATGTTCTGGATCCGGATTACCTGAAGAGGGAAGCATTACGTGCAGTCAATACAGAAGTTGTACTACTTTTATAGAAGCTGATAAGAGTTCAGCAGAGACAAGACCTTTTAAATAGTATATTAATTTAAGCTAAATAGTTAAATTCATAGGCTAGATCATCATAATGGTCCTTTCTGGCCTTAAGATCTGTGCCCTCGCATAACACAGGTCATAGAATTTCACCAAATGATTCCTGCATTAAGCCTACAACTGGAGCATACTATTCAGAAAGCTATCCAGTCTTGATTTAAAGTGACAGAGAATCCACCACATCCCAAGGTAAGTTGTTCCAACAGCTACTTACCCTCACTATTAAAAATTTGCACATTATTTCTAGTCTGTATTTATCTAGCTTCAGCTTTCAGCCATTAGATTGCTCAATACCTTCGTCTTCTAGATTTAAAAAAAACCTAATTCAGAAGTCTTCTCCCTCCGTAGGTACTTTTAGACTGTGATCAAGTCACCTCTTAACCTTCTCTTTGTTAAGCTAAATAGATGGGACTTCTTTGGTCTCTCTTCAGACCTTGGTTAATTCTTGGTGCACTTTTCTGAACCCCTTCCAATTTGTCAATATCCTTTTTGAAGTGTGGACACCAAAACCGACACAATGTTCCAATGATTGTCTAAGGTAGCAGAATACTTGAAGGTGGAAAGTTCCACTGCTATGAAAGTTACAATTTCAGTGTCAACAGATCCCTGAGCTCAGAGTTTCTTGATGATGGCAGCAAGAGTGCATACAAAAAAGCCACTCTTATTCACACTAAGTAGCATCATACTGTGCAAGTACTCCCATTGGTATTTTAACTGAATACTCTCAGTTAAATCACGTAAAGCAAGGATTGCAGAAAGTAGCTCACTAAGGGCCATTATAAAATCTAAAGAGTAAATGAGAAAGAACAAGGCTAAATTTGTCCTTATTTCTATTCTCAGGCAATATTTCTTTTACGAATACAATTAAACTGAGCTAGCACCAAACATGTAATTCGTCAACATTTAATTAGACTGCAGCTGCAGAGAAAGCAGCCTGGAATTGATTGAACTATCAGATGGAGATTTTTTTCTGGTGGTCACTGAGGCATTTTAAGAGATGTTATCTGGCAAGGCTCACAATAGTCAAGTACTCGGAGTTCATTCTCTTCAAGTAAATTTGGAGTCTAGCCACTAGTTAGGAGGGAAATGGAGTCTGAAAAGGTTGTTCACAGGTAATTCCTTTTGATATGAAATGTTAGCTAAGGGGTGGGATTTTCCAAAAGCACTGAAGTGACCTAGGAGCACTAGTCAGTCCATGGAACTTGAGTGCCCTACCTCAGTTTAGTCCTTTTGGAAATCCCACCTTACCCAGCCATGTATCACCTTTCCCATGGCTGTGAGCTGCTCTCTCTTGGCAGTTGCCATCTTGCAGGTCAAAAAGCAAAGCAGGCTGTGGCTTTTTCCAGCCCCATCTACTTTGCACTATTCCTGACCACAGCCCACACCTTCCCAGTCTTCTTCACTGTACATATGTCCTGCCCTTCCATTACCCTGCCTGAAGAAGCATCTCCTGCTTTGTGGTTCACAGAATCCAGGGTGAAGTCAGCTCAGGTTCAGGATCAAGGTCCAAGCAGCTGGAGGGATTGTTTCAGTCAGGGTGGCTGAGAGGTTGCAACTGTGCAGCATGTGGAACATAACTTGTTGGGAAAGTGGGAGTGTAGCCATGACAGTGCAGGGGCATTGGTCAGATCAGACTTTCTGCTCTGTCCTGTAAGCTGCCATGCATCTGGTCAGTTTTACCACTATCTGATAGACACCAAGATGACACAGATTTAAAGAGGTATCAATATGGAGTTCATAGCTTTTTTTAGCAAGTCAAGGCATGGCATGTTGCTTGTCTGTTCCTGGGAAGGCAGAGGTGAGGATCACAGCTTTGGCGAGTCTACACTCCAGAGGGAGCACCATCTCCACACGCTCTCTCAGGTGACCTGCTGAAGTAGTGCCCACTCCACACAAGAACTATCTGAGCCCAATTATTCTCTGTGCTGCTCCAGTTAATGTTAGCATAGCTCCTCAGATATCAGTGCAGTTACTCAAGCCTAGGACCAGAGTAACACAGTGGTAAATCGGGTACTTCAGCTGGGATTTTCTAAGGGACCTAAATGAGTTACACCCATGACTCCCATTGGAAGTCAGTTGCTTAACTCCAGCTGAAATTTCCAAAGGGGCCTTTCTGCTTAACTTATTTCCTGATTCCGATGCATTTAGTTTTACTCAGGAATGTTAACAAAAAATACTTGCATTCACATAACCTCAAAGCACTGGTTATTGTGGATTATGGCTAAAGATTCCATATGACAGAACTGATTTTTTTCTCCCCTTCAGCTCTGAACAATTAGCATTAATACAGATGTGTTACATTACCTACACCCACCATTCAGCGCCATTGAATGCTACAGAAATTAGCATCAATAGCTGATTTTTCTGACTGATAGCATTACTACCTTATGTCATCAATATAAGATACAAGTACTATTCCATAGAAACCAGACTGAAGTATTCCTTTAAAGCCCTGCATTGTTCTTCTATTTTGTTTTAGAAGACGCACCAATGTCTCGTCTACACACAGATTTTGTACTAGTATAGCTATTTTGGTTAGGAATATGGAGGGAGGGAGTAAATTTGTTTGTTTTAATGGAAATAATTATTCTAGTGTGGGCATAGTCATACCAGTAAGGTACCTTACACCAGAATAGCTTATTCTCCTTCCCATAATGGAATAATCTGTAGCAGTATAAACACTTTCATACTTGTATAACTGCATCCACACTCAGGGGAGGGAGGTGCAGTTGTACCACTTTAGTTATATTGTTCTAGTTAAAGCAATACAGTTTTACAGTATAGACAAGGTCTAACCTTCCAATAGAATCTGTCAAACTAACCTCAGAACCAGGAAGATTCTCAGGATCATAGAAGAGTAGCTTCATGCCATTGGGATGACATCCTCCCCAAATATCCCCAGTGTAAGGCTCAACAAATAAATTATCGACTAGCGTGTCCAATTCCAGCACCTATCAAACATGGGAGAACACAACACAGTGACACACACGTCAAAGTCACTAACTTCATTTATGGCCTCTCTTTATTCATTTATAATCAGCATATTTGCCTTACAAAAATTTGGACTGAAAGCACCATAAGAGTTTTCCCCTCACTACACCTTTTGTCAACATGCACCGTCTGCTGTACTGCCCAGATATGAGGGTGATGGGCACATTATAAATACTTACATACTTGCTTCAGCAACTCATTCCAGCTTCTAGAGCTGCAGGAAGGGTCATATTATTAGCCCTAGTCACCTTCAAACCTTATGTTTTTATATAGGTGTGCATGCTGCATTACAGGCATGAAAGTTGGCAGTGTCCCTCCGAGCTAGGACTGACAACCTGAATTAAAAAAGAAAAGGGGAGACTGACTCTTGGGGTCAGCAAGGAGAAGACCCAGATCATGTGGAAAGGAACGCTGTCCTTGGGAAAGTTATCTGCTGGGATGCTATCAGCTGCCACACTGGATCATACCCATGGTTCATCTTGTCCAATATCCTGCCACCAACAGTGGCCAGGCACCCAATGCTTCAGTGTGAAACCCAAGTGTAAGAAGTTGAAATTGGGAAATCATGGAAAAACCTGCCCAGAGGGGTTTATATCCTTTCCACAACCATTTTATTCATAAATAATCTTATCCAGTGTAACTGCAGCTGTTCCCATTTCCATGTAACTATCCAAACAAAGGCCTCTTCCTTATAAATTGCTCAGGGCAGTGGTAATGTCTTTGAATATCTACGTACAATGACATGCATACCAGTGGCATCATGTACAAATATTCAATATTAAAAATAGATCATCTGCATAGTGGGCTCGATCCTTGCTCCCCTTTGGCTGGGTTGTGCTGCTCCAGTGGCATAAAGCAGCCTTAAAGCTGGTGTAATCAGCCCCTTGATAATTTCCCCAGCCTAGGGGGAAAGCCTATAGCAGCGGGTACTAAGTCATCAACTCTCCACCTGGTATATGGAGTGTGAATAGAACATCTCTACATCTGCTGATCCCCAGCTACTGGAATGGCCCTGGAGGAGTGTTGACAGTCTTGGTATTTCAGAGCAGCCCTGAGGTTGCGCTGGATTTTTGCTGGGGACCAGGATGCAGCAGAACCAATTCCAGAATCTGGGGTCTGAGTAAGAAATCCCTGGAAAGGAAAGGAATTGAAAATATGGAAGAGTTAAAGGGTTAATCCTGCCTCAGCAGGGTGGACTAGATGATCTGTTAAGGTCCCTTCCAGCCCTATGTTTCTATGATCCTTTGTGTAGGTGTGGGGAGGGAAAGACACATGATTGGCTGAAGAGACGTTAAAAAGCTGGCATTAGAAATAGCTAGGGTGAATTAGTCCCCAAATCAGAATATCTGAATTCCTATCTGGAATTGTCACTGTTAAATGCCTGCAGAATGAATTATTTCATCATCTGGAATTTTACCCAATTTGTGTGTTAACTCCTGGATCCTATTATTAAATAGGGAACAGTAACCAATCTGGAGTGATTTACAGAAATACTGACCACAGGAGCCCCTCAGTTAATACAGATGTGTGAAATGTGCTACAGCATGTTCTACAGGCCACAGCAACCACAAGCCATGATTACCCTAGCATACCATATGTGTTGCCACCATCTCATAACACCAGCCTGGTATGCTATGGGCCCAGTTATCTCTAGGCAGTAGTGAAGTAACTCTCATTGACATAAAAAGGGAGATTGCCAAATCCCAAGGCAGGAGAATTGGAATATTTATGTTCTGTAAATTGCCCTCTGTTTCCCAGTCAGATACTACTTGCTGCTCTGAAAGCTGCTTTCTGCTTGCAGGCTGCATTAATGAACACTAACTGCATCAACAGGTCGATAGCGCCCCAAAGGAGAACTTGATTGGTGCCAAACTCAAGGTTCATTTTAAGGTTGCTGGTATTAGGATGAAGTGAACAATAATAATTGCTCACATGAAATTCCACAGGAACACTTCTCCTCTCAGTACCACAAGAGCCAACCACAGCCCCCCAGCACTTTGGTTTGCATGTATATGAACACATTTTCTACCCATAATCAGGCTATGACTGAAAGAGATCTAGGCTCCCTAAAGGGCACACACTAAATTTCAAACATAGATTAGGCTCTTGTTGTAAGTGGCAAACCGCTTACCTTCAACTGAGTTAGACTCCAGTTAGCATGTTTTTCCATAACATGGACATGATGAGCCATCAGGTCAGCAATATAAACATACCTTCAAACGAAAGAGTCAATTAACAAGGTATCTACACAGAGATAAAAGTAAATTGATTCTTTATGTGCAAGCCTTGATTTTCAGATGCTTTAAACCAGGGATTGCCAACCTCTGGCACACGGCCCATCAGGGAAATCCGCTGGCGGGCTGGGACAGTTTGTTTACCTGCAGCATCCGTAGGTTTGGCCAATCATGGGTTCCAGGCCAATGGGGGTTGCGGGAAGCGGTGCAGGCCCAGAGATGTAGTGGCTACTGCTTCCCACAGCCCCCATTGGCCTGGAACGGTGAACCACAGCCACTGGGAGCTGCAATCGGCCGAACCTGCGGACTCAGCAGGTAAACAAACCATCCCGGCCCGCCAGCAGCTTTCCCTGATGGGCTGCGTGCCAAAGGTTGCTAATCCCTGGTTTAAACTGATATTTTGAAATATTTATAAAAATTCCAAGCTGTCCATCACACACTGAACTCAAGATAAATGGCTGAAGTACTAATGGTGTTCCAAGGTGTTTTAATGTAACAACAATGTATTGACTCTGATCAATAGTGTCATAAATACATATTTTGTAAAAATACCAGTCACAAATTGTATAAATGGTTAACACTCTGAAACAGGCTCCCAGTACATGGTAGTCTGTACAAGTTAAATGAACAGTTGCCCTTATTACAATTTTAGAAGGAATTTTATCAATTAATTCTTGCAAGCAATGCTAGCATTTAAAAATTGTAAGTATCAGTTTGTGTAAAAAGTAATTTTTGATATTATTGGCTAAATTACCCTCAATAGTTGAATTAAAAAAACAGAGGAACATACAGTTTATCTTCTGTTATATAATCACTTCAGATTACTTATTACAACCGTAATTTACCAATCAACTAACCAAATATACACCCGCAAGTCAATTTAGATGTCTAACCACACAATCTGCACATGCAAATATTTGCATGTAAAAGTCAGGAATATTGTCTGAGTTTCTTTTCATCATTTGTTCCATCAAACATAAAAGAGACTTACTTTTTGTCTGGTGAAATGTTAATTCCATTGGCTGAGTAAAACCCAGAGGCTACCTCTTTAACTTCTGTCGGACTGTAGTAGACAACATTTGTCCAGCTCAAGCCCAAAAACAACTCCAAGAACATCAAGATGGAGTCAGAGAAATAGTGGTCATTAGTAGCATAGAAATGATCAGGTCCCAGAGCCACAATATCATTCACACTGAAATGAGAAGATAGAGAGAACAAATACCAAGGTTTGAGAATTAGTGTTCTGAAAAGTTTTATGGGATTATATTTAAATTTGGCAAGGATTAAGAGTTCTCTTTAAAGAAACATTGTGGATGATTGTTCTTGTATTGCTGGAAGTTTCTCTGCATCTTGAAGTCTTTAAACCATGATTTGAGGACTTCAATGGCTCAGACACAGGTTTGATACAGGAATGGGTGGGTGAGATTCTGTGGCCTGCATTGTGCAGGAGGTCAGACTAGATGATCATAATGGTCCCTTCTGACCTTAAAGTCTATGATTCTATGGACTGGAGGAGAAGATGAAAGAGATTTCCTAAACCACAACAAGAAATTATGGTAAGTTTTCTGTTTGATAATGTAGGATTCTAAATAGAATATCTGGAGGCATGTTCATATAGTGAAAATTATAATTATGTATGAAACTGGATTACAATAGAGAAGAGAGAGAGGTGCCATATGCACCTTTGAACAAACTTAAAGGGGTATCTGAGGCACTGGTAACCCGGATACCAGCTCATGCCAAGGCTCCTAGGCCTCACTGAACACTGACAAATGCATAGGTAGAAACCAGTCTGGCTCACCTGTGTGTTAGCATTGTTAACCTAGATATAGGGTTTTCAAACTTCATTGCACCGCAACCTCCTTCTGACAACAAAAATTACTACACGACTCCAGGAGTGTAGAATCAAAGTCTGAACCTACCCGAGCCCCACCAGCTCGGGGGGCGGGGGTGGAGGCAGCAAAGCCAAAGCCCAAGCCCCACCACTCAGGGCGGGGAAGCTAAAGTCCAAAGGCTTCAGCCCCAGTGGGGGCCCTGTAACCTGAGTCCTGCCACCAAGGGCTGAAGCCCTTTGGCTTTGGCCCCAGGTGGTGGGGTTTGGGCTTCACCTTCAGCCCTAGACCCCAGCAAGTCTAATGCCAGCCCTGGCAACCCCATTAAAATGGGTTTGCGACCCACAGTTTGAGAGTCCCTGACCTAGATCTTAAGTTGTTAAGAATACGTTTAGACCTGATGAAATGCTTGTTGGATGTCCATCTACTGATCTCACTTATAACATCTGTAGCCCAGGGTATAAAGTTATATTGAGTGTTTGCACTGTAAACATCTATAACTGTGTAACTCAAACAGGAGAGAAGCCATCTCTAATGCAAAGGCTGGCTTCCTACAGGCCGCCTTTGAAACCAAATGAGCCATTGTGAGACATCAAAGAACAAAGACTGTTAATTGCACTCCTCACCCTCTCTCTCTTCCCCTCCCTCCCAGCGGCTTGGACTCTGGGGAGAAGGGGATAAAAATCCCTGACAAGGAGAAACAGGGTTCTTTTTGCTGCTTGGACTCTAAAGGGGCAAGAATCACTAAGCACAAGCAGAAGACCCCCCCAGCTGTGTTGCCTGAGTTAGCCCTAAAGGACATATGGAGTTTGCTTATTATAGAAGTTTCTATTACCTTCTGTCATCTAAGACTAACTCATTTCTGCGTATATATTACCTGCTTTAACCTTGTTTATTTCCTTTTCCTAATTAAGAAATCTTTAGTTAGTTTATTACAGGACTGGCTACAAGAGTTTCCTTTGGTGAGAGATGTGGGGTACAACTGACTTAGGGTAAATGACTGGTCCCCTGGGAATGGGAGCAATCTGATTATTGTTGTGATTTTTGGTCGAAGGAACCATCCATCACTGAAGCAGGCTTGCCTGGTCGGCAAGATAGCCCAAGGGCACTGTCTGTGACTCCATGGTAAGGCTGTTATAGCCCTTGTGGAGTTCACACTTGTTACTTGGTTGGTGAAATCTAATTACAGAACATACAACCAGTGTGGTGCTTATGCCCTATTTCCTGACTGTTTGCCCTGTGGCTGGACCCCACATTCATGATCCAGTCCAGACAGTGTGACATTATCATCCTGAGCGCACTGGTCAGGGTTGGTTCAGTGTTTGGGAGGGTTTGTATCATTCTACTCCCAAATATGGAATGAAGTCATGTAGGACCAGATCCACAAAGGGACTTAGCATTGTAGTGCTCAGCATTGCAACACCTAGCTTATATGTGCCTTGAAAATCACTGAAATACACAAAACGTGAGTTAGGGTATGTCTTCACTACAAGCGTTAAAGCTCTGAGGTGAGGGCCCTAGCCGCTGAACTATGAGACGTTTCGACGTGGGTCTCTCTCAATCTCTCTTGTTGAAGCAGTTCCACTTTAATTAAATACTGATAGGGTCAGAGGCAGAGTGAAAAATCACGCTGTCCAGCGGCTAGGGCACTCACTGGAGAGGTGGGAGACCCCTGTTCAAATCCTCTCATATCAGGTAGTGGGAAGAATTGAACGAGGATCTCCTACATCTCAGGTGGGAACCCTAACCACTGGGCTAATAGGCTATAAGCATAGGCGTGCGCACGGGGTGTGCCCAGGCACACCCTAATGCCCGTGGGCCACATCCGGCCCCTCAGGGCTTTGGATCTGGGCCGTGGGATCTGCCCCCCGTGGTGCTGCAGGCCCTGCGCCGCTCTCAGAAGCATCCGGAATGGCACCACATCCCTGCGGCGGGCAGGGGGCTCTGTGCGTTGATCCTGGCACCACCCCCTGCAGCTCCCATTGGTCAGGAACGGGGAACAGCAGCCAATGGGAGCTTTGGGGGAGGTACCTAGAGGTGTGGCAAGGGCAGTGCACGGAGCCCTGTGCCTGCCCCCAGGGGCTGCGCAGGGATGTGGTGAGCGGCGTGGGGCCAGGGCACGCAGGCAGGGGGCGTGCCGCTGCAGGTAAGCGGCGCTGGGCCAGACCCCGAACCCCTCCTGCACCCTGCCCCCCAACTCCCTGCCCTGAGCCCCTTGCCTGCACCTTGCACTCCTCCTGCACCTCGCCCCCCAACTCCCTGCCCTGAGCCCCCTGCCTGCACCCCATACCCCTCCTGCACCGCAACTCCCTGTCCCGAGCCCCCTGCCGCACCCCTCCTGCACCCCAACTCTCTGTCCTGAGCCCCCTGCCACACCCCTCCTGCACCCGAACCCCCTGCCCTGAGCCCCCTGCCTGCACCCCGCACTCCTCCTGCACCCCAACTCCCTGCCCTGAGCCCCCTGCCGCACCCCGCACCCCGCCTGCACCCCAACCCCTTGCCCTGAGCCCTCTCCTGCACACGGCACCCCCTCCCACACCCCAACCTTTATGATGTTCGCCTTTAAAAAAATATATAAATAAAATTCCCTGGGTGCACACCCTAATGAAATGTGCTGCACACGCCTATGGCTATAAGGGATGTTTGTCTTCTCTTCCGCCCCCCATTTGTTTTGTATAGACTTACAGGTATCCTGAGCACACCTACTGGAATGGCTCTTGCAGGCACGATAGGCATTCCCCCACCTATCTTCCCCCAGCCAGAGTGGCTTAGGCATCCAAATGCATGCCTGAGGCAACAGTACACATGCCCAGGTGCAGAAACTTAGGTGCTTAGGGGACTTTTACAGCAAAAATGTAGGTGCCAAGTGAATTTAAGTGCCTGTGCCTTTAGGCAGGGGTTATGGATTGCCGTGGTGCCTAAAACTGTGACACAGGCACCTAAATCTGGGCTTTTAGGCACCCACGTCCCTTTGTGGTCCAGGCCTTAACTTACAAAGGAGACAGGCGAGAAGTGTAGTAGCTTGGCAGTATATAGCTGTGAGGTACTGATGAAAGCAATGGGAAAACATCAAATGGAAAGATCCTCTAAGGTTTACATTGCCTTGAATATAAATTAAGCTTTAAAACAGCCATTAGCCAAATGGAAACAGGTGCTGTGGTTTGGATTGAGTACCTTGACAGAAGTTCGTGTCGGATAGTTTTCAGGTGTACAAGAGAATTTTCATCTTCTACAAATTTAAACACCTCAACTGTGCTCTTGAATTCTGGATGATTCACAACGAAGAGATACACTGAGTCATCTAAAGAAAGAATGTGGAAAAATTGTTGAGTTTCACAAAAATGACACAGCAGCTTAAATGTCTGTGTCTGGTATGTATCTACCTCCACTGCTGTAGTATATAAACACCTTTTGATGTATTTACACTCAACACCCTTGTGAGGTGGTAGAGGAGGATGCCAATAGACTGAAGGGCCTTCTACTGACAGAAAGAGCCTTTAGAGGATGGTGTGTCTCTATCAGTCATTCAGAACCAAAAATCTGCAGAACCAGAGCTTCATTTCAGTCACAAGCCAGTCTCCCTTTTTGGCCACTACTGTGCAGTGAGCTAGAAGAGAAATGCTCATTGTGCACAGGCTCTAAATGCCAGACAACAAAGTTTCAGTTAAGGCTCATAGCACCAGAACTGCAGTATCTGAACAGTGATGGAGGCATTATATTTCCATACAATGAGTTGTATTCTCCTACTCCCCTTACTAAACACCCATGCTGTAAAGCGTTCAAATACTGCAATTGGTTACGGCGGCGATGTTACAGGGCGTGCTGTGCCTCCAACTCTTTTGCTGTCTTTCTGGGAGTGTGACCTTAGTGATACCTTATGGGTCTACCCTCTGCTCAAGAGGGAGCCCCACAGCTCAAAGACTGGGTCCTTGGCTTCAGCACCTGTTTCCCACCGGAGCTCGTCCACAGGGCCGGCTTTAGGCCGATTCCCCTGAATCGGGCCCCGCGCCCTAAAGAAGAGCGTCTAACTTAGGCGCCTTTTTAATTTTTACTCACCTGGCGGCGCTCCGGGTCTTCGGCGGCGGGTCTTTCACTCACTCCGAGTCCTTCAGTGCCACCAAAGACTTGGAGCGAGTGAAGGACCCGCCGCCAAAGTGCCGCCAAAGACCCGGAGCGCCCCCGGGTGAGTCATCCCTGCCGGGGCCCCGTCAAAACTATTCAAATCAGGCCCCGCACTTCCTAAAGCTGGCCCTGCTCCTCCAACAGGTCCAAATGATCTTGAATGCCTGTTGGAGACTTCCCCTCTGGGGAACTATACAACCAGTGTGTTTGCAGTGACAGAAGACAACCTTTCCAAAACAAGCCATCATTTATTAGTCCGCAGGAACCCAGTGTGCGGGGACATCGTGTTAAAATGGTAAAGAAAAGGCTAAAACACACAACTCTCCCCTAACCTGGCAGCTTTTCCTTCCTTGGTTAAGAGAGTCCCTCTTTGCCCTGGCCTGGAAGACAGACAGCATGCCTGCAGCTGCCCAACAGTCCCAGACTGGAATACTCTTCTCCAAAGGGGAGGACAAGTTCCTTCTACGAGCCCCTTAACACTTATGTTCTTTTTTTCAAGTTCCAGTGAAGGTGTTTTCATGTGTGCTGCCCTTCCCAGTGTTCAGTTTGTGGTCAGATAGGTAATCACACACCCATATTCCAAGACACCAGGTGTCATTAAAAGTTAATGGTCTGGTGCTGTTCTCCATTGGAGCTCCAAGGTAGCTCTATCCACTTGTTTATAATTCATTCATGCCAACCCAGGCATAAATATGTGACCCCGCCCACTCAATTCAATGCTTATTCCTTCACTCCTGATGAGGCTCTCTGGAAAAAAGTTAATCCCTTGAGACCAAGCAGGCGTAAGCAACAATATAAAAGTGAGTGAGTAAACTGAGTCACACATAATATGCATAAAAATACACATTCTCCATAGTTATATTCAATATACGGGGCATTTTTCTATCTTGAAGATAGAGTGTGTCAGATTATATAAACCCATGTACAACCTCAAACAGCCAGCTCTTTTGTTTTAATATACAAATATCTGCTGGAGCATCACACTTTTTTTCCCCACCCATGTATCAGGTTACCGATGGTGCAACATGGAGTGTAACAGAGATAGCAAAGGGTTTTAACTATAATAAATAATAAATATAAATCTCTAGGTTAAGATTTCTTGTCTTCATTTAACAGTCTTCTTACCTTTGTCTATGTACACGCTGATCCCATGAGGGTTAAATGATGCCAGATCAAACCCGCGGCTGATTCTCAGTTCTACTGCTCTTGGGTTTTCATCGTTCAAATCCATCAGAAATATTTCACCTGGCTTGTCTGGAGCAAAGCTTTTTAACCCTGGATATTTTAAACCCTTTAAGATTAAGTAAACACAACAAGAAAGTTAAGAGGATCCTAACAACGCTGCCGGGACTAACTCTGTTTTGGTTTGTGGATATATCTCATGATATAGCAACAACCGTACTAATCTGTCTCTTTCCTGTTTTTTTTTTGTTTCACGTTCTCCCTAATCAATTGATCTCTCCTTAACTCTCACTATTCTGCCTGCATCCTCCTCATGTTGCAACACACCCACCCCGACACATTTGTGCATCCTCTGCACCATATACTGCTGATGCCCCCATCACCACTGAATAGTCTCACAGTGCTACTGCCTCTCCACATCCATCTGTTGCTACAACACTCTTCCACAAAGAAGCTCCCTCATTTTGCTGCATCCCAGAGACATCCCTTCCCCACTGTTTTTCTAAACACCCCACCTCACAAACTGCCACAGCATCCACAGTGCTGCTCCAGCACTCTCATTCAGTGCTGGTAATTCCCCTCTATAGCCACCAGCCACTACTGCTCTGCCCAGAGCCAGTCTGAGCACCCCTGTTTCTTGTGATGCTAGCCCCCCCCCAAAGGCATCTACCTTCCCTGTGCTGGTTGGTTATCCCAAGACAATGCTGCATACCCACTGCTGACTCCCACAGTGCAGATTCCCCACTTGCAATATGCACCCAGCCACTCTGTGCTGGTCCTTTCAAAACAAGCACCTCTCACCACAGCTTTCCTGCCTCCTGCTCCCCATTCTTCTCCCACCTCAAGTGACTTCTAAGGGCCTATATCCATCCCATCTCTACCCCTTTTGGCTCCTAACTCTCAGTCCCACGTTCCCCCACTTTAACATTTCTTCAGGACACAGCATCATTGCTTTCAGACAGCTCAGATGACTGCAGCTTTGTAACACCACCACTGTGCAAGGTCATACAGGGAATCTCTGAACTGCTCCAAGCTATCTGGTCAAAAAGTTTTCAAAATATGGGCAAACAAAGCTGCAGTGCCACAGTTAAGCGCACCTGAGTGGGTAAGGAGACTACCCAGTACAGTTCCTCTAGGCAAAATCGCAAAAGTTGGCGACACAGATGCTATCACACGTATTGCAATATTGGTTGTTTTTCTAATAGTGATAGTAGCTGGAATCACATGAATGAGACTCTCAGCATTCATGTAGCAAAACACAGTTCCTAGCCCTCATGGCTGTGGAGAAAAGATTGAATATGTGAACCCTAAGGGCTCAATAACCAGGAGGTAAGCAAAAAGAATCCAAAAGTTAATTTAAGAAAAAAAATCATGATTTTTAAGCCAATCTCCTGATTTGGGGAGGCTGACTCAAATGTTGAACACTTTGGGTTGGCAATACATCAGCAGCATGGAAAGTCACATGTGCCAATGGTAAAGGTTGTCTAACAATAGCCACAACAACACTGCAAGGTTAAGAAATGAACTTGCCCAAGTAGGAGGAAATGCAGTTTGAGCTAACTTAAGTCTGCATTATTCCCAGGAAGCAGTGAGCACAGAAAATGTTCAGCCTGTAATTTGCATAATAAATTAGTACTCAAGCACCTGCATGGGTGGGGAGGTGGGAGCTCAGATACTTACAGAACTAATGAAAGCCAGACCATCAGGAAGGATGTAAATATCTTCTGCCCCTCTTTCTGCAAAGACAGACAGAGAAGTGGTTTATTCAGAAAGTGTTTACTACTCAATTCTTTGCTCTCTCTCACATAATTCCACTTTCAAGAGATAGTAAATAGATACCGTTTTTAGCTACTGTGCTACTCGTACCATTTGTTTAAAGAATTAGCAGAAGCTTCAGTAGCTATTGAAAATAACAACAGTGCACGAATTCCAAGTTAGTGTTCAGGTTTACCCCCTCTCTAGGATCTAGGCTTGTCTGACAACTCAGACATGTGCTTCCTCCATCCACCACTGAATTTTGTGTTTGAAAGGTTGACCCCCCAGGTGCCCTTCTGCCCTAGCTACCTAGTCCCCTCTGACCCTGAACCCTAGTCCACACTAGAAAATGTATCCATTTCTGACAATAAGATCAGCAGCGGAACCAGCAATGAACACTGTTTAACTGCAAGTGCAGACCATAGATTTTAAGGCCAGAATCATCACAATAATCTAGTCCAACCTCCTACATAACAGAGCCCATAGAATTTCACCCAGCGGTTCCAATAGCCCAATAACTTGTGGTTGGCCTGGAACATCTCATTAAGACAGACATCCAATCTTGATGTTCAGACTCCAAGTGATGGAGCATCAACCACATCGCAAGCTGCTCCAGTGGTTAACTGCCCTCACTGTTAAAAATTTGTCTCATTTTCAATTTTTACTTTGCCAGCTTCAACTTCCAGCCACTGGATATTATAACATCTATGCCTGCTAGAATAACGAATCCTCCAGTGTCAGTGATCTTCTCCCTGTGTAGATAGTTTAAGACCTTGATTAAGTCATTCCTCAGCCTTCTCTTCAATATACTAAAGAAACTGAACTATTTTAGTCTCATTGTAAAGGGTATTTTTCCAGACCACACATTCTCATAGCTCCTCTCAGAACCCTTTCCCATTTTTCAGGAGACCAGCACAAAACAGATTTCTAACACGTTTTTAAAGTGACAACTTAAAGATCCTGCAGAAAGTATTTCCTTCTTAAAGAGGAAAACCTCTGCAGACTCATCAAGAAAGCAGACAAGAAAGTACACCTAGGGCTTTTCCATTCCTGCTGTGGCACAACCAACCTGTGATCCTGGCCAAGCCACTTACTCTCTGTGGCTCAGTTGCCCAGCTGTAAAAATGGGGATAATGGCATTTCCTTACCTCACAGGGGTGTTGTGAGGTGCTCCAATACTACAGTGGTGGGGGCCATACAAGTACCATAGACAGACTGTGCTGGCAGAATATGCTGGTTTGTGAACAAGTGTATCATGAGCTGTGAGCATTTCATCTCCACTAAAATCAAAGGAGTTCTCCCAAGTTTGGGAACGGAAAATTAAATTACAGGTTTATGAAGCGGATAAACTAGAGAAAATCTACACACTAAAGTGTTCATTACTACCTTAAAGAGATTGCACAACAAATCAAATATTGGCCAATCATTTCTCAACTACCTTCTAGTTAGAGAAGAAAAGCTGAGGGTACCATTCAAATATTTGTTGGATCAGGTCTTGCTAAACAACCTCCCTCATCCACTATGTGTGCACAAGAGGGAGTAGTTCTTTTACAGAAGAAATTATTAAAATGTAGATCGATTATCCCACTCCTACAGGCCTGTGTCTACTTTGACCTTTTTCCAGAAAGTTTTTCATTGTTGCTATTGCTCTGAACAGTTAGGTGGCATGATAGTTAAGATCCCCATCTACCACTGGTGAAGCTTCACTTGGCATAAGGAAGTCACACCACAAGAAAAAGATGAGGAGTAGGAAAGCTGGGGCGGAGGGGGAAGCAGGAAAAGCCTTTAAAAGATGCTTTATTTACTAACTGTTAGCAAGAGAATTGAGGTGTGTTTTTAATTTCCTTGCTGAAGGTGTTTCTCCAGTGTTTGAAGTAGAGCTCACTGAAGCTTATTCCCATTTATCTTTCATTGCAGAACTTCATTGTAGGATTTTCCGTATTACAAACCCTATCTCTACAAAAAGAACAGGAGTAATTGTGGCAACTTAGAGACTGAAGTGAGCTGTAGCCCACAGAAGCTTACGCTCAAATAAATTTGTTAGTCTCTAAGGTGCCACAAGTACTCCTATTCTTTTTGCGGATACAGACTAACACGGCTGCTACTCTGAAACCTATCTCTACACAGCATGAAAGAATGCCAAGGGTCAGAAACAAACCACCAAAACCCTATCACACTCACATGGAGGGGAAACATGTTTTCAGTTAAATATGGTGAATGAACAGTGGTGAATGCTACATTAGAGGATTGGTCTGCTTCGCTACAGCCAACAAAAGCCAGATAATGCTCCATTGTTATGTCATAGCTGTCAATGTTTGCATCAATAATAGGGGTTTATAGCACTAAGCAGAGTCAATAAGACAGAGAAATCTTTGAAAGTTGCAGTAGAACTTCATGATGTTATCCAAGAGGTGTAGAATATATGCACTTTTTAATAGAACTTGTTAATTGATCAAATAATTTTTACTCTGGGTATCTAACCAGCTCTAACTGCAAAGTGAAAGACAAAGGTCCTCAAATTGTACCTATGGCAGGAAAGGACTTTTAGTATTTTTAGTCTTAATCAAGATTAAATAGTTATGATGTCTGTAAGGTCCATGTTTAAGTACATGCTAAATGTCCCAGATAGCCATGACAGATTCATAGATTACAAAGCCAGAAGGGACAATTGTGATAATCTAGTCTGATCCCTGAAGGATAAGGCATTCAGCAAATAAAACCCACTCCAGGCCTCACAAAAATTGCACCAGTGCTTTCTCTAAGTCAGGGGTCCCCAACGCGGTGCCCGTGGGCGACATAGCATTTTATTTACTTTTATTGCATTTCACCAACTGAGGCAAGATTTAAGAACACAGCATTTTAAAAGTAAGATGTTCTCTATAGCAAAATACAGAATTTCACTGCAAGGGTACAGCAAGGAATACTTTTATAAATCAGGTTACATAAAACAGGAGGAATCTGACAGCTATGAGTATTTCTCACTATAGAGCACCAGCATGAGCTGAAAAAACTCGTTACTCTCCTACCGATGCGCCCATGAAAGAGGAAAATGTATTAATACTTTTTTGTAGCTGTTCAGGCAGAGTAATGTTTATATTTCATATATAATAGGCAGGGCCGGCTTTAGGAGGTGCGGGGCCCAATTTGAACAGTTTCGATGGGGCCCCGGTAGGGATGACTAAAAAAAAAAAAAAAAACACGTAAAAAACCCACGCGGGGCTTGTACTCACCGGGCAGTGCTCCAAGTCTTTGGCGGCACTTCAGCGGCGGGTCCTTCACTCACTCCAGGTCATCAGAGGCACTGAAGGACCTGCCGCCGAAGACCCAGAGCAAGTGAAGGACCCGCCGCCGAAGTGCTGAAGACCCAGAGCGCCGCCAGGTGAGTAAACATTAAAAAGGTGCTTCTAGCCAGGGAAGGGATTCTCACTGGGTGCGGGGCCCTCTTAGGCGCGGGGCCCGATTCGGGGGAATTGGTGGAATAGGCCTAAAGCTGGCCCTGATAATAGGGTACAGGACTGTAACTGAATTATTTTTCAATATAGACCCCCATTCTTAATATTTTTAGGACAACATCGTAATGAAATTTTGGCAATCCTATTTATGAGCTTGGGGAATCCTCTACCACTCATTAAATAAAGTTTGTAGAGAGCATGGAGGGTGGGGAAAAGGGCATAGATGACAAAGATATGCACCAATCATGATTAGACCAAGAATGGACTTTACTTACTGATAGAAGGAAGCCATCCTCTACATGCTAAAGGAAAACCACACATCTTTATTAGATTAGAACCTCACCTACAGCCAGCTGCAGAAAGCACGTAACAGGGGTGTGCTGTAAAGGGGACTTGAAGTTAATCTTTGCACTCCCAATCCTACAGCTTCACTATGTAGGCAGATCCTCTTGTCAGAAGGTAAAGCACCCCTCAGGCTTCTCTAAATTTACACCAGGCTACAACAGCTACCAGGGTCCAAAAATGTCGCTAACGCAACCTAGTTAGACACACCTCTTGCCATGCCCTGTTTTCTCCTGTAACATCAGCTCCAGTGCATAAGAGGCCATGTCAGGCCTCTTACCACAGTATCACACCTACATAAAGGCTGATTAAACTGGCTTTACACTACATCAGCAATACAAAGGAGCTGCCCCAGCCCACTGGATCCAGCCCAATGTGCATATACACATGTGCACACACTCACACAAATACACACTGGGTGAAGTTCACAATATGTTCTATTCGCACTACTGTTTCTATCCTGCTCTTAACACTGTCACATGCTCCTTACACAACAAGAGAGGCATAAAGGAGGGGAGAGGGAAGGGAAGAAACACTCCTGTCAGTCAACTCTGTTCTTGTCTACTGTTGGAAATAGGCCACATCCACCCTGATTGAATTGGCCTCGTTAGCACTGACCCCCCACTTGGTAAGGCAACTCCCATCTTTTCATGTGCTGTGTACTTGTACCTGCCTACTGTATTTTCCACTGCATGCATCTGATGAAGCAGGTTTTGGCCCACGAAAGCTTATGCCCAAATACATTTGTTAGTCTCTGAGGTGCCACAAGGATGCCTCATTGTTTTTGCTGATACAGACTAACATGGCTACCACTCTGAAACCTGATGCTCTGTGTGCATGCACCAGGTGGCTTTATGATTTGTGCTATTATAGCACCTAGAGATCTCAACTTGGCATTTCCTACATTTTCGCCATAAAGCTTTGCACGTGTCTCTACAGCAGCACAGATTGGGCACTTGATCCTTCTCAATCAATATTACATGGTACTATACTTCGGTGAAGTATCGCTTTGCTTTTTCCTTTTGTAGGGTCAGGATACAGACAGCATTCGTGGCTAGGGCAGTCTGCTACCATTATACCTTAGTCGCCATTACTGCCTGCTGTTCATGATTCACAGTTAGGATCATTAAGCAACTATACCTATTAAGAGTAGTAATGATACATGCAGGACACCTTCCCTCCCAGGGAAAACTAAACAACCCTAGAATTCCCTCTCTGGTGCAGCTCTAACCACTGTTCAATCCTCAGACAGACACTCACGGAAGAACTACTCAGCCACACCTATTCCCTCCTGAGGTGAACACAACTCATTATCTCCCCTTCTCGTTGCAAACCTGGGAGCAGTTCACCACACGCCATGCTTTAGCTTCACTGTGAGAAACTCTGAGTAGTGTATAATCTAAGGGTATGGCTACACTTGCAAATTTGCAGCGCTGCAGCAGGGTGTGAAAAAACACCCTCTGCAGCGCTGCAAATTGCGGCGCTACAAAGCGCCAGTGTAGTCAAAGCCCCAGCGCTGGGAGCGCGGCTCCCAGCGCTGTCCGTTATTCCCCACAGGGAGCTGGAGTACGGACAGCGCTGGGAGAGCTTTCTCCCAGCGCTGGGGCTTTGACTACACTTAGCGCTTCAAAGCGCTGCCGCGGGAGCGCTGCCGCGGCAGCGCTTTGAAGCGCTAATGTAGCCATAGCCTATCTCTCATAGAATACATTATAAGGCACTGTTCGGGAGGCATTGTCCTGTTCCTGATGTACAGGATAAAATCATCAGAATCAACACCCAACAACTGTATGAACACAAAACGCACAGACATTGATACTGGACATTTGAGAATATAAAACTCATTTTATTCTTTTATTACAGTATTAAAGCATTTAAAAAAATGCTCTTCCGTCTGCAGTCAACAGCAAAATACATACTCCAAATGTCTGAATGCAATGTTACAAGTAAACTTTTGTTAAGAATAGGTCAAAGTTTAGTTTGATGTCAGAGCTGACACAAAGTCACAAATTTTTGTTCCAGTTAGTTTTATTCATGCAAACTGCCCCTTAAAACATAGCAATGCCTGCTTGAATAAGGTTCTTGGAAACAGCCAATAGCTTTTTTGGCTTTCTCTCATAGATCACCTTGTTGTGGCAGCTTTTGTAACAGTCACATGTATGTGGCACTTGAATACAGGAAAATCATCGCTCCCATGGCTTCCCAAAGAAGCTGGTTGTCCAGCTTCTGGGTTAACAATACAAAAGCTGCTGAATTGGCAGGATTCCATATTTTGTGATAAGAACTCCATTTGGGTCATGGGACTACGTAGCTTTTGCATTTCCAACCTGCTGCAATTTATGCAGCTCTCTTGTTTTGCAGTCTCCACTGAGATATTCTTCATGATCTCATTCACACTTTGAATCTTCAGTGGGATTTCAGGTGGTTAACCAAACACCATAGGTGTGCTACATTAATTGAGATGTCCAACTTTACACCTGTATGTGTGACATTCTGTTGCAGTTCTGTGTGTTAATTGGTTACACTGCACTCTAGGGTTGCCAGGTGTCCAGTTTTAGACTGCAATGCCCGGTCAAAAATGGACCCTGGTGGCTCTGGTCAGCACCGCTGGCCGGGCCATTCAAAGTCCGGTCAGTGGCACAAGCAGGGCTAAGGCAGGCTCCCTGCCTGGCGTGGCTCTGCACAGCTCCTGGAAACAGCAGCATGTCCCCACTATGGCTCCTCGACTTAGGCATCCAAGGGGCTCCACACGCTGCCCCCAACCCAAGCACCGCTCCACAGTTCCTACTAACCGGGAACTGCGGCCAATGGAAGCTGTGGGGGCGGTGCCTGCAGAGGGGACGGCGCATAGGGCTGCCTGGCCACGCCTCCACGTAGGAGCCGGAGGGGGGACATGCCACTGCTTTTGGGAGCCAAATGACATAAGTGCTGTCCAGAGCCTGCACCCCTCACCCCCTCCTGTACCCCAACCTCCTACTCCAGCCCTGATCGCCCTCCCACCCTCCAAACCCCTCGGTCCCAGCCCAGAGCACCCTCCTTCACCCAAAGCCCCTGCCCCAGCCCAGAGTCCCCTCCCGCACTCCAAATCCCTCATCCCTGGCCCTACACCAGAGCCCACCCCCCCAGCCAGAGCCCACCCTTCACCCACCCCAGCCCCCCAACCCCAGCCCAGTGAAAATGAGTGAGTGAGTGAGGGTGAGGAGAGCAAGCAACAGGGGGAGGGAGGATGGAGTGAGCAGTGGGCAGGGCCTCAGAGAAGGGGCAAGGCAGGGGTGGGGTGGGGCCTCAGAGGAGGAGGGCAGGGGGCGGGTGTTCGGTTTTGTGCGAGTAGAAAGTTGGCAACCCTAGTGGGGCTCTGTGCAGATTCAGGGGTCTGGTCATACAGAACTCACTGCAGGGTTGGGATCTGTAAAGAAATCTCTACAGGAATCACATTGCAGACTGTGCAGCAATTACTTTGCCTGATGCTGAAATACAGCCACCTCCGGCTTGGAAGAAATGTGGTAATTGCTTAGCAGCCCATAGCAGCATTACACAATCATTTAGGACAGGAGACTGGAGAACAGCATACTAACTGAAACTGCAGGCAAAAATTTAAAGAAACAGAAAGCAATTGCCCAGTGATACATAATTGAATGGGTTCCTATTTCCAGTTCATGTAGTCTTTCCATGCCGTTATACACAATATTTTATTTTGTTCCATACACTTTCTTTGTGGGGATTGTGTCTACTAAGATCATTCAATTTCCTCCCTTGTGTTTGCCTGGGACCACCTCAAAGTCACTGACATTACAGCACCCTCACTGACATTACTGCATTTACTGAATAATTTAAATAATCAATTATCTTTTTTTTTAAATCATTCTAAATGCACCACAATGTGGAAATGACTCACGGATGCTAAGTGTTTGTCCTGCAGCATGGAACAACTTTCCTGGGAGGTTCAAGAGCCCAGCAGGAGGGATGTCAGTTTTGGAGTACAGCCAACTGAGGAAGTTGTCTACACTATGAATATTTACCAACAAAACTTGCCTCCTGTTGGCACAACCTTGCATGCATCTATACTCAAACTGGAGTCCTGACAATACCCAAACTTCTGTCAGTGAAGTTAAACCACTTCCCTGAGTGACAGAAGTCTCTACTGGTATTCTTCTACTGGGACAATGTCTGTGTGGACGCTATATTATGTGTATCAGCACAAACATTCCTCCAGAAACAAGCCTACAATGCCACTGTCTCCACAACAGTGACAGATCTGGTGGAATTTTGAACTCTGCTGCTCAGGCAGCAAAGAAATATGGTTCTGTCCCCCAGACCTGTCTCAACTATGCAGAGCTAGATGCTATACTGAGCGGGGATCCCACCTGTGAGTGACAGCAGACACCTCATGACACCCAGAATAAGGCACCCTAGATTTGCACAGTGAGGAAGAGCTTGTTGAGGATGGGGCCCATGGAGGATTCAGAACCAACAGACAACCAGGACCTCTTCAAGACCAAGCTGAACCCAGAGAAAACCCACTGAGGAAAGGGACAGGGGCTCTAATTGATGTGATCTACTGCCCTTATTAATGCACTTGTTTCCCCCATAGCTTGAGAAATGTTGTCCCCGTTTCCTTTCCTGCCCTCCCCTTCCCAAAATGGCAGCTGACTGCACATGGTCAGGGAGCAAAGGAATTCTGTTTTAAAGTAGCCTGTTTATTTTAAGAGCATGCAATGTCAGTACAACAGAAAAAAAAATCAATAGAAAGAAAACAGGATATATACTCTTGTATATACCTTAGGTGCATTCGAAGCACATTCCTCTGCAGGCAAAATAATTCAAATAAAATTACAAAATGCAACTAATATTCAATGCATTCAGAACAAAAAAAACGAAATACTTCCAGTGATTGAAAGCTACATGAACCAACACTTGAAAATTCAAATTAAACACATTGAGCCTTCAAAAGAATGCTTGCAAGCAAGCCAGAATCTGAGCATTCACACTACATGATTTGGCAGAAAAAAAACAACGCACTAACAATATTTGAGTCCAAAACAAATTACTTGCTATGGTCAGATTCAGGAAAGAGATAGAACATTTTGTGGCTGGTTCAGGGGGCTTGTCTTGGACAGGCTCACAAAGCTAGCCAGCAGTCATGACCTGCCTCTACTTGCAGTGATGCAAGTTTGTCTTGACCCAGACATCTTTCCTGTTCTCTGGCACAATTTCACTGAACTTTTCAAGCAGGAAGTGTTTGAGCTTTGCTCACACATTTCTAGCCGGACTACCTTTTTGCTTCTGCCATGGTAGGACACGCCACAATGAGCTCTGGGAGGACATGGGGCTGGTGGTATATGGGCCCAGGTACCCATGAGCCATCTCAAGTGGCTGCCTTTTCTGGGCCTTTGGAACCTGTATGAGCGATATATTTGCCAGGACTCCTACTTCCTGTAATAAGAAGTTGAGCAGTGTTTACTATACTATCCCAAAAGTTACCTGGGCCACCAGCTCCTAACAGCCAGTGGGATTGAAAAGTGCCCCCATATACTCACCATACTGTGTGCTGTTTCCATGACCCTGAATAGGGTTGCCAGGTGTCTGGAACGCCCGGTAGAAAAGGGACCCTGGCGGTTCCAGTCAGCACCACCGACCAGGCCGTTAAAAGTCCAGTCGGCAGTGCAGCGGGGTCCCAGTGCTAAGGCAGGCTCCCTACCTGCCCTGGCTCCGTGCTGCTCCCAGAAGTGGCCACCAGGTCCTGTGGCCCCTAGGTGCTGGGGTGGCCAGGCATTGCGAGGCTCTGCATGCTGCCCCCCCCCGTGCCGGCTCCGCAGCTACCATTGGCCGGAAACTGCAACCAATGGGAACTGTGGGGAGCAGCGTCTGTGGGGCATGAAGGCAGCGTGCACCACACAGAGTCACCTGGCCGCCCTTGCAGCTAGAGGCCTCAGGGACCTGGTGGCCACTTCCTCGGAGCTGCAATAAGCACCACCAGGACCCCGCACCCCAAACCCCTTCCCCAAGCCCCCTCCTGTACGCCAAACCCCTCATCCCCAGCCCCATCCTCAGATAGAGCCCTCAACCCCCTCTCCCGTACCCTAACTCCCTGCCCCAGCCTGGAGTCCCCTCCCACACCCCAACCCCCTCATCCCCAGCCCCACCCTAGAGCCCACACTCCCAGCAGGAGCCCACACCCCCTTCCGCACCCCAACCCCCTGCCCCAGCCTGGCGAAAGTGAGTGAGGGTGGAGAAGAGCAAGCAACGGAGGGAGGTGGGCTGGAGCGAGCAGGGGCGGGGCCTCAGAGAAGGGGTGGGGCACGGATGGGGCCGAGGTGTTCGGTTTTGTGTGATTAGGAAGTTGGCATTCCTACTGCATTGCTGTCACTAGCTACAAATGACATTCACATGCAAGACCTCAGAGTGATTCCCAACAAGAGTTGCTAAGCATCAATCCCACTATATGAGATCACAGTTTTTAGGAGCCATCACTGGGGCATACACGGAGATAGCGCAGCGCCAATCAAATCACTGTGCTGGTCTATAGAATGAGCAGACCCCATCAATAGGTCCAGCCTTTGCATGCACCTGCAGTCACCACTACACTGAAAGACCCGTGAAGAGATCCACTCATAAATGTACATTGCAATTAGAGTGTGATACCACCCACAAACCATATTTCAAGTGCATATTCAATTTCATAGCTACAGTAAAGACTGGTTGTGGAAAACTAACCTAAAGCATCCGTCTTACTATGATCTCAATGTATTGAAATACAAGATGAAATTATAAAAATAATGGAGGAAGTTAATTAGCAGACAATACCTAAAATGCATTTACATAGCCAAGGTAGGTTTGATATCACCATAAACAAGCAATTATAAAACCCACCCAGAAATCCCATGGATGGCATGATGCAGAAGCTAGATAAACCACAAAACTAATTCTGCAAATTTTGGGACACCGTACATGTATGTTAACTGTGTACAGCAGGGGTCGGCAACCTACAGCACACGTGCCAAACACGGCACGCAAGCCGATTTTGAGTAGCGCGCTGCTGCGGTCCCGGCCCCCAGCCCCCCACCCACTGCTCTCCCCTGCGGGGGCAGAAGACAGAAGCTTGGTCTTGCAGCAGCCAAGCTTCCCCCTCCCCCACTTCTTCCCCCAGCATTGTGCTTTCCTGTCCCTCCCCCTCTCCTTCCCTGCGCTGATCAGCTGATCGCCCTTGCAAGGGGGAGGGGGAAGAGTGGCAGCGTGCATAAGCTCCGTAGAGCAGCGGTCCCCAACCTTTTTGGCACCAGGGACCGGTTTTGTAGAAAAAAAATTTCCGCAGACCTGTGGGATGGTTTTGGGACGATTCAAGCGCATTACATTTATTTTTGTACTTTTATTTCTATTATTATTGTAATATATAATGAAATAATTATACAACTGACCATAATGCAGAATTAGTGGGAGCCCTGAGCTTGTTTTCCTGCAACTAGACGGTCCCATCTGGGGGTGATGGGAGACAGTGACACCCGAAGTGTGTTGCTTATGTCCAGTCTACTCCGTAATCTCGTTTTGGTTGCTGTCACTGCAGAAAACCCTGCTTCACAAAGATAGGATGTTGAAAATGGAAGTCAGCTTTTCAGTGCTTTTGTGGAAATCTCAGGATATTCCGCCTTGACTTTAATCCAGAACGTATGGAGATTTGAAGTCATCTCAAACATACTTTTAAGGCCACCGTCATTTGTGATCTCAAGCAGTTGATCCTCTTCTAGCACGGATAAAGTCGATTCACCTGGCTTATTCACAAATGGGTCGCGGATCCATTCCTTCCCAGTTCGGGGGTCTTTTGTGGTTGGGAAGCAATGCTCAAACTCTTTTGAAAGCTGAGATAGGTGATCATGCACCAGCTGGGAAAAAGAAGGCCCTGGCTCAGTCTCTTTCAAAATCTCTGCTAATGTTTGAAACATGTCAAAAATCCCAATGTTCACTTGTCGCCCCCATAATTCTAGTTTGGCTTTGAATGCAGCCACTTTATCTGCCAACTTGAACACAGTTGTCGTTCTCCCCTGAAGTGACAGATTGAGTTCGTTGAGCAGGTTGAATATGTCACACAAGTAAGCAAGTTTTATGACCCATTCTGTGTCACTGAAATGTGCTGCCCATGGTGACTGTTTTTCTAAAAGAAATCTCCAGAGCGGCTCTTGTAACTCAAAATCTCTGGTCAGTGATCTACCTTTAGAAAGCCATCTCACTTCTGTGTATAAGAGAAGACGTGTGTGCTCTGCGTCCATTTCCTCACAGAGCTGCGCGAACAGACGCGAGTTAAGGGCATGTACTTTAATGTGGTTGATTAAAATTATCACATCCTGCAAAACTTTGTTAAGTTCAGATGACATTTTTCGGCTAGCTAGCATTTCTCTATGGACGACACAGTGCGTAGACTCACATTCAGAAGCGACCTCCTTGACCCGAGTAGTGAAACCAGAAAGCCGTCCAGTCATGGCAGCTGCTCCATCCGTGCATATGGAGACACAAAATGACCAATTCAGTTTTCCTGACATGTAATCATTCAAAGACTTGAATAGTTCTGCAGCTGTGGTGTTGGTTGGCAACAAAAGTGCACATAACATATCCTCATGCACATCCTCCTGAAAAATATATCGCACAAAAACAAGCATTGTTGCCTTGTTGTCAACATCGGTAGACTCGTCAACCTGGATTGCGTACCACGGTGACTCATTCACCCTCTCTAACAATTGTGCCTCAATATCCTCTGCTATTTCATCAATTCGTCTAGTTATGGTGCTAGCCGAAAGAGGAACATGTGCCACCTTTTGAACTACAGTCTCTCCTAAAAGTTCACGACAAATGTCCTTAGCAGCAGGTAGGATCAACTCTTCACCAATAGTAAAGGGCTTCTTAGCTTTAGCAATGCGGTTAGCCACTAAGAATGATGCTTTCAGTGCAGACACATTTGACGAAGTGGTGGCCTTCAGTAATTGCTTCTGTTCTTCGTGTTCACATTTTTTTCTTTTGAAAAACTCCAAAGGCTTGTCTTTTAATGCAGGGTGCTTGGTCTCCATGTGGCGAAGCAGTTTTGAAGGTTTCATGGCTTCGTTGGATAGCCGGTCGCCACATATTATACAAAGCGGGCGTGGAGAATGTGAGTCACCTGTTGCAATGAACCCGTAATTTAAGTAGGACTCTTGGTATTTTCTTTTAAATGCAGCTTTCTTTTTGTTGGCCGTCTTAGAGTCTTCTGCTGTCTCATCATTGGGTCTTTCCCCCTTTTCAAAGAAGCTTTGCAGCGATGTTTGTTTTTTACTCATTTTGGCCAGGGTTAGTTTGTGGGCTTATCAAAACTGTGCGGGAAAGAGGCACGGACGGAAGTGGTAAATAAAATAATGGGCGGGCCACGTGCGGACTAATACAAGTGTCGGATTCTGACTTAAAGCCTGCCACCAGATGCAGCTGTACAATTGAAGTACATCAACTCACTTGCCACTATAAAGCCTGCCACCAGATGCAGCTTAATTGTCACTTGCCACTCACTGATAGGGTTCTGATATTAGTCTGCAAGCGATTGATTTATTATGGTCTCTGTGCAGTGAAACCTCTGCTAATGTAATCTGTTTTTGCAGCCGCTCCCCAACGCTAGCATCATGGCCTCAGCTCCACCTCAGATCATCAGGCATTAGATTCTCATAAGGAGTGCAAAACTCCCTCCATCGCATGCGCAGTTTACAGTAGGGTTCGCGCTCCTATGAGAATCTAACATCTGACAGAAGGCGGAGCTCAGGCAGTAATGCGAGCGACGGGGAGCAGCTCTAAACACAGATGAAGCTTTGCTAGCTCACTCACCGCTCATGTCCTAGCCGCTCATGTCCTGCTGTGCACTCACCGCTCATGTCCTGCTGTGCGCTCGGTTCGCGGCCCGGTTCCTAACAGGCCATGGACCGGTACCGGTCCGCGGCCCGGGGGTTGGGGACCCCTGCCGTAGAGGACGCAGAGAGAGGTAGGGACGGGGCCTTGGGGAAGGGGTTGGAACAGGGCATATCCCTTCCAGCCCCCTGCCCTGAGCTGCTCAGGGCAGGGGGCTGGGAGCACCCCTACGAGCCGAGCACCCCAGCCCTCTGCCCTGACCCCCCACACACACTCAGCCTTCTGCCCTGCATCCCCCCAGCCCTCTTCCCTGACCCCTGAACCCCCCCCACACCCAGCCTTCTGCCCTGCAACCCCCGCACCCTCAGCCCTCTTCCTTGACCCCTGCACCCCCCCACAGCCTTCTGCCCTGCACCCCCCATACCCCCAGCCCTCTGTCCTGACCCCCCCACACACATAGCCTTCTGCCCCACACCCCCACTGTCCTCTGCCCTGACCCCTGAACCTCTCCACACACCCAGCCTTCTGCCCTGAACCCCCCCACACCCTCCAGCCCTCTGCCCTGACCCCTGAACCTCCCCATACCCAGCCTTCTGCCCCACACCCCACTGTCCCAAACCTCCCCACACACCCAGCCGTCTGCCCTGCACCCCCACAGCCCCCATCCCTCTGCCCTGACCCCTGAACCCCCACACACACCCAGCCTTCTGCCCTGAACCCCCCCCCCCACACCCCCAGCCCTCTGCCTGACCCCTGAACTGCCCCCAGGTCTGGGGTCCCGGCCGCAGGCCCCGCTCAGCCCACTGCCGGCCAAGGTGAACAGAACCCCAGGCTGGCAGCGAGTTGAGCAGGCTGGCGGCGTAAGATCAGCATTTTAATTTAATTTTAAGTGAAGCTTCTTAAACATTTTGAAAACCTTGTTTACTTTACATACAACAATAGTTTAGTTATATATTATAGACTTATAGAAAGAGACCTTCTAAAAACGTTAAAATGTATTACCGGCACGCGAAACCATAAATTAGGCCTTGTCTACACTACAAGACTATTTCGAATCAACTTAGTTCGAATTTGTGGATTCGACCTTATGAAGTCGAATTTGTGTATCCATACTAAATACACTAATTCGAATTTCTGAGTCCACATTCACGGGGCCAGCGTCGACTTTGGAAGCGGTGCACTGTGGGAAGCTATCCCACAGTTCCCGCAGTCCCTGCTGCCCATTGGAATGCTGGGTAGAGCCCCCAATGCCTGCTGGGGGAAAAATGTGTCGAGGGTGGTTTTGGGTAACTGTCATCATTCAACCGTCACTCACAAACGCCCTCCCTCCCTGAAAGCGCCGGCGGGAAATCTGTTCGCGCACTTTTCTGGTCAGTGACAGCGCGGACGCCACAGCACTGCGAGCATGGAGCCCGCTGCGATCATCGCTGCACTTATGGCTGTTGTCAACTCCTCGCACCTTATCGTCCACCTCTGCAACAGTCAGCTGCTGAGAAATCGGGCGAGGAGGCTCCGGCAGCGCGGTGAGGAGAGTGGCGCAGACCTCTCAGAAAGCAGGGTACACCGGGCAGTGGAGATCATGGTGGCAATGGGTCAAGTTCATGCTGTGGAACGGAGATTCTGGGCCCGGGAAACAAGCACGGACTGGTGGGACCGCATAGTGCTGCAGGTCTGGGATGACACAGAGTGGCTGCGAAACTTCAGGATGCGTAAGGGCACTTTCCTTGAACTGTGTGACTTGCTGTCCCCTGCCCTGAAGCGCCAGGACACCCGGATGCGAGCAGCCCTGAGTGTGCAGAAGCGAGTGGCCATAGCCCTCTGGAAACTTGCCACGCCAGACAGCTACCGGTCAGTAGCGAACCACTTTGGCGTGGGCAAATCTACCGTGGGGGTTGCTGTGATGCAAGTAGCCCACGCAATCGTTGAGCAACTGCTCTCAAAGGTGGTGACCCTGGGAAACGTCCAGGTTGTCATAGACGGCTTCGCCGCGATGGGATTCCCAAACTGCGGTGGGGCTATAGATGGGACTCACATCCCTATCCTGGCACCGGCCCACCAGGCCAGCGATTACATTAACCGAAAGGGCTACTTTTCCATGGTGCTGCAAGGACTGGTGGACCATAGGGGACGTTTTACCAACATCAACGTCGGGTGGGCGGGCAAGGTTCATGACGCGCGTGTGTTCAGGAGCTCTGGTCTCTTTAGACTCCTCCAGGCAGGTACTTTCTTCCCGGACCACAAAATAACGGTTGGGGATGTGCAGATGCCTACAGTGATCCTCGGGGACCCAGCCTACCCGCTAATGCCCTGGCTCATGAAGCCCTATACAGGCGCCCTGGACAGAGAGAAGGAACTCTTCAACTACCGGCTGAGCAAGTGCAGAATGGTGGTGGAGTGTGCTTTCGGACGTCTCAAGGGGAGATGGCGGAGCTTACTCACTCGCTCGGACATCAGCGAAAAGAATATCCCCGTAGTTATTGCTGCATGCTGTGTGCTGCACAATCTGTGTGAGAGCAAGGGCGAGGCCTTTTTGTCCGGATGGGAGGTTGAGGCAAATCGCCTGGCTGCAGTTTACGCTCAGCCAGACACCCGTGCCGAGAGAATATCCCAGCGGGAAGCGCTCTGTATCCGGGAGGCTTTGAAAGCAAGTTTCCTCGGAGACCAGGGTAACCTATGACTCTCCACTTGCTTTCAAGAGAAACTGACCCTGGGCCTGTGTCAGTTTGTGTCGATTTGGATCTGCGGCTACATGCCGCGTTCTCCAAGTTTCCCCCACTTCCAAAGCACGTTTTTAAGCAAATTAATTGTTACACTCATTATTAATAAATCTGTCTTTTACTTTGCATTTCTGTTCTGGTGTTGAGACATGGACGCATACTGTGCTGGGCACGGTGTGCACTGACGTACAGACCGCTTCCTCCATAGAGGACTGACATCCTCCTGCTCCTACATAGGTCTCTGGGGTGGGGGACGGATGACAGTGGTTCTGCATGAAGGGGAGGGTTTGCAGGAAGGGGCGAGTGGTGCCTTCTTTGCATAGGGGTTTGGATGACGGCAGTGGGCTGCGGGTTTCTGCGTGGGAAGGGGTGACGGGTGTGGGAGAAGGGTGACTATCTGTCCGTGGATGAGGGCTCTTGTTGGGGCTCAGGGCAGCGGATAGGCTCGTGGATCCGTTGCAAGTGCATCGTAAGGGCAGCCTGCCTTCACAGTAATGGCGTGGCAGGCACTAGGACCCTGGACAAGCATACACATTACGAAATGATCAGGGGCAGCATACACAACACAGAATGACCCTGGTGCCTACTGACTGCAGTGTGTGTGTGCCCCGCAGTTGATCCTTTCCCCAAGTCTGTACCCTGGTACTGTAGGCTATACCGTGCAAGTATGAAACCCCTGTCCACCCCATACACCGAAAAATCCTCTGACAGGAAAGACATGACGGAAACAGTGATTAACAGCAAACATCTTTTATTAATCTAATAAACAGTGGGGGGATGAACCTTGGATTTGGGACTGGCTGAGCCTATAAGGGAAGCACTTCTACAAATTTCTAACGTGAGAAGTGCGGGGTACACGGCCGCTCTGCTCTGGTTCAGTGACAGTTCTCACGGCCTCTACCACCCCTCCGTCTTGTACTTTTGGGTGAGGGGGGGCCAGGACTTCTTGGCTGGGGAGGGCGATTGCAGAGACACTGCAGGGGGGCCCTGTCCTCCAGCCTGCGGTCCTGCAGGACATCAACAAGGTGACGAAGCGTGTCCGTTTGTTCCTTCATGAGACCAAGCAGCATTTGGGTGGTCTGCTGGTCTTCCTGCCGCCACCTATCCTCACGTTCCATGAGTGTGCGATGCTGCTCACATAGGGTCTCCCTCCAGTGTTTCTGCGCTGCAGCCTCTGCTCGGGAGCAGGCCATCAGTTCAGCGAACATGTCGTCCCTAGTCTTCTTCTTTCGCCGTCTAATCATTGCCAGTCTCTGCGAGGGGGATGCCGGGGCAGTCCGGGAAGGAGCCGAAGCTGTGTGATGGGGAAAGTTAGTGATTTCCTTGTACAGATACATTTTGGCGAACAGTGAACACCGTCAAGTCAATTTCTATGAAGAAGACCGTACCGGACAACAAGTGTCACGTGGTCTCCAGAGAAGCACAACATTTTGGCCTACGCTCTGATTGGCTGCGCCATTGCACAGGAGAGCGGAGAAGTCGGGAGAGATAGCAGAATCCCTCTAGCAGAGAGTCCTGGTAAGCCTTACAGTACATTATGCTTATCAGTTAACGGATAGCTGTGCCGTCGTGCTAAAGGCAATCTGGAAATCAGATACTATGACCCTTTTGCAGCCACTCCCGACACTGCAGGGGAAAGATCAATGTATGCTTTTCCTGTGTGGCCTACAGCACGTGGCTGCTAAGCGCGGGGCTTTGTTATGCAAAGTATAAGTAAACCATTAAGAACAGTAACTATTCGCTAATTGCCCTAATTAGATGCAGCACTTCAGTAACGAGATTACCCTGAGGCGTGTCTCTCGAGTGCAGAAAGAAAGGATGTTAAGGGAAGCACTTCACCGACCGGGACCCTACGCGGCCATGCTGGTAGAGGCGATGGTTCCCCTGTATCTGAGGATGTCGTGGCGTGGAAGAGTGAGCTTCACCGGAGGACCAAATAAGGCACCTCTTCCTCGAAACCTCCTGCGGAGGGTATTTGAGGAACTGTTTGAAGCATTTGTGGAATTGTCCATGGAGGACTATTGTTCCATCCCAATCTGTGTAGACCTACTGTTCGTTTAGTTTCCCTTTACAAACTTTTAGATATAGTATTTATAGATAGAATTTATATTTTTGGTATACATGTTTTCGAGCAAATAAATATTTTCTTGTTTATACGACTTACCGCCTGATCCTTCCCCTGACTCTGAGTCCGGGTTCACGGCCGGTGAGGGTTGGTAGGGGATCTCTGTGAGGGTGAGGAACAGATCCTGGCTGTCAGGGAAAGCGGCATTGTGTTCGCTGTCGCCTGCGCCTTCCTCCACGGACCCTTCGTCGTCTTGCCCATTGGCGAACATCGAGTAGGAACTGTCCTGGCTCACTATGCCATCCACTGAGTCCACGGTCACTGGTGGGACAGTGGTGGCAGACCCACCGAGAATGGCATGCAGTGCCTCGTAGAAGCGGCATGTCTGGGGCTGTGCTCCGGAGCGTCCGTTTGCCGCTCTGACTTTTTGATAGCCTTGCCTCAGGTCCTTGACTTTCACGCGGCACTGCATCGCATCCCGGCTGTATCCTTTCTGTGTCATGGCTTGGGAGACCTTCTCGAAGGTCTTTGCATTACGCTTGTTGGAGCGCAGCTCCGACAGCACAGACTCCTCGCCCCACACAGCGATCAGATCCTGGACTTCCCGGTCTGTCCATGCTGGGGATCTCTTTCTATTCTTGCATTGGGATGACTCCTCTGCTGGAGAGCTCTGCATCGTTGCAGGTGCTGCGGAGCTCGCCCCGATGTCAAAGCAAGAAATGAGATTCTAACTGTCCAGACAGGAAAAGGATTTCAAATTTTCCCGGGTCATTTCCTGTGTGGCTGCTCAGAACATCCAAGCTCGGACTGCTGTCCAGAGCGTCAACAGAGTGGTGCACTGTGGGATAGCTCCCGGAGCTACTAAGTTCGATTTGCATCCACACCTAGCCTAATTCGAGCTAGCAAGTGCGAATTTAGCGTTACTCCACCTGTCGGGGTGGAGTACCAAATTCGAACTAAGGAGCCCCCTAGTTCGAATTAAATGGCTTCCTGGTGTGGACGGTTGAGCGATTAGTTCGAATTAACGCTGCTAAATTCGATTTAAGATCCTAGTGTAGACCAGGCCTTAGAGTGAATAAATGAAGACTTGACACAGCACTTCACAAAGGTTGCCGACCCTTGGTGTACAGTCATCATGAGTCTTCCATTTAGTCCTCTGACCACTGCCTGACCATTCAAGATGTGAAGAAAAAGAAATGCAAGCATCAAGCCAAAAGATGGATTAATGCTAGACAGACAATTGATGATGTTATCTTCACAGATAAGACAATTGTGGAGATGGAGACATACAGCAAGATGCGTCTCTCTCGCTTAGGACTTCACTATCTCAAGCCATGATTAAAGCATACATGGAAGCTTTGTTTTGGAAGCAATAAGTAGACAGTGTCAGTCCTAAACTCATATTTAAAAGCCACAGTAAATACAAACAGACAGACCCAGAAAGGAGAAAATGTGAGTGTAGTCTACTACTGTAATTAAAGTTGGTCGGGAATTTTTCAACTAAATGTTTCATCAGACAATGCCAGATCCTCAAAACCAAAACTGTTCATTGACTCTTTATGCTTAACGATCTGTTCCATCTTGTATATAGCTGTGACACTCTGAGTATGTTTCCCAGACCTGAAGAAGAGCTCTGCGTAAGCTCGAAAGCTTGTCTCTCTCATCAATAGAAATAAAAGCTATTACCTCACTCGCCTTGTCTCTCAGAAGAAACAGCCTATTTCAGCAATTTCTTTTATTTTAAAGTCGTCAGTTTCATTTCAAAATAAACAGTTCAATTTTCCCAGTCCGAGATTACTTTTGGTTTCAAAATTTTACCTAAATTATAGTAAAAAAAAAAATTTTAATGGTCAGAATCAGAACAAAACATTACAGTTGACCAGAACTAACTTTTTTTCTCCACCAGTTTGCAAAATTTTGTTGAGATTTTGACATTCCATCCCAATATTTCAGGGTGGGGGGAAGATTTTGAAATCTCAAACATTTTTGTGGGATAGGAAAATCATTTGCTGCCCAGCATGAACTATAATCTCAATATGAGATTTGATAGGCACTGGGGTGACGTTGGAGGGTGCAATCCTGGATGGGGGGAGCAAGGAGCTGTCTGGAGTTAAATTTATATATTCTTTTTAATGCTGTTTTAGGCCATTGGAAGTTTGTTAGAGACTTGTATGCTGGTGCATCTTTTACATTGTTGAATCTAAATTAAGTTTATTTTATCAATTTATTACTGTATTTGTCACTGTCACATTAAGAACAGTCCCAGGGCAGAGGGTAAGGGAAACCCAGATATCTAGCAGTGAGTTTGGGCTGCCCTGACCAGCCCAGTGTAACCCAACTCACTATTGTTATAATCTGATCTAAAAACGGTCATTCAACATGTCACTGGAAAGCTCAGAACTCACTCGTTATTCATACCATAGTGTAATGTAGGTGCAAGCAACTGACGCAAGTTATGGACAACTGAAGTCATAATTCTTAAAATGCGTTTGCCAGTCAGACAGGAGTTATCCCACCCTAAACAAAGGAATGTGGTTTCTTCATCAGGCAGTTACTTCCAAAGTACTTTGAGGGCCTATCTCCATGTACAGCGTCACACAGGTGCCGCTCTAGCGCTTTAGTGAAGACGCTACTATGCCGATGGGAGAGCTCTCCTGTAGACTTAGTGCTGTTTATACGGGATGTTAGATCAGTATAACTATGTCGCTCAGGGATATGGATTTTTCACACCCCGAGTGACCTAGTTATAATCGATATAGGTCTGTAGTGTAGATCTGTCCTCATGGACAATGAGAATGTATTTACATAAGTCAGATAAACAAAGCTATCAAGCTAGCAAGTTGGGAAAAGAGACAGTGTCGCCACACCCCAGCAAGGAAAATAATCTTTTCTGAACTAGAGAGACAGGGGGTCTAAACCTCACTTAAGCAAATTAATCAACTGACTGAATACAATGTTAGTGTATCATGTAAGATTTTATGAATGCCTGTAACACACTGGTGATTAATATACTTGTAAATGGCATGTATTAACACTATAAGAGGAATTATGAATACTCACTGATATTATGTTTGAATGTGTGTGGCTGAACAAAGGAAAGAAGTGTTCCCATCCAATCTCCTACGTAGATTAAAACATGGTCAAATCAAAACAATGGAAGCCCCATTTAACATACCGGGAGATCGGAAGCCCACAGGAAGGGAAGAACAGTGTGAGGTCAGCTTCCCACTGGGCACAGCAAGCTGAGCACACAGGAGGGCTTCCTGCCTCCTGAAACAAGGTCACTGAACTTTGGGAGATAGAAGCAAGGACAGAAAGCCATTTTAGACAACCATCACTAGACCGACAAGGGAACAGAGCCCTTGAAAGCTGAGAAAAAGGCGTCCTTCAACCCAAGGGGATGGGGTTTGAAGTCTGTGGAACTGAATATAGGTAAGCAATCTGTCTAGGAAAAGGTCTTCCACCTGGGACAACAAAGGAAGACAGCACCTTGTGCTTTTGTAGAAAAATTGCAAAAAAAAAATGTAAAAATATAATTAGGAAGGCCAAAAAAGAATTTGAACAGCTAGCCCAAGACTCAAAAAGTAACAGCTAAAAAATCTGTAAGTACATCAGAAGCAGGAAGCCTGCTGAACAACCAGTACGGCCGCTGGACAATTGAGCTCCTAAAGGAGAACTCAGGGAAGATAAGGCCATTGCAGAGAAACTAAATGAATTTTTTGCATCTGTCTTCACGGTTGAGGATGTGAGGGAGATTCCCAAACCTGAGCCATTCTTTTTAGATGACAAATCTGAGGAACTGCCCCAGACTGAAGTGTCATTAGAGGAGGTTTTGGAACAAACTGATAAAGTAAACAACAAGAAGTCACCAGGACCAGATGGTATTCACACAAGAGTTCTGAAGGAACTCAAATGTGAAATTGCAAAACAACTAACTGTGGTATGTAACCTATCACTCAAATCAGCTTCTGTACCAGGTGACTGAAGGATAGCTAATGTGACACAATTAAAAAAAAAAACACCACAAGAAGACTCCAGAGGCGATCCTGGCAATTAAAAGCTGGTAAACCTAACTTCAGTACCAGGCAAATTGATTGAAACTATAGTCAAGAACAGAATTATCAGACACACAATAATCCACGAACTATTGTTGGGGATGAGTCTACACGGTTTTTGTAAGGGGAAATCATGCCTCACCAATCTATTAGAATTCTTGGAGGGGGTCAACAAGCATGTGGACAAGGGTGATCGAGTGGATATAGTGTACTTAGATTTTCAGAAAGCCTTTGACAAGGTCCCTTAAGCAAAGTAAACTATCATGGGAAAAGAGGGAAGGCCCTCTCATGGATCAGTAACTGGTTAAAAGAGAGTAAACAAAGGGTAGGAACAAATGGTCAGTTTTCAGAATGGAGAAAGGTAAATAGTGGTGTCCGCCAGGGATCTGTACTGAGACCAGTACAGTTCAACATATTCATAAATGATCTAGAAAAAGGGGTAAACAGTGAGGTGGCCAGATTTGCAGATACTCAAGATAGTTAAATCCAAAGCAGACTGTGAAGGGTCACAAAGGAATCTCACAAAACTGGGTGACTGGGCAACAAAATGGCAGATGAAACTAAATGTTCATAAATGCAAAGTATTGCACATTGGAAAACATAATCCCAACTGTACATATAAAATGATGGAGTCTAAATTAACTGTTACCACTCAAGAAAGAGATATTGGAGTCATTGTGGATAGTTCTCTGAAAACATCCACTCAATGTGCAGCAGCAGTCAAAAAAGCTAACAATGTTGGGAATCATTAGGAAAGGGTTAGATAATAAGACAGAAAATATCATATTGCCTCTAGATAAATCCATGGTATGCCCACATGTTGAATACTGCATGTAGATGTGATTGCCCCATCTCAAAAAAGATACACTGGAACTAGAAAAGGTACAGAAAAGGGAAACAAAAATTATTAGGGGTACGGAACAGCTTCCATATGAGTAGAGATTGAAAAGACTGGGACTTTTCAGCTGAGAAAAGAGATGACTAAGGAGGAATATGATAGAGGTCTATAAAATCATGACTGGTATAGAGAAAGTAACTAACTAACTTGTGGAACTCCTTGCCTGAGGAGGTTGTGAAGGCTAGGACTATAACAGGGTTTAAAAGAGAACTGGATAAATTCACAGAGGTTAAGTCCATTAATGGCTACTAGCCAGGATGGGTAAGGAATGGTGTCCCTAGCCTCTGTTTGTCAGAGGGTGGTGATGGACTGCAGGAGAGAGATCACTTGATCATTACCTGTTAGGTTCACTCCCTCTGGGGCACCTGCCATTGGCCACTGTTGGAAGACAGGATACTGGGCTGGATGGACCTTTGGTCTGACCCAGTATGGCCATTCTTATGTTCTTAGGAAATGTTAATTACTCATTCTCATGACACAAGAACTAGGGGCCCCCAAATGAAATGAAGAGGCAGCAGATTTAAAACAACCAAAAGGAAGTAAGTATTTCTTCACACAACGCACAATCAACCTGTGGAACTCTTTGCCAGAGGATGCTGTGAAGGCCAAGACTATAACAGAGTTCAAAAAAGAACTAGGTAAGTTTATGAAGGATTGGTCAATCAACGGCTATTAGCCAGGATGGGCAGGGATGCAAAACCATGCTCTGAAGTGTCCCTAGCCTCTCTTTGCCAGAAGCTGGGAATAGGCAACAGGGGATGGATCACTTGATGATTACCTGTTCTGTTCATTCCCTCTGAAGCATCTGACACTGGCCACTGTTAGAAGACAGGATATTGGGCAAGATGGACCATTTGCCTGATCCAGTATGGCCGTTCTTAGTGTACTGACGGAAGAAGAGGCAAGTTGGGAGATGATTGATTGGTGAGAGAAACCATTTTGAACAAAGCCTGCAGCTTGTTACATTTGACATGTACTTTTAGAGGTGTTTTCACTTTTATTTGCTTGTAACACTTTCTAACTTTGTTCCTTTTACTTAGCAACACTTAAGTCCTATTGTTAATACATTTATTTATTTTCATGATGAACTAACTCTGTGCGCTGTTTAGATAATAATCTGTGATGCAGTTTGTCTCTTTACAGGTGCAACAAACATTTCTCAAAGCTGTCCAGGAGAAGGCTAGACACTTTAGGGCAGTGGTTTTCAAACTTTTTTTCTGGGGACCCAGTTGAAGAAAATTGTTGATACCTGCGACCCAATGGAGCTGGGGATGAGGGGCTCCAGGTTTGGGGGTGCTCAGGGCTGGGGTCGGGGATTAGGGGTTTGGGGTGCAGGAGGGGCTCCGGCTTTGGGGGTGGCTCAGGGCTGGGGAAGGGGGTTGGGGTGTGGAAAGAGGTCAGGTCTGGGGGTGCAGGCTCTGGGCTGGGGTCTGGGATGATGGGTTTGGGTGCAGGAGGCACTCCAGGTTTGGGGGGGGCTCAGGGCTGGGGTAGAGGTTCAGAAGAGGGTCAGGGCTCTGGGCTGGGGGTGCAGGCTCTGATCCCAATCGGCAGTGCTGACCAGAGCCGCTAGAGTCCCTGGGTGCTGAACAAGGCGACCCAGTGACTTACACACTGCGACCCAGTACTGGGTGGCGACACAAACTTTAAAAAATACTGGTTTAGGCCACACAATTTTGGGGAAATTCAGGACTGGGAATGTGTTGGAATCATCCGGCTCGTTGTAACCCAGGCTGGTGGAAGCCAAAGTGAGGTTGTAGACAGGCTGTTGGGATCGGAACTGCTGAACCAGGGCTATGTAAGCACACAGAGGCTCAGGGTGTGACCCACATGCTTCTAGGCTTGTTGTAAGTGGCCCAGGTTGGGAGCTACAGCAACAGAGCATTGTGAGGCTCCCAGAGTTATGGGTAAGTAGTGACAACCCCCCACTGGTCCTGGATTGCACCCCTGAACCCTGACCAGACTGTCACAGTCACTTCCTGCAGTGATGAGTACCCTAGAAATATTTACTACAAAGGTCCTTTTTTCCTTCTTCTGTCAGGATATGGAATTATTTTGTACTTGCACCATACTACATTAAATGAAACTTCAAATTCACCTGCCTGAGGATATGAAATGCAATTCCATCATGTTTCTGAGGATAATGTACACAAGTTAGACAAAGCAATAGGATTCATGAGGAGAAACTCCTAAGAGAATTATTTCAATTAATTCTTAATTAAGAGGCAGTAATATGAATAGAGCTAGGTAAACAATTCTCAGATGATCACTTATTCAAATGTACTCTTCTCTTTGTGATACACACAAATAACTCACGATTTTTTACCAATGTGTTCACTATTTGCACTTGTTCAATGAATTGCTTAAACTAAGCTTTGTTAGCCTATGGGTTATTCACAAACTGTCAGTTACAAGTATTTGATATTCATACTGCACAATTGGCCCACTTATGACACAGTTTCAGCTCACTAATTGACTGATGCACTTTCTTGAACAGGAGGGAAATCAAAAAGAGAATTTGGGGTAGTCATGAGAGCACTTCCAACGTGAATACTCACTTGAGTGTTTCATGAAACTTCTTTCTGCAAACATTCTTGTGAATAATAAAAAAGGATTCACCAAGAAGGGGTCAAATAAAAGCAAAACAAATTGGAGGGGTCAGTTATATAACAATTCCTGATTTTGCCCAACTGTAAACACAAGTGGAATGTACCCTTTTCCCACCCAGGATGTAGATTTCTAACTATTAAAAAGATCACCATGGACTGAAGTTTGCAATTCAGGTGTGCAGTTATGCCAACTTGAAAGACATTTGCTTTTTTTAAGAGAATAACCTTCTCCCCCCATCCTCCCACCAAGATTAGTTTCTGACTTTTTTTTTAAGTTGGCCTTCGAAAGCAAAGTGAACAAGAGTCTAAAAACATGAAGTGGGAAATTCTATGTGGAAAAACAAACAAAAGTGACCTAGATAGCAAAACCAAGCCTGCAGTAACTTGAAAACTAGCACTGGTGAATGGTTTTTAACATAATGACAATAGACTGGAAGAGCTGCTCCATTCTCCCATGTACAAAATGAGTAGTTTAAGATTACTTTATTCAGCGCCAAGATAGTCAATTAATCACATGCCCACTCAAGAGTCCAGTTTTGCAGATTAATACAGATATTACAACATTTGATTGGGGGATTTTAAGAAAAAACACTGACATACACATGCAAATATTCTTATGTAATTACAGTGGGACAGATCCTGCAAACACATGCGCAACCTTACATGGCTGAGTTCAACAAAAACACACGAGTGAGTAATTTTATTCAGATAGGTAGAAGTGTTTCAATGTCCTGGCTTCCTTTATGAATTCCATGGCAAAACTATGTTAATGTAGAGTTGAGGGGGTTGGTGGTATGTCATTTCCTTGCAGAAAGCTGAGTTGAACTAAACTCAAACGTCTGAAAACTAGGAAACTCGGAGTTTAGGTTGCCCATGCCCATGCCACCTTAACTCTGCCCTCTTTCAGCAATGTCCCAATATGCCCCATTAACACAAAACCTTTACTCTGCCGGCCTCACTACTGCTGAAATGTAGAAGCTCTTCACCTCTTTTTACAGCCCATTCACGCTCACCCACAGAAATGCCATCTAACATTATTAAAGGACAAAAGGAAAAGAAAATGGTTGGCAGAGTAAAAGGTATGTATGTTAACAGGGTGTATTGGGGCACTGCTGAAAGGGGCAAAGTTAAAACTGCATAGGCAACCTTAACTGCTCATTTCCTGCTTTTCAGAAGTGTGAGTTTTGCTCAACTAAACATTCACAATGGGATGACACACACACCAACCAACCTCAACTCTGCGGTAATGTAATTTTTTGCCGTTGAATTTCCTAGAGTTATTTTTAAATAGGAGAAATATGTTGTTGGTAGGAATTAGTAATACTTCCAGACTGCTGTCTACGCAAGTAAAGAAGTGAACATGTTCTTAAACACTGTTCCCAATTTCAGTCCCCCAAAGATTCAGTGGGCACCGTGCACTACCTTGAGTAAAACTTGAAAAATTGCGACCTTTTTGACCCACGTAACAACAATAGTTTGACCTCCGGCTCTGTGCAAGAAGAACCCACCTAGAAACTATTTTTAAAATGGATATTTTGGGGGACTTATATCTCCACAACTCCTAGCCCAATTTTGGGTCACTAACCCTGCGCTGCCCCCTCCTGAGACAAACCACATTTCAAAGGAATCCAACTAAGCATGTTGATTTTAGAGGACTTAGAAAGGTCAATCTTTAAACATAAGTTGTGATGCAACCTCTACTATCTTGGTGCTGCCATTCGACTATTATTTGGGACCCCAATCTGGTGAAGTGAATTTTGGAGTGACATTTTCAATTTCATATCAACATGCTGACTTTTTAACTTGCAGCAACTTCTTGACATTATTAGTTTGTTCTCTGTTTATACAACGTCTACCACAACGGGGTCCTGGTCCATGACTCTGGCTCGTAGGTGCTATAAGAATACTGCTACTATTAACAGTCACCCACTGATATGCTGGAGCCACTGAGTCTGTTCCCTTGCTTTGACTTTGCTCTGAGGACCAGCAGATGACAGGAATGCACCTGAGCAAAATGCTCAGCTAGGATTGGGAACGTTATGACAGAGGAGTAAGGAGGATAGCTGTAACATTGTGTATTTCTCAACCACAGTCTTTGAGCAAAAGAGGGGCGTCAACATTCAGCTAATCTTCATATAAATATCAGGCTCCAAGATGTGTGTGAGGGACAGTTAATTATCTTGTTCATAAGTTAATCAAATTGTTTTTGCCATTTAGAGTTCTATTTTCCTGAACAAAATGAGCATTTTGCAAACGCAACAAGGAGTCCGGTGCCATCGGACTCCTTGTTGTTTTTGTGGATACAGACTAACACAGCTACCCCTTGATACTTGACATTTTGCAAACGGTTTGGTAAAGAACCATTTCCTTTTCCCAAATGGTAGCGAACACATCAGTTTACAGGGATCACTCAAGAATACCTTTTACATGAAATATTATCAAGGGAAATGAATATTCTGCCTCTTCCTCTAACAAATATGGGCTCAACTCAGAAGAATGAAATGCTTTCAAACGTAAGTTCTGCTGATCCCCCAAGATATACAGACATGCTAAGTTACACATAAATATTGTATTTGTTTCTATAAAGAAAAGGAGATGAAGAAATTTACATTTTCGTTTTCTTCATAAACAGGTCACATATTAAAATTAATTTGTATGGGACAGTGCTAAGGTCTGCACAAATAAACACGCACAAAAATAGCTTCAGTGCTTAGTATTTTCAGGCATGTCCTACAGAGAAAGTAATGGCAATCCCCTTTTCCTAACGTGGCTAGTCACAAGCATGGACATTCTGTCTTTCAAGTGTTATAGCTCACTTGCATATTCAGGTTAAATTATGCAATACATTGAACTTTGGGATACCATAACGTGAGAAAGGGGAGTGTGCTGCTGTATGTGTCTCATATACTAAACACCTTTTCTATTTCTCCACATCCTCTTTGACTGGACTCTGATCTTAAAACTACCAACTCCGCCCAGCATTTTGCCAGCTTGTTTTTATCAGCACACCAGTTAACTCTGTGCCTGTTGCTGTCTCTGAAAACCTTCACACTTGCAGAAGCTCCTGTGGGAAATGTATTACCAGCAGATAGGCATCTGAAGGCGTGTCCCACTAGCATGGCCACACCTCACCGTGTGCATTTCAAATATGCAACAGAACTTTAGCTGATCTCTCCATCTTCATGGTACTGTGACAAAGGTTATGAAAAGACAAACAACAATGACAATGTACTTATACAGCCTCCCATCCCAGTACTAACTGAAACTTTCCTTCGATTCTGAACATCCAGCTGTTCACAACAGAATTTTCTGTCTGCCAACTCTTTTCTTCCCCACTGGAGTTCAGGAAATTCACAATAGCAAAAGGAGTATTTATAGGCCACAATTATTTTTGTTTCCAGAGTCAGCTTTTTAAAACCTGGTTTTAGTGGCTGACTTCAAAGCAAAGCTCCCAATACAAAGTACTTAGCCCTATCACATACATACCAATTCCTTTAATAAGGTGGCAGTTGGGAAGTTCCACTGGTTCCAGCTCTCTGGAGCCATTCAGTTTACGTCTGCAAGAGGAAATAATGAAGTTTAGTGTAACAGATCAAAGAGAGTTTTACAAACTGAAACGGTGTTGACTGATATATCCTGGCTAGCATATAAATAGATTTCATAATATTATGTATTATCTGCACCATATACACAAGTATGCAGTAAGTACAAATATTGTAACATTGATACAGCTTAAACTGATCTATACCATAATCCTTTTCACTTATGCTAAGTATCCCATAACGCCTTGCACTTATTGAAGCAGGCATTTGGCACAAGGACATAGGAAACTTGTCAAAATCAAGATACATTCATTCTAAGTCTTAGTACAAGCTAGGGAGGTACCTTCACGGACCAGTAACTGGAATGTGAGTATCTAAAACAAAGATAAGGAAGGAACATGGGAACTGGGACAAACTGATGGTTTGGGTTTTAGTAACGTATAAAGGGATGTGCAACTTGTAAAATCATACAAATAATACCAGCTGAAATGTGTACCTTGGGGAGCACACTTTCTGCATAAGGTGAATATAACATCGCTGCAGGAGACTGCTCTTTGGAGACTGGTATCGTACAGAACTTTTTTTCTGTACCATATTAATAAACCTGACTGACATTGGTTACATGGTCTCTTGAATATATTTCATAATGTACCAAAGCGTGGACAAGCAATTGCCTATACAATTTATCAACAGGCTAATGCTCAAAAGGTCCCCACTTACCTTTACTTTAGCTATAGAACCAGCCATTTCTCAGTAAAATGCTAATGCTAAAATATAAAATAAGCATCAGAGTGATCTTCATATATTAATCTGTATAACTGCCAGATCCAAACATTCAAAAATCATGAGTCAGATTTCAAAAAAAAAAAATCACCCACAATCATGGGATATTTATAAATAATAATTCTGGAGCTTTTGTTAATCTCCTATTTGTTAGCTTTTAGAGTACGCCCACATCATGTTTTCAAGCTTCTCTCTGAAATGATGATGGCTAGACACTTTCATTAAAAAGTACCGTTATCTGAAATTCTCACATAACTCAATGACTCCAGGAGCTGGGACTTTAGAAAGTCATCCATTATTGTGGCATAAAACGGAAAGCATTGGGAACACTGTATAGACTGAGCAAATATAACTTTAAAAATAATTGTTGTAAACTTTGATGTCCAGAAGTTAAGCAACTCTAGCTAGATGGGTTTTGTAAAGTTACACTTTATGCCTAAATTACAATACTCTAGATACCAGGGTCCCACATAGGGCCTAACGCACTAAGTCACTATTTCAGAAAGAAGGGTCACCTTCTTTCCCCCCAGTCCAATTACTATTTTGGGGGTCCGTTAATTCCATCCTACCCTATCACTCCTATTGTTTTCCAATGCCGAAGTATTTTTAGGGGCAGCACTCCCTGTTGGTGAATGACAGGAGGTACTGTTCTTGGTACAGCATGTTTGGTCTACGACTGTTTTGTTTCCTCCTGTGGTCTCTGACCTCCCCCTTCCCGCTACTCTTACCCCTCCCCAATACTTATAGCATCAGACACTGTGGGCCAGATGTCAGACGAAAGGCCAAGTGATAAGAAATAACACGGTATCTGTAGAACAGACTGACCCAGTCTCCTGGTACGCCAGGGAGATTCCCATTTACAAGCAAAAAACCTCCCAACTCCTGATTTAATAATGTTATCTCCTGCAACAGCAATACTGCCTCTCCTGCTCGGCTCCAGCCACTCCAAACCCTTTCCAGGTGTCTATTACTTTAGGCTGGGAGGGGGAAGCGGAGGGACAGATATACTCCATGTTCTATTTGTTAGGCGTCAGTGTGTGTGCGCAGCCCATGCAGCTAGTCCCCGCCCCCAGCAGCAGCCGTAGGGTTGTCAGCTTTCTAATCGCACAAAACTGAACATCCTTGCCTCGCCCTCTGCCCCACCCCTTCTGAGGCCCCACTTCTGCTCCGCCCCTTCCCTGAGGCCCCGCCTCCACTCACTCCATCCCCTCTCTCTCTATCGCTCACTCTCCCCCACCCTCACCTCACTTTCACCGGGCTGGGCCAAGGGGTTGGAATGTGGGAGAGGGTGAGGGCTCCAACAGGGGGTGGAGGCAGAAATGAGGGGTTCATGGTGCAGGAGGGGGTTCCGACCTGGGGTAGGAGGTTGGAGCATGGGAGGGGATTCGGGCTCTGGGCAGCGCTCACCTCAGAAGGCTCCCGAAGTGGCCAGCATGTCCAGCTCCTAAGCAGACGGGGAGGGGGTTCTGCGCGCTGCTCACGCCCGTAGGCACCACCCCTACAGCTCCCACTGGCCACATTTCCTGGCCATGGGACCTGCGGAGCCAGCGCTCAGGGCAGGAGCAGTGTGCAGAGCCCCCGTGGCCACCCCTGCGCCTAGGAGCCGAACATGCTGCCACTTCCAGGAGCTGCTTGGAGCCAGGCAGGCAGGGAGCCTGCCAGCCCTGCTGCGCTGCCAAAAGGACTTTTAAGAGCCCAGTCAGCAGTGTTGACCGGAGCTGCCAGGGTCCCTTTTCACCTGGGCGTCCTGGTCAAAAACCAGACCACTGGCAACCCTAAGCAGCCCGCAGCTGCGGATATGCCCTGGCCAATCAAGCTGTCTCACTCATGTTCTCCTGCAGGAGGGGGATGTTGATGGCCTCCAAGAAGGTGCTGTGGCCACCATGCACAGTCAGCAGCTTCAGGGAGGTGAGTGTCACATGCTCCTGTCCCACCACAAATCTCCCTAAAACTAGTTTCAGAACGTTGGTCAGCAGGTGGCAGGTGGATATTAGTGGTGAGAAAGCTTCATCTCTCATTTCTCCCCCACCCCCACCTCCCGTTGTAAGAAACAGATTGACACTGAATGAAATGCACCCTACTGGGACTGGTGTGTTTCAAGGGGTGTGTTTCCAACCCCCACATTCAAATGTCTTGGAGTAGGAGCACAGTGTCAAATAAATGTTTCAGAATGTTTCTCTTTTTAAAGAAAATTATTGCACTAACATTTCTGTCTCCTTCCCCCCTCCAATTAAAGCTGAGAATGTAGGTGACCAAGAGTCAGGAATTTCAAGAATCAAAGACCATAGAATATCAGGGTTGGAAGGGACTTCAGGAGGTCATATAGTCCAAACCTCTGCTCAAAGCAGGGCCAATCCCCAGGCAGGTTTTTGCCCCAAACTGCCCCTCAAGGACTGAACTCACAACACTGGGTTTAGCAGGCCAATGCTCAAACCACTGAGCTATAGCAACAGCTGCCTGCAATGCACTTCTACCTCAAGGCATATATTTAACTGCAGGATCATTTCAAGACACTAGAAGACAGCCACATAGTTGAGTTAGCATTAACATTGCCAACTTTCTGATTGCCAAACACTGAACACTCTTGCCCCACCCCCCGCCACAAGGCCCCGCCCTCCACTCACACCATGCTCCCTCCCTCCGTCTCTTGCTCTCCCCCACCCTCACTCATTTTCACTGTGCTGGCACAGGGGGTGACGGCTCCAGCTGTGGGTGCAGGCTCTGGGGCGTGGGCTGGTGTGACATTCCCCTGGTGTTATCCGGACCAGTGATCTGCTAGGTCACTCCAGTCCTTGACTCTGGGAGCCAGCCTTACCCTGCTCTGCTGTGAGAACCCCCACTCCTGGGCTGTTCACGCACAGCCTCTGGCATGTAACCTGCTCCTGGGGTTGTGCAATTGAATGACACTAGCCAATATCTCCGGTCCCAGACCCAACCCTAGGAACCTCCATCTTGCAGTGTCCAGTTATGCCTGCCGGACGCTGTAAACTTATATGAGTTTGTCAATTTAACAAAGAAATTGATATGTAGGCTTGTTATTCCATCCATGAAGACACTGGTACCGTGCCAATAGAGGCCTTATGCTATTTGGGGATGTGGTTTAACTTGGCTGACAGAGAATCAGGATGTTAGCAGTAGGACTCAAAATTGCCCATGGGTGCACATACAGATGTGATAAAATAAGGCAAGTGTTACCAGCATAACTGTGTAGTGTAGGCCTGGCTTTGGTATGTAGCTAGTTACTGGGAGCTGTATACAGTACAATAATACCCCACAATCTATTTTCGCATTGTCCTTCTGCTCAAGAAAACCGTTGCAAATAGCTAGTGAATCTGAGACATTTCTTTGCTGCATTACCTTTTCCTTCAGCCACAGTCCCACAAGGACTCGCCGAGAATGACCGCTCTGGTCACAATTCTAAAATCAGTTGTTCAGGGGTCACAGTGACCAGAAGCCTGACGTCCTTTAAACTACCCGCTGTGTTCCTCCTACTAGCTTACCTCTATAAGCATAGGGGTCTGGCTCCATGTAAAGCTACAGGTAAGCTTTGCACTGCTGTCTTGTCTAGAAAAGAAGGCCTAGATTTCCTTGCCCTGTGGGGAGGTGTGGTGCAAGCCCAGCTGCGGAATAACCGCAGGAATATAGAGGTCTATTCCGCCATTACAGAGAAGATGCTGAAGCTGGGGTAGAAAAAGGTGATGAGCAGAAATGCCGGGTCATGGGGAAGGGAGGCCAACAGAAGAGCTGGGGCTAGCCCCTAATACTTGCTGCTTCTATGCAATTCTGGCAGGGACCCCATCAGCAATCTGTAAGTAAGAGTGGACACATCATGAGACCCAGAGGAAGGAGCCCCAGTAGTGCAGCAATGACAAGAGTGTTGGGAAGGGAGATGAGGAGGATACAGACCCCGCAGAGAGCCAGCTCTTCAGGAGACTAATGGACCCCACCCAGACACAGAATCCATTAAGGACAGGTAAGGGAACTCAGGGAACTATATTAAAGCATAATTTTCTCTCTTTACTTTCTTCGTGGGCCCCAAATCACCTCCACTCCCTTTCAAAATGGCAGCCGAATGTGCACAGTCAGAGAATAAAAGAATTCCCTTTTGAAGTAGCCAGAGCCAGTTTATTTTTAAAATGTGCCGGCAGCAAAATAAGAAACTATCGCAGCCATTTAGTAGCCAGCAGCTTTTGGTAGCAAGATAAAATATCCATCACCATAAATCCATTAAATGCAAACCTAAACAGATATATTCTGAAGCGATACCAGAGCATCAGAAAATGTCAAAAACCTTGCAAGCACTTCAGTAATTAGTCAGGCAGACTATGGTAGAACCTCAGAGTTACAAACTTTGGGAATGGAGTTTGTTCGTAACACTGAAATGTTTGTAACTCTCAACAAAACGTTTTGGTTGTTCTTTCAAAAGTTTACAACTGAACATTGACTTAATACAGCTTTGAAACTTTACTAGGCAGAAGAAAAATGCTGCTTTTAACCATCTTAATTTACATGAAATAAGCACAGAAACGATTTCCTTACCTTATCAAATCTTTTTTTTAAAAAAACTTTCCCCTTTTTCCCCCCAGTAGTTTGCATTTAACACAGTGCTGTATTCGCGCATGTGTGTGTGTCTCTGCTGCTGCTTGATTGCGTACTTCTGGTTCCAAAGAGGTGTGTGGTTCACTGGTCAGTTCATAACTCTGGTGTTTGTAACTCAGATTCTACTGTACATGATTTTTATGTAAACATTGCGAATGGCAGTGCTTTGGTTTTCCAGTCCTAGAGTCTTTGTTCAAAACGTGTATGCTGTGCTTTGATTCAGAGGTAGGAAGTGGTAGAGATGGTGCTGGTGGCTCAGGGAGGGTGATTTTGCTTTGGCTTGCAGAGGTAGGCAATGGCAAGAACCTTCTCCTCTCATGGGGGGTTTGGACGATACGGGCATGAATTTACCTTGTGTCTCTGGAACAATCTCGCCAAGTATTTTCGAGCAGATGCTCTTTACTCGTTTCCTGGCCATTTCTAGGAAGCGTGGTCTTGTTCTTTCTGTCACACTAGGACACCTTCTGTGAACCATCACCAACTGGCAGCATATGGGCTACGGCGACTTTAAGCCTCCTTGAGCAGCTGTCTACCCTGGGGGCCCTTGCCAGCCTTAGGAGTGATATCACCCATGATCACCACTGCCTGTAATCAAGTTAGCAATATTTACTGCACTATCCCTACACTTATTGCCCAGGACACTCAACAGTCCTTGCGCCCCCAGCGGCAGGCTTTGAACAGCACTCTTATGCACTCACTATGCTGGGAGCTGCTGAGCAGTCCTGAACCAAACCCGACCCTCTGCATATTTTTATGTAAATCTTTGTCTCAAAACTCCCTACGCTTTTTTCACATTGCTTTTCCTTTCTGTACTGTCTTTAAATAACAAGACAGACGTTGTTAGATTTATCAGTGGCCTTGGCTTGGGCATCCTTGAGAGGCGCAGCCTCGACTCCTGCTGAAAGACTGACCTTGCCCAGGAAGGAAAGAAAAAAGGACCAGGGAGGACATGTTCTCTGAGCTCCTCCATTACTCAGAGCCCCATGCATGAGAGAATAGAGATTCAAGTAAATCCCTGGATTCCCTTTATGCTGGAGGAAGGACCTAGAGGTGCATTGAGAAGGACCAAGAGATGCCTCAAGATGTGCACAAAAACATCATGCAGCTCTACACGCAGACGCAGCTGTTACAAAACATAATGGAGCGAAATGCCCAACGACTTCCACCCCAGCAGCCATTGTATTGCATGAACAATTCTACGTTCCAGGGACTATCCATCCCCTACACTCTCAAGGCACCGGCATCGCCTGCAGCAATGCCTGTCCATATTGCCCAGTGCCAGTGACAACTGAGAACTGCACAGTAAAACTGAGTTTTGTGAAAGTCATGCTTTATTTACTGTTTCTTACAAAGCAAAACATGTGACTGCCCAAGTCAGCACCACTATTTCCAGACTCATAGCAAGTGTTTACATATCATTTAACATTCATACACAAGCACAGAGTGATAGATGTGGCAATTTCCTGTAATAAACTTAATAAGGTTTTTCAAGGGTAAGTGTCTTTGGAATCTGTTGTATTAAATGCAAAGATGATGTATTACTGTGGGCTGGGATTGCATGTCATCTCTCTAGGGATAGATGGGATGGGCCAGATAAGAATGAATTTTGGGACAAACAGTGTCAAGTGTTTGTCTGAGAAATCTCTAGAGGGAGGTGAATACAAATTCCCTACTTCCAGTTACGCAAAAACTCAATCTTTTGAAGCTATGCCCTGAGGAAAGGACCATTGTCTGCTGATAATCTGTTCTCAGAGTCTCAAGATCAAAGGCACAAGCTGTAGAAGGGAAAGACTAAAGACTAATCCATGCATGGGTGGGCCAGTTCTGAGTTGAGGCTGTTATGAACTTGTAGCCACAGAAAAACTCCTTAATGGGGTTTGAAGAATTGACTCTTACCAGAGCCCTCCTTGGAGTTGGGAGGTGATCTCTAGTAAACTTATTAGCATGTGTGTAACTTCTATTGTTTTCTCTTAAAGTGAAACCATTACAGAATAAACATACATGGTTAGAGAGGGCTGTGTGGTAACTTATAACTGCTGGCAACTACACTGCTTATAGCTTCTGGAGAGAAAGCAAAGCTCAGAAGCAGGCCTTTCAGGCAGCCTGGCTTGCTGGGAATATCAAAGCGTAGGCAGAGAGCTGCCTGGAAAAACCTTGGTCAGGAAAGTGAGAGATGCGAGTCTCTGCCCCAGGGGGGAGATGGCTGATAAGTTGGGAGCCTACCTAGAGTGGTAGCCCTTGATAGACCATGGAGGGGGAATACAGGTGCAGTTGCCCAGAACGGTGACACCTAGTCATGAGGCATTTCCAGCATCCTTTCAATCAAACGCACATTCAACAGTCATCCTGCACCTGCTCAGGTGGGAGTTAAATCTTTCCTTGCTGCCATCCAGGGCTTCGTCAGCCAAGGAAACAAAGGCTAGGGGAGATCCCCGAGAATCACTGTTGGCATTTCACCCCCACCAACATGTATGCGCCAGTCTGAGAAAAGTGTCCCTGATTGTGACTTTCAAAAATAGTCCAGTATTTTTGAAGATGTGAGCGTCAAGCTCCTTCCCTGATCAGCCAATGTTAATGCTAATTGATATGATAATATCCTTGAAGCCCAGGTGGCAAACTTCATGTGCCAGGCCATGTCAACACTAAAGTTTTGCCAGCATTTTTTCTAGTATACAGCTGTTGACATTAGTGTCGCTAGAACATGTGAAAGCTTTGCTGCCTTTGCTGATGCCATATATCCTCCGTGCAAGAGATTGCGTCAGCAAAACCCACAGTGCAGGAAGGATAGGCATCCACCAATGAAATGTCCACCCGTGATCCACCAATGCTTGCATGAACACAGAAAAGTACCCCTTTCTGTTTATGTACTCAGAAGAAAGCTGGTGGGAGGCGCAAAATCAGGAAGTGTGTCCCATATATTGCCCCGTCTCCCCTGTTTGGGAAGCCCATTCCATCAAATTCCTCTATTATTTCCTGCACATTGCCCAGAGGCACAATCCTGTGCAGCAGGATATACTTAATGGATTTTCCCCCACCCCATACCATAGATTTTCCAACACCAAGGTGATTGACTACTAACTAATAGCAGCCCAGAATTGCAAGCCTCCAGAGCACAATCACCACTCATGTCTCCATTCTCAATGCAGCACCCATTCTAGTATCCCTGAACTGGAGGACTGGGGAAGCGTGGCACTCACCTCCAGGAACATGGCCTTCTGTGTCCAAAAGTGCTCTGGCCACTGCTGATCATCCAGATTTACATCATTATCCAATCCCACCACTTGGTTCTCATTTCACAGGTACAGATGCACTTCTCCACTGTTTGTAACTGGTCAGTGAATGCCTAAAGCAACTGGGACTGTCATTCTCATTTTTGCTGCTGTAGGACTACTAGTGGTGCTAGTTGAAGTTCAGAATACAGAAGAATTACTCACTCAGTCTCTAAAACAATGAAAATTCCGCTGATCTCTTCAGCATCTATGCTTCTCCCAGCGAGATAGCAGAGAAATTGAAAAGCAAAGAGAAGACCAGATGGTATTTTAATAACAGTGTGAAAAAAAGATTATGTGATGGAACAAAGAGAATTGTGGCAACGTTACCCCAAGTTGCCACAATTCCCTGAGAATGCTGGTATCCCACAACGCACTGCAAAAACACCCCACAAGAAAATGAGACAAACGATGGTGTGGTGGATGCATATCCTTCCTGCACTGTGGGTTTTGCTGACGCAATCTCTCGCACGGAGGATACATGGCATCAGCAAAGGCAGCAAAGCTTTCACATGTTCTTGCGACACTAATGTCAACAGCTGTATACTAGAAAAAATGCTGGCAAAACTTTAGTGTTGACATGGCCTGGCACATGAAGTTTGCCACCTGGGCTTCAAGGATATTATCATTTCTACCAACATCTCAAAATTTATAACTGAGAAACTGATCCTCATCTCTTTAGGAAATTCACTTGGAAACGTCTCAAAAAAATAACGTTTGTACACACTCCCAGCCAACCCCTACCCCACCACTGCAACACAAAAAATGTGACACTGAACATCCTCATGTGACCAGCACAGTGTTTCTCCTGCTTTTAAAGAGTTTCTTGCTTGAGACCTATTTCTTCTACATCTGAGGAATACAAAAATGGTTTAAAAACAACAACAAAAATACAAAGCAATAGAAGCTTTTGAAGTACACTCTGCATCAAGCATTCAGGAGAAAGTTATCATCTGCCAGAAGTCAATGGAAGCTTTAGCATTTATTTCCATGGACATTGGATCAGGACCTTATTTATTATTATGAATTTTTTAAACTAAAACATAATAAGAACAAGAGGAAAATAAGTAGAGTGTCAATGCCTTTAACAATCACACATCTGAAAATACAGCAGTTCAGCTACATCAAGAATTGTTCTTTTAAGGAGTGGAGGCAAAAGTCCATGAATAGTGTGAATTCTTACTATCCTCAGACCCCACAGCAGAGATAGGATGTGAATAAGCTGCCTCCATTGCTGTAGATATTAGCAATACAGAATGACGCATAAACCAATTTAATACAAAATTAATCACTTTTCACCTCCAGGAATATTAGAAATTATGTTAAAAGTGTTTGAAAAAAGACAGAGATTGATAGGACCCTTTTCACTATCATATCACCAGACCACAATGTGCCAGAACTCGAGGGATTAATGTGAACAGAAGCAAAGCTATAGAGAACTTCTTAATTTTCATTTTCTTTTGGAGTGGGAAATGGGTGTGGAGAGATATCAAGAAAAAAAATCTCACTTTCCAATCTCCTCCTTCCAGTACATATTAGAGGAAACTAGACAGCACTCAACTCTTATCTGAAGTTGTACATTTCCAGTCACCAGGCAGTACTGCTGTATTAGCAAGGTTGCAATACAGCAGGCTTATAATGCAGCACATGCACACATCAGAAAAAAAGTAATAAAAATAGAATATTCACAAAGTGCTTTTAGTTTGATCTGTTTCTAGCATATAACTTTATTTTACCCGTTTTCAATATTATTTCAATCCTGCTTATTCAGCTTTTGACAGGGGCCTGCTACTTACTATGCTCTGAAACAGCTCACCCAAAAAATAAACTGGGAATGCTAGTACTTTATCAAGATCCCTATAATGTGAGGCATAACAGCAGCAGTTTTTTGTTGCCAATAAATTTCCCAATTAGTGCTCAGACTAGTGGTAGAACCAGCACTGAACTGAATTTCGTTCAAAACACAATACTTCTCTTAATACACTTGTACTGCACTCTACTCTGTACAAAAGTAAGTAGTAAAAAGTTTCTGTGTAATTAGCTACAATGTTAGATCTAAAATTTAAATCATTTATATGTTGTTCCTTTGATTTCTTGCAAATATTTTTACATCACTCATTATTACCAGGGTAATGACTCCACTGTCACCTAACAAAGTAATTTCACATTCACTTTTCTAGCCTAAAGCTACTAAAGTTACATGGTTATGTTTCCAGAGAAGCTACTTCTGTAATATTGTATTACTAGCCTTTGCTATATGAATTCTCTACTTCTAGGGTTTAATAGCTTTGATTCGTTTAGTATTCATCTCACTACTCAAAACAACTCCTCTGAAAGTTGAAATTGCCGTGTTCCCTTACTGGAAGTATATTGGTTCCAGTTCCAGATAGTACACAAACTGGTTTGCTAGTGGCTGTTTATTCACAAGTTCTGGCTAAAAAAAAAAAGTTCCTTATTTTTGCAATCTAAGTTATTTCGCAACACACATTTTTTTTAAATGACTGATTGATGAAATTGTATTTACCATCTTGACGGTGTGTCAACATACCCTCAGTCATTATGACCTCTGTTGGAAGAGGAAGTAAACAAAGCTATTCCCTTAAGGTTCATACTTCACGGACCCCATTAGCTCGGGTTAGCAAAGGATTTGACATATCCAGCTACGACATCACCCTACTGTAAATCTGATTTATCTGGGGCGAATATTTCTGAAGTTAGTTTCAAGCCTGGCTGACGACGACCAATGCAAAAGCAAACAAAGCAAGTGCTCCGATTGCATCTGGAGGATAACAGGGTAGTTTACATTAACCTCTCCCTTCCTCCGACAAATTCAGTGGCATTTCTATACGGGCAGGCTGCATGCCATGCTAGACAACGAGATGAACTGCAATCCCCTGGGAAGACAGACAGCCACTTTTTAAAACTGTGATGTAATCTCGGTTGCTCAGCGATCCAGGCTCCACAAAGCCAGGCTCTTCCGTCCTGCGCCGCTTTGCATTCAGCCTGAAGCCCGCGGGCAAGCTTTGCCAGCCGATGAGGGCACGGGAGGAATGCACAATCGAGCCTTCTCTTCGTGGCACTGCTGCTCTGCAAGCCCCGTGCAGAAGGGCAAGAACTCTGGGCGATAAGGACGTGCGGGACCAATGAGCTCCCACTAGACCGGAGTGACTTCTAATTCGCTTCCCCAGCCGGGGCCGTTCCATTTCAAGCGGCGACCGCTGGGCTGTTGAAACACCCCGCCCCCGCGAGGGAAGGAAAGCACGAGCTCGCCGGGCAGACCCCGGGGCTCCCCAGAGCTCGCCAGTCTCCCCAGGGGACCACGCTCCCGACGTGCCCCGGCTCGGGCCAGCTCCCTGAGGCGGGGCTGGAGCCACTTACCGAAACTCCACTAGCCTCTCCCCGAGGAGGGCGGCCAGGATCCCGGCCAGGGCGAGCAGCAGCACTTTCCCCATGGCGCTGCGCTGGAGGCCGGGCTGTGTCCCCTCACGAACCAGGCCGGGCGCGCCCGCCTTCGAGCGAGGGCTCCGAGCTCCGCCCCCGGCCGCTGATTGTCCCGTCCCGGCTGCGAGAGCCTCGGGCCGGGCCGCTAATGCGGGCAGGGACTCCGCCTCCCGCCACGCGCTCGCCCCGCCTCGCCCTGCGCCCCGGGAGCCTGGCCGGGGCTGGCAACGGGAGAGACACAAACTCCCCGAGCAGGAGAGAAGGGGCAGGGGACACTTCTGGCTCCAGCCTAGCGAACACCAGCCGCAGGAGAAAGACCCTGGGCTAGATTCACACAGGAACTTGGGGCAAGTCTGTGCTACAGAATTAATTCCACCTGGGTTAGGTCGACGTACAAGCCACTGCAGTAATTGAATCGATTTTACACGTGCACACTATGCTCCTGGTGTTGGCGATGTGCGTCCTCGCCAGGCGTGCTGGCACCCATTTAACTGTCAGTGTGGGGCATTATGGGACGGCTTCTGAAAGGCAGCAGCAGTCCGTGTAAGCAACACTGTGTCTACACTGACACCACCTCGCCCTAACTACATTGACCTAAGCGCTGCGCCTCTCACCGAGGTGGAGTTAAGTGGGTGTAGTGGGCAAGTTACATCGGCAGGCGCTACATTTTAGTGTGGAATAGGTTGATGTAAGCTGCCTTATGTCCAGTGGCAGCTCCAGGCACCAGTGCTCCAAGCACGTGCCTGGGGCAGCAAGCTGCGGGGGCGCCCTGCCGGTCCCTGCCAGGGCGGCAGTCAGGCAGCCTTCGACGGCTTGCCTGCGGGAGGTCCACCGGTCCCGCGGATTAGGTGGCAATTTGGTTCACTCCATGTTTGCCAGCTTTTTTCTGAAACCATGAGGGCTAGAAATTTACTTTTAAAAAAATGGAAGCTGAGATTCTCCTGTAATCTCTTCATTTCAGCATCTATGGCAAATCAGCTGTCGGAAAGCAGATGCATTCCCCTCCATCCCTTTGCATTACCCTTTGATGTGCCACTCTGCATGCGTGTGGGACTCAGACATTTTTATTCTTGGTTCCATACAGAGTTTTTACATGTAGGGAACCTAGGCACACCAAGATCAAGTGGTTTAGCAAAGGTCACTCAGGAAGACTATTGCAGACCTAGGAATTGAACCAAGACCACCTGATTCCCACTCCAGCGTTTTAACAGAAAGACTAAGTCCCTCATGTCACTGTGGCAATAACATTTTGTAGGGATGCTCCTTGAAATAGCAACCTCACTATAGAATGGCACCTGCCCAGCTACCCCTCCTTCCAATCACAGAGGGAAGAGGTGTTTCTGGTCTGAATGTCTCTTTGTGCTCCATGGCTTTTCTAGAAACAGAGGTGCTTGTCTTTTTGTGGAAAAGCACCAGAAAACTTCAGAAAGCAGCAGTTCTCCCAGGCTGTTTACAAGAGTGTTCAAAACACTATGTAACTATCAACATTCATCCCTGTGTAAATCCATTGGCCTGAGATTTGCAGCTCCCAAAGCTACAAGTTAGAACAAAATAAAAATATGTGAAGTATAGAGAACAGCTATCCTAGGGCAGAGATGCTAAATAGATATTAGAGCTGGACTGTATTTCTTCTGTTAACATTTACAATTTTGAAGTTTCACAATATCAACATTTTGCTATTTGAAAAATTTTGACAGGCTTTGTAGTTGGTTGAAAAACTGGGGAGAAGTTGTAAATCTATTGTTTCCATTTCCCCCCCTCAAAATTCAAGATGTTGAGAAAAATTTTCACCAAAATTCAAATCAATCTGACCAGTTTTAATAGACACTATTTTAAAATAGTCCTCATCAATTGTAAACGGTAGCACCATTAACTTCAACAGAGCTTTGCTAGTTTACACCATCTGAGTTTCTGAACTAATATTTAAATTTATATTGTCCCTTTAAGTTATCTGAACTGGACAAGTCAGTGATGCATTTTGCCAGATGTGATCCAAAATAAATATACAGGAATTGCACTTGATGTTTTTAACATTTTAACAATAATTTGTGAATGTTTTCCTTTGCTTAGTAAATATTTCCTTAAAATCCTTCATTTTGGATTGTAACATGGCTAGAAGTAACAAACAATCAATAGCTTATCTGAAACTGCCCCAGATGTCTGAATATGTGCAAGGCTACATGTTAGTGACTTCTAGGTGCATACAGCTGAGACATGAAATTTAATTTAGTCAGAATCTACCTAAAGATATTTTCTCAGGCCTTCTAATATATGCTGCCTGTTTCATTCCAATTTCCATCAACCTCCCCCCTTCCCTCTCCCACCCCCACAATATGCCTAAAACAAAAACATATTTTTTATAATTTGGGACTCTTAGCAGGCTACTGACAACATCTGTTTCCTCACAAGCTGATATAAAAATGAGAGGGCTGGAATTGTATTTGCCAATCTTTGTAATGCATTTTGAAATTCTCAGATGAAAAGCATCAAAAGAACAAAGTGATATCGTTATTATTTGATTGTTCTATTTCTGTAATAAAAATCCACACAGAGCTATTAATGAAGCACTGAGCAATAAAGGAACACTGTTGACCCATTTTTCTGTAAAGCTTATACATGTTTTGCCTAACAGAAATGTTTGTTCTTCTCTTCTTGACCATATGAATTTTCCACACTAATCTATATTTTAAAATGGAATATTCCATCAAATGAAGAGCAGATGGTCACCCTAATTAGAAAGGGACATCAGTGATTTTAAAATCCTGTGACAAAGAACACATCACTCCATCAGTGTCCCTGAGGTACAGTGTCACCTACCATATGGCCAGCTTCTTTGAAACTGCTGAGCAACTCAGTTACTAAGTTGCACCTTTGTTCATTCAGTCATGTCTCTAGTGGAGCCTATTTACTCTAACTTCTGCAAATGAAGGTGTTTATGCCATGCATTGAAACTACTTTGCTAGAGTGCAGAGTCATAGTGTCCATTCCAACTCCCACAAAAGTCAATGGAAATTCTCCTATTGACTTAAAGGGAAACAGACTCAGACCAGATAGTAGGAAGAACCTCAAACAAGAAACATTTCTTGCTTACAAATGGCACTGTATTATTTATTTAAATAATTCAAATTGTATCTCTTACTCGAACTCAAATGATTGTCAAACCAGTTTCTGATCTCATTTTCTCCACTGTAAATCCTAAGTAAGTCTTCTGACTCCAGTGAATTACTCTGGATTGATGTTCATGTCACAGAATATAATCTATCTCTTGTAATGCCTGGGTTGGTAGAACCCACTGTGTTTGCCTGTTTGGGCAATGACACATGCTGATGAAGGTTGAAGTAGTCTGTTATTAAATCAATAATCTATATTAAATCAATAATCTATATACAATATGTAGCATCCTTCAGAAGTTATTTGATAAAAAGATGAAGACTACAACTAGAATACCGTGATTCAGAGAAGTGGATGGAAAGGACACATGTTTAAAAAAGAAAATATATAAGACTTGCATAGTCCTTACATCTCTTATTACTAATGTCAATTGAGAATAGATCAGTTCCAAAATTATCTTGATTACTGGAACATTATGCAATTCAGCAAAATTATCTTTGCTTCAGATTGTGATCTGAGACATTTTGTTAAGAATATAAGAACAGCCATCCTGGGTCATACTAGCCCAGTATCCTGTCTTCCGACAGTGGCCAATGCCAGGTGACCCAGAGGGAATGAACAGAACAGGTAATCATCAAGTGATCCAGCAGCAGCAAAGAATGGTGGCCAATGGCGGCAGAGAGACGGTGGCAGCAGTGAGCAAGCTGGAGAGGTGGGAGCAGCAGAGGCATTTCTCAATGTACCCCTAGAGATGGGAGATGAACACACCTCTGAACTTTGGGTCTTTGCTAACCAAGGACAGCCAACTGTGAGTGGCATGCAGCAGAGGGAGATGGCATCGGCATGTTAAGGGACATCTGTTAGTCAGATTTTCACATCGCAAGAACATAAGAACATAAGAATGGCCATACCGGGTCAGACCAAAGGTCCATCTAGCCCAGTATCTGTCTACCGACAGTGGCCAATGCCAGGTGCCCCAGAGGGAGTGAACCTAACAGGCAATGATCAAGTGATCTCTCTCCTGCCACCCATCTCCATCCTCTGCCGAACAGAGGCTAGGGACACCATTCTTTACCCATCCTGGCTAATAGCCATTTATGGTCTTAGCCACCATGAATTTATCCAGTTCTCTTTTAAACATTGTTATAGTCCTAGCCTTCACAACCTCCTCAGGTAAGGAGTTCCACAAGTTGACTGTGCGCTGCGTGAAGAAGAACTTCCTTTTATTTGTTTTAAACCTGCTGCCTATTAATTTCATTTGGTGACCCCTAGTTCTTCTATTATGGGAATAAGTAAATAACTTTTCCTTATCCACTTTCTCAACATCACTCATGATTTTATATACCTCTATCATATCCCCCCTTAGTCTCCTCTTTTCCAAGCTGAAGAGTTCTAGCCTCTTTAATCTTTCCTCATATGGGACCCTCTCCAAACCCCTAATCATTTTAGTTGTCCTTTTCTTAACCTTTTCTAGTGCTAGAATATCTTTTTTGAGGTGAGGAGACCACATCTGTATGCAGTATTCGAGATGTGGGCGTGCCATGGATTTCTATAAGGCCAATAATATATTCTCAGTCTTATTCTCTATCCCTTTTTTAATGATTCCTAATATCCTGTTTCCTTTTTTGACTGCCTCTGCACACTGCATGGACATCTTCAGAGAACCATCCACGATGACTCCGAGATCTTTTTCCTTACTCGTTGTAGCTAAATTAGCCCCCATCATATTGTATGTATAGTTGGGGTTATTTTTTCCAATGTGCATTTCTTTACATTTATCCACATTAAATTTCATTTGCCATTTTGTTGCCCAATCACTTAGTTTTGTGAGATCTTTTTGAAGTTCTTCACAATCTGCTTTGGTCTTAAGGCAAGAAACTGAGGCAAAGGGCACTGCCCAATGCACTGTGGGGTGGATATTTGCCTGTAGTCACATACTTTTGAATTGTGGCTGTGGTGTTAATGTTGGGTCCCCTTTTCCCCTTTTAATATAAGTTTTATTTTGTTATACACTGCCTAAGTGCTTGCAAATGAGGGAAGTATGGCTTCTTAGAGGTACCACTACCCAGGGGTGATGTTCAGTTTTCTGAGATTTCTGGGTGGGGGCTCAAGCTAGTTCTATTCTGTGCTGTTAAGAGAAACCCCGAGACATTGCTTTTGGCCCTTGTTGGTGCTGACTCCACCTGGCAGAAGGGTTACATATATATGTTTTGATCAACAGATTAATAGGATTTAATATTCCAAACAATTCTGATAAGCATGTATCTATAGTACCTAGGAATACTAAAGACATGAATCACTCTGTAGTGGTATCTCAATCAAACAGATTAAAAATAAAATCATATTAGAATCTTTTTCAGTTATTTAGTCACTAGCTCCAAAAACTCAGATGATTCCCTTAAGTAAGTGTGGGTTTATGGCCAAAATATGGCCCAGCTACTGCAGGCAAAAGGTGCACGAGATCCTCCCTTTACACCCCTGCAGTGTGTACTGATTTCATGGGTAGCAACACAGAAGGGAATCTCAACTGATCCACTATGTCCCCCACTATGTGAGCAGGAGGGGGAAATGCCCCAGACAGCATTGCTGTGCCCCATCCCAACCATAGTGTGTCAAGCAGGGATTGTACCAGGTACTGCACACTGCATCACATATAAACCCAGCACATTTTACTCCCTCATTAGTCATGATCAAGTCTTGTAGGTCCCAATCCTGCAAATACATGGGTGTAACTGTATCACCATGAGACATGAAGTAAAGTGTATAGATGTTTGCAGGATTGGGACATTAGTTAATAAAAGCAATTTCTGGAAGTGGATGTTTAAAGAAAAGCAACAACAACAACAAAAACGGTGAAGTACAGAACTGCTCATAAGTGAAAGGGATGGGTATGTTGAGTCTGAACTTTTTATGAACTGAAACTTAACTCAGACTTCATGTCTCTGTCTGAAACTTTTAATCAAAAAACTCTGACCTGCGAACTACTCATGACCCCTCCCCTCCCAATAAGTAGCCATAAGTAGCCATCCCCTCTTTTGTCTTCTCCAATTTACATTTTAACCTGTTTTGTCCTGTAGAATCTTGATTGATTATGCATGACCATTATGATCTGTTAATCACTTTGTTTACTTCTGTGTATAAACATTGATGCTTACCCCTAATAAACTTGCCACACTTACTCCAAAGCTTGGCTCTTAAGCTAAGGATGGTGTGAGCCCGTTGATCAACGAATTGTTGTCTGGTCTCTGACAGATCTCTGAGCCTTATACCAACTCCGCACTAACTCGGGTGCTGGAGAGGTGAGTAGGACTTGCTTTTTACCTAACAATTTGGGGGCTCGTCCGGGATTCCTTCTGGTGCGGTGCCTCTGTCCAGTGGTCAGACCACTCATATACGAATTGGCAGGCGCCACGGGAGATTTCTCCCAGCCAATTCAATATTGAGGGGTTGTGTACTGGACAGCAGGATAAACGCCAGTTGGAGGGCTCCTGTCAGACACCATGGGTCAAGGGACTAGCGTGCCTCTTGAGAGTCCGCTGGGGATTGTAAATAAGTTATGGAATGAAGGGAAACTCCCAGTACAGACAGGAATGTCTAGGAGGAAGTTGTACACACTGTGTGTAAGGAATTGGACTGGGTATACCGCGGTATTGGCCGACCCGGAGATGAGGTGGCCTTCGTATGGCTCTTTCGAACAGGCTGCCTTAAGAGGAGTAAGGAGCCAGATCGAAAAAGACCATCCGGGACAGTTATGTTACTGGTTTTGTTGGGACACAGCAGCAGAGCTGTGGAAATCTTTAAAAATTATGGCAGTCAGGTATTCTTCCGAGAGTGAACCCCCTCCATGTTATTTCAATGAAGGGTGTAAACCACGGCGTGTTTTAACTCGTCAGTTGGTCCCCACTGCACCTGCCCCTATTCCTCCACAAGGGGACTCTCTCCAGAGCGCAGAGGGGAATCTGCAGGACTCCAAATTGGAATCTCTGCAGAGGGATAAGGAGGAATTGGAGGGGCACACCTCGGAAGGAGTTTTGCATGGGAGAAAGAAAGGGAAAGTAGTAAAAAGAAAGAGAAAAAGGAAGAATATAAGTTGATGGCTTTAGCTTTTCGCGGTGGTATTCGAGGCAGAAGCCGTGGCCGTGGCAGGGGATCTCAGGGTGCTCGGGGGAGAGGGTCCTGGCAACCCCAGCCATCAGGAAATTGTTTTCAGTGCGGACAGCCCGGTCACTTTAAACGTGAATGCCCCTGGGGACGCCCAGAGGGTCCGGTCGCATCCGCAGATACTTACACCAGGGACGAATACACTCCTGCACCACCAGCCCAGCCCGTTCCTCAGGCCTGGATCAACTACGGGCAACAACAACAGCTGCAGCGAACTCAGCCTTCTCAATGACGGTACCCCGGGGGCGAAGGCAAACAATGTGATGGTCTTATTTCCTTAATGTCTTTAGCCGGCTCTTTCCTCACTTTCTCCCCTCCCAGCAAAGAGCCTCGTCTAACCCTTTCAGTCCAGGGACTGCCTGTCTGTTTCCTCATTGATACTGGAGCTACTTTCTCTCTTTTAAATCATGCCCCCTCTCCCTGGCTATCCTCTGAGGTTAAAACTGCAACTGGGGTGGAAGGCAATCCACAGTCTCTGGGACTCACTTTGCCTCTAAATGTTATTTATGCTGATAAATGTTTTTCTCACCGTTTTCTTTTTTCCCCAGCTTGTCCGATCCCTTTGATGGGCCGGGATTTACTCTGTAAGCTTGAGGCTACTTTAACCTGCACTCCTGAAGGGGTAGGATTATTGATGACAGTGTTAGGAGATTCGGCCCCAGCTCAGGGTAATTGGGAAACCCCCCCCTCTCTCTCCCCTGACCTCACTGACTTGCCTTCAACCCTCTGGGGAATTTCTGACACTGACGTTGGCCTGCTCCTTTCAGCAGAGCCAGTAAGGATTCAAGTGAAACCCTCCTTAGCCCCCCCGTCAGTCCCCCAATACCCCCTGTCGCTGGAAGCCCGGGAAGGCATCCGCCCCATTGTCGAGGGATTCATTGCACAAAAGCTAGTCCGCCCTCAGCGCACTCCCTGTAATACCCCTATACTGCCTGTCAAAAAGCCTCCTAAAAAGGACGGAGACCCTATTCGTTGGCGCTTTGTACAGGATCTACGGGTTATTAATAACTATGTGGTCCCTCTTCATGCAGTAGTTCCTGATCCAGCTACTATCATCAGCCAAATCCCCTGGGATGCTGAGTGGTTCACTGTTATTGACTTAAAATCAGCCTTTTTCAGCATTCCTGTGCACCCAGACTCTCAATATCTCTTTGGTTTCACCTGGGAGGGACAAAGTTATGTCTGGCAACGACTTCCTCAAGGCTACAGAGACAGCCCCACGATTTTCAGCCAATGCCTACGCCACGACTTGGAAGGCTTCACCAGTCCGCAGGGATCCACGTTAGTCCTATACGTAGATGACATCCTACTAGGTAACCGCAAAGAAGCCGCCCTCCGCATCGATGGTAAGGCACTTTTATTATACCTACACACCAGAGGCCACAAGGTAGACCCTAACAAGATTCAGTGGGTCTCACAAAAGGTTCGATATCTGGGTTTCCTGTTAACCCCAGAGGGGAGACAAATGGACCCAGCCCGCATAAAGACTATCCAAAACTGCCCTCTGCCAAACACCAAGAAACAACTTCGAGGTTTCTTAGGATTAATTGGCTTCTGTCGCCCTTGGTTGCCGTCCTGCGGGGAGTTGAGCAAACCGCTCCACCGACTCACTGCTAACCTTGCTCCTGACCCTTTGCAGTGGTCCCCAGACACGATCCAAGCCTTTCAGTTACTCAAGGACAGTGTGGCCTCCTCCATGTCTCTCCGCCCCCCCAATTACAGCAAACCCTTTCACCTTTTTGTCCACGAGAGGGGCGGAATTGCTAGTGGCGTCCTTACCCAGCTGAGCGGGCCCCACCATTTCCCGCTTGCTTTTTACTCCCAGCAGATCGACCCTGTCGCTCAGGGAACCCCATCCTGCACCCGGACTCTGGCAGCAGCTGCCCTGCTGATCACAAAGGCAAAGAGCCTGACCCTGGGTCATTTTACCACGGTCTGGACCTCTCATGCCTTGTCAGCCCTTCTGCGTAAGGGCACGACCCAAGTCTTTTCGGCCCATCGTCAGCAGCAGCTAGAGGCCGAACTCCTAGAAGACACTAACCTAATTTTTGAACGGTGTGGGCCCCTTAATCCAGCTACCTTGCTTCCTGACCTGCCAGTCCTCCAGGATCAGCACGACTGTGTGGAAGTAGTTCATAGCATCTTACAGATAAGGAACAACCTGTTTGACGTGCCACTGGACAACCCTGATTGCATCCTCTTCTCGGACGGAAGCTCCTTCTATGTTGATGGCAAGCGTTTCACCGGTTATGCAGTCACCTCTGAATGGGACATTCAAGAGGCCGCCTCACTGCCAGGCAACTGGGGAGCCCAAGCCGCCGAACTCTATGCCCTGGCCCGAGCTTGCCAGTTGGCCGCTGGTAAGACCGTTACCATTTTTACTGATAGCAAGTATGCTTTTACCCTGTACTGGTACCCGCTGCTGAACTACAGTCGTGGGAAAGCCTCGGAGCCACTCTGGTCAAAGGGACCTGGCTTATGCCGGATGGCCGAGCCTGCCTCCCTCGCTCCACATACCCCGTGGCAGTTCGCTGGCACCATGATAAGGGGGGTCACTACGGCACGCACGCCCTTGTGGACACCATCGCTCGCTTTTGGTATGCTCCAGGCATTCAACCCTACTGCCTGTCAATAGTGAAAGCATGCAGCACGTCAGCGTAATGAACCTGCTCCGCCTCTTAACAAAATTAAGGGTAAAAAACCTCCGCCTGCTGCTCCATTTCAACATCTTCAAATTGACTTTGCACATATGCCAAAGGCTTTTGGGAAAAAGCACCTTCTTGTTTTGGTTTGCCCTCTGACAATAGGGAGCTTAAGCTTACATTGGCTAAATACTGTCAGGAAACAGGGTTAAAGTGGCCTCAGGTACTTCCCTTGGTCCTGTTTCACCTTCGCACTCGCCCAACCCGTGTATTGGGATTATCCCCCTTTGAACTGCTCTATGGACACCCCCCTTTCAAAGGCGGGGCGCTACCACGTGCTGATGTTTCACTATTGGGAGGGGATCATATGACCGCGTGCCAGTTTCTCTCCCTACAGGCTCGCCTCCGTACCCTTTGGAAAGCGATCCACCCGTTCCAACCAGGGGACTTCGTCTGGGCCAAAAAGTTCGTTCGTGGCGACGCCCTCCAGCCGAGGTTTACTGGACCCCACCAGGTTCTTTTAACAACCCAGACTGCAGTGTTCCTGGAAGGACGCAAATCCTGGATTCACCACTCCCACGTCAAGCCAGCCGTAGTGGACCACAGTGACGAACCAGCAGCTCTTGCCACCACTGAGGATACTGCCTCTAACCAGTGGACCAGCTTACCTCTTTCAGACATCAGACTTAAATTGACTCAAAAAAATGAGAGGACCTTTTATTCTGACAACTGTATGTTTCTGTATGTTTTTTATCATGCCTTTTTAGTTTATTTTCTGCTTATGAAGATAATGCTTTTATTAGATATTCCCACGAGGTTAAAACTCGTATTTTAGGAAATAGAAGTAATTGCTGGGTATGTACTCAATTTCCAGTAAATGCAGAACAGGGACTCCCCTTCACACCCATTCCCCTGACTACTGCTAATATGACTTGGATGCCACCAGCTAGAGTAAAAGATCCAGTCCAACACAATCTTACATGGGACAAAACAGGAGTGCCAATTAACAGATATCTCAGGGTGACCAATCAGACAGGATCACTGTGTTTTGTTAAAGAAAAGGGGTCAACTTTTGTGGGAACAAGTAAATGCAACATGTATTTTAATGGCACCGCCTTTAGTAAAAATCTTGGCTTCAAGCCTTGCGCATCCCACTTATCCCATATGTAGATCCCTCACAAGCCTTCAGAGTCAGCTTTTAAGAAACCCTGTGGGTCAGTTTATTCTTTTCCTACTTCAGCCAAAGGCCTTACTCTCTTCGAGTTGGCCCAGGCTGAAATTGCCAAGCGGCCCTTGGCTCCTTAAAATAGGGTGTAGCATTTGGTAAATAGTTATCCCAAAGCTACAAATGGAGGAATGTTGAGTCTGAACTTTTTATGAACTGAAACTTAACTCAGACTTCATGTCTCTGTCTGAAACTTTTAATCAAAAAACTCTGACCTGCGAACTACTCATGACCCCTCCGCTCCCAATAAGTAGCCATAAGTAGCCATCCCCTCTTTTGTCTTCTCCAATTTACATTTTAACCTGTTTTGTCCTGTAGAATCTTGATTGATTATGCATGACCATTATGATCTGTTAATCACTTTGTTTACTTCTGTGTATAAACATTGATGCTTACCCCTAATAAACTTGCCACACTTACTCCAAAGCTTGGCTCTTAAGCTAAGGATGGTGTGAGCCCGTTGATCAACGAATTGTTGTCTGGTCTCTGACAGATCTCTGAGCCTTATACCAACTCCGCACTAACTCGGGTGCTGGAGAGGTGAGTAGGACTTGCTTTTTACCTAACAGGTATGTGTGACATACCAGGGAACAATCTGGACCAATGAATAGCGGTGTCCCCTCAGCTCTCTAAGCTGGGGTGCCTTTTACATTGCTTTGCTGTGAGAGCAACCACACCTGGTCTGCTCTCACACAGCCTCCAGCATGTAAAATACTCCCAGTTATATTTTCTGAGTGCTGTAGTCAGCCACTCTTGAATTACACTGCAGAGAGACACCAGCAAACTCCCAATTTCAGACTTTCCCCAGAAATGTGTGTCTTGTACTGCCCAACTTTCTCCTGGACAATGCAAGCGCATATAAAGTCTGTCATTGTATTAATAGAAAATGATATGTACAAATCCTGTTATCGTAAATGGAGTTTCTCAAACACTTCAATTTAAACACACTGGTTTAGATAAAACAATAAACAAGTTTATTAACTACAAAGGATAGATTTTAAGTGAATATAAATAATGAGTCATAAGAGTCAGAACTGGTTACAAGAATAATAAAAGTAAAATGCAACTAATGCCTAACTTAACAAACTAGAGTGAATTCAAAGCAAGGTCTCTTTCACCACGTTCAGCAGTCCTACTGGCAGAACTTCTTTCAGTCAGGATCCCTTCCCCAGTCCAGTGCTGCTTCCTTTGTTCTTCAGGTGCCATGGGCAGAGAGAAAGGGAAGAATGATTTGGGATGTCTGCCTTCCCTTCTGATAGTTGATTCCCTTAATTGAGAAGCATCTCCAGCTGAGGTTCAGGAGACAAAAAGTTTTTGTGGACAGGAAGCCCAAACTGTTTCTTTTTAAGATGTAGATTTTTTGCCCATGTCCCTTTTCCTGCCAATGAATAGCCATTTAGCAGAAGATGGCCCATTTGACCTTGTTTACACTGGGTGAGGCATCAGCTTGCCCTTTGTCTTGTAAGAACTGGTTTGGCGGCTTTCCAGACTTGGAATATGCCTTGGTAACACCATACAGAGGGATCTTATAACTTTATATAGAATGGTTTCAGAGTAGCAGCCATGTTAGTCTGTATCCGCAAAAAGAACAGGAGTACTTGTGGCACCTTAAAGACTAACACATTTATTTTAGCATGAGCTTTCATGAGCTGCAGCTCACTTCTTCGGATGCATAGAATGGAACACACAGACAGGAGATATTTATACATACAGAGAACATGAAAAGGTGGAAGTATGCATACCAACAGGAAGAGTCTAATCAATTGAGATGAGCTATCGTCAGCAGGAGGAAAAAAAAACTTTTTGAAGTGATAATTAAGATGGCCCATAGAAGGTGTGAGGAGAACTTAACATAGGGAAATAGATTCAATTAGTGTAATGACCCAACCATTCCCAGTCTCTGTTTAGGCCACAGTTAATTGTATCTAGTTTGCATATTAATTCAAGTTCAGCAGTTTCTCTTTGGAGTCTGTTTTTGAAGTTTTTTTGTTGCAAAATTCAAGTCTGTCACTGAGTGGTTAGAGAGGTTGAAGTGTTCTCCCACTGGTTTTTGAATGTTATGATTCCTGATGTCAGATTTGTGTCCATTTATTCTTTTGCGTAGAGACTGTCCGGTTTGGCCAATGTACATGGCAGAGGGGCATTGCTGGCACATGATGGCATATATCACGTTGGTAGATGTGCAGGTATACGAGCCCCTGATGGCGTGTCTGATGTGATTAGGTCCTATGATGGTGTCACTTGAATGGATATGTGGACAAAGCTGGCATCGGGCTTTGTTGCAAGGATAGGTTCCTGGGTTAGTGTTTATGTTGTATGGTGTGCGGTTGCTGGTGAGTATTTGCTTCAGGTTGGGAGGCTGTCTATAAATGAGGACTGGCCTGTCTCCCAAGATCTGTGAGAGTGAGGGATCATCTTTAAGGATAGGTTGTAAATCTTTGATGATGTGCTGGAGAGGTTTTAGTTGGGGGCTGTAGGTGATGGCTAGTGGCGTTCTGTTATTTTCTTTTTTAGGCCTGTTCTGAAGTAGGTGGCTTCTGGGTACCCTTCTGGCTCTGTCAATCTGTTTTTTCACTTCAGCAGGTGGGTATTGTAGTTTTAAGAATGCTTGATAGAGATCTTGTAGGTGTTTATCTCTGTCTGAGGGATTGGAGCAAATACGGTTGTATCTTAGAGCTTGGCTGTAGACAATGGATCGTGTGGTGTGACCGGGATGGAAGCTGGAGGCATGTAAGTAAGTATAGCGGTCAGTGGGTTTCTGGTATAGGGTGGTATTTATGTGACCATCGTTTATTAGCACAGTAGTGTCTAGGAAATGGACCGCTTGTGTGGATTGGTCTAGGCTGAGGTTGATGGTGGGATGGAAATTGTTAATTTGTGATTAACAATTCCATGGTTAGGGACATTCATCCCCTGAAAAATGTGTAGTGAAAATCAGTACAATGTACTTCATTTATTTTCAATCACCTTATCCTTGGGGGACAGGTTTATTACTAATAATTCCTGATCATATTGTACATTTACAACACAAGAAATAATTATTTAGAAAGGTTTTTATAATGTATCATTCAGGGGCGGCTCTACAAATTTGGCCGCCCCAAGCAGTCATGCCCGGGAGGCGCCCCCGAGCCGCGGGAGCAGCGGACCTCCCGCGGGCATGACTGCAGAGGGTCCACTGGTCGCGCGGCTCGGCTGGACCTCCCGCAGCTGCGGGCGGTTCGCAGGTCCGGCGGCTCTGGTTGAGCTGCCGCAGGCATGCCTGCGGGAGGTCCAGCCGAGCCGCGGGACCAGCGAACCGTCCGCAGTCATGCCTGCGGGAGGTCCACTGGAGCCGCCGGCCGAGCGTCCCCTCCGCAGTCATGCCTGCGGCAGGTCCGCTGCTCCCGGGGCTCCGGTGGACCTCCCGCAGGCATGACTGCGGCAGGTCCGCCGGCCCAGCCTGCCGCCCCCCCGGGAAAGGGCCGCCCCAGGCGGGTGCTTGCCCCGCTGGGCTCTGGAGCCGGCCCTGGTATCATTTTACTAGTACAAAACAAAATCAGATAGAAGAGTATTAAGAAAATAATTAGAACATCATGTATCAGTAAAAACATTGTATAAGATTAAAAAAAAAAAACAACAAACTTCATAATATCACAAGTGACAGATGCAAAATAGTCCCTGGATTCACAAAACACTACAGTAAAAATGGGAAAAAGCCATATATCTGATATGTCATTCCAAAAATATATCCCATGGCTCAGACTTTTAGATATATACAATTCATTTATTAAACTTTGGATTCTTAAACAGGAATGCTCACTAAGATTGATTCCCAGCCGTCAACTGTCTAGATAACAAAGAGGACAGATCACTGATATAGAGTGATCTGGATCACATAAAGCAGCAAAGAATCCTGTGGCACCTGGATCACATGGTAAGCTAGGCACAAACAATATGCCTGTTAATACGGCCAAATGTAAATGTATACATCTAGGGACAAAGAGTGTAGGCCATACTTACATGATGGGGGACTTAATTCTGGAAAGTGGTGACTCTGAAAAAGATTTCAGAGTCATGATGAATAATTAGCTGAACATGAGATCCCAATGTGACATGTGGCCAAAAGGGCTAATGCAATTCTTGGATGCATAAACAAGGCAATCTCAAGTAGGAATAAAGAGGCTATATTATCTCAGTATTGGCACTGATCTGACTGCTACTGGAATACTGTGCCCAGTTCTGGTGTCCACATACTAAGAAGGATGTTTATAAATTGGAGAGGGTTCAGAGAAGAACCATGAGATCGATTAAAGGATCAGAAAACAGGCCTTATAGTGATAGACTCAAGGAGCTCCATCTATTTAGCTTTCAAAGAGAAGGCTAGTGGGTTACTTGATTAAAGTCTATAAGTACTTACATAGGGAACAAAAATATTTAATAATGGGCTCTTCAGTCCAGCTGTGAAAGGTATAACATGATCCAATGACTGGAAATTGAAGATAGACAAATTCAGGCTGGAAATAAGGTGTCCATTTTAACAGTGATTTTAATTACCCATTGGAACAATTTACTAGTGGTCATTGATTCTCCATCATTAGCAATTACTAAATCAAGATTGGATGTTTTCCTAAAAGATAGACTCTAGGAATTATTTTGAGAACTTTTCACATGAAAAAAAGGGGGAATCCACGAAGCAGAGTATGACTTTGAAAGCCAGTCTGCTTCCCACACCTCTCTACACAGAGCACAGCATGCTGCCCTTTGCTTGGGGTTTCATGGCAAAGGCATGATTTAGCCCTCTGCCAGCAAAGTCTGCTGCACTCTGTGGGGATGGGTTAGCGAGTCACTGCCAGAGGAAGGGCAGGATGTGTTTCCATCACTGCCCTTCCTCAGGGTTCTACCAGAGGAGGGCAGCTTTAGTTTTCACCAGGTGTTCAATAGAAGTCCCACTGGCATCCTGGCCATGCCCTACTTCCCCCACTGCCCCACACTTTTCAGGCTGTGCTGCTGTCTTGTGGGCTCTTGATGGAGGGGAGCTGACAGTCATCACACGCTGCTACAACCTTCCTCTCTCAAGTTTTCTACCTCCAGGGATCATGTGCCCATGATGAACAGCAAGTCAGTGGCAGAACTAGGAACAGACTGAGAACTTCTGGCTTATAAAGAGCAAAACATGGAATTGGGTTGTGCTGCTTCCCTATGCAGCCAGTTAATACGCAGGTCTGTAATTACCATTTTATCCTTTATAACTCCATCCAGAGGGCTTCTTTTAAAACATAATATCCTCATTTGATTGCAAGCTCTTTGACTAGGTCTCTTACTTTGGACCGCCCTCAGCTTCTGGCAATGACCAAGATGCAAATAATAAATAATAATAATTGGGCATGAATTGATAATTAAAATGAGTAAGAGTTAAACTTCATTTAAAATGTGCAGTGATTAAAATAAGGAAACATCCTTTACCCTAAGGCAGCTGCAACAACTGAAATTCTAGAGATGATGGTTGTACAGTTTCTTCTACTGATCCACACCCCAGGAATTAGCCAGTTTTGTGAGGTAATTAACTCTTTTTCAGTGGCAGACTTTGTTGGCTTAGTAGTGGCAGATCAGATGGTATGGCTGATGAGCAAAAGATATCTCTAATGTTGATTGGTGAAAGACCAAAAGGTACGTTCAGTTTGGTACTATTATTTTACCGCTTTAATCATGAGCTTGATTAAGTTGTTATAAAAATGAGGAATTCAAAGATAATTTCTCATGGAACTATAAAATGGTTTGTAGCATCCAGCTTACTAGATATTTATCTTTTTTTATAAGTGTATATACCCATGTAAACAAGCATGTTTATAAAACAACAAAAGATTCAATAAGCTTTTGACTGCTTAATCGTGCACTAGGAGCCCATTGTGCTGGGTGCTGAACAGACACAGAAAAAACAAGTGCCCTGCCCCGACAGCTTACAATCTACCATATATACTCGATCATAAGCCGGTTTGTTTATAAGCCGACCCCAGCAAGATGGATAAGTAAAAATGGAAAATTTTTATGACCCATTCATAAGACAACCCTATAATTCAGGGTTCCCCAAACTTTGGCTCCCGGGCCATCAGGATAAGCTGCTAGCAGCCGAGATGGTTCGTTTACCTCGAGTGTCAGCAGGCATGGAGGTAAACCTATGTAAACAAAGTGTCCCGGCATGCCAGCGGCTTACCCTGACAGGCCGGGACAGCAACTGGTGGGGAATTTTTTTTGTGGGGGAGAAGCTGGGGGCCAGTGGAGTAACCTCTGTGACCACCCCCACATGACCCCATCCCTAGCCCAGGACCCCCACACTCTCCCCATCCCATCCCTTCCCACCTTATCTGGGGAGGGCCAGAGGAGGATGTCTCTGACCTGGCTGGAGCTGCTCCAGCAGGCTGGGCAGCACGGCCGCAGCCTGCTCCAGCGGGCCAAACCAGGCGGAGCGGCTGCAACATGTTCCAGTGGGCTGGGCGGCATGGCCGCAGCGTGCTCCAGCGGGCCAGGTGGCATGGCTGCAGCCTGCTCTGGGGGACGGGGCCAAGCTGCACGGCTGCAGCCTGACAGCCCTGGAGCTGCAGCTGCTTCGGAGGCTGGGGGGAGAGCAGCGTGGCCAGAAGTGGAGAGACTCTGGCCCCATCTCTTCCCTTCTGGCTCTGCTGGCTGTGCTGTCTCTCCTTGCTCCCTCTTTTGGGGGGAGGGGCTGTGTCCCACCTCTCCCTCTCTATACCCATTCATAAGCCGACCCCCGTCTCTGGTGCTTCCCTTTTTTACTAAAAAAAATTGGCTTATGAATGAGTATATACAGTAAGTAAGCTACTAAGCTTTTCATAGAATCATAGAATATTAAGTTTGAAAGAGACCTCAGGAGGTCATCTAGTCCAACCCCCTGCTCAAAGCAGGACCAATCCCCAACTAAATCATCCCAGCCAGGGCCTTGTCAAGCCTGATCTTAAAAACCTCTAAGGAAGAAGATTCCACCACCTCCCTAGGTAACCCATTCCAGTGTTTCGCCACCCTCCTAGTGACATATTTTTTCTTAATATCCAACCTAGACCTCCCCCACTGCAACTTGAGACCATTGCTCTTTGTTCTGTGATCTGCCACCACTGAGAACCGCCTAGCTTCATCCTCTTTGGAACCCCCCCACCCCTTCAGGTAGTTGAAGGCTGCTATCAAATCCTCCCTCACTTTTCTCTTTTGCAGACTAAACAAGCCCAGTTCCTCAGCCTCTCCTCGTAAGTCATGTGCCCCAGCCCCCTGATAATTTTCATTGCCCTTCGCTGGACTCTCCAATTTGTCTACATCCTTTCTGTAGTTGCGGGGCCAAAACTGCATGCAATACTCCAGATGTGGCCTCACCAGTGCCGAATAGAGGGGAATAATCACTTCCTTCGATATGCTGGCAATGCTCATACTAATGCAGCCTAATATGCCATTAGCCATCTTGGCAACAAGGACACACTGCTGACTCATATCCAGCTTCTCATCCACTGTAATCCCCAGGTCCTTTTCTGCAGAACTGATGCTTAACCAGTCGGTCTCCAGCCTGTAGGTTTGGGATTCTTCATTCTTGGAAGGACTCTGCACTTGTCATTGTTGAACTCATCGGATTTCTTTTGGCCCAATCCTCCAATTTGTCTAGGTCACTCTGGACCCTATCCCTACCCTCCAGCGTATCTACCCCTCCCTGCAGCTTAGTGTCATCTGCAAACTTGCTGAGGGTGCAATCCATCCCATCATCCAGATCATTAATAACGATGTTGAACAAAACCGGCCCCAGGACCAACCCTTGGGGTACTCCACTTGATACCCACTGCCAACTAGACATGGAGCCATTGATCACTACCCTTTGATCCCGACAATCTAGCCAATTTTCTATCTGCCTTATAGTCCATTAATCCAATCCATACTTTTTTTAACTTGCTGGCCAGAATACTGTGGGAGACCGTATCAAAAACTTTGCTAAAGTCAAGATATATCACGTCCACTGCTTTCCCCATATCCACAGAGTCAGTTATCTCATCATAGAAGGCAATCAGGTTGGTCAGGCATGACTTGCCCTTGGTGAATCCACGTTGACTGTTCCTGATCACCTTTGTAGGCTGACCCAAAGTTGGGTATATATAATTGTAACTTGAGGATTAACAGATTCTTGTCCCAAGGTCAGGCCCAGTAAGATTATTGTAAAATTTTCATATAATTTGGGAACCCCGATGTGCACAGGTTCAACACTCACACCATAGAAACTCTTTATATATACACCTCTACCTCAATATAACGCGACCCGATATAACATGAATTCGGAAAGCAGTGCTCTGGGTGGGGAGGCTGCGTACTCCAGTGGATCAAAGCAAGTTCAATATAATGCGGTTTCAGCTATAATGCAGTAAGATTTTTTGGCTCCCGAGGACAGCGTTATATCGAGGTAGAGGTGTATTTATACAAATATATGATTTATTAATAATTTAGCAAAGTTATACACACATTTAAACTCAACAAGGCAGATAGAGATAGTACAGAAAGCACATTTGGATGGCCATACTCACACCCTTGTCTTTCTTAACCTACTTAACCATTATCTTACATACTCAACCATTATCTTTCTCATCACCGCCATTGTGCTCATCTTCCCATCATTCTGACCCATCCCAAGGTCTACATCTCTCTACCTCTGCTGCCCCTTGGATGTTACTTTTATAGTAGGTTACGCTGACGCTGCCATGTCCAATGCATATTCAATAGATGTCCTTATTTGTATTTCCTCCCCTTAAGGTGTCCGTTTTCTATAGGTTAGTATATGTAGGATGTTACCCTATTAGCATACATGTCAATTTGTTGTCAAGGTGCCTTTGCGGTCGGACGTTCTGTCTGGAACCTTCCAGATGCTGGTGTCAGCTATGTTCTGTGGGTGGCTGATGTTGGTATTCTGGACAAAATTCCCCCTCTTGCATGCTACTTTCAGTTCCCTATAACTTATGAGTTACTTAAATTTCTCTGTGCCAAAGGTTTATAGGCCTCAAGCCTCATGCCATCTGCTAAAGCCAAATCTTACAAGATAAAAGCCTGTAGGTTCCTTGCATTACAACTAAATATAATAAAACAGAATAACAAAGCAATGAATATAATACAGGTAAGCTGGCCCACAGGGCTACAGGCTCCCACTTGATAGGGTGATTGCTAATGAACCCAATCACATAAATTAGGGCCTTACTATATGTTTAAAGCCTGTGCCATACATACACTAGATGACTGATGGAAGCACCACCTGCCCAATCAAGATGTGGGTATAAATGCCTGTGGTGTGTAACAAAATTTAATGTGACCTTACACTCCAATTGACCATAAAAATATATTGATATTTGGTCACTGCCATACTGGCCACTCCCGATATATGTCACTCTCTATATATACTAGGCTAACCAGGTAGGTTACCAATGATGAAGATGACAACGGATCCCATTGGTACCTTCCTTCTGGCCACACCGTGGTGTGTTCACCTCAAACATTACTTTTATACTGATGTACTGATCCCTTGTTAGAGCACCAGGCCATCAGTGAAATTTTTCATGGTGGGAGGTATAACACCAGAGGAGGTACATTGCTGTGATAGTTGTAGACATTGTCTTTGAAGTGAACTACTGAGCGGAGCTGCCAAGTGACCAAATACATCCCCATCTGGATTGGGCCCAGTTAAGGAGGTACCATAATGTAATCTTAGTTAAATAAAAGTCTTAATTAGGGTGTAGTGTCATAGACCCCATTTCTGAGCTTCCCTCAGTAGAGAGCAGTGGCATTCCTCAATAAGGATTAGAGCAAGTGGCTCTTCCTGTTTCATATTAAAAAACAACTTTAATACCACTATTTTGCAATTATATTTTTTTTGATTAAATGTGGGGCTTTTTTCAACCCATAATTATGCTATATGTGTATACTGTATGCAGAAATTGATATATGACATATGGTTTTCATTATACCTTTGATATAAGTGTAGCCACCTCCCACCCCAGAGTTAGGCCTGGTCTACACTACGCGTTTAAACCGAATTTAGCAGCGTTAAACCGAATTAACCCTGCACCCATCCACACAACGAAGCCCTTTATATCGATATAAAGGGCTCTTTAAACCGATTTCTGTACTCCTCCCCGACGAGGGGAGTAGTGCTGAACTCGGTATTGCCATGTCGGATTAGGGTTAGTGTGGCCACAATTCGACGGTATTGGCCTCCGGACGGTATCCCACAGTGCACCATTGTGACTGCTCTGGAAAGCAATCTGAACTCAGATGCACTGGCCAGGTTGACAGGAAAAGCCCTGCGAACTTTTGAATTTCATTTCCTGTTTGCCCAGTATGGAGCTCTGATGAGCACGGGTGGTGATGCAGTCCCAAATCCAAAAAGAGCTCCAGCATGGACCGTACGGGAGATACTGGATCTGATCGCTGTATGGGGAGACAAATCTGTTCTATCAGAGCTCCATTACAGAAGATGAAATGCCAAAGCATTTGAAAAAATCTCCAGGCAATGATAGACAGAGGCCACAGCAGGGACTCAGCACAGTGCTGCGTGACAAGCATAATGGAAAGCCAAAGAATCAAATGGACGCTCATGGAGGGAGGGAGGCGGGACTGAGGACTCCAGGTATCCCACAGTCCCCGCAGTCTCCAAAAAGCATTTGCATTCTTGGCTGAGCTCCCAATGCCTGAAGGGTCAAAAACATTGTCCGGGGTGGTTCAGGGTATATCTCGTCAATTTACCCCCTCCCCTCCCCCGTGAAAGAAAAGGGGAAAAAAATCATTTCTCGCCTTTTTTCAATGTCACTGTATATCTACTGCATGCTGCTCGTAGACGCGGTGCTGCGGCGCTGAACAGCAGCATCCCCTCCCCTTCCTTTCCTGATGGCAGATGGTACAAAATGGTCAAAAACCGTCCTCATCATCCCGTGAATGCTCCGTGAGGTCGGCCGGGGGCGCCTGGGTAAAAATGGGAATGACTCCTGGTCATTCCCGGCAGATGGTACAAAAGGCTTGATAACCGTCCTCATCATAGCAGCTGGAGGCTGAGCTCCATCAGCCCCCCCCCCTTCATGTCTAAAGAAAAGATTCTGTATTCCCTGGACTATCATAGCAGCGGGAGGCTGCGCTCCTCTCCCCCAACCCTTTAATGTCCTGCCTGGATTATCATAGCAGCTGAAGGCTGCCTCCCCCTCATTTTATCTCACTAAAAAGTCAATGTTTTATTCCTGCATTCTTTATTACTTCATCACACAAATGGGAGGACACTGCCACGGTAGCCCAGGAGGGTTGGGAGAGGAGGGAAGCAACGGGTGAGGTTGTTGCAGGGGCACCCCCTAGAATGGCATGCAGCTCATCATTTCTGCGGGATATCTGGGGCTCTGACACAGAGCGGCTGTGCTCTCTGGTTCTCTAGTACACTTGCCCCATATTCTAGGCAGGACTGACTCTATTTTTAGACAAAACATAAAGAAGGGAATGACCCAGGGAGTCATTCCCATTTTTGTCCATGAGCCCCCGGCCGACCTCAGCGAGGCCAGCCAGGAGCACCCATGACAACAGCAGATGGTACAAAAGGATTGATAACCATCATCGCCAATTTCCAAATGCAAATGGTGCAAAATGACTGATAACCATCATCTCATCGCCAATTTACAATGGATGGCAGATGGTGCAATAGGGATGGTAACTGTCTCTGCTACCTTGCAAAGGCAAATGAATGCTGCTGTGTAGCACTGCAGTACCGCCTCTGTCAGCAGCATCCAGTACACATACAGTGACAGTGACAAAAGGCAAAACAGGCTCCATGGTTGCCATGCTATGGCGTCTCCCAGGGCAATCCAGGGGAAAAAGGGTGCGAAATGATTGTCTGCCGTTGCTTTCACAGAGGAAGGATTGAGTGACGACATTTACCCAGAATCACCCGCGACACTGTTTTTGTACCATCATGCACTGGGATCTCAACCCAGAATTCCAATGGGCGGGGGAGACTGCGGGAACTATGGGATAGCTACAGGATAACTACCCACAGTGCAACACTCCAGAAATTGACGCTAGCCTCGGTACATGGACGCACACTGCCGAATTAATGCGCTTAGTGTGGCTGCGTGCACTCGACTTTATAAAATCTGTTTTTAAAAAAACGGTTTCTGTAAAATCGGAATAATCCTGTAGTGTAGACATACCCTTATTGATGAGAGGATTGGTCTTTCTTCCAGGTTACTATAGCTGACATGATTACATTTGTTAGCTGAGGGTTACACCTCTACCTGGTATACCCTTTTACCATATGTTCAGTTTTCATACATATTATGTTCCAATACATACATATATATATGTATGTATGTGTGTGTATATATATATATATATATACACACACACACACACACACACACATTGATATCATTAGTTCAGGCAATAAACTTAATACAGTTTGTTTTGATTTTTAATTTTCCCCAAGTTTGGTATACTGGGGATGAGATCATATGGCTTCAAGGAAGGCACCAATGTACCAAAGAGTGTCCTTGCACCAGAGCAAGAAAAAGTGTCCTTATATTGGGTTGCTGCCATTGACTCCAGACCGCGGTTACTTTAGCATTAAGAGTTCATCATTTGGAGGTTTACAACAAAGTCTATTTTCTTTGCTTTGCTTTTCATGGTTCAAACACTGGAGCTTGTGAGTTTGCCTCTTTGAACAAACTGTTAGGACCTCAAGACTGCTGCAGAGGAGAAACAATGCTATCAACATAGTGCTATAAGCTGGATTTGGGTCCTCTCTGAGGGTCTTGTCTTATTGCTGAGTACCTGCAAAGACATGTCTCTCCCCTGGTACAGCATAGTGAGATTTGATGATATAGCATCTACTAATTTAGCAATTTAGTTTCTTTTGCTATTCCTAAATAAAAACACCAAAATATTTTAAAAGGGCAAATACACAAATAACAAATAGCTAAATAGTTAACAAGATTACTTTTCACTAGAAATATGCACACACACCCTTGTTGGGGTGATAACCCTGATGGTTATTTTAATACCAGGTTATATTAGTTATATTATGAGACCCAAGCAAAATATATGACATTATAAAGCACTATAGGTATATTATATCTATTAATCTTACATTAATAGGATGGTGGTTTGTTCAAGAAACTTTTGAATTGTAATTTGGGGTTTGCCAAACTGGCCACATTGCCTGACAAATTCCAAATAAAAGCTAATATTATATATATATGTGTGTGTGTGTATAAATAAGAATTAGTTCCACACTGTTCATTGAGACAAACATACCTATATCTTCGACTGATTTTTGCAAAGACTGAACCACCCCAGGTGACATGGAAGGACAGAAACCATGGTGGTTAGATTCTAATTTTACTACTGAACTAGTGTGGTACCACAAAGAAAAAATATTTTACTACTAGTTGCGCAGAAGATTATTGTTCCAACAAAAACTTTCCCAACATGTGAGGAGAAAAGAAAAAAAAATGGCTTAGTCATGTGACACAAAAAATAAATTCAAAAGAGAAATAAGTTCAGAAAAAGTTCAAAGAAGTAATTCCAACATACGAACAATGGATGAAACATTGTTATTTAGAGCAGGTCCAGGAATACTAAGGGTTGAAATTATTAATTTGTTCTAAGTATATAGCTTGGTTTGCCTATAACATAAGTGTGATTATTAATCCAGGAACCTGCTTTTCTTGAATCTTTAGATCCTAGATTAAAACAGAAGTGGGTGGGAAAAAAAGAATTAAAGCATATGCTATTTTTTTCAGGAAATATGAAGGCAAAACTGTAATTAGATTAATTCCATATTTTACATTGATGAATTAGGACCTATAATGATAAGCACGATTTATCTTGCGGGTAGCAAAGTTTGCTACATGTTGAAGAAGCTTCAACACTTCCTTAAAATAATGATTCCTGCATAAAGCAAAAAGATTATATGTTGCTGGCTTTCTCTCTCATATTGGGTAAGTCTGGAGTTGCAACTAACCTGATACCTATTTATGGAATAATAATACACACCTGATTAGTTAAATTGAGAAGGTATGTAGAATACAAACATGCAAGTAACAAGTACTGAATGCTTGAACTTGTCCTAAAGGCATTACCTTGCTTGCATCCATCACTTACAGGTTAGGAGTAGTAAAGGTTTTCTTTACCTTGTACATGCACATTAGACATATTAGACATAACCTTTTTGTTTAAAAGGAATCTTCTTTACTCTCCCCCTCTACAACATCCAATTTCTTATTTCCTAAGATGAAAGTATCTGGCTTACTCAACTCCTCCTCTCGCACTGTCGCTGGAGGACTTCCCCTATACGATTAGATGTTTAGGGGGGATTAATTTTAATTATTTTGCTAAACTTCCAGTTAGAAGCAGTTTGCTTTGCCTATTTCCCTTTTTTCTCCCAAGCACAGAGTACAAAAAAAGCACTTCCCCTTTTTAGCAACATGCTAGCTGCTGGTCAAAGCCTCAATGATTTTTGCTGATGAGGATTTCTTTGACATTACAAGTTAAAGGCACAGAAACTGTTGGCTTGGTGGACTACATGATATGGGATAAAGGCCTGGTTACAAGGTCTTTATGCCCTGTGGGGGAACAAATCGTTTGGTACCTTCTGGTAAGGGTTTTCCATGGTTCCTTTAATACCTCTTAATCAACCATTTTTACATTATTATTTAATTTAGTCTTCTGAGATTTTAACACCCTGCTTAGGTGGAAGTTGGATTTATACTACAGCTGTGCTCAGACATCCTGTTGCTTTTTATTTATTTATTTATTTAGAGTTATTACTCACCGACAAGCGTTAGTTGGTACATTACTTTAGACGTATGATCATATGACGTATTAGACATATGATACGTATGATTATATGCTATCAGTCAGGATGACTGAAAATAGCCTGGCTATGGTGATGCTACATTCGTACGACATGCATGAGCTTCTATATTTGTATGTTATTTCTTTGGTCAACCACAGAATTCTCAGTAGACTACCTCACTTTTTTCAACTCCTACTTAAATAAGCTCAAGTACATTATATTAACTAAATTTACTCTAAATCTACATAAAAAACACTAACACTACACACACACACCTTATATATATATATAGGGATGTCTCTCCTTAAATAATTAACCCCTTAACCGGTTCAACAATTACTTAAACAAGTCCCAAGAAAAAACAGGGGAGGGGGATTCTGCTCCATCTCTCTTCCCTCGATGGATTAACTCAGGTAAGCTAGCCCACTGGGCTACACCTTCCTCTCGTCCGAGTGCTTCAATATGGTTTCCTTGAGGACCCTGCTTCATGATTTTTCCAGGGACTGAGGTGAGGCTGACCAGTCTGTAGTTCCCTGGATTCTCCTTCTCTTTTTTAAAGATGGGGACTATATTTGCCTTTTTCCAATTGTCCAGCGCCTTCCCCGATCGCCATGAGTTTTCAAAGATAATGGCCAATAGCTCTGCAATCACATGAGCCAATTCCCTCAGCACCCTCGAATACATTAGATCTGGACCCATGGACTTGTGCATGTCCAGCTTTTCTAAATAGTCGTTAACCTGTTCTTTCACCACTGAGGGCTGCTCACCTCCTCCCCATACTGTGTTGTCCAGTGCAGCAATCTGGGAGCTGACTTTGTCTATGAAGACCGAGGCAAAAAAAGCATTGAGTACTTCAGCTTTTTGCACTGTACAATCTTGATAGCTATTAGGCTGTTAATTATCATCTATCAAAGATGTGCTACTAAAAGTTAGCATTCTCCACCTCTTGCACTTTAATCCTCAAATAAATGGACATTAGACATTCTTAAGATGCTGAAACTTCTCAAAAAGGAATATTTTCCAATCATGAAATTTTGGCCCACGTGTATCAGCCAGAGGAATGCAGAAGTCAGCCAAGGAGCTTGAACCTATGTGACATGATCTGGCCTCAGTCCCATTGTCCACGTCACCAAGTCAACACCACAGCTGGCCTCTTGCTGGCAGAGAAGTCAAGGACAGACTAGGCATAGGTTTTACTTTTACGCCCCTTTTCCCTCAGCAAGAGTGAATCTAGCCCCTTGTTTGAGCAGTATAACATTTATTCTCCTTCCTCCCAATGAAGTTCCCTTCTTGTTAGTAGGAGTTGTGCACACATATTAAGAAAACCGAGACGCCTAATATATGTGCAGAGAGAGAGGCAGAACAGGTGGGATCCAACTTTTCTATGTGAAGCAGAGTTAAAGCAATATTACATGAGTTTATATTATTTTAATTTATATTGCAGTGATTAGTATTTTGCACCCTAATAACTACCTTGAGCATGGCTCCCTTCGGTTTTTCTCTGAATTGCAGGAATCTCTACAGTAGTAAAACCACATTGCTCTTGGGGGACATTACAGTGCACAGTCTTTCCCTTCTAGTTGCACAGAAGAACTTTCTCACTTGTACCAGTCTCTGTTCACAATCAACTCAGCTCAGCAATCAGACTGTTGTTTTCACACTTCATGAACATTTGGCAGTGCGTCACCCACTACTGTGGAAGAATGTTGAAATGTTTTTGTCTTGCCATTGTTACTGCCCTGTTGGGTTTCTCTAATTCTACTTGGCTACCTTCCAGCGTTGCTCCACTTGATTAAAAAATGTTTCAGCCTGGGTTTTAATCTATTCTAGATGGTACTCTCCTCTTACATTTCTTCTCTACCAAAGGGAGGCTATACTGGCTCATTGCAAACTATCATTAGTTTGTTTTTGAAATTGAAAGCACATCATCAAGTTTCTGCCCCTTGCTTTAGTGCAGATCCCTACATTCTGATTAGCTACTAATCAGTATACTACTAGTATGCTGCATGGCTGTTGAGAAATAACCATACATCTCTTATGCAAATTACTACTCCTCAGCCAATCAGAATACAGAGCTTTGCAACACAAACATGACCACAGTACTGTAAGTCATTTACAGTACAACTATACTCCAATTGCCTCAGACAATTCAGTTTTGGCAAATTTATATTATATTCCAGGATTTTTTAAAAAAACTGAACAGCTTGTTGTTGGTCACTCATATCCAGAATCAGCATGTTTCCCCATTTCTCTGGTCTCCTTCCATCTGGGTTTTTCCCCAGGCTAATGTCATGTACCTATCCTGTGTGACTAATTTGCTCAGGTCCGTGCTGGACTGCTCCACTCAGCCATGATCATCACTGGCATGAAGGAGAAGGAGCCCTCCTCAGAGGGAAGGTGGTACAACTTATCGAGCAGAAAAAGAACACAAGGGAAGCAGAGAACTGAAAACCAGACCAAGTGATTTGGGCTGATGGGATCAGACACCAGTGTCATATCAGAGAATCAAGCTTTAGATGAAAGGCAGCTAAGTGCTTCCCAGCTCAGCTGGAGCTGAGAAAATTGGTCTCTATCTTCTGAGGCTCAAAGCATGTGCAACTTCCAGTCTAATCACTATGGCCCAGATCCTTAAAAGTATTTAGATGCTTAGGGTGGGATCCATGAAGGGACTTAGGCATTGCATGCTGAAAGTCACAGCACCTAACTTTTAGGCACCTGGAAAATAACAGGAATAACACTGTTCCACAAAGCTGAGTTAGGTGTCTAGGCCCCCTGTACAATGAACAGGGAGAAACAGGCACCTAAGAATGCAACCCACAAAGCCAGCATGCTAGGCATGGAGCTGACTGAGTTAGCCAATGGGAGATGGCAACTAAAGAGCTAAACACCACATCTCTTTCCGAGATAAGCACTTAAGTCATGTGCCTCTCTGCAGCCCAATCTCTGTTTAGCAATTCCTGAATGGGACCTATCCACCTGGAGTCAGGCAGCTTAGGTGCTTCTTGGGGGGAGAAAGTGGCGCAGACTTTACTTTTAGCCCAGTGGTTAGAACACTCACCTAAGATATGGGAGACCCAGGTTCAATTCCCCCTGTCTGCCAGAGAGGGAAAAGGATTTGAAGAGGGGGTCTCCCACCTCTCAGGTGAGTGCACTAATCACTAAGCTATGGGATATTCTAATGGGGGGAAGGGCCCTCCCTCGGTGTCTCCTGATGAAGCTGTTCCATGGTGGATAAATAATGAAAGAATGATTAGGCAGGGGTACAGGAACTGGGTTCTCCACATAGAATCATAGAATATCAGGGTTGGAAGGGACCTCAGAAGGTCATCTAGTCCAATCCCCTGCTCAAAGCAGGACCAATCCCCAACTAAATCATCCCAGCCAGGGCTTTGTCAAGCCTGACCTTAAAAACCTCTAAGGAAGGAGATTTCACCACCTGCCTAGTGAAAAAGTTTTTCCTAATGTAACCCTTCTGCCCTCTGAGTTGGTAGCAACAAGGGCCAGGTTCAGTATCCAGGGGTTTCGTTTCAATAACGCAATGCAAAACCGGCTCGAGCTCCCACCCAGTGACCTGGGACAATTACATACCACCCCCCCGGGCACCTCTAGGAGGCAATACTTCCCCTCTCGCAAGCATGGAGTCTGAGTGTAGCAAAATCATTTTAATAAAGGAGGGAAACAATGCGACATTACATTGGGGGAAACACCACAAACAGGATTCATAACACAAAGCATGAGCAAAAGACCCACCTCCAAGTAAGTTTGGCAGTATCATTTTCCCCTCAGAGTCTTAAGTCCAAATCACCCCAAAGTCCAACAACCCAAAGTCTCTGTCCCTGGTCAGTGCCGCCCCAGAGTTCAAAAGTTCATCTGCAGAGTTTTACCCCCCCAGTCTGGGTGGAATTGGGGGGGGCACACAGGGTGTTAAGGGGCATCTTACGTGGGCCGAGGCCGACTGCCCCGTCTCTCCATGGAGGTCTGCTGCAGCCTTCACCACGAATGGCTCTGCTCCACCAGCCGCGCCGCTCCGCTCCTCCAGCCATCCCTGCAAACTGCTCCGCTCTGCTCCACTCGCTGTTCCGTGGGCTGCTCCAACCATCCCACGGGCTGCTCCAACTATCCCACAAGCTGCTCCACTCCACCAGCTGCTCCGCTCCACCTGCCATCCCATGAACCACTCCAGCTGTCCCTGCAAACTGCTCAGCTCCACTCCACTGGCCACTCCAACCATCCTGCAAACTGCTCTGCCAGCCACTTAGCTATATATCTTCAGGCTCCCCCACTAGTTAACATAGCGCTCAGTGATCTCAGCTCAGTAATTTCAGCTCTTTTAGTGGTTTCAGCTTGTAGTAGGGGAGCCCCAGTGCTGGTGCACCATTGGCCCAAAGTGAATTCAGCTCAGCAGCCTTTAGCTAGACTCCTAATAGAATCAAAATTAGCTCTGCTATTCAACAGTGGAGAGAGAGAAAAGGAGGTGTAATTGGTGTGCCAGGCCCTCAAAGGGGGCCCATACCATCAGGTACACACACCTATCCCCCAATCTCTCTCAATTCACTAGATTTTGGAACCCATGTCCCTTGTCTAGCGAGTGCTACTTAGTTGATGGTGAGACCTTCTGTCATAAAACAGTCTCATAGTCCTTCATTCACATAATCAGGGTAACAACACTTTATTCCTCCTACCCCAATAATTGAGAAATTGGGGATCCCACAGCTGTCAAAGTGACCATTTTGGGCTGCCATGAGCTCCTGCTAGGCAGAGTGGGTGTGCCTATGCAAACAAGATCAGCCCCCTAAGTTCTTTTCCACACTTGCCATAATTCACCACCAAATATCAGGGTAGAGCTCATCCTGACTCTGCTTACACTAATATCCAGTCTAAACCTTCCCCACTGCAACTTGAGACCATTGCTTCTTAGGGTACGTCTAGACTACCCATCGTATCGGCAGGTAGCGATTGATTTCTCAGGGATCGATATATCGCGTCTCATCTAGATGAGATATATCGATCCCCGAAAGCGCTCCCATCGACTCCGGAACTCCACCAGCATGAATGGCGGTAGTGGAGTCGACAGGGGCGCCGTGGACGTTGATCCTGTGCCGTGAGGATGACAGGTAAATCGATCTAAGATACTTTGACTTCAGCTATGCTATTCACATAGCTGAAGTTGCGTATCTTAGATCGTTCCCCCCCCAGTGTAGACCCGCCCTTTTTCTGTCACCTGCTACCACTGAGAACAGTCTAGATCCATCCTCTTTGGAACCCCCTTTCAGGTAGTTGAAAGCAGCTATCAAATCCCCCCCCCCCATTCTTCTCTTCTGCAGACTAAATAATCCCAGTTTCCTCAGCCTCTCCTCATAAACCATCCCAGATGGGTGCTCCAGCCACTGGACTATAGAGTTAAAATTAACATATAAAAACAAGACAAAAAAAGTAGGTAGTCAAAAGAGTTTTGGAAAACGCTTAGGTAACAGTTCTAAACTGAAAAAGCTATTTCTGTTGTGCCTGGTTGAGCCCTAATAAAGGCAAAGAAAATTCAGACTGCGCAGGGTTGTGTTTTTCCAATTCCTGCATTGTTATTGCAATGGAAAGGCCAAGTCATGTGATCTTTATTCATTTTATAACTTAGTCAAAACTCCCGCTGACTTCTTTGAGAAGAAGCCTGAGTGTGGACAGAGATAAAATTAGAGTGAAAACTGAGTTAAGGTCCTGGAGGATTTGGCCCATGGAATATAGAAAAAATTAAAACAAAATAACAACAAAACCTACATGTAGTTCCTTATGTAAAGAGTTTATTATACTTCTGAAAAAGCTGTGATTGGTTACTATGGCAACTGACATGAAATGGAAATAAAATGCTTTTAATACAAGCTGACTTCTCCCCACAAATTTAGAAACTAATCAAATCAGGCTGGAGCAAATGTGTCCTTAAAATATGTACTTTTTAATATTAAAAAAAGGAAATACAAGCACAATCAGCATACAGAGAACTTTGAAATGTCAATGTATTTTGCCATTTTAATGACACAATCATCCAAAAGGCAGAAAAGTCATTTTTAATGGAGTCTCTTTTAATAACCCTGACTTCACTTATGAAGAATTTAAGCTTTACATGGAAAAGGTTCCTTTCTGTTTTCCTGAAATTTGCCATAACTTCAGGTGCTCATGAAAGGCACCAGATTGACAGACCTGGACACTGAAATCTTTCCTGGGGAATCGAAGAATCAACTGAATTCAATGATTAATTGTAGTGTAGAACATCAACTGATAGCCAATGCAAGTGCAATAGTTCACAGGTAAGCCTTGAATCCAGTCCTCATGCAAAACTCCCATTTCTAGCAATTGTAATTTTTCCATGAGCAATGCAAGCAGGATTTGGCCTGCAGTACACCCTACTGAAACAGTATAGTGCCTAATACTACAAACTCTCATTCAGCTCAGCATTTGTCACATCATTACTTCATAGTATTTCTCACATGAGTAAGCATTTGCATGATTACATCCACAGAAAGTAGAATGGTAGCAAGGCCGGCTCCAGGCACCAACGATGGAAGCAGGTGCTTGGGGTGGCCAATGGAAAGGGGCAGCACGTCTGGGTCTTCGGTGGCAATTTGGCTGTGGGTCCCTCAGTCCCACTCTTCCTCTTTGCGCTGCCGCCAAAGTGCCACCAAGGAGGAAGAGAGGGGATGAAGGACCTGCTGCCGAATTGCCACCGCAGAATGAAGCGGCAGTATTGAGCTGCTGCTGAAGTGCCGCTGATTGGCTTTAGCGTCCCCCCTCCCCCCGCTTTGCCACTTGGAGCGGCAAAAAAGCTGGAGCCGGCCCTGAACGGTAGTAATCTCAGTGAAAAGAGTCCATTTAACTACAGGCGTAACCTAGGCAGGCAGTGGGACTGTTCTCTGTTAGGCATAACATGTCAATTTATTATTACTTAATCTTCCATCCTGTCCTCATCTTTTGGGAGTTTCTTTCACCTGTTGCATCTTGTCATTATTCTAGACTGAGAGTTCTCTAGGGTAGGGACTATCTTGTTTACATGTTTGTCCAATGCCTAGCACAATGCACATTATGCACCATTGACGGGGGACAGGGTCACCCAGGAGTAGGATGACCAGACGTCCTGTTTTTAAAGGGACAGTCCCGTTTTTTGGGACTTTTTCTTATATAGGCACCTATTACTGCCCACTCCCTGTTTCATTTTTTCACGGTTGTTATCTGGTCACCCTACCCAAGAGGGCAGTTTGCCCTGCCCCCCCCCCCCACATTTGAGAAGGCCCACAAATTGAGTGGTGCTGCAATCTGGCACACTGGATCACAATGCTACTCACTGAAGTTTGGTCTGACAACAGAAGGGCTGCTGTGCCAAACCTGAGTGCCACCATGTTAAGTTAAAGTGAGAGTGGTACAGTTGTGTGTATCATGTGAAAAAATTCTGGGAAAGCCCCTCTTTCTTATATATATTTATTAGGAAAAGTCTCTCATACACTGGTTCAGTTTTTCATAAATGTAATTTTCATAGCCCAGACTAAAGTTCCTAGGAATAGCTGGTTATGAACTCCTCTTCCTCAGTCAAACTTTAAGACTCCTGTTTAAGTCACTTCTGTTGTGAAGGTCGGTGTAGTGAGGCCAGGCAGCTGGTGGTTGCACTTGGGAAAAGGGATGACTGAGACATTCCCTGTTGCAGGTTCCTTTAAATATACAAGGAATTCTGTTCATCTCGTTGCTATGAGATGACACTTGTTTATGAAGAATCACCTTTTAATGGCTTCTCTCGAAATGGAGTCCTTTGCCTCATGTAAGTAGAACACGATGAAAGAGTTGTAAAAGAAGCTCCAACTCAGGAATGTCACATCACAAGTTCAGTTACGAGAACCCCACGATATTTTAAATAATGCAAAATGCTGTGTCAAAGCTGCAGAAAGATGAGGGACTGCTCTTAACACAACTATACCATAGGTAAGATTTTTATGGAGTCTTCATGATACTAGCAGGAGTTTTTTGGTTCTTGCATTTATAAATCCAAAACTGAGTTATGTGATAATGTCCATTGAAGCAAACTTTCTCAACCAAGCTGAACCTAGGAGCTTCATTTCTAGGGTATATTGTTTATAACCGCTGTATTGCACAAAACAAACAAACAAAAAACCCAACCCCCCCTCCCACCATTTTCTGCTTTGGAACGTAAGGAAGAGATGTGAGTATTAAAATAAAGAATGAAAAACTGGTTGCTCTGCAGTATGTTTGATCTTGTTCTGTATATACCTCTAAGGGAAGCAAACTATTCACTGTCTCAACTCCAGTTTAAAGAAGACAACTTATCTGTAAATTAATCATAATATTTCAACACTTCTCATACCCGATACCCTCTGGGCATCTTAAAATAAATATGTAGTAGCAGAAAAGACTTAATTCTCTGAAGCAGAAGTTATATAGAAACACACCAAAAATAAAATGAAAACCAAACAGGCTTTAGATAGGCCACTGCCAATCACTTCATGATTTGTCAGAGCTAGGAGGCAGATGTCTCGGCACAGAACAAAGCAATAAACTTCCATTACAATATGGATCAGGGATAGCAGTGTCAGCGCTCTTGATTTTATAATATACATGTGGCTTCATACTAAGCAGATGCAGTTTTTTAAGCAGACTCTTCAAGAGCTGAAAACTCAAAGGCAGTACTTGCTGAATAGGAACATCACTGCAGTTCGGCAACAGTTAGTGACTATATTTGATCCTGACACCAGTGCCGGATACAGAAAGAAAAGTTACGCATGTGCATAAATGATTAGGGCCCCAACTTCTTTACTACTTTATTAGAACGAAGGAGAAAAATTAAACAGTGACAAAGAAGTGGAGGCTAACTCACTACCAGGCAAATAAAGAGAACAAAAGAGAGCTGAAGAAAATTATTCATTTCCACGTTTCCCCATTCAGACGTATTCTGCAACAGAGCTAACAACTTAACTACTTCACTTTGAAGTTTGCTTACAGCCAGAAACAAGTGTATGTGAAGTGACACCTTGTTTGTAAAGGTATCGTCTCTGTATGTGTCTTAAGTTACATCCATGTCACAGGCTCTCCTGAGCCAGTGGAGCATCTCACAAAGCAGGCTTGCCTTAATTTTAAAGTACTAAACTGATACTTAATTCAAAATGGCCACCTGGGCTTTAAATCCCATAACAAACAGTTTGCCGGTCCACCAAAAAGTGGAGTCAAGTTTCTTGGCTTAAGATAGGGTAGATACTTCCTCCCCTTTCCCAGCTACATCCAGAGCTAGCCTGTAGGAGTGGCAGCCATCCCTTTTTATTTTGTCTGCTAGGCCCTGATTGGCTTCCACCCTACCAGCCCTTTTAGCCACTGGAGGACCAATTCTTACAGGTCATTCTGGGTGGCATCTCTACACAGCTCTTGGAGGTCTGAACTTGCTGCTCTTTTTCTACAAAAGGACACCAGTCTGGGTGGTGTGCTCAGGCAGTAGGGCCTTTAGCAAACACCTGATACACCCTTTACAATCTATTGTACTGACAAAACCAAGTTTTTAGTTCTGTTACCATTACAGAATAAATGCAGCCAAGGCAGAGTACAGTGGATTTTATTCTGTTTTGTGAATTGTCAGCAATATTTTAATTGTATATAATTGCAATGTTATATTTTTAAATGAATCCATCAGAAGACTGAAGAATCTTTCTTACTGGTGATGATGCAAGAGCCAGAAAGAACTTAGCATTCTTTTAAGGTTCCAGTAGAGAATTTAGTGTTTTCAGTCTGCAAATTAGCCTTTTTACTTGCAGAGTGAATTTGGTATGGAAGTAATTGAGAGAGAATAGATATGGAAGCCAATAATGCCATTTTGCAGATTTTATCTTCTCTTTAATTTCTGGCCCACATTACTGTAGTATCTGAGCATCTCACAGTCTTTAATGTATTTTTCCTCACACACCTCAGCATCCCTATTTTATAGCTGGGGAAATGAAGCACAGAGAATCTAAGTGACTTGCCCAAAGACACCCAGGAATTCTATGGAATTGAGTCTCAGTCCCCTGAGTCCCAGGCTAGTGCCATTGGGCCACCCTTCCTTACCACGCACCTTTTGGACAGCATTGGTCTGAGGTGGGTCCCTCAGCAGAGAGCAGCTACTGTGCTTCTCTGCAATCTCCTGCTGGCAGACTTGTCTGCCGTAGCTGTCCTTATATACTGGTTTACACCGGCTTACAGATCTAAATGTATCTCAAAAAGTACAGAGAGTCTAAATAATAAATATGATGAAACTTTAAGTGCCTCTCCAGTATGAGAGCTGGAGAAAGGACATTGCTGTATTTACATTTCATCTGAACTTCTCTTTGTATGCAATCCCTAAGCAGATCGCAAAGACCTTATCAACTGTCCATCTACTCTTTGACTATTCCACTCTGTCAGATTTTGCACATATGAACAATCATAGCTGAAAATGAAAGGAGCTGTGGGAAAACAAAATGATCTCCGAAAGTTAAGAAATGGAATGACATACTTGGAGATAGATTACATAATCAAGAGCTATCTATTACATTAAATGTGGTGATTGAAGATCCTTTGTTCAGTACAACAGGATCATTTTAAGAATAGTCTATCTAGAAGGCTACAGTTTAAAACACCTCCCACACTGCTCTAATTCTGTCTCTCCCATTCCTTTGAGTTTCTTTACTGGCCTCGTGTCTGTTTCTGCATCAAGTGCAAAGCCTTTGTCTTTACCTTCAGTGGTCCACAGAACTGTGCATGTGCCCCTTGCTTCTCATTTCATTTTTAATTGGAGTGTGGACGTACCCTAAGTGACATCCCTTTTGTCTTTGAAATCGCACTCCACAGCTCAGTACCTTCAGTTAATTTACTTACCCCTGCTAATTTCTATTCTGCCGCTCTCTACCCCTTCCTTCACCCTTGGTCAAAAAAAGACAAGTAACAAAAACTCCCATTGACTTCAATGGGCTTTGGATCAGGCCGAATATAATCTTAGATGATTTTTTTTTCAAATTAACATTCGGTTGCTGTTCCTTTTGAAATCAGTGACAAACTCCTATTGACTTCTGTGGAAGTCAGATTGGGTTTCAAGGCCTGTGTTCAATTTTACCTTACCTGCAGTTGTCTTCTCTGTTTGTTCCCTCTCACCTTGGTCTGTTGTGATCATATATTGTTAGATGTTTAATTTACACTGTAGCTCTTCAGGGTAGAGATCTGGTTTTCCTACAGAGTACAATGTATCCGTAAAATACCAGTCACACCTGCAGTGCTATTGAGCCAATCCATAATAATAAATAATAATAATAATAATAATAATGTTGGACCATTGTTTGGTGTCAGCATTTTCAAAATATTTGCAGCATTTGGACTCATCTGACATCAGTCTTGACTTTCAAAAACAAACTGCCACCTTGTGGTACAATTTGAAAGAAGTCCGTAGAAAATTAGATCTATAGAGATCTAGGATTTTTTGCCTCTCCCTGTGGTCTTCAGAGTTCACTTTTTCTTTCCAAAATAAAAAATCCAAGATACACTACTCCACATTCGGAGATAAAGTTTTATTATGATTATTTGTCAATCCAAAACATGGGGCCATTTCTAACAAAACTTTACTCATACAAGTAAAATCACATTGAATCCTGTTGGATTACTCATATAACCAATAATTTGTAGGACCAGGCCCAAACACACATAATTAATTATAATTAAGGCTACAATTATGTCATGGAAGTCACAGAATCCATGATTTCCAGAGACCTCCCTGGCATTTTCTGCTTCAGCCCCAGGGGCTGCGGGACTCTGGAGCTGGCAGCCAGTAAGGGTCACAGAGGTCGCAGCTGCTGCAGGTGGCAGGGCTGCTCACACTGCCCAGCTGCTGCAGGTGGCCCCGCACCTATCAGCCACTGGCCCCGCAGCTCCAAGCCGTGGCGCGGGGGATCCTGGAGCCACAGCAGCACTGGCTGCTGGACCCCGCCCCCCTTTCCATTTTGTCAGTTATTTTTAGTAAAAGGTCAGGTCTACTACCAGACAGGTCACAGGCTTCCGTGAATTTTTGTTTATTGCCCGTAACCTGTCCGTTACTTTTACTAAAAATAACTGACAAAACCTTAGTCTTACTTATAATTATATCTATATTTTTCCTGCAAAGTCACCAGTGCTATATATTACAATCAGTTTCAAATCTAGGCTCTGATTCACATTAACACTAAGGTTCCAGATAGTTAAGCCCATTTTAATACCCTTTACACTGCTTGACTGATATAAAGGGGTTTTAGCATTAATGAGAGTCAGACTCATTGAAGAGATCTTTCAACATCTTACTCACCAGGTTGCAAGACTCTGTATACATCTCAGATCAGTGATTTATTTAAACTAGATGGAAAACTAGTACTGCATATAAACACAAAAGCTTTGTTAAGGTTAAGTTATGGTTGCAGCCACCTATTATTATTTCGATTATATAGCATCTTTTGAGAACGTAGTAGTTAATGCAAATGTTAGGAACCCAGGAAATGCAGCAGATGTAGCAGAGCCATCCACCAATGAGAATGAAAGAAGGGTTTATACAAAAGACATTATGACTGTATGAAAAGTCCTTCACCGAAACTAATCTTAAGTTAAAGCTAGGCCCAAACAACTACCATGAGACCACACCAAAGAACTACTGTACTTTGATCCTTCTGCCGACATGGCACTGGAAGAGATCTGAGCAGTACCTTGCCTCACAGGAGTATGTCTTATTATGTATTCTTTAGCAATTCTGCATGTGGCTTAGATCCAGAAGAGGCAGCACTGAACAATTAGAACTAAAAAAGATGGAGATATTATGACCCCTAGAACATCCCAGTACCAGAGGCCAAGAGGCTCACTGGTATTTGATAATGAGTTTCAGCTGTCCTGACCAATTCAGTGTACTCCAACTCACAGGGGTTATAATCTGTATATAAAAGGTGTCATGCACTGTGTTTTTGGAAAACTATTAACTCACGTATCATTAATATTCCCGTGGGATGTATGCATGTGGTCTGTACTAAGAGCTGTGTATATACATTGGAATGATGACTAAAATGTGTTTAAGGCAGGTGTGTCTTGGGGAGTTGGTAAACTGGCCTGCCCTAGACAAAGGAATGTATTTGCTTCTCTCACCAGCCCACTCATCAGGCAGAGACAATGAAGTTCAATTCACACAGAAGGTAAACAAAGGCATCAAGCTAACAAATGGGAAGAGAAACTTTATCTGGACTATAAAGAAGGGGATCTGAACCTCAAGTGGCAAGCAATTGAATCACCTGATTATATACACAATATTACTGTATTTAGAAGTTTATTGAGTAGGGTGTTTCCCGAAAGCTTATGTTATAGTGGTGATTAATATCACAGTAAAATTTATGCATTAGTATTATATGAGGAATTATGGATACTCATGGATATTAGGCTTCACAGTCTGTATCCAAACAAAGGGAGAAACAGGTCTCTTCCAGACAGGAGGGAAATATCACAGATGGAATGTTACCTGTCTACTATGTAAATTAAATATGGTGGAATCAAAACCCTGGCACCCCAATTTACATACAGAGGGATGGGAAGCCCACAAGAAGGGAAAACAGGCATGAAGTCATCCTGCCTCTTGACACAAGGTCATTAAACTTTGGAAGATATAAGCATGGGTGGCGGGTACCGTAGGCTGGGGGAGGCTGTGCCTCTCCAAACAGCCAGGCATGGCTTTGCTTATGCTTCACCCCCAGGCAGCCTCCCCCTGCTTCCCACTCTGTAGCTCTTTCCCTGTCTGTGCCATGGCTCTGGATTGGGGTGGAGCTGGTACTGGGCTTGGTCCGGGGCCCTCGCCACCCGGTGCACCGGGTCTTGGGACTGCACCGGTGCTCCGGGGCTTGGCAGGGTGGGAACGCTCCAGAGCTGGGGGTGCTGGGACCACGCCCCCCACCCACCCAGCACTCTGGGCCTGGGGAGGCTGGGGCCACGCTGATTGGGCGGGCAGCGTGGTCCCAGCACCCCAGCTCTGGAGTGCCCATCAATCATTTTGGAGCAGGTCCCTCGGCCTGCTCTGTATTTGCCCATGGTGTGAAAACGTCAAGCGGTTTTACACCTACAGTTTCAAAAGTAGCCACTTATCTTGGGTGCCCAATTTGAGACATCTTGGGTCTGATTTTTATTGGTGCTAAACCCCTGCAGCTCCCATTGAATGTAGTTGGATTTGTGGGTACCAGGGACCCTTGAATTGAAGCAGTGGGCATTCAGCACCTCTGAAAACCATGTCCAAAGTGTTTCAAACTGAGCATTCGAAGGGTGAGTCACTCAAAATAAGTGGCTATTTTTGAAACTGTAGCCCTCAACTGTGTGCATGGCAGAATGTGTACAAGTCTAGGTTGTGTGTGTGAAACTATAGTGGGTAACGTTTTCCAATGCTATGCCATGAGGCTTTTGTACTGCAGTTCTGTGACAATGAAGGTTTGTGTGTCAAGAGCAGAGCTGGGCAGAAAATGGTAATTCTGTTTCCTGGGGGATTTTGAGATTTTGAAATCCAGGTGAAACACAATTACGGTTCTTTTCCCAGCTCCACTGGAATCCTGGCTCTGGGGCAGCCAGCTGGAGCCTGGAAGCCCTGCAACCCCAGGCTGCTCAGGAGCTATGAGCCTAGAAGTTTGGGCTCTTAGGGCTTCCATGCTCTTGGCTCCCCATCAGCCTGCCAGGGAAGCTGCCAAAAAGCCTGGAGCCTGGGCTGCCAAGGAGCTGGCTGGGGGACCTGGCAAGAAACCTGGCAGCTGTCCAGTGGAATTTTGTTGACATCAGCGTAGTCACATGAAACGTTTTCATTTTGACCAAAAAAAAGTGTCCATTTTTTTTTTCAATCCAGCTCCATCAAAAAGGCTAATGTGGAAAGTGCTGCAATGGGTCTCGTTACTTGCAAGCAATAAGACAAGCAAGTAGAGTTCTGGCAAGAACCTTACTTATAATTAAGACCCACAGGTCTTGAACTTGGGTCTGTCAGCAGCTTTTGTGTCCTGGTTGCCATCTGGTGGCTTGCTAATCACTAGTGGGCTGAGTGGCTAATGGAACCCTAGCCCCAGCAAAGGCACTGCTCATGGTGTCTTGACTGGAGGAGCGCCCAGTCCCACCTGTTGATCTGACCAGGCTTTTTAAGCTGGAGGCACAGGAAGTTGTCTGTGCAACTGGGCAAATTACTGGCTGGCTGCTACCTTGGACCCTGCCTTCTTGCCTGACTCCTGAGCCCAGCTAGCCTGACTTGTCCCTAATTCCTGCTTTCTTGATATTTGACTCAACTCCTGACTTGACTCATGCTCTGACCCTTGGGTTGACTTCTGACGCTGACTCCTGCTCCGACCACTAGGGCTGACCACCCAAGCCCTGGTTGTGACGCTTACTGCTTTCCCTGAGAAATGATACCAGAGTTAAGCAACTTTTAATTTAATTTTAATATTTTTTACACCGGATAAAAGTCTGAATAATGATACTTTTTCATTATTGGTCTCAAAGCCACGGCTGTCTGTGCTTGCTTTGACAGAACTCAGAGTATAGTGACATCCAAGATAGGCATTTCAATGTCTGAAATGCTCCTTAAATAGAACAAACAGATCAGCATGACTTAGTGATAAAATTACCTTCTGGTTTACAGGCTCTCCAGCATGCAACTGCACTATAGGGAACTCAGCACACCCCTGTGTGCATAATATAAACAAACACATTTGAGAATAGACCCAGGTGAGACATATACCCGGTATAAAAGGAGAGAGCATGGAAGAAAGGATTACTCGGGCTGCAACTGCCAAGCTAATGAAAAAAGCTTTTCTTGAAGCTCTAAAATCAAATGACTACAAAACGCTGGAAGATCTTTTGATACAAAAGCAAATAGATGTGGACACGGTGTTTGAAGTGGAAGATGAGAACCTGATTTTGGCATCATACAAACAAGGTAAAAGCAGCAGCAGCTGCTGCTGCATTTGCAAAACCTAAGCAAACTGGTCTTATTAACTTACTTTTGCAGAAGCAATTGTCCTGTTTTTCCCTTCAAAATGTTACTGCTTAAATTGATTCATGAGCTATGACCTACATAACCAGTCAAAGGTAGCTCGGCCTTATGCTTCTTAGAGTAGCCCCTGATAATCCCAAATATATTTATATGGAGATTCAAAACTAATGTGTTAATACTGCTCCCTCCTCTGTGGCCGTGTAAGTCACCAGGAGCTGAATAACTGGTGTGGTACTGCTGCAGTATGCCTCCTATTTCAGAGGCTCCTTACATCTTATCTGGTGGTTTAGGTTGGGGGAAGGCCCACTACCATCCTCAGAGCTGTAGGTTCGAGAAAGCCTGGAGAAAGGATTCCTTTGCTCTTCCCCCCCTCCCCCCAGAGAACCCTAGAGCACAGCCAGAATATGTAAATAAATTCCGTGTACACACCCAATCAATCCACATGAAAAAGCCCACCCAGAAACCTATGTTGTTTCAAGCTTCCCATTTTTAGCTTCTAGTAAAAATAGAGTATATTCCCCTTAGTTCAATCCCCAGGAAATGCCCTAGGCCTTGAATGTTATTTGATGGGAGATGTTTTCTTTTTCAAAATCATAGACTTGATGCCATAGTTTATTGTCAAATCAGAACAAGTAACCTATTGCCACCCTGGGAAAACAGTCAAAACAAACACTTCAGCCACAGAATCCTCTTCACGGGATGGAAAAAAATAAACAAACTCATAGCTAGGTGCTGACCAGTTTCCAACAAATGTATGTCTTAAAGCAATAAAGCAGGTTTTATGCTCAGCTAGCATCAAAACATTCCAATATTTACTTTCTACAAGATTTCTCATGTGAATCTAAGAAGCAATCAGCTACCTTTTTCAGGTATTAAGCACACATGGAAATAAACACCTGCAGTTCAATCTCTCAGCTAGTACACAAATAACCATTTTTTGTCCATGTTTGAAGGGCTAATAATCTCACCTTTGCTTATTTCCTGTGTATCCAATACATGGTTTTTGCTTCTCTGGTTTCAAAGAGACAATGGTGATGCACAATCAATATTTGCTTTACTTGTATGGGATCTGAAAATCTCACACAGTGATGAATGTAACACCTTAAAATATTGTCTCTTGTATTGCTCTCAGACTAAAGGCTAAAGAAAGTTTGTGTGTTCCTACAAATTTAACCCATTTTATTTAAAATGTGCAAATTGAATGAAGTATCAGAGGGGTAGCCGTGTTAGTCTGGATCTGTAAAAGCAAAAGCGCATGCTCCAAAACATCTGTTAGTCTGTAAGGTGCCACAGGACTCTTTGCTGCAAATTGAATGAAGACGGCCATAGATCTATCCCCTTTGGAGGTGTCTTTCCTCCCTCATGAGGCACATGCACCTGTCTCCCCAAATCACAATGCAATTATTCTCTTTGTTGCTTGAGGGCATTCCACTGACTCTAGGGAAAATCCTGTCTTTGTTGAACAGCCTCAATAACTAGGCTTTGATAAAGGGAGATCCAGGAGGGTAGAAAGAAACCATCATCATGAAGGCCCTGATCCTACATCATTCAACTCAATGGGAGCTTTGCTAGGAGCTTTGTAGGATCAGAATAGGATGATACTATATCCCCATGGCTGCTCTGTTTCCTCCCTTGAGGGGACTGGCTGGTGGATTCGGGTAGGACTAGTCTGCTCTGCCCGAACTCTTTCACTTTCCTGTTCCTGGACTACTCCTGGAAATATCCCGTGCCCTGGGGCACAAGCAGCCTCTATGAAGCAAAACTATAAAAATGGTATAGTGGTGTTTCATGCTTGCTCTTGTGTATTTAGCAAGAGATTCCACATCAAATTTGTACCATTTATAATTTACAAATAAGAATTTTCTAGCTACCAACTCACAGGCTCAGTTTGGTATCTGAAAAATCGAAGCAGGGCTTTTTTTGTATGCCATAGCTCATTGGCAACAAGAAAGTCTGGAATCTGAATCTAGCTGGCCAACTTTGTAGTTGATGTATGAGTCAGGCAACTTGCTCTCCTGCATCTATACAGGCTGTGCCATACTAGTAGTAATAAAAGCTTGTATTTCTCTGCAAAATAAATAGATTCATCTTGGAAGCAGATAGCCATAGTATTAGAATGCTGCATTCACAGCTACTTTTATGACTCACATTTAAATGGAAATCAAGCATTTTACAGAGTTTTTTAAAAAACTTCATTACCAAACAAAGCATATGATAGATACGTACTTGCCAATTTAATTATGAGGAGAGTGAATTAAACCCACTGGAAGAGGAAAACAACAAACATTACAACAACAAGTTACATATTACCCGTTCCTATTTTTTCTCTCTAATATAGTATATATGTCTAATGCAACTATGTTAATGTTACATTAAGGATGAACATTTAATGTCATGCGCAAAAATTAAGTTTCCAATTAACTTGATCCCAATGTACGTCCTGAATCTTTTTTGGGTATGCATTTTATGCCATAGCAGTATTAAGCCTATGGATTTATCCACTGTGCGGGGAGGAGAACGGCTGGGGTATGTGTGTTATGGGAGGGGGAAAGACAGAAATAGAAAATGTTATATATGTTCAATGCAGTTCAATCTTACCTATCACATTTCCTGAATTTTAACTGAAACTTATCTTTGTCTTAATGTACATTTTTGTACTTAGAACAGGTATTGGTTAGAGAACAGGATACAAAGTCTGTAACTTTGCTGCTCCTGCTCCAGATTATTTTCTTTTACTTGTATACAAATTATTAAAATCACCACTTTGGAGACTATGTGCAATCATCAAGAACCAGGCATGTTTTGGGTACAATATGGGGATGCCGGTGGGAACACACTAAGTTCACTACAGACTTGTGCCGTGTGGAAAAGATAAAACAGTTGTGCACATTTCTAAGTTCTGCTTTTTTAATGTGGGTGCTGTCATGTCCTGCTGAGTGCTGGCCAGTAGGTTTGGCCTAATTAGGGTGACCAGATATCAAGTGTGAAAAATTGGAATGGTGGTGTGGGGTAATAGGGGCCCATATAAAAAAAAGCCCCAAATGTCAGGACTGTCCCTATAAAATCGGGACATCTGGTCACCCTAGGCCCAATTGCCACCAGACATTGCCTCATGTAGGACTGGCAAAAATTACACATTTGATTTAGCGTCATTCTAATTTTGGTGGCTTGATGATCTGCGCGATTAGGAGAATCCACCTCAGAACAGTAGTGAGGACTGGTGATCAGGCCACTGTGTGCAAGAGCACCACCTTTTGGTCAGAGAGAAACTGGGAGAGTGAGACAGGAATCAGGAGCAGCAGCAGCCACCCTGCTCCTTCACCCTCCAAGCCCAAAAGGAAAATGTCAGCGATGGCCATGATGCTGTTTTCAAGTGTAATGGGTTCCGTAGTGTGAGCCTGTGTTTCAAAGAAAAAAATACCACTGTTGCAAAATATTGCTACGTGGTAAAATGTCGAGGGAAGAGAGGTATCAGCAAAATTGCCAGAAAGAACAGTGAACATTTTTGGAACCAAATTTCATGCAAAAATGTCATTGCCATCACACGGACCTACACACCAGCAAACACCCCGCTGTACACCTGCGAAGGGTAGCAGGTGACAGTAAGTCTGTAATACTGCTGCAGCTACATTGCAAGGAGGCAGCCGTGCAACATGCATCATGAGCCCTTCCACAGGAAGGCAGACCTCAGGCCCTGACATGAAATCCTGAGATCTCCTACCCAAGAACAACATGATGTGCTACCTGTTGAGTCAGGTGTCTAGCTAAGAGTCCTGCATTAGAACCTAGGGGTGCGATACTCAGCTCTCATTAGACATACTCATGCTAGCTCTCCTAGATGTAGTGTGGTAAAAATGGTAGTGTAGCCACAGTAGCATGGGCTAGCCAACCTGAGTACAAACCCACCAGAACCCCCGAGTAGGAACTCACCACAGCTTGCCGGTGCTGCCTCTTGCTGCTTCCCATACGACCCCAGCTACACTACTATTTTTAGCTCACTAGCTCCAGGAGAGCTAGTGCATGTCCAACATGAGCTGGGAAGCACACCGCCAACTCCTAGTGTAGACGTAGCCTGAGTGCAGCTTTTTATTCAAATGTAGCATTTGTGCAGCTTTTACCAGATCAAAGATCCTATTTCCACCCCCCGTACATTTCAGCTGGTGGCATTTCAAATGCTTTAGGCCTTTTTTATTCAACCTTTTTATTCAGGTTGCAGGAAGGGAAAACTACCCTTGGAGTACAGTTACGTGGCAATTCATCTGTTCAAAAATCAATCCAGTCAGCCTGCATGCCGGCAGTGCTTAATGAAAGTAAGGTTATTACTCCAGAGCACTTTGCATACACTAGACTGTAACTGATTAAATTACATTAAAATAAATTAAAGCTGAACTCCAACACCCTTCCACCCCCCTCCAATTAGTCTAATTTAATGGCTCATAAGGAAGATTCTTATTCAAGGCTGGTAATGCATCTTCACTTTTTACAGGATATTGGCTGCCTAGTTATAAGTTAAAATCATCTTGGGCCACTGGACTGCATATATCAGCCCTGTATGGATATCTGGAGAGCCTCATGGTACTGCTAGATCACAAAGCGGCCGTCAACTACAAGCCAAATGGGAAAGCTGCTATCCACGTGGCCTGTGATGTGGCAAACGTTGAGTGCCTCACAATCCTTTGCAACCACGGAGCTAATGTTAACTGCTTTTCACTGAGTGGCCATGCACCCTTACACTTCTGTACCACAAAGGCCTCTGTGCCTTGTGCCCAGCAGCTCATTTGGAGAGGTAAGTCAGACTATAACTCAGACAGTCAAGTACCTCTGAGGTTTAGCAGGAGTTTAATGGTCTGTATTATATTGTTAAGAAGCAAATAATCATATTTCATGCTTTTACAGCCCCCTAGTGCTTCACAAACAATGTGTATAGAGCCCCACTGAAACACAGCCAACTGGGAAGAGGGCAGCAGTCCAGCTGCCGTTTGGAGAGCAAGAAATTTCAATCCAGGGCATCAGGGCAAACCCTTCCTCATGCCGAAAGTAGACTTTAATGCCCACACAGAGTAGGCAAGGCCTCAGCTGCAAAAATAAATGCACACAGCCATAATATGTGCTGGAGTTTGTATCTTTGATAGCTAAACTGAGAGTTTTTCATTTCAGTTCACTCCCCCCAACCCCCGAAAGCCTACAGCTTTGTCCTTGTCCTGAAGTTACAGGAAGTGTGTGTGTGTGTGTGTAGAGGCAGGGGGGTAATTCCCGTTGACTTCAATGGAAGCAGGATAAGCCCTTAAAAGAACTGCAAAGGAGGAAAATAAAATCAATATTACTTACAACCCCCTTACCCCAAGCTATCTTTAAAGAACGTTATTAAGTTGCTAAGTCAAATACTCAAAAGTTAGGAAATACCAGAATTAATCTTGTTGTGCAACCCTAGTCTGGTCCCTTTGTACATATACATTATGATACAGTCTATAAGTACATGATCACAGGACCTCTGCCTCCTTAAGCACCAGATGGCTAGTACTTGTGAACAAATGAACCTTATTCAGTAGCTTGTTTTATCCTTGTTAATTGTGTGGACCCGGCTTTATTTACTGCAGACACTGGGTCTGGGTCCGGGTCCGGGTTCGGGTCCAGGCTCTGAAGACAATTATTGCTTTCTGTCATGGGGTCTCTCACCACACTGGCACCATCTGCTGGCCATTTTGGGAATTAGCTCTGGTCAGCAGGTGTGCCTTCCGGTGGGGTGGCTCTCCCATCCTCATCTCTGCCTGCAGACCCACTACAGTTCCAGTCTCACTGCCTCTCCTTCATGGCACAGCCCTCCGGCCATGTCACACTCCAGGTTCCCCTCTTCAGGGGAAGTGACATGGGGGACGACTTCTTCCACAACAGTCTAGCCGCTTCTTGCGGCAGCTCAGCAATCTATAGCCTGGCTGCTTCAGCAGCAAGTGGGGGGACCCAGGCCCACCCACTACTCTGGGCTCCAGCCCAGGGACCCTGTAAACAACAGCTTTCCACTGCCCCTTCTTTCTTTCTTCACCAGTCTGTCTCAATTCCCCAGGCCACTTCCCTGCAGCCCCAACACCTTTGGCTCCTGCACCTTCTCCCCAGGACTTCAGGCCTACAAGCCCTAGCAGCCCTGTTCACAGTGCTAGTCTCTGCAGCCCTCTAGGAAGCCAGCCCCCTCCCTAGGACTACCAGCAGCAAACTCCCTTGGTCTGGCCTGCAGCTTTCTTTTCTATGGGACAGCTGGGCCCTGATTGGTTAGCCCAGCCACTGCCCTAATTGGCTGCAGCCACTGCCCTAATTGGCTGTTTTCTTGCAGCCCTCCAGGCTGGGTTTTCACCCTATCAAGGCCAGTGCAGGCAGATGCCCCGTCACACTTTTCTTCTGGGCTTTTCTATGGCGCTCATCAGTATGGTATCTGAGCACTTCACAAACACCAATGAATTTATTTTCACATTACCTCTGTGAGATGAGCTGGTTTCATTATCTCCATTTTACAGATGGAGAATAGAGGGGCAGAGAGGCTAAGGTCAAAAATGTCCACTAATTTTGGCCAATTTTTGACTGATTTTTCAGAGTATTTAGCACTATGTTCAAACTTCAATTGCAGCTGTGATTACTCAGCATTTCTGCAAATCAGACCCTAGGGTCTCAAGTCAGGGATCTTGAAAATGAGAGACACCCAATTAGTGACAGCGTATGCAAGTGATTTGCCTTGTATCACATAGGAACCCTGTGACAGAGACAGGGATAAAATCCAGTTCTTCAAAGCAGTTTTCAACTGCCTTAACCATGAAACCATGCTTTGTCTTCCTGCAGTCCCTTGCATGCCTTCTGTCATGGCCAGGTCATGGGTGACAAGACCTAGTAGTTGGAGCCAGAATCTGCAGTCATGAGATAGGACTCCTGGTTTGGTTTACCAGGAGGTCAGAAGCAGGAGACAAACTGGAGATCAGAACCACCAGTTGGGAACCAAAATCTAGGCTGGGACAGGCTACCAGCGAGTCAGAGGCAGGAGACAAACTGAAGGTCAGCAACCATAGGTCAAGTTGGGTTGGAATGCCAGGAAATTGAGCTGGTAAGGGGTAGTATAAGAAGGGCTGCCCAGAGCGGGGGGCAAGAGGGGCAATTTGCCCCAGGCCCCAGGCCCAGCAGGGGTTCCCACGAGAGTTTTTCGGGGCCCCTGGAGCAGGGTCCTTCATTCGCTCCAGGGGCCCTGGAAAACTCTCGCGGGGCCCGGGCCCCCGGAGCTTCTTTGCTCCCGGTCTTCGCTGGCCGGGGATCCTTCCTCTCCAGGACAGAAGGACCCCCCCGCTGCCGAATTACCACCGAAGCGGGACCCGCCGCTGGAGTGCAGCTGGGTCTTCGGCGGTAATTCGGCGGTGGGGGGAGGGATCCTTCCATTCCGGGACCCGCTGCCGAAGTGCCCCGAAGACCCGCGGTGGGGGCTGCACTTCGGCGGCGGGTCCCGCTTTGGCGGTAATTCGGCTGCGGGGGGTGCCCGCCGTGGGTCTTTGGGGCACTTTGGCGGCAGGTCCCGGAATGGAAGGACCCCCCGCCTCCGAATTACCGCCGAAGCGGGGGGCCCCCCGCCGCCGAATTACCGCCGAAGTGGGGGCCCCCCCACCACCGAAGACCCCGGGCCCCCGGAATCCTCTGGGCGGCCCTGAGTATAAGCCACACAGCCCAGAGCAGGGTGAAACCTAGTTGTTCAGACAGCTTCCTGTTCCTGCTGCTGGCTAATCAGCTGCTTTGAGACTCTGCCAAATGGACCTCAGGGTGGGTATTCACACTGGGGCTGGGCTTTATGGGTCTCAGGTAAGCTATTGCTAATAGGCTGCTAGGTGGAGGATTGGCACAGAGCTCTACCCATGAACCTTGCAGGCTTGGGTTTGAGACTCCTGAATGATGATGTCTTCTGCAACAAACAAAGTAAGGGTACTGCAATTAAAACTTTCTTCATTTCCCACTTCTGATGCATCCTCTAGAGTAGGCCCATCCTGTGCACTGAATGAAGCAGGGATCCCATTCAAAAAAACAAAAAGTAATAATGCAATTAAAGTCTGTATTGTAGTGCATATGCACAGACAACCTGAATTATGCCATTGCTTAACTTTTGAGTGTTTGACTTTGCAACCGTAATAATGTTTTTAATGTAGTTTTGTGCGTGTAATTTCCTAGGTTTTTTTAAAAAGCAGCTGGAAAAACAGATATGCCATCATACTGACACCCACATGGGTCATCAGCAGGGTTGAAACCTTTAGATGCGTTACATAGAACTCTGCCACTTGAGTTAACAGAGTAACTGATAGCAGTAGTAGGTTGTTATTCTCCTTGTGGACCAGCACTAGCGGGGAATGAGACACTTTACCAGAGGGTTTCACAGATATTTGCTGACAGCAGAGAAATAGTAAGATTTCAGAGCTCTAGGGTTCCATTCCAGTCTCTGGAGGGGATTGTGCTCTACTGGGCACAGACTATTATGCCCATTCCCCAAACATGGCCCTTTCTGCCCCTTCCTCTCCAATCTATTCCTGTCCCAGTCCTGTCTCATCCCCATGCCTGGCTTCTCATCCCACTCCCATTCTCCTCACTTAGCCTCTCCCAGTCTCTACTCCTCAGGTTTCTCATCCTAGTTCCAGTCTCCTTGCCCAGTAAATCCTAGTCTCCCCCTCACCCCCCGGAATTCCCATCCCAGCCTCACCCCTCCCCACCCAGTCTGGGTAACATTATGTAGCCATTCCCAGTTGCTCCCCACCTGTCATCTCCTTGCACCCAGTCTCTCTCCACCCCACAGCCGCCAGTATCCCTCTCTAGGCTCCTCATCCAATCTCAATTCCCTCCAGTGACTCCTTGTCCCCATCTCTTTGCAGAGCCAGTCACATTTCTCTTGTCACGCTCTGCTTCCTCATCAGATTTCCCCCACCTCCTTCCTACTGCTCCACTCATTCATAACCGCAGTCTCCTTGTCCAGCCGGTCCCAGTCTGCTCTCTTCCTCCTCATCCAGTCTCAATCTCTTTCACAGCCAGGGTTTCCCTGTTCTCTCCTGTTGTCTCCCTGCCCAACGAGTCCTGATTTCTCCTGTTTCCCCCTGGCTCTCCTGGCCCAGCCAGTCCCACTCTCCCCCACTGATCCTCAGTCCCAGTCCCTTCTCCCACTACCCTCAGTCTCCCTACCTCTTCAGACACCATGTCCTAAGCAACTTCCCCCACCCTACCACCTGTTCTGGCTCTTGTCTCCTCTGCATTTGATTTAGGCAGCTTCCTCCCTGCAGTCTGGGACCCGCGGAGGGTGGGGGTGAGGGACCGTGATAGCACAGGAGAAAGACAGGCTACTTGCTCTCATTTCTGGTGCCTGGACCCAGACCCACCAAGGCTTGGAGCAGTCAGAAACTGCAATTTCAGGGAAAACCCTGCTCAGCTCCCTGCAGCCACAGTCTGGAGCATGCTCATTGCAGGCGGAGTCTTCAGGGAATTAAGCTGCACATCTCTACTGAGCATGTGCAAACTGTGATTTTTTTAAAAAAATGTACAGCTTGGCCAAAGTTGGGCCAGTTTTCACAGGGATGGCAAAAGGCCCACACTGACACAAAGGCCACCCCCCTTGCCAAATGTAAAGTCCTTGCTCCAAAGCATGGGGATGCTAAAAGAAAAGGTAATTAGAGCCATATATTTTCCCTTAGCTTTGCACTTGGAAATAGCTAAACCATTCTGGCTGAAATTTTCCAGAAAACATTGAACCTGAGACAAACACTCAGCATGGGAAGTTTCAGCCCAAATGCTTAAAGCATGGCAACTGAAAACAGGGTCTTATAATGGAAAGAGTTGGGTAATCTCAATACTAGGCAGTGCTATCAGTCCCACCTATTATCAGAATCATGGCAAATGCAATTGCTTTGGTTTCATTTGCTACATATGTCATTACTGCAGACCTTTCCTTAGTTCTCAGAGCCAGCATATGCCTTGTGGGCAAAGCAATCTATGATCCCAAATAAATTACCACACTACTTTCCTTCGGCCAGAAGATACCTATTATTTTGTTTAGTAGAAAAGAAAATTAACGCCATCAATTTTATTCTGCCTGAAGCAAATAATCCTGACAGCAGGAGTTAGATTCGCTACCATAGGAAAGCATAAAAAGTCAAATGTGCTCTTGCAAATGCAGTGTAAGATGCATGTAAATGAAAGTATGTATTCTGAAGGCTTCCTCCTCCCATTTATCACTAACATATTAATGCCTTACAATTACAGATCCTCTTTTCATCCAAAAGCACTTTACAAACTTAAATTCCTATGCAAACTAAATATCGAGACTCCACACAAAATGGAACCACCTCTGGGGCGAAACATGGCAGCTGATTAATAGGACATGGCAACACTACACAATCAGACATGCCTTCAACTAACATGCCTGTACTTAAGGCTCCCAGATGTACCCAACTCACATCTCCAGTTGTCTGTCTGATATCTCTGCCTGCATGTCCCAGCAACAACTCAAGCTCAGTGTGACTAAAACTGAGCTCTTCATCTTTCTCTGTTTCCCCCTTTTCTGTTAATGTTAGCAAACCTCCTGTCCCTCAGCCTGATGAGCCAGACCTAATTTTTCACACTGCTTTCTCCTTACCCATTCTTGATGCTGGCACAAAATCCTGCCTGTGCTAGCAAGGGTGGAAAATTTTAGAGGAATCAGCCCACTGTAGACATAGACATGTAGGGACTTCCATAGGACTGAGCATCAGGAAATCTGTGATGCCTGCACTTACCCTCTTCTGTGCTCCTGATTCCCCTCCAGGGTCGGTGCAACCATTTAGGCGACCTAGGCAGTCGCCTAGAGCGCTAGGATTTGGGGGGTGCCATTTTCTTCAGCAGCGACCGCGGCAGCCGGATCTTCGGCCGCCCCGGTCGCCGCTGGCATTTAGGCGGAGGGAGCTTGGGCAGGAGAGCACAGGGAGGGCTGCCTGCAGCAAGTAAGGGGGGGAAGCGTCACGCAGAGGAACCCCCCCGCCCCAGCTCACCCCTGCCCCGCCTCCTCCCCGAGCACGCCGTGGCTGCTTCACTTCTCCTGCCTCCCAGGCTTGCAGCACCAATCAGCTTAGGCACTGCGAGCCTGGGAGGCAGGAGAAGTGAAGCAGCGATGGCGTGCTCGGGGTGGAGGCGGAGCAGGGGTGAGCTGGGGTGGGGGGGTGCCTCAGGGCGGAGGGTGGGGGGTGGGGAGCTGCCGCAAGGGGGCGCCTAGGGCGGAGGGGGGAGCTGCCACGGGGGTGGGGGGACACAACTCAGAGCAGGGGCACGGGGGGGAGGGCGCAAGGTGGAAGTTTCGCCTAGGGCGTGAAACATCCTTGCACCGGCCCTGTTCCCCTCCATTCTAGGAAGTGGAATCTCTCAACTTGTTTTATAAACAGTGTTTAATTTTGCTTCTGCAATGGCTTGCAATTACTTGGGGCAGACTGTCTGTAGCTAGGATGGAGTGAGATGGTCAGAGACTCAGCCACAGTAACCAGGAAGTAAAAAGACACCCCCAGTTATTTTGGCAGAAACAACACAAATAGCAAGACAGACTTTATGCTCCTTTTCCTTTGGCCATCATTCGGAAGCTGCTGACACTGATTGCCCAGTAGATGGTGCTGTTGTTTCAGCAGGAATATTAATTTAGCACCGAATGCTGCAGTTATACCAATCCTCTTACCAGCTTGAAAAAAAGGGCCTGATCCTCAGCTGCTGCCTTAAATGGAGCTACACTGATTTACACCACCTGAGGGTCTGGCTGAAAATGCTTTTCCTCCTGGACTCCCTATTCATGAGATGCATGCAGCAATCACTCTCAGGTGTGTTGATTTGTGAGGGGCTTTCTACTGGCATTAGAAGTCAAAAGTATCCCCTTTTCTTCACTGCCTAATTTATAGTAGAAAGAATTTCAGACACAGATTTGGACCTGAAACAGAATGAACCCAAAAGATAGAGACAAGCCCAAGCTGGGAAGCTTGCATCTGGATCCAAATGTGGATTTTTTTAAAGCTCATGAACTTTTAGCTCTACAGTGGAGGCACAGGAAACTCAGAGACCATTGCTATGGACCATCTCCACATGGAACACGTATCCTTCCAAACAGCTTCCCAGTCTCTTTGAAAGGTTGGCTCCAAAGTTGGCCACTGACTGTGCCCCCTCTTCTGTACCTGCCCTATATTCTGCTCCAGGGGAGGGTGTGATTTACTGAAGACTTTGCTGGTGGTAATTTCCAACAGATTTTTGGAAATTTGCATGGCCCTGAATCTGCTCCCAAGTAGACCTAGTCGGGAACTTTTCAACACAATCAAAACTTTTTGTGGGAAGGTACCAGTTTCAACTAAACTTTTGTTGGGAAAGTTTCTTAGATCCAGGATGGAATTCCTGGGAAGAGGGAGGAGCAAGAGACCCCAGAATAGCAAATAGCCTGATGGTTTGGGAATTCCTGTGGGATGTAGAAAACCACATTCAAACCCCTGCTTTGCCTGATTCAGACCAGGGACTTGAATCTGCATCTCACACAGCCTGGTTGACTGCCTGGATTATTGGCTATTCTGGGGCAGGTGTCTCCCAATCTCTCCTATTGGAGCTGTTCTACTTTGTATAAATAATTAAATATTCATTGGGCAGAAAGCCAAAGAATGACGATAGCCCAGTGGTTGGGGTGCTCATCTGGGATGTTTAAGTCACTGTTCTGCCTCATTCTCCTATCACCAAGGTGAGTGCCCTAACCATCAGTTATTGGTAAGGCTGGGAGTTTGTCATGGAGGTCACGGAAAGTCACGGATTCCATGACTTTCCATGACCTCCATGACTTTTGCAGTGGTCAGTGTGCCTGGCTCAGGGGCAGCCCAGGCAACCCTTGTGCCAGTCGCACTGGCCGCTGCTGAGACAGTCTCGGGCCCCACTCCCAGCAGCAGTGGAGTTTGGGTGTGGGAGGGGGCAGAGGGTTGGAGGAGGAAGCAGGGGATTAGGGCACAGGACAGGGCTTACCTGGGGGGCTCCCCAGAAGTGGCGACATCCCCCCAGCTCTGCAGCCAGGAGATTATATTAGTCTATTCCAGTCTTATGGTGGGAATCTCATTTAGTCTTACAATTTCTTTTTTTTACCGTACTAGTAGTGTCCAGTCTTTGAAGAAATGCTGTATTGTTGTTAGTTATGCTTTGAAATTTCTTTTTGCGGGAGCTGTGGCAAGCAGTAAGGCAGTTTGCTCTGTGCCTTACATGCTCTAACTAGAGTCAATTCTTGGAGACAGAGTTGCTCTCTAAGAACTGGGCAATGATTCTTATGCTGAGGTTCCTGAAAGTGGGGATTGCCTGCATGCTGTCTGTGACCACCTCTGTTCAAGAACTTATGTATATAGTGTAAAAGGAACACGTTGAACTAAGAATATACCCAGACTCTCATTTCTCTTCCAATGGGAAGCCAATCTGCAGGGCCTCTGCAACTTGACTGAGAGGTTACACAATTCTGATCTATTCATATTCTGATCCTCTGCCAGTTAACATGGTATTTGAGCAGAAGAGCCACTGCTCTCTTGACACATTTTTCTCCTTTCTGCAGCATGATGTGGAGGAGAGCATGTGGCCCTCTGGGAGGAACTTCTGAGCTAGACAGGCAAGCAAGTGATATGTGTGCTATAAATACTTAGAGAGACAGCCCAGATGAGATGTATGCATCTCTAGAAAGAAAGAGATTTTTGCGTTTGCTTTTTTGTGATGATGGGTGACCTTATGAAAACCTAGATAGAGATGTTTGCACAGAGAGAAGAGACTAAGAGGTGGGGAAAGAGGATATCATAAGTGGAGCTTTGATTACAGAACAGAGCCATCATGTACAGTATCTTTGTGAAACTGGCTTAGAAAAACAATGTGTATTTGCGCAATTGTCTCCCTTGATTCTTCTTCTTAACAGGAGCAAATGTGAACATCACAACAAACAATCAGGATGAAGAGACTCCCCTGCACACAGCTGCACGTTTTGGCATCCCTGAACTGGTGGCATTTTACATGGACCAAGGAGCAAATGTTGATGCTGTCAATGCCCACATGGAAACTCCACTGGCCAGTGCAGCTTACTGGGCCCTTCGCTTTAAAGAGCAGGTGTACAGCCTGGAACACCACCTAATCTGTAGGATGCTGCTAGACTATAAAGCTGAAGTTAATTCTCGTGATGAAGATTTCAAATCACCCCTCCACAAGGCTGCCTGGAACTGTGACCATGTGCTGATGCACGTACTGCTTGAGGCTGGGGCTGAAGCAAACCTGATGGACATCAATGGCTGTGCCCCCATACAATATGTTCTGAAAGTGACATCTGTGCGGCCAGCTGCCCAGCCTGAAATTTGCTACCAACTTTTACTGAATCATGGAGCAGCTAGAATATATCCTCCACAGTTCCACAAGGTGAAGGATGTATATGGTGCAATGGTGCTACTCTAGAGTAAAGTTAGAGTGAAGAGATGATATTTGGATCTGGATTAGCTTTCTGGGACAGGTTCAAAGTTCAGATTTTAGTTCAAATAAGGTTAGGGTTTGAATCAGGATTTGATGTGACCTGTTCTTGAGAGAACTTTGGCCCAAAATGACAAAAATCTTGCAAGATCAGCTGTTCTCATGAGATTTGCACCTTCTCATTGTTCCAAGAGAGCAGCTACTGATGCCATAAATAGCCCCCTTTTGGTTTTGGAGCCAACCAGAAACCAAAACTGTAAGTGTTGGTTCAAATGTAAGGTTTCGGATCTTCCCTTATTTCAGATATACTGATATGCCTTAGTCAAACCCAAATTACTGGGCTCAATATAGGGGGAACCAGGTGACATTTAATGGTTTATGATATGTAAAGGAGGCTAGACAAAGTGATCTACCACTCCCTTCTGGCCTTGAAATCCATGAATTTATGATGAATCATTTACCCCTGAAATCTGAAGGCATCACATTTGAGTTGTTGTTCTCTACTAACATGCAGTATAAATGGGTAAAATCAAAGAAGAGGGTTGACTAGAGAGTAGTGGGGAGGAAGATCAAAATATTTGCAAGATATTCCTCAAAGAATTTCTTGAGGTCGGCAAAGTCCAGGGCACTCATCAACATGGGATATATATATATATATGCCCTGGACTTTGCCGACCTCAAGAAATTCTTTGAGGAATATCTTGCAAATATTTTGATCTTCCTCCCCACTACTCTCTAGTCAACCCTCTTCTTTGACTTTACCCATTTATACTGCATGTTAGTAGAGAACAACAACTCAAATGTGATGCCTTCAAATTTCAGGGGTAAATGATTCATCATAAATTCATGGATTTCAAGGCCAGAAGGGAGTGGTAGATCACTTATTATATATATATAATTACTCCAGGCAAGGAGAGGGCTTTCTGTACTGAGTAGGGAAACACAATATGAACCTGTCTATGCTAGCACCTAAAGTGTTTTCACCACTGTTTGAGGAAGTCAAGACCAGCTTGTTTTCATCGTATAGACTGGGCCTTCCCTTGAGAGAGTATTGTGTAGAGGACTGGGAGTCAGGCCTCCTGTGTTTTATTTTTGTCTCTGCCACTGACCTGCTGTGTGAGGTGTGTCAAGTCTCTATGCCATCATTTAACCACCTGTAAAATATGTAATACTTTAGCTCATAAGGGTGCTCGGAGGCATACATTATTAATGCCTACACAAGGCTATGCGGAAAGGTAAGCATCCAATAAATGCAAAGTGGCATTGCATGAATGTGAGCAAGGGCAGGATTTGGTCCACTCTCAATTAACAAGCCATATTAGAGTCAGAACTGTGTCCAGGGCTCTTGCATGATTTAAAAGCTTGACTACCTATTTATAACAGTGTTATTTTTCTTCCTTCCTTTTACAGTGTTAGTCAGGGCAGGACTTTTGTTCATATTCAAGGACCTGTTCTCTGCTCAGGCATGCATGAAACTCCTGTGATTAACATTCATCAGAGTTATGCCCTATGTTGGATAAGGGGAGTGGGGAAATTGTTAGTACATTTTGTGACTGACAGCCTTCAGAAACCAGGGAGAAGATTGCTTCCATTCATGAAGGTACACTCTAACCTGGATGTGGCCTAATGGATTAGGCAGTGGGGTAGGAACTGTGAGAACTCTTTTCTATTCCTTACTGTGGCACTGATCTACTGTGTGACTGGGGGCAAGTAATTCATCTCTTTTTCCTCTCCCACCTTCAGTCTGCCCTGTCTATTTAGAGTGTAAATGGCCATCTCTTACTATGTCTTTGAACAGTGCCCAGCACAGCAGGGCCCAGATCTCAACTGCAGCCGGTAGGTGCTACTGAAATTTAAAGAATCATAATGTCTGCTTCCCTCCTGCAGGTGTTGCAGGCCTGTCATTCCCACCCTAAAGCCATTGAGGTTGTCATTAACTCATACGAACACATCAAGTCAACATCAAGGTGGAGAGGAGCTATACCCGATGACGTCTTTGAGGTAAGCTTTTAATGAGCTTCCACTTGTGTTTGCAATGTTTGCCTCCCTAACATTTCCACCCAGTCACAGAAAAGTGATTGTAATTACAGATAATGCTTTGGAAAGCCTAATCCAAGAGGACAGGACGAGTATTTTATAAAACGGCTTGCACACAGAAACAGGAAACAGAGAATGCAGTGCTGATTCTAAGCAGTAGCACTGAGAATTTCAGAGCTATGTGGAATATTTAGGTTTACATTGCAACTGTAAGTGACAGTTCATTTTTGAACAGGGTATCGGAGGGAGTGCACAGCAGGAAAAATAGATACTTGACATTTTTCATGTGGAAAGTTTTCTCACAGAAAAATACTGTATGGTCAACAATGATTTTTTTTCTTTGTCAGAAAATATATGTTCTGAGCCAAAAAAAATTGATTTTCCATCAAGAAATATAAAAACCCCATTTTCATTTCAAACCAGCATTTTAAAATGAAACGACAAGTTTTGTTTCATTTGGACATAAAAAGTCACCATGTTTCTGATTTTCAGTTTAAAATAAGTAAACAAAACGATTTGTCGCATCAGCATGTCTCTCTGAAATGACAGATTTTCAGTTTTGACATTTCTGAGTCAGAACTTTTCAGAAGTTTTCATTCTGTTAATTTCTTTTTTTTTTATATTTGAACTTCCTGTTTGGATTTGGACCAGAAACTAATTTCAAAATGTCAAAATTTCCTGTTGGATTGAAATTCCATTTTCGGAACTTTTCTAAGTAACAGTCCCTAGAGGAACTCTGGCTGAGCCAGGCACAGTTTCTCTAGGGCATTGGAGCGCCATTATCCTTTAAGTCAGTCTAGCATGTGTTGATTGTGCCCCAGTTCATCTCTGCTGGCTAGGATGGAGGGAAGCGGACAGCTGTGGCTCCTTCCACTTTGGAAAGCTTAGTGCCATTGCTGCTGCTAGGTTCATGCAGTCTTTGCTGTCAAGGAGAGCAAGGATTGTGACTGTGGCTGACCCGTCTGCTGGGCCCTCGGTGAGTAGATTTATAACATCAGTGGATAGTATAAAAATGCCATGTTGCGTGTATGTGACACTGCATGTTTTTGAGCCTTGTTATGGTATTTCTGGCAATTTGGTCATAGCTCCAGAAGGAAATTCATGACATGTATATGCATCCATGAATAAGGCTGCTGGATGAAAACAGAAGGGGCCTGGGCTGGGGGTAATTTAGGTGAAAAAAATCAGCATAGACATACCCTGAGTCTCCTCTGAAATCAGGAATAACTCCACTGAAGTTAGTGGAGGAACATCAAAGCTGGTAAAAATGGGATGAACATTGTAATAGAATGAGCAACTATATTATACTATTTTGCCACTAGGTGGCACTGTGTGTAAAATACTTTATTTAAAGGTAATCCTAGCCATGCCTGGCAGTACATTACAGGATCTTATGATGAACATATCTGGTGTGGATAAGCAAGCTCTTTAGCCAGTCCATATCTAGTACAGAAGTACATGACATGGTGTTAGCTGTGGGATTAAGAACAGAAACAAAAGGAAAACAGCAACAAAGCTTGCAGACAGAGGGAACAAAGGTTGCAGGATCTCATCAACATGCCACTCTTCAATGGCCTGGAGAACTTCAGCTTTGACAAACTTTCAGAATAGACAGACTGGAAGCAGTATTTTGCAAGATTTCACATTGCTACCAAACTCCACAAGGAAACTAATGATATACAGGTATCTTCTTTAATTTATGCTGGGGGGAAGCAAACAGAGCATATCTTTAAATCCTTTTACTTTATTGATGACAGTCACAAAGATGACTATGACAGGGTTCTGGCTATGTTTGATTCATACTTTATATTTCAGAGAACTATGAAAGAGCACATTTTCACCAAAAAACTCAAGGACCAGGGGAAAATGGTGTATGTTTTATTGCAGCTCTGCATGCATTGGTTGAAAACTGATTTTGGGAAAGCAAAACATGAAAATACCAGAGACAGTCTTTCACAGATGGTACAATGAAGAGAGATCTAACTCTAGCCACAGCTATTCAAATAGCAAAGCAGCCTGAACTGGTAAGGCAGCAAGAACATGGGTAACTTGCTAAACTTGACAAATAAGACACTAAGTTGGAAGCTGTGAACAGATGTAGCAGGAGTGCTAAAAGTCGTTACCATAAGACCCCTGATGAAAAGAGAGAGAATTCTCAGGCTAAGAGGGACAAATTCCAGCCTATATGCACAAGGTGTGAAAAAAGTCATATCCTAAGAGATATGTCCAGCCAGAGACAGATGATGTATTAAATGCAAGAAGTATGGACATTTTGCAGCTGTTTGCCACACCAAAGCAGTCAGGGAGTTGACTCATATTACAGACAATCAAGAGCCATTGTTTCTGGGATTTATCACGTGTGAAGACATAGAGCCTTCCAGGAAAGAGAAATTGAGTATTCATGGCAAGATTGTTGATTTTAAAATTGACTCAGGAGTTGACATCACAGTTAGCTCAGAAGGGATTTACAATCACCTTCAACCCCTCCAAGGGCTTAAGTCACCTGACACAGCTTTCACTAGCCCTGAGGTATTGTGAATTGCATGGGCCAGTTCACTACAGAAACAACTTACAAAGACAGAAGCTATGCATTCAGAGTGCATGTGTTCAAAAGATCGAAGACCAACAACTTTCCCAGCTACAGCATGGCAGCCATGATGGGCCCAGTGAGAAAGGTGGAAGATTTGGATGGAAGATTTGATGATCTTGAACTTTTGAAAGGAGACCCAGCACAAATCCACTTAAGAGGCAATCTGAAGTATACAGTGTACAAACACCTCTACCAGAGAGCCCTTGAAAGAGACTAGTTACAGATTCATGCAAATTCAGAGGACATAATTACCTGTTCATTGGGAATTGTTTTCCCAGCTATATAGAAATTTTGTACCTGAAAGACATAATATGTCACAGTGTTATTGAGAAACGGAAGTGCATGGTTGCTCACATCCGTATTCCAGAATAACTAGTGATGGGTGATGGACCACAATTCACTGCAGCAGCATTTAAGACATTCCAAATGAAATATGATTTTGATCATATTATTAGAAGCCCACATTACCCGCGAATGAATGGAGGGGCTGTGAGAGCTGTCCAGGCACCCAGGAAAATCCTACAGTAGGAAGGTCCAGTCCTTGCTCTTCTGAGCATGGGTGTAGTTTGACTTCTATATTTGGGGGATGGGGGGCAGGGCCTGGCAGAGCTGGGGCCAGCTCCACATGGCAGGGTCCAGAAAGGGAGCGCCACCTCCACCCCCTGACTCCTCTTAGCAGGCCACCCAGCCTGTCTGGGTTGGGCGGGGGGCACAACCAAAAATTCTAACTCAAAAGGGGAGTTGGGGGGGTCAGCTCAAAAAATTTGAAAACCACTGAAAGTAGGGTGCATGCAGGGGGTAGCGAGAGGCTGTGTTCAGTGAGGGGTGCAGGGAGGGGTGCAAGGAGTGGGCTAACTAGGGGCTGTGTGCCAGGAGGGCCCCCTTATGGTTGCTGTTCCTTGAGGGCTCTGTCAACCCCAGAGCCTGGTTCTGCCCCGCCTCTGGGCAGATCTTACCCACTGCATGGGCAGTCAAAGGGGGCTGGGAGTTTAGTAGTAGTCACAGCCCCGGACACCAGCAGTAGGAGATGGGGGCGCGCCACGGCCGCCTGCTCCATGGCACCAGCCAGAGAAGCAGCCGCCCTGCACTGCCCAGCTCTGGTTTCCTGCCTCTGACCTGACCATGGTGTGGGGTGTCAGGGAGGGGAAGCAGAAGAGGGGTGTGTGTGTGTGTGTGTGTGTGTGGCTGCCCCTGGGCCTGCCCCACTGTGGTTAAGGCACTGCAGTTTGGGGAGACAATGCCCCCACCATGCCTCCCCCAAATGCCGCTCATGCTTCGAGTTACAAATCAACACCAATAGTGGCTACTGGATATAGTCCAGCACAATTCCTGATGGGAAGACAACTCAGAATTACTGGTCCTATTTTGGAAAAGAACCTAGATCCATAGTGGCCAGAAAGAGAGTAGCCAAATTGGATAAAAAGGTTAAGTGATGTCAAGTATCAGAGGGGTAGCCATGTTAGTCTGGATCTGTAAAAGCAGCAAAGAGTCCTGTGGCACCTTATAGACTAACAGATGTATTGGAGCATGAGCTTGCTTGGGTGAATACCCACTTCGTCGGATGCATGTAGACTAAGTGGGTATTCACCCACGAAAGCTCATGCTGCAATACGTCTGTTAGTCTATAAGGTGCCACAGGACTCTTTGCTGCTTTTACCAGGTTAAGTGAGTTTATGAACACTTTCACAACCGACGTCACTCAGTTAGAGAACTGCCAGGTCTAGAACATGGTGACTGTGTTTATGTCAAATTGGATGGAGAAAAAGGATGAACAACTCCAGGTGCTGTAAAGAGAAAGAATTCAGCACCCACATCAAATGCGATCAAGTCTAGTGGTGAAGAGTTCAACAGCAGTCATTGACATCTATAATTTGTTCCTCAGAAAGAACAATCAACAGAGCAAACTCTATAGGGGCAGATACAGAACAAGAGGAAGACTCAAGACAGTCGTTACAACTAATGGACAGCCAGATGACCAAGCTGTTACATGTTTGGGTCATGTAATTAGAAAACCAGCATGATATTGAGACACTTAACAGACTGATAGTTACTGAACTTCAAAGATAATGTGATAGTGTAAATACTGTAAATGGTAGGAAAGTAGATCTTAAAGGGGGGATGTAATGGAATGCCAAACTGTATTATACTGTTCTGCCTCTAGGTGGCACTGTGTATAAAATACTTTATTTAAAGCTAATTTTTTTTTAAGCCATACCTTGCAGTGCATTAAAGGATTTTATGATGAACACATCTGGTGTATATAAGCAAGCTCTTTAGCCAGGCCATATCTGGTACCAAAATGCATGACAAATAGCAGAGCCAACAATACTTTCAGCTGTTCTTAAACTCAGGTAACCCTGAAAGTCTGAGCCAGATGTAACGGTCTCACTTAGGGTATGTCTGCATTTCAATCAAGCTAGTTTGGGTACTAGTAGTAATGAAGCCGCGCAGTATGGGCTTCAACATGGGCTGTACAAGCATACCTGGAACCCGGAGTAATTATTGCAGCGGCTGGTCCGCGATAAAGTCTGTGCTGCCATAGCTTCACTGCTCCCAGTATTTGAGCTAGATTAAAACTAGTTTAGGTGTGTCTACACAAGTTGGAATTATGCCCCCAATGTGTAGACACATACTTAGATGTCACTGCTCAGTAAAATGAATATGTCATTGCTGCAAAATGTATCATAGAACCATGAGATGGTTATAAGTGTTTTCTCCAGATTTGCCCAGTTTTATGGGAGACGATTGACCTAAAATACATTTTGTTTTGTCTTTGCAGAGGCACAGAGATTTCTACGACTCTCTGTTCACCGTGTGCAGTAATTCACCACGGTCGCTCCTGCATTTATCTAGATGTGCTATTAGACGAATATTGTTCAAAAGATGCCACAAAGGAGTCCCTTCACTTTCCATTCCTCCTCCATTGAAGAAGTACTTGCTTTTAGAACCAGAAGGAATAATTTATTAAGCCTTAGCAGAGCAGACTGATAGTCCCTGCAATCTCTGGCTCTGCACACATGTGGAGGGAATTATCATCAGGGAGTTTTCACTAGGAAAAGTTGAAGTTCTTGGCAAAATTCTTATGCAAAGAAGGATCTGGTTTCATAAATACCAATGCCGGACTGCTCTCTCCATTATATATACTGATCCTTTGTTCAATCTAGTTTTAAATTAACTGAACCAAGTGCGACTTCCACCGCTTCACTTAGGTAATGATTCCACTGTCTATTAGGTATCACTGTGGCGAATGTTTTCCAGATATCCAACACAAACTGCCCTGGATATTGTTTCAGTTTAGTTTTCTTCAACCATCATCTCAGGAAGAACAAAACAGGATAGTGTCAGAAAAATAATCTCTCATCAGAGTCAGCTACATCTTTCCCCAGAAACAAAAAGCTCAAAGGGCTTTGAATGAGGCCCATCGACTGAGTTACGGTATTTTAAGTTGTTTTCCTATGGATTGCCACTGAACTGGATGTTAGTTTATTATGTGCTGCATTGCATCACATCATATAATGTTTTGTCATTCACTGTAATTACATCATTGTGCACGTGGAGCAAAGAAGAGATTAGCAGTGTTTACGTTCATACCTGTGTGTGATGAAATTGCTACTTGTGTGCGTAATGTGTGTCATTCAGTAAACTTGCACGCTGCTGAAGAGTTCACCATCCCTGCTGAACTGCATCATATGGTAACTGTGGCAGGTCACCATTTCAGCTCAGCCCACAGCTCATAAATTCAGGTCCTAGAGAGGAATCTGGAGAAATTGCTCAACTGATGGTACTGCAGATCTTTTTACGAGCTGTATCTCTTGTTTGTCCACATCAGGCCAGATCCTGCATGGTACCGAAGAAGAGTACCTGGTAAAAAAAACCACAGGTAAAAAGAGTAAGTCTGTGGCACAGAGAACCTCATTCTGAGGTAATAAGAGTGATGCTATATCCTGCCTAATAGCAGAAAAAAGGCGTAGGAGAGGAATGCATAACAAAGTATCCTTTTAGTATGATGAGAATCATCCATAAGCCCATGTCGCCTCAGAGAATGGTGAGAGAGAGCAGCCATATAGGGGGCTTGAGTCTTAGTGCCACATAAGGTTTGTCTACACTGCAATTAAAAACAAAACCGAGGCTGACCTGTGCCTGCTGACTTGGGCTTACTGGGCTAGGGCTGGTTCATTGCAGTGTAGATGTTCGGGCTGGGGCCGGAGCCCAGGCTGTAGGACTCTCTGAGGAGGGAAGCCCCAGAGCACAGGCTGCAGCCCGAGCCTGAACATCTACAGCTCAGCTAAACAGCCCCACAGCCTGAGCCCCACGAGCCTGAGTCAGCTGTCACGGGCCAGCTGTGGGTGTTTAATTGCAGTGCAGACCTACCTCAGTGCGCACTACTATGCCTAGCACTTCAGTTCAGATGCACCCCTGAAGAGCAACAGCTGAGCACAACCTGTTGTGCACCGATGACAAGAACTTACTGGATCAACCCTGAAAAGTAAAGCAGAATGATTACAGCACGCTTGGCTCCTTCTTATGTAGCCTGAGCAATAGGAGTTGCATTTCAGTCAGAGAGGTGGTATGGTCTGAGAGGTGAGGGGCCTCCAGTTTATTCCTGGCTCTGCTACTGAGGTTTTGTCTAACCCTGGGCTGGTCACTTATCTCCCCTATGCTTCAGTTTCTCCATCTATATAAAGGGGGCAACAATCCCTGCCTCACCGGGTGTGATGGGTTATGCCCCTTAGGAAGCCACCTGATGTGCTGAGATACCACTGAGTCTACCTGTTCTGCCAGCATGGGCCCCCTTTAATCTGTCTTGCTGAGCCAGGCTATTGAAGCCTCCTCTAACACACACACACACGCACAGGCAGGGCCACATCCGGCTGCAGATCAGCTCTGGGAAGACTCAGCTTAAGGGACTTGCTCCAGCACTCTGCTGCTCACTCCTTTTAAGGGGTACAAACCCAAAGGTTTTATGAAATTCGCCCCCTCCCGCAATGTGGAGAGAGGTATGCACACTTCTTGTCCCCCCAGTTAGAAATTGCAGAAACTGGGTTTAATAATAAACAAAACATTTTATTAACTATAAAAGGCAGATTTTAAGTGGTGTGACAGACCCAGACCAGTATGGTACAGGAGTCTGGTAGAGGGCAAATGCACTGGTCACTGGATGAGTAGTTTTCTGTTCCCTGAGTGACCAGAGCAGGGGCTGCACTAGAGTAATCAGGAACCTGCTAGAGCCAATTCAGGCAGACAGGCTGATTAGATCACCTGCAGCCAATCAAGGCAGGCTAATCAGGGCACCTGGGTTTAAAAAGGAGCTCACTCCAGTCAGGGAGTGGGGAGCCAGAGGAGAGGAAGTGTGTGAGAGGAGCTGGGAGCAAGAGGCACAATGAGTGGGAGTGGGAGTGGGAGTGGGAGGACTAAGGAGTACAAGTGTTATCAGACACCAGGAGGAAGGTCCTGTGGTGAGGATAAAGAAGGTGTTTGGAGGAGGCCATGGGGAGGTAGCCCAGGGAGTTGTAGCTGTCATGCAGCTGTTACAGGAGGCACTATAGACAGCTGCGATCCACAGGGCCCTGGGCTGGAACCTGGAGTAGAGGGTGGGCCCGGGTTCCCCCCAAACCTCCCAACTCCTGATCAGACACAGGAGAAGTTGACCCAGACTGTGGGGAAGATCACTGAGGTGAGCAAATCTGCCAATAAGCTCAGGAACCACCAAGGTAGAGGAGGAACTTTGTCATAGTGGTAAAAGGGGTAACATATAGAACAAAGCAGATTACTAAGCAAATGAAATCAAACATGCAAACTAAGCTAGTTTTGCTAAAGAAATTGGTTACAAATAGTATTTCTCACCCTAGATATTATTGCAGGCACTTTGCAAAGTTTCTGTGGCTCAGAGTTCCAGTTATATTCCTTTTCAGTCTGGACCCCTGTCTTCCCTTCAGGTGGCTTTTGCAGTCTTTCTTCTTGGGCAGACAGCCCTGGAGAGGCGGAGACCTGTTGGCCTTCTCTGCTCCACCCTTAAATAGGATTTACATAAGGCAGGAATCCTTTGTTTCCCAAACTTGACCCCCCCCCCCTTCCTTTACAGTGGAAAGTTACAAGAAGAACCAGGCAATGTTTTAGTATCAGGTGACAAGACCATCTGACTCTGTAGTATCACAGCATCCATGAGTCAGTGGCAGTATGGAGTGTCCATAGGAAGGCCAAGCTTTTCACAGTCCATTGTCCTCACTGATGGGCCATTCACCCTGTCTGGCTTTTCCATTGTTGTACCTGAAGTGTTAGCAGTGGGAGTCACCTAAAGCAGCATAGTTGAAATACAGATACATAGTCAATTTGTAACTTCATTAAATAGGCATTCAAATTGGATAATTGTATTAATTAAATCATAACCTTTCCAATGATATCTCACATGAGCCATCTATAGTATAGTTCAGTTATGTCATATTCATAGGATCAGCATATTTTCATAAAGAATATGGAATGACACGTCACACTGGGGTGTTGTGAGACTGAATTAATTCATGTAGATGCAATGCTTTAAGTTCCTTCATGAAAAGCACTACCTACAAGAAATATAAAGGATTTGCTCTGTGTGTGTGTGTGCGCACTGAGTCATTCTCTGCAGGAAGCTAGATGAATGGACTGAGATGAATCTCTCAGCCCCTGGGATGATGGGGGAGCACGTAGGGCAGAAGGAGCCCATAGAATATATGTTAGAGTATGGCCATGTTGTAACCTGACCTGCACATACTACTTTATCTATTCTGTGTGCTTCAATCTAATTCATACTAATTACTTTAGACTCAGCAAAAGGGACTGTGCTAAGAGAGGCCTGGGCTCAGAACAGGCCTGGGAGCTGGAAACTCCTGGGATCTGATTGCAGCACTGAGTCTGATGCCTTGTTTTGTGAAGGTGGTGGTGATTGTTGTGTGTGGTGTAGCTGATTTTTTCCACGGTAGAGCCCATAGCATGCTAAGTGTTTTCCAGACATATGAGAAAAGCCAGCCTGCTTGATTTCTCTGACGCACTTTACTTGTCTTAAAATGGAGATAGCAACACTTGCAGAGATGAGTGGAACAGTTAATATTTAGAAAACCCTTTGACAATTGAAAGCATTGTATGGAAGGGCTAAGTATTATCATTATATTATTATTAAAGCAGTTTGACCTAACAACTGACCTACCTTGAAAGTTTTCCTATAGTAAAGTCCCCACCTTCCAGATGCCTGAATTGTATTTTTAAATCAATCTTTGCTATAGCCAAATTTAAAAATGAAACAATCATCATATCTAGATATTATAAAACATTTTTAATCAGTAGATAAAAGGAGGTCAGCATCATTATTCCCATTTTACAGATGGGAAAACTGAGGCATGGGGCAGCGATGTGATTTGCTCAAGGTCACCCGGAAGGCCATTGACAGAGCTGGGACTATAACCCAGGCCTGCTGAATGTCAGTCCAGTGCTCTAGCCACTAGGCTTACTTTTGTTTCATCTTGCTGTGAATTATATCAGAGAATGTGCACTGTGATAGGAGAGAACACTGGTTTGTTTATATTTAGCTAGACAATAACTCAGCTTGTTATTTAACATTGTCTGGTTCGGGCAGACACTTTTAAAGACGAATAACACTGACCATTTAAAAAAACAAACAAACATTTCCCTTGTGAATAAAATGGGGCACGTAGTGTACTGAGTATTTACAGGGCCCTCTACTAACTGAAACTAAGCAAGGGTTCTTGAAAGGTCTCAGTGATATTGAACTTTATTAATGTTTTCATAGACATGGCCGGGAATGGCGAACCGCAGCCACTGGGAGCTGTGAGCAGCTGTGCCTGCAGACGCTCAGGCAAACAAAGCATCTCGCGGCCCGCCACCCTGAAAAAGCTGCGAACCAAGTTTGGGAACCCCTGCATTAAGGCCTAGTCTACGCTAGCACTCTAAGTCGGTCAGTTATGCTAATTAAGTTACATAAGTAATGTAACTTAAGTCAATGTAGCTTACATTGACTTAAAGTGGTGTCTACATGCGCTGTCGATGGGAGACGCTCTCCTGTCGACGTAGCTTCCGTCTCTTCTTGAGGTGGATTAATTAAAATGATGGTAGAGTGTTCTCTCATTGACTTATCACGTCTTCACTAGACCCACTAAATCGACGCCGCTGCATCGATTGCAGTGGCGCCAATTTATCTCATAGGGTAGACAAGATTTGCAATTTTTTTGTCAGTAGCCAGTTCTGTTTATTTAGCATCAGAATAATCCACTTGATATGGTCCCAGCTTGAAGCAATCAGCTGAGATTTGCACAGAGGAATTTGAAAGACACCCTGGAAAAGGTTAGGTTGTCTAAAAAATATATTTTATAGGAAACGTATCTGTATCAAAGGGGGATCAGAGAAAGGCTCTGCAATCAGAGCAGGGTGAGATAAGACTCTGTCTTCTAAACGAATTAATTTATAAATTTGATGGCTGTGTGAACCTTTGTAGTCAGTAGAAGACAAAATGAGATCACTGATTTTATTTGAACTACGCTGGTTAAGGAGGTGTGATTCTGCATCTGGAAGAGGGAGGTCTAAGGGAGAACAATAGGGTTTTTTATGACCTGCCATAGTTAGGACTCCCTTGCTGAGAGAGAAGAAAAAAGGCTGTCACCACTGTTCCTAAATTCCCTCCTATCTTCCCCCTTTGCAGTGCGCACACTTGTTTTTTATTCTGTGGGCACCCAGCCTCACTTCTAAGCTTTGTACCAAGCAGGTGCCAGATTATAGCCATTGTGGGATCTGACAGGGAGCACAGCGGGATCAGGCTGATTATAATGATAGGAATTTGCAAGCTGTTAAAAACACCGAAGAACATCAGTATCCCAGAAAAGCCAAATGATACACTTGGACTGCATTTTTTGTTTTAAGGGAGCCCAACAGTAAATGAACCTAGTTATTTGTTAACTTGAGAAATTCCAGCATTTCTTTTTGCTGTCTCCTTCTCTCCTCCCACATGCTTAATGGAAACCCCCAAGTGAGACACCTGGTGGGTACCTGGAATTGGTTCATTATTTATTTAGCTGAGATGATGCAGTCAATTAGAATCAACAATAAATGTAAGTCCCTGGCCCTTGCAAACTATCAAACAACTCCCAGAATTGTTTTTTTTTAATATACTTTTAAAAATTGGATGGCTTTGGATTGGTGGTACTAGGAGACAAAGCCTGCCCCTTTTAGGCGATGAGTTCAAATACAGTCATGGTCAATAATGACAAAAAGTTATTTTCAGGGCTCTTTGAGGCTTATGTAAAATCAGTTGCTTTTTTTCTGTCATGTTACCAGCAAAGAGGTATCCACGTTACAATAGTCTCCACTACACAACCTAACTATATCTAAAGATGGAATGGGCCTGGAGATAGAACTAGCTGCTGCATTTCTAGGATGTGGCCACATCCATCAGGAATTGGATGTCATCACAAATTCATTTGCAACAGGCCACTCATGGTAACAATTTACCGTCATTATTATTATTGAGAGCTGCATGTTAAGAATTGCACACCAGAAGCCATTTGCAGTGTGTAACAACAGCAACTTCATTGAACAAACTAATATATAGACAATGTTGCACGTTCCAATGGGACAACAGCCATAAGAACATAAGAAGAACATTTGGCCATAAAGGGTCAGACCAAAGGTCCATCTAGCTCAGTATCCTGTCTTCCAACGGTGGCCTGTGCCAGATGCTTCAGAGGGAAGGAACAAATAATCATCAAGTGATCCATCCCCTGTCACCAATTCCCAGTCTCTGGCAAACAGAGGCTAGGGACACCATTCCTGCCCATCCTGGCTAATAGCCTTTGATGGACCTATCCTCCATGGATTTGTCTAGTTCTTTTTTGAACCCTGTTTTGGCCTTCACAACATCCTCTGGCAAAGAGTTCCAGAGATTGACTGTGCGTTGTATGAAGAAATACTTCCTTTTGTTTGTTTTAAACCCGCTGCCTATTAATTTCAGTTGGTGACTCCTAGTTCTTGTGTTATGAGAAGGAGTAAATAACACTTCCTTATTTATGTTCTCCACACCAGTCATGATTTGATGGACTGCAATCATATTCCTCCTTACTCGTCTCTTTTCCAAGCTGAAAAGTCCCAGTCTTATTAATCTCTCCTCATACGGAAGCTGTTCCATATCCCTAATCATTTTTGTTGTTTTTTTCTGAATCATTTCCAGCATTCTTTCTATTAACGATCTACATATATATGGACATTTCCTTTTCAGAGCACTTTTATACATCTATTGACTCAGGCCCTGCTTTTCTACTGACTGCGAGCAGACAACTGGACCTATATTGAGCCCCATTGATTTAACCACATGATACATGTCATTAGAGCAGGAGTTCTCTTAGGTCAAAGTCAGTCTAGCTGTATTCTGTACTGTGTGTTTCTCTAAAGTCTTTATTTTAAAGTCTTAGCTGATCAGCACTTAGCTCCTATGGAGATGACCCTGAGCTAGATAGTTGGGTCAGCAATACAACACTTTTAAGCAGCATTATGGGTCGCATTGCTGGCCTAGTGCCAGCTGTGACACCTTCCCATGAGCAGAAGCCAGAGACTGCAAAGCACCAGCAGGAATCCTGGAAAGGGCTCCTCTAGGCAGCCAAATAGAAATCCCTGCTAATTCTCTTAACTATCCAGCCACAAATTTCTTCAAAGCCTTTGCAGTTCATCCTTGAAGCAGGCTATTCATCCTTCATGAAGCTCTGTGATGTCACTGGGCTGAAATGAGCAAACAGAGAAGGTTGAATTCTCCGCTGATTCCCATGGTATGCAGCACCATTGACTTCAGTGGGATTGTTCAGGGTCTATGCCAGCAGATGTTTCAGCCCCGATTGAGTAGATTTCCCCTCTTCACATAAAGTTCCTCCTTTGTTAGGATGGAGGGATGCTTGTGTGCATTTTTTTCCTGCTGCTGCTCAGGAGGACAACAGGGCTGGGGTACATTGTGTAAATAAACAATTTACATGAAGAAAATATCTGACTCCATGTCACTGATTAATCATCTAAGTTGAAACCACCAAGCCAGACCCCCAGCTTGGCTACTGCTTGGCCAGTGGGGAAGCACTATAGAGAGTGTGCTGGAAGATAAAGGATTGAGTGGTGATGTTTAATGTGCAAATTTTTAGCTTCAGATTTTAATTTTCTGCCATCATCTATTTTGTTAGTGCTCAGTTGAGAATCCAGCTGGTGGTTAAGTGTCTCCTGGAGGAATTGTATTTTAAGGAGGGACTTGGAAGAAAGGATGAAGTCCTGGCTTTCCAGGTCAGGGAACAGGTCCCAAATACAGGGTCTTGCCCCATACTTCTACCACACATTTAGGCACAGGCAACTGGAGACTCGAGTAGGAAACTAATTTTCTTTTTGCCTTCAACATCAATGCTAGGGCAACTGACTACACCCTTCTACACTTGCTTAGATTATATCATCAGTTCTCTTACTTTCCTGTGCTAGAATGGTCTAGCCAGCCACAGGTTTTGTTGAAACCTCAAGTTAACTGGTCTGAGGAGGAACTTATGCTGATCTCGAAAGACAGCAATGTTTAGCTTTTCTGGAGTTGTGTGGCAGGCACACACCTAAAACATTAGGAGATCTGTGGCTCTTCTGTGGTAGGATAGCTGGCAGAGGCTTGACTTTAAGTTGTATAGCAGAGTTAGCTCAACTGAAATTATCTCAGCAGCCCAGTGCAGTTATATTTTAAGCATTTGCTTTGCCACCATTATTTCAAATCACGTAAAGACTTTTGACAAGAGATTTTGCTTGTGGGACCAAGTGTTTGTAAATTAAACACATACCACATCAGCCTCTAAAATGGGATGAGAGATTGAAACAGTCCCATATATGATGGCTTTGTGTGGCATACACGATCGGTAGAGCTCTGCCAAATCAGAGAGACACTAGCCTTTCAACATGTTGCAGGGTCTGCAAGGCCCCTGGTGGGACACTGCTGCTTTTTTGAAGTGTTGCAAAGTGCAGACAGTCTGGGCACAGCAGTATTTCCATTTACTTTCAAGCTATGGAAGTGGATTCTCCCTGGACTCACTAGAGTTTGCTCTACAGCTAAATAACAGAACAGAATGTGCTATTAGCAGAGCTGCTGAAGCCTGGCTAGAGTCTGACACCTTAACCTCTCTGAGAATTATATTAAGGTGCTGGATAGATCTACTGCCGTCTCTATTTGTAGAACCGCAGGGATTTCTGGTACAGACAAGTGGGTCACAAAAGATTGCTGTATAAAGTAAATTGTCAGACCAAATTGGCTAGCTGCTCAGAAATTTGTTTGAGACTATTTCCAAATGCAACTCAAGCTTTGTACCATCCAGAGGGTTCCAATGACTTGTTTGATTTTAATACATTGTTAACGTTGTAACAACATACATTTTTTGTGTTGCTCCTTACACTATAGGGGCAGTGTATTCAGTGCTGCTGAATTAGAAATACAGCTTTTAAAACGAGGACAGGAGTGTATGTTATGGTGTTAATACCACTGATGAACTTCCATGCGCTCTATTTAAAGCTAGAACTAACTGGGGGTGTTGATATGAGCCCTTTGCTAGATGCTTGAATACTGATGCAGTTGAACCCATGCGACAATGTAACTGACATGGGTTAGACTATTTTCATTGCTATTACTATCAATTAGATTACTTTAACAGCAAAATACCTTAAAATAGGAAGCTACATTGTCTGAAAATATCAGTAAAGAAAATCTCACTTTTTTTTGTTTAAATTCATTTGAATCCAGATGTATTTGACCGAGAGAGATTTTCTGTACCAATTCCATCAGATCTCACAACTGGTGAAATCAGACACACAATGGGGAAAAGACAAAACTGTAAATATGCAGCTCCTATAATTTTAGCAGCAACAATCAGGGGCAGAAGAATAGCAACATTCAGAAATTTACTTTAGTAATAACATTATAAATTACATCACACCTTTTTTTCCATGAGAGTGCCACAGCACCCCATAACCTATATGCATGCACGTAGCACTTCACACATTACAGAGATCCAGCCCCTCCAGATGCAGGGCAGCACCCGGGCAGACAACAGTACAGCAACTGGGGAAAGATTAAAGAGTGGCCAAGGAGAGCAGGGCAAATTCCTTCTCTAACAAAAAGTACCATAAGACTTTCAACCTCCATGCAGAGCAGAACTGACCTTGGTTTTTAAGGTATCATCTGTGAGATGCACTTGCACTAAACTCTATTGCGTTAAATGTATCTGTGAGGGATGAGTCAACCCAGGCATGTTTCAAACCTGTTGTTTCCTGGAGTTTGAGGGGCAAGCTGACCACTGCGGTAAATGTGTACAACCCCAGTGAAGTCAAGGAGTTGTGCCTGCTTATGTCAGTAGTGTATTAGGTGCTAGGTATTTTGAATCTAGAAATGGGCTCAAACATAACTGTGGGTCCCATCAACTTTGAACTGTGAATTGTTTGAAATCTGGACTCTAATTTGTGGTTTGGGCCCATCTCTGTGTTAGACCAGCCTTGCCATAGCTCTCCTGCCATGCTTTAACACAGAATGGTTCTTTCCTTCCTTCCTCTCACCCTTCCTGGTTTAAAGCCCTTTTGTTCTTGCTGCACTTAGTGTGAGTTTATACCAGTTTAAAATCATCTGCAATTTAGGTTTCCTTCAATAAATTATGCAACCACGCGCACACATGCTCAATATGCAAACATAATCCAAGACTATCCCCTATAAACCAATCAAGCTACTTTTACACGTTGAGAAGGAAGTAGGCAATAAATAACTATATTTATTTCTGTTTTTAAATATGTGGGAGGTGCTCGAATACTACATTCCTGGTGGCCACGTAAGTACATAGATACATAGGATTAGATCATATTCATATTAGATTAGATTAACAAAAAATGGAATATTGCATGTACTGTTATATCTGTCAAGGCTTATAGGTTTTTGGTGCAATCAGGCTTGTAGCATTAGTGATCTGGAAGATGCACAGCATTCCATTCTGCTAGGTAGTTATATATAATTCAGTTGCCTTCATTGTTACTCCCCTCCCCTTCTATTTTAGAGTCAAAATTAACTGTGTGGTTTAACAAATCAGTATTTATATATCTATATTTATAATTATATATAGAGCTATAAATATATACACACAACATTATATATACAATAATATTATAGATTGTATTTATATATATATATATAACAAGGTTTTCCATAAAAGGTGCCTAGACTAAGGGTCTACCCTGACATGTAAGTGTGCTACTCACACTGAAATCAACAGGCCAGGGTCTCACCACAGATACACTGATAAATATGGAATAAAGTTATTGATATCAATGGAGTTGCACAAGATTCACACCTGTGTAGTTAAGAACTAAATATGTCCCACTGATATCACTGAGATTGTACATGTAGAAACAGAGAGAGAATTTGGTTCTTGGTCTGGAAGGGAAAAATATTTGTTTTATATAAGGAGCCACCATGAAGTTTGTGGAAGGGATTTCTCTATGGAGTTCCCATATGTCAGGTCAAAGTAAATTCTTGAATTAATTATGAAAATGAAAATTGCCGCATGCATTATTCCCCTTTTTAGTTCTATTTATTGTTGGAAGTCAGCTATAACAATGTTGGTATATTATTTCAATTTTCTTTTCTGAATGTATTATAAAGTACGACAGTTATGAGTTCAGCCTAAATAGATATCTATCACTCAGTAGGTCCTTTTATTTTGTATCCTTTAATATTATCAGTGTGTTAGATCTATTAATTGCATCAAAGGACAGAAAAATGACCAAAGCCTTACACAGTCGGCAAGGCTGTACTGGTTTCCATGCATTGTCACATACTATTTGAGATATTGTAAAGTTGAAAAAACAATGGTTAATTTGTTTAAAAAAAATGTAAATGAATTTGATCAACTGTGTTCACAACAAAATAGGGAAAACTCCATGTTTCCAAGGATTTGATTTGTTAGCGAGTGTTTGGACAGAAGAGGGCAGCACATGATGACTTCTAAGTGATGCACCTGATTCTGTTAGCGTTTGAAGTCACATAGGAGTAGACTCCTTTGCCAATATGTACACATGTGTAATGAAAACAGACAGGAACGTAATTATTGTAAAATGCTGTTTCTCTAGCTTTTTCCAGTCCGACTGCTCAGAGCATTTAATACAGGTTTGTGAAGTGAATAGCAAAATGCCACGAGGGGCTAATTTTATGATGTATTACTAATCATTTTTTCTAAAAGTGAAAAACTGATAGACCTGGATTGAGCCACACATGGTGCAAACTACGATCCACATCTCTGATGATTCACTTTACTCCCAACCTTCACTGCTATTCCACTACTGAACCTTTTCTGAGCAAACACTGTCAATAAGGCAAAGCTGGTGGTTTAAACCATTGTACTACCCTACACACCCCACTTCAGTCATCCAGCTTTTGATCAAGTCCAGGTTTATTTTTATTGTATTTGGCTTTTCTTACCACTAACCAACAGTAATTCATTTTACTCAGTCAGTTGTCAAATGTCCTTCACTTCTCCCATTCATGTAGCTCCACTACTCATCCTTGATCCTCTTGCCCTCAGCCCTGTGGCACAGTTGTCTTTGTCCGTGCTTCCTCCCTGAAGGCCAACTGGTACAACCTAGAATGTGCTATACCTGCTGCACCGGTCTTTGAGGGGCACAATGGGCATTTCCTCCTGGAGAAACAGACCTAACCGCTTTAAAGCCCTGAACCAAGGAACAGATTTCTGTGTCAGTGCTAACATTGTTCCATTTCTCACTTATATTTTTAACCTTCAGTTCTTAACAAGTTTCACGGAGTTTGGAAACCACTTTTGTTTTTTCGTTGAGCAGAGGTGGAGGTTGCCTGCATGACTCCCTAAAACACTCCTTTTTCTGTGTTGCCTACAAAAAACTTGACAACGGTGAGGCTGCTGGTGTGCTGAGACCACTGCTTATCATGCTGACCAATATTTTCTCATTGTACTTTCCCATGTGCCTCCATTTGTTGTCGCCTGTCTTATAGTTCAGTGCTTCTCAAAGTCGGGCTGCCGCTTGTTCAGGGAAAGCCCCTGGTAGTCCAGGCTGGTTTGTTTACCTTATGCGTCCTCAGGTTTGGCTGATCGCAGCTCCCACACCTCTCCCCCAGCTGCCTGGTTGGCCACTCACCAAGATGTCTTCAGGACCCTCCCCATACTTAATACAGCTCTCAATGATTTCAGCTATTAGTAGTGGAGCCTACCTGCTGGGGCACATTAGACAGTCTCTTGCAATAGAGACACTGTCCCAAAGTAGATTTAATACTTAAATCTAAATACCAGCAATGCTAGCTCTGCAGCATGTAACAAGACTCTCAATGAAGTCTAAATTAGCTGCCTGCATGCACACAACCTATCTCAAGCCATTGGGCTTTGGAACCTGCCCCCTGTTCCCTGCCTAGCGAGTGCTGTTCAGTTGAGGGTGAGTCCCTCTCATTTGGTTATGCCAGGTACAGTTCTGCTGCCCTCGGTTCACACAACAAGGATAACATCCCTTTATTACTCCTGCTCCAATTACAAGGAGACTGGGGATCGAACACCAGCCACAAGTGATCATTTGGGCGAGCAATCTCATCATGCTGAGCACCTAGGCAGGGTGGGTGTGTCCATGCAAACGAGATCAGCTTCCAAAGTCTTTTTCCACAGTTCACCACTAGATGGCAGGAGAGATCTCATCCAAACTCTGCTTACACAGTTACACAATAATCAATGGGTTCCTTAAATGGCAGGCTGCTTGGCAGGATTTTTTTTTCTTTTTGGACAAAGGAAATAAATGGATGTTTAACCCTTCTGCCAGGTGGAATTAGCAGCAACAAAGGCTGGATTAAATATTTAGGGGTTTTCTCCTAACAATACAAAACAGAACCAGCTTGGCTCCCACCCCGAATGCCTCAAAGGCAGTACTTCCCCACTCGCAAGCACTTTGTCTGTGTATAACAAAAGAAAAAAATTATTAAAAGAGAAAGATAACCCAGCATTAAGTTGGGAAAACACCACAACCATTATTCAAAAGCATGTAACCATAAGCAACCAACCCCCACACCCTCTGCAGTACATTGGGCAATGGCATTTGCCTCAGTTTCCTACCTTGTGGTGTGAAAGTGCAACAAACAAATGTCCCTTTAACATGCCACTCCCCTTCTCCTCTACTGCACCCTACTCACAGTTGGTTGGTGCATCCACATGGGTCCAACTGCCATCCCTGAAAAAGGCACATGTAGGGGGCATTGGTCAATACCTCTGCTGCTGCTGCCACCTCTGCCACTGGCTTATTAATACTGCCACTGCTATTTCTACCATCTCTAGCCACTCACTGCTACTGTCCTCTCCACTGCTGCTCATCTCTGCCACTGGCCACTCACTGCCACTTCTGTGATATCATGTTCTGAGGTTCTCCCCATTAGCCTATCTTTTTGCAATTTCACTGGGTAGCAGGGAACCTCTGTGCTACTGCCTCTTTGTTGTCTTTCAGTACAACACTCTCCTATACCAGGTCTAAAGCATAGTCCCTAAATCTCAGCTCTAGTAATCACTGAACAGAAACAAGAACTCTCAACTGAGTTAAAAGAGCTCTGTCTTTAAACACCATAGAGAAAGCCTTAAATGTATCTAGAACTCTTTAGACAGAGACCACACCACTCATCTTGAGTAGGATTTGGCATTCCTACACCCTGATCAGCAAGTTAGGTTCAATTTAGAATGCCACCCTTAATCAGGGCATACTAAGCACAGTTCTGCTGCCTTTTACTCATACAATAAGGATAACAACATTTAATTACTCCTGCACTCAATATGAAAGTGAATTGCAACCGAAAACCTGCCAAAATTAATCACTTTGGCAAAGCGGGTCTGTCTGCTGAACACCTAGGCAGGCCAGGTGTGTCTATATAAATACAATCTGCTTCTGAAGTCTTTTCCCCCAATGCGTCACTCGGGAGAGCTCATTCAGACCCTGCTTTCAGATGTTTTCCATTATGTACTGATCTGTGTATCAGCAACAATCAGAATAAATAGCTCCTAGAAAAAGCAAGCTGGATTCATAGTGACTTGGATTTGAACTTTGAAGCAGTTCCTGAAATAGGCTCAGGGTGGTGAGGAGTGACACAGAATGACTAATCCTACCAGCTTCTGGCTTGTCTCACATAAACATGTTTTTAAGTTCTTGGTACAGCTGGCATTGGAACACACTGTACTTTGTTTCACCCCCAAAGTCGGAAGAATGTAAGAACAATGCCAGCTGTTGTTTTCCAGCTGAGTGTCTAAGGACACACATTTATCAAGCACAATTCTACGAAAGATGATAGAATGCTGTAAGCAAAAGAAAACATCAGAGGGTTCAGCAGCTAGCAATGGAACAACAACCCTGTGTTATTTCAATGTTTGTGATCACTTACACCTTATTTACAGCATTGTTTTGTTTCCTTTTATCCAATGCTGGCTGCATTTCCTAAAACTAGCCCATTCATTTCAAAGTGTCTGGAGATAAACAGACTATGGGAGGCAGGATTAACTTTTTAGGCTTGCAGCCTCAAACAGCTGGAATCATCTTCCTGCTTCATTGAAACAGGCTGGCACATTGTTAGGTTTTAGCAAACTCTTAATTCTTTATTTTAAAAAAGCCTTGACTGTCAGAAATGAATGGAAGCTGTGACCAATCACTGTTGTCTGCTGATACAAGGGCCAATCCTCTTGTCTCCACGTGCAGGCAAAACTCTTCCTGCTTCTGGACAGAAGGGTCAGACCTTTAGATGGAAATGTTCTGCAGAGTTGTGCTTACCCCACAGAGCTGGGCTCCAAATCTGGACTGAAACTTTATCAGAGTTGAAGGTTGTTTAATGCTCCATGGTTGGTTTAATTTATTATAGAACTAAAGTCTAGTCAGGAAGTTCAGTCCCAGATCTGAACTCTCCCCCTTCAGATTTCTCCTCAAGACCCACGTCTGTCACAAGGCCTGTAAAACATGAGCCAGTTATTAGTGATTAGGTTGAGGGGCATAAGAGGATAGCTTGCACTTACTTTATAATATTTTCAAATGCGATTGTGTATGCGTGGATAAACATGTTTCTATATAATAGAATATATAATATGTTTATAATATATAAATATGTTTCTATATAACATATAGTATATCTAAACATATTTCACTGTTCCTCTCTTTCCCCCATCTATGTCACTAGAATGTAAGCTCCTGGGGAAGGGACTGAGCCATGTTAGTGCAGCATCTGGTACAATGGGACCCCAGTCCTGATTAGGTGATAACGTAAAGTAAGGCCTGGAATACACTAGAAAATTAGGTCACCTTAGCTACATCGGTCAGGGGTGTGAAAAATCCAAACCCTTGAATGGTGGTATTAAAATGACCTAAGCTGGGTGTAGACAGCGCTAGGTTGACAGAAGACTTCCTCTGTCAACCTAGCTACTGCCTCTCCGGGAGGTGGATTACCTATGCTGATGGGAGACGCCCTCCAGTCGGCATAAGTAGTGTCTACATTGAAGTGTTACGGTGCCTCATCTGCAGCTGTGCCTCTGTAGTGTTTTAAGTGTAGACAAGCCCTAAATGTTAACTAATGACTGTTGTCTCCTTGGAACCTTCCAAAAATGTGTATATCCTCTCAGTCTCAATGAGCTACCCTGGACCAAAGCCCATTGAAATCAATGGGAGTCTTTCCATTGATGTCAGCGGGCATTGGATAAGGTCCTAAAAAACTAGCTAATAATTATCACTGCTCTATAATTTTTTATCATACATTTCTTAATATAGCAGTCACACTTTACATTAAGGTTCCATTTCTAATAGTTCATAAAGGGTTAATAAATTATTACTGAATGCTATAAGCATGTTACAGGCATGAGTAATGTGTGTTACATGTGATTATAAGCACAGCAGCAATAGGTGTTATAGGTTGTGGTTATATGCAATCTATTGATTTTATAAAAACTGACAACAAATGGGTAACCATTTATTAAAACATCTTTATAAATGGAACCTTGCTATTCAGTGTGACCAATATATCTTTACTCTATTAGCAGGAGTTTCCCTGTAAAAATACATGATTTTGCTAACAAAGACATTTATTTTAGCCTTTCCTGGGCAGGTAGCTTTGTCTGAGTGTCCCGTCTGAACACATGAAATGAAGATATGCCCCTCTGAAGGACTAAGCTGTTCATGAAAAATCTACTGTCTCCTCACAATAGATGCTGCCGTTCTTGTAAAGAAATAGGAGTCTCTGCAATCCCTTTTTGCTCTGTCTGACTGTGATGGTGGTAAATAAAGATTTAAACTCAAGACACACTCTCTCTCCTGAACATCAATTCTCTGGGGTGGAGAATAAACATCTACTGCAGAGCAGAGAAGGTGGCAAGGACAACTCTCTGGATAAGGGCAGAAAACAGACCCTGTGGCTATCCCTGAATACTAATATCTATAATATAATTTCCTAAGTCTATCTGAAACAATTTCTGATCCCCCAGTGAATAATTTTGCTGTTTCCCAGATGCTTTGGCATGGATGTTGTCATTCAATGACAGGCAGAAGACTCGAGATGTGTAGTACAGTCTTGGATCGTTTGCTGAAGTGAACTGATAATCCAATGACCTTGAAAAACCATACCTCAGATGTCACACTCCTAACACTCAGCTACATAGGATATGCTCATAATGTATATAGGACAGTACCAGTGGTGGGAAGAGGAAAGAGTAGAGGGACAAAGAGGAAAGACAGAACTCAGGGAGTGATTTTTGTTCATTTCAGTGTATGATGTGGCATTCCAGTGTGCAAAGCTCCAGATGCACTGGGTCAGATATTCACAATTAAGCATGCATAATTGTACATGTCTAGGGCCTGATGTAAAGCTTCTTGAAATCAACACATGGACCCCCAATGACTTCAATGGACTTTGGATCAAGCCTCTGATGAATACATGAAGTCTCCAGTATGTGTGCTGCTCAGGTATTGTGCACATGCCTGGCCAACCATGTTCCTAGCTGCCAATGTACATGTGCATGTACCTGCTAGTGCCTGCAGTGGTATAAGCCACCCTAAAACAGGAGAGGCAGGCTGGGCCATGGTCAGCTCTTCTGTGTCAACCTGCAGAGTTGACCAGTGGTGCAGGGTAGTACATGCTGCACCATCATCCCAAGGGTGTTTCACTGTGGCTATGGTACCCATGAGTTCTGATAGGCATTGTCTCCCCACACTGCCTCCCAGAGTTCCCTGTGAGGTAATGAGGCTCTTAACCATCCCCAAAGTAAACCAGTGCACTCATGGTACAATCTGTGCCATAATTCTCTCTTTAAGCATGGGATTGTCTTTCAATTAAAAATTACCTTCTCATAGCACATTGCTGCCTGTGCTGCATGTCACACATCCTTGCTAACTGAGCCAGAGAAAGGCCATTCCTTTTATTACTCTGTTTATAGGCTCAGGTGTTTTAAAGAACAGCCAGCAGTACTGGAACTGTATCTCTGATAGAAAAGGCATAATCACAATCATAAACATTCACTTTGGGGCATAACTGGGCCTCAGATGGCCTAGGGTTTAATTCCTGGTTCTGCAAGTGGCCTGCTGGGTGACCTTCAGCAAGTCACTTCAAATTGCTCTGTGCCTCAGTTTTTCTGTCTGTAAAATGGGGATAATGATACTGCCTTCCTTGTTAAAGCCATTTGAGATCTATGGATGAAAAGTGCTACAGGAGAGCTAGGTATTATCATTAATTAAAATTCCAAAGGAGCAGTTTGTCATCTCTGATTTCCCTGTGTGGCTAATGACATTTCAAATAATTTTAAATGATTTGTTTTCAAGCTCTCTGCTCTCCCTGCATTACCCACCCATCACAATGGGGCACAATCATGTAATAAATTAAAGCCCCTAAGCTGCTTTAACTTATGAACCTTCCCCGCCCAGCTACCAATGGGATGCTCTGTAGTGCAGAGCGCTCTGGTCACTCCCCCCTCCCATTTCTGATATGCTCCCATTCACTTCTCTGTGCCAGAGATTAAAGGTTGAGGACACAGCATATACCTTGACTTTAGCAAAGCTTTTGATATCATCTCCCACAGTTTTCTTGCCAGCAAGTTAAAGAAGTATGGATTGGATGAATGAACTGTAAGGTGGATAGAAAGCTGGCTAGATTGTTGGGCTCAATGTGTAGTGATCAACGGCTCGATGTCTAGTTGGCAGCTGGTATCGAGCGGCATGCTCCAGGGATCAGTCCTGGGGCCAATTTTGTTCAATATCTTCATTAATGATCTGGATGATGGGATGGATTGCACCATCAGCAAGTTCATGGATGACACTGGGAGGAGTGGTAGATATGCTGGAGGGTAGGGATAGGGTCCAGAGTGACCTAGACAAATTAGAGGATTGAACCAAAAGAAATCTGATGAGGTTCAACAAGGGCAAGTGCAGAGTCTTGCACTTAGGACGGAAGAATCCCATGCACCGCTACAGGCTGGGGACCGACTAGCTAAGCAGCAGTTCTGGAGAAAAGGACCTGGGGATTACAGTGAATGAGAAACTGGATATGAGTCAACAGTGTATCCTTGTTGCCAAGAAGGCTAATGGCATATTGGGCTGCATTAATAGGAGCATTGCCAGCAGATGAGGGAAGTGATTATTCCCCTCTATTTGGCACTGGTGAGGCCACACCTGGAGTATTGTGTCCAGGTTTGGGCCCCCCACTACAGAAGGGATGTGGACAAATTGGAGAGAGTCCAGAGGAGGGCAATGGAAATTATTAGGGGTCTGGAGCACATGACTTATGAGGAGATGCTGAGGGAACTGGGGTTATTTAGTCTGCAGAAGAGAAGAGGGAGGGGGGATTTGATAGCTGCCTTCAACTACCTGAAGGGGGGGTTCCAAAGAGGATGGAGCTGGGCTATTCTCAGTGGTAGCAGATGACAGAACAAGGAGCAATAGTTTCAAGTTGCAGTGTGGGAGGTCTAGGTTGGATATTAGGAAACACTATTTCACTAGGAGGGTGGTGAAGCACTGGACTGGGTTACCCAGGGAGGTGGTGGAATCTCCATTCTTAGAGGTTTTTAAGGTCAGGCTTGACGAAGCCCTGGCTAGGATGATTAGTTGGGGTTGGTCCTGCTTTGAGCAGGGGATTGAACTAGATGACCTCCTGAAGTCTCTTCCAACCCTAATCTTCTATGATAATTCTTTGGGCACTGTTTTGGTTCATATTATAAGCCACCAGAATGGCATAAAGGGACCTGAGTGAGGGATGGATTTTGCCCCATTGTGGAGATTTTCCCTGTAAAATGCATATATTTGCAGAAATCAATTGCACTGTTTTGGACAGTTTGCCTCACCACTTAAATATGATTGATAGGTTTTTACATTTACTCCTTTTTTTATTAAGGGAAAAGGCAGAATATTCTCAGAAAACTAACAGTCTATTCTGCCTGTTAAAATATGCATCTATGCAGCTGTTAAAAACAGATCACTTGTCTCATTGGCCCAGAACTAAAAGGGATATTGCTGCGTATCAGGCAATAATGTATATTTACCAAGGGCTAAATCCTGCCCCACACCTGTGTAGTTGGGCTTGGTGTAGGTGTTAATATATGTGTGTGGAATCCTACCCCAAACTGTGGAGTGGCAGCAAAGTTGCTCTCCTGCTACTATAGCAGCCATGAAGTTGTACTAGTTGATGCTGCTGCCAACTTTGTTCTGCAGAGGACAAGGGTGGAGGCTCCACTATCCCCGCCTCTGAAACCAGGGATTCTGGGGCCAGCCCATTGATCTTGGCTCTATGACACAGGATGTTTAGATCTCTCTCATAGACTGCAGAAATCCTGCCTCCTCCTGCTACACAGAAGAACTACACCAATTCTGCTGCATCTAAAGCCCTTGAGGATTGGGGTAGGATTTAGAGTTCACATTGTTTAATACTACCTTGTGGCTTACAGTCCACAATATTATTCACATCATCATATTCACCTGGCTTAGAAAATTAGTCTTGCACATGCACAACCTTTCTTCTCCACTCTTTCCAATTTCTTTGCATGCCCCAAAGGTAGTTAATTAGGACCTTATCCAGCAAGGCTGAGCACCCATTGTTAATGTACATTCAGCAGTTTGAAAGCATAAAGGCTTACGTAATAATACAGTTCCAAAGCTTTTTGCAGATGAAAGCTAGTTGCCCGACTCCCATTTGTGCCTTTGAAAAACTCCCTTTAAAGACTTACCTCACCCACTGCTTCTCCCACTTCAGGTTGTTTTTTAGCTCAGCAGTAATTGAAATCAGTGAACATTATGGGTAGGTTTGCACTCTGTTTTAAAAACAATGGCTTCTGAAAAATTCAGCATTGGTTGGAGAGAATTTATTCTCTAGCTTTCAGAAGTGTTTAAAAACATTTACATGCCATTCTCTTCTGGGCTGAGAGCCAGGTTCCTAGAACAAGTTTTAATGGAAGCTATACAGCTTGAAAATAAGGACCATTAGTGGAAATACAGACACAACCAGTGGTGGAGCATATGTGCTATGAAAATTATATTTAAGTGAATGGTATTGGGTCAAATCTCTAAGGTTATGAAAACCAAGCTTTTGGAATTGAAAATCCAGACCAATAGAAATATTTTAATGTAAATAATTTAATGGAAACAATGTTTTTACCCCAACATTGTGTTAGTAAACTTGGCCATTTTTCATCACGGAAGATTATAGAAAGTAATTCAATGGTAGAAGTAGAAAGTATATGAGATAACAGATTCTCAGTTTTTCCCCCCCATAGAATGAACCCCATCTTAATAGAAAGATTGTCTCATGGCTAACTCCCTTTTCATTCAAGATTGGGTACATTACCGTCCCTCTCAGATGCTATAACATACCATTCCTTTGCAGGGCCGGCTCTAGGTTTTTTGCTGCCCCAAGCAAAAAAATTTTTGGCTGCCCCCCGTGCTTTTTTTTTTTTAACCACACACTTTTACACGTGTTTGCACTTTGCAGTTTTCATTTTTTTTTAATTTTAAACAGTCAAAACAAAACAGAATTTGTAGTTAGTGAAATAAAGCACAATTTCCTACTAGTGTAATTTTAACAAGTCGTTTTCATCCTGGCATTTTAGCCCTATAACCACTGGCACCGACATGAAATGGAAATTAGCGCAAATGGCACCGATAGGGCAGCACAGTACACACGTAATCGTGATTTGAGTGACTATGTCACAATGTGACATGATATTTTTCATGTCACACTCCTATTGCACTACTGTACTTGCCGTAGGTAAGGCACTAGTCATTGGGGTGAGAGCTCCCCATGAGCTCGGATACACACTGGACCCAGCCCTGCTAGCGTTTTCCCAGTGCTGAGGCCACCCAGCTGGAAGCCAGAGGGGCATGCAATGGAGAGAGCTCTGGGGCTGGAGGAAGAAGTGCTGGGCTTGCTGGACAGATGCTGCCCCTCTCTGCCAGGTTGCTCACCCCCTGCAGGGGGGGAGGCAGAAGGAGAATCCAGGCACTGGCATGCTGTGAGGGGCTGGGGAAGGAGGCAGCAGCCTCTGGAGCTCCAGCAGGCAGAAGCTCCCCAGGGGTCCCGGGGACCCTCCCGCCTGGCCCAACTCTTACCTTGCTGTGGATCTGGCCCAAGGTGGATTCGTCTCCCATCACTGCCCCTCCCAGGGCTAGGGGTTGGGGCTGCTGCTGGATCCCAGCCCCGCTCATCCTTGGTCTTCGCCTTGGCCCTGGCCAGAGCTGCCGCTCTGCTCCCCTCTTCCTTCCCTTGGCAGGAGGCAGTGCAGAGGGGAGGAGGAGCGGCCTGCCTGGGCGCCATGTTCCCCCTTGTCCTCTGCAGCCGGAGCAGGACCACGCTACCGGCTCCCGCCTGAGGGGGGGCGGGGTTGGCTGCTGCCTGTGGGAGAGCAGTGGGGACACACTCCTCACTAAGCTGGCTCCCTGCCCTGCCGCACTCAGCAGCAGAACAACAGGCTGGTTACCGCTCCCCGGGGCAGTCAGGATCCAGCCCAGGATGCTGCTTGAGGTATGAGCTGGGGCCACAGCATTATGCTGCGCCATATATTTTGCCACCGTAGGCACCTGCTTGTTTAGCTGGTGCCTAGAGCCACCCCGTTCCTTTGGCAACTACAATAATTGCTCACAGGGAAAAGTAATAAGAAAAAATTTAACATACATTTTACATGCCACATTGCATTGAAAACTGGATAGGGAACTAGCATCAGAAGAAGATAGCAGCTTGTACAAACATAACATTTTCCCAGAAGTGAGGGTAAAATGATAATTGATAAACAGCAACATTGCAGGACATATTCAAAATATGCTCTTGCTATTTTCTTCAGTTAAGAAACATCCCAGTTTTTCCTTCACTATTGTTCCCTCTCAGACTCATATAGTGCACTGATTTTTATTAGACCATTCAGTAAATGCTAGTTTTGATGCATCTTTCCACTTTCTCTTGGCAGTTATGATAAAGAGGTCACTTTTGTTTTTTAAAGACGTGGCGATACCAATCAGCAAGAAGCTTGATTCTACAAGTATTATGGATAAGGATAGTGGAGTATCAACATCTGGGTTGTTAGTAATATCCCAGTAGAATTGTACTCTCCCATCTGTTTTCTCTTGCCCCACACCTGGATTGCAAGGTCTTTGGGGAAGGGATGACGATTGTTTTTTATACAATTCTTAACAGCATAGGATCCTAGTCCATAGGTTCTATATTTACTCAGTTGGCACTACAAATTTATTACTAATAGGGTGGTGATATTGCTATTCTTTATGCCCAACCACTCCATTACTTAAAAACCCCCAAAGTATATTAGAAAAACAAGGTGGGTGAGGTAGTTTTTTATTGGCTCAACTACTATTGGTGAGAGAGACCAGCTTTCAAGCTTACACAGAGCTCTTCTTCAGGACTGGGCAATGCACTCCAAGTAGCATAGCTAAATGCAAGGTGGAACACATTGTTTAAAGTAAGTAGTTAACACATATTCCAAGGGATCACTCAAGTTGAGGAGGCCTATTAGTACCTCTCCAGTTACAGTGAGGAAAGGGGTGATGGGAGGTTAAGTGGGTTATAGATTGTTGTAATAAGCCATATTCAGTTCATGAGTTTTAGCTGTCTAGCAAAGTTATGAATTTAAGCTCCCAGGCTCATCTTTTGAAGATGTCGTGCAGCTTTCCTTTGAGGAAGAGAAAAAGTCCTAGGATGACATGTAAGCAAGAGCTGTACTTAAAAAATCACAGCATCCTTGTGGCACATGGGAGGCAAGGCAGCCAGAAGTTTTTTTTGTTTCCCCTCCCCCCCTTAAATACAGAAGCAGTTTATGCTATGAAAGACTTTGGGAATGCCCCATATAAAGAGCTCTGGAAAACACCTGGAGGACTGGTTGCAAGTGACCCAGGAGAGATGGAAAGGTGCATCAAATCAAGGCTTATACTGTCTTCCAGATTGAGATTATCTTTTATGATTATCTTTTAGGCCTACTGTGTTTAGATCAGACCATAAGGAAAACATTTAAAATTGGCAGGTGTTTAAACAATGCTCAAATTGCAAAAAGTAAGTAAGTATCTGTGCACTTTCAGTCCTTATTAAAAAGGAAACACTGTTGTTTCACGGAGTTGAATCCTCCCTACCGAGTCTGCTGAAATATTAAAATAAAAAAAACCACCACAACACTAAGTGCTGACAGAGCAAGATATTCAGGCAGATATTCTGCAAAGCTCACTTTACAACTTTGACAAATGGAGGTTCTACAACCCACAAACAAAGCTACACCCTGAGCAGACCCACCGCAATAATGAAGTGAAAGAACAAGTCAGTTTAAAAAAATATTTATTACAAAATTATATAACACTTATGTACAGTACAAGGGTTAAAATCAGAAGCCTTGTCAAAACAAACTTCAAAAACAGTTAAAAGATTCTAGTGCAAAGTAGTTAAATACAAAAGAGGCTCCTTGTGGAGTGCTGATCTGGTATGCGTATTGATATCCACCTATGGCACTGAGTGTGTTTTGAATAGAGAGGTGGTACTAAAGACTCACTTAGCATTAGGAAGTTGCCCTATAATTCAATATAGGCTTAAAGATAATGCTGTTCAGAATACTTCCACCTGCAAGTATTAGTAACATTATTCACAGCAGCATAAAAGCGTACGTGATGTTTTTAAACTAAAGGCACTCATCTCCAGGGAAGGGACATGTGGTTATATATTACAAAAGTACTAAAGAGCATGAGAGCACAGGTCATGCTCAGGCATTAATGAGCCTAGAGAAAGAGCCAAAATTTATGTTTACTTGAAATGAGAGACTGTCTAGGTGCACTTCATGACCTTGTCTAGCATTCAAGATCTATAAGCTACTGAAGCACTGTGACACAGCGAAGATGACCTTTTTCATCCCTATATTTTTTAAGATTAAAGATATTTGATTCTAAAGAGTTAATAAGGAAGAAAAATTTATGTGGTCAGCCCATTTTATAATTTGTTTAAATCATCAGATCATCTTCGGAAATTCCAGATCATGCAAGGTGATAAACTAAATTATTCACCAACTTTTATGCAGTGCATTAAATCATTTTGCTCAGTAGTTAAACTTAAGTAGTTTCAGTGCTAAGTTTTTCTAAAAAACACACAGTTTCTATAAAAACAAATTAAACATTTGTAAGAATCTACAAGTTCTCAAGGTCAACATGAGAGTCTACACCAAAAGAGCTACAAAAACATTAAACATCTTTTGAAGGTGGAACATTCTCTGAAATGTTACTACACACATGGACTAAAGCTATACTAATGGAATAAAAAACTATACAGTACAGTTATAGACAGTACCAGTTAAAACTCACTCTGCTGAATAAGGTAGTATAACAGTCTACTATTGCTTGGATTAAGAATTAACTCAAATCTGATGTCCACAGCAAGAACGTTTAGTGGCTCTCTCTATTTCTAGCCAAGATGATCTGCATTACAAAACCAACACACAACTGAGCATGGATACTAGTTGTTCATGTGAAGTACTGGATTCTCCATAGGTGGGCTCCTTTGAAAAATCCAAGCCATATGTTTGGCACAGCTCTTACAGTTCAAAGATGTGGACTACATGCATCATTATGTTTGTCACAGTCACATGCATCCCCAAGATACAGACACAGCCTTCTCCAAGTTACCTTGAACACAACTTGCTGGTTTTTAAAAACAAACAAAAAACAATTCCTGAAAATGACACCAATCTTCTACCCATTCAGGGCAAGAAATAAAAATTATCTAAGCAAGCTATTTTTGGAATAAAAGTTGTTTAACATTTACCATTGGGAAGTACAGGGAGAAAAATGGGACTTTCTAATGTCATAAGATACTTAGCCATGTGTGGGTCAGCCAACCTGCCACACCTTAAAGGTTCCTATCCTGCTGCTGCCCGGTCATGTTAAAGTGGATCTGAATAGGACGATATTGTACACCGGTATACGAACCTAACTGCAGAGTTCTGTAACATGGTGACGCTCTAAGTGACTGTTCTGGGAGAAAAATAGGTACCCAAGTGTCAGCATTTAGAGGTTCAAGAGTAAACATGGTTCAGAAACTGTATACATCTATTACATCAAGTCTCAGATCATGTACCTGAAAAACTGAAGTATTAATCTGAACTTTTTATATGCCTTTTTTGGTAAGGGTAACATTGAAAGATATACACATCTTTAGGTTCGCTTTGTACTGAACTGCATAGGTCAAATCATGCAGTCTAGACAGGGCTGGCCTTAGGGAAAATGGCACCCTGGGCCAACTTGTATTTTGGTGCCTCTGGCCCCTACTGCCTCCCCATTCATTCCCCCATTGTCCTGGCCCCCACTGCCTTCCTGGGCTCCCCATTGCCCCTGCTGCCTCCCCTCACAATGCCCTGAGCTCCTTTCTGCAGACTTGCACCCCAGGCCCACCCTGCTCCTTTTGGGGTGACCAGATAGCATGTATGGAAAAAAAAAGTCAGGACCAAGTGTGTGTGTGGGGGGGGTAATAAGTGCCTATATAAAAGAAAAATCCCCAAATATTGGGATTGTCCCTATAAAATCAGGGACATCTGGTCACCCTAGCTCCTTGCCTCTTGACCACAGCAGCTGGAGAGTGGTGGCTGCTGGTTAGGTGCCCAGGTCAGAAGGCAATGCCAACACCAGTGGCAACGCAGAAGTAAAGGTGGGACGGTATAATATTGCCACCCTTACTTCTGTGCTGCTGCTGGCAGCGCTGCCTTCAGAGCTGGGTGGTCGGAGAGCAGCAGCTGCTGACCAGCAGACCAGAGGTGCTGGGGCTATGAACTGCCCAGCCGAGAGGTGCTGGGGCTCAGCGGTAGCAAGCTCTGGAACAAATTAAGCACTGATGGTGCCCCTTTGACCACGGAGCCCAGGGCAGGCGCCCATGTTGCCCACCCGTAACGCCAGCCCTGGTCTAGACTATAACCTCCAGCATGATCTTTCCTTCCCTTATTCCAACAGACTGACAGTCCTCCTATTCCAGGACCTGTTGGAAGGAACTGTAGAGTAATGCCCTCAAGCATTAGTTTGATTCCCTTCTATCAGGACTGTCTTCATACAACTTGACACTTCTTTCACATGGCTGCACTTTGCCTCACTGAGTTTTTTGGTTTACTTGGGATACACCAATCATCTGCCTCTGTAGCCATTTGATAACGCTTAAAGGCAGACTTGTTGAACACAGGGAGCTTTTCTATTGATTCTGTTGAAAGAGCCTAAAAACAACAAAAAAACAAACACAGGAATTACTTATTCAACAATCTCTTTTAGGTCACCATTCCACGACAATAAGAGTTCTAAATATACCATCAAAAAAAAAAAAGCAATATAGATGTAACAAGTTTTAGAGACCTGAGCCACTGATACTACAGTTACACAGAAAACCACGTGCTTTGATTAATAGTCAGGTGAGCATTAGTCTTTTGCATCTGTAATAGGCCACAGCAGTGTGCTCTGTTGTGCTTATGTTTGCCATGGAGAGTTTGGACAGGAGAAAGATGTGCTGTCATTAAGTTTCAAGTCATGTTGTGGTCAGATTTTACAGGCCATGAACCTATTTGTGTTCTGCATGATATGACTTCTTTGGGGGTGATTTACAATCAAGATAATCCCGGATATAGCAGGGATATAGCCCAAAGAGGCGTTTGTATGTCTCACCCCATTTTACAGATATAATATGATTCTATGATGAAGAGACAGGTTGGGATGGTATTAATAAAAAGTTACTGTGAAGTGAAAAACACACACATACATATAAATATAAAACATATACACATACACACACCCCATTTTATAGCTTGTGCTTAGATACTTAAAATACAGTTAAGTTTTGTATTGCAGTCAACGCAAGTATCTCTCAGTAGTAGATGCAAAAAGATTGCTAAAAACCTTTGTTTTTATAGTTACCTGCAGAAACCTGTGTATGTAGTAGACTGGACCCTTATTTAACGAAGAATCTGACATAATTTGAAGTATTTATCTTACCCAGAATTCAGCATCTGTACAATAGTTGTTGAACAGATAAGTTACTGGTAACAACTATTTATATTTCCTTATAAGGCTGGACATCTCACTGCTGAAAACAATGATCAGTGAAGATTGAAGATCTGCTACTTGAATCTTTGTACTTTTGTGCCTCAATTCTAACCAGCACTCCTAGCCCATAAGTTTCTACTTAACAACTGTGGGGGGGGGGGTCAGGGGGAGAAGAGACCTCAAATACCAGTGTAAATTGAACCAGCTGAAAACTACTGCAATTTCTATTTACCCTACAAACTTGCCCTCAGCTCTGAAAATCAAGCTGAGTAATTTCTAGCTCACCAGCAAGAGAGAGTCTGCAGGCCAAGTTAGGCCTTCAGTCACTCTTACGTAGAACCGCACTTTAATGTCAATTAAGTGGGATAAGTGTACCTATCAGCAATCAGCAATATTACTTTCATGTAACAAAAGCACATACCTTCAGGTAGATAACAGCATCTGTTCCATAACCTGGTACAGAATATAGATTCAAGTCTCCTTGAAAGTATTTGGCATATAGACGAGAAATTGGCAAGCCATACCCAAAACCAGCCTAGAAATAAGTAAAGTACAATACATCAAAATGTCTTCCATTTCCAGAGAGCATGACGACTGTTCCAGGGAGACAGTTTAGGTCCCTAAACATCTCCATTACTGCAGAGCTTCTCTCCCTCCCCGCAAAAAAAATGTTAACGAGTCTCATTTAGAACACTGGAACTTTATGAAAAAAATTACTCATCCTCAATCATAAAACATGCTGAAAGATCTTTCAAGTCTTCAATTGGGGAATTATATATTTTACACCTCTCACTTTTACATTTTGTATTTAAGTTTCCCCAGCCATCCCTTCTCTTTTTAACCTGAATGAGGCAGAAGCAGAGAGATGGAAAGATGGCAAAGGAACTTGTGTTCTAAGCTTGTCCCCTAAAGGGCCCAAATTTGGGGTAGGAATGTTAAGAGTGCAAGTGAGGGAAGAGAACCAAGATACAGAATGGCTGGCTATGTAGCTTCAGAGAAAAAGTGAAGGGAACCCTTGCAATGGCCTCTACTCTGTTCCGCCTGGCAGCAAACTGTTGGCTCAGCTGTTGTCAACAAAACCCATCAGGATATTATTATGGGGAGGAATGAGGATAGGGAGCAGAGATCACTGAAATATTGCTCCTTCCTTCAAGCTGAGGCTCTTGAAAGGAGAGGGATTCTGGCATAGAGATGTCCACAGGTTGTTAGACAACCAACTTGTCTCAAGCATTGCTGGGAGAAGCTAACATTCTTAAAACAAACATAGCCCAATTTGAACAGGATTCCTAAAGGCTATTAACATAGGATTGGGGCACAAGAAGGGAGCAGAAGCCACTGAAAGACTGCCCCCTGTAACATGTAGTTGCTTTGTCCACCATTTTTGCACCAAATAGAGGTCATTCTTCACTTTAGATTTTATTTTATTATTTTTTCCTCCCTAATGTGCAAGAAGAGAGGGTTTTGGGTTTGTTTTTTTTTTAAATGGAAAGGGCATGAGACATTAAAAAGCTGCCTAAAGTGGAGATCAGAGATACTTTTAAAGGTACAAATGAAGAAAAATGCTGAAGCCTTAGAATGCCACTGGTCCCGTTCCAACAAAGCATGTATTTTTTATTGTGACGTTCAATTCGCCTGTGACTATCTTACAAAGCAATGAGACTGAGGCGATTCCAAGTACTTTACTCTATCTTGCAGTGTTCCTTTATAAAATTACTATAGATTTCAGATCTTACCAAAGGAGCATTACGAGAGTCATCCATCACTGGTCTCGGTGCTGTGGAATACATGTAGCTAAACAGGAGATTGATTTTCCTCAATGGAACACCACCTCCTGTGTCAGATATCTGATTAAAAAAATTAGTCAAATATAAGTCTGTTCTAGAAATAGCATTGAACATTAGCACCTGAACCCATCCACCAGTAACCCATCAGTTATTCCTGATCAGATACCACAAAAGCTTAGATTTCTGATAAATAATCTGTCTAATGTAATCTACAGCTGAAGACACTATAGTACAGTGGTCCCCAACCTTTTTGTGGCCAGTAGCACATTCGTGTTTTCAGAAGAGTGTGGCGGGCGCCAACAATTTTTCAAGGCTTATTTTGTATTTGTACATTAAATATTACGAAAAACATATTTAATGTACATAATATATGAATCCATAAGATAAAAAGGGTAATATATTTATTATTCTTACTTTAACATAGAACTCCGGGGCTGCAGGCTTCATTCTGTCCCCGGCAGGCGTGGGGCCGCGGTTTCTCTCTGGCTTAAGTCGCGGCCCCGTGCCTGCTGGGGACAGAGAACACCGGCGCCTGCAGCCCTGGAGAAGCCGGAGAGAAGCTGCAGCCCTGCACCTGCCAGGGACAGAGAACGCCAGTGCCCGCAGCCTGGAGTTCTCTGTTCCCAGCAGGCACGGGGCCGCGGTTTCTCTCCAGCTTAAGCCGCGGCCCTGTGCCTGCCGGGGACCAAGAACACCGGCGCCCGCATCCTGCGGCCCAGAGTTCTGTCCCCGGCAGGCATAGGGCTGCGGCTTCTATCCCCTGCTGGGCACTAGGCAGGGGCACATAAATGCCCTGGTGGGCGCCATGGCACCCACGGGCACCGCGTTGGGGACCACTGCTATAGTAGATATTAACTTTGTCCTACAGTTAGAAAATCTTGCTGACTTATATTGCTATTTGTTGTGGAATATTCAGTCTTTATTTCATTTATGGGCTATTGCAGTCAAGTAATAATAGATTACCTTAATTGTCAGGTCTTCATTTCCTAGAACGACAGTCACTTTAACTGGAGAAAGGGAAGAATTGTTCTCCTGATGTTCAACTGTTGCCCTCATGGCATTCTATGGAAATTAAGGTAATCACCATCATCAGAAGAGTTTGGCTCAATTAACTGTACGTTACTATTGCAGCACCACAGATAGTACATTCTGGTGTGGTTCTGTCCTCCCTCCACCTCCCTCTTCCAAGTGCATACCAGGTCTTTGTTAGAAAGAGCTGACTACATTCTCCCCCCCCCCCACTCCCCAATTGATTGGTCTTTGGGGAACGTTCTTAGCAATTTAGTATAGTGGGACTGAAGGAAAAACTTGCAACTGAAGTGACTCCCAAAGATATTTTATTTGGGGTTGAATTATTGGAAAGGGCACTTCAATATACATATCAGAAATTAAGCTGTACCTGCCCAACATGAAGATTAGACGTTATAAATTTAAAAAGGAAAGCTGTAGTCAGATTCTAAGAGAACATGCCCAGGTCACTGTGGAGTCCTGGGTGCTTTACCTCAAACAAGCCACACAGCACCTCTTCAATCCCATTACCTCTTGGTCTATTTTTGTTGCCACCACATTCTCTTTTCTTTCAAGAGCACACATACACTATATTCCCTACCTCACAAATATTGGGATTTTATTTATTCCTCACCAATCTTGTATTTGACATTAACTAACATGTTTAGACAGGGATGCATGCTCCTTTGATGTTTCCCATTCCTCTCTCTCTGCATATCCTTCTGTGCATCACAAGTTTGACAGATACCATAAGGCCCTTCTTTCTTCACTGACAGAAAGGACTCCGGAATACATAAGACTAAGCTCAATAAAGGGAAGAATATCCCCCTCCACCACACAACCCCCCCTTTTCCAACACTCCACTACATCTGAATCCCAAGTCATTCCTATCTGCTGCCACCTACCATTCCTCTAGTTACCAGAGCTATAGTTCCTCTATGGGCTGTATCTCCCTCATGATCTTAGGCAAGACAAAACTAAAAACAGAAGTGGTTAAAGACTGAAATACATTAGTTCACGCTCACAGAACTGGGCAATGGCATGCTCATAACAGAAATGTGGGTTTACAAACCTTGAAGAGCTCAAACAGTATATGGAAGAGGTGGGAAGGAACATAAACAATGTGAATGGGTTGTCCTGGCACTCTTCCTAGAGGGGGGAAAAAAGAAACATTTCCCCCATTTTAAGGCTTTTCTTGTGTTGCTTTTGCTTCCCAAATCAGTTCTACTATAAGCAACTGATGTCATGCTATAGTAAATAAGGAAATGAGTGGAAGAGTTTTATCCCCGCCCCAGAGCACATCATATACAATGTATTATTTCATGAACACCACTGAGTTGTTTTCAAGTGACTTTGCACATCATTCAGTTTTTAGCATTCCTATGGAGTGGGCAAGAATTAATCGCCCAGAATCAGACACACGCAGAGAGTGTGGATGAAAACTCAGCAGTTCCTGGATTCTAGTCCTGCATCCACTTTCTAAGTGTAAAGAGAGCTTTATTCCTTGCCATCATATGCCAGTGCTTGTGCTTTTTAATATAGGGGCAGGTCAAGTATGTTCTCTGCAGGATTTGCAAGAACCACACCTCAAAATAGAATGTTCATATTTGAGAGTCAGAAAGCCAATGAGAACCAAAATGCAGAGATCAGTTGTTGAAATCCAACAACTGATGTGAAAAAGGCAACTTGGAAGAGCTTGAAGTGGAAGGGAGCAAACATGAGATTAGGCAACTGGTAAACAAGCTTCAAGAGGAAGCCATGTACCGACTACTCTGACAAAAGCATTAAGGAGAGATTGAGTGAAAGGGTCTCCTTCTAAGAGCTAGAGAAGTCAATTAGGCTATTGATAAAGAAGTCTGCAAATAAGAGATTAAGCCATTATCTTACCATTCACTTGAATAAGACTTAATTCTGGAGAAGCTAAGTAATACTGGTCACAGAGTCTCCGGGAACTTTCAAAAGCATCTGCAATATTTTTTAAAATTTTACAAAAGTAAGTGTATGCAGTAGTAAAGCAAAACGATGTTATAATATAGCAATTTATTTTCTTTGGCAACATATCACTTCATACTACATTCATATCTGTTATGTTGTAAATGTAAACATGCATGTTTTTAACATTAATATTTATAATAGATATGCATCATGTGATGAATGTAGTAAGAATTAAGACTAAATATGCAAGTTTAGCAGCATTGCTAGGTTTTACAGCATAATTTGAGAGTTTTGTAGAACAGATGCCTAGAGAGTGAAAGAAGTTTGCCACCACACAGAGCTGGTGTTGATTTGCCATGGACTGCTCCCACCTTATCTACCACTCTAATACTTGATCAATTAGGTCTTAAATTACTTCTAGATGGATTCTTCTGCTATTTTGCACCCTCTTTAAAACCAGGAGATCAACTAGTCTATAGCTGATATAACTGTCAGGCACTTAAAATAAGTCATTTTCAGCACCCCACATAAGTATATCTTTTGTCTGCATGTCAAACTACTTGCAAACAGTTAGTGCTAACCATGAAGAGAGAGCCTATTGATTTAACAGTGTACATACCATTCACCACTCCCACCACATCACAGCATGGATCAATGCTCCCAATGTGCTGTTGGTGACCCGAGTTGGTATTGTCATCAAAAAGAAGTGCTGTTTAAGATAAACCAATATTACATTTCATTTCAGGTAAGCAACAAAATTATGAAAAAAGTCAGTTCAGATTCATGTACTCTGATCAGGAAAAGATTCCTTTTTTTTTTTTTTTTTTTTGCAAGTAATAATTTGAGATACTGGAGATTTTTTTTCCCCAAGCCTTCCTCCCCCAACCCCCCCCCAAAAAAAATCCAGTGGGAAAAATAGTCTAGATTTTCAAGAGTCAAGGATAGGGAGGGTTTGGTGCCCAGAGAACTACTGCTTATTTCAAAGACACAAACTATACTGATTTTTTTTTTTTACTGGTGGATCAACATCTGAAACAGGGGTTCTCACAACAAATTTTTTGATAGTCTCAGTGCGGCCACCAACTCTTGCTGGTGGCCACTTTGACAATTTTTCGTAAAATAATTAATTAACTTGGGGGGGAAGGGGAGAAATAAATATGCACGTATACATGTCCAAATCATTTTAATTTATTTATGTAAAGGTTTTCTTTACAGCCTCAATAATAATGTACAGTTGTCTCTATTCTTTACTGGACCTAAACAGAATAGAAACACAAATAAAGGTGCTTTGCACATTCTTGTCTTTGTTATTTCTATTGCTTATTGGTTGCCTTTAAAAGAGACTTGCTAGCTAGTAAGTCTGCTGCTGTGAAAAGTAATTGAATGTTTGTTAATATCAATTTTCACAGCAGACTTACCCAGCCCTGGCAAGCCAGGGAACATATTGAGCCCTGGATGGGGAGATGGAAAGGGAAACAGTGGGGACCAGTGGGGATAGATGGGGGGCCAAGGAGGCAGTGGGGTGGTAAGCCAAGGGCTGGCACTCACAGCTGGGGTCCAGGGCTGGAACCTGAAGCCCAGTGACAGGAGGCTGCCACCGCCACCCCAGGGTGGAAGTCTGAGTGTCACCACTCCTGGGAAGGTGGGGAACTCAGTAGCTGCCTGCTCATCTGGCATTTGTGGCTCCAGAGTGGGGCAGGACCCAAGTTTAGCTGGTGGCCCTGGCGCAGGGGCCACTGCTCTGCTCCCCACCCCCAGTTACTGCCCAGGAGGTTGTGGCCACAAGAAAAGCCCATAGTGGCCACATGAGAGAAATGCTGAAAAGTTTATTCATAGGTGAGGATATCACTAGATTTCCACACAAGCCTTTTCATTAGTTTAGAGTTAACATTGAAGTTTCAAATTAAGATAACTTATATAAATATTCTGGTATTCTTGTAGCTCATATCTGCAGTTAAAAAATACTAAAACACTAGTGACATATGAAGTCACCTGAGACACTCCTCTAACAGTCATAAGAAACTTTTACTTTAACATGTTCCACAACATGTACAACACTTTTCCCTTGAGAAAATGTAAAGACTTACTGTGTTGGTTTATTAGCATCCGGATGGATATACGATTCATGTAAAATCGATCCAAGAAGTATTGAATATTTTGATTGGTGACTAGGTCCACTCTAAAGGTGTCTTGGTATTCAATTACTCCTTGCGCCATTATAGGAACAACATCATGGTGTCTATTTCGGACTATAACAAGTGTATCTATAAAGCTAGATAATCACAAGACACATTCAGATAAATATTAAGACTGCACGTGGGTAAGTTTCAAACAAGAAATTCTCTGTAGAGAGAATTTGTAGGGTGCAAAGAAACCCTAATTTAGTCAAAGTGCTTATATAAAAAAAAATTATAACAAGTGCAATTGTGTTTTAAAGGCAACCTCACAGCATAACCCTCAAAGGAAGGACCTCATCACTAACCTAAACAGAAAATCTCACTTTCCAAATACAGGGCCTGATTCACCAATGCATTACTTCAGTTTTACATCAGAATAACTGGATGGTGAATCAGGCTCATAAAAAGTCAGTTCTCTCTGATGATTTTCACTTTGAAGGGCTTGTTTACACAAGCGACACAGCTGTGCCACTGCGGCACTTCAGTGTAGATACTACCTATGCTGATGGGAGGGATTCTCCTATAGCGTAGGTAATCCACCTCCCTGGGAAGCCGTAGCTAGGTTGATGGAAGAATTCTACACCAAGTGTTAGGGTTAGTATACCTATGTTTCTCTGGACATGGATTTTTCACACTTTGAGAGATCTAGCTATACCGATGTAAATTCCTAGTGTAGACCAGGCCAAAGTCATTCTTTTCCCAGGGGCAGATAAATAAACTTCTGGCTAAGGTCGAGCGGCAAGCGAAATTGATTGACTTTGCCAAAAGCACTTACAATCCACATGCAAACACTCTCTCTCTCTCTCCACCTGTCTAAGGTTTTCCCATGTCTAGCCACTTCCTATGTCTTAATCATATACACAATATTTTCTTTTGAGGGGGCTTTTTGGCCTGTAGGTGAAATGAAAGAATACACTGGAATATTAGTAATATCAAATGTCTAGGTCTATTTGTTCATCAGAACCTGAGTTGAATTAAAACCAAACCAAACCAAAATCAGCACTCCAACCTGCAATAGAACTTAAACAAAAATACTCTGGGACATCCGATTTCAGTTAAAGTTTTTTCCCCCTCTCATACAAGTTAAAAATATTATTATACTTGTTGGCCCTGAAAACAAGATCTGTTAAGATATCAAAATTTGTCAGCTTTATTGCATTGGCTTGGTCAGTTTCAACATGTCACATTCATTTAAAAAACTGCTGTAAGCCAATGTATTGCAACATGGTTAGCACTTAATATACCTTGTACTGAAACAAGTCCAGTCTCTAGGTCTTTCAGCTATGCTGGTAACCCAGCATAGTCAGTCATTGTAAGCTGAATGTGTTACAGAAAGGAAGATGAAAAATGAAATGCTTACTCAGATAAAACCCTGTGGTCCTCTGGGTTTTTTTGATGGAACTCAACTAGCTCCATTAGACTCTGAATGTACCTAGAAAAACATTGTCCACAAACAAACAAAAAAAAATCAAAAGGCTGCTTATTTAACTGTTTGTTAAAAATGTTAAAGTAGCAGAAAAAGTTCTCCTCCCCAAAAAATTACAATTGAACAAGTTAATAAGTTGCCATAGCTCTAAGATTCTACTCAAAATTAACTTTTGCATAGTTCCATGCTTATAGTCAACCCTCCCCACCCTGATGCCAGCCAGCCATACAAACTACATAAAATCTGAAAGTGAAGCAGTGTTTGTTTTGGCTCATCCACTGCCTACAGTAAGATTATGCAGGCTAAATTTCACAGTGTCAAAGAGTGGAATTAAATATCTGCAACTGAAAGTCTGTTAATAATTTTGTTGATGTGAGAGCCAGAATAGGATCCACTTCACTCTCCTATTGTTGTGCTAATTCTAGAGAGCTGAAAGAATTCAAAAAACCAACTTATTTTTGTCAAAGAGACTTGATTAGTTTGATTGTGTAGTCAAGTCATTTGATTAAAAAAGTGCCAGTTTGAACATTTTACAAGTTCATAATATCATTTTATTATTATTACTTGTAATATTTTTCACTACTGTCTGGTTTGTACACCAAGGCATTAGTAATGACAGATTTTCTTGGCTTTATTTAAGTTAAACACAGGAATAGTGGTTGAACAGTCTAAAATCTTCCACACTGTATTTTGTCTCAATGCTCCCTTTGACAAACTGGTACCAAAAAAAGAGCTAGCAAAAGGACCTAGAGACTTACTATATATTACCTTAGGCTACTTTAATGTAGAAATATGCAGGTGGTCAGGATTTCATTTATTGTGCTTAAGAGTCTACATGTTATTAAAGACATCTTGTGCAGTGTTGTAAAAACAAGTTATGGCTGTTTACAATTCTGTTGATAAGAATGGGACTGTGTTTTCCAGGATGTTTAAGAGATTATACAGATTCATGAATGAGTAAAGTCATATCTGAAGTTCCTTTCATCTTACTTCATTGCCCTCTAACCATATACTTTGCTATTGTCTTCTCTTACTCCAAGGATATCTAGTATAGAGTTGTCACCTCTATCATATTCTGTACTGAGCACTTAAACAAAATCCTTTGCACTTACCAGCTTTTTACCATCTGTACTGATGGAGTGCTCAGTAACTGATCAGGAAGCAGGTCAATTTCTCTCAGGATATTTGCTAGCCTCACAGAAAGTTCTTGCCTCAAAAATGCAAAAGAGGTTCTTTCACATCCATTACTTGAACCTATAAAATAAGAACAGTTAAGTATTTTTTAAAATGTATTTACAAGTGTGAGCAGGTTTCTTTTAGACTTCCTCAAATCCCAGCATTACATTATTACAAGAGCATAAATATGTAACAACCTAAGAAGGATGCTATATTAGCTATTTCTTCTGCACATATACCAACAACTCTTTACTCTAGATGTTTTCTAGATGACTGCAGTGGATACCTATTTCAGCAAGAAACAGACATCTGTAGAATGACATCTAGTTAAAGACACATTTTGCATTTCAAGTTCAAGCAAGGGGATTCCCTCTTCATTACCTATGGGAGCCAAGGTAGCCTACATAAACAGTGTACTCTTACAGGTGGTCTGCCAACTACTCCCCCCCGGTAAATCTGAACACATCACTGGAATGTGATTTATCACCTTTAGTAGCTTTGAAAATCAGATCTGGAGAACAAGGCATTCGTATTGTGACTGGTACATAAAAATCACACTTGTTCTGTTCACATGCACTACAGTTTAACACATACAAACGGTTGAGCTATTTAAGGTGATCCCCATCAACAATATTAAGGTACAAGATACATTTCTGCATATTTTGGGATTCAACGTTAATTGACACAGCTTCACTGCACACTTGCCAGCAGCTCAGGCTTCCGGTTACTACCCCAGTCAGCCGGAGAACAGCACCTCGGAGGGAGCAGCACTCCCGTGGCGTCGGGCAAGGTCAGCAGCAAGACATACGATCAAATTCCTGATCTGAGACTCATTCATTCGTTGTACTAACGGATTTGCACAGCGGTAAATAGCTGCTGCCAAACTGCTCGGCTTTGCTGACTTCCAACCTTGTGGAGCAGCCGGGGGGGGTCCAGCCCCCCCCCCGCTGTTTATAATGGGAACATCTCGGATGCTCGCTACGAGAGCGGCGTCCCAGACCCACGGCAGAGGAGCGCGGCCCCCCCCGCAATCCCTAGCCAGGGTCTGGGGCACAGGCGGGGCAGGGGCTTCCAGAAGCCCCGCGGCTCTAGACCGGGGACGGGGGCACCTGAGCCTGACACAGCCCAGGAAGGAGCCGGCCGGTGGCAGCGCGCTGGAGCCAGTCACGGGCCAGGGTCCCCGCCGGCCGCGCAGAGTCTGAGGCGGGCAGGAGAGCTGCCCCCGCCCGCGCGCGCTCCCCGGCCCGTACCGAAGTCCAGGAACTGTTGGATGGAGAGCGGGGAGGGCGAGTAGCGGGAGAAGCGCTCCACCTCGCGCGGCGCGCGCCCGCTGACCCCGCCCGCCGCCAGAGGGGCGGCGCTGCGCAGGGCGATCCGCGCGGCTCTCATCGCCGCGCGCGGCAGGTGCGGTGATGGGACTGGCTCTCGGGTACTCGCTCGCGCCGCTCTAGCTCTTCGACTCCTGAAGCTGCCTCTCACGTGCGGCGCTATTTACCGCCCACAGACCGACCTCCCGCGGGGCGGGGCCACGGCAGGGGGCGGGGCTCCAGACAAACCGCGCCCAGCAGAACCTTCCGTGGGCCGGGACGAGACAGGCCAAGCATTCTGGCCAGTACCATTGTCCGGCAGCGTAGGGGTGTGTGTGCTATCCTTCACCCCAAGAGAGCCCAGCGGGCGCCGCGGAGAGCGTCCAGGGAAGAAGGAACAGGGGTGGCGGGGGCGGCTTGCAGGGGGGCGTAGGGGCGTGGCCGCTTCTCTGCCTAGATGCCGCTCCAGTGTGCTTGTTTACGAGGCAAATCAATGTGAAACCCCCTCCTTCCTCCCGCGGAGTGAGTCCTTCCAGGGACCCAGCTCGCCGCTCGCCTCATTGGTTGTTCCGACCGAGCTTGGCCTTCTAGAGCGAGCCAATCCGCGGAGCTAGACCCACGCCCGTCTTGGGGCCCGCCGCGGAGTAAACAGCTCGACTCCGCCCCCATTCCCGAGGGCGGGGCCGGAGCTGCTCTTCGTAGAATTCTGAGAACGGGGGCGGGGCCAGGCATGGGGAGGAATCGCCGCCAGCTGGTGCCGGGCTGGGCACTGCTGTGCTCCTGCTCAGGGTGTCACCTGGTTCTTAGGCCGGGTGTTTACACGGGGCGCAGCACAACGGGGTGCTGCTGACCCCTGCCTGGGGTTCCCGGGGCGCTGCTGCAATGCAATCACAATAATAGCAAACTTAGCATTAACATTGATGGCCCGGTGCCTCCACCCCCTGAAGCCGGAGTGGGGCCACCTCTCCCCATTTTCTTGTGTCTCACGCTATTTTCTGCTGTTTTTCTTCCAGCCCAGAGCCCCTGGGTGTTCATTTAGAAACAGTTATTAGCCATCGTGGCTCTAGGAAACGTGACTCCTAAAGGCTCACATGAATGATGTCAAAGAAAAGACCCCAAACTATTAGTTCTCTTTTAATCTTGCAATTTGTGAACACTTGGGATTGGTGATGCTAATATAAATGGCAGCCTTTGACCCAAAGCAATTACAGTCTAAAAAACCAAAATGTAGGAGGGGAGAAAAAGGCACCAAAAATAACAGGATGCTACCCCACAGACTAACTGGGTGTGCAATTCTCAACCAATTGTTAGCTGTAAATTCCACTTGCCACCTGCATAACCAGTCTTATTTGGCAGCTTTCTGTATGAGGCTGTTTTCTATACTGCTAAATCCAAGAAGCTGAGGCTATTGCAGATTAAGGAAGAAGCAGTTGCTTTATAGGGCCTGGTTTGCCTCCTTTTGTAGCTAATTTAAGGTTCCAGCTGTCCTGCTAATGCTGTGGGTATGGGACTAACTTGGACTAGGAGGCTGATGAGGTTTTTAATTTCTCCTTTTGTGTTGGGCTGTAATTGTGATGTAGTACTGGGGATGGATATTAACACAGAGGAGATAGGACTTGTGCAAAGAACATCCTGAAGTGCACTCAGTGTTTCCGACAATGACTGAGAATGGGATTTGGAGCTTTTCACCTCCAGGGTGCTTAGGCGGCATCCTGGGTTGATAATGACCAAAGCCCAGATCCACAAAGTATTTAGGCTCCTAACTTCCATTGATTGCAGTGGAAGCTAGGATCCTAAATGTCTTTGTAGATCTGGGCCCAACTGTCTAAAGACAATTGTTTGACCCTCTGGTAGTTTGGTTCCTAGTGGCCTTCACCTTGTGATCCTTGTTTGTTGTCTCAAGAGAGAGGCTAGGGAATGATGGACTGAGCGACCACCTTCAGCTGGTCCCCTCTGGTCACACTTAGGGCTGGGAGAAGTGTTCTACCTGCTTTGTGGAGAGACGACTTCAGTCTCCAGTACTATTTGGCATTTTCACAAGCCCTGAAGTCACTTGAATAAAAGCAAAGGAAAAAAAGACTGCACAATGAACAAGGAGTGCAATTGAAATGTGGTGCTAATAATTCCAGCCAGGGTGACATCCTAAAGGTTGGTCATTAACAGAAGGCCCAAATTCCACTAAAAGCTATGCTATAAAGGGATATAATCTCCATCCACCTGTATAACTCTAATCAATATTATTTATATTTTCATATGGAAAGGAGGATAGGGCCCTTAACCAAACTGTTTGAAAATATAGTTACAGATAGAACAAAACACTCTGTACTTAGATTTCTTCTGATGCTTTATCCCAACATTTTCTCTTCCTGGGTCTTATTTCTTTTATCCCTTTTTATTCTTCCATGTGCATTACACTTGCAATTTGCTTGTTTTACCTCTCTGTATGCCCCTCTCCTACTCTGCCCTTGCTGCACTCACTCTACCAAACAGAAGTGAAATTCTATCACAGAAGTAGCAGTGTGGAAATTATATAGCACAAACAAGGACATTTAACAGGACTGGTTTAATCTTCAATTAAAAATAAATTAAAGTCTAATGCTCTTGCCAGCAGACTGTATTTTAATTGAAAGTTGTTTGAGTTTCATTTCATTTAAATGTTATTTAATCCACCTGCCAGGCATGGATAGCTGTCATGCAGACGATAAAAAACAAAGCATCTCAGATTAGGAAGCACTTAAAAAAATATGTCCCTGCTGATTGTAGTGATCAGTTGAGAACATGGAAAGGTCCTCAAGAGTGACCACTTTCAAAATCAAGTTTTGAGCTTACAACCTGGTTAACAGGGCTGGCATTAGACTTGCTGGGGCCCAGGGCAGAAACTAAGGAATGGGCCCCCACCCTGCCTCCCTTATCTGTTTACACACTGGATTTCTGCAGTGTTTCTGAAGCCAAAGCCCAAGACCCTCCATGCGGGGCTGAAGCCCAAACCCCCCTGTGGCATAGGGCCTCGTGCAATTTCCCTGCTTGGTGCCCCCTAATGTCAGCTCTGCTTGTTAATGAGTTCATATATGGTGGGAAGTTTCCCTGTCTGAATTCTCTAGCTCTAATCCCCCTACAAATGGCATTTTTATAATTTGCCTGGCTGCTCTCATTGCTTAATACAAATACCATCTATATCCTTAAAGAGTAGTCTCTTATTACACACTGAGTTCTAAATAGGAAAAACCTACAGAGTGTAGCCCCTTTTGTTCATATTTTTATCATCACTCAAATGCATTTTGTACTCCATTAATTTTCACTGCATTCCACTGACCGTTAAGCAGTGAGTGGGTGAACAAAAGTCTTATGGGTTCTATTTTACTCTTGGTATACTGGTACAGCATAATTGTTGAAGGGAGAATATCAAGAGTGCTGCCCTCCCGCAACTAATAAAGGGTAAAGGCCCCAGGAACACAAAGATCTAGATGTTTTTCTAAACCAAAAGGCAAACTTCTGTAATAGGCTACTGTGAGTACCAGTTACCCACAAGTATAATCCAACAATGAAAAGAGCTTTATTATTCCAATAATTGCTTCTGGAAAAAAATATATTCTCTTTAATATTGCAACATTATCTGTTTATTTTTTACTAACTGTAAGTATGACTGTTCATAAATGGGGACATTACAGCATGTGTTGAGTAATGTAATTTTGTGTTCTTGTGACCATTACTGGTGGCATTGTCTGGTAGAAATTGTTAGGGATATTCTGAATATTTATGGTGACCAGATGTCCCATTTTTAAAGGGACAGTCCCGTTTTTTGGGACTTTTTCTTATATAGGCGCCTATTAACCCCCACCCCCTGTCCCGTTTTTTCACAGTTGCTATCTGGTCATCCTGTGAATATTGGACTATCAATTAATTAGTACCCATGAACCTAGGAATTTGGCTGGATTCATTGTCAATCAAATCACATCTGGAGGAAAAGAATGGATGGCAGATACTTAAAATGGAACCCACTTTAAGTATGACTCGGCAACTTCTCATAACCACAGTGTTGTTTGTTCCTGCTTTGGCTCCCTACTTACTCTCTTCCTTTGTCCCCCTTCTGACTCCAGCACTACATGGCCCACCAGTGCCTGTCCACCATCCATAATATTGGAAAACTGCACAATATCAGATTCTAAACACTGGGATTCATCACATCTATTCATTGTCAATATTTCAATTTTCTCTTCTGAATAGAATTGCCAACTTTTTAATATTTAAAAATGGATACTCCTGCAGGAGTGCCAGAACCTCCCCTGCCTCACCCCTGCCCCATCTCTTCCCCCTGAGGTCCTGCTCCATCTGTTCCCCCGAGGCCCTGCCCCGTTCGCTCCTCTTTCACCTTCCCCCAGTTGCTCACTGATTTTCCCTTCTCCCCTACTCCCTGTGTAGGTCGGGAGGGACTTGCCTGCAGAGCCAGGTGTGGGAGCTGCAGCCACCCAATGCAAATAGGAGGTGGCCCTGGCTGAGTAGGGGCTGGCACAGGTGATGACTTGGTGCCTACCTGCCTCTCCTGCCTGCAGTAACCAGACTTTGGGTATCTGGTCAGTAGATCTGACCAGACACCATCCCAGGTCCCCTTTTCGACTGGACTTCCCGGTCAAAACCAGACACCTGGCCACCCTACTTCTGAAACATTACTGCATCCCTGCTCCAAGTGGGTGTTGTGAAAGGAAGCCATAAGGCTTTCAATTGTTCAGTCACAGTAGTGTTTTCTTGGGTTTCCTCATGGCGTTCTTAGCTTTGCTTCAGTTTTATTCTTTAACACAACATTGAAAATCCCTTTGCTCTTTATCATAACACAGTAAAAAGCACTTCTTGCTCTCCTGCATCAATCCCTGTCATAAATAAGGATAGTCCCTTTCTATAAGGATACCAGGAAGTCCTGAATCTAAGTAGAAGGAATGGCCTTATGTCTAAAGCACAGGATTAGGAGTCAGGAGAGGAGAGTTCTATTTGTGACTCTCTCAGACTTCTTGTGCAAATACAGGCAAGTCAGTTAATCTCTGAGACACTGTTTCTATTTGTGAAATTGACATAATGCCTACCTTACCACTGTAACAAGAGACTTAATTTCGGAATGTTTTTGAAGCACTTTGATATTCTCTGATAGAACGCAAAATAGAAGTAGAAAGTATTATTAATGAGGGACATATCTTTCTACTCTCTTCTTTCTGTCTCCTCATAAAGTTAAAGTACTGACGTACAATGGCAAGAACTTTGTCAGGTTGCTGAGATAGTCCACAGTTCAGCTAAATTAAGTTTAGTAGGCGAAAGGTTGCATGGAGCTACATACAAAGACTTTCCATTGCTCCTTTGACAGTGCATTTGAATGAAGTTTAGTAGGGGAAAGGTCACAAATAACTGCATTAGATATTGCACAACCTCCTCCTCACTCCTCATATTTCGCAGAAGTCAGAGTACAGTAGCTGGATCATTTTACTGCTGCATGAATACACGAGACGGCAAGCCAGATGGAAAAAATCTGTCTAGTGCTATAATAATCTTTCAGTAATGTAGATACCAGCTGTCCAGTCATAAACAGGAGACTCCCTTTCTTTTGCTTCCCTGCCCCCAGTATTCTGATCTAATGTTTTGTGTCTCCTGTTTTTAACTCCTTTAAAATTACATTTAAAAACAGTGAAAGCGATGGACAATGAATGACTGCATTTAAAATGTTTCTAGATCTTTTGATAAGGGTAGCCAGACATCAGGTAAGCTATAAACATCTCAAGGTGGGTGTTGGAGATAATGGGAGGAGAGGATAAACTACAAGGCTTTTATCAATGCTCTTGAAGAAAAAACATAGGAACCCAACTGTGAAAGAAAGGTGCCTTCAACAAATATACCTTGAGGAAGAGCCTGTCACTAGAGGGTGGATCTTCAGCTTGGGAGACTGTTTACTGTGCATAGGACAGTCATCTTCAGCCTCAGAAGTTCCACTGTGATCAAGAATGCTGCTGTAGAGAAAACAGAGGTGATGTGTGATGAGATCAACCTAAAGCAGCCTGGAGGGAAGAAGATTTTTTTCACCAGACTCAGCTAGCTGTCGCAGAACTGCTGAGGTAGCCTAGCTGAGGCAGAGGAAACAAAGAAAGAGCAGGATCAGCAGTGTACGAGCAGTGAGGCCAAGGGAAGCAACCGTGTAGCATAGTTTTCTTTGTCAAGTAATTACACACGTCCATCCCACTGTAGTGTATGCATGCCTCATGCACCATTGTCAAAGAACTGTTTCCCTCAGTAATACCTGTCAGAATGGCTCAAGTGCCATGTGGGAGGAGACACTGGACTGATGACAAGGGACAACTAAGGAATAACAGGTTTGGAGGAAGTTGGCAAGGAGGTCTCGTAACTTTGTGGGGCCACGGATAGGGTGTGTATATATGAAAAGGTGTGTGGAAAAGTGCAGCCAGAACCTCAACAGGAGGAGCTGGAATAGAGGCTGCAACCTGGCACATTCCATATAAGGGTGCGCCAGGGTCTCCCTCATGCTACAAAATGGACAGGCGATGGGGATGAGGGTGAACCGCACCAGGTACATGCCCCACGGCTCCATGATATCCCCAGCATGTCTCCAGGCCAGTTGTCAGAGCTGCGTGAACCCTCCACCTGCCTGTGGTGTGGGGGGGCTTGCTGAGAGCAGCCACGCCCTGTGTCTTCACCCACCACGGCCCCCCATCCAGGACAGGTGGAGGGTCTGCTGCTGCCCGTGTGTACCTCACCTCAAAAAAGATATTCTAGCACTAGAAAAGGTTCAGAAAAGAGCAACTAAAATGATTAGGGGTTTAGAGAGGGTCCCATATGAGGAAAGATTAAAGAGGCTAGGGCTCTTCAGTTTGGAAAAGAGGAGACTAAGGGGGGATATGATAGAGGTATATAAAATCATGAGTGATGTTGAGAAAGTGGATAAGGAAAAGTTATTTACTTATTCCCATAATACAAGAACTAGGGGTCACCAAATGAAATTAATAGGCAGCAGGTTTAAAACAAATAAAAGGAAGTTCTTCTTCACGCAGCGCACAGTCAACTTGTGGAACTCCTTACCTGAGGAGGTTGTGAAGGCTAGGACTATAACAATGTTTAAAAGGGGACTGGATAAATTCATGGTGGCTAAGTCCATAAATGGCTATTAGCCAGGATGGGTAAGAATGGTGTCCCTAGCCTCTGTTCGTCAGAGGATGGAGATGGATGGCAGGAGAGAGATCACTTGATCATTGCCTGTTAGGTTCACTCCCTCAGGAGCACCTGGCATTGGCCACTGTCGGTGGACAGATACTGGGCTAGATGGACCTTTGGTCTGACCCGGTACGGCCTTTCTTATGTTCTTATGTGGCTCTTACCATGGCTGGACTGCGGCTCTGAAGTGCCCCACTGCCTCAGCCAGAGCTGGATTGGGGAGAGGCGCATGGGCAGCTGTGGTGAGCTGGCGCAGAGTCGCAGACCCTCCACCTCCACCTGCTCTGGGCTGGGCTGGACAGGGGCCAGGCTTGCCACCCCAAGCCTAGGTTTCACCTGCCACCCATGGGGTTGCACTGATCATAACCTCCAGTTCAACAGCCAGTTTCCCCATTGGATCTCAGCCTTGGGCTAACTATGTGAATGGGCCCCCCCCTTGAACCTGTCACATCTTGCTTCCTACCCCACCTCTCTAAGAAAGTGGTGTTTCTGGCTATAGTAACCTCAGCAAGGAGAGTGGATGAACGAGAGCCTTGGTCTCAGCATCTCTTTACATGGTTTTCCATAAGGATAAAATTTACCTATATCCACAGCCAAAATTCTTGACAAAGGTGGTCTCCAATTTCCATATAAACCCAACAATTCATTTGCCAATGTCTTCTCAAAGCCTCACTTGCACACAGAAGCGCGAAAGCTTAATTCGATGGATATGAGGAGAGCATTGGCCTTCTACATTGACCTCAGACCATTTTGATTCCCACACAGTTACTTGTTGCAGTTGTGTACAGGGTAAAGGGCATACCGGTTTCCACTCAGAGGATTTCCTCTTGCATGTGGTTGTGCTATCGCTGAGCTAATGTTATGCCATCCCCAAGAGTATTAACTCATTCACCTAGAGTGCAAGTGTGTCAGCAGCTTTCCTAGAGCACGTTGCTATTCAAGACATTTGTAAGGCAAGAACTTGGTCATCAGTTCACACTTTTGATGCTCATTATGCAATTTCTAGTCAGTCCAGGAATGATGCCAGTTTTTAATGGATTGTTCTTCAATTACTGTTCTGGGCCCACCTCCACATTAATCTGTTCATGAATCACCTACAGTGGAATGAACATGTGCAGTCACTTGAAGAAAAAAAATGGTTTCCTACCTTTCCATAACTGTTGTTCTTTGAGATGTGTTGCACATGTCCATTCCATGACCTGCCCTCCTTCCCCCTCTATCAGAGTGGGAGACGGAATTGAAGTGGGGAGGGCAGGGACCCTCTTATACTGGTACGCGCAGCAACTGAGGGTGCTCAAACCACCCTGATGGGTACCGCTGAGGAAAAAAGTTCTCCAATAACGGTGCACAAGGCACACACACCCCTACAGAGGAATGGAAATGTGCAACACATCTTGAAGAACAACAGTTACGAAAAGGCAGGTAACTGGTTTTTGTGTACAAGAGCTTCCATTACTCTGTACAACATTGCTGTGAAGATTGGTACTCGAGAGATGCTGTTCAGGGCCAAACTATGCTTCAGCAGTGGCAGAGTTAGGGCATATTTTTCTGGAGGAATTTGGGAAGGGAGGTAGTAAACCAGGATTTGTTTTGGACCATGTCAATGGGTGGCTGTCTCCCACCTCCTGTCTCCCCACAGCCGGGGTGGTTCTGTAGCAGCCTGCCTCAGTTTCCTCCTTGAAGGAACTTCTTGAATAACTCCAGACAGGTTTTTTTGTTCAATATTGCCCCCTTTTCCCAGTGTTTAATTGTATCAATATAAGACCAAACAAAACTCAGCCCTGGGACTTTTCTTCTCTCCCCCAGAATCTGCTCTCAGCCCTATCTGACTGGAGTCTTTTCTCACTCTTATGGAATGTACTCTCCCTGCCAGTCAGCCTTCTTCAGCTCTCTGGCTCTAGCTTTTAGGTCCAAACCCACCCCTTAGGCAAGGGTCTCCTGCAAGAGCTCTTCCACTGTCTATACTACAGCTTCCTCTCTACTTTTTTCTTACTGAGCCTGAACCTCCCCCAGATTATAACCTCCCTCTACCCCAGCTTCCTGCCTAAGGGAATCATCTCATTCCAGCTCAGGTGTGCCTATTAAGTAGCTAGGGTTGCTGGCCCCAGGTCTCTAGCCATTAAAGGGACAAGCTACCCTATTGTAGACCAGAAATCTAAAGAGCACAATACTTTGAGAATCAGCAGTTCTAGCATTGTCTAGAATGATCAAATTTCCTGATAATTGAATGGTTTCATGGGCATGCTCATGTAGAGCACATTAAGGAAATCCAATCTTGAGTGGACAAATGCATGAATAACTGTGGCAATAAGTATCTGCATAATAGTTCCAATCAAGCCAAGCACGGCTGGAAACAAACCTCTTTTGACCACAAGACATATCAGGAGCAATCAGACTGGAAGCCTTGCAGAAGCATTACCTAGTGCAAATTATAGCAGACTCACAATAGGGCATAAGTGGTGCATAGGCCTTGGCCTGAACCCTGGAACAGGGGTGAATTTCACTCCATCTGCACGGCCCCTTTCACATTGAAGCCAGTGGGAGTTTGATCATTCAGTGCAATGCAACAAGCCCAGCCATAATTACTGCAGTTATATATGCATATGAAGCAGTTTGTTCATGAAAAGGCCTGATGAAGAACCAGCACAAGAACACTGTTGCTACCCTAACACTAAAGTTGTTTGCCATTGCATCTGTCTGCTGACACTCATACTCCAGTAATTTTGTTTCGGATGACTAACAGGCATCTAATTATGAGTAAATCATCAACAGCACTGTTGACAGAACATCCTCAGATCCTGAGAACTGCACATATATAAGGGAAAGTTTGCATTAATTATGGAACTAGTTCTGTCTTGGTGTGTACTGCATTCAGTTTTAGCAAGATACACAAAGTCTTGTTATGCAAGACTGACCCTTTGTGCAATTTTCCTCATATTCTTTATTGCTTTATGCATACATGCAGTCAGGAGGGCTTATTGTGTTGGTATTTTCAAAAAGATTTTTTCAATACATTGACAAATGACACAGATCAATGTAGCCCTCACCAAATAAACTCCCCTTTTTGAAGGCTTCATAAAATAATTTGCGCTAGGGTGATATTTAGCATACAAGATTTCAGTCCAAATGCAATGTTTGTTTGTTATTTAATCACTATTTAATTTTTTTCTAATTTACTGTAAGTTAGATATAAGCAGCATTTTAGACGTATAGGTATAGATGCTGTGGTGTGTGTGGATGTATATGTATTTCACACATATACAGTGGTTAATTTATATTTGGAAAAGATTTAAAAAACACAAAGGAAGTTGAGATTTTCTGCACTAAAATGTCTTGTTGGGGGAGGGATGAGAGGAAGGCAAAGTGTGTTAAAATACATTGTGAAAAAAATTGTGACAATTTTTAGTTCCCTATTATTTGGAAAGGAATACAAATGTACAAACAATCAGTCACATGCTTTCAAAAAGCTGGCATTGCACTCCCTAAACTTTATTCAAACAAAACATATTTATACTAAATATTTACTGAAAGTAGAACACAGTTTACACAAACAGACTAATCTTTTTCCCCTCTGTATGTGCCACCAGAACAAATGCATTGTAGGTCTAGACTGACATAATTCAAAGACTTCAGGGTTACATTGCTTGCTTCCAGCTGCACAATAAACAAACTCCATTATAAAACAATAAGGCCCAGTCTGCCTCTTAAGTGGCAAATAAATTCTGCTCAGATGTTCTCCCATTCACATGGCTATTGTCTGAAAAGTGTCACTTGCCTACTCTTAAACTGCATGTGCTAACAATGAAAAATAGATTTAGAGTGAGCTTGAAGGTCTGCAAATTTCCCATCCACAGACAGAGAAATACAAGAAGGCCTGAGAGCTCTCAATATTGTACGTATTTTAGACAATATGATATTTTAATGTTCAAAAGAAAGAGCAATGGAGCTCTTAGATTTGCCTGTGCTGTAGACAGATGGGTAGATATACCAGCCAAGGAAGATAAAACAAAGCCTGGGCAAAGGAGCAAAGCAGCTGAGAACACTTGGCAACAACCACCAAAAGATCTTTCCAACCTTCAGCAAACTCGGAGAGAAGACTGCCTTCCTTTGAGGTAGCTGCTACTTTTCTTTTTCTATCTCCACTCCAAACCAGTTGTGTGATAGAACCCAGATTACCAGACTATTTTTAATCCCTTACATGATGGAACTACCTTGGGTGGCCACTCACATTCCAGAATACATGATATTCTGATACTTCTGGGAATGATGTGGCAGTGGGCCTGCCCCTGCCAGGGGGACCCTACCCACACCACATGGCTCTGCATGCATGGTATGCATGAGGTCACACCACAGGGGGTTGAGGCCATCTTTAAGAGCTCATTGCCCTGCCCTCAGCAGTGTGACCTTGCAGGCACAGTATGGCATGTTCTTAAAAATGGCATCCCCTATCTGATACGGCCCAGTACCGGATGGGGAACCATCCAGTACCGGCCGGGGAACCATCCAGAAATGGATGATTGGCCTCTCTAGACCTACTAGGCCTAGTGCCTACAAGGCCTACCTTCTGAAGCACCTAGTGTTTGCCTCTGAGATATAGTATGCTGAGCACACTACTGGCACCCTAGGAGTTTGAGGTACAGAGTAGCCTCAATAATTACACAGATCTTGTGCCAAATATCTAAAAGCCTTAGAGTAGAGAAGGCTCACAGAGAACATTTAAATTATACTGGAAAGGGACCAATTCACTCTTGCCAAGTAATCATTTGATTTGATTTAGTAACCTGTGAAGTGGTTCACTAAAACGATGAACTTTAACGGAGCTATAAAGAGTGTGATTATCGATACCTACTGTAGCTGACCTTTATGTGCTGAAAAGATCATGAAATAGTCAAGACAGAAAAATTACAACCTCTTTTCCTTATTCTCTTTAATGGCCTGCAGTTGGAAAAATTGGAACTATTGAGCTCCAGTTAAAAGTTAAGGCACCCAGATAAAGTAAGTTTACCACCTGCAAGTTAAAGCTTTTCAAATGTGTTATTTATCAACCTTAAAGGCTAAACCTTTTTACTCAAGGGCAGCCTAACTCACCAGCCTTAACTGAACCTGAATCCCCGCGCATTCTTTTCCACTCATTGTCTAACCTTTCCATTAGCTTTCCCTTTTTAGTTTAAGGATCTTTTGTAAAAATACTGAAATATAGCTGAAGCCTCCAGTTTTCAAAGGCAGAAATAGGAGTCACGTGACCAACTTTCATTAATTTGCAGTAGGAATAGCTGGCTAATGGCCTTTCATGCCTTTGAATATCTCCCCAATATCCAGTGCACCTAGGAAGTATGCATGGGCAGAACAACATATGCTTCTTCCTACAGCATCATCTAATTTGCACTTGTATTAGATGGCATGCAAGACATTGTTACCTTTCCAGCACACCCAGTTCGGGAATTACATCGATATATAGTAGTTAACATTCTGAACACATCACCTTTGCAAGTGCCATTTTAACTTTTTTTAAAACCTCGTCACACTAGTCCCACAGACGTCAGCATATTGATTACCACAGTGTTCAGGAACTGACATTAGAACACTGTCACTCATCAGCTTGACTAGGGACCAAAAATGTCAAAGCATGCCACTGAGTATATCCCTTCAGCCCTGTTCACAACCTGCTCCTATTAGTGCTATAACCTGGGAAACACTACAGAGGAGAAGGGGCACAGCCAGGAAAAACATTATTTTTCATTATTTAAATAGTACCCTAGAAAATTTCTACCAATCATGGTAATTAAGTTATAATTTTCCACACCAGTTGAAACTAGTATAATTCTATTCTGTTTTATTCAGGTTCTTATACCACCCTCTTCACCACAGTACATAAGTGCATTCCAGAGTGCATTAAGAAACATGACTAACATTTGGCACATGCCATTCTCTTTTTTCTCCTTTTTCTCCTCAGTGGAAAAATTCTGATTTTTTTTATTTATCTGTTTAATGTCTGCTGTGTGTTTGTTATCGAAGGCATGGTGAAAAAGTTGCATCTTGCACTTTGAAGCAAAGGGTGTGAGGTTTGTGATGATCCTTAGTTGTTGTGGGAATTCGTTCCATAGCCTTGGGCTGGCCCCAGAGAAAGCTCCATGTCCTGCACAAATGAGCTTTAGCCTTGCCATGAAGAGTTCCATTGTGCCGGAGGAGCAGACTTGTCAACCGTGGCCCTCATCTTGGAGCTTCAGATGACCTTTAAGGTATCTTGGGACTAGACTATTGAGTGCCTTGAAAATAAGGATGGAAATCTTAGACTTGACTCAATATTCTATGGGAAGACAGTGTAGAGAGCAGAGGGTAGGTCTGATGTGTTCATAGTATCCTGTGCTGCAGAGGAGAGATGCTGAGGCATTCTTTACTGGAGTTTCTTAAGGGCTGATGACTTTGTGCCCAAGTATATTATAGTGCTGTAGTCTAAAAGAGAGATGGTGACAATATGAATAATTGAGCTCACCAAGATGGGACAGTCTCCTTGCCAAATGGAGATGGTATAAAGTGCCACTTGTGGATATTATGCTATGCTAGTGTAGGAATGTTCCAAGATTCCTCACTGAGAACTGACTTTGAATCAAGGAAGGAGTTTTATGTCATGTATTATTTACAAATGGAGGAGAGTGTGCATATCTTGGCACGTGGGTTGGGGCTGAGGCCTGATCCAAAACCCACGGAAGTCAACTAAAAGTCTCACATGGAGTTCAATGGGCTTTGGAAGAGAGCCTGAGTCAGATAGGCAAGAGAGAGAGCCCAATGAAGGGTGGCAGCCATAAAAAGCAGAAACAGAAGACCCAACCCACTTTTGTTCATTTGTTATATTTTTCCAGATTGCAAATAAAGTTTAAGTTTAGTGATATTCAGAAAATATTGTTGTTTGGTTTGCCACTTGCTCAGCTCCCTACTCTAAATACAGATTAATTCAATGAAGTTACAAACTGAAAATTTGCCTATGATTTGACAACTTAAAAGGTCCAAAGCCTTTAGTTAAAATGGTAATGCACCATATCACAATATCCACCATATTACCTTTTACAGTGTGAAATATTATCCCTGTTATATTCTAAGACGTATTTCCGTTTAGCCTGCCAGTTTTCTGACAGCATCATGTTTATTCTGTTAAAGCCTCTCAAAATATTGGCAGTTTTTTCACAAAGGTGGCCACCTTTCTTTATGAGAGTGTAGTTTTTGCACCTAAAATTTGTAAATCTGCATGTGCAAATCTACATAACTGCAGTTTTAGTTACCTGATTATCTGGGGTGACAGGCTTTAATATGGCTGCAAATATAGCCTTAAATTTTGCCTTTAAATATTTTAGCCACTTGTCAGATTTACAACTTTTCTTAAAGTTTTTATAAACTAAAATGCAAATATTAATCGCCAAACCATGACAGATGCGGAGCTGCTCAGTAATAATTTATTGATTATATATTGCCCTGGTTATTGGGAAGTTTACTATCTGAATATGTTGGTTAAGTTTAATAGCAACTGTAAGGGGGGAAAAAAAGCCAGAGAAAGAATAGTCTAAAATAAGCCACCCCTCAGCAGACAGTTAAGGGTTGTTAGAAGGCAATGCCAGGACCAAAATAGGTCTGGGAACCAGAGGATCAAAAGGAATACAGCAGTTTAAAAAGGTACTTTCCCTGAAGAGAGAGGGAGTAGTTGTGAAGGAGCTGTTTAGGGAAACCAGACTGACACAGATAGCTATTGAGAGGGTATGAAGGAAATAGGCCTGCCTAAACCACACAGGATCGTAGTAGGGCTTGTGGTAAGATAGACCTGCATGCAGAATATTTGTTGTTTTAAAATAGTTTTCTCTGAATACTTCATTCCTACCAGTAAAATAAACAATAGTTTGGTTTAATAAGGCTGTCTGGTTACAATATTTACCACTGGTCACAGAGTCCTGAAGGAAAGAACCACAGGTATCCAAACCCAGTAGCCCACTCAACAAGCACAGATGATACACAAGATACTGTAAACCAGAGCCTGGCCTATAAGTGGGGTTGTTGTTGAATTCTACCCCAGGAGAAGTAAATGCCTGAGGCCTGAAACCCCAGGATGTATACTCAGAGAAACAAGGAATGGCTATTCTAAAATATATGTTTATACCAGAGAGTGGTGAAGGGTCATGCCTATTTGAAATCTAGGAAGTAGTGGATGGCATCCACTAGAATTAAAGGCCTGCCCCCTCATGTGAAGGAAGGACCAGAAGACCTAGGAGACAACGTAGGATGGGCAACAACAAATGATAGAACAGGAAGGGGAGGGTGGGTGGGAGGGAGGTCAGAGGTTCAAAACAAGGGTACCAGAGCGGGACACCGAGTACAGAACCCTGGACACAGCTCACAACTTTGCAAAGGAATCAGTGGATGCCACCCACCTTTGCCTGGATGTAAGAGATAACCAGGGAACGGAAGGAGGCCCCATAGTTGCTGAGAACCTCCCTGTGGAACTGCCTGCTCCTGGACTGGTCAATGGCCATCTTGGGTAACAGCAGAAGGAGGTCGACAAGGAGATCTCACAACTTTGTGGGGCCACTGACAGGGAGTGTGTGAATGAAAAGCTATGGAGAAAAGTGCAGCCAGAACCTCAGCTGGAGGCTCTTGAGGAGCTGAAAGACAGGCTGAAATCTGTTGCACTCCACATAGATAAGTGCCAGGATCTCCCTCTTGCCACAGAAAGGGCTAGCGTTGGGGGCATCTGTGAACCCTGCCAGCCGTGCTCATGGCTTTGTGAAAGAGGTACCAGTTAATATCCTTGGCAGGCAGTGCAACTAGCATGGAATAAGAGACTGGTCTACTGGGGGTCCTTATTCTCCCTGGGTAGCTGGGGAACGGTCATCACAGACAGCCTTAAGACTGAAGTCCTCTCTTTGGGCCAGATTCTGCAATCCTTGCTCATGCTGAGTTGAATACAGGAAAAGCTTTGTTATCTGTCATGTTGGGGGAATGGGAAGTGTTGGTTAGTCAAAAATCCCAGTTAACTAAGAGCTATATTTACCAATGGAGGGAGGGAGTTTAGGTGTAGGAGGGGGCTCAGTGCTGGGGGTTGGGGCATGGGAGGGGTTTCAGGGTGCTGGATCCGGGCGGCGCTCATCTTGGGAAGCTCCCTGCAAGCAGTGACATGTCCCTGCTGCTCCTAGGTGGAGGCTCAGCCAGGCAGCTCTGCACACTGCCTCTTCCTGCAGGCACCGCCCCTGCAGTTCCCATTGGCCACAATTCCCGGCCAATGGGAGCTGTGGAGCTAGCACTCAGGGTGGGGGCAGCACATGGAGTCCCCATGGCCGTTCCTCCACTTAGGAGTACCAGGGACATGTTGCCGCTTGCGGGGAGCTGCCTGAGGTGAGCGCTGCCCAGATCAGAAATCAGAGATATCAGAATTGCCAGTTTCTAGAGCTTTCCGTTTGGTAAGGTGCCGATAACACAGTATTTACTGTATATAAATAATCCTATTGCCCTAAATGCTGGGAGTCAAGGTTACTCAGAATCATAGAATCATAGACTTTAAGGTCAGAAGGGACCATTAGGATCATCTAGTCTGACCTCCTGCACAAAGCAGGCCACAGAATCTCATCCACCCACTCCTGTTTCAAACCAGTGTCTGAGCCATTGAAGTCCTCAAATCATGGTTTAAAGACTTCAAAGTGCAGAGAACCTTCCAGCAAGTGACCTGTGCCTCACACTGCAGAGGAAGGTGAAACCTCCCCAGGGCTTCTGCCAATCTGCCCTGGAGGAAAATACCTTCCCAACCCCAAATATGGCGATCAGCTAAACCCTGAGCATGTGGGCAAGACTCACCAGCCAGACACCCAGGAAAGAATTCTCTGTAGTAACTCAGAGCCCACCCCATCTAACATCCCATCACAAGCCATTGGGCATATTTACCACTAGTAGTCAAAGACGAATTAATTGCCAAAATTAGGCTATCCCATCATACCATCCCCTCCATAAACTTATCAAGCTTAGTCTTAAAGCCAGATATGTCTTTTGCCCCCTTACTCCCCTTGGAAGGCTGTTCCAGAACTTCACTCCTTTTGATGGTTAGAAACTTCGTCTAATTTCAAGTCTAAACTTCCTGATAGCCAGTTTATATCCATTTGTTCTTGTGTCCACCTTGGTACTGAGCTTAAATATTTCCTCTCTCTCCCTGGTATTTATTCCTCTGATATATTTATAGAGAGCAATCATATCTCCCCTCAGCCTTCTTTTGGTTAGGCTAAACAAACCAAGCTCTTTGAGTTTCCTTTCATATGACAGGTTTTCCATTCCTTGGATCATCCTAGTAGCCCTTCTCTGAACCTGTTCCAGTTTGAATTCATCCTTCTTAAACACGGGAGACCGCAGTGGTCCTTCGTCTGGCGCCCGCCAGACAAAAATGTTGGGGACCACTGATCTAGCCGTATCATTCGTTCCCACATGAAGGACAATCAGCGGATTCTTTCCCGCTCCCGTTAGGATCCTCTTCAGCCTCAGGTCCACATCCCGTATCTTAGCACCGGGCAGAACCTTCTATTCTCTGGATCAGCTCTGGTTACAGTTCTTCTCAGTAAGGAGTCCTCAGTCATGTAGACCTGCCTTTTCCTGGTGACGGTACGATTCTCCGGTCTATCCCATTCCCTCTGGCTGCAAGTCCTCTTGATTCCTATTCACCCTTGCAATCCTCTGCAACCCATCCCGTATCCTCCTGGGGCTCATGTTTGGTGTCATCTCCATTAACTCATCCCCTCTCCTTATAGGGCTAGCTGCTCTTCTCTTCTTCCTTGCCCTCTCACCTTCAGCAACCACCTGCTGTGCCACTTCATTTTCCAACTCTGCAAACCTGTTCCTGAGCTCTATTGCTCCTTCACTAGCCCGTCTTTTTCTCTGACTCGTTCGCTTAGTCACATGCTTCCACCATCCACTTTCCTCATCCAGCAGTCTCCCCTCATAGTTCTTTGGTCCTGCTTCCATCTGCAAGTCTGAGCTTTTCCCTTCAGCCTCATCAGGTCTTTGCTCCATCATTTGCTCGAATCCCCTTCTAAACTTGACCAGAGTTTCCACCTGCATCTCCAATCCTCAGATCTTTTCTTCCATCAGCTCTATCAGGTGGCACTTCATGCAGACAACACTCTTTTCAGGTACCTCCTCCAGATCATGTACATGCCACAGCTTCCACATCCAGTCATCTTCATTGTGTCTTCCACTGCTTGGGTCGCTACAACTGCTGCCTCTGTATCTGTCATAGCCTTCCCACCTAAATCCTGTAAATCTGTGAAACACAAACCAACTCAAAACACCACCACCCACAGCAAAACAAACCCCCAACAAGCACCAAGCCACTGCTAGAACACTGCACACTCCATTCAGTAGCCTGTGTGTTCCTCTGCCTGGCTCTCTTAGTCTTCCCCCAAACTCCCCCTGTAAACTCCCACTCAAACTCCCCTGTTTACAACTCTGTTTGCTAGCTCCTGTGCCGCTGCAGCTGTCTATGACCAAAGGGTGGCAGAATCACTACAGCATGGGCACTAATAGTGCAAGTTTCCTCATATAGTCCCAACTTGTAGGGGTCACATCCAGGGGATGACAGTAGTTTAATTTCCATGCCCATTCAATCATGGTACCTCTGCTGAACTTGCCAGCAAGGGTGAAAATTAGTCCCTCTTGTATTGGTGGTTACTAGGCTGTGGATACAAGGCCACCTGTTTACTGTAATCTGAACCAAGACTATCAAAACATTTCACTTAGGACATTGTACAGCTGTCAGATGGTAACTTTAGATCACAACAGTTCTGGTTGGATTTGAAGCAATGACATCCCAGAATTACAAATCCCTTAACCATTTTCCTGAGTCATCCAGTCCCGTATTTTGTTTATACAACGTACTGAAAAGAAAAGTCTAAAAATAAGAGTCATTTACTTAAATGTATTTTAGTAACAAATGACTTCCATTAAAAGTTGGGGATGGGAAATGTTAATGGAATAGCAATCAAAACAGTTAAATAGAAAAGTCAGGTTACTTCCGGCAAGGATAATTATTATCTTATCCATGGTACATTGGAGAGTAAATTAGTTTAAGCAAATAGTTGATATTTAAGGTTTGTACATGAGCTATTGTTGGAGAGGAAAGCTTCAGAGTTAATTTGATTTTCTTTCATTTTGAACATTTTACTAAAACAGCACAGCAAACAGGTGAGAATGGCAACCTCTCTCTGCCAGCTCATCTTCAGTCAGGCAGAATAAATCTCCACTAATTGTAAATAGATATGCTTGTGTTAGGCTGAAAATTTAATAAAGCAGAATGTCATGGAATCCCAAGTGCTTTACAGACAGACTAAGTGAGGACAAAGTTCAGTGAAAAGAATGTAAAAAGTGAAAGAAAAATACTGGCTCTTGAGTTAAATGCCCAGATCTTCAAAGGCATTGAGGCACCTACCTCCCACTGAAATAAATGTGTTAGGTGCCTAAATATTGTTTGGGATCTGGGTCTTGGTGTCCTGAGCCCAGATTTCTAATGTTAAGGCCTAGTCTATGCTACAAAGTAGGTTGATGTAAGCCACCATGTGTTGACGTAATTGTGCATGTATCTACACTCAAATTTGTCACCCACTGATGGAAGCACCCTGTGATTATGATGAAAGTTGCACCACCTCTCCAAACAGCAATGAGCCATGGTCAATGTACTGTGGTGCAGTGTGAGAGTAGGCACTGCGTGACTGATGTTGCCCTTAACAATCCTCCAGCAGCTATCTCACAATGCCCAACACTGACTGCTCTAGTCACACTAGTGAACTCCACGGCCAGGGGTCATGGCGACTTGGAAGCCACCTCCCCCTTAAAAAAAACCCATGTATTTTTGAAATACCTTTTCCTGATTGCCCAGCTTGGTGAGCACACCTAGCATCACTCCCTGATTATGCACAACTGCCCAGCTGAGCATGCTGCTTACATGCTCTGGATGTGCTCCGGCCTGGAGTTGACAGGAGACATTGGATCTCCTGGGCTTGTGGGGAGAAAAGGCTGCACTGGCAGAGTTACGGAGCAATGGTAGAAATATGGAGATCTACGAGCAGATTGCATGGGGAAATGCAGATGAAGGGGTACAAAAGGGATCCACAACAGTGCTGCGTGAAAACAAAGGAACTGCAGCAGACATACCACCAGGCCAGGGAGGCCAACAGTCGATCTGGTGCTGAGCCAGAGACCTGCTGCTTTAACAATTAGCTGCACGCCACACTTGTCAGAGAGACACCCCTACTCCATAACCCCCCAGAATACAGTGGATACCTCCACGGACCCTGAGACGCAGATCTCTGCTGTGAGCATTGAGGAGGAAGAGGAGGATGGGGGACACATGACCTGGGGGTCACCTACATCACAAGCTGGGACCTGTTTGAGACTCCTCTGCAGTCTAGCCAGTCCTGACAGCTGAGCATGGGTGAACCCGGTGCAGGGGAAGGAACCTTAGGTACATGTGTGGATACATCTTCCATTGCAATGTTTAAATGTACAGATGGTGCCCGACCCCAATTTAGCAGGACACAAGTATTGACTTCATTGTTTTACTCATATTGGGGTAGTAGTACAACAAACAGAGGTGGAGCTATCTGCTTCTCATTCTCTATAAGATTAAGCGGGGGGGGAATGGGGAAACACAGAGCAGTTTGTTTATGTGCACGGGGATGTCCCTTGAATCCTGCAAAGAGACCATAATGAAAATTTAATGCAATCCTCCCACAAAGGTTTCTAGGGATGGCAGGCTTATTTCTTCACCACCTGCCACTGCTCCCACTGCTCAGGCAGTCCCTGGGGCCAGCCTCAGTGGCCGCTGCTCAGACCTGCCTTGTTATTCTTGTTATACCAAGCAGCGGCCGGTGCGGCTGGCTGCGAGGGTGCCAAAGTGGCTGGCTGCGAGGGTGCCAAAGTGGCTGGCTGCAGAGCCACTCCAGCAGCAGCTGATGTGGTTGTCCTTGGGGCCAGCTGCTTGGGCAGCCTTGGAGTCAGCCACACTGGCCACTTCAGAAGTCATGGAGGTCATGGAAAATCACAGAATCTGTGACTTCCACATCCTCTGTGACAGATACAGAGCCCTGTTCATTACACATAGTTGTTAGCATTTAGTGGAATTTGCCTTTAGAGACTAAAGGTTAAGTTAGGCTAGAACCTGAAGTCTCTCTGACTAGTGTCAGCTGGTGCTGCCTCCAAATTAAGGGCGGGTCCACAATCGTATCCTAAGCTCCCTGTTATGAAACTACCTTTTGGAGGTTTTTTTCACTTGACTACTTTATCTAGCTTAAATATGATACTTTGAATACAAGAGCAAATGTTCTTACATAGTGTCAGTAAAATCAGTTTATTTGTTTTGTTAGACTATCAAACTACTCCCATTTCAATCTTTGTATCTCATTTTCTTGGGAAGGTGGGAAAAAGTGAATTTTTAAAGAAACTCTTCTGCAGGCATTTTGATTTTCCTCTAAGCTGCTTCTCTTGAAAATAAATAATTAAAATACTTGAATTGGTTTTGATTGAAAATAAGGTCTCTGTGGAACAAGGAACCATAATGTAATAAAATGTAACATCCTTGTGGGGGAAAAATGCCAAAGAAAATGACCACAGTAGCAATTATCTTCAAAAAGGGGAACTACACAAAAATGAGGAAACTAGTTAAAACAGAAATAAAAAGGAACAGTCACAAGGGTGAAGTGCCTGGAAACTGTATAGAGACTATTTAAAAACACCATAATAGAGGCTCAAACTAAATGTCTTCCCCAAGTAAATAAGAATAATAATTAAAAAAAAACCCAACAGAACAAGCACCAAGAAATGCCACCACAGCTAAAAAGCAGAGGAAAAGAGGCGGTAGAGGCAAAAAGGCATCCTATAGAAATCAGAAGTCAAATCCTTGTGAGGAAAATGGAAAGGAGAACAAACTCTAGCATGTCAAGGGCAGAGGCAGATAAGGGTTTTGTGGGGCTCTGGGCCAGAGCAAGTGGGGGCTCCTCCCTACCCCTTCTGCATGCAGCCCCCTCGCCGCCGGCCACTCCTGCCGAGGCACAGGGGCTTGCCCTGCTCTGCCCAGTGTTCCTGCCAGGGAGCAGGATCGGGGCACGGGGGCTTGTAGGAGCACCAGGCAGGTGGAGCAGGGCAAGTTCTTGTGCCCCGACCCTGCTCCCAGCAGGAGTGCCGGGTAAGCGGGGTTGGGGCCCCTGGGCATGGGCCCCATTGGCCCAATGGCTAATCGGCCACTGGTCAAGGGTAAAAGTAAAACAAGGCAGGCTAAGAAAGAATTTGAAGGGTAACTAGCTGAAGACAGAAAAACTAAGAGCAAAATTTTTTAAAGTACATCAGAAGCAGGAATCTTGCCAGTCAGTCAGTGAGGCCACTGGATGATCAAGGTGCTAAAGGAGCACTCGGGGAAGGCAAGTAAATTTTTTGCATCAGGTCTTCACTGTAAACAATGGGGGCGTGGGGGAAATCCCTACACTTGAGCCATTCTTTTTAGGTGACAAATCTGAGAATCTGTCCCTGATTGAGGTATCAATAGAGAAGGTTTTGGAACATATTGATAAATTAAACAGTAATAAGTCACCAGGACCATACTGTATTCACCCGAGTTCTGAAGGAATTAAAATATGAAATTGCAATACAATTAATTGTGGTATGTAGTCTATCACTTAAAATCAGACTCTGTACCAGATGATTGAAGAGTAACTTTAAAGCTATTTTTAAAAAAAGACTCCAGAGGCAATCATGGAAATTATGGTCTGGGAAGCGTAACTTCAGTACCAGGCAAATTGGATGAAACTATAGTAAAGAACAAAAAATTATCAGACCATAGATAAACACAATATGTTGGGGAAGAGTCAACATAGGTTTTGTAAAGGGAAATCATGCCTCACCAATCTATTAGAATTCTTTGAGGGGGCGGGGCGGGGTCAAACACGTGGACAAAAGTGATCCAGTGGATATAGCATACTTGCATTTTCAGAAAGTCTTTGACAAGTCCCTCACCAAAGGCTCTTAAGCAAAGTAAGCAGTCATGGGATAAGAGGGAAGATCCTCTCATGGTTCAAAAACTAATTAAAAAGACAGGAAACAAAGGGTAGGAATAAAAGGTCAGTTTTCACAATGGAGAGAAGTAAATAATGGAGTCCCTGAAGGAGTTGTACTGGGTTCTGCGCTATTCCACATATTGATAAATGATCTAGAAAAAGGGGGTGAACAGTGGGGTGGCAAAATTTGCAAATGATACAAAATTACTCAAGACAGTTAAGTACAAAGTTGACTGTGAAAAGCTACAAAGGGATCTCACAAAACTGGGTGACAAAATAGCAGATGCAGATGAAATTCAATGTTGCAAAGTAATCCACATTGGAAAACAATCCCAACCAGACATACAAAATGATGGGGTCTAAATTAACTGTTACCACTCAAGAAAGATCTTGGAGTCATTGTGGATAGTTCTCTAAAAACATCCACTCAGTGTGCAGCCGCAGTGAAAATAAAATAAGATAAAGGTAACAATGTTAAGACCCATTAGGAAATGGATAGATAATAAAACAGAAAGGTAGGCACACACCTTGAATACTGAATGCAGTTCTGGTCACCCCATCTGAAATATCATATATATTAGAATTGGAAAAAGTGAAGAGAAGAGCAACAAAAATGGTTAGGAATATAGAACAGCTTCCATATGAGGAGAGATTAAAAAGACTGACTCTGTTCGGTTTAGAAAATAGATGACTAAGAGGGGAATATGATAGAGGTCTATAAAACCACGAATGATATGGAGAAAGTGAATAGGGATGTATTATTTACCCCCTCGGGTAACACAAGCATGTGGGGTGACCGAATGACCTTAATAGGCAGCAGGTTTAAAACACACGTAAAGAAATACTTAACACAATGAACAGTCAACCTGTGGACAGGGCCGGCTCTAGACCCCAGCGTGCCAAGCGCACGCTTGGGGCAGCCTGCCACTGGGAGGGTGGCAGGCGGCTCCGGTGGACCTCCCGCAGGCATGCCTGCGGACGGTCCGCTGGTCCGGGGCTCCGGTGGACCTGCCGCAGACGTGCCTGCGGAGGGTCCGCTGGTCCCGCGGCTCCGGTGGACCTCCCGCAGGCATGCCTGCGGCTGCTCCACCGGAGCCGCGGGACCAGCGGACCCTCCGCAGGCACGTCTGCAGGAGGTCCACTGGAGCCGCGGGACCGGCGACCGCCAGAGCGCACCCTGCGGTGCGCCGCCCTGCTTGGGGCGGCGAAATTACTAGAGCCGCCCCTGCCTGTGGAACCTGTCAGGGGGATGCCATGAGGCCAAAATTATAACTGGGTTAAAAAAATAGATGAGTTCATGAGGGTAGGTCCATCAATGGCTATTAGCCAAGATGGTCAGGGATGCAAGTCCATATTCTGAGTGTCCCTAAACCTCCAACTGCCAGAAGCACTCAAAATTGCCCTTTTCTATTCATTCCCTCTGGAGGATCTGGCACTGGCCCCTGTGAGAAGACAGGTTAGTGGATTCAATGGACCGTTGGTCTGACCTAGTTTAGCAATGCTTGCATTCTTAAGGAAGCCTCTAGTAGCAACATTTGCATTTTAATTTTGTCCTCATTTCTGCTAATAGATTTTATCTGGTGAAATAAATAGGGGTAAATAGTACATAAATGGGCATCACTTTGACAGATGGGGTGTTTTGTGTTGGGGGAAAGGTTAATAATGGTAATAAAAATCTTGTGAGTAGAAGGAGAAAAAGGTAATAGGAAAAAGCAAGGTGAAAATGGACAATTTCCACCCATCTACTCTTCCTCACTTCCCTTTCACCTTTTTCCATCATCTGACATTCCATTTTGCTTAATCTCTCTGCTCCTTCTCTACTGCCCTTTCCTCTCTCTTTTCAAAGATTTTAGAGTTCCAGCATTAGTCACTTTTATAATTGGGAGAAATCAGATCCAGTGATTTAGCCCTTTATAGAACTTTCCGAATTCTATAATTCAAACACTCTTCGGCTTTGAAAGGTTTTGTGCTGTTTGAGAGTGAGAGAGTGCAGGAAAAAGTGAGAGGGGAAAGGAATAATTATTTTTACCTTTTAAGCAGATACCATTTTCCTTCCCAACCTAAAAAAATAGTTTTCCAGAACAGAATTCTAATTTTTTTTTACATAATCTTTAAAAAAGGTTTTGGGTCCAGAATATACAAATTCTATGTCTAATTTGAGTGCAGAATTGTGGCAATTGCATATGCAGTAGTCAGCTGGACGTTGTAGTCATTTGCATGTTCAAGTAATAAGAATGAGCCAGTTAACTGTGAAAGTTGTGCCTGCAGTTAGGCTCAAATATGCATGCAGATCTTAAAATCTTTTAAAAACTTAAAATAGAAGTTTTGTGAAACCTCAAACTTTTCTAGAGTCTCACGTTCCTGTTCCTGGTGGTTGGTGTACAATATACTCAGAGGGAATTTGGCACCAGAAAATGTGGGACAGTTGCTAGGACAATTTGTTTTTATGCACTTTTATCTGTGAAGTAATGGATGTGACCTCCATTAAGGTTCCAGAACATTCACCACCAGCCATGACACTCTGAATGTAGTGATCTGAGATGCCAGGTCACTCCATTTTAAAATGACGGTTTCCTAAACATATTTGTTTAACGTCGCTCTACCAAGAATGGTTGCTTGTCTCAGTGTTCATATGCTATTTAGTATTTTATGTTGTTCTTCCCCTTCTCCTTTCTTGGCACATAAAACATGCCACAGATAAGCTGACATGTGAGGTCACTAGACTGATGCAGCCAATGCTACCCATGTTGATTTTTGAATACATCATTTGTTCAGCCATTCAAGGCTTTTTTTCAGTCTTGGATCACATAGAGGATCCTGCCGTTCAGCTACTTTTGTATAAGCAGAGCAGTGTTCTGATCAAGACATGCCTGTCATGTTCTTCAAGCCTCAGCCTTGATATACAATTATGGGACACCACACTAGAACTCTCCAAAGGAGCACTCCAGATGAGACAGAGCCCAGGACCCCTTCATGGAAACAGGTTCAATAGGACAATCTAGATTGAACCCCACCTGCGAAGGGCAGAGTCACTTTCTTGTTTTAGTCTCTCTGACAATGCAGTTATCCATTTTTCCTTCAAGTTTTATTTGCTGTGTTCCTTAAATGATAATGTTATGTTGTGTTCTTTTGAAAAAACACTGAGCATTTGATGCTGGCTGTTCTGGTATTCCATCCACAGACATATTCCATCCACAGACAATAATATGCAGCAAAATTCTAGTTTCTGATGTAGAAGGATTTGGATTGAAATATGTCGGAGATATGGATGAATAGCAATGAGACACAGAGACTCATCTATAGGCAGTAGGTCTACTCTGGCTCAGGTAGGCAAAGATCAAAGGTTGTTATTATCTGAGGGCTGTTTGGTGACTAACAGCACCATTAAAAAAAAATTCTTAACAGTCAGCACCTTGGATGGTGGTTTCAAGAACTAAGAATTTAAGGAATGAACTACCACAAAGAGTGAACAACCCTCTGACCAATCAAGGTGGTCTTATCACTAGGGAAATTCTCTAGTCTCCACTATGTTTTTTCTAATCTTTATTCTGAATAAGAAAAAAAAAGCCACTCCATCCTGAGATGAATGCTGCAGACTCTGAGCATGCTCAGCTGAAAGGGGGGGAGGGAGAGCTCAGTGGTTTGAGCATTGGCCTACTAAACCCAGGGTTGTGACTTCAATTCTTGAGGGGACCACATAGGGATCTGGGGCAAAAATCAGTACTTGGTTCTGCTAGTGAAGGCAGGGGGCTGGACTCAATAACCTTTTAAAGTCCCTTCCAGTTCTAGAAGCTAGGTATATCTCCAATTATAAAATATATATATATTAAAAAAAGCCCTGAATTTCTCAAATGGTGCCCTGGGAAAGAGCCATGTGTGGATCAGCAGAATCACAGCTCTGAGGTAAATGACAACAGGGATCATGTGCAAGATTGGTGGCTATTGAGCATGTGGAGTAAGGGGTAACAGAGAGGTCAGTTAACTGAGCAGCTAGCCTGTCATAACTTGTTTTAGAGGTCAGAGCTGTCAATTGTAATTCTGAGGTAACAGTTGGTTCTGAGCATGCATGAATGGGGAAATTGCTAAAGGGTAGTGTTGTGGGCTATGCACATCCCATCCCCCTTTGGAGCAGATCGAGGGTGTGATGGCCCCACAGTTAAAGTCCACCAGCCTGTCCTTGGGCTCAAGACAGTACAGCCTAATGGCCAGAGGCAATATGGCTTCCCTCATGTTCAGGGCTAGGCAGCCTAATGGCCAAAGCCAATACAGCTGCCCTTGGGTTCAGGGCTGTGCAGCCTACTGACCAGATTCATGGGCCATCACTTGGGGGGGGGTGTGATGGTTGGGGTAGGGGGGCCTAGACACTCCCTACTCCACTGGGTCCGGGCCCAGGGCCCTGCCAGTGGTGAGCATGTTCGCCACTGAGTCAGCAGGAATACTTCTGCCACATGCTGACCTTTCCTGGGGGTTTATGGCTATCTTCACACCCCCCCCCGGTCACTTCCTACCCTGTCTCCTGAAGCAGTGGTCTGTATGTTGTCAGGATCGCCAGGGTCCTTGCACAGGTAGCTCCCTGGAACTCTGAGGCCAATTGGATGGCTGTAGGCAACTGAGCTCCAGTTTGGTACTCAGGAGCTAGGGCTCAGGGGCTGCAACAGCTCCTGGGTTGAAGCCTTCTCAACACATCCTTCCTCCTCAATGGTCAACCTAGACTGACCTGGACTACTCCCTTTTATACTGAAGCAGCAGTTGGAGCATGCTCAGCACGGCTGGAGGGGCAAGACTTCCTCTGCCCATAGTGTGGGGTTAACCCCTTCTTGCCCAGTGCAAGGTATGCACACCCCTCCCAGGTACATAAGGAAATCCCAATAGGACAGTATAAAAGGCCAGCAGGCAGTTTCTTAGACCATGTCTACACTAGCAAACTTGCAGCAGCACAGCTGTACTGATGCAGCTGCGCAGTTGTAAGATCACTGGTGTAGCTGCTCTAGGCTGACAGGAGAAAACGCTCGTGTCGACATAATAAAACCACTCAGTGAGCAATGGTAACTATGTCAGTGGGAAAAGTTCTCCCACCAACATAGCATTGTGTACATGTATTTTTTTTCACACCCCTGAGTGACACAAGTTTTTCTGACATAAGTGGTAGTGTAGACATGGTCTTAGTCAAATCAGAGCGAGAGACACACACAATCAGAAGAAGCCAGAAGCCAGCAAGGGAAGCCAAAGAGGAGCTGCTGGAGAGAAGTTAGAAAAGCTACTGCAGAGAAAAAGAGATGAAAACTGGAGCGGAACAAGACTGACTGACCAGGAGCTGAGCAGCAACAGTAATAAAAAAAAAATACCAAAGAATTTATAAGGCAGCACCAGTGATTTTAAAGGGATTCCAACAGATTTGTAAAGTAAGCTTGCCAGTTTTAATTGTTATTGTAGTATAGTTTAGCATAGTATTTAATATGTGTATGTGTAACACTGACAGACCCCGGTCATCAGTGGGTGGGATCGAACCTGGAGCCTCTGGAGCTTAATACATGAGCCAAAAGCCAACTGACTTGTAGTTAAGGCTGTAGAGCAGACTCATTAATGTCTCACTCTCTCTGTGGTCTCAGTGCCACTAGATGGGACAGACCAACACAACCAGCAGGTGTGTGATTTATGTATTTCCCCTAGCTGAGGAAGCGCATCCCAAGCTTCGGAGACTTCACAGTTGAAATCCCAGACGAGCCCTCACTTGTAACGCTGGCAGACCACGGTCGCCAGTGGGTGGGATTGAACCTGGGATCTCTGGAACTTAGTGCATGATCCTCTACAGCATGAACTAAAAGCCAACTTGTAGAGCAGACTCATTAATCTTTCTCTCTAAGTGGTTGCAGTGCCACTAGAGGGGACAGAACACTGCAACCAGGAGATGTGTGGTATGCTTGAAGTGTGTGTGTGTTTTAATTCACATTTACTTATGAACATTTTAAAGCAAATTTAAGAACTGCTGTCAGCAATTTGTTACAAACTGGACACTTGTAACTAAGTGCTTTGCTTAGAATCATTGAAACTACACCTCTACCTCGATATAATGCTGTCTTTGGGAGCCAAAAAATCTTACCATGTTATATGTGAAACCGCGTTATATCGAACTTGATTTGATCCATTGGAGCATGCAGCCCCCACCCCCCAGGCGCTGCTTTACCGCGTTATATCCGAATTTGTGTTATATTGGGTGGCGTTATATCGGGGTAGAGGTGCATATGCTATTTTAGTTTGAATGCTCTTTAATTTGCAACAAGAGATTGTGTTTCAGGGATTTTGTGCTTTGTTTAGGATTTTTAAGTTACAGTGTATTAGGGATTATTAGTTACATTAATAAAAGATACTTTGTTTTGGAAAGAATGCTGCCTGTGTCAATTACTTTATTGGAAGGTTTCAGAGTAGCAGCCATGTTAGTCTGTATCCGCAAAAAGAACAGGAGTACTTGTGGCACCTTAAATAAATGCTAAAATAAATTTGTTAGTCTTTAAGGTGCCACAAGTACTCCTGTTCTTTTTATTGGAAGGTTATATCCATATCCTTAGTGTTTCCTTAACAACCCTGGAGATTTTTACCTCAGGAAGGACAGACTAAGGGGTAATAGAAAGGTTAATATAGTGGCATCCCATAATCCATTTTTGAGGTAACAGTCTCTCCAGTTCAGAGGTGAACCAGATGTACTACTACTGCATGTCTGCTCTGTGGACAACGTAGTCAGTTTTCAAGGCTACCAATTTGACACTTTTCATAAATAATATTTTTACCTGACCTTTCAGACAAAAACAAAACAATAAAACAAAACAAAACAAAAGCAAACATTTGTGATAATGGCCCATGGTTCTTCCAGGTTGCTAAATATTCAGTGTCGGTAGAACAATGAACAAGATACTGTATCATTATCTACTCTCCAAACAAACAAGCTGTGACTAGCTGGACTAAATATAGACATAATTAGAGTCTGGATTACATCTGCTGGTAGACATAAGGGCACAAAAAAAAATACCATCTCACCCAAATGGAAAATACTTAGCATAACAAAGGAATGGACATCACATAACAGATCAGGCAAACCAATCCATTTACACCAGATGCATGTTGGTTATTGTTTTTTATTCTTTACAATACTCTCTCTCTTTCTTTTTTTAAGCTATAAACAATAGGACTACATGGCTTTCATTTTTCATATAATGGACAATGCCCAGCCTCCATTCTGCAACTGACCAGTGAGTAAAAAGAGAAAAAGTTATTTATAGTTCCATGGCTTTCCAGATTCATGGGGAATGTTTGTTTTTTGAATTCACTGAAAGATGTACTTACTAATACAAATAATATGACATTTTCATTCATACACAATGGTGCCACAATCCATAACCCACAATGACTCTCCGGCATGACTCTTCAGCAATTTTGTGGGTCATTGGGTTCCTCTGTGTTTGTTACAATACTAGTCTGCATGTGCACGTGACAAAGTGTACATATGTAGTGCTATCTGTGTTTTGGTATCCAAGCAGAAAGACATTAAAAGAAAACCTATACATGTCCACACTCAGAATATACATCTATGATCCATGATGATATTTATGATCCAAAAAACATTGGTGTTAGGTCTAATTCAATCATTATGGTTTTGACAGGGTCCCTTTAATAACTATTGGTGAACATTTTGTTTCCCTTTAATGTAGAAAAAAATTCCATATACTCTTAAATTCTATAGTATTTTTCCATAAGAGACTGGAAATTAATAGGTTTAATATGGTTCTATAGAAATTACTCTATAAACCTATCAGTCAAAATTTTCATCTTGTATAAATCAGCATCACTCAGTTGAAATTAGGAGGACCTAACTAATTGAGCATATTAACATGGAGTCTTAATATGTCTGAATCTGTATACAGGATCCTCAAAGTACAAATGGAGGACAAGATTTTCAAAAGTATTTAATAATCATGCATGCCTCAATTTTTGAGTGGACAACTTGAAAAAAAAATCTTAAAAGTGTTTTCGTTTTTCCTCAGTACTTTTTGAAAATCAGGACCCAAGCTCAAACTGGACACCCAAGTACAGAGGCAACCCAAATCACTACACACTTTCAAAAATCTTGGACACTGAAACTGCTACAAAAGAGTGATGTGTTCTGTTTTCTCCTCCACACCCCCCTATAAAAAACCCATGCTTCTCTTCATTCAAAGTTACTCTTGCAGTGGGGGAAAAACTTGATGTGCATTCAACAAGTGTGGTTTACGTGGTCATTAGGAGGCATGTATATTGTAGCTGATCTCTGTAACTAGTGAATACTGGCGTGATGTTATTAATATAAGATCATTGGGGCAAGCACTGTTATATATTTGCAGCAAATATTGTACAAAGTTTGTCGTGTAAGGTGTCTATGGAAAGATTATGATTTGCTGATTATGATTATACTATCTGTATGGGTAAATCATTTTTACTTGATTTGAACCTGCAGTTTATTCTATCACTGCTACAAGTCTGAACCAAGAACTTTGCCATTACTGTATGTAATTGATTCCATTTAACCAACTCTAGCTCTCATCTGTATCTTTTTCCTTTTATGTATAAACTTTTAGATTTTAATTCTAAATGATTGGTAATAGCGTGATTTGTGGGTAAGATCTGATTTGTATATTGACCTGGGTCTGGGGCTTAGTCCTTTGGGATCGGGAGAACCTTTTTCTTTTACTGGGGTATTGGTTTTCATAACAATTCGTCCCCATAACGAGTGGCACTGGTGGTGATACTGGGAAACTGGAGTGTCTAAGGGAATTACTTGTGTGACTTGTGGTTAGCCAGTGGAGTAAAACTGAAGTCCCCTCTGTTTGGCTGGTTTGGTTTGCCTTGGTGTGCAAAGGAACCACAGCCTTGGGCTGTAACTGCCTTGCTCTGAGCAATTTGTCCTGAATTGACACTCAGTTGGGTCCCACCAAAGGCAGCATCATTACAGGTGGATTTTAATTTTTTTTAATAAAGAAAAAAATTGAGATTCGGTATTCAGTCATTTAGTTTCTCAGGCATCATTGTGCTTGAAATGAGTGGGCCCAAAGAAAGATTTAGTACAATCAGAGTCATTTAGTCTAGTTTGAAATGGGATTGTGCATCATTACAAAGTGTCCATACTGGCCACAATCTTGCATCTTGTCCCATACAGGCAAACTACCACTTTACGCTGCATGGGTAAGATCTGTGCATATGGAACAGAGTGTATGATCAGGGACATTGTGGTTTTTACTGTTCCACTCAAGTTACATTTTTTCAATTACCCTGACAAATTATTTGTCAAGTTACCTTGTGTTATAACTAAAGATCCTGAGTTTGTTTTAATATTTACACATTTTCAATGTTTATATTTTGCGACGAGTGTCTTCCTGTTTTATTTTTTAAAAATCATTTTTTGAGTTTTTTTGAATTGTTACAGCATACGTGAGCAATAAACAGAAATAAAATAGATTTTTTTAAAAAGAAAGAAGAAAACCTTGGAAGATGTTTAAAATAGCCTCATATCCTTTTTCGCATCCTACATTCCTACACTGGGTATCATCACATACACAAAAGCAGCTTACCATATTGCTGGTATGCAAGAAGTGAGAGCTCAAAGAGGAAGAGGTACAGGGCTGTAATTACAATGGAGAGCAGAGATGGCAAATAGGATGAATTCTACTGGATGTCCTCTAAAAGAATATTGCCATTTCCTGATTTATTTTTTTTTTTGCAGGGTTTGCTTTTAAAAACTGATGCTTGTAAAATTTCTCTCTCTCTCTCTCTCTCTGTTGGCTTTGGTTTAAAATGAAAACTGGACTCCTTAGTTACAGCCCATATAACAGTCAAAATATTGTAGAATGGACTGAATCGCAAGCCTCTTTGCTTCTCTACAATCAGCCTCCCCAGCAGGTTTCTGACCATCAGTTGGCTTGGCTGAATACAAAAAGGAATGTGGAGTGGCTCCACGGATACTGCACAGATGGCTGTTGTGGATCCACTCAGGCTGGAGGTGGTTCACAGACCACAATCAGACAATGAAATCTGCAAAAAAATTGCTATTCTTTCAACGTGTTATTGTACAATGCATCTTTTAAATTTCACAAATATAATAAACTCACCACCCTGCTTTGTCCTTGAAGTTTAAGACCATTGATATGAAGCACATGGTCCCAATTTTCTTCTGCTCTGCAAGTTGAGTGGGTCAGAGGCCCAATGCCAGAGCGAAAGATAAACCAGAATCATAAGCCAGAGGCGGAGCCAGGGATCAGTACCAGAGAGACAGAAGTCAAATGTCAGAACCAAAGGGTCAATCAGAGTCATAAGCCAGAGCCAAGGATAGGGTTGCCAACCCTCCCGCTTTCGCCAGGAGTCTCCTGGAATCACACACTCTATCTCCTGGAGGCTACTTTAGCCAAACTGGGAGATTTTGGGTGCTAACCATCTGGCACGGCAGCGGAGCTAAGGCAGGCTCCCTTACTTGCCTTGGCTCTGCGCCACTTCTGGAAGTGGCCAGCACTGTCCCTGTGGCCCCTGTGGAGTGGGAGCTAGGGGGTTTCTGCATACTGCCCCATCCCAAACACTGAATCTGCAGCTCCCATTGGCAAGGAACTGTGACCAATGGGAGCTGCGGGGGCATTGCCTGAGGACAGCAGTGCAAGGAGAACCCTTGAACACCCCACCTAGGATCCACTGCCAGAGTGATGTGCTGGTTGCTTTCAGGAGCTGCCCAAGGTAAGTGCCAATACCCTGACCCCTCTCCTGTACCCCAACCCCCTGCCCCAGCCTCGAGCCCACACCCAAACTTCCTCCCAGAACCTGCACCCCACCCCACCCCCCGCCTGCACCGCAATTCCCTGCCCCAGCCCAGAGCCTGCTCCCAAACTCTCTCCCAGAGCCTGAACCCTCACCTCCTCCTGCACCCAAAGTCCCTCCCAGAACCTGCATCCTACACCCCAGTCCCCTGACCCAGCCGAGCCCACAGTCAAAGTTCCTCCCCGAGCCTGTGCCCCGCACCCCCTCCCACACCCCAATCCCCTGCCCCAGCCTAGAGGCCGTACCTTGCACCCAAAGTCCCACCCAGAGCCTGCACCCTGCACCTCCTCCTGCACCCCAGCCCTCTTCCCCAGCCCAAAGCCCACACCCAAACTCCCTCCCAGAGCCCAAACCCATGCCCCAGCCTGGTGAAAGTGAGTGAGGGTGGGGGAGAGTGAGCGATGGAGGGAGGGGGGATGGAATGAGCAGGGATGGGACCTCAGAGAAGGGGTGGGACCAGGGCATGGCCTCAGGGCAGGGGCAGGGCAAGTGTCTTTGGGTTTGCGCTATTAGACAGTTGGTAACCCTAGCTGAGAATCAAAGCCAGAAATCTAAAGCTGGAGGGGAGCAGCACATGGAGCAGAGGCTGGAAAGAGGCACTGGAACAAAGCAGGAGCAGCTGTAGGCAGGGTACACAGTAAGCAGTCACTGATCTGCTGTAGAGGCCATGGTTATAAGTCAGTCAGAGGCGGTGGCCACTTTATTAGTTCCAAGGCAGTGCAGCTGGGCTCATTGGTTGCCTAGCAGCAAAAGTAATCAGGAAGCAGGCCAGCAGCTAGTCCTAACTGGTATGGTCCCTGACATCAATTGCTATAAGATGACTGGATATAATTCTTTTTAATAATAAAGATAGAATCATAGAAATATAGTGCTGGAAGGAACCGCAAGAGGTCATCTTGTCCATCTGCCTGTGCTAATGCAGGTTTAAGTATATCTAGAGCATCATAACATGAATCAAAACACAGGAAATATTAAAACTGACCTTTAGCAAGTTGAAAAAAATGCACAGATATCAATGGATCCAAGAAAAAAAAATTGCATTATAGTATCATTATATGATGTTTCTGAGCTACCTGCTCTTCTACCACCACATACACATAATGGGCTCCAAAGCTGCTGCTTCAAAACTGAGCATGAAGACTTGACACACCCTCAAAACAGAAAGCAAGCATTGGTGCAGCCTTGCAACAATCTAATGGAAAAAACAGTAGAGAGATAGCAAAGTGAGGGTGGGTCCAGAACACTCGTACATCAGACCATTACAGGTGGAAGCACAGGTGAACACAAGGAAAATGTAATACACTGATGCAGACATTTTTGCACTAAAATTACAATATGGTAGCTCTGCTAAAGTACCTGCAGTTGCATTCTGGTGATCTCCAGTTTATTTTTATTATTGTCAGGACATGACACTTAGAAATAAAGGTTTCCTGTTGTGATGGTATGGAATTTTTTAAAAATACAGATCATCATACCCATGAGGGAACAATAACCTGATTCAATTTTTGTTAGCAAAATATTGCTGCTAGATGGCTAAATAAATGACAGTTCATGACCCTAATACAGGCTATGCATTGTGTGTCTTTCCTCCTTTTTCTTTTTTACATCTTCTGTTCCCTCTATTCTACAACTTCTCTCTTTTCATCTGTTTTCTTTTTTCTTTTCCCCTTTTTATTCCCTCCTTGTGTCTTTCCCTTTCTTTCACTGACATGTTAATTTGCTTATGGTTTTCCATCAGTAAAATCAAAAGCAGAATTTGGTTCAATATTTTGAATATGCCAGAGCAGCACCCCCATTTTTTTGAGACTTTCCTTTCTCACTTATTATCTATTGCATCTTCCCTTATATGTTGACTCTAATTTCCCCTTAATGATTCTCTCTCCTTGTTTACCTCTTTTTCTCCCTGTCTGAATGACAGACCTAAGTCCACCACCAAGCAGATGTAATGAGAAGAGATGACCTTGTCAAAGAGTACCTGCCCTGGGACACCTGCAGTACTTTATAGGCATTCCAAGCACCAATATTGACATCCACAGATTAATATTTTTCTACAGATTTTTATAGTTACTTGAAGAATTCTCAACACTTCCATGGCTGTTTTTAAATACAAATTCTTTAACTGAAGATAGTAACCCATGAAATATCATCTCACAAAATCTATGGAAGTATTTCATAATATAGTGAATTGTTACACTGCCATCTAGCGGTAGTATGCCACAATAGACAGGCAATTGTATCCTACCATATTTATTTTTATTCTTATCTGTGTACTAATGAAGTATTACTTATTAGTAAGAATAAGACTGCCCTGCTGTCTTTCCTGTCAAACTTACAGCTCATGGACTTGACAGAAGGATCTGAATGGTAATTATTTAACAAGAGGGACAGTATTTTGTCCTTTCCTTGTGTTTATTAAATGAATTACAGTACTTTATATGAACAAAGACAACTCCATTCCTAGTAAATATCAGAATTAACAAAGATTATATGTAACTTTTCACATGTAACGAGAAGGTGGACTAAATAAAAGGAGCCAAAAAATTGGACAACTATTTTCTGCTAGCAGAGCATCAAACGAGACAGTACAACAAAACACAGAGAAAGACAAATAATATGAAAACAAACACTTATTTTAGTGAAATATCAGGTAGGAATTTTTTTTCTTACAAACAAACACCTACCAGTAATTTCAATGCATAAATAAGGATGTAAATGCATAAAAGTTAATAAATTCAAAATGATTGTTTCCACTGCATTTACTACTGAGCCACATTGCACCTACAGACTGTATTAAAGCAATAATATAATTATAAATACAGCTCTGAAGTGCCAAACATCACATAGGTATAACAGGGGCAAATTATGGTTCCTGTGGGAGAATTTCTGATTTTCCTGACAGTTTGCATTTAAATCCTCAAACTCAGCACTGCACTGATATACTTGTAGCAGTACATGATAAATTGGTTTGAAGGCATTTACAGTGTGCACTATATAGCTTCTGAGCAAAATACTGTTCCCAGTGAAAATATAAATTTTGCCATTGACTTCAATGTGATCAGGATCTGACCTTATACAGACATAGACCTCAAACCTGGAATTCATTGCACTCAGGTGGACTGTTGTTGCCCACACATCATCCTATGAAATTCACTGAGGGTCTGTGAAGTCCACCCATGTGCAAGAAGCTGCAGGATCAGGGCCACAGTCCTTTCTATAAATAAAAAAGTAAGATATAAATTGTAAAATGATTCCAAATAATCTTGGCATGTGCAGTTCATAGTAGTGAAAGTTTCCTGCCTTTGTAATAGGTAGAGATGCATGCTTTATGAAAATAGGACAAATACTCTAAGAAGGTTGAGTAAAAAAGTAGGACATTTGGCTGTCTGACTATAGGGTAGGCAGAGCACATAAGTTTGCTATAAAATAGAACAATTCTATTGAGAGCAAAAGCTCTGGTCACCCTAGTAATGAGCCATATTTACTGGGAAAAGATTTATGCTTATCCTTTATGCACTTAATCATAGTTACTATTAGCTGTTTCTGTTATCCCTAGCTGAAAAACACAAATAATCAGTGATGTAGATAGGCATATATTCATCCCTCTAGAGTTCAGAAGTGACAAAAAGATAGACTGTGGTCCAGCTTGTGTGACTTACTACCTTTCACCAGCTATTCCAACCACAGTTATCCTTAACTCTGCCCTGTAGTGATGCCAGGAAGGGGGGAGGGGGAAACAACCAGAAAACCCTAATGTGCCTTTCAAAGTCTATTTACTCTAATTAGAGATTGCAAATGTAACACTGGCAGACCCCGGTCATCAGCAGGTGGGATTGAACCTGGGGCCTCTGGAGCTTAGGGCATGAGCCTCTACTGCGTGAGCTAAAAGTCATCTGGCTGTTAGTTAAAGCTGTAGAGCAGACTCATTAATCTCTCTCTCTAAGAGCTTGTCTACACTGGCAAGTTTTGTCGATGAAGCTAATGTCGCCAAGGAAAAATCGACAAAAGCAAAATCGCCAATGCGTGTCTACATTTGCTCCCTCTGTTGACAGATTGTGTCCACATTTGGGGCACCTTTGTCAACAGTGAGAGCAATGGAATGTGGGTATGTATCCCACAGTGCCTGGTGACACCATCCATCGCTAGGTGTTGTAGGAATGCAGAAACGGAGTGAGGCATATCCTGGGATGTGCAAAATGTACCGTCATGCACCGCTTTGTGTCCCACCTCTCCAATGGCTTCTGGCTTCCTTTTGCGCCATTTTCCCAACTGTCATTCTTTTGTAGAGCGTGCCAGAATCTGCAGTGAGAGAGGATGGATCCTGCACTTCTCTCCTGTGCGCTGTTAGCTGTCATGAGGACATCGCACATGGCAGCACAGTTACTCACAGAGTTACTCGCAAAGTTAACAGAGGATGAATTGCAGGTACCCGAGTGTGATATGGACAGCAGCAACTTATAGGTGCTTTGTGCATTCACAGAGCAGCTGCATACAGTAGACCGTTGCTTTTGGGCTAGGGAAACAAGCACTGATTGGTGGGATCGCATTGTTATGCAGGTGTGGGATAATGACCAACAGGTACAGAACTTTAGGATGCGTAAAGCAACCTTCATGGGCCTATGTGCTGAGCTGTCCCCCAACCTGCGGCACAAGGACATCAGATCGAGAGCTGCCCTTTCAGTAGAGAAGCATGTTGCAATCTCTGGGTGGAAACTGGCAAATCCAGACTGCACTGGTCGGTTGCTAATCAATTTGGAGTAGGAAAGTCCACTGTTGGGGCTGTATTACTCCAAGTGTTCAGGGCAACAAATTGCATCCTGATGCGGAGGACCATGACTCTGGGAAATGTGCATGACATAGTGGATGGCTTTGCAGAGATGGGTTATCCTAACTGTGGGGGTGTGATTAATGGCACACACATTCCAATTTTAGCACCAGCCCATCTTGCCTCTGAATACATCAATAGGAAGGGATACTTCTCCATGGTGTTGCAGGCACTTGTTGATCATCAGGGGCGTTTCACGGACATCAATGTAGGCTGGGCTGGAAAGGTGCATGACGTACGCATCTTCAGGAACAGTGGCCTGTACAGAAATCTGCAGGTGGGGACTTTCTTTCCAGACCACAAGATCACAGTGTGGGGTGTGGAATTGCCCAGAGTAATCCTGGGAGACCCGGCTTACCCCTTATAGCCCTGGCTCATGAAACCTTACAGAGGGCACCTGAACAGCAGCAGCAAGGAGTGTTTTAACAAAAGGCTGAGCAGGTGCCGCATGGTAGTCGAATGTGCCTTTGGCCATTTGAAAGGTCACTGGAGGTGTTTCAATGGCAGGCTAGACCTTACCGAGAATAATATTCCCGTGGTCAGAGCCCCATGCTGCACTTTGCATAATCTGTGTGAATCTAAGGGTGAAATGTTTGCTCAGGTGTGGAGCACTGAGGCAGAGCGCTTGGCTGCACAGTTTGAACAGCCAGATGCTAGGGCAGTCAGAGGAGCCCAGAGGGCTGCTATTAACATCAGAGAGGCTTTGAGGAACCACTTTGACAATGAGGGGCAGTAACACATGTCTGCTTTGGAGTTGCTTCCCTGGTGCATCCATGTACAATTTTGGGGCTCAAGATCCATGCAACACAATGCTTTAGAAGCCTGTTTCCGAGAGTGAATTGATTGCTATACGCTTTTGTAGAACACAGAATAAAAATGCTGTACCATTAAATACCTTAGCCTTTATTTATTATTAAAAGGGGTAAAACCTCACAACTGTGTGTAGCTCCAGCTATCACTGTGCAAGCTGTGAGAGGGGGTGGAGTGATGGGGAAACTCAGGAGTGCCAAAACTAGGTGTCTTTTTCTAAAAATGTCAGATTGCAGATTGCTGCTGCTGTCCAGGTGCCCTCTGCAGTGTCAGATTGCTAGGGTTGGCACAGAGAAGGCAGTTTTTGGTGACAAAACTTGCCAGTGTAGACAAGCCCTAAGTCAGGGGTTCTCAAACTGGGGGTCAGGACTCCTCAGGGGGTCATGAGGTTATTACATGGGAGGTCGTGGGCTGTCAGCCTCCACCCCAAGCCCCGCTTTGCCTCCAGCATTTATAATGGTGTTAAATATATAAAAATGTGTTTTTAGTTTATAAGGGGGGGGGCGCACTCAGAACTACTGCCCTAAGTGGTCTCGGTGCCACCAGATGGGACAGAACACCACACCCAGGAGGTGTGTGGGTTATATATTTCCCCTCACTGAGGAAGCGCATCCCGAGCTTCAGAGTCTTCCCAGTTGAAATCCCGGATGAGCCCCCACTTGTAACACCGACAGACCCCAGTCGTCAGGATCGAATCTCAGATCTCTGTGCATGAGCCTCTACTGCATGAGCTAAAAGCCAACTGGCTGTTAGCTAAGGCTGTAGAGCAGACTCATTAATCTCTCTCTCTCTCTCTAAGTGGTCTTGGTGCCACTAGAGGGGACAGAACACCATACCCAGGAGGTGTGTCGGTTACACAAACACTAAAATCCCTTAATCATTATCATATGGATATCGCATGACATCCGTACAAGGCAAAGTCTTGTCTGGGGGCTTTAACTGTGCATTTCCATACCTTAACATGTCTGGATTTCTTTTAAGTAATCTTAACTCTGAATGTCCTGGGTTTGTAATGCTTGGTTTAGGATAATTACAACATCCCTGTAATTATTTTTACTCTTAAATTATTGACACATACTATCAATCTTAACTCCATTTTAATGTACTTCTATCTTGGAATAATAATAATAATAATAATTAATGCTGTTGGCTAGTAAGAATTCAAATTTTTACTGCTCCTTTTGTAGCTGCACAGCATGTTGAGAATCAGTCCAATAATTATAACTCCTAATAATTAGCAACTGTTCCTGTATGCTTTATCTGGGGCATTTACACTATTTGTCTCCTCTGCCAGCTGCAATGACAGAAAGTCAAGAAAGACACACAGGGCCTACAGGCTGCTGGCAGGCAATTATATATAATAAGGTGCTACAGAAAGCATAGCACAGCAGGTGCAGCCCAAGGAGGAAGAGACAAAACGCTAGGGTTGGCACAGAGATGGGAAGGAAATCTGGGATATGAACTGGTGGCACACAAAGCCTGACCCAGAAAAATATGCAATGCCAAGGAGGAGTAAAACCTTTACCTAGCAAGAAGCTGCAACTTAGACAGAAACAGGCTGTGGGGAGTAAGTGATTGGAAGTGAATCCCGGAAACCATCTTCTATAAAAGGAGGGTGATCAGGAGGGGAGGGCAGCCTTGAGTATGCACTGGGGAACATGATGGTTGGGGACCCATGCACTGGCCAAGAACCATGGACCCACCCTGTCATAGGTCTCACCCCCACTTGGAACTGTTGGGCTCCAATGTGGGGACCTGCATATATTCCCACACCCTAAAATCCTAGGGTAGGTCTCCTTTAGGCTGCCACCACTCGGTCGATTATGTGGGCCGAGACACCCCTGTATTCCCCTCCCCCTCCCTTACCTGAGACGTTCCCTGGGGAAATACAGATCCACTCACAGGAGGGAAACCTCCCCACTCCCTCTCTCCTAGCCACTGGAAAGAGATACCTGATTCAAACAGCTTGAATCAAACCCAGGAGGAATTCTCTCTTCCCCCTCCCCTCTCTGCCTGGAGATAAGCTGTCTCACCACCGAGAGAGAGTGTCTTAGCCCCTCCCCCTATAACCACAGTAGAAGGCATTTAATCAAATCTTTATAGAAAGAATTTATTAAAAGAAAAACAAGAAAATACAGAATCTCTATGAGTCCAAGCTGGACACTCATAGGGTATAACCTTGCTAAGTTCTGGAGAGAATCCTCTCTCTTTCTCAGTACAACAAAACAGGCAGAATTGAGAATAATCAATAACAAACACACAGAATTGCAACATAGGATTATTAGATAATGACACAAAGTATCTTTCTAATACTCACTATCTTGACTAGAAGAAATTAGTTCAGAAAGGTAGAAACTTGTAGACTTGATTAAAACATCTGGACTCTTGTAACACCAAACGGCTAAAGACAAAAAACACAGCAACAGAAGGAAAAAGTTCCCTCCTAGAAATTTCAAATTCTCTTCCCTGATTGGTCCTCAGGTCAGGTGCCTACCAGGTACTATTTTTAACCCTTTACTAACTATTCATGACACACCCAGTCCCCCCAGTCGTAGTCCAGGAGGTCTATGATCCTGGTGGAATCTGCCAGTACCAGCCTCCACTGTACTGAGGACTCCGTCACCTGTACACCAAGGTGGGGGTTGTGTGAAAAGGGGTCTGTGAAGAGATCTTCCCTTGGCACACACCGTAGACCTGTCACTGAGACCAGCTTCCAGGTCTGGAAGAGGTCCTGGTAGAAGACTGGCAGCTCAGAGAGGTTTTGCGGAAGATCCCTTGAATGGAGGTAAAAGAGCTGCCAGTTGTATCAGAGCCCTCAGAGGCGTCCGAGGAAGGCATGTGCTAGCATGCTCCATGCCAGACTACCTGCACCATAAAGGAGTCTCTGCAGAAGACATGGACCTGACTGCAAAGGCAAAGCAGGCCCTGTCCCCCCACCTCCAGGGGATGATTCAGAACCGCTGCGGATACTAAGTGCAGCCCCAGCCAAAAGAACTCCAGCGTTAACCTCTGGAAGCAGGCCAGGGTATCCAGGGCGTTGAGCCGGTGCCAGAGCATGGACAGGACCAGCTGGTTAAGCTCCAGCATAGGTGCTGCAACTAAGGGTGCAGGGGGTGCTGCAGCACCCCTTGGCTTGAAGTGGTTTTCATTATACGGAGTTTACCGTTTGGTTCAGTGGCTCTCAGCACCCCCACTCTACAAATTGTTCCAGCACCTCTGAGCTCCAGTGCCCTCTCCTGCAGGAAAAGGCACCAGAGCAGTTCCGTCCACCTCTGAAACCACTTAGCCACCCTGCCCTCCAAATCATGCCAGTTCTCTGGTGGGGAGAGATGGGTGGTGGAAAGGTAGTGCCCAGATGGAGCAGCAGACCTGTGCTCCACCAGATGGCCTAGAACACAGGTGGGAGGGACTTGCCTCCCACCTGTTCCAGATCAACAGGCCAGAACTCTTGACTCAGTTGACCTGAGCAGAGGAGGCCACCAAGTAGACAGCTTGGCAGGCCCCCAGCCATGTCAGGTCACCCCGGTCCTGGACCATGAGGAGCACATTGTTAGCATACTCTGACCACCTGCAACTCTGGCTTGTGAAGCACCAACTCCATCAACCTCCTGCGGAGGAGACAGAGGAAGGGCTCAATGGCCAGAGTGTACAGTTGGCCTGACAGCAGGCAGCCTTGATGCCCCCCTCGACTGAAGATGACAGATTTGGTCAGGGTCTAGTTGAGCTTGACCAAACACTCTGCGGAGGTGTACAGCACCTGGAGAAAGCTCACAAGATGGGGTTGGAAGCCAAATACACACACAGTGCCTGGGAGATAGCATTCAACATGGTGGACCACGGGTTTCTCCTGGTCCAGGGACAGGAGGGCGAATCCCTATACCATCCCTATACCCAAATAAAAGAAGGTCCCAGACTAGATAAAGATTATCAAAGATGGTACAGCCCAGGACAGTGTAGGTCTGGGTGGGATGGACCAGGTCCACTAGCAGGGACCACAGCCGCAGCAAGATGGCCTTCGCTACAACCTTGTAGTTTGTGCTGAGGAGCAAGACAGGACGCCAGTTCCGAAGGTCACAGTGGTCCCCATCTTGGGTAGCAGAGTGAGCACGGTCTGCCTGCATGATGGGGGAACACCCCGCTCCCTAAGGACTCAGCCCAGATGATGGTGAGGTCCTGGCGAGGATGTCCCAGAACATGTGGCAGAACTCCATGGTCAGCCCATTGATGCCCGGGGATTTATTAGTGGGCATCAGACGGAGGGCTTCCGAGAATGCAGCCAGAGTGAGAGGCAACTCCAGCTGGTTCCAGTCACCCGTGCTGACCATTGGGAGTCCATTTCAGAACACCCCATAGGCATTCGTCAGATCTGGGGAGAAGAGGCTGATGTAGAAGGCCCTGGCCCTCCCCCATATGGATCCACTGGATCTGTAAGGGGGGTGCCATCACCCACCTGGAGGCAGGTGACATACTTCTTGGCCCCCCCTCTTTTTCTCCAGGGCATAGAAGAAGTAAGAACCATGATCCAGCTCCTGAAAGAGGCAGACGCAGGATCGAACAAAGGCACCCCAAGCCTGGAGCTCCTCCTACTTATCCCAGCATGGTCCGCAGAGGGACAGATACCCAGGGCTGATGGCCAGATGCCTCTCCAGCTCCAAGACCTCCTGCTCCAGCAGCTCTATCACCACCTCTGTTCCCTGGGTGGTCCCCCATGTGTAGTCATGACAGAAGAGCCAGGTGCTAATCTTATCCACATCCCAACACCACTGCGCTGAGGGAAAGGCGTGCCTCTGTCCTTGCCAGGCCAGCCAGAACTCCTGAAAAGATGCCACGAAGCCCACATCCCCCAACATGCTATTAAAATGCCAATAGGCCAACCCCAGCCTCTCTAAGGTGGGAGAGGCCATCACAGCCACCAGGTGGTGGTATGATAATGGGGTCAGCCAGATGCTGGATGAGTGGGCCCGCAAGAGATGGAGGTGAGGCAAATAAATGCGGTCCAACCAGGAGTGGCATGACCAAGCATCCTCCACCCAGATGTAGGTGAAGGTGGAATTGTCATCCGGGTGGTGGTCATACCAGATGTTCACCAGCGAGTGATGGTCTATGATCTTCCTGAGGACATCCATGGAAGCTGGGCACCTCTTGGTCCCTGAGTGGTCCCACTTGTATAGGGTGGCATTGAAATTCCCACCCAGGACAAGGTACTTGCGAGGATCCAAGAGCCGAGGAAGGTTGACGCTGTCTGAAAGAAGAGCACTTGCTCTGGGTCTGGTATCGGGGCACAGACATTGACGAGGTTCAGTGTCAGCTTCTCTACACAGGTCCAGAAAGTGCAGCAGGCGACCTAGCATGACCTTGGCAAACCCAAGCACCTCTGGCTGTAGGGTTGGGGGAGAACAGCGTGACCACCCTGCCTGAAAAAGAGGTGAGGTGGCTGAAGCACACCCTGTCCCCCCACTCCAGCTGCCAGCTGGCTTCGGTGGTTGGGTCCACGTGGGTCTCCTGCAGGAAGACCGCATGGGTCTCCTCCCTCTCCCAAAGGAAGGAGAGCACCTGGTACCTGCGGAGACCCACCCTATAGTCCCGGGTATTCTAGGTGGCAACGGTGGCCAGCTTCATCACAGGGAAAGAGGAGGATCCTTGTGGGCAGGAGTGCCACTAGCTCTCGTTGGGACCTGCAGCAAGCAGGGTGTCATGGAAGCTGCAGGCTCACTGGTAGGCCATGGCATCCTGCCTCCTAGTCCCCCTACCCTCCCCCAAAATGGCCCTCATGGCCCAGAGAACAAAGTGGAAATCCCCCCCAGCCCTGGAGAGCGAGCTGCACCTTACACTTGGAGCCAGAGGGGTCCACCAGGAAGCAGCACAGATTGACCCGCAGGGTCTGGGGGGGGCTTGAGGTCACAGACTCTGGGTCATCCTCTGGCTGTGTCCCTGAAATGGCCCCATGGCCTATGGAGACAGGCAAGCAGGAGGCAGACCCCCAGCATGGTGCCTGTTTTGCTGGTGCTGTGCAGCGAGCCTGTCTCAGTCCCAGGCAAAAGGGGCAGCGGCAGAGGGAGAACAGCAGCTCTGAGTGGACTGGGAGAGGGAAATACAAAACCACTTCCTGGGGGGTTGTCAACAGAGAAGGGAAACAGGACAACCCCAGGGGTGGCAGTAGCATGGGAAGTGGAAGAGGAAAGGGGAAGGGGTGGGAGCAGTGGCAGGCCCAGGAGGTAACCAAGATGATGAAGTTACTCAGTCCAGCAGCAGCAGCTCCTCTTGCTCAATGTCAGCAGTGGGCTCCCAGCCAGCAAGGCAGGGTGACTGCGGGGAGTGAGTCCCTGTTGGGAATCTAGAGATAGGTGGCTGGCAAACCTGCACTCTGATCACTTAGGAGCTAATTAGTGTGCCAGGAGAAGCTGATTGGGGTTAATGATGCAATCAGGCTGGGTAGGGTAAGAGCCCAATTGGCCCCATTAGCCCAGAGCTGATAAAAGAGGCACAGGAAGAAGCTATAAAGAGGAGAGAGTGAGGAACAGGGGTAGTTGCTCAGAGAGTAGGGAGGCTGCTGGTCCCTTCAGGCCCTATTTAGTGGGACTAAACCTTGACAAACACTGTAAATAGGAGGGAGCATGGTGATATTGGTGAAGGGGGTATGAAATAAAGCTTCACTGAGCTCACACCTGAAGAACATTGTGAAGTTTCTGTGGGGAAGAAGATAGGGACAGAGTAGGGCCCCTACTACGAAGTAGTGTTGTCAAAGTTGTGGGTGCTCATGCCTATTCTGCAACTGGCTGGGGGAGAGGAGCGGGGGACAGAAAAAAAATGGAGCAAGCTAATCACTGTTGGGTGCCTTTTTTTTTTTCTTTTCTTCCAGTTTCAGCACTGATATATCCACTTATGGGGTGGAGTGCAGAAACTGACTGTGCATAGCACATTGGTTAGTAGATGGCGGTGTGGGGAATAGTAAGGATTTACTCCCTAATGATTTATTTTGTTAAAGTGCTCTTGGACTCTGATATCCATGCACAGCTGACAAGACCTCAGTTTTCAGGATTTCATCCAATTCTATACTCGGTTAACTGCATGGAACACTTCTTAGGCAGATGAAGTCCTGAGATTTGAAACAGAGATTCCAAGGGAATCAGGGCCTATCACACTTTAAAACTTAGAATGAGGCTTACATTTCTCAAGATACAGCCATATAATTATAATAACAATGATTTTTAATTGGATCTTAAAATTAGGCTTCTAATCCATTTTTAAGAACATAATTTTTAGATGTGGTTCACACCAAACAGCCATTTATTTATTTTATTTAAACTTGTATTGTCATAGTTTGAGAGGGTTGCATTGACATATTTGTTTGGGTTCCTTTATGAAGATTATTACTGTATTTAGGACCCTGGTATATTAGTAGTCTAGTATTTATTTTTTTAATTTAAATAGAAAAAGTTGCCTGTTCACAACTCTATGTGCTGACAGTTATTTGGAATCTTAGGCGTTGTCTGTACTACAGACCTGGCAGTGGCACAGCTGTGCCACTGCAGCTGCCTGCACGCCTGTAAGATCTCTTGTGTAGCCGCTCTATGCCGGCAGGAGAGAGCTCTCCTGCTGGTATAATTAAGCCACCTCTAATGAGCAGCGGTAGCTATGTCAGCAGGAGAATGTCTCCTACTGACATAATGCTGTCCATGCTGGTGCTTTTGTTTGGCAGGGGAGTGTTGGGTTTTTCCCTCCCCCACAACCCTGACTGACAAAAGTGCTAGTATATACAAAGCCTTAATCCATACAAAAATAACCACCTAGCAGCATGTGCTCTCACACAACAAAATTCAGTTCACTTAGCCAACCAGTAACTCAAAGCAATAAAACAACCCCCGCCCCATACCCTGTCTGGAGAATTATTTTCTCTCTCTTCTATGAAGCTTAAGCTGTCACATTTCTTTGCTATGTGCTTTCATCTTGCTTGCATTACTGTCATACAGATAACCAGACTAAGCATTGCTGCTTAACCACATCCAATACACTGAATTAAGGAAAAAACAAAAATGATTTGAACTTGAAGGAACTGGAGCCCAAATCACATGACCTACAAAACAAACCATGGACAAGAACAAGGCTACAAAATGCAATTGCTGAGGGGCACTAGGTTGGGCTTCTACCCTGAGATCACTGGTCCAAATCTTCCCTCCCCCCATTGATACAGTTTAAAGTTGTTGGCATTTGGTAGCCAGTCCTAACAGACAAGTATCCACATCATAACACCCCCCAACACACACACACACACTGTAATTAGCACTAGTTGGTAGTCTCTGTAGAAAGGGAATGGACTTAATGGGCATGGGGTGTGGACTACTAGTTCACTCCTAGTGATGGTCACTCCAGTTCATAGCAGTGGCATAATGCGAGGAAGCTGATACGTTGAATATCCTGCCCTAAGGATAAACTCCAGAACTGACTATCCATCACCTTCCAGGAGTACTAAATTCAAGAGTTTAAAAAATGGGATTAGATAGGACATGGCATACTAAACACAATCGTTAGTTTGGGATACATTCAGGCCCACAGAATGGCCCCCTTTGCCCCACTCTGGGCCTGCAGATCCAGGCCAGGTATAGGTATTTAACCTGCATACCTGCCTGTCTGGGGTTATCTAAGTGTAGCCCTTTTTACCACATGTACTATCTTTTTTAAATGAGGTACCTTATTCTGTTTGTCCAATAACACATGACGGGCTTTTCTGGACTATTTTAGTAAATATGCCGATGATGAGATTTTTAACAATTTAGATCTAACTTCAAGCAGCAGGAAGTAATTGCTGTTTTAGTTCTGTGTTCATTATTATTTAACATGTATATTATGGTAGCAGCACGGTCCTTCACTCACACGTGGGGCCCTAAGGTGCTAGCTGCTGTACAGATAGGCAGATCAGTTCGCTACCCTGAAGGGTTTACAGCCTCAAATAGGGCAAGTTAAACACATTGAAATCACAGTCACAATAACTGGTCAGAGTTGGGTTTGATAGGATTTAGTGTGTTACCCTTTGAAAAGGCTATAAGAGTGGGTCCTAACTGCCTCTGCCTCAGCACTGGGGACCCCTGCTCCAGGGAAACAGGATCCATGTTATCCCCTGCCCCAGCTGCGTGGGCTGGGAGAATTCCCCCACTCCCTTTCCCTCAAATTGCATTGCACTAGCGGCCTCCTCCTCCACCACCCCCTGCCTGCTCACCAGCCGCTCCCCCCCCACAGTTTGCCATCCTCCCAGTCTCACATGGTTCCCATCTTGCTCACAGTTCACTGTTCTCCCCTCCTTCATCTTCTGTGGTCCCCTTCCCCTTGCAGTTCACTGCTCCTCCCTGCCTCAGGCGGTCCTCTTCCCCTCACAGTCTGCTCCTCCCCCTCCCATGTTGCAGGGGGAAAAGTGTGTTACCTACCCCCCAGTGCGCCTTTTCTGTTTGCTACATACCTCCCCTGCCCCTCCCAGGCCCCCCCGCTTTTGCTATTTGTTTGCCTGCCCTGCCCAGCACCTTTTGCTGTCTGTATACCTGCCTTCCTTAGCCCACCCAAGCCCCCAACTCCCCGCCCCCAAAAATGGTCTGGCAGAGCTTTTAAGGTGGAGTCATCCATAGGAGCAGAGAGACTTACCCACCTCTCTCAGGTGCCAGGGGTCCCAGGGCAGGAGGTGTGGCATCTTTGGAACCCCCTAGACACAAGTAGTGTAATCAGACACTGCTCTCTTCAGGCTGACCTTCCATATTTTTTCTTCTCCTTTGATTGGCTGTTGTTCCCACTCCTCCTTCAGTCTCCCTAAAGCAGCCACATAATATAGGGCATACACCCAGGCTCAGATCTCTTATCTGACACCACTTATTTGGCATGTGGGACTCCCACAGTGTAACCACCTGAGACCCTGAAACTAGTGCCTGAGCCCCACACTCACTTACATGTGCTCCCCTAGTGTTCCATGGAAGCTGTGGTGACTCTGGGCTTCTAGTTTAACCTAACTGGTGATACCATGGCAGTAAAGCAAAGAACACAGACTTAGCAAAGGAATCGCTGAAGCCCAATTGCTTTACTATTAAAAGCACTCAAAAGTTACAGATCTTTGAAAAATAACAAAAGTTCTGAGATGTGCCCTCCCTAGTCTGATCTGACCACTTCTGTGAGTCTGAGCTTTGTCAGCATTCAGGTTGGGCAGTCCCTATTCTCTCTCTCTCTTCCATGTCTAGCTTACATGTGGCAATGCCTCGCTCCCCATCTCCCCCTGCTTCAGAGCTGTATTTGTCTCATTTTCCCATGTGCTCAGCTGAAGAACCCCAGCCCCACCTCCCTCCGCTGTGTCAGGCTTGCCCCTCCTGTGGGCCTCTATGTAAAAAAACATTGTTCCATGGAGGGGCAGTAGTTGAGAGACCCTGTCTGGAATGCAATAGAATTATAGGCTTGCCTTGGGCAAGTTTAGACATTTGTTTGGCACAGAACACAAAATGGAGTTCACATTTTGATACAGACATATCCCCAGCACTCTGTCACATATACAAAGAAGCAAGCAAACAAACCCCAACATGGAACTAACACGTTTGCTAACCATCACCCTGATCATTCTGCTTGCATCCTGCATCTCTTTTTCTCATAAGCTATTCAGGGCAGGGTCCATCTCTTAGTATGTGTCTGTACAGCACTACATGCAATGGACACCAATCATGATTGAGGTCTTTGGGCACTACTGTAATATAAATAATTAGGGCTGTAAATTAATCACACTTAACTCAAGTGATTAATGCAAAACAAATTAACTAGATTTCAAAATAAATTGCTATTAATAACAATTTTAATTGTACTGTTAAACAATAATAGAATACCAATTTAAATGTATTATAAATATTTGTGGATGTTTTTCTATATTTTCCCTTATATTGATTTCAATTATAACAAAATACAAGGTGTAGAGTGCTCACTTTATATTATTATTTTTGATTATACACCTCTACCTTGATATAACGCTGTCCTTGGGAGCCAAAAAATCTTACCGCGTTATAGGTGAAACTGTGTTATATTTAACTTGCTTTGATCCACCAGAGTGCACAGCCCCGCCCCCCCGGAGCACTGCTTTACTGCGTTATATCCAAATTCATGTTATATCGGGTGGTGTTATATTGAGGTAGCAGTGTACATATTTGCACTGTAAAAAAGATAAAATAGTGCTTTTCAATTCACCTCATACAAGTACTGTAATGCAATCTCTTTATCGTGAAAGTACAACTTACAAATGTAGACTTTGTTTTGTTTTTGAGTGCAGTTATGTAAAAAAATATGTAAAACTTTAGAGCCTACAAGTCCACTCAACCCTACGTCTTCTTCAGCCAATCACTAAGATAAACAAGTTTGTTTACATTTACGGGAAATAATGCTGCCTGCTTCTTATTTAAAATGGCACTGAAAGTGAGAACAGGCAGTTGCATGGCACTGTTGTAGCTGGAGTTGCAAAGTATTTATGTGCCAGATATGCTAAACATTCATATGCCCTTTCATGCTTCGACCACCATTCCAGAGGACATGCTTCCAAGCTGAGGACACTTGTTTAAAAAAAAAAGTGTTAATTAAATTTGTGACTGAACGACCTGGGGAAGAATTGTATGTCTTCTGCTCCATAGCTTTACTTGCATTCTGCCATATAGTTCATATTATGACAGTCTTCAATGATGAGCCAGCATATGTTGCAGATTTGACAAAACACAAAGAAGGTATTTCTAAAGATAGCTACAGCACTCGACCCAAGTTTTAAGATTCTGAAGTGCCTTCCAAAATCTGAGAGGGACTTGGTATGGAACATGTTGTCAGAAGTCTTAAAAGAGCATCACTCTGATGTGGAAACTGCAGAATCTGAACCAGCAAAAAAGAAAATCAGCCTTCTGTTGGTAGCATCTGACTCAGATGATGAAAATGTACATGTGTCGGTCCACACTGCTTTGGATCGTTATTTAGCAGAATCCATCATCAGCATGGACGCATGTCCTCTGGAATGGTGATTGAAGCATGAAGGGGCATAGGAATGTTTAGAATATCTGGCATGTAAATACCTTGCAACGTTGGCTACAACAGTTCCATGTGAACACCTGTTCTCACTTTCAGGTGACATTGTAAATAAGAAGCAGGCAGCATTATCTCCCATAAATGTAAACAGACTTGTTTGTCTTAGTGATTGACTGAAGAAGAAGTAGGATGGAGTGGACTTGTAGGCTCTGAAGTTTTACATTGTTTTATTTTTGAGTGAAATTATGTAAAAAAACAATTCTACATTTGTATGTTGCACTTTCACGATGAAGAGATTGCACTACAGTACTTGTATGAGGTGAATTGGAAAATACTATTTCTTTTATCTTTTTTACAGTGCAAATATTTGTAATCAAAAAGTGTAATATAAAGTAAGCACTGCACACTTTGTATCCTGTGTTGTAATTGAAATCAGTATATTTGAAAGTGTAGAAAACATCCACAAATATTTAAATAAGTGGTATTCTATTATTGTTTAACAATGCGAATAAAACTGTAATTAATCATAACTATTTTTTAAATCTCGCAATTAATTTTTCAATCATTTGACAGCCTTACAAATAATGATACTAATAATAAGTTTTAAAATAATCTAGTCCCTTTTCTGACACCATTTTCCCACTTCAGACAATAACACTGTCCCTTTGCTACACAGTGGCTGAATTCCAGGGCTTCTAGGTTACTGACCAGTGCAGGAGGTATCAGTGATGCTGGGTGTTGCTATATTCTAAATCCTTTACACATATACACCAGTTCTGGAGCAAAGACAATCAAACAGCACACACATTATCCTCTCTTCCAGAAATTTCAGCCACACACCATCACCCAGTTCTCAGGAAGCAACTCTGCACCATAGATTGATTCTAGCAGATCAAACCTTCCTGATGCTTGCAACAGCTTCCTCTCAAATGACATTTCAATAACCAAATCACCCACAAACATTTCTTCTAAGACTAACAGCTTTCTCTCATGCTAAGAAAAAGAACTTTGAAGACTCTGTAACAGTGCTCCAGGGTGACACCTGCCTTAACAACAATAATTTAAGAAGTGATGTTCCACATTTCGTCCAAAACTTGCTTTGATTTTCCCCCCCATTTTTCCTTTTGATGCTTTGCTCAATATGTGGCCTTTGAATAGCCAGGAGGCACTCTGTACCATTCTCTGTTATTTGCAGAGCACAGGTGAGATCTAATGCATAAAGTGCCTAATAAGTATTGCCATTTCCATTAGGCCTTAAAAATGTCCACGATGATATTCACTTTTTAAAAAATCCTTCAGTTACACTTCCAATAAGGTTTTCATTTCCTCTGTTGTTGCCCTTTGTGAGACAGAAGTTGCTGTTGCCTGAGATGCTCACAATCCATTGTCTCTGTGTGATGCTCCCTGGGAGAACCCAGGTTTGCAAAGCACCACCTGCCCTGAGCATGAGGAAGCCTTGTATATACCTGCCAGGGTCAGCCCCGCCTCATGACCCCGGCCCATGGGCAGCACAAGTGCTCCCCTCCCAGCCCTGCAAGCTGTCCTGTTCCTCTTTAGGCACGCAATACGCACTCACCAATCCCTGAGTCCTAAATAAAATAATAATAATAATTGGAGATATACCAATCTCCTAGAACTGGAAGGGACCTTGAAAGGTCATCGAGTCCAGCCCCCTGCCTTCACTAGCAGGACCAATTTTTGCATCCCTCTGGAATGTCCAGGCCCTAATCTACTGAACACTCACAGTACTCACAGATTATCTGCTCCCGAAGGAGTATTACACACCAGTTTACTAGTTTTATTCAGGATCACCACACCACTTAACGCACAGTGCTTAGATATTTTTGTAGTGAAAACAAGATTAAGTTTATTATCAAAGAATGGAGATTCAAATGATGGAAAGAAAGAGTATTGGAAACAAACAGTTACATATAAAATAAAATCATAACATGCTTACAAGAACCTAAACTTAACTCACAAGACGTTCCCTTGTCTCCCCCAGGATAGCTTACCCCAAGTCCTTTCCCCAGAATTTTCAACCAACATGGCTGAGAGCCCAACATTTCATAAGATCAAGACTGCTGGCTGCTTGTCTTCCCAGATTGAAGGATGTTAGGGCACCTCTCTGCCCCCTCCAGATATACCAGACCTTTGATCTTCATCTGAAAACAGTCCCCTCCTTTTTATCTATTCCTTTTAATTTTCCTTTGAAATTCCCAAAAGCTCTTCATTAGTATTTGATTTAGGTTATGTCTACACTAGCACTTCTGTTGGTATAAATTATATTGCTCAGGGGTTTAAAGAAAACACCCCCCTGAGTGACATAAGTTACACCGACAGAAGTACTGGTGTGGACAGCCCAATGTCAGTGGGAGATGCTCTGTCATCAACATAGCTACTGCCACTCATTGGGGGTGGTTTAATTATGTCAATGGGAGAGCTCTCTCCTGTTGGCATGGAGTGGCTACATGGGAGAACTTACAGCGGCGCAGTTGCATCAGTACAGGTGTGCTGCTGTAAGGTCTGTAGTCTAGACATGGCTTTACCATGCTAATACACTTGTATTGTAAGACATACAATACACAATGGTTAGCTAAGGAGATAAATGTCTCCCACCTCCTGTCTAGAGAAGTTCTTCTTACATAGTGTCCTCACATGCATCCCACAGTGATTATGGTGACCACTATGACGCTGGCTTTCGTTAGAGACCTTACATGACACTTTTTGTAGGACTAGTATGTAGACACCAGACCCAGGGATCCCTGTAACCCTTATGTACCCTCATGCCTGTTCTTAGTTGGCATAAAGAGGGTGTTGGGTCAACCTCCCTTTTTGTGTCACAAATTGTTTCTCATAATAACCTAATGTGATTTTTCATTAATATTTAGGATTTCAACAAACTGCAATAACAAACTGTGAAAAGGAGATGATAAATTATTTTTCATTTAAAAAAATACTTGTACATGGTGTGATACAGGAGGGCCAGGGCGCAGTGAGAGAATGGTCCTTTTGAGTGCCGGGACATGGGTGGGTGCTAGCTTGCCCACTGCTAAAAGCCCCTCCCCCAGCTTAGGTAGGAGCTACTAAACCCAGAACCCAACCAAGTTCAGAGGACAACAAAGGCAATAACGGGAACAGGCGTGGGGGTCAAAGGGCCAAAACTAGGGAACCAGAAGGGGACACCGAGCAGAGAACCCCAGACAGCTCCCATTGCCCCTCGAAGGCATTGAGAGAGCCGGCGGACGATGCCCAGAGTAACTCTGTGTGGATACGTGAGCGGATAAAAGAACAAAAGATAGACCTACAGTTGCAAGGCCCCCCTCTGCCAACCTTCTCTCCCTGGTGTTACAAATGGCCACGAGGAGGTTGATGAAGTGGTCCTGCGACTTCGTGGGGCCTCGGATCAGGTGTGCGCAAATAAACAAGTGCAGGAAGAAGTGCAGCCAGAACCCCAATAAGAGGTTCTGGAAGAGTCAGAAAAGGGGCTGCAACCTGGCGCACTGAAACTGGCTCGGGGTATGAGGAGGGGGAGGCCAGGAAGGCTCACGGGGCAGGGGGCCAATGGAAAGCTCCAGAGGGCCTGGAGTGAGAGGTGGGCGGGGCGCACCCTCTCGCAGGACCCGCTCGAGGGGCAAGGGGTGGTGTCTTAGCCCCCAGCCAAAAAAAGCGTGGGACCCCCCATACTAACATTGACCATCTAGTCACAATGGACTTTGCAAATATAACTATCAAATTTTGGACCTACCAAACCTGACAGTATCATTTAAATGTTACAAGTGTGCATGTGACAGAGAATGGGATATAGGCAGATGTAGTTTTATTAAAGTCCTTTATTTTTATATTATGTTTACATAAACTTTTTCCCAAGACTGTACCTTAATCTCAGATTTGTATGTCAGGTGAGTTGAGAAGTGTTTTAATATACTGGCTACTATACATATTTGTATCACTGCCCTCTTTTGTTTGGAATACAATATGTCAGATCTGCCCCATTTCTGAAGTTTCATTATCTTGCCTCTAAAAGCTGACCTAAAAATATGTTTAAAGGGCTAAAACTACTGCTGTTTGAACTCAAAAGTCAAGAAATTCAGAGTTCAGGATGCTTTGAGAACCTGAACTCTGTCCTCTTGCACATTCACCTTATAATTATTTAGTTACATGATCACCTAATATATGATGGCTGAACATAACTACTTGCAAAATTTTACAGGTATGAATTAAATGTGAAGATACAGAATTGGGACAGAGTTTGGGTGATGCTGAAAAATGTATGTTTGTTATGAAGTGATGTTGAATAGATATTACTAGCAATGATGTTTTCTTGAGAAAAATGAATATCAGTTATAAATGGTAACAGTGTCATAAAAATATTAGTATTTTACATAGCACCTTGTATGCTCATGGTGCTTTATAAACAGCTAAAAAGACAAGGTGTCTGTCCCTTAGAGCTAGCAATCTAAATAAGATCAAGAATTCAACAAAAATGACAAGCCTATATTGTGCAGGGGTAGGGAAGGTAAGAAATCAGTGAACACAAGGAGTAGAGAACTCATTGAGTTGATTAATTTTACATGTTTCAGTTTGGCCCCTGGGTTTGGTAACTCCCAGGAGCACCCCTAGAGCACCTTTTTAAAATACAGGTAAAATAACAACATTTGTTTCTCTCCATCCCATGGTATAATAGCTGATTTCAAAGAGAAATTTGTTTTTTTGTATGTGCACCCCAGCCATTCTAAATTTCCTTCCAAGCTTTCATATGAAAGACTACCATTGACTTCACTGGTAGCCTGTTACTATTTATTAATTTTTCATTTTTTTCAGCACCTTCTCTTTTGACATTGCATTCTCTGACATCTTTATCCTTTGAAAAGAGTAGGTGTCATCTAACAATGAAGCTATAGACTTGACATCTATTCCCATGCCAATTGACCTGGATGTAGCACATGTCCCTAGGCCAAAGGTTTGAATGTAGTACATACCTAAAGCATGTCTGTACCTTGAAGCAGATGTCCCTATTCGAAAGATTTGAATATAGCACATATCAAAAGTGCATCTCTGTGGCTTGGATTGAGGGTGTACTGTGGTTTTAAAGAAGTGTGATGTGAGCAATTATTGAAACACGGAATTACATTAGTTTGTAACAAAAACATAACAAAAATATAAGGCATTTAGGATAATAATGTGTCCTTTGAAATGGCCAGTAAAGCATTGCTAAATACTACATCTTAGCATGGACTTGGTCTTCCTCTGTTTTCTACAAGTGCCTAACATTTTGAGTGCTACCATAATAACAATAATAGTAGATAGCAGAAGCAGAGAGGGTAACATGGCAAAATGGTCTGGCTTTGCCAATTCAGGAACGCTGCATGACAGCAAAAGCCCAATCTTGACTAAAGCCTCTTTCTGTGTACTCCTGTCAATGGCACAACAGCTACTAGGGAAACTTAAAGGAAAGAGAGAATCCGTGGGGTTTGGGATATTTGCTACCTTGCCTCCAATAGAATTGCTGACCACTGCATCCTTAACAGCAACTGACCTATCCTGCAAAGCTCTTTGTTTTTGGAGTGAGATCTGTGATTCAGTGAAGCTCAGCTGAGTGTGATTGAACTGGATGTGGCATGAGCAGGGGCGGCTCTACGTTTTTGGCCGCCCCAAGCAGTCATGCGCGGGAGGCGCCCCAGAGCCGCGGGAGCAGCGGACCTCCCGCGGGCATGACTGCAGAGGGACCGCTGGTCCCGCGTGGCTCGGCTGGACCTCCCGCGGCTGCGGACGGTTCACGGGTCCAGCGGCTCCGCTTCAGCTGCCGCAGTCATGCCTGCGGGAGGTCCAGCCAAGCCGCGGGACGAGCGCCCCCTCCGCAGTCATGCCTGCGGCAGGTCCAGTCGTCCCGGGGCTCCGGTGGACCTCCCGCAGGCATGACTGCGGCAGGTCCGCCGGCCCAGCCTGCCGCCCCCCCCCCCCGGCCGCAGGGGACGCCCCCTAGATTTTGCCACCCTAGGCACCAGCTTGTTTTGCTGGTGCCTAGAGCCGCCCCTGGGCATGAGGGTCCGATGCCTTTTTACTGGGATCTGAGCTGTGTGCCAGATGTGGCAAATTCTTCTGCACTACTTGCCCTGGTGCCTTTGTACTGTGGGGTGAACGTTGTATGTTCTTTGGAGTTGCCTGTAATAGTTGGTGTTACTGACTAGATGTGGCCCTTCCCTGTGCCACAGACTGGGTGTGGCCAAACTCTCCTACTTTGAAATGGAGCATATCCCTGGTGTCTGTCACAGACATGGATCGCCAGGGATGGATGTGCGGCCTTCCCACCCACGTGCTGACGAGGTGTTTATGTCACAGCCTGGATGTAGCCCAAGTTCTCTGCCACAGCCTGGATGTGACTTGTGCCCCAGACTTGGGCGGGAGCCTGCTGCTCCTGTGTCACACTCAGACACCTGCTACGCTCCCTTTCGGCCGCTGGGTCCCCGCGCCAGGGCCTGGCAGGGAGAGCTGCCGCCTCAGTGAGTGTCTCGCGGGGGAGGGGCTGCCCCTCCCCGCCTCTCTCGCTGAAGATGCGCGGGGCTGGGCTGCAGAGAGGCGGGGAGATGTCAGCGCCAGGGGCGAGGAGGAGGAGGGAAGCGGCTGTGCCCGGGAGGAGCCTGGGCAGCGTGAGGCAGCACATTCTCCCAGCCGCAGCAGCAGCGGTAGCGAACCTGCTGCAGTAAGGGGGCACCACCAGAAATCGCAGCAGCAGCAGCAGCAGCCATTTGGGATCCAGCCTGCCTGTGAACGCCGTGCTCTGTCCACCTCCTTCCTCCCTGCTGCCCGGGGCCGGGGGAGCGCCGCGCACAGCCGGAAGCCCGTTCCACAGCTGGCGGGGAGCACAGCAAGGTAGAGCCTGGGCGTGCGCGCGTGTCCCTTGGGGTACCACTGGCAGCATCACTTGCGCTGGTGCTGCGCTGTGGGATGGCGAAGCCGTGCGCCCGGGATGCAGGGCTGAAAGGCATGGAAGGGTCCGCGCTGCAGCCGCAAAGGGGATGAGAAATGCTGAGTCTCTCCCTTTGATCATCTTTCCTACAACTAAAATAAAAAGCATCCAGCCTGCGCGCAAAGGGGTGGGGGGAGGGGAGGAAAGGCACTGAAAATGCCCCCCTCCCCAGCCCCCAACCTGAGAAACAGCTCGGGATCCCTCTGCAGTAGCTGACGGGATGCAAAGTGGTCTGGTGATTGTAGCGCTCCCCTAAATCTGAGGGTGCGCTCCCCATCTGGACAAAGACCGGGAGAGCGTGTGCAGCAGGGGAGTTACTGGGCTCTCCCACAAATACAACTAGACTGGTCCTGGGCTGTAGAGGGACCAGTCCTGCTAGCAAAGGGATGGACTAGCTGGCCTTAGAGAGCTTTGCCAGCTTTGATCTCTCTCACACACTCCCTCCCTCTCTCCCTTTCAAAAACTTTGCCTGGGGTGAGAATTATTAACCCCGACACATGCCTGCCCCCCTGTTCTTGTCCCAGTTTACAGCAATACCCATTCATATCAGTACATGGTCAGAGCAGGTGCCTCCTACTACGCTGGGGCTGGGTGGAGAGGAGAGGATATGGTGCTTTGAATAATTTGGTTTGTGTCTTAGCACTGAAGAGGTTAAATCAAAACCGGTTCCTACGTTTAATTTCCTGTTTAATAAAAGGAACAACCGGCTTACTTAAATCCACCAAAGCAAACAGAATTAACATTCAGTCTTCTGCTATAGCTAGTTTCACAACAGGGTGTGACAGAGTGCTAGGTGGGAAACCCTGAGTCAACACTCTGTTCACAGGAGCTCCAGTCAGGAATAGCAGCTTGGAGCTAAGGAGCCAGACCTGTGCTTAATGTGTGGGTAGGGCAGGGCAGAAAGGCTAATTAAGCCATTAGCCAGAGCCCACAAACAGGCACAGGAAGGCAGTGAAAAGGGCAAAGCAGGCAGCCAGAGAGATGGCACTCCCTTTGCTTGTGAAGGTGCTAGGTATGCTGTGAAGGTGGTGGGACTCAATTATAAATAAACTGCAGAGGGTGTTGAACCAGCACAAGGGTCTCTGCATGGTTTTGTAGATGGAGACAGAAGCAGGACCAAGGAGGCCCTGTGACACCGGGTTAGTAAACGATGGAACGAGAGGCTATTTTCCTATGATTAGTGAGCTTAAATCAATTTCTCAATATAATGTTTTTATAGCTATGTCTGTCCATTCCTGGGAATTCCCAAAGATCAGCAGGCAGCATAAGCCCCATCCCCCTCATATATATTATTGTTTGGAATAGCATAGGTATAATAAATATGCCATGCAATACCCTGTCCAGAAGCCTCTCAAATGTGTCTGATGCATTACACAAGTCAAAAGCCATACTTTTAAATTGTCACAGGCCTTGCCCTGGTGTGAAAGCAATCTTTTCCCTGTGCCTTGGATCCACTTCCACTTATCAGAATCACTTTTAAGATCCCGTGTGCAAAACCAGACTGAAGTAGCATATGATTGCACATGAGTGTTAATACAGGGTACATTACTCTACCTTAAATACTTATGTCCTATAGAATCTAAACAGACTAAAACATTGTAACCTAAAGAATACTAGGGATGAAGTGGAAAGGCCTGATGTGTTCTAGGCTTTGGACACTTGTACTTGGTAATTTATCTTGACATAATTTTTTCTTGATCTCCTTTTCTGTATGAGGAAATAAAGTTACCTGTAAAACATGCCAAACTTTCAACAATGCAATTCAGCAAAATTCTATCAGAGGGCGGGGAGCGGGGGAAATCACACACCTCTCTGAGGCTGAGAATGTTACCAAACCCTCTGGATGGAATTCTATCATCGTTCACCGATGTACCGTATCTTGATGCTTCTAACATGTCATCTTTTTAAGAAAATGAGATGTTTTCCTTCTAGGGGGGAGGCTTCTTCCAAATCTCTTCCTTCTTTCCTTTTCACGCCTTTTATGTGCTCAGTAGTCCAAACGGAGACCCACTCCCCAATTTAATGAGGAGTGATAAAGCTCATCAGTGTTCCTCTGAGCCTCAGCAAGAGAGGGTTGCTTAACCACAATTTGGAGTGTCAGCTCCCCCACAGGTTAAAATTCTGCCTCAGGGAGCCTCTGCAGTGCTCCCAAGGGAACCATGTTACCACTGGATCATGAGGCTGTCCACATTGCATGCATTTTTCACCGGTTAAAATCCAAACTTCTTGTCCCATTCTTCCTCTCTCCACATGCACTCCTCAGGGAGTTCTACCTCTGTGACACATTCCCTTCCTCTTCCTCCCCGCCCCCCAACCCACATAAATGCCCCAGGAGGGCTCTGTAGGGCCCCGACTCTGTGGAGTGGAGGGAGAAGCACAGAGTGGAACCAGCTGGTTTCCTCCAGACTCTACTCCACATGAAGAGCAGACACCAGCACAAGTTAATATAGCCTGAATCTGAATTACCCGCACTGCTTTCCTCTCCACACCGTGAGAACTTCTTTCTAAGGACAGCTGAGGTAGAGAGACAACCAGGAAGAGCCAAAGTTACAATGGCTGTTGTAAGATGGTGGCTGGGTGGTAAAGGTGTAGGCAAAGTGCACTCAACCAAATACCCTTTTTTCTCCTTTCAATCTCTGGGTGTTGCAGTTAAGGGTCTGAACTCCTTTCTTCTTCTGTCGGAGAGAGGGGGCAATCTACCCCATCCCTTGGTAGTATGTTTCAATGGTGAAACATCTTTTCCTTTATTTCCAATGTAATTTTTTCTATCTTCAGCTTCCAGCCATTGGATGTCATCATGTCTTGTATCATAGATTGAAAAGCCTTCTTTTATCAGATATCTTTAGAGTAGGTAATCAGAGATCAAGTTCAAGTAACCTTTTTACCTTGTCTTCAGTTAAATAGATTGAGCTCCTTAACTCTTTTGTTGTAAGACATGGCTTCCAGATCTTGAATCGTTCTTGTCTCTTTTCTGAACTCTCACCTTTTGCAACATTCTTTTTAAAGTGTGGACACCAGTGCAATATAGTAGGGGAAAACTGCGCGGAGAGGGGATGCTAGTATTACTCTTCCAAGCTCCAGCTGCAATATAAGCTCCACCCACTTGAGACATGAAAATGAGCTGCTCCTCTGAGGAGATTATGTAGATGTTCAAACTATGGGCTCCCTGTCACAGAAGTTTCAATAGTCTTCTGGGCTCTGCTGGGCTCCTTGGGTGTGCATTCCTTGTGGTGGCTCCTGCTTCACCGAGGAAAAACATTACTGAGGTATCTCCCAATGTCACTTACTTGTGGTGCCAAAATGAGCTGCTGCTACTCTCAGAGTAGATTGTATAGACCTTCATAATATGATCCTTTCTCTTCTTCCTTGTGTGCTTTGCTGAGTGGGGAAGGAGATGTTGACATTTGAAATATCATAATTGACATTTTGAGGTAACACTCACTGACATAAATGGAGCAGTTCACCCGTCTCTGATCTATTGTTTCAGGCTCTCTGCAGATGCAGGCAGGCCAGCACTCTTTTCACATTTTAAAGGTTTTCTTTGCAAACACGAGGGCTGGAAACTTAGCCAAGGTTTACACTAGAAGCCCGAAGCAACACGTGGAGGGGCCATGCAGGGACACTTGCCCCTTCCCCCACACCCCAGATTTCTGCCTTGCATTTGACCCTGCTAACTGAAGTGCTGATGTAGCAGGGCAGAGCCCACCCTGTCCCCTGCTGCCTATAGATGCAGTGGGCTGGGTGGGTTTAGCCTGCTTACCTCCTAACAACCAAGTGCCTTCCCCATCTGCGTTCTCCACTGGGACACAAAACAGCTGGTCTAATGGGACTGCAGTCTGCACTGAGCTCCCCTCCTCCTCATCTCGATCCCTGGGCTGGGCTCTCTTCCATGATGCTTCCAGGCTCACACCCTTAGGCAAAACAGCTCCCAACTGCAGCCTCACCCTCCTCCTGCAGCTAGTCCACTGGCCAGGCATCCTGTGGGATGGGCCTTCTCACCTGTGAATGGCTCTTCTCCGGCTGCCAGCAAAAGTCCAGCCAAAGTCAGCAGGCAAGTTTCAACTTTCCCCATATCTCCCCTCCTCCCAGAGGCGATGTGTGGGGTGGTCATGTGCTCCTCCACCCTCACCATCAAGAGGTACCTGTCACCTGCGCTGCGAGCACTTTTTCTGGTATAGGTATACTGGTGTACTCTATTGGCAAAGCAGCCCTAGTGTGGATACAGCTTATATTAGAAAAATATGGGCTTTTGCCAGTATAGCTTTTTCCAGACCCCTCTTCTTCCCCCACTCCCACCTCCAAGCAAAATAAACTGTACTGGCATAAGCCCAGTTTTGCTTGTATAAACTGCATCTACCCTAGGGGCTTCTGCTGGCACAGCTGTGTTGGTGAGGGACCACAGCTCTTCAACCCCTGACCGACAGAGCTATACCATATAGCTTGGTCCTGCTAGTGAAGGCAGGGGGCTGGACTCGATGACCTTTCAAGGTCCCTTCCAGTTCTAGGAGATTGGTATATCTCCAGTTATTACTATTACTTTACTATTACTAGCAGAAGTTTGTAGTGTAGACATGGTTTTGCTTTAAAAACAAACAAATAAGTAAATAAATAATAAAAAATCTGAGATTTTGAAAAACAAGATGGCAGCTGATACGCCATTCTGGACCAATCTAAGTCCTACTGCTACTTGATTGTTCCCTATTTATACATCTAAGGGTTGTGGTAGCTCTTTTTGCCACACAACATTTCATTGGGAGCTGATGTTCATTTGGCTATCTACCATGATTCCTAAGTTCTTTGTGGTCATTGCTTTCCAGGGTACAGTCCCCCGATCCTGTAAGAGTGACATACAGTCTTTATTCCTAGATGTATGACTTTGCATTTGGCTGTGTTAAAAACATATGTTGTGTGATTGAGCCCAGTTTACCAAGTGATCCAGATCGCTCTCTGTAAGTGACCTGTTTTCATTTACCACTCCACCAACCTCTGTGTCATCTGCCAAGTTTATCAGCAATGATTTTATATTTTCTTCCCAACCATTGATAAAAACAATGAATAGCAATGGGCTGAGAACTGATCCCTGTGGAACTCCTCTACAAACACATCCATTTGTTTCCCTCTTAATCCATGGGATTACATACTGGGATCTAAAGCCAGTTTTCACAACAGTAAGTGCATGGGAAGCTTTTTGCCTCAATAATATACACAAAACATGCTAAGAAAGGCTTGGTTACAGTAAACATTACAGTAAGAGAGGGCCCAGTGCAGGAGTGACAAAGTTTCTGGAAATCATTTTCTGGGATCATAATGCACCATGGAACAATGTTTAAATTATTGCAATGACTAAGGGCATAGGGCCAAGTCTGCCCTTACTGAAGGCAATGAGAGTTTCTCACTGACTTCAGTGAGGACGTAGTCAGGCTCATGGAGTGATGCAGGTAACCAACTATGCACACTATTGGAAAGCATGGGCCTGATCCAAAACCTATTGAAGTCAGAAGTCTTTCCACTGACTTACACCGGGCCTGATACAAAGCCCATTAACAGCTGTGTTTTGGCCTACATACATATACTTGGATTATTTGATGAATAATCAATGTTCAGATGACTCTTGAATCCAAGCAGTTAACCACAGAGCAAATGTACCTTTTTACCCTATTTTACACTGGTCCCATGCCTGCATATTAGCTCCATGGGCCTGGAGAGAATAGGCTGCATCCTCCTGAGATATAATCCCTCCCTGAAGTCCTGGTGCTGCTCCATGTCCCTTTTTCTTGTCTCCGCACTGTCTAAATGCCCCAGTTTGACTAGTAGAATAATCAAAGTTTAAATTAATAAAGTGAGTGATTTCATCAGCATCACTCACTAGTAAACAATTACACAGGGACATTTTTAGGAACACTGCTTTGTATTTCCCAATCCTCCTTCCACATCTCTTCCCTCTCTCCACATTTCTTTGGGTCTCTCTCCCATTTATCAGTTCAGTTGTTAATTGGGGGCAAACACGACCGAAACTATTCCTGTTGTAACATCTAATGAATACAGCAGGATTACCGGTATGTTAAAAATGTGGAATGACACATTCTTAAGTGTATTGCTCTGTGCTATAGTGATGTTTAGGACTGTGTACTTCTGTCTCTTCATTCATAACAATAATGTACTGGAAAGATTTTTCCACTGCAATTCTCACAACAGTAACAAAACAAAGTTAGTGACTTATCTAAACGCATGGTCCTGGTTTTACAATATGTATTACATGCACAAGAGTCCTAGAAGTGTAGGACTGGAAGAGACCTCAGTAAGTCATCTAGTCCAGTCTCCTGCACTCAAGGCAGGACTACATAATAACTAGACCATTCCTGACAGGATTTTGTCCAACCTGTTCTTTAAAACCTCCAATGATGGAGATTCCACAACCTCCCTGGGCAATTTGTTCCAGTGATTAACTACCCTGACAGTTAGGCTGGACATTAGGAAAAAACATCCTAAACCTCCCTTGCTGCAATTTAAGCCCATTGCTTCTTGTCCTATCTTCAGAGATTAATGAGAACAATTTTTCACCCTCCGAACTTTCCTACACATTGGGCTAGTTTGCTCGTTTGCCCTTAATAATGTCTCTTTAAAAAACTGCCAGCTTGAACTTGAACTGTTTCCGCCCTTAGATTTGCTTCCCATGGGATCTTACCTATCAACTCCCTGAGTTTGCTGAAGTCTGCCTTCTTGAAATCCATTGTCTTTATTTTGCTCTTCTCCCTCCTACCATTCCTTAGAATCATGAACACTATCATTTCATGAGCACTTTCACCCAAGCTGCCTTCCACTTTCAAATTCTCAACCAGTTCCTCCCTATTTGTTAAAATCAAATCTAGAACAGCCTCTCCCTCTATTTGCTGTCTCCACCTTCTGAAATAAAAAATTGTCTCCAGTTCATTCCAGGAACTTGTCAGATAATCTGTGTTAGTTTGTCCATAAGCAATCTAAAAGGGCCATCATTTTAATTTGTTGAAGTGTTCAAAGTTATATGGGATGTTGATTTTTTATTTGGTCAATTTGCTTTCAGTTGCATGTTTGGCTGGTGCTGAACCAAAAACTATTTTTAATATAACCCTAAAATTAAGGATTTAGATGGAAAAAAAGGGTCCCATTTATTCACCCAACTACATTTAGAGATAGACAGATGAAACATTTCAAATGTTGGAGAGAAAAAAAATGTTTCTGGATGTTTAAATGTACAAAATCTGTGTGATTTGGGAATTAAAAATGCATACAGATCCAATTAAAAAATTTGTATACAGAAGTTTAAAAACTGTATTACAATTGTGTAAACCCAAAGTAACTCTTCCAAATCTTTAAGAAAATGTTACATATTAAGATAACTTACTACAAAATTTACACTTACACTTTAAGGCCCTGATCCTGCAAACTTTATCCATGCGTGGTTGCTTCATTTAGTTTTATGGGAGTACTTTTTATGAATAAAATTACTCATGTGCTTAGACATTTGTAGTATTGGGCCCCAAATATGTGGGTTTAAGTTGTGCAAAATCTTATTATATTATTCCGATCATATAAAAATATTGCTTTCTAGAGATAGGATATCAGAATTACTGTTAAGGGCCAGAGTTTGATGTCCTGAGACATGTGCAATAATACCACTTGCCATGAGTAGTCCCATTAAAGTCAGTTGGGCTACTTGTGGAGTAAGGGACTACTCAGTGCGAGTAAGAATATTGTAATTTGGTTTTAAATACATATACAAAAATTAACTGTGAGTACTAATGATTTGTTCAGTATCAGAGGGGTAGCCGTGTTAGTCTGGATCTGTAAAAGCAGCAAAGAGTCCGACGAAGTGGGTATTCACCCACGAAAGCTCATGCTCCAATATGTCTGTGAGTCTATAAGGTGCCACAGGACTCTTTGCTGCTTTTAATGATTTGTTCACAAACTGTCAACCCATTCATCCCATACTGCACATGGACAAAAATACCCGTAACAACAACCAACCTAAAGAAAATGTAGTTAGTGTTATATGCGATGCCTGGAGTATTAACAGAGTAGCTTAAAAATCTTTAACCTTCTGGAACTAAATGAGAAATTTGACCTAATCATATCCCCAAGCGTGCAGTTATCTATTCAAGTGCATAATCTGCTGCACTTGGCAAAGCTTGTGAATGTTGTATCCCTGCCTTTCACTATCTCCAGAATAATAATAAAAAAAATGTGCTGATGGGATCAGAAGGTATTGTAATGAAGACAAAAAAACAGTGATGCCGTTCTGCATTTGTGCTGAGAAAGCCCATGGGAAAACTGTCCCATTATTTCCCGCGGCATTTTCTTCTTTGGAGAAAGTTGATTACTTTAACAGTGAGAAAACAGAAGAGAGTCTATTTTTTTTACCCTTATTCGGCCTGTTCATATGCCTTGAAACACATTATGTAAATTCTGTATTATTTTATATTTACCATTTAGGCCTGGTAATTATAAATTAAAGCCCATTTACTTTTATCGCACCAGTCCAAGCACAGAAGAATTGAAAAGAGAAGGATAATTGTATTTTCTGTAACTGATAAAGACTAAAAGGATAGAAACATTGCAGTGTTTTAGCTAATGCACTTTGAGTCTTGGGCCATGCCTACACTAGCGAGCTTACAGCAGCAGAGCTGTACCAATGCAACTGCACCGCTGTAAGATCGTTCGTGTAGCCACTCTATGCCGACAGGAGAGAGCTCTGCCATTGACATAATAAAACCACCTCCATGAGAGGTGATTGCTATGTCAGCGGGAGACATTGCACTGTCCACACTGGCGCTTCTCTTGGTGTAACTTATGTAGCTCAGAGGGGTGGTTTTTTCACATCCCTGAGTGGCATAAGTTATACCAACAAAAGTGGTAGTGTAGACATGGCCTTATAAGTGATCCTTTCTTTACAGTTTACTATATCCTTGTGATTATTATTTTTTCTTATTTAAAATATTTGTGTTATATAAAATGCATATGAAGACAGAGAAGAAAACAAATATAGAAAGAAATTCTGCATGCCACTAACAAGGTGAACCACTGAAAACAGAACTATTATGTATAATTATAATCCACATATTAGTATTAATCTCACAGATAAAAGAATAAGGACCAAATCCCCTCAGTATTGTTTTTGTAATCTTTCAACTAAACAAAGTTCTTTCCTGAATCTCACATGAATGCAAATGAGGCTTCAGTGAAGTCAATGGGATTGCAGTGGTATAGATGAAGTTAAAACCTGGTCTCCCATTTCTATGTACCAATCAATTGGCATCATTTTTGAGACCTCATTTTTCTCATTTGGGCAACAAAAATGATTAGGGGCGACAGCTTCCGTATGAGGAGAGATTAAGAGGACTGGGACTTTTCAGTTTGGAAAAGAGACAAGTAAGGGGGGATATGATAGATGTCTATAAAATAATGACTGGTGTGGAGAAAGTAAATAAGGAAGTGTTATTTACTCCTTCTCCTAACACAAGAACTAGGGGTCACCAAATGAAATTAATAGGCAGCAGGGTTAAAACAAACAAAAGGAAGTATTTCTTCACACATTGCACAGTCAGCCTGTGGAACTCTTTGCTAGAGGATGTTGTGAGGGCCAAGACTATAACAGGGGTCAAAGAAGAACTAGATAAATTCATGGCAGATAAGTCCATCAATGGTGATTAGCCAGGATGGGCAGGGGTGATGTCTCTGGTTTGCCAGAAGCTGGGAATGGGTGACAGAGGATTGATCATTTGATGATTATTTGTTCTGTTCATTCCCTCTGGGGCACCTGGCACTGGCCACTGTCAGAAGATAGGATACTGGGTTAAATGGACCATTGGTCTCACCCAATATGGCCATTCTTATGTTCCTAAAATAAGACATGCTCTTTGTAAAAAAAACAAACTTTTCCTATGATTTCATCGTACCTACTATAAATCACAGATCAGAAACAGAGGTTGTTTGAATGTTTGCCACAGTTGTTGTGCTTGTTATTTGATATCATTAGGCTTGGCAGAATTCTTTTTTTTTAAATAATTTCAATGGATAACATCAATCTTTATTTGTTAGCATTTTTTATTGTTATCAATTTACATTTTCACCGTTGTGGGAAATAGTGTGGGAGGGGGTTAGAAAATAAGGAGGGTCAGATGATAATTATTTAATGACAGTAGACACAGGGATTCAAAAGTTAAAACTTTATAACCAGTACAACACAAATTGTCAGCGTGTCACCATATAAAGTAAATATCCTTAATTCAAACTCTAATCAGTTGTCAGAGAACACACATCTTGAACTCAGCTCTTCACACAGGGCTCTTATACGCTAGTAAGTTCCAAGCTGCCACCCAGTGACCCCCTAGCACTTTCCAGAATAGAAGCTGAACTCCAGTCCTGAAATCTGATTGGCAGAATGCCGGGAGTCCTGATTGGTTCACATCATCTACATAAAGCCAGCACAGGATCAGGAAGTTATCCATGTAACTGGAATCTATCTGCTTTTCAGATACCCAGTTGGAAGAAAGATGGTTTTGTGGACAGGGCCAACACACACACACCAGCTGGTTTACAGTAGTACTGCTCTTATTTGATTAATGTCAATAACTTATAATGCAGGGGATCATATGATAGGTGCAGTTCCTTTTGACTACTGCCTACTCTTGTGAATGATCCCAAGGGACCCTTAATGCTCTGGCACTGCAAAGAGGTCACTTAGCATTGCGTAGGCAGGGCAGCCAGTGTTGCTGCTGGCAGGAGTGGGGCAGGCATCCTTTACTATGGCACCCATACAGGCTCACCATGATGTCATACAAACCTTCACTGGTAGTTGCTGATGCCTCCAGTGTGGTGATTGGGGCTGTGCTCTCCCAGCAACTTGGTCCCAAACAGGTATTACAGTCATGCACTTCTTACTCAAGGAATCTGACTTCCTCAGAGTTTGAACTACAAAATACTTGAAAAGGAATTCCTGATAATAAAAACTATATCTGCAGAATGGTGGCACTACCTGGAATGAGCTCATCACCCAGTCCAGGTATTCATTGACCATGAAAACCTGGAATACTTATGTAGGGCAAAAGCTTTAAACCAATGGCAGCTTCAGTGGGCCCTATTTTTCTCACAATTCAAGGTGGACGCCCTGTCCTGAATGTACAGTACCAATCAATGAGACCCGAGCGAGGAACCAACCCTCATTCTCTCAAACTTTAGCTTTCTCAGTGCAGATCATCACCAGGATATACGCAGATTCATACGTTCTGTCTCTGCTTCAGAAATTCTGCCTGATGAACAAACTATTATAGATAGTAAACCATATGACTCCCAGGAAGGGATGATGTATGTAAAGGACTACATCTATGTGCCCCCCAGACCCGCAAGGGTCACAGTTCTGCAACTATGCCGTGATTTTCCCCTAGCAGGGCAGCTGGGGTACTTCAGGATCCAAAGACTAATATCCCACTCCTTTTGGTGGCCCTCGATGTGGCTGATCATATTAATTGCCTCCTGCAATGTTTATGCCTGTGCCAAGATCCCAAGCCACAAGCCCAGTAATCTCATTCTGCCCTGGGACACCCCATCTTGACACTGGGCAGACATTTCTGTAGATTTTATTGTAAGCATGTAGGGGCAAAATTAGAAAGATTGTAATGGCCACAGTCCAACAAATGTCTGACAGGTTTGATGGTTGTTGACCACTTTATCCAAATGACCTACTTATCCCTTGCACAGGCCTCCCCTCTGCTGCAGACAGCCCAGATCTGGATTAGCCAAGTAGTCCACTTCCATGACCGTCCAGAATGCATCACCTCTGATCGGGGGGTCTCAGATTATGGCCTGGCTCTGGCATGAAGCCCTGCACTTGGTGGGAGTCTGCACATGTCTTTCCTCCACTTATCACCCCCAATCTAACAGCCAGGGAGACAGGGCCAACTAGATTCTCAAGCAGCATCTGTGATGCAACATTAATCATCAGGAGGAAAATTGGTTCTCACGTCTACCTTATGCAGAGTTTCCCTACAAAAATGCAGACCATGTATCTATAAGTCAAAGCCCATCTTTTTTCCAATTATGGGTTGGTTCCACCCATAGTTATCTGCACCATCTCCCAACCTGGCTTTGTCAGGCTTAGGAAGAAGTGAAGAAGCACCTGGCAAATGCAAGAGCAAACTATAGGCAGCATGCGGACCAGCATCGACAGCAAGGCCCGACCTATGCAGTGGAACAAAAGGTATGGCTCTCTACAGACCATCTGTGCACAGACAGACCTGCTCGCAAGCTAGACTTTCGGTTTCTTAGCCCTTTTAAGATCCTGTCACAGGCTAATCCAGTCACTTTTGAATTCAACTAAGATTCATCCAGTGTTTCACGTATCATTTTTGAAACCCTACACAGAAAACTCTTTCCGTCACAGGACTCAGCCACCTCCTCCACTGGTACAGGTACAGGGCCACAAAGAATATGTGGTTCATGAGATCCTGGACTCAAAACACAAATATGGCAGACTCTGGTACCTTGTTGATTGGGAGGGGTATGATCCTGAGGAATGCACCTGGGAGCCTGCAGAAAATGTACATACTCCTGCACTTGTGTGGGCTTTCCATAGGAATCACCCCCAATAGCCTGGTCTATGTCACTCTGAAGGCATCCCTTGGGGAGCAGATGGTGTCAGAGACCACAGGGCTTAAACCCATCTCTGTGGGGCTCTTAGGCACTAAAACGTTCCAACCTGCACCCAGTGACCTGCTGGGTGCTGCCAGAATAAAAGCAGAACCCTGACAGAGGACTCCAGTCCTGGAATCTGATTGGCAGAACTCTGGGGGTCCTGATTGGTTCACAGCTTCTACATAAACCCAGCACAGGAACAGGAAGTTGTCCACGCAGTTGGAGTCACCCTGCTTTGGACAGCTTCCCCTACAATCAGGGCCGGCTCCAGGCATCAGCTTATCAAGCAGGTGCTTGGGGTAGCAACTCCGGAGTGGGGCGGCACTTTCAGGTATTAGGCAGCAATTCGGTGGAGAGTCCCTCACTCCCGCTCAGAGCGAAGGACCTCTCGCTGAATTGCCGCAGATCGCGATTGTGGCTTTTTTTTTTTTTGGCTGCTTGGGGCGGCAAAACCCCTGGAGCTGGCCCTGCTTACAATACCCACTCTTGCTACTGTTCTGGTAACCTGACCCTGCCTGACTCTTGGTTTTGCCCTCAGGCTTGCCTTGGATTTTGACCTTCTGGTATGTGACACAGCCTGATTCCTGCTCTGACCACTAGATCAGACTGCCCTGGTTGTGACATAAGTTCTCAAAAAGCATTTCTTGGATAAGTCCTTCAAGGAACAATATGTCAGCCTGCACCTTGTTCTTTATCAGCTGCTTGCCTAGCATTTCTCTTCTTTAGGAATGTGAAGATTCTTTACATAGTAGACACAGGAACTGGAGTCAAATGGAGAATTTTCTGGGCTTTTGTTTATGTCCGGCTTTCAACCACAGTTTGATAAGAAAGTAGCAAACTGAGATGGTGTGTGATGGATATTGTAATCACATGTAATGTCTTTGGGGACCCTATTGTATAAATGTATGAATGGTTTATGTATTACTGTGGACAGGGATTGTATGCAACTCCATGGGAGGAAAGTTGCCACAGCTCTACCAGGAACTAAGAACAGTCGGGAGTGAATAAGGTAAATTACTCAGGTTGTAACTACTCCAGAGAGGTACCACCCCCTGCGCTGGGTTTTCCAGAGAACAGACATTGAAAGGTCTGTTAGCTTAAAAAGGCTGCATTTAAACTGACTTGGACTTTCTGGTCTAGCAAATAGATGGGACCTTCTGTCCAAGAACTCCCACCGTTGTGGAAGGGCTGGAAGGACTTTGGCTTGCTAGGGCTCCGTAAGGCTGATGTGTGACCTTTGGTAGGCTTTTAGCATGTGGATAGGAATTTTTATTGTTTTTATACATTTTCTCTGTAATGCTTTTACTTTAAAAGTAAATGTGCTTGCTTAGAACGAGCTGTGCGGTAACCTAACTCCTGGCAATATGCTGTTCATAGTTTGCAGAGAGAAAGCACATCAAAGGCGCTGGCCTTTAGGCAGATTGGTTTGCTGGGGATATCACAGTCTAAGGCAGGGGGCTGTGCAGCTTTAAACTCCCTGGTTAGGGGAGAGAGAGAGAGAGAGAGAGAGAGAGAGAGAGATGCGGGTCTCCACTCAAGAGAGGTGATGGCTAGGAGCTAGAAATCTTAAGCGGGTGCCCTCGAGAATCATGGAAAGGGAATACAGGTTCCATTTCCCTGAAACTGTGACAGTGCGGATGGAGTAACAAAGAAATAAATTACCTCACGTGGCAGATGTTAGTCATGTCTCTTAGTACACTACTGGAAGGTACTCAGTTACTACTGTGATGAGGGTGCTATAAGAAACTATGTAGAATAGACTAGAATCGCACATGCCATAAAAGGAAATGGTGAATCAAAAACAAATATCATTGAGATGAAAAAACACATAGACAATGAACACAAAAGAAATGAGTTCCCAGACTATAGGGCTGGTTCTCTAGTCCAGTGGTTCCCAGCCTGTGGACTGGATGTTACTTTGCAAGCCCATTTCCCATTTCTAATATCTCATGGAATTAGATTGGCGTATTTACTTGCAGTTGGTTCTTCTCAGATGCCAGGAGGGCCCCTTGTGCTGTTGTGCCAATTTCTATGATGCCTCAGTTGAAGCACCGTGGGAAATAGCACAGAAGACTGTGGCACATCTAATGAGACCCATTAACAAGTGGCTGAATATGAAGTCAGACTATGAAAAGGTCCAGAACCCTAATCACGTCCACCCCCAATCATAAGTAAAAGCAATCCTTTTGCACTAAATTTTTACAACTAAATAATAAAAGAAACAGGAAACATTATAGCTGGAGAAGAAAAAGTTGACAAAGAATACATAGCAATCTTATCTTCCACACATGATTACTCCTGTTCAATTCCCTGCTCTATCACAGGCTGCTTGTGTCCTTGGGCAAGTCACTAAGGCCTGGTCTACACTAGGGGGGTGGGTCGAACTAAGGTACGCAAGTTCAGCTACATGAATAGCGTAGTTGAACTCGAACTACCTTAGTTTGAACTACTTACCCGTCCAGATGCCGCGGGATCAAAGTCCGCAGCTCCCCCGTCGACTCCGCCACCGCCGTTGGCGAACTTCGAGAAGTCGATTGCTACGGGCGGGTAGTATGGACGTACCCTAAGAGTACATCCACACCTGGGCAGTGAGGCTTGACTGAGATAGTAGCGTAGGTGTTTGGGTTTGGGCTGGAACCTGGGCTCTGAAACCCGACGAGAGGGGTGGGTCTCAGAGCCCAGGCTCCAGCCTGAATCGAAATGTCTATCTGCTACTGTTAGCCCTGTAGTGTGAACCTGAGTCATTGGACTTGGGCTCTGAAACTTACTGCCACGGGTCTTATTTTGTAGTGTAGACATATGCCTCAGTCCCTCATCTGTAAAATGGGATTAATGGCAATTCCCTACCTTGCAGGGGTGTTGTGAGGCTAAAGACATTAAAGAGCATGAGGTGCAGTTTTAAACTCCCTGGTTAGGAGAGAGAGAGAGAGATGCGGGTCTCCATGCAAGAGAGGTGATGGCTGGGAGCTAGAAATCTTAAGCGGGTGCCCTTGAGGAACCATGGAAAGGGAAAGAAATGTAAATCTGCAGCAATGGGAGCCATAGAAGTGCTTGAGATAGATATGGCACCAACAGCTCTAAAGCCAGTTGCAAGCTCCTGTGCACTGTTGGGATATAAACAGTGCATAGACCATGTGCTGGCATTCTGGATAGTGGGGAATTTCAAAAGCAAATACATTTTAAAACAACTTTCCTATAGTAATGCATTTGACACATGGAATAGCCAATATCAGAAATTTTCTATTCACGGAGCTAATAAACAATGTCAACTAAATAATTGGTGTCACATACAGTGATTGAAAAAGAGCAATATATTCAATACCAGCATAATACCTTATCTCAGTCTGCTGGCTGGCTCAGATGTCCTATCAAGGGAGTAATGGAATCTAACTTTTTGATTTGCTCTAAAATCCTAGCAGCGGACTTCTTGGCCATTTGAAGCCTGGTAAGCTAGTTGGAAGACCAAAGAATTACAGTAATATGCATAGGAAGACAGCAGCTAGAGATAAATGTTTCAGTCTCTTGTATCATTTAAAGAGGGAAATGCAGGACTTCTTGCAGCATTCCTCAGATGAAATTTAATGCATTATCTTTGCTGTATGTGAGGTTCACCATGTTAAAAAAAGACACATATGTAATAGAACATTATGGCTCTTAATGAGGGGTTTGCAGTGTTATAAAGGAACAGGTGAAAGATTAAATAGCTGATGCTCAGATCATGGAAAAAGCCATTTTGATTTCCTGACATTAAAAGAACCAGCTTCTGGAAACCTATTCAATTGATATCTGAAAAACTGCTTGAAAGGGAAGTTAAGCCCTCAGGGTTTCTGTCATCAGCCTTAAAACAAATTTGCATATTTTCTGCATAGAAATAGGATCCTACTCCCTGTTGCCAAACTGCAGAACTAAAAGGATGCAAAAAGCTTTATCTAGTCCTAAGGGCTCCTAGGGGAAACTCTATAATCAGCATTCAAATGTGTGCAACAGATTAGGAAAATGACTTCAAATAGGATTTAGACCATATCATTGCAAGGCCCACAAATCCAACACAGATTTTAAAGGCAGAGTAATACTGATATTGTCATTAAAAAGCCCATATTCTTTTCTAATCATTTGCCTGTTCAAAAGATCCCATCTTTTATATTGACTGATCACATGATTCATTGGCACCCAGAAATTATTATTGTTGCTTAAGGTAATATTGTTTTGTGCTATTTATGTGGACTAACGTTGTTCTGTCTGTTTTGCTTTCTTTTTCTCAAAATGAAAACAATGAACAATGCATTTATGTTTATGAATGGAGCCAGGACAGAAGGAGTAATCCAGCTGGCTATCAAAAAAATATGGCCACGTGTAGAATTATGCAGCCAGATGGGCCAGAACTTGTTAGCAAATTGAATCTTCCATAGTCATAGTCCCACTGCTGTTTTCTACATTTACACTGAGCTGGTAGAGGATGAACCAAGAAACCACTGTAGGCTGGGAAGCCTGAGAATCCTGAAACCTACTGTGCCATGATGCAGCCCACAAACTTCAGCCCTACATTCTGTGTTGAAGTCTGGCTTGGACAAAGAGGAGTTTAACTGCTAGTGTGTTTGTTCTGGTGTATGACTTCAGCCTGAGGAGCATTAACTTGCATGACTTGCCATATACAGCTCAGTTTGTGCAGAAGCAGATGCTCTCGATCCTGCTCTTTCTGCTACTGCTATAGATTTGTTGAGTGTTTATGCATTTACTCCGTATTGCATGGATTTCTCTGTCTCCTCTGCCTCCATAAACAAAAATATCTTCAAGGACAACATAAGAATTTCAGTTGTGTATTTGGGGTTCCCAGGAAATTTTGCTGTCAGTACCTGCTATATCATGGACTCATTTTACTTGTCTTGAGGGGGAAAATTTGTGACAGCACAAGAATTTGATAGCTTGAAATGTCATGTCTTTTTTAGCATGTAGATTTCCAGGTTATCTCCTGTCAGTGCAGGCACTGATTTATATGTAGCTGTCATTAGTATCACTGGAGAGTCACCCATTTACATTTCCCATGCACTGCATCAGACAATAGACCTCTGTTGCATGTACATGCCATTTGCATTGACCACATTGATTCTGAGCTGTAATGTGTATGTGGTCAGTGAGGTATGTAATTAGCTCTTTACACTAGACTCTGTTCTAGTGTCTCTGAAGGAATCTTTACGTAAAGTATTATTGAGCAAATAAATCCCTATTGATGCCATTACATAATAGTACATAATGGTTCTGAAGCTGGTGTTACAGACTGAGTAAATAATCAGCGAGTTAAGTCAGTGATTTGTGAAGTAACAGTATGGTTTAATGGCTAGAGCACAAGTCTGGCATTAGTTAGCCTTTTGGGAGATATTCCTGCTTCATATGATCTGTGCCGCAGGTCACCTATCTGTAAAATAAATAAACAAACATAATCCTGATTTGGAGGGCACACTCAAATGACTGCAGAGACTGGTGACTGTTCAAAACAGTGAGAGCTTATTTGTTACGAAGACTTTGCATGAATCCTTAGAAGGGGGAGTGAATTTCATCCTGCAAGAAGGGCAATTACTTCACTCAGGAGAAGATTCACTTTCACCTCTACCCCCTAGCAAATCTTTGGTGCCCAGTCTGGCTACTTGGCACAGGGGGACAATATACCCTCAGGATATAAAAATGGTCACAAAAGAAATAAGGCTGACAATATTTAGAGCCTGATCTTGCACCAAAGTATGAAGTTTACAACAGGAGTCCGTGGGAAGATGATTGAGCTCCTGGTGTCTAATCCAAAGTTTATTGAAATCAGTGGGAGTTTTTTCAGCCTTAAAGCATCCATTTAAAGGACTGACAAAAAGCAGTTGCTTCACAAAGGTGACCTTCTAATAAAGGTCATTAGTACATAGTACTAAAGTTAGTTTTACCCAATGTTTGAGGCAGTGTCGCGGGACAGGTATACCCCGTCACAGGGTGTCGGGTCATGTGTGGTCAAAGAAAGGGAAGAGGCTGTACTGCAGTCGATTAGGGCGTATGCTGATGACCCTTACTATAAAACGTGGTAGTATAGCCTACTGGCCAGAGTCAATAGAGCAGCCCTTCTGCTCTGGGTAGCGGCCCATTGGGGAAGTGAAGTGTCACTCACAGGTGTGTCGCACTCAGGGTAGAGGGACTCGGGCCCTCTCTGCTCCTCCGAGCCCCAGCCCAGGGCCCTGGCAGTGGTGGGGTTACTCGCCACCGAGTATCCTCCTGAAACACACTGACTGGTTCCCTGGTTCACCCACCAGAACAAAGCCTAAGTCCTCTGGGCTGCTTCCTACCCTGCCTTTGCCAGCGATGGTCTGCAGTGTCTCTGGGATGGCACGGCCTCCTCTCTGGGTTCACTAGGCAGCCTGGAATCCGTCTGGTGCTTTGCGTGCCTTTGCTCTGGGCCTGTAGCAGCTCCCTGGAGAGAGCCTGCAGTCTGCATCCTCTCCCTTCAGCATCCTGCCCACACTGAGCTGGGCTGCTTCCTTTTATATCTTGCCTCCAGGCCGAGCATGCCCAGCAGAGGTGAAGGGGTGTGGTTTCTTCAGCCTGAAATGCACAGTTAACCATTGTGGGGCCAGGGTGGGGTATCACAGGAATATTTTAGGGTGGTCTCTTAAAATGGGAAGTTGTCTAACAAAGATTATTTTCCATATTACACTGTAGTACTAAGGATCAATACAATAATCTCAAATATAATTTTTGATGCAATCAGTAAACAGAAAAAATGTTTAATTCTGACCATTTTTCTCAGTTTCCATAACTTTATTTTATTTTTCAATAGAGTCAAAATGTCAGACAAAAGTGATTTAAAAGCTGAGCTCGAGCGCAAAAAGCAGCGTTTAGCACAAATAAGAGAGGAGAAGAAACGGAAGGAAGAAGAAAGGAAAAAGAAAGAGGTAAATATGCACAAACTCATTAAAATGTCAGAAGCCTACAGAAAGGTCCCAGGTTTAGCATCCCAATATGGTTTACGTAGGGCAGGTGTCATGTAGGAAGTGATCCTCATAACCACAGCAGCTTTAAGCCTAAAATAAAAATGCTTATGTTCAGCCACGAAAGTTTGAAACAAAAATCACCTTCAGAATATACAAGTTGTCAACAGACAACAGTTTGGACAACATGATATGCATGTGTATGTAGAAAGGAATAAGATTTGCCACAATGCTTTCTTCTGGGAATTCCTTTAGTGGGGGGAGAGGGCTTCAATTTTTTTTTGACCCATTACAACCTAAATAAGTGTTTTGGGGTTTTTTTGTTTTGTTTTTTACTCTTAAGACTGGCCTGATTGCTGGCTAAGGTAACAGATTTACAGTGATGATTCTCCACTAAAGTAAAACATAATTACAATTGCATTTTAGCCTCCTGGCATCAGTGCATCTTTCAGCTCTATTAAAGTTTGATTGACATATTAGTTTGTTTGTCCTTGACAATATGCATTAGGTTTTTCATTAAGGGATTTGTGCTTCTTTTTATTCAGTCACTTAGTGAAATAGAGGTGAGAATTGACAGGGAAAGGATATTCATTTTCATGCAAAGTCAAAGAAGCATTAAGCGATTATGTTTCTTTTCCTTCAAATGTCAACACTTACTGTAGTTTAAAGCACCTGTTATCCCTTACTAATAACTGGTTTCCTTTTAAACTGACACCTTAATATCGTTCACGTGTTTCATAGAATTACTATGGAATCTGATGCGATACAAGAAATCAAAGTTCCAATTCATGTTGTCTCTTTTAATCTTTTTTTCATTTTATACAGTTTTGTACAATTACCAATAAACAGGCCATAAAGTCAGTCAGGGAGGGGAAAGGAAGAAGAGCCACCTTACTCCACTCCAAAAGTGGTTTTAAACACACTGTATTAATTAACAGCCAGTTAAGCGAGACATGGGGAAAGAAGGGAGCCAAGCCAATGGATTGTATATCTTCTCGCAGACATCAGGAACCAGGAGGTTTCAAAGCCCCACCTCTTGCCTCTCTCCTGCTCTTTCCCCTTGCGAGGCTTGTGTGTGTGTTTGTAGGGGGGGCATTCCATGGACATTAACTCAGATCTCGAAGAGTTATGAACACTTGTTTCCCTTTCTATTGTTTTTTCCCATGGAAAGAGAACTTTTAGCCTCATGTAGGCTCTATTCCTGGAGCATTGCTGTCAGTGGAAGTTTTCCCATTGAATTCAGTGGGAACAGAATAACGACAATATTTATTATTTTTAAGTGTGTCAGGGTCAGTACATATTTTAGCTATGGGCATGTCTACAGTAGAAACTTGCATTGGCGAAGCTGCACTGATGAAGCTGTGCTGCTGTACCGCTTCTGGTGAAGATGCTTTAAGCCGACAGGAGAGAACTCTCTTGTTGGCTTAATAACTCTACCTCCACAGGAGGCGGTAGCTATGTTGGTGGGAGAAGCTCTCCTGCCGACATAGCACTGTCCACACCAGTGCTTAGGTCGGTGTAACTATGTCGCTCAGGGGTGTGGATTATTCACACTCCTGAGCAACATAGTTATACTGAAGTCATTCTGTACTGTAGACCAGGGCTAATTCAGTATGACTGTCTACCTGTAGCATGTCAGCCTTCTTCTGCAGAATCAAGATCAAAGGTCTCTCTTAACCTCCCAGTATTCTACAGTACAAAGGCATCCGACAAGTAATACGGAAAAGATTTGAATCATAGCTTAAGAAATATTCCATATAAATCTGTACTGGTTCCTGCAAACATCTCTTTGGCTCAATCCAATCTCAAACACTGGCAGAGTCCTCCTGTTATAAATCCAGTATAAATGAGTTGCCCAAGTGTATCTTCATGGCTGTCACAGTACTCCATAATAGCCCAGGAACCATGGTTGCATATATGTTCTCCTCCCACTTAATCAAGAAACTGCATTGTATGTCATTCAAGCTAATTGTTTGTTATCTTTTATTCAGGCTGATCAGCAGCAAAAGAAAGAGCCAGTTCAGGAAGATTCGGATCTAGATCGTAAAAGAAGAGAGACAGAGGCTTTATTACAGAGCATTGGTATATCCCCAGAACCACCTCTAGGTACTTAGATGAGCACATTGTAAACCTGTGGCTATTACACTGTTAATGCATTTTTTTAAATTAAAAGCATGCTTTGCTTTTGTGTTATTTGGCTGTGTTAGTGAAGTGAACTCTTCTGCTTGGAAACCATTCATATCATATCACTCATATACGCCAGTTCATAGCATTTCCAGCACTTACCATTGCAGACCATCAGCTTTATTTCTGAGAGGACTTTTCATAAACACAATTCTAAACCATGTTTGATTTCTTTGCTTGCTGCTCTATTTATATTCTCTCCTATCTTTCCACCCAATGATATTAATATTATATCTCAGTAGTACTAATTATTGGACATAAATACAGTTTTATCATTTGTATACTCAAAGAAGGAAAATATCTCTGTGGAACTTTTCTTATTATTTGAAATAATTTTCAATAAGCAAAACTGAAGAGAATTAAAAAGGAAAATATCCAAATATTAACAATCTTATAGTCAAATCATTGTTTTAGATAGTTTATTTCTTGCTTTCATTGCTTTTCTGTTTTTGACTGTTTAGTTCTTAAACCCTAGATTCCTCACCTTAAATACATATGGGATGATTTTATAATATGAGTTTCATTATCAAATCTATTTATGTTAACATGTCTTGCATGCAGTGTTTAATTCTGTGTGTTGCTCAGTGTGTGATCCCAAATGTGAGAAATTATTTTGCCTGTTTTTCATTTGTTTCTCTCTCCCTCTCATTCAAAAGTGTCTTAAATATCCTGGATGAAATCATGTCCCCATTGAAATTAATGAGGAGTTTTCCCATTTATTTCAATGGGGCCAGGATTCCACCCCCTATATACTGCTGCCTGCAAAATTCAGGGACATCCAAAAGCTCAACAAACCATTCAGGCCCTGATTCAGGAAAGCACTTAAACACATTCTTATGTGCTGTCCTGAATAGGGGTGCTCTCCTGAACTGGGGCCTCAGTTCCTAAATGAAAGCAACTAAAACTTAAAGAAATGTGTCCATATTTTAATGAATTATGATGCTGTAATTCCATCAATGAGGTATCAGATCCTGAAAGAATTGTCTGACAATTAATTGTTAGGTTATTTTAACTTATCAGAAAATGCATTTTGTATATTATAAAAGCAAATTAACAGTAATTTTAATAGAGAAAAATCACAAAATATAAATATTTATCTACTAAGGAGCACCAAAATTATTATGTCCTGTCTATTGCACATGGAGTCATAGAGTTTAAGGCCAGAAGGGACCACCAGATCATCTACTTTCACCTCCTGTATATCACAGGCCACTAACACCACCCAGCAACTGCACACTAAACCCAACAACCAAACACACGTAAAACCACGGCAGAGTAAAAAGTACAAAGAGTCCTGTGGCACCTTATAGACTAACAGAAGTATTGGAGCATAAGCTTTTCGTCTGACAAAGTGGGTATTCACCCAGGAAAGCTTATGCTCCAATACTTCTGTTAGTCTATAAGGTGCCACAGGACTCTTTGTTTCTTTTTTACAGATCCAGACTAACACGGTTACCCCTCTGGTACTTGACACCATTGCAGAGTAGTTCAACTTCCTATCCTGAATTAATAATATTTACTATGTTTACTATGACATTATCCAGAGAACCTTAATTTAACATATAAAATTATTAATTCTTGTTAAACAATAGCATTTCCTTTTCCCCAATATAAATTGACAATCAAAGTCTCTTCATAAACTCCCTCAATCCTTCCTTCGATGTTTTTAAGGCCAGGCTTGACAAAGCCCTGGCTGGGACGATTTAGTTGGGGATTGGTCCTGCTTTGAGCAGGGTGTTGGACTAGATGACCTCCTGAGGTCCCTTCCAACCCTGATATTCTATGGTTCAATGAAAAATTTCTGGAAAAATACACCACAAAACCAATGATATAACTGAGATACATCAATGATATTTTCATCCTCTGGACAGATGACCTAAACTCCCTCAGATTTCCACCACAACTTCAACTATCACAACCCATCCATTAAACTCTTTTTAGAACACTCCCACACCAGCATCAGCTTTCTGGACACCATGATTAGCTTCAACAATGGACTCTAGCAGACATCTATTATACAATAAATCCACAGATCATCACTCTCACTCCCACAGATCCAGTAATCACCCGAGACACCAAGAAATCTGTTATCTACAGCCAGGCACTCAGATACCACAGAATACGTTCCAGAAAGAAAGTCTGGGATAGATCTTAACGCACTTAAAACTGCCTTCACCAAACAAGGACATTCCACTAGAGAAGTAGGTCACATAATGGAACGGGCCATTTAAATATCCTTGGAGAACCTGCTTCACCACAGGGGAACCCCCGCCCCGACCTTACACCCGTAGATGTCACCTATGTCCCACACTGGAACCCATATGGGATATCAAACAATTATAATTCATACTTGATGGGGACCACACCCTGAATTTTTTTTCCTGACCCCCCTTCTGGCGTTCAAACACTCCCCAACCTTGCTAAGCTCATCATCAGAAGACACCACAAACCAGGAGACACCACAGACCAGGAGACACCAACTCAAAGTAGCATCAGATCCCGCCAGAGCAACAGGTGCAAAACCTGTAGACATATTTCCGCTGCTAATATGATCACTACCCCCACAATACACCTTTCAGAATCCATGGGTCCTACACATGCCTATTTTAACGTGTGGTGTACCTCATCCAGTGCATCAACTGCCCCAATAACAACAATGTAGGTGAAACCGGACAATCACTGTGCTCTCAAATTAACTCACACAAAAAAATGATAAAAGAAAAAAACACTGTATCATCTGTGGGTGAACACTTTTCACAAAGTAATCACTCCATATCTGACCTCTTAGTTCTCACCCTCAAAGGAAACTTGTACAACACCTTCAAAAGGCGAGACAGGGCACTTAAAATCATAACTCTGCTGGACACTAAAAACCACAGACTTAACAAAGCCACTGGTTTTAACAACAAGTTCAACAAGTTGTAACACACCATGCTGGCTGCTAACCTTCTATTGTCCTACAACAGATGAGTGTGGTCTCCTACAACACATTGAATCCCTTGTGCTTAACAATCTGTCCCACCTTGTATTTAACTTGAACAGCCTGGTTTCCTTCCTCAGACTGAAAAAAAGCTCTCTGAAGCTTGAAAGCTTGTCCTGTCCACCAACCGAAGTTGGTCCAATAAAAGATATTACCTCACCCATCTTATCTCAGTCAAAAGACATTAACAGCTGTAATCCTGTCCCTTTGGATATGCATACAATATTCAGCTCCCTCTGGGGTTACCTAAAACTAAGGTTACATCTACATTTGGAGCTAGAGATGTGATCCCCAGCTTGTGCAGACATACACTAGCTCTCATCAGTCTAGAGTGCTAGAAACAGTAGTGTAGATGGGGTAGTCTGGGCAGTGAAGAGCAGCAACATGGGGCTAGCCATGACACGTACAAAATTGCCTGAACCCCCTGGGTACGTACTCGGCGTGGCTAATCTCTGCCATCGCTCCTGCTGCCTGTGCTGTCCTGGCTACAGTACTAGTTTTAGCATGCTAGCTCGATGAGAGCTAGCCCGAGTATGTCTGTTTGAGCTGGGAATCACACCCTAGCTCCATTGTGTCGACATACCCAAAGATGCAAAGCCACTTCTTGCCTGTACCTGCCAAGGGGCTGTCATGAAAATGAATTCATTTTTCATACTCTAGTCATTTCTCTGCCAATCCCTAGTGAGAATACGTGTGAAAGATTTGACCAAATGGAAAATCCAAGTCTCTTGACAGGTCTGTCATTATATATGATAGGGTATAACAAAATAGTTAAAAGTTTTACTCTGTTAAATGTAAAAGGAAAATGCACATGATTTAAACCAAATGGAATCTTTACTGTGCATTAAAATCTTTCTGTGTTTTCTTCCATGTGACTGCTTTCAAGGATACTTGCATTAAATCTGGAGAGGAGACATCTCAGTCTTTCTTTCTTTCTTTCAGATTGTTAAAAAAAGTTTTTTGTTTTTTTTACTTTTTGTATTTATTGTTTCTACACTTAAGAGCTTTAACTCTTCTGAATTTGTTCCTTTCCTACTTAGTAAGACAAACCTGTCTTTGCATATATGTACATGTACATGAAATATACCAGCCCTTGAAAGTAAAGGAAAATGCCTAAGAGTCTGATCAAATGCCCATTGAAGTCCACGAGAGTCTTTCACTGACTTCAGTGGACGTTGGGATCAGGCCCCCAAACAGAAACAGTAACACTCTGTGACTGGAATTACCTAAAAACTGAACCACAACAATACATTCATATACATTCTCATTGCTTCTGAAAGAGGCTTTTTTTACCTGGTTGGATTTCCCCATTCTGTTTTTACTTTGGATCTGATTTACACAAAGAAACGCAGGTCACATTCAATAGATTTTAATTTAAATTCAAATGTAATTGCTTTATTGCCTCGTGCCATTTGATTTTAGCAGAAGAGTTCACTTAGATTTCTAACAAATAAACAAAAAGGTTTGATTTTTAAAAATCTTCTACAAATCAAATTTAAAATTAGCAAAAGAAACAGCAGTGTTGCTTTACTTCCACAGTATCCCTATGTCAATTATGTATAGAATTAGAGTTGGCTTTCAGTCTGTCTAAATTCATTACAATTTTAAAATTTCCAAAAATATTTAAAAATTCACTTGACTCTTTTCCTTTTCTTTTCCTTTCCTTTCTTTATTTGCTTTCACCATTTCAAACTCTCCTAATCATTTATCCACTATAATTTGGTTGATTGGTTTTGATTTGTCTGACACTGCTCTTCATCAGTGCAGTCGCTGCATGATTTAACATGGGATACCTGTTATTTTCATTATTTAGTCCCAACCCCTATGTCTCCCTCTTCGAAATCAGTGAGCACCCCCAGTGAAGCTGGCAGCCAGGATTCAGGAGATCTGGGACCAATAGGAAGGTAAGACCGACATTAGATAATGTTGAATGAAAGTATTTTTTCACTCCCCACTTTTTAAAATTTATTTAAACAAGAACATTGTAGGTCCAATATATACATTTGTTTCTGCATTCTCCACCATGTGTTACCATTCAATATGGCTGGTGTCAGGTATGGAGTAAAGGTATGTGGCAGTCTGATCTTAGGTTATAGACATCAGAAACTAATGCAAGAAGCAGAAATGTATACATAATCTGCCCACTCAGAATGGAAACGTGGTGAGCCCCAAGGACATAGAAAATCCTGCAAACCCCTACCCATGTGAGTAATCCTTATTCATATAGGTAGTTCCCTTGAAGTCATATTGGCCACATCATTCCACATAAGCACCTGTCTATGTTAAGTTTTTGGTCTGCTGTCCAGCACTGTGCATGGTAGTAAAAGTGTGTATGTAAGAGAGGCATGGGGAATAGCTTATTTGGAAACACCTGGGAACACATAAGAGCGTTTTACTAATGTTCCTCTCCGCAAAACTGTGGCTATCAGATAGCTCTGTGTATGGAATGGGAGGAAAGTGCTTCATCAGTGTGTCAGTAAGAGACGGGCCCCAAGCCCACCCGGAAATGCCCTTGTTGCATCTTGAACGTATCACTGATGTTGGGAAATGAAATGACAGCACCCTAGTGTTTCCCAGGGCATCCTGAGTATAATGGGGACACCTGTTGTCCTGGCTTGAAACCACAAGAGATACAAATTTCTGCGCCATATTTCAGGGACAGAAACCACAGGTGAATGGTGGATCTTCTAGTGACTGCACTGAGGAGGGCAGTGATGAGCTGCCAGAATATTAACAACCGGTTCCCTCCTCCCCTTCCCGCGGGGGGGTCGTGCCCCATCCAACCCCTCATGTTCCTTGACACACACCCCCCAGGACCCCTGACCCATCCCCCCTTTCCTGTCCCCTGACTGCCCCTTGCCACCCACCCAACCCCACCTCTCATTCTCGATGGCCCCCCAGGACCCCTACCCCATCCAACCACCCCTTCTCTCTGTCCCTGAGTGCCCCCACCACCTCATCCAACCCTGCTCTTTCCTGACTGCTCCCCGGGACCCTGGCCCCCATTCATTCAGCCTGTTCCCTGCCCTCTGACCGCCCTGACCCCTATCCACCCCCCCACAACCCACCCCCTCCCTGCCCCCTTACCACACTGCCTGGGGCCGGGACCGGGTCCACTCCACCAGGACCACGACCGGCGCTGCGGGGCCCAACTCCCCGAGCCCGGTGGGACCAGAGCAGGCACCGCTCGGCTGGAACCGCGGGGCCCGACTCCCCGGGCCGGCACTGGGGCCGGAGCTGCTCGGCCGGAGCCGCGGGACCCGACTCCCCGGGCCGGCACTGGGGCCGGAGCCGCTCGGCCGGAGCCGCAGGACCCGACTCCCCGGGCCGGCACCGGGGCCGAGCCGCTCGGCTGGAACCGCGGGACCCGACTTCCCGGGCTGGGCCGGGCCGGGACCGAGCCGCTCGGCTGGAACCGCGGGACCCGACTCCCCGGGCCGGGCCGGGCTGGAGCCGCTCGGCCGGCAGCGGGGCCCGACTCCCCGGGCCGTCACCAGGGCCGGAGCCGCTCGGCCGGAACCGCGGGACCCGACTCCCCGGGCCGGGCCGGGCTGGAGCCGCTCGGCCGGCAGCGGGGCCCGACTCCCCGGGCCGTCACCAGGGCCGGAGCCGCTCGGCCGGAACCGCGGGACCCGACTCCCCGGGCCGGGCCGGGGCCGAGCCACTCGGCCGGAGCTGCGGGACCTGACGCCCCGGGCCGGGCTGGAGCCGCTTGGCTGGCAGCGGGGCCGGAGCTGTGGGGCCCGACTCCCTGGGCTGGCACCGGAGGCGGTGCCATGGGTCCCGAGCTGGGCCGTGTCGGAGCCACTCAGCCGGGACCAGACCGAGCCGGGGGTGCTTGTCCGGGACCGGGCTGGGGAGCTTGGCCGGAGCCAGGGGGAGCCGCTCAAAGTGGAGCTGGACTGGGCCACGCGCACCGTCCGCCCCGCCCGGCTTACCTGCCTGCTCCTCGTTTCAGGCTTCCCGCGAACATCTGATTCGTGGGAAGCAGGGGAGGGGGAGGAGAAGGAGGGTGGAGCGTTCGGGGAGAGGGGGAGGTGAGCTGGGGCTGCGGGCCGGGTGGACAGCTGCCCGAGCTTTGTTAAATTTAAAAACTTTTTAGAACCTGGTTGTCCTGGAACAACCGGTTCTAAAAAGGCTTCTAAATTTAACAACCGGTTCGCGCGAACCGCTGCAAACCGGCTGGAGCTCACCACTGGAGGAGGAGTTAAGCTCTCTGTGACTGTTCCAGTCATCCACAGCAGGGTGTGTGATCCAAACCTCCATGAACTCCTGGGAAACAGCCTGTGAAGCTACGCAGACCACTCTGCAGTTTGGAATTGCCTGTCAGGGTGACCACACCCAGCCATACCTGTACATTCATAGACACTATTGACCCTGGGCTTCAGGTGGCTTCATTTACCAGGTTCCAAGATCATGTAGAACTCATTTTTCCTTCCCTGCACTATGATTGTTATATTATCATTGCAAGAGCTGATATAAGAGGAAGTTAAATAAGCCATTATCCATAAATAAGCAACATTTCTGCTGGCATGACACAGCTAGTACTCATGCCAAGCACACCTTGTGCACAGAAAGATCATATTTTTGATGCTGAAAATACAGGCTGCTATTCACAATGACACTGTTCCCTACAAAATGCCCCGTGGCAATGCTAGCTTGAGATTCAATATGTAATGTCACAAAACTTCCTCTGGATCATTTGGGCTCAGCCAACAAGGGCAATACCATCTTTCCATCAACCCCCCGAGCACTTGATTCAGAGTATGCAAGATGCTAGAGGAAAACGCTGAAGCAGTTCTGAATTCATCCCATTAAACGAGAATCATGTTCTTGCTTATGGGGTGACCCACACTTGTGCCATCCATTCAGCCAATAGTATAGTTAGCAAGCTGTAATTTCACCCTTAATGGTATCCAGGAGCCAGTGGATTCCAGCATGAATATTTTCACTCCACCGCTATATGGCGTGCTTGCAGGGGAGATCTCAGTACACCTGATCACTGTGTACAGCTGATTAGGAGGAGTGGGGCGTGGCAATACTTCTTGAACCACACACCACTATTTTGACAGATGTTTTCTGGTTGAAATTCCCAATGTAAGTGCTTCCCCTGTGTCAGGAACTCTGTTGCCTCTGGGCTCATTTGCCAAGCAATCCCATGAGCCTGGCTGGGCGCAGTAAACCCACATGAAGACCTGGTCTACACTAGGAATTTACATCAGTATAGCTACGTCTCTCAGGGGTGTGAAAAATCCACCCCCCTGAGAGACTTAGCCATACTGACCTAACCCCCAGCGTAGACAGTGCTAGGTCGATGGAATAATTCTTCTGCTGACCTAGCTACCACCTCTTGGGGAGGTATCAGTGGGTGAATCCCTCCCCTCAGCATAGGTGTGGACTTGATGACCTTTCAGGGTCCCTTCCAGTTCTGTGAAATAGGTATATCTCCATATATTTTGGGGGAAGGGATAGCTTAGTGGTTTGAGCATTGGACTGTTAAACCCAGGGTTATGAGTTCAATCCTTGAAGGGCCCATTTAGGGATCTGGGGCAAAAGTCTGCCTAGGGATTGGCCCTGCTTTGAGGAGGGGGTTGGACTAGATGACCTCCTGAGGTCCCTTCCAACCTTGACATTCTATGATTCTATGATCACCATTTCAACCCTGTCGTAACAGCAGTGTGGTGGCTGTTCACCATGTTCTATCTCCAGAACTGTGCCAGACCTGTTTCCCGTCCAGCCCTTGCTCCACCCTTCGCCTGCTCTGCTTCGGCCCTAATTCCTGCTTGCCTCTGAACTCCTGATTCTTAACTCCTGGTTCTGACCATTGGCTTGCCTCCTGACCACACCTCCAGTTCTGCCCTCTGATTCTGCTCCAACCACTAGGCTAGATTCCTGCTCCATGCACTAGATCACACTGCCTACACCTTGGTGTGTGATACCTTACTATAGGCTTTAATTTATAATAGATGCAGGCTTGCTACATCAATATATTGTACATTGATGCTGACCGTGGTTCATGCTTAATCGATTGATTACACCTTTGCACGTGGAGGGAGTTATCTGTCACAATTTGGCCTACACAAGCACTCACATCTTTGTCAGCAATAGTTGCATCTGTTGTTGGCAGTCAAAACAGACTGTGCTAGTGTCAAGGCTACACCATCATGAACCACTGCTGTCTTCGGCCCATACTTCCTCAGTACTTTTAACCTATTGGAGTGTCTCAAAATTAGGCTATAAATTTGAAGGCATTTTCTGGATTGCTGTGAGTATATCATATAGTCTCTGTTAAACCCAGCCCTGGGTTTGTGGTCTGCCACCATGTCTGATTACTACAGAGGGATTGAGTTCTGTGCCAGAAATGGCAGTTGTGTTTTATGTGCATTGTCCATTTCTGATATTATTGTCTCTATAGTGTCCTGCTGAATCAGGGATCGGCTGATGATTTTTCATGGCAGCTAGTCTCTGCTCACTGAGCATATATAAACAACAGGCACTACTCTTCCTCCTTTTATTTTACTCTCTGTGATGGCAATGCATCTTTACCCATATTGCCATCCATCTCAGAAGCAATATGATATTTAATGCTGTCTTGCAAGAACCACCCCCTGCCCCCAGTTCCATTGAAGGCTGGATAACAATGGGGCAGAATCCAGACTGGATAATTTAGATGAGTGAGGGAGTGGTTCCTGCACTGTGAATGCCTCACCCACAAATGGGTGTTCTGTTACAACTAGTCATGTTTTGATGATGTTGCGAACACTACTGCAAGCATGGGCGGCCAGTGACCCGGCTGTTGGGGGAGGCTAGCCCCTTGTGCCCGAGGCCCCACCTCTCCCAGTATGCCCTCCCTCCCATGTGGGAGCCCACAGCATCCCCACTGCAGCCACCAGCCCAGTGCCGGACGGCCGCGCAGCATGGCTGGAGCACTCTGAATCCCGGTGGTCCAGGAGGCCAGCCCCAGAGTGCCAGGCAGTGCAGCTCCACTGCCCCCAACCCTGGAGTGCTGGGTGGCATGGGCCGAGAGCCAGGCAGCGCGGTCCCAACCGCAGCCGCCCTGAGTCCCTGCGGCAGGCAGGCCAGCCAGCCTCAGCCCGAGCCAGCCTGGGCCAGGGCAGAGCGCTGGGAACTGCAGGTGCGGTCTTGGGGGCGGGGTGTGGGCTGGGCCACGCACAGCCTCCCCCAGCCAACAATACCCACTGCCCATGCCTGCCAGAATAATAAGCAAGTACAGACAGGCAGCAATCTTGCAGGTATTCTGACCACTAAATGCTGAAGCTCTTACCAAAGGAAGAACTTGCCATCAAAGCAGAGTCCCAAGGCATGGATTTTGCATGAGGAGGTGGGATATTGCTTCTGGGTGAAGCAATAATATTGAGGGGTGCATATTTATCACTGCAATCTCAAATTGGAATTTGCCATCAAAGCAGAGTCCCGAGGTATGGATTTTGCTTCAGGAGGAGGGACATGTTCCAATTTGAGATTGAAGTGATAAATATGACTATCTTCCTCTTGATATTTTAGTGAGGCTATGGGATCAGGTACTTGTGAAACATATTAATACTCACTGAGAACATTTGAGACAGAGTATCTTGTCAAGGAACTTGACTGCTACTTGGTCTAGGTCTGGTGTCCATAATTCAAGAAGTAGGTTGATAAATTGGAGAGGGTTCAGAAAAGAGCCATGAGCCTGAAAACATGCCTTATAGTGATAGACTGAAGGAGTTCAATCTGTTTAGTTTAACAATAGGAAGGTTAGAAGTGACTTAATCCCACTCTATAAATACTTACAACAGGGAAAATAAATTTGATAACAGGGCTCTTCAGTCTTTTAGATGAAGATACAGTTAGATCTAATGGCAAGACAAATTCAGTCTAGAAATAAGGTGAACATTTTTAACAATGAAGGTAATTAACACTGGAACAGTTTACCAAGGGTTGTGGTGGAGTGAGTATCACTGGAATTTTTTTAAATCAAGATTACATGTTTTTTCTAGAAGATATGCTCTAATTCAAACAGGAATTAGTTCAAGAAAGTCCTGTGGCCTTTGTTCTTCAGGAGGGCAGACTAGATAATCTTAAAGGTTCCTTCTGGCTTTATAATCAATGAATCCCAAAGAGCTAGGGCAGCTGGGCATCTTTGCTAGCTTGCAGTTCTCACACAGATCTCTGTTAAGAGCTATGACTTAATAACATTAACACACTAGATGTTAAAGATCTCCTGCGTACTCCAAAGCCTGTTAGTGACATGTTCTGGACATACTTGCATACCAGTTAGGTAATTAGTGAGTAACTGGCCTTATTGTCTGCTGGTTTGCCTTAGATAAGTAGCTAGCATTCCAGCAAGTATTGCTTTACACTCACAGATTAATAGACTTCCATTTGCATTTTGTCGTTGTGTCCCTTTTCTCCATGTGTCCCTTTTACCTGTGTAGTCCAATCATGAGTAGTAACACAAAAGGGTGCATTGGCAGAAGGGACCTGATGCTCTAATGTAGTGAGTGAATTAGTCTGACGTGGCAGCTGGCCTATCTGGAACGAACATTGTTCAGCCTCATAGTGTTATCCTGCAAGCACCGTTACCCTTGGACTAAGATAATGGCTAAAAAATGTTATGGTGCATTATGCTTATTAGGTGGGTATTTTGGGGGCAGGGCTACAGAGTGGTGTGGAACTATGGAACCATAACTATCTGTTCGGCAGGTTTGTATGAGTTTTTGTGTGTGATCTTCAGGGTCATGTTGAAATATGCCAAGGCATTTTCACTGGTGATGAAAGTATGGTTTTGAAGCAGCCTGACTTGCCTTGCAGAATATGACAGAAGGCAGTGAGTCTGAGCTGATGGTAGACGCATAATGGTGCTAGAAATGACTGATATGGAGACTTTTGAGGGCAGGGCCGCCCAGAGTGGGGGGCAAGTGGGGCAATTTGCCCCAGGCCCCACAGGGGCCCCCACGAGAGTTTTTCCGGGCCCCTGGAGTGGGGTCCTTCAGTAGCTCCGGGGGCCCCGGAAAACTCTCGCAGGGCCCGGGCCCCCAGAGCTTCTTCCGCTCCAGGACTTCGGCGGCGGGGGGTCCTTCCGAATTACCACTGAAGCGGGACCTGCCACTGAATTGCCGGGTCCCGCTCTGGTGGTAATTCGACGGCGGGTCCTGGAGCGAAAGCGGGGTCCCCCTGCTGCCGAAGACCCCAGGCCCCCTGAATCCTCTGGGCGGCCCTGTTTGAGGGCTTTCAGATGTATAGAAGATCCAAATTAGATTATTCATGCTGTATTGGCATTCATGTCAAAGAGTAAATCTAGACAGACAGAGGCACACTATACTTTGCTTTCTGAAGGTGTTAGCATTTCTCTTTGTGCTGGGCAAGCACTGGACTGGGAATATGTTGGTCCTCAATATCAGACTCCTTCAAACCAATTCATTAGAGCTCTGCTGATGCATGCAGAGGCTTCATTAATTGCCAGGCCATCTACAGGGAGTGAATTACAGTCAAAGCAGGTTTTTATCAGCATGCCTATTTCCCAAATTGCTTTGGATCAATCAACTGTACTTTTGTGCGTGTTCCGCCCTCTGCACTCCTTGAGGCAGCTCAGAGGAGCTGAAAATTGTTTCACAGCATGAACCGGCAGGTGGTGTGGGATGAACTGTGTGTCACAATCGGTGAGTTGTTCTGTCTGTGGGGGATCCAACCAGGACTCTCTACATGTCAGACTTGAAGGAGCCTATAATGAGCTTCCTCAGAATGGTGTATGTTTTGGTTATGCATTCAACATAATGGGTGTGACCATGTAGGTTGATGACAAGTGTGTGTGTGTGTGTGTGTGTGTGTGTGTGTGTGTGTGTGAAAGAGAGAGAGAGAGAGAGAGATGTGGTCCATTGGGGAGAAAGTGACATTTGGCAACCTGGGAGTGCAACTGAGGAGATGCATCCTGCCAAAACAGGAGTCATTGTTAGTGTCCAGCTAGTATCATGTAGTCACAATTAGAATCTGATTTTTACTAACTAGCTTTTTGGTGAATGTCATGGAATATGGGATGAATCAGGGGATGTGGCAGGGAGCCTGGGTGCAGTTAATGTGATGAGCAACAACAACCTTGCCTTCTGCAGGGGGTTAAGTCAGCACCGAGCCCCTTCGACAGTAATCATGTGCTCCTGACCCCTGGAGGTGATGTTGGATACTCCCATACCTTCTCACACATATGGGATGCTAGCAATCAGATTGGAATATCTATGAATCTTGGCTCTTGAAGGAACATATTGACCACCCAGTGACCCTGAGAAAGTCCTAATACTTGTCAGAGGTAGGGACAGAGCATTTTCATACCAGCTCATGTGTAACAATGAATACTGAAAATTATCTGTGCTGTGTGGACACACTTGGTGGCTTTGTACCTGACAATGTGGACCTCTTGTGGCATGGATAGTCAATGATGAACTCCTATGGACTTTACTTGGGAGCTCTGTACTACTAGCAGGAAGAGAGTGTGTTCCCGTTGATTCATTGCATGCCCAGGGTCCCCCTGGCTGTTGACATGAGCTGCGCAGACAGATCAGAAGTGATCCACTTTTTCCAAAGATCTACAATGCCTGTATGTTGTCAGCTAACATCAGGTGTCCATGTGCAAGATCACCTCTCTGGGGGGGGGTGTATTTGTGATCATGCTGCTTGTCTGGGTACAACTTGTGCATGAGCACTGAAATCCCTTTACACTAAGTATCCTTAGAGTTGGAAAGTTTTTGCTAACAGCTAACCAAAGTCTCAATTGCTGCAAATTAAGCTGATTACTTTTTGTCCTACCTTCAGTGGACATAGAGAACAACTAATCACCATCCTCTTTAACTAAAGACTATTATTGGGTCTCCCTTAAGTCTGCTTTTCTAAAACCTAAACATGCCCATTTTTTTTAACCTTTCCTCAGAGGTCTGGTTTTCTAAATTTTTTATTATTTTTGTTACTCTCCTCTGGATTCTCTCCAGTTTGTGCACATCTTTCCTAAAATGTGGCACTCAAAACAGGACACACTAATCCAGTTGAGGCCTCACTAGTGTCAAATAGAATTGGACAATTACCTCCAGTGTCTTACATATGACACTTCTGTTAAAACACCCCATATATTAACATTTTTTTGCAACTGCATCACATGTTCTCTTTTGATGCTGTGTGGTTCCTGTCTGAGTTACTAGACTTGAATTTGGAGTGGAGGGGACCACAGCTATTTGCATCTAGGGTTGCCAGGTGTCCGGTTTTTGACCAGAATGCCTGGTTGAAAAGGGACCCTGGTAGCTCCGGTCAGCACTACTGACCAGGCCATTAAAAGGCTGGTCAGTGGCACAGCAGGGCTAAGGCAGGCTTCCTACCTGCCCTGGCTCTGCATGGCTCCCGGAAGCAGTGGAATATCCCCCCTCCAGCTTCTATGGATAGGGACAGCCAGGGTCCTCCACATGCTGCCCCTGCCCGAAGCGCCAGCTCTGCAGCTCCCATTGGCCAGGAACCACGGCCAATGGAAGCAGTGGGGGTGGTGTCTGCAGATGGGGTAGCATGCAGAGCTGCCTGGCCATGCCTCCACATAGGAGTCAGAGGGGGGGACTTGCTGCTGCTTCCAGGCGCTGCTTGAGGTAAGCTGCCCGGATCCTGCACCCCTGACTCTTTCCTGTGTCCCAACCCCATGACCCAGCCCTGATCCCCCTCCAGCTCTCTGAATCCCTCAGTCCCAGCCTGGAGCACCCTCCTACACCCCAGAGCCCTCATTCCCAATCCCACCCCAGAGTCTGCACCCCTAGCTGGAGCCTGCACACCCTCCGCATCCCAACCCCCTGCCACAGCCTGGAGCCCCCTCCCATACTCCAAACCCCTCATCCCCAGCCCTGAGCCCCCTCCTGTATCCCAAATCCCTCATCCCTGGCCCTACACCAAAGCCTGCACCCACAGCCAGAGCCCTCACCCCTGCCACCCCAACCGTCTGCCTCAGCCCAGAGCCCCCTCCCACACCTTGAACCGCCAATTTCTGGCCCCTCCCTGGAACCCACACCCTGAGTCCAGAGCCTGTACCCCCTCCCACACCCCCAACCCCCTGCCTCAGCCCAGAGCCCCCTCCCATAGTCTGAAACCCTCATCTCCATTCCCCCAGCCCAGAGCCCCCTCCTGCACCCAAACTCCTCATCCCTGGCCCCACCCCAGAGCCCATATCCCCAGCTGGAGCCCTCACCGCCTCCTGTATCCCAAACCACTATCTCAGTCCAGAGCCTCCTCCGGCACCCTGAACTCCTCATTTCTGGCCCCACTCCAGAGCCCTCACCCCCTCTTGCACCCCAACCCCTGAGCCAGCCCAGTGAAACTGAGTGAAGGAGTGACAGAGGGTGATGGAGTGAGCAGGGGGCGGGGCCTCGGGGAAGGTGCAGGGCCTCGGATCAGGGGCGGGGCAAGGGAGTTCGGTTTTGTGCAGGTAGAAAGTTGGCAACCCTATTTGCATCTTTTATTTACAATAGCACCTTACTGTCTGATTGTTTGCATCATTTTCTGCCCACTGTCCTATTGGCAGAGCAGTTACTGTGACCTCCAGATTGTGTTTTATGGAATATGGTAGTAGTTTTCCCTTTAGATTGGCTCTTCCTACAGATCTAGGCCCAGGTAAAAGCATGGGACTTGTTTTCTAACAAACAGGTCCAAACTTTTTCCCCTGTGCCCCTCTGAATTGTCACACAGCCCTGGTCCCTTGAACCATTAAAGTCCCTCCTGCCCCCCCCATTGTGATTTTCACCATCCATTTGTCTCAAACTGATTCAATCAGTAGGTGCTATGATTCCATTTTCCTTCTAATATTGTTTTGCTTTTGAATACAGTGCCTCCACCCTCAGGTTAACCTCTTGCTGCTGTGATGGCATGGGTGGGACAGATGCATGTCTAAAGCACTCAGCTGCCTGATGAGTTATAGAGTATAGCTGAAAGAAGATACGTTTTTGGATGCTTTTGTAATAACTCTTTTGTAGCTTTTACTTTTAATTTCTCTGCTCACCAGTTATGTCAGAAAAGGGTGTCAAATGATGGCAGATGTTCTTAACACCTAATACGGTCAAACCTTGCAATAACATGCCCCGCGATAGCGCGAATTCGGATATAACATGATTATAAGTTGGCTCCCCTTTAAGGCCGTAATACTGTTTGCGTTTTGCCAGAATACTTTTTTATCCTTCCGGTCTTATAGAATAAAATGACTCCTGGCCATTGCAGGCACATTGCATTTAGTTCTCAGGTTGTACATGTTTATGATGTTTGCCTATGAACTTGTTATTAATTTCCTATATTTAAAAAAAATTGACCATTATGGACACCAGTTCGCAAATGCAAGTTGTTTTCTGCCCAAGAGAAATTGTACGCCCTGGATCAACTAAAGAAGGGCAAACAACAAACTCAGCTTGCTAGAGATCTAGGAATTAGTGACTCCACTCTGTGAGGGTGGAAAAAAGAAGAAGAAAAGCTCCATAGCCTACCCTGCATTCTTGAAGCAGAAACTGGTTTACAGCGTAAAAACGTCAAGTTTGCTAATGACGAAAGCTTAGATTCAGCTTAGATTCAGCCTTGTACCAATGGTTTGTCCAGGCTTGCTCAGAAGGAGTTCCCATTTCTGGCCCTATTCTGAAAGCTCAAGAGAGAAATTTGATCGCCTTATCAATGGAAATGAATCCAAATTTAAGGCGAGTAACGGCTGGCTGGACAGATTCAAGAAAAGGCACACTGTAAGCCAAGTTCTTGTGTCTGGGGAAATGCGCTCAGCTGATAAAGAGGCTGCTGATTCCTACCCAATTGAGCTTAAAAAGTTGCTGGAGGAAGGTTGCTACACAGCCGATCCAGTTTACAACTGCGACAAGACTGATTTATGCTTTAAAATGTTACCTGATCACACCCTCACAACTAGGACTGATAGTCACAAACGAGAAGACTTTAAGCAGAGGAAGGACCGAGTCACTCTCTTGTTTTGCGTCAACAAATCTGGCAGCCACAAAGTCAGACCTCTGATGATCGGAAAAGCGAGGTCTCCCAGATGTTTTAATCATGTTAATATGAAGGCCCTTCCCTTTGACTACACCAACAGCAAGAATGCATGGATGAATAGCTGCATATTTAAAGACTGGTTCCATAAAACTTTCATGCCAGCCGTTCGGGCTCATTTGCGAAAACTCAAGCAGGAGGAAAAAGCTCTCCTCCTGCTGGATAATTGCCCTGCCCATCCCCCCAGTGGAAAATCTTGTCAGGCGTGATGGCAAGATTAAAGTCTCCTATCTCCCGAAGAACATTATGTCAGAAATCCAGCCACTGGACCAAGGCATCATATTGGTATTTAAGCAAAATTATTGTCGCAAAATGATCAAGCGAATGGTAGCGGATAACAACTCCTTCGTCGACACATCACTGATGTCACTCAACTTGAAAGAAATCTGTCATCTCGGCGGGAAAGCCTGGGATGCTATCTCTGCACGTTGCATTGAACTATAGTGGATAAAGGGTCTTGGTCCAGCTTTTCCATCATCTACACACGATGATGGTGACGATGACGAGCGTGAATTTACAAGATTCATTGAAGACGACATACGTTTAGCCGAAGAAGCACTCAGAGAATATGAGCACAGTCATCATGATATCCTTAACTGGTTTTCAGCAGATGACATCAGAAAAAGGCAGGCTAATAAACAGGGACAAGTTTTTAAAGTGCTTGTACACAAATGCCAGAAGTCTAAATAATAAGATGGGTGAACTAGAGTGCCTTGTGATAAAGGAGGATATAGATATAATAGGCATCACAGAAACCTGGTGGACTGAGAGCAATCAATGGGACACAATCATTCCGGGGTACAAAATATATCGGAAGGACAGAACAGGCCGTGCAGGGGGAGGAGTGGCACTATATGTTAAAGAAAGTGTAGATTCAAATGAAGTAAAAATCTTAAGCGAATCCACAGGTTCCATAGAGTGTCTATGGATAGAAATTTCATGCTCTAGTAAAAATATAACAGTAGGGATCTATTATCGACCACCTGACCAGGACAGTAATAGTGATGATGAAATGCTAAGGGAAATTAGAGAGGCTATCAAAATTAAGAACCCAATAATAGTGGGGGATTTCAATTATCCCCACATTGACTGGGAACATTTCACTTCAGGATGAAATGCGGAGATAAAATTTCTCGATACTTTAAATAACTGCTTCATGGAGCAGCTGGTACGGGAACCCACAAGGGGAGAGGCGACTCTAGATTTAATCCTGAGTGGAGCGCAGGAGCTGGTCCAAGAGGTAACTATAGCAGGACCGCTTGGAAATAGTGACCATAATACAATAGCATTCAACATCCCTGTGGTGGGAAGAACATCTCAACTGCCCAACACTGTGGCCTTTAATTTCAAAAGGGGGAACTATACAAAAATGAGGGGGTTAGTTAGACAAAAGTTAAAAGGTACAGTGACTAAAGTGAAATCCCTGCAAGTTGCGTGGGCCCTTTTTAAAGACACCATAATAGAGGCCCAACTTCAATGTATACCCCAAATTAAGAAAAACAGTAAAAGAACTAAAAAAGAGCCACCGTGGCTTAACAACCATGTAAAAGAAGCAGTGAGAGATAAAAAGACTTCCTTTAAAAAGTGGAAGTCAAATCCTAGTGAGGCAAATAGAAAGGAGCACAAACACTGCCAACTTAAGTGCAAGAGAGTAATAAGAAAAGCCAAAGAGGAGTTTGAAGAACGGCTAGCCAAAAACTCCAAAGGTAATAACAAAATGTTTTTTAAGTACATCAGAAGCAGGAAGCCTGCTAAACAACCAGTGGGGCCCCTTGATGATCAAAATTCAAAAGGAGCGCTTAAAGATGATAAAGTCATTGCGGAGAAAGTAAATGCATTCTTTGCTTCAGTCTTCACGGCTGAGGATGTTAGGGAGATTCCCAAACCTGAGCTGGCTTTTGTAGGTGACAAATCTGAGGAACTGTCACAGATTGAAGTGTCACTAGAGGAGGTTTTGGAATTAATTGATAAACTCAACATTAACAAGTCACCGGGACCAGATGGCATTCACCCAAGAGTTCTGAAAGAACTCAAATGTGAAGTTGCGGAACTATTAACTAAGGTTTGTAACCTGTCCTTTAAATCGGCTTCGGTACCCAATGACTGGAAGTTAGCTAATGTAACGCCAATATTTAAAAAGGGCTCTAGGGGTGATCCCGGCAATTACAGACCGGTAAGTCTAACGTCGGTACCGGGCAAATTAGTTGAAACAATAGTAAAGAATAAAATTGTCAGACACATAGAAAAACATAAACTCTTGAGCAATAGTCAACATGGTTTCTGTAAAGGGAATCTATTAGAGTTCTTTGAAGGGGTCAACAAACATGTGGACAAGGGGGATCCGGTGGACATAGTGTACTTAGATTTCCAGAAAGCCTTTGACAAGGTCCCTCACCAAAGGCTCTTACGTAAATTAAGCTGTCATGGGATAAAAGGAAAGGTCCTTTCATGGACTGAGAACTGGTTAAAGGACAGGGAACAAAGGGTAGGAATTAATGGTAAATTCTCAGAATGGAGAGGGGTAACTAGTGGTGTTCCCCAAGGGTCAGTCCTAGGACCAATCCTATTCAATTTATTCATAAATGATCTGGAGAAAGGGGTAAACAGTGAGGTGGCAAAGTTTGCAGATGATACTAAACTACTCAAGATAGTTAAGACCAAAGCAGATTGTGAAGAACTTCAAAAAGATCTCACAAAACTAAGTGATTGGGCAACAAAATGGCAAATGAAATTTAATGTGGATAAATGTAAAGTAATGCACATTGGAAAAAATAACCCCAACTATACATACAACATGATGGGGGCTAATTTAGCTACAACGAGTCAGGAAAAAGATCTTGGAGTTATCGTGGATAGTTCTCTGAAGATGTCCACGCAGTGTGCAGAGGCGGTCAAAAAAGCAAACAGGATGTTAGGAATCATTAAAAAGGGGATAGAGAATAAGACTGAGAATATATTATTGCCCTTATATAAATCCATGGTACGCCCACATCTCGAATACTGTGTACAGATGTGGTCTCCTCACCTCAAAAAAGATATTCTAGCACTAGAAAAGGTTCAGAAAAGAGCAACTAAAATGATTAGGGGTTTAGAGAGGGTCCCATATGAGGAAAGATTAAAGAGGCTAGGACTCTTCAGTTTGGAAAAGAGAAGACTAAGGGGGGACATGATAGAGGTATATAAAATCATGAGTGATGTTGAGAAAGTGGATAAGGAAAAGTTATTTACTTATTCCCATAATACAAGAACTAGGGGTCACCAAATGAAATGAATAGGCAGCAGGTTTAATACAAATAAAAGGAAGTTCTTCTTCACGCAGCGCACAGTCAACTTGTGGAACTCCTTACCTGAGGAGGTTGTGAAGGCTAGGACTATAACAATGTTTAAAAGGGGACTGGATAAATTCATGGTGGCTAAGTCCATAAATGGCTATTAGCCAGGATGGGTAAGAATGGTGTCCCTAGCCTCTGTTCGTCAGAGGATGGAGAAGGATGGCAGGAGAGAGATCACTTGATCATTGCCTGTTAGGTTCACTCCCTCAGGGGCACCTGGCATTGGCCACTGTCGGTAGACAGATACTGGGCTAGATGGACCTTTGGTCTGACCCGGTACGGCCTTTCTTATGTTCTTATGTTCTTATGACATCTGCCCCATATATGAACACATCTCAAATGACGAAATTGTTGCAAATGTTAGCGGGAAGAATGAAGCTGCACCACCAGAGCCCGAAACCAGTGGCGCTAATGACGACGACGATGATGATGGCACCTCAACTCCCCCACCAAAAGTGTCCGAGGCAGTAAAGCACCTAGAAGCCAGTTTGAGGTGGCTGGAAACTCAAGACGTGGACAGCATCAAAATCCTCCAACTCAGAAGCATTCTTGACTTTGCTAGAAGCCAACAGTCTGCAGCAAATAAGCAGACCACACTAGTTAGCTTTTTTAAGAAGTGATGAAATTTAAAATTATGGAGTCATGCAACCAGATTGACTTTGCACTCTGTGCAATGATTAGTATAGTCGATTTCACATGTTTCTTTCATGTACATGTAATTAAATTACTATTGTTTGTGTTTAAAATACGCTGGAATAACCGTTGGTTTTTTTTACAAGACTTTACTACTGTTTGTGTTTAAAACATGCTGGAATAACCGTTGTTGTTTTTTTACAAGACTTAAACTGACCGGCTTGATATGGTAAATTTTTGTAACCCCGCTATAAAGCGACCCAGCATTTATTGCGATCAAATTTTTTGGACCCCAATTATCATGTTATAGCAGGGTTTCACTGTAATTATAATAAGTAAGATTTTCTTTGCTGATCTCTCCCTTTCCCAGTGTCTGTAGTTTTCTCATCCACCAAGCCCCTGTGCTGTGTTTTTTTCATGCACTTGAAACCACTGGAGCTTGCTGTCTTGGTGACTCAGCTTTTATTTGCAATCAGGGGTTGGCAGCAGCATGTGGTGTGATGGACATTTGACAAAGTTACCATACTTAGTGACAGACATTGGAGGGGCTTATGTCATTCAGTCATTCAATTTTTTGAAAAATTACCATGGACCTCAAAATTTTTACCACAGACGCTTGTGTCCGTGTACAGACACATTGCTGACCCCTGTTTCAATGCTGTATTTTTAATTAGTTCCCTGTCTAGTAGAGTGGAAGAGCACAATTTGACTAGTTAAACTGAGAGTGTTAGGATGTTACACTCCTTTATGAGGGTCTGTTTCACAGGGGCTAGACGTGAGTCAAGAAGAAAAGGAAGGGGGCAGATCCCAATCTGTTTTAGTAATATAAGTACTAGGAGAATTTTTATTTTATAAACAGATGTGATTCAGGGCAGTGTATTCCTCTCTCATCTCTCCTCTCTGGATACAGAAAGGTCTTTCAGAAGAAAGTAATTACGTGAAATTTCTAATCTACTAAAGCCACTACAATTCAGTAGGGCTCAGTTGCCCTATCATTAAGTTAATACATTTGACAGGTTCTGCACAGTGATGTTGTTGTGCTATTGCTCAGGTTTCAAGTTGCCAGCATTTAATTGTATTACTGGTTTCACAAATGGTAGGGTCTTCTTAAAGTGTAAGCAGACATGGTGTTATTGCCTGGAAGCAGCAGTAACAGTTTTCACTGACAGCAGATTTTTCTTGATTATGTAAAAAGTTTTTTTTTAATCACTTTTAAAGAGCTGCTTTAGTTACCAACTTGCACACAGTTCAGTTTGCTGATCCAATAAGGAATAAATTTAAAATGATATCCAGATCATAGTGAAAACTCAGGTTCCATTGGAAGGAAAATAAGTTGGTCATAAGAACTTGGGAAAGGGTTCCAGAAAATTAATCTCTCCTTCCACCTAGGTCATTAAAAGAAACTTCCACTGATCTGTATTATTACTCTGAAATTTGAATGTCAGAAAGCAAATTGCACACTCCTTGGGAGGGATAATCATTCATTAAATTTAGGATCTAAATGACAGAAGAGAAATGCATTATGCAGGCTCAGTTAGACACACACAGTACATTAGGTGCCGGAGGTGAAAGATTTTATTCTAATAAAGAAATTGTTAATTATTTTTGTCCACTGTCTTATTATCTGAGATGGGCATCATCTTATAGAGACAAACAGTCTCTCCCTATAAAACAATCCAATGTCAGATGCTAAAATACCCTATACAAAGTTTCTGAAAGTGTGTGACAATGTAGTTCTAAAAGCAGTGGGAATTTCCAGCTGTAGATCACAACTGGGGAAGCTGAGATTAGAAGTAGGTGAAATTTGGTAATATAGCATTAGGGAAACATAAACTAGCTACCATGCTCAGTTACATCTCCTAGAATATACAAGATAAGGAAGATTACCATTGAATGACAAGAGAGTACCCAGGTGTGAAAGTAGAAATAGGGACTTACCGGTACGGGGCTCGGTTGGGGCTGGCTCTGGCCCCCGGAAGGGGCGGCGATCGGGGGGCCGGTCAGAGCCAGCCCCGGCTCACCCTGTACCGGTCAGTGCCCTCTCCTCCCCCGCTGGGGTAGCAGCAGCAGCTGCTGCTACGGCCCTGGCCCTTTAAATAGCCGTCAGAGCTTGCTGGAGCCCTGGGGTAGCAGAGGCAGCCGGGGGCTCCGGCAGCGGTTTAAAGGGGCGGGGTTGTAGAGGCAGCAGGAGCCCTGGGGGCTATTTAAAGGGCCCAGGACTCCCCTGCTTCTACCGCCCCGGCCCTTTAAATAGCCCCCAGAGCCGTGGGGTAGCGGCGGCGATGCGGCTCTGGCAGCTATTTAAAGGGCCCAGGACAGAAGAGGCAGCAGGAGCCCCGACCCTTTAAATACCCCTGGAGCCCCGCCGCTACTCCAGGGCTCTGGCAGCAGGGCTCTGGTGGCAATTTAAAGAGCCCGGGGCTCCAGCTGCTCCTGGGAGCCCCAGGCCCTTTTTAAATTGCCGCCTGGGGAAGCCAGGCCGCCCTAGTACAATGCACCAGCTCTTGCTGGTATGCCTTACGGGGGCCTACCGGCCTACTTTCACCTCTGAGAGTACCACACATCATTTATTACATTTCCTCCCATAGTTACCATGAGTTGTCATCAGAACCTCTTGGCATGTGGGTCTAATCTAGTTCAGTTCATTATAATGGGATAGATTGTGCTTTAAGGTGCTGTTATGAGTTTTGCAGAGGGAGCTGCACTAGTGCCACAGGAAGAATTCCGGCTTACTCAGCTGACTTTCTCTGGGAACTCTGGGGTACTGTGGTGCAGCAGGACCTTTGCTACCCTTTAAATAGAAACATCATGAAATGCCTGATGTACTTCCTGTGTCCAGCTTGGCCATATGACAATGGAGCCTTAGGCTCACCTTCATCCCATTCAGTCAGGGCTAATGCTGACACTAGCCTCACATGGTGTCTGAGCTGCCTAGTCACATTATGGCTGGCTCCTCTATAGGGGAGGGATAGCTCAGTGGTTTGAGCACTGGCCTGCAAAACCCAGGGTTGTGAGTTCAATCCTTGAGGGGGCCATTTAGGGATCTAGGGCAAAAATCTGTTTGGGGATTGGCCCTGCTTTGAGCAGGGGGTTGGACTAGATGATCTCTTGAGGTCCCTTCCAACCCTGATATTCTATGAACACATAAGAGGACTGGAGTGGGGGAGGCTTCTTGCAATCCTTTTCCTCCTTTAGTGCCTGCCCAGGGACAGACACAATCTGATCCTCTATATTCAAAGCACGTACATACATTAGATGTGTATAAAGCCTTAAAGTTCCAAAGATTCTCTATGCCAACATTTTGCTATCCTATAAATATAAGAAGACACCTTAGGGACAATATTAGGCAGTTGCTTTTAAGTCTCTGTACATCTGACCTAGAAAGTGAGGAATATTTTTCAGTGCCTGCCAGTTATAAAGTCAGAATGGTCTATATTAATTAGAATCAGTTGCAAGCCTTTAGTGTGTGAGCTTGTGGCATCATTAAGGACTTTCATATATGCAGTTCAGTCCTCTGGATCTTTGATTATTTTTCTCATTAGCAAGTTTCTCCATGCTATAAATTGGAGGAGATGGGGAGGTTGCCATTCCCAAAGGAACGCTTTGTAATATATCTTAGAAACATGAGCTCCAGCTGCATTCAGTAAGCCCATCTACACTTATTACACTGCTAAACTTAAGTTTAGCAAGAAAAACAGATATTTTTTCTGAGTAACATATTAGTTATATTAGACTCGTGGTTATTTCTAACTATTCACATTGATTTAAGGGTAATTCTGTCTTACTTCCAGTCTCTCTCTAGTCTTCTGAAAGAGAAAAAAATTCCTTGCTCAACAGCTTTCACAAATAATTTGGGTGATTAGCATGCCTGGAGTCATCTTGCCTAAACTCAAAGTCCTACCTAGAAGGAATCCTCAGCTAGGATTTTTAGTGGTTTATTTTAGAACAACATTAGGAACATTGGTTCATGATCAGACACCTCTTTTTCTAGATTTAACAGTGTCAGAAGGATGACTGGAGGATTACAAAAATCAATTCTAGTTTGCAAGTGTCTAAGAAAATGTATGTTTGAACCTAGTAATTCCAGGTATTAGAGATGTAGAACTTTGTATGTTTTGGCTTTGCTAAAGATCTGCAATAGATGTTAGTGGACACAGAGATTAAAAAGATGACTAAAAGTTAGCATCATTTGTATTAAAGGAATTTATAGTGCATAAAGTGGTAGACTTCCCAAGTAAGACAGCTGAGACTAAGACGAAAGATGCTTGTAACGTTTTGTGCCAGGTTTGTGGCTTTATTCCTAGATATGATTGCAGAAATCATGCGTGAAGGCCATGAATGCATGGATCACCATAGTCAGGTCTGCATCTGAAAGGATGCAGGGGTGTACTCTTCTGGATAGTTGTAGGTGAAAATGGGTGGTTTTGTCACCATGGTTATTTGGGCATCTGCTAGCACTGAAGGTTATAAGCCTAAAACTAACCATTCAAAGGAAGAGCTGTGAAAAGCTCCCATCTTGGCTTCAGACCTAAAATTTCCAATTATTTTTTTCAAAACAAGTTAAATTAGTAGCTACACAACAAAGATAATACAAAAAAATATTATTAATTGTGAAACCACAGCAATAAATCACTTTAGTCTTAAAGTAAATCCTTTCACTTGTTTAACAGGGGCAAACCAGGTTTTAGCAGAATGGAAAGGTGTCCTCACACAAAATTTCACTCCAGTTTAATTAAATCGTGCCAACATCACATACTTAGTTAAACTGGTGCAACCTCTGCATGTAGACAAGTCCTTCTTTTCTGAAGCACAAGGAAAACAAGAACCCTCAATGTTAATTTCATGTTTAGTATGGTAAAATCTCACTCTCCATTTTGATCTAGATCCTACTTATCTTATTCAGGCAAATAGTCCCTCTAGTACAATGTCTGTAATGCCATGTCTGTTTGTAGATTCTGAGGATGACCAAAAGGAACGTTATTTTTAAGGCAAGAGATTACAGAATGGTGATTTTGAAGAAAGCCACTGATTCTCAAGAGCAGCCATCAAGCCACACAGCCTTGTAGCCCACCGTTCTGTAAATTGCTGAAATTCTTCTCTTTCTGAAGTCTTCTTCTTCAGTTCAACAATGTCTGATGATGATGACGGCACCAACCTCCATGTTATCTGTTTGATTCCCCTGAAGGGCTATGTGTTCCTTTCCTTCTGTGGCTCCTGGTGCTGGTAAATGGCCAATTATGCATTTTTTTTATGGGACCTTAGCCAAAGACCCTTAAAGTTAATGAAAAGAATCCCATTAATTCAATGTGCTTTGGATCGGGCCCCTGCAATTCCTTTACAATCAGGGAGACAAGGACATATTAGCTTTCAGAGATATTTTGACAGAGACATGAAAAATACAGTGGCTAAAATATTCCAAGCTTTCTTTTCTCACCCAGCTTATTCTTGGGGTTTAAACATAAAAATAAGATTGAAGCGTTGATACATATCTGAAGGGAAAGTGTTCAAGCAACAAGAACAGATTCCTGTGCTACAGGAGCAAACAAACCAATGGCTTCTTCACAGATCGGTATAACGTAATCCTGTCTCCTTCATGCACATGCTTTTTATTAATCCAGTTTCAAAATGACAGTCTACAGTTTGTGACACTTACCGTAGGTCTTTGTAAATTTGTGGGCTCAGCAAAAGCTTCTAACTGTTTGACCTTCTGTGCTAGCAGATACAGCATGCTGTTGACAGTAACCCTGCTGACAAATTAACATAAATATCAAGACCAGAATTTTGGGTAGCAATAGGATATAAATTAGATCAATGTTATAATGACATATATAGAATGTGATATAATTAAACAGATTGGGTCAATTTAATTGCTGACTTACATTAATAGGACTCCGTGGGACATAAATCGGCAAGGAATTTAGCCCACTATATCTATCTTCTTTCTTTAAACCATGTTTAAAATGGTTTTAGTTCTAGTCTGAATTCAAATGGGCATCAAAGCCTGTTTAAATGTAGCCCCACAGTTTATCTATGATTTAACCAGGATGCAGAAATATATAAATCTCCATCTTCTTTGTAAATAGTCCCTTTTAAAAACATATATATATTTTTAGCACAGACACTCTCCTTTGTTCAGAGCCATTACTATTGCTAAAGGCTGCCAGGCTGCCAAGAGATAGTGCTTCTCTCTCAGGGAGGCCCCTGTCACTCTTTTTATTGGTTGAGATTGGAAGTAAGGGCGTCCATCTGTTTGGAAGTGTAATTATAATCCAAAGTGCACGACTGTGCTCCAACACCCTTGCCAAATCCCCTGTTCGCTTAATACATCATGGCGTTTTATCGCACTGTCACACATACTCTATGTACGAACACTCTTAGTGATGTATGAGCATGCTGTTTGAACTAATATCGTAAGTAAACCACTTGTTTAGTAAAACAGAATATCCCAAAATACTGATAATCAGCTTGTTGGAGTTTTTCTGCTTCAGAACAAGTAGCACAAGGAAGGCATTTTCCCATAGATAAGACTGGCTCCAAAACAGAGCGCATATGGTGTGAACATGATGATTTAAAGGCAGAGCAGCCATTGAGGCAAACTGTTCTTTTCCATTTCTGAACAACAGCTTTTGCTCTTCTGTTCCTTCATAGATTAGTTGTTTTGAATAGACGTATTACCTTTTTAAATTGTGAAAGTAAATGAAAAAGGATCATTCCAAAACCCCCAAAGTTATAAAAATCCCCAAATGATAGTACACCGCAGTTAACAGAATGAACTGGAATAAGAAAAAATATGTATCAAACATCTGGAATACCATTTCTCCATAATACCTTTCTATTATAGTGTTGATCAATAAGAAATTTAAAATAGAAGCTTTAGAGAAATTATGGCACGTACAAAAAACAAAGCTATTTTTACACCTCCAGAACTCCATCAAAGATGATTTCTGTAGCTAAATCAACAATTGGCTCAACTATAAATTCATCTTTTTCATTACAATCTGGAGAGCTTTCAAATCTAAATAAGAGCTAACCACATAGTAAATGGTATTACTGAGTGTGCAATAAGTCAAAGGAGAAGAAGATAGGCAGCAATGTTTACCTTCATAATGAAAATTATATTCAATCACATACTTTAAAAGTAGTCTGTATTCCTGGTGTCTTTTAAAATACCATTCACAGTAAGCTTATTCTTACATAAATTATTTTTTAAATAGATGATTTTGATGTCATCTGTTTTTTAATGTATTCCTTTAATTTGCAGATACACCATATTTTAAAGTACTTATTGATCTGAGCCTTGTGGAAATTTTGACCCGAATCTGAACTTTGTGATATGGGACCAGCTCTGCTTCACAGCAGAAGCAGAAACTGGTGTACCGTGCAATGTTTTTCTTATTGATTGATCTTTTTGCTTGCTCCATTCACAATGAAAAACACTAACTATGGGCTCTCCAAGTATTGCAGCAAGTAGCTGTCATGGCAAATCCAATCTCTGTTGGCTCTTAAGAAAGGCATGAGATATGTATGCCCATGATCCCAATAGCACTGGACTGGGAATGCATGGGCATCCAGAAACAAAAGGGAAGAGGTGCCTCACAGGTCTGGCCGGGGCATTTTGCAGGGTCTACTCACTGCCACCAGCTGTTGGGACAAGAGAAATGAGGATAGCCACTTTTCCTTTGATTTTAAAGCCACTTTCTGCTCTAATGGGCCAAGGTGCCTCAGTGCTTAGTCTGTCACACATGCTGCCCTCCTCCATATCCTGTCTCTTCCAGGTGAAGCATTATGGAATATGCCTCAGATCTATGGAAAAACTCATTGCAGCCTTACCTGTGGAATCATGACCAGCTCCTCCATAATATAATTAGGATTAGGTGGTAATAATATTTCTACTCTTGAGGGGCCATTTTAGGACACGACATGTTACTTTTGCTGGGAGTGTCATTAATGAAACATATGAATATTGCAGTTCAGCTGTTCCTTTTGGAGTCACTGCACTGTCAGTAGTTTTTCCATTTATTAGGAAAGCAAAGCAGCTCTTGATGACAAGAAATGACAGACCAGAGTGTGTGCTTTCCTCCTGTCCTGCTCCAAGGCCCAATTTGCAGTGCTGTGATGTGATTGTCTGCCCTACCAGAGGCCCCTTTGGAAGGCTAGCTGTTCCATTGTTTCAACGTGCAGCCTCTCTGAAAGCACAGGTTTTCAGGCTAGTGACCTGGGAGAAGAAGAGAAGCTGTGCAGAATAAACATTCTGCAGTATCAGCAATTGAAGTAACAACTTGGTTTTAGCTTCAGGGACGGACAGCCGCAATAATGCTTCCACCATGTTGCACAGAGGATTAAGGGTTGGACCTGATATTTGAATCTGATTGTGTCAGTGATATTTGGTGCCTATACATTTCACTTTTATCCTGTGGATTTAAACTTTAGTAGAATCTTTAATATCACTGACTTTGTAGATTTTCCTCTTATACCATTGTCAAAGCCTGATACAAAGCTCATTGAAGTCAGTTGAGAGATTGCCACTGAATTCAGTGGGCTTTGGACCAGACCTTCAGGGTTTAAATACTGTATTTTCATTAGTGGAGCTTTCAAAAAGATTTCAAATTTGGACCTGGGAATATCTGGGAAAGCAAATAGTTTATCACCAGAGTAATAAAAAAGTATAACAAAGAAATCAAATAATCATGTAATCTACATAAAACCCACTAAGATTATATGATTGGAATAAGAGCTTCTGGAGGTGTGATTCAATAATACATGGTAGCACAATGGGGTCCATCTTTTCTTTTGTAATAGCAATACAAAATTGGGTATTCCTTTGCTCAGACCTCTCTCACGTCCCATCGTGACTTGTGCAATTGTCTCTACTACTCTTCCTAAATCCCTGCTCTGAATTAGGGAGTGCCAAATGCCAGGGCCAGATTACCAGTAATGTCACGAAGCAGAAAAATATCATAGACAACTAGACCACACTGACCGTCTGATCCTGTTCTCTTCTTCCCCATAGTCTTTTTGCAGGTTACTCTAGTGTGGGAGAGAATGGAGACTAGTTGAAGGATCAGTGATGTCTTTTTCTACTAACTGATGAAGGAATGTCAACATCTCAGGGTATGTCTATACTGCAATGAAAAACCCACAGCTGGCCCATGCTAGTTGACTTGGCTCATGGGGTTTGGGCTAAGGGCTGTTTAACTGCTGTTTAGATATTCAGGCTGGAGCCTGGGCTCTAGGACTCTGTGAGGTGAGGAGCTCCCACAGATTTGACTGCAGACTAAGCCTGACAGTCTTCACTGCAGTTAAACAGCCCCTTAGCCCGAGCCAGCTGGCACGGGCAAGACAAGGGTATCTAATTTCAGTGTAGACATACCGTAAGTGCGCAGTTCTGAATTTCACTACTGTCAGATAGACATGATGCCTGTAGAGTAGTAATTGAGTTCATATATGGAAGAGTTTGAAAATGTTTCAGCTTAGTTGGACATAACCCAACTTGTACCCACACTTGTACCTTTCCTATTAAGTTGCAGCCATGATCTAAAAAGCCTCATTCCTTACATGCAGCTTCTTGTTCAAGGAAAGCTGAAGAACAATTCATAGTTGATAATGGCTACACTGTTTTTTAGCCTACAAACAGCCAAGGGCAGCATTTGCTCAGCAAACATGTCACAGGAAGATTGATAGCGGGGCTATTGTTTGTCACTATGTGGGAGACTTATGTAACAAACTTCTTTGAAACAATGTAGTGCAGTCTGACTAAAATAACGTCTGTACTTTCTGAATGATGGGAGTGGCCTGATCTGGCTCAGTTCTGAGCGGCTCTCTTGAACTGTAACTCATTGAGCCCTCATTTGTGGAGTTTCCTGTAAATTTCTTGCTTTGTGTGTGTGTTTGATTCACCCACAGAAGAAACAAGCTGTTCAAGGCTCAAAACTAATGGATCTCAGGAGACCAATGGAAGCAAGGAGATCTGCAAGGAAGCCCCATATTTCCATACCAGCTTCCGCTTCACCCACTCTTCTCCATCTCTCAGACAGTGGGTTCTGGCAATCTGTTTTTGTAGATTTTAAGGCCAGAAGTGACAATTAGATCATCTAGTCAGATCTCCAGTATAACACAGGACATAGAACTTCATCTGGTTACTCTTGTACTGAGCCCAATAACTTTTATCCCCTGGAATGTTCCCTTGCAGGGGTGTTTCATACACCGGGCTAAAATGGGTAAGTTACTGCTTAACTTCCCAATTGTTTGTGGTGAAGTGGGATGATGGCATCAAGTGACCACTCCTTGGCCACACGCTTTCTCTATCCTCTAAGGACACTGTAGAAGAGTACAATGATTCTGAAACCAAATATTACTATAAAAATAAATAAGTATCAAAATAATTCTGCAAAAAATGACCTCTCAATTTTATAGTTTGACTTTCAATACTCTTAAGGAGAATATATGTTGTGGGCCTTGTTCTGATTTCAATTGCACTCCATTCATCTTGGCTATTTTTAATGTAAATACAATGAAAATATGAATTGAGACTTAATTTTTTTCCATTTAAATGTTTTTTTGTGAGTGAACTTGCTGAAAAGTGCCTTGAAAATGGAAATGTCATGGATATGATCCAAACTCCATTAGAATCGTTAGAAACTTTTTCACTGGACTTCAGTGGGTTATGTCTCAGAATAGGTCCAGTGTGGCAGAAGCAGTGTTAGCTCCCTGCCTTGCTCCAACAACTCATCCATGCTGACTTGCAAACGACACTTCTAGACACAAAATTGGTCTTTGAGCCTGTAAAAACTGCACTTCATCCTTCCCCTTCCCCCAATTTTTGGCATATACAAGTGTCAAGGCTAATTTCAATTGGCATTTAGTCCTTTTCTTTGTGAAGAAAACCCCAAAAAAGTAAGTCAAGCCCTAGATTTAAAAGGTTGCCCCTGATTTTTCATGGAGCTCTTAGGACACTCATGGTCTCCCCTACAGATGTCCAAGAAGGATCAGGCTTAGTGCTAATACTTGTGAGAATGCTCAGAGGTTCCTCCAAGTAGCAAGAAGTAGCAAGGGACAATTCTAGAACCCTGGCTTATTTGGAATATTGTCCCTTGTGAAATGTTCTGTCTTTGCCCTATGCACAGACAATTTTTACACACAATTTTTACGCCAATAATTTAGGCTCTATTTGTTCTGGAGCAGGAGATTAGTGACCTGAAGCTCCACTTCCTGCAGACTCAAGTTTGGCAGTGCCCCAAAGTATCATCTTACTAACCATCCCTCAAACCTTGTGGCCAGTTCTGTGCACAGTGGTAGGATTGCAGTGGATGGAGGTCTGTTACATTTTTGAGTGGAGGTTGAAAAATTGTTTTCCATACCTACCCAATACTGCTAAAGCTGGCTTGGTCTCAGAAGGGTGGAATGTTGTTTTTAAACATTTATATTAGTGTCTAGAGGCCTCAAGGTCAAATCAAGGTCAGGAGCCCATAATGTCCCATACACATAAAGTGACATAGTTCTAGGTCTGAGGAACTTGACATTTAAGAGGATTGGGGGAGAGGGGGCGGTTGAGTCTCCATGTTCATAACCTGGAGTGTAAACTGTTTACCGCAGAAATTGTCTTCACTATGTTTGTACTGTATGTAAGGAATGAGACTCTGCTCTCTGATTGTGGCCTGCGGAAGCTATTGTAATAACCATAAAGCTGGTATCATTCTGTTGGGTCTTTCAACTATTGCACCTATAAGTATCAATTGTAGTGGTGTCTTTTGTGATTTTGACACCTGTGCAACTCCTAGCGGATGGAGAGCTCAGAACTTACTTACTTCAAGACACCAAATGGCTATTAGATGGTAACAGTTCACAATTACTTCTGACCTGGTGCTAATTTGAATAGACCTAGATGGTCTATAGCCCTTGAGCATTCTGTTGCTAAGCTCTCATTTTAATCACACTGTAATGGAATTCTCCCTAATGGAATATTGGTTGTCTCTTGGGAAATTTGATGGGTCTGAAAGTGGATGGAGAAAAGCTACATATATCTGACTCAAACAAGCTACATATATCTTTTTCCTAAGTGTTTCGAAAACATGGGTGTGCAAATATAAGTGGCCCCAAGGTAGCCATAACATTAAAAATTGGCACTTACTCACGAAATCACACTATGTGTTACTGCCCTTGGCAGCATTTCTGGGGTCATTTTCACACAGATAGCTTGTGTTTAGCAATCTTTGTAGTGCCTTAGGCACTGAGGTTTTTTTCCTACCATCAGACATTCAAATCTTTACCTGCATTGCAGGGACAAATTCTGCTCTTCACTAATGTCTCAATTCTTCTCTGCCTGTTTTACAACATCCTAGCTTAGGCAGACAAGATAGGCTCCTGCTCTAGAAAAGTCTCCTAGATTAATTCTGAGACACATCACAAAATCTCTGGACAACATTTTCTGTGCTGCACATCTCATGTTACAGCTCATGGGAGCAAATGCCCTTGCATCATACCAAATCTATATATCTTCTTGTTATAATTTTTCATCGTTTGTACATGTTTATGGGTATGAGATTGATTGATTGTTTTTCATTTTGACATGTGCTGTACTCTGACATGTCCTTGCTCCCCTCCCCAGAGAATGAGTTGACATTGGCATCAGAGTGATGAGTTTATCAAGTATAGTAGGTTGCAGCATTCATATGGATTGAGACTGTTTCTTCAGATTATACGTTAGCAGAGGTTGCCATTTTGTGGTAGGTAATGTGCATAAATCTGCATTGGATGATATGATTTGTACTGGGTGAACATGCTAAAAGAATATTCTGTGTACAGCTTTGAAATCTGGATTCAGATAAATAGGGTTGGATCAAAAAAGGTGGGGCGATCTCCAATTTAAGGGCCATCGTGATGTAGTGACATCAGATAAGTTAGTTGTTTTTGTGAAGGAGAAGGAGGTTTGTTTCACTTTGTTTTAACATCTGCTAATGAAGACCATGCATAGTCTAATGCTTAAATCACAGCAAAGAGAGTTAGGAAGACTTGGGTTCTCTGCCTGCCTCTGCCACAGACTGGCAATTTACATGGGCCAACATTTTTAAGAGGTGTCTCCAATTGGGAAGCCAAAAATCAAGACACCTGGAATGAGTGGCCACTTTTGCAAGTTTCGGCCTGAACTTCTTGGCATATCAATTCCTTCATTTATAAATTGGGGGATTACACTACTTCACAAGAATGCAGAGAGTCTTACTAGGGCTTGTAAAGTGATCTGACCTCCTCTGATGGAAAGTTTCATTTTGCTATATTATAAAACCTTTAGCTAAGGCTGCATTCCTGGATTACTCATCTATTCTTTGATAGCACAGATCTTCCATCAGAAAGAAAAATCAGTGTCAGGTAATTATATTGAAATAATTAAAAAAAAAAGTCAGGATAGATTCTTATATGGTTAAAAAAATACTTGTTTGTTTACCTTGTCCCACAAACTATTAAACATTATAATTTGTGATACAGGTCATCACAAAAAAGACTTTAACTTGTATATAATGGTTTATTGTCAGTTTCAGAAGACATATTAAGGGCAAAATTCTTCAGTGAGGTTTCATGGGGAGAGTTCAAGTACATCATGTCATACACCCTATCATTGTAACCTCTGATAAATGCCTACTGCAAATCTTACAGCTTATTGTGAGTACACAGAGAACAACTAGTGTGTCTGTAAATTGTTTAGAGATCCAAATTACACATTTTTATTAAGTAAATTTTGAAAAAAAAAACTCAGACTGAAAGTCTCTTTCCTTTGTTTACTAGAACAATGTACTCCAGTTCTATGTAATTTTAATAAATTACCTGCTCTTGTAGTCTAGCATCAAACCGTGTTTGACATTAATTGTGGCTCTCAATTGTACTTTGAGGTGTGTCCTGTTTATGTACTGTATACAGCATGTAATTAATGAGATGAGCTTTTTTTCATCCTTTCAGTTAATTCTCTATGCTCTTTTTTTCCTTTGTGCTGCACGGCTGATAACTACCTTAGGACCCTGCAGTGGGACACAGACCCCTCAGTGCTGCAGCTCCAGTCTGACTCTGAACTTGGGTATATATCAGCTCTTTTGTTCATTTTATTATTTCTTTGCAAGAGTTATGTTGAATATGCTTCCCGATTGAGCTGCTTTTGTATGGGTTTAATTTATTATTATTATTGTTTTAGTGAATCTAAAGTACCATAATTTAAGTTTTCTTTTGTTAGTTTCACCAGTGATATTAAGCTTTGGCAGACAAATTTTTTTAATGAGGAAACAGGATAAAAAAGCCTATAAAAAGATGACCTGCAATTTCTGCTGTCCGAGAACAATAACAAACATTACCATTTCATTATGGATGAAATGTTGTTATAGTGACGCTTTAACTGAAAATGTAATATATGCAGTTAATTATACCAATGTCTAGTTAGTATTTGTTAATTCTGACTTGTCATACTGAATTACTCCCAGGATGCTCCCCTATCCCCATCTTTACATAGTTAAAGTTAAAGTTGTTTCCCTTATACAGTAATAATCACACCTTCTCCTTCCTTAAGACTTAATAACGTGAACAATTATATTTGTACCCTTAGCAAATAAAACTATCACTTTCACAGCCTCAGAGTCATTTTGCTTTTTAATTGAGTCTATGTCAGTTAAGGTTTGTTTACTTATAATTAGGCTGAAATTAATACTTTTTCTAGCTTGGGGTATTTTTGCCATGTGCTTGTGAAAAAGTTAACTGCTTTGAGTAACTGAAACTAACCACTATCACTGGGTGGCTGGTATATATTTTTTAAAGGGTCACATTTATTTAGTATGAAAAGTGTCTATTGTTGTACAATAGTGAAATCCATATTATGAAGTATTTTTATAATGGACCAATCAGCGGAAATCAGTTTTACCCAATGACACATGAAACTCCAAATATCGCCTGATTCCCCTAATGTTAGCATCACACTGGAGATGGAACTGAAGTTCAAAGTGAAAATATGGCTTGGTGATGAGTCATTTTATCTTGATTTGGATATCATTCATGTGATCACCAAAGTTAACTATCACAAATGGTTTGGCTGGTGTGGGAAATACTGTAGCACAAGAATCAGAGGCTAAGCTACCCAATCATTTCCTGCCAATGCTTCTCAAGGTGTGAAAATTGTTTTTCTTTGTTCGTATTGTGAGAGTTAATACAAGTTTGAGGTTATGAATGAATAAAATGAGAGGGAAAAATATGCCACAAAATATAGACTTGAAAAGTCCACTTGCAGTGATGGTAAGGAAACTTTTCCTCTTGAGAGGAAATTCATCAATTTGTGCAGAATTTAAGCTTTTGTTTAAACAAAATTTTCCAGCCCTGATGTTTCAGAAGCTAATCTTCTAAATAAGAACTTACATAGTACTATCTTTGTGAGTCTACAACAGGGGTGGGCAAAACTGTATGAAGGGCCAGGTAAGGAAGGCTGTGCCTCCCCAAACAGCCTGGCCCCTGCCCCCTATCCGACTCCTCCCACTTCCCGCCCCCTGACTGCCCCCCCTCAAATCCCCCAACCCATCCAACCCCCCCCCCCGCTCCTGGTCCCTGGAGCCCCCCTGGGAATCCCTGCCCCTAACCGCCCCCGGGACCCCACCCCCTATCCAACCCCCCTGCTCCCAGTCCCCTGACTGCTCTAACCCCTATCCACACCCTCGCCCCTTGACAGCCCCCCTGGAACCCCACGCCTGTCCAACCCCCCTTGTTCCCTGTCCCTTGGCCCCTATCCACACCCCTGCCCCCGACAGGCCCCCCTCCGGGACTGCCATGCTTATCCAAACCCCCCACCCCAGAACTTCTGCCCCATCCAGCCGCCTCCTGCTCCCAGTCCCCTGACTGCCCTCCGGGAACATCCACCCCTTATCCAACCCCCCCAGCCCTGGCCCCCTTACCATGCTGCTCAGAGCAGCATGTCTGGCAACCGCGCCGCTCAGCTGGAGCCAGACACGCTGCCGCGCTACTCGGCAGGAGCGCACAACCCCGCCACCTAGAGTGCTGCCCACGTGGCAGCATGGCTGTGGGGAAGGGGAGACAGCGGGGGAGGGGCCAGGGGCTAGCCTCCCCAGCTGGGAGCTCAAGGGCCGGGCAGGATGGTCCCACAGGCCGGATGTGGCCCAGGGGCCGTAGTTTGCTCACCTCTGGTCTACAGGTAGATATTTCTAGTGCTCATGCTGCTACTCATAGTTTTCACATTGACTGCAGATTGAAATTGACAAGATTCTGGTAAATTTCACAGCTGCTATTCAGAATCCAGTTGGTCATAATGCAAATGATAAAGACCATGCCAGTTTCACTTTGCTTGGTGCTTGGCAAAGCTATGAGCAGTAATCTAGTCAGGCACTGGCCTATTCATAGGGGGAGAAGAAGAAGAAAAAAATATCAGAAAAGCAGCAGTGTAGCAGACATCCTCCCACTTCCCTGCACTACAGACAGAAGTGCTGGGTAGGGTTCATCAATGTTACTCTTCCACCCCAGAACTGTTAGGCAGCTTTTGTCCTCCTCCTTTTCAGTGGCCAATTGTGAAGGGCAGTGTGGCTTCAGATGTAACCAACTCCCACAGTACTACCTGGAGAATGATACAAAAAATGGAATTTTCGAAGTGTATTCACATACAGAATCCTCATAGAAATCCTGGCATCCCTTCCCAGCAATGTGGGTTGAACGGTGAACATCCCCACGAATCAACGTCACCCAAGTTTCCTTTCTTTTAGAAGGAAAAAGCAAGAAGCAGGGGCATATATGGCACATATATGGATAAGCACCATGACAGCCAGGTGCTTTCTCTCATGCATGCACTGTCAGTGCAAAGACAGGAATGAAGGATGACCAGGAGAGTGAATTCATAGCAAGGCTGGGTGTACCACAGGCACATGTTCTCCAATGCATGATGAGTTCTGTCCATTTCTCAATAGCAGCCATTCTTCAGAAGGAGAATTTTACTAGGAGAAACAGGGCTTCCTCTGATGGTACAGAAATTTGAAAAAGGAATGATGCGCAATAAATTCTGTAGATTGCATACAAATTGTTCATATGGCTAAAATGCCTGTAGTGGACTTGTATCTCTTCTGGTTTCTACAGACACAGGGATATTTTTTTGATGTAAAAGACTAGAGATTTAGCTGCTCAGTCCCTAGTGACATTCCATGACTAAGACCCTATGAAAAGCTTTGAAACTGTATCCTTTAAAGATTCTGCAAATCCAAAAACACTCAGTAGGCTGTAGACTCAAAGGGCTTAAGAGCGTCTAAAAGGAAAGATGCATGTGAGTGGAAAGGTGACATGGTTGATGGCAGATGTGTGTGCTGCCTTACAGGAAGCTTGAGTTCTGGAATAGGACATTTTTGCTTATAGCTGTGGAGCTCAGGTCCTGAATGGAGGTAATGTATTTGTGATCAAGGGCTAGACCAGTTTTTGGTTATACAAGCACCCTTTGTTGGCTGATTCATGGAGCCAAAAGGTGTGCTCTGAGGCTACACACTTCCATAGCATCATAGAATATTACGATTAGAAGAGACCTCAGGAGGTCATCTAGTCAAATCCCCTGCTCAAAGCAGGACCAACACCAACTGAATCATCCCAGCCAGGGCTTTGACAAACCCTTAAAAGCCTCTAAGGATGGAGATTCCACCACCTCCCTAGGTATTCCAGTGCTTCACCACCCTCCTAGTGAAACAGTATTTCCTAATATCCAACCTAGACTCCCCCACTGCAACTTGAGACCATTGTTTCTTGTTCTGTCATCTACCACCACTGAGAACAGCCTAGCTCCTTCATCTTTGGAACCCCCCTTCAGATAATTGAAGGCTGCTATCAAATCCCGCCCCCCTCACTCTTCTCTTCTACAGACTAAATAACCCCAGTTCCCTCAGCCTCTCCTTGCAAGTCATGTGCCCCAGCCCCCTAATCATTTTCGTTGCCCTCCGCTGGACTCTCTCCAATTTGTCCACATCCCTTCTGTAGTGAGGAGACCAAAACTGACCAATACTCCAGGTGTGGCCTCACCAGTGCCGCATAGAGGGGAATAGTTACTTCCCTCCATCTGCTGGCAATGCTCCTACTAATACAGCCCAATATGCCATTGGCCTTGGCAACAAGGGCACACTGCTGACTCATATCCAGCTTCTCATCCACTGTAATCCCCATGTCCTTTTCTGCAGAACTGCTGCTTAGCCAGTCAGTTCCCAGCCTGTAGCAGTGCATGGGATTCTTCCTTCCTAAGTGCAGAACTCTGCACTTGTCCTTGTTGAACCTCATCAGATTTCTTTTGGCCCAATCCTCCAAATTTGTCTAGGTCACTCAATCTTTATTCTTTCAGATGAAAAAAGACCATCTGATATAACAGATGATTATCAGTGCGAGATACTAGTGAGCTATGGATCTGTAAACAATGCCTAAATTAAACATGTTTGAGATTAGAAATGTAATATGTTCTTTCAGTGAAGTTCTCTAAAATGGACTTTAACTCATGTGCAGGCTATCAGTCTGCAAAGCAGTTGACCAAGTCTCAAGTCAGACTTTCACTCCCACAAAGAGTTATTGAGCGAACTGATATAGTATTTTCTTTAGTATTGAATGGGATTCTATAAAGGTAACACACAAACTTACTACTTTAGAAGCATAAATTAGTATGGCACCAATACTCAATTGAGACCACAATAAAGAAGTTATATGAGTGAAGAAATCTTTGGGATTTCAGTAAAGAATTCCTAGGCCTAGATAGGAGATGACTACATAGGAGAAGTCTATTTAATTATATAAACAATGTAGATTTGAAATCAGTTATGGTAGGAAAGGGAAGAGAACATGACATTTAACTTTCATTTTTAAAGTCTGAATCCTCACCACATTTAGTCAAAGTTGTTACAGATAAGCAGCATGAGAGTAAACTTTTGGTAGGTGTTACAGATCCCCACAAAGTATCTCAGGGAGCAGAAGTTTCTAGGTTTCATGTGGTTTTAAAAAATGAATGGCTTTTCTTCACATCAGCAGAGGCACATCCTTGAAAACTGGCATCAGGCAGGCTCATTACTTCTCTAGTAAAAATGAATCACAAGCTGTAACAGCTGCTATTTCTCTAGTGGATTGTTACTTTATATGACTAATTCATACTGGTTACCTAGTGACTCTAATTGTATTTAGTACAGTAACACTCAGCGAGTCAGACGAATCAGAAAAAAAATAATATAGCGGATGCGGCAGTAGCTGGAGAGCAAACTAGCTGTCAGCCATATGATACTGGTTTGCTTTTGGGACTCTTATTTCCTTTCATATATCACCTTTTCTGAGGAATAATCCTTAAACACAGACGTATATTCTGACAGTCCTGGAGAAAAACAAGCTGTATTTGAACCAGTTTCCTAAACTGAGATTTTATTACAGGGTACTCAAGTTGATACAGAGCTATGAATTTACTTCCCTGCCTTCCCAGAGACGTGCGCACACACTTCCCAAAGGTTGATCTAGAGACAACCAAATTTGAAATTTGTTTAGTCAAATTATTAGTCGCAAATTAATTCATCTGAGGGATGTTGGAATTTTTTGCCCAATACACTATTAACAGATAAATATTACTTTATTCATCCATCTCTACAGATAGTTGAATAATATTCTGGAAACAATTTGACAGTTTTTCACCCCATCGGTCACTGAATACATTCCATTTGACTAAACATTTTCATTGTTTGACTAGCTGTCTCTATTATTTCAATAGCCAGAAACTATACTGCTTGGTTTTCTTGCGTATTTCCATGCAGTTTATTTATAGTTAGGGAAACAGAGGGAAAGCAAGACAATTCATGCCTCTATGCCAGCTCTGTGTTCCTGGTGACTCCCCCACCCTTTTGCAGTACAACTCAGTAAAGCTATGTTGGCAGGATTCCCGTAGCCATCAAATTCTCTGGGAACCCTCCTTTAAGAAGGATACTCATCAGGAGGGCAATAATCAGTCTTTATTCTGTTTCTCCCCAGCTCCATATAGGTGGTGGAGAGATGCACCACCCTTCAGTTCTGTTGGCTCCTTTCCGAGCCTGTCCCCATCACTATGTGGATCACAGCACCTATAGGTGTGTAGAGGGTATCCATCCATCCTCTGTGCACAGATCAGGCCCTACATGAACAGGCCCTATGAACACAATATGTCTTGCCCTTCCTATTACATCTCCTCCCCACAACATGAACTCTACCCCAAAAAAACCAGAAATATGTAGCGCACAGTTTATTAACTTTAATTCTATTTTGGCTAGTAGTTCTCAGGTTAATTTCCTTCAGTGCAAAGTCAGTGTGTTTTATTAGATGCTTCTCAATAAACTAACCATACTTAGTTTATTAGTTTTCATTTTAGCAGACACTAAAACTTTGTCATCCTGCTGTGAAAGCTCACTGTGGTATTTTAATGTAACAGTGCTGGATACTTACTTGACTAACCTTCTGATCTCACATTAAATCTTAGACGCAGACTGCACAAGCTAGGTGTGTCAAAGATTACCCAGGTTGATTTCTTACCGCGGGAAGTGGTGTCCTACTCCAAGGAGACACAGACACCTCTTGCTACACATCAGTCTGAAGGTAAAATAGTTCCTATTTCCAAATTTGTCAAGAATATTTTGTAGCATGGATAAAAATAATATAAGCGGGTTTGTTTGAGGTTTTTTTAAATGAGGGAGAATGGTAATGTTTCTATTTACCACACATTTCCTGTTTGTGTGATAACGGGTTGTCATTGAGAGTAATTATAATAATGAGTTTAAATACAGGTGGAATTAAAGTACAGCAGCCCTACAACAAAGAGTGTTCTAACTGTGGTATCATGAGGGCATATTTTCAAAGAAATCATTATGTATCTAGTTAAGAGATTGCTTCATGCTGTTTTCTTGCTTTCTCAAGGACGTGTATTAATTCCTAAGGTTTTGCAAAGAGGTAATATTTGAATGTTACTCTACAATGGCCTATTGTGATGATGTCTTCTCTAATGGATGGTCCCAGCAAGATTAAAACTTACAGCTGTTCAAGGAATGGGGTCTTCTCACTTTTGGTGTTGACAGTCCTGGGTTCTATCCCTGCTGACAACCCTCATGTCTGTATACACAGAGTTGCTGTTATGTTAAGTTTTGTCATCAGTAAAGATATAACATGAATACTTGGCATTCTAGTACTGATCTGACCATTAGCTTAGGTTACTTAATACATATATTTGCCTTCATTGTGCTGTGCTGGTGTGGTGCTAGGCTTAGTTTGACTTCTATATTTGGCGGGAGGAAGGCAGCTTCAATCAGGCCAACGGGGCCACGTGTGGGGAGGCAAGTTCTGTGCCTGCCCAAGGCTTGCAGGCTGGAGGAATAAGGCTGCCTGTGGTCCCCCAAAACTATGCCTATGGCTGATGTATATTGATTCAAATTTAATCGTATACCAGTTAAACAATAGCCTGATGCAATATGCACCTTTTTCTTAAATATTGTATTTGTCATTTGTCACCCTGTACAGAAAAGGTAGAGGAAAACTAAACTATAATACACTAAGCAAACCCCTGGAAAGGTTATCATAAGAATTAGAGCACTATCTGAGGCACATGTTATAATTAGGGCATATGAATGAACAGGAAATGTTCAAAGGATGACTGGGTGCTATACTACAGAAAATAATGTTGACCCTCCCAACTAGGATAAGAATAACATACAAGTAGAGCCCTACCAAATTCATGGCGATGAAAAATGTGTCACAGACCGTGAAATCTGTTTTTTTGTGCGGTTTTACCCTTTACTATACAGATTTCATGGAGACCAGCATTTCTCAGATTGGGGGTCCTGACCCAAAAGGGAGTTTTGGGGGGGGGTCACAAGGTTATTTTAGGGGGTCATGGTATTGCCACCCTTACTTCTGCACTGACTTCAGAGCTGGGCAGCCGGAGAGCGGTGGCTGTTGGCTGGGTGCCCACCTCTGAAGGCAGCAGCACAGAAATAAGGGTGGCAATACCATGCCATCCTTACTTCTGCGCTGCTGCTGGTAGCGACTTTGCCTTTAGAGCAGGGCTCCTGGCCAGCAGGTGCTGCTCTCCAGCTGCTGAGCTCTGAAGGCAGCCGCCGCAAGCAGCAGCACAGAAGTATGAGCAGCGGCGGCTCCAGGCACCAGCGCTCCAAGCGGGGGAGCACTCTGCTACTAAAAAGGTATCTCCTGATTTTAAAAGAAATAATGACATTATTCTTCCCTACCTAAAAACAGATTACCTTTCCTTTTAAGAGCAGGTAATTCTCTTTGTTTGAGGGGAATAATAACATATTATTTCTCTCACCCACTCTGTTATTTCGGAGGATGTGTGTATGTATTCTTTCCACCTTTTGAGCACAAGTACCTAATTCTCTTGCTTTGTTTAGGTCAGAGAAAGTGTCCACCCTTTCTTTTCTTTCCTTCCCAGAAATGGATGCCTTCAAAAAATTTAGATCCTGGGTTTGGAGTCTAAGAAAGACAGGGTTCCCTCCTCCTTGTTAAGTCATAATTGGACTTGAATTTTGGTCTTTAAACGTATTCAGAGATATCTTACCTTCACGTCCTACATTTCCATGAAAAGCATTTTAGGCTTGATTCAGGCCTGAGTAATGCCAGCTTTTATCTTAGGAAGCTTTTGATGGTGAGACTGCTCCTTAGAGACGAGATTGCAAGCAGAAGAGAAAGAAACTTAAATTGTTCCACTAGGACAAACTGCACTGGGTCATCCATATTCTCATAAGTAACATTCCAAAATAGCCTTCACCAATGACTGCATCCCCGGAAGTAATTCAGAGTTTGCCCTCACCTGGTGGCACACAAGGAGAAGGCAACAGTGCCTGATCTCTGCCAGGGATGAATCTCCTGCTAAAGTGCAGCTGCTCCCAGTGGTGCAGGCGTCTACATGTCTGCACTACCTTTGAGTACGTCCAGACTACCTGCCGTATCGGCAGGTAGCGATCGATTTATCGGGGATCGATATATCGCGTCTCATCTAGACGCGATATATCGATCCCCGAACGCGCTCCTCGTCGACTCCGGAACTCCACCGGAATGAGCGGCAGTAGCGGAGTCGACGGGGGAGCCACGGACGTCGATCCTGCGCCGTGAGGACGGGAGGTAAATCGGAATAAGATACTTTGACTTCAGCTACGGTATTCCCATAGCTGAAGTTGCGTATCTTACATCGACACCCCCCCTAGTGTAGACCAGGCTTTTGATGGGAGTGTATGCATGTGTGTGTGTGTGTGTGTGTGTGTGAATGGAGCACCATCAACACTATAGTGCAGACAGGAGAAGTATCTGCCCTTTCTAGTGTTTTGTTTTCTCTTTCTTTTAACCAGAAGTAAATTCTACTAGTTATATTTATTCCTTTTCTATCATGCTAGTGGAATCTACTCTCTCATGGGAGATATTAAGCTTGTGCAATTTTTCAGGCTTGTTAGGCTACTTATAATAGGTACCTGGATCTGAAGACTGTTACTGAAAAATAAGCTCCTTATATAGGGGAGAGAAATTTGAACTTTTGGCACAAGAGATTTTCTGACATTCACCTGATATCTTCTTGTATAAAAACAAGGTATTATTCTCCTGCTATAAACAGAATGACCTATTCCTATATTATAAGGATTGTGCCAAACTCAGCCAAGGAATCCAACTCTTTTGACTTCAGTGGAGTTACACTGAGGATGCTTTGGGCTCAATCTAGATATTGTAATGTATTCCTAATGTTAATATGGGCTATTTAGGAAAGAGAAAGGAATAACCATTGCATTCAGTTTTGAAGTGGACCAAATAAAGTGGCAAACCTACTGTGGAGGCTCATAGGTGGGTAGGGTATTTTGTATTTCCTAGCTGATGTAATTTTCCAAAGTAATGTTACTGAAAGTAATACGTTTTTAAAAAATGAATCAGGGGACTACCCCATGTCCAGGATTGCCAACTGCAGGAGTTAAAAAAATCATGAGTCAGGCCCCAAAAATCATGAGATTGGCCTAAAAATAATAAGATTTTTAAAAAATAATTCCTTAAGAGTTATTTTTGACTTCTGGTTTTGATCCTGTAGGGGGCATGTTTTAAAGCTTTTCTCTGTAATTATGAGGGCTCAAAATGTACTCTTTTTTTTTAATGGTAGCAGGGAATCTGGCATAGTCACATGATTTCAGGATCTAGGGCTTTAAGAAAAACACCTCATATGCTAAGACTCCTCATAAAAATGGTGGATACTTGGCATACTGTTTGTCTGTGATACAAAGTGTATGTAACACTTGTATCATGTCAAGACCCACAAAAACGCTTGGGGAAGGTGGAACAAATGAGTCTGAAGGACATGGAGCTGATCAACAAAAGACAAAGAAGGTGGAGATTACACTACTGAAAGAGTCAAAATAAGAAAATAAAGAATGAATGTTGAAAACGCAAAACATATTTGGGAAAGAATCACTACATAGAGCAGATAAATTAAAGAGAAACAAAGCTTATAACAACAGCTCTGCTGTCATGCTTATAGGAATAGGGCATTATTATTATTAACACTGATGGTGTCACTAATTTTGTCCTAATTATGCAACAGACTGTTTTTATATTGCCTGTTATTTGATTCAAATGGGTATAAAAATCTGTTTGTCTTTTCTCCCTAAACCAAACCATACCAGAATCAAACTGCTGCATCTCAGATGCTGCCAATAAAAGGTCCACATTTTACAATAAACGTCTATATTTCCCCACTCTTCAACCCTAAATCAGCACCTTTTGTTTCTAGCTGGGATGAACAGCTTCCTCCCAAAGCCATCGAGGCACTTTATAGGGCAGCTGAAACACTGCTGGAAAAATGCCAGAGTTTTGGGGACTAAAGTCAAGCACAAATGCAGACTTTGCCCTTTGTATCAGCATGAGATGCTGTTGCTATTTCACCCAGCCAAAAACATCCAAATTCAAATCCCCTTTGTTTAATCAAATCAACAAAGATTATTTTTGTACCAGACTGTAATAGACTTGATGAGACTTAAAAAAAACTGTAGTAAAAGATTTTGTAGACATTGACTGTCACGATTGTATCCCCATCCCTAGATATTCCAAGTTATTTTTAATTATTCATAAAAATATATTTTAAAAGCATATGAACAGCTCCCTCTAGTGGTATAATGATAAACTGACACTTGATCTGTAATGATGTATTCTCCTTTTCAGAAAAAATGGTTGCTTGGTGCAGTTATTTTGAAACACATGTAGAAAAGATTGAGAGCACTGCTCTACAGTGAGGACTTTTATTTAACTAGAAACATTTTTCATCAGAACTTATCATGCAGAATAATAAGAATAAAGCCCCAGAAACCTTGTTCCTAAATGTGATATGGAAAAGGGGAATATAATTACATGGAACATTGGTTTATAGAGAAGAGACCATCAGCTACTACCTTAAGGTTGGACCACATTAAAAAATAGGTTGTCAATGCTGTTTCAATAACCCAATAGGATTTGTGATCATACCCTAAATGTATGTGCACAGAGAAAATTGCAGTAAACCACACTTGCTGTTAATCCCCTGAGTTAAACTATGACTAATACATTCTCAGAGTTTCAGGGACAATTTATTTTTGCCTCTGTTAAAGCCACCTTCATAAACTAGATTACCAATGACAGTCAGTCTATTGATAATTATCAACACTACAGCAAAGGCTGTATTAAGTGAATAGCAAGTTATTAACTGTCATGAATTTTTAGCATGTATTTATCTAGAAAAGTTGTTGTTCTGTTAGTAGATATTTCTGTGGTTAAGAGTTAGGACAATGACCTGGCTTTGGAAAGTGTTGGCTGGCAGTTTTGGTGCACAGAATGGCACATTTGGCATTGAAGTAATGATTTCCTTTGGATGGCAAACTAAAGAAGTGTAGAAGCATAGGAGATGGGTGTGGATCTCTGGGTTTGGAGGGAAGAGGCTGAGGGAGTAAAACTCCCCTGAAAGTTATAGTTTCAGCAATAAAACCTTGCTTCATTTGGCAAACAGAGAAGGAAATGTTAGCCTGCTACATGCATTGTCTACCTGTGTGTTTATCAGTTATCACTGCAGTATCCTCTGGGTGTGAAGGTGGTGAAAGTGGGGACTTCTGGAGGAAGGTTTTTCGTAGGCTTACGATGATATTGAGCAGAGAGCTCTCTTGATTCTAAACTGTTTTCAATAGACGGATTGGAGAATTTATGAAGTATCAGTAAATCTTAGGAAATTGCCTGCTGAGCGCTGGTTTAGTAGACAGACGATTGGCCTGGATCATCCACTGTCACAGTAAAACCCACAGTAGAAAGTCTGGGGGAGGGTAGCTCTGCAAGGATCTCTTCACAGAGTTCATTCCTGATTATTCCATTGTGGGAGAACAGCAGGGGTGGTGAATGGTTTGACTCCCTCAGAAAAGGTTACAAGGACTGTCTGCAAAGCTAGCAGGAACCGGGGATGATCTGTTGAAGACCAGGGCTCTCTGCATGGAGGCCTTGTGCCTCCATAATCCCCCCTAGCTCTGGTGCCCACCCCCCCCAACGACAAGGCATTATCCTCAACAAAAAAGATAATACAGCCCTAGGCTATAGTATCTTTCCTAGTAATTCTCTGGAGGGCTGGACGGTGGACAACATGCATCCCTCACAGCTGCACCCACGCCAGCCCCAGTCCATCCTGTCTCCATCTCCTCCTCCAAGGTAAATGGTAGGTACAATATATGGTATGGTTAATCTGACACAACAGAGAGGCATGTCAGCTTTAATCTAATCTTGAGGCTTTGGCTTCCTTGAGGGTAGACTGTTGCATAGGGAACATTCCCTACATAACTATGATACTCCTTCAAAGTTATTGCAGATGGAAACAGGAATGATCAAGGAATGTCAATCCATGCCCACCCTCCTGGCAGTTTCCACCTGATCTTAATGGATGATCCCTGTTCAGGGCTGCACAGGAAGCTGACCCCCAGTCTGTCCTCGGGGGAGTAATCTTGCTTAGCCGCCACTTGCAGAGATCAATCTGCTCCTTTAGACAGAAGTTCCAGTTCAAAACATTAAACCAAATGAGATCCTGGGACACCTGGTGACAATTGGCGAAAACCAGAGCCCTGATGCTAATGAGCTTGACCTCAGACTCCTTTAACTAGCCGCAAGTCATTTGTGTATCCTGACATTTGAAACCCACAGTGATCCATGAATTTAAAGACAGGCCACTAACACCTGTATGCAAATATAGTCCCAGCCTGGGTGCAAAACTAAAACCTCATCTTAGTTCTTTTCTTGCATCATTGGGAAAGATCCTGGCCATTTTAACCCAGGAACAACTGACATGTCAAACCCCATTGAAACAGCAGTCTGACTTCAGAATGGCTTGCTCCTAGCAGATTTCAGATCTTCATCTTATACATCTTTTTGTTCACATAAGAAAGGGATTGAGATGAGGTGGGGGTATAGAGAGCATCGATAGCCTGAAATTGCTCATGCATATGTATTATTTTTGTCAATACATTTGAGTTAAGAGTTTTGAGATGGATTTGGATCAACATTTCTTTAGGAAATAGGGATTTCAGGAATTGATAGCTGCTAGGTAGGGGAAGGTTGTGGGTTTATTCTCTCATGTTGTGTATCTTCATTGTAAAATATTTATCCCATTGATAGTATTTAAATACTCTGTGTATTGACATGTATCGCAACTGCACACAGTGGTCACCATTTTAAAAAAACATTTAGACAAATTCTGTGAATTCATCGCAGTTATACCCTATCTTATACAAAGGGGAAAATCGCTTTACAGAGAACATTCTCTTCACAGTTAGGATACTGCTTTAAACTTATTGCGGATGGAAACAGCAAGGATCAGCTGGTCTACCAGGATCAAGGTCTACCAGTGCTTGCCCTTCTAGCAATTCCAACTTGATGCTGATGAATGATTCCTACTCAAGACTCCAAAGGAAGTTGACCCTCTCCACCTCAGATATCACAATTTAGTAGCCATTGGCAAACACTGGCTGTGTAATGGTGACCAGCGTGTCTGTATTAAAAAAATTAAGGCTAAGAAGAGATTGCTTTATAGAAGTAGGCATTTGTAATCCTCAATGGCCTAATTAGTACTTAGTATCTATAATACATTGAAATAAGCCTGAAAGTCGATAGCAAACCCATGCCAGAATAAGTTAAATCCATAAAATGGAGGGTCCATCATCTGTCAAATAGAAAAGACATAGGGCAGAAGTAGATGGGTGAAAGTACCCCCGTCCTAGGGCGACCAGATGTCCCGATTTTATAGGGACAGTCCCGATTTTTGGGTTTTTTTCTTATATAGGCTCCTATTACCCCCCAACCCCTGTCCCGATTTTTCACATTTACTGTCTGGTCACCATTTAAGAAAAACAATTTTCCCTGTTAGTGAATCGTCTAGACAAGATTAGGACAGGGGCTCTCAGACTCTGTGAAACTGGAAGTGACTGGATTGCTGATAACTTTTGTTCCTTCCTTCATATTCTTCATTTAAATTATTGTGGAAGTAGATGGTTAAATCCATCTATCAGCTATCGTCTAGCTATCCATGTTAAAAAGTTTTAGATTAGATTGCTAGATAGCCAGGTAAACATCATGGTATCCAAACACTAACACAATTACTGGATCAGATATAGTTACACATTATAGTCTGGGAGTCAGGAGTTCTGGGTTCTATGTCTGCCTTTAGCTACGGATCTGCTGTGTGACCTTGGTCAAGTCACTCCACTTCCCTGCACCTCTGTTACTCCTCCCACCCTTTGTCTGTCTTATTGGTAAGGCTAAGATTTTGTCATGGATACTTTTAGTAAAAATCAGGGACAGGTCATGGGCAATAAAGAAAAACTTAATGGAAGCCCATGACCTGTCCCTGACTTTTACTAAAAGTATCCATGATAAAATGGGAAGGGGCTGGGCAGCTACAGGGTGGCTGGGAGCTCCAGGTCGCCCACCACCCATGGGGATGCAGAGGTCCAGGATCCCCCTACCCCTCTGCGGCAGCGGGGAGCTGCCGGGGATCCCTCCTGCCCGTGGCATCTGGGAGCTGCGGGGTAGCCCCCCTGCCTGCAGCCACTGAGAGGTACAGGGTACCACCCCTGCCCAGGGCGACTTGGAGCTTGAGGGCCCACTGCCTCAGGTGACAGGGGTACCTCACAGCTCCCTGCTGCTGCAGGAGGTAGCGGGACTACTAGGGCTGAAGGAATGGAGGTCTTTGGAAGTCACGGATTCTGTGACTTCCGTGACCTTCATGACAAAATCGTAACCTTAGTTATCTGTTTAGCTTGTAATCTCTTTGAGGTAGGAACCATCTCTTACTGTGTGATAGAGCTGTGCCTAGCACAATGGGGCCTTGAGACACAGCAGTAACACCAGTAATAAATAACAATGCCGCCAAAAAATTGGTGTAGACCAACAAGAATGAAGAATAAATAACCATGGATAGTCAAATATCCTCCTTCTTACCTCTGAGGTACCTCTGGAATTATTGTTATTGTTCCATCTTTTCTCCTCCTTCATCTCCTACCTTCTTCCTTTCCAGTGCCGTCCCCAAATCACAGTTTTCAGCCAATGTCTGCAGAGCTGTTAAAAACATTCAGTGTTTTCCCTTGGTTCTTGAATTCTCTGGTGAAACATGCTCCTTCTTAAACCACATTTCTCTGAGGTATAAAGTATGAATCAAGCATTTACAGAACACTTTCAAAGTCATCTTTGTGGCTATCTTCAGTAAAGTCAAAGGATTTAAAGGTATGTTCTGCCTGCTTCCCCATAGCATAAATTAGAGAAGATACCTGTACATCTCCAGCTTGTTTGTGGCGTTTGTTTGTAATTTTAAATCTTGCAAAATACTACTTCAAGTCTGTCCATTGGAAAGGTTTTTCAATGCTGAAATTCTCTGGGGCATCAAAGAGTGGCATGTTGAGATCCGGCAACCTTTTTTGCTGTTTTCCTTCTGTTTCTGTCCGTAGTTTACTCCCAATGCCATGTCATGCTCTGTTATCAGATATGGACTGGCTACAGAGCTTGCTTATGCACACCAGATGTATTTATCATAGGATCCTTTAATGCTCTGTCAGGTATTACCTCATCCACCTTGTCCTACTAATATTCTGGGACCAACACAGGCTGTATATAATGGATTAAAGTATTTTATGCACAATGCCACCTAGTGGCAAAATAGTATAACACAGTTTAGCATTCTATTACAGGGGACAAATGTTATATCTTTCTCTGAAGCATCATACAGTCAGCACTGTCACAGAAAATATCTGATTGGATAGACCACTGATCTGACCCAATAGGGCATTTCTTGGGAAAGATCCTCAGCCAGTGTAACTTATCCGTAACAATGTACACCAGCTGAGGGGTCTGCACTCTTATCGTCTAGCTGTGTATGTATGTTTTTAGAGAAAATTGCTGAATTAGTTAACTCAACAATAATATATTTTAAAATTCTTTATAGTCCTGCATAGGGAACAAGTTAGGGAAGAGTAACTCTGCCATTTAGAAGTTCATCAACTTGACATAGTTTAGTAACAACAGGCAAGATCAAATTCCCATTGCAAGCAGTGGAAAGACTCCCACTGACTTCAATGGGAGCTGGATTGGGCCCAAGATGAAATGCTTGCCATGAGCCTAACTAGCTGAAATCTCTCATAGTGTTGTCATGTGAAGCTGTTTTATACATTTTCAAATCCTTTTGTTTGAATTAGATTAAACATAAAAGTCTTTTGCAAGGCCTTCTAGCTTTGGGAAACAAAGTAGCTTGCATAACAGCTAAGTAACCAAATACCATCCTCCTTTCTCTCTACTTAATGGTCCTGACCCAGATCCTCAGAAATATTTAAGCACCTAACTAGCACTGATTTCAATGGGAGTTAGGCGCCTAAATACATCTGAGGTTCTGGGCCACTGAACCTGCAAACACTTACGCATGTGCTTAGCTTTATCCTCATGATTAGTCCTATTGACTACTCAAGTGTGTACTGTTAAGTATGTGCGAGTTTGCAGGATCAGGGCCAAGGTTTATAATTCTCGCTTGGTGCATCCCATTTTCCAATTGACCGCAAACTCCATAGTGGAGGGAAGGTGTCTCGCTGTACGCTTTGTAATTCTATGTCACATTTATCGCAGCAGTATCTGTAAGACACTTAGCACATTGAAGATACGATGAATACATAATAATAATAATAGCAATAAATAGTTTCATCTCAATATGTTTTTCTTAAGAAAAAATACTGGGTTTTATCCCCTATATTTACCTGGTCAGTTAATTATGTCAGCTGCTTAACAACATCTATCAATTCACTAAACTATAGGAATTGTAACTGTGCTCTGAGATCAAGCACATCTTGCAATAATTTATAAATGTTACATACTAAAAGTAATACATTTGCTTATTCTTGAACTTTTTCAAAATGTCCCTCTGTGAGGAAATGTGTTTGTATTGTTATTAGTTTTGACAAACTGGATTGTGTCTTGGCCATTGTTGAATGGTTCTCTCTGCCCCCAAGCCCACTGAGAGACAAAGAATTTGTAATGAATTTAATTAAAACTTTATGTGGTTTATGGCGCTCACTTCCAGCTGTTCTGCCATTCTTCTCCAGTGAATGAAGTTTTCTCTAATGCATAATGATGTGTTTTACATGAGAGATGTTTGAACCTCTTCTTAGTAGCCCTGAGGTAGTTTCCATGGTCTGAAACAGTGGCAAAATATATAGTTTCTTAAATTTCAGTGAGTTATGTTTGTTTATGTTTAAGTGGCATATGCTTCAATACATAGATATATCTACTAAAATGGGTTAAAGAAACAGACTAGGTTTCGGCAATGGTCATTATGGGCCAGATCCTCAAAGGTATTGAAAACAATGGGCATTAAGACCTAAATACCTTTGGGGATCTGGGCCTATAGGCTAGATTGTGCAGCGCAGGTTGGTGAGCAGTTACCCACACAAACAGTCCTAATAACCCTAATGAAGTTGCTAAGCATTGTGAGTAAGGGTCTTACCAGCTGGCTCCTTGTTGCTAGCTATCAATCCCTCTCCCCTGCCCCAACCCCCTCTCCCTCCTCCAAAAAAACCAATTAAAACCTAGCATCTAATTTGGAGATTTCTTGCACACCCAATTTTTTTAGAAATGTGGAATACTATAGTCTTGTATTATTTATTGTGAAAAGGCCAGATTTTGAGATCCTTTCTCTGGGTCCAGTTGCTTTCTCATGTACAAATATAGAACAATTCAGGAGGGGTTGAAGGAAGGGAACACATTTCTGAGAGCTCTTCAGGGCAGGGATTTTCTTTTGCTCTCTTTTCCTATAGCACCTAGGCTCCGATTTAACAAATTGCTTCAGCACATGCTTAACTAATGGGATGTAAGCACATGCTTCTAAATTATTAATAATTTGTATTGTGGTAGCACCTAGGAGCCCCAGTCATGTACTAGGACCCCTCATGCTACACACTGTAGAAACACAACATGAAAAGATGTCCCTGCCCCAAAGAGATTCCAAGGGTTGGACTTCAGCACATGCTTTTAGCATAAGCTCACACATACATGCTTTGCTGATGTGGGGTCCAAATGCTATGCAGCCCTAATCCAGATTGGTGTCATGACTAGGGTTTGGCCGGTCAGGCCTAGTGGTCAGAGCAGTGGTGGTCAGAGCTGAAGTTAGGAACCAGAGGTCAGAGCCCAGGGTCAGAAGTTCCAAGAGCAAGCTGAGAGGCAGATCCATCACTACCACTGGCTGGCAAGCCCACCTTATTGCACAGACACGTCCTAGAACTCCCCTTGGGCTTAAGTAGGGTGCCTGGACCAATCAGGGGCCATGATGGAAGCTGTCCTTCCAAGGCAGAACTTCTTGTGGTGTTTATTGCCACAGGGTTTGTATGATAATACACATGGCCCTGTCATGGCTGCGGGTAGCGGAACAGAAGAGTCAGCTGCCCTGCAGACCTGGGTTCTAAACTAATGGTAGAGGTCTGTGGAATTTTCTGTTGGGCTGTGTGTGTGTGTGTGTGTGTGTGTGTGTGTGTCTCCCTTTATAAAAAAAGGAGGAAGAAGTTTGGCCATCAAACCCCACACTTCACCCATGATCTGCATGTATCTCAGGTGATCAGCAGGTCAGCACCATCCACACAGAGGTGCTATGCATCTCTCCCCTGGCTCCCTGCCAGCACAACTTAGGTTACACTTGCATTATCCTCTGAGTGGATGGCCTGTGGAGTTGGGGAAGGAAATAATCTATAGCTGCTGGTGCAGCTTCCCACTTAATTGAGTGGGCTTGGTACTGGACATTACTGAGCCTGAATTTAGCTTTGGGCTTGAACCCAAGTCTTTATGATATAAACTAGATTAAAGGGGTCAATCACAAGAGCAAAACTAGGATGGCCTCGTGGTTAAGGCACTGCACTAATGCTTAGGAGATTTAAATACAGTTCCTGTCTCTGCCACAGACTTGTTATGTGACCTTGAGCATCTTACTTAATCTTTCTTTCAATACTTCTTGTCCCGCAGATGTGTCCTTTCTGTTTAGACTGTAAGCTCTCTGGGGCAGGGACCATCTCTAACTATGTGTCTGTTCAGTGCCTAGTACAATGGGTCCCTGATCTTGGTTGGGGCCTCTAGATGTGGCTGTAATAAAAACCAACAATAATATGCTGACTTTCCCGTAAGCAGATTCTCAATGTATTTTCTGAAACATGAGGGGAACCAGTACAGTAAGCTGGGACATGGCTAGGGCTGGTCAGAAATTTTCTGATGAAACTTTTTCCAGCTGAAAAGGCTGATTTTTCTTAATCTAAACATTCTGCGGGCATCTATCAGTTTTGATGAAACTTCTGACAGAAGCCAGGCTGGTTTCTGACAGAAACCTGCCCAGTTTCCTGCCAGCTTACCCCCGCCCCCTCCATGGCAACCCATCTGGCAGGGAGCTTGGGAGCTGTCAGGCTGCCATGGAGGTGGGTAAGCTGGCAGGAAACCAAGCGGGTTGCCTGCAGCGGAGGCTCTCAGAATTTCCAGGCTCCTGGGTAGTTTGGGAGTCCAGGAAACATATTTGAAATGTTTGGTGTTTCTGAAACAAAGTATTGTGGAAATTCACTTCTGAAAAAAAGTGTCACGGTTTGGACTTTTTGTTCTCATGTGGGACAAAACATTTCCAAAACCTTGAAATTTTTTCATGGAAGTGAAATTCAGTTTCCCGGCCACTCTAGTCATGAGCTCTCTGAGGTATGCCAGGTTAGGGTTGTTGTCTAATGGAGGACTGGCTCTCTTTGACCTGGGTGTTTGGGGTGCTCTCACTTAGGGTTTCTGAAAGTGGCAAGCAGATGCCTGACTGTCTCAGAGGCCAACTTTCCCTCAAAGCAGTAGGGCTCAGTATTTCTTCTGTGAAAGAGTATGGCTTGCTGAAGCTGGGAGAAGGAGGAGGTGGGTGGGACAAGTGATTCTGCTAACTCTTTACAAAGCTCACTTTCGGTTCTTATTTTTAAAAATCTTGGCCCAGAGAAGTCTGGGGTGTGGGCAAACCAAAATGCAAAGGTGTCTTTGTCAGGGTCTGTGGAGGCTGAGGGCTCAGTTGTGGAAGAGGAAGAGACTTCAAGAAGTTCCCTAGAGAAAAGGGGGAGGACAAGATGGCTTGAGCCAATGGGGCAGCCATAGGAAGTTCTTGCATCTTTGCAAAGAGTGGCTTTATCCATGGAGCCATCTCAGGGGGCAGATGATGGAGCCTCCAAACCTTCACTGGTTTTGAGTTGACTGCTGCTGACAAGGAGACCTTGGGTGGAAATAAGTGTGGAGGAGGAAGAGATAATATTTTTTGACTGACAGCTGTGGTTCTCTCCTTGGGTAGCTGTTGCCAGACAGTCAGGAAACTCGATAAAAGGTAAAAATCGCCATGTGTGGGCACCTCCTCTATGATATTGAACATCTCAGTGAGAGAGGCAGAGCTCTATAGTATCACCTCTTCAGAGGATGAGTCTGGGAATAGGAGATCTTCAGTGCAACAGAATTGCTGTGTCTCAGATGAGAAAAAAATATCAGTGGTTAGCTGGAGATAAGCCCCTCATGGGGGGAATCTGAATTTCTTTGTCCACATGAGTTCCTTCATTTAACATGGATATTTTAAGTTTATCCAATAGTATTAATGTGGCATTGTTCCCCAGCTGATGAGACATTTCATAGGAGAGTGTCAGTCACAAGTTAAAGAGCAAAAGGTTTTAAGGGAAGATTCACAGACAAGGTGAGACTCAGTGCCCAGTGGGATGGAAGAGAGTTCAAGATAGATGGGAGCAGCATGAGTGAAAGAAGAGTAACAATCAGCTGGAGAGAAAGCAGAGGCCAAGAAGAGCAGAGCCAGCCGGAAGGGTGTGTGTGGTACATGAGAGAGCAAGAAGGAGTAGGTGGAGTGAGTTTGAAAAACCACAAAGGCCGTTTCGGATTGTCCTCAGAAATGAGGAGAATGCCCATAAAATGTGCAGAGGAAGGGAATGACAGGAACCAACATCCATTACCAAGAGCAGCCTGACCAGAGACTAATGAGTCAGCCTGCTTCATCTCCTTTGTATCCAGATGCTGAGACCAGGTTAGACAATGTGGGCCAGATTGTCTTGCAGTCTGGCTCCTTTGCAGCACTTGGGCAGCATAAAGGAGCCAAAGTCTGGCCTGGTTAGCTGAGAATCCTCCCAGAAGGGAGGTGGGAGTGTCAGTGGGATAAAACCAGCAGAGCCAGCTCCTGTACCAACTACCCCCTCCCCAAAGCTAACATAGAGGAAGGGATGGGGCAGAACACAACTCCCCTGGCCAATTGTCAGCTGGTGGATAGTGCCTGAGAAAGCATCTACAGCTGGCATAAAACAGAGCAGACTCAATTTATGCTGTGGTGAAAGGTGAAGTAGCTGTGGCTTCAGAATCAGAGCTGTAACTTCCTCCCTTATGGTAGCCACCTCTGTCCTGCTAGCATAAGAAGCAAGGCAGAGCCACATGTGGAGTGCAGCAGCAGAGCATATGACACTGTGCACTTGCTTTTAACAGCAGACGGAGAAGGCAGAAATCAGCCAAGAAAGGAAAAGGAACAGTGAAAACACTATCTTTTTTCTGTGCTTTCTAATGTATTGCCTGGCATGGCTAAATAACAAAGGAGAAAAGTACGTGAGAGTCTCAATGATAGCTGGTTTTATTAGCAAATGAAACTCCCACAACAAAGGCAGTGGGGATTGAAGAATGGGGCTTGGATCAAGAAAGGTGTGAATTCCCAGTCTATCGAAGGACTTGTCTCCACTTACCAGGGGATCGACATACGGTGATTGATCCATCGGGGTCGATTTAGCAGGTCTAGTGAAGACCCGCTAAATCAACCGCTGATCGTTCTCCCGTCGACTCTGATACTCCTCTGGAATGAGAAGCATAAGGTAAGTTGATGGGAGAGTTTCTCCCATTGACCCAGTGTGGTGTAGACACCACAATAAGTCGACCTAAGGTATGTTGCATAACTTAGGTCGACTTAGCCCTGTAGTGTATACCTGCCCTAAGGGATAAAAGTATTACCCTCTCTGCCACATTCCGCATATAAAGCAATGATATTTTATGGACCCTTGTTATTAGGGGAGAGATAGCTCAGTGGTTTGAGCACTAGCCTGCAAAACCCAGGGTTGTGAGTTCAATCCTTGAGGGGGCCACTTAGGGAACTGGGGCAAAAATTGGTCCTGCTAGTGAAGGCAGGGGGCTGGACTCGATGACCTTTCAAGGTCCCTTCCAGTTCTAGGAGATTGGTATATCTCCAATTATTAAAAAAAAAAAAAAAAAAAAAGAATGGTGGACAGCTGGTGTCTCACAAGCTGCCCTCTCCCACATCCCACCCTGGTCTAAACCCCACAACCTCTTAACTTCTCTGCAAGTGGATCCTATTTTCACTGTGGAAAAAATGGGACACTGTCATCACTGATGCCACTGGGAAGTGATTTGGTGAGGATAAGGCAAGTTGACTGGGAAAGTTGGAAGAAAAAGGAGCTCCCACTTCCCTGCCCTCTCATCCTTTCAGAATGAAAAAGTAATGAACAAGGTCACTGTCAGTCCTTATTGTTTTCTCCTAGTCCCAATCTCTCCACTCCAGTACAGTTCTTCCCCCAATATATCTGTCTACTGTATCCCTAACACACACATCACTGATCCATTCACACCCTCATTTCACCAGTTGTCTCCATTCTCCTTGCACTCAGCCTTGCTAACCTGACCCATCCCTTGATCACCTCAGAACCTCCCCTCAGCTCCCTCTGGCCTGATGCCCACCTGCTCAGAAACGTTCACACATCTGTGCCCCAAGCTGAGAATCCTCCTTCCAACCTAAGCCATCCCAGGCTCAGAACCACCCTGTCAGCTCTGAATCCTCACATATCTGATATCCTGCGGAGCACAGCACCCCATCACCTTTCTTTCTCTCTTTATTTATTTCCCTTTGTTTTCCATTCCTCTCTTTTTTTCTTTCTCTCCTGCTCCTTACCAAAGCAGGAAAGATGGAAGATCATGGGGTAAATTTGGTTAGCATGAATGTGGAAACAGTCATATAACCATATAGGTCACATAAAGGAAGCAAGGGACTACATTGTGACTGTCTTGGTATTTCAAGAGACTTTCCAATGTTTGATTCTATCTCACTAAATAGAAATATTAGGGAAGGAAAGAGCACATGGTAAATGATCGAATCTACTCCTTATTGTTCAGCAGGATTCCAATATCTTTAGATGGGTTCCAATTGGTATAAGGACAAGTTGTAACTTGAAATAAATAATTTGAATTCTGTTCTTTCAGAGTTGTTCGCATTTTCTAATTAATCTCACTATTAGGAAAGATTTGCAGTTAACTGGATTTTTTTTGTTTAAATCTTCTCTTTGTGTTCTGAAATTCATGTGTTTGATTCTTAGAAAAATATTTATATATTCCAGAGACTAAGGTATTGAATGACAAAGGGATATTTTTAAATGAGTCTCAAAATTGGGCTCTATGGCCCAGATCCTCAAAGATATTTAGATGCCTAAGGGAGTTAGATGCCTAAAAACCTCTAAGGATATGAGAGGATTGTACACACATCTGTGTGCTCACAATTATTCATGCTCACTTTCTTGTGAGTTAAGACACTGTTGAATGCAAATAGAAGCACTTAGAGGTCTCAATCTCCAATTTCTGGAAGCTCAGTAAGAGGTTTGCTTGAATAAAAACTGAGGAAGAATTTAGGATTGAGCCCATATTTGGAAGAGAATAATTTAAATATCAAAGTTTGTTCAGGAAACAAAAATTGGAGACATTAGAAATGATGAAGAATAGGAGAACAAAGGCTACAGAAATTCAAGTATATCAGCATATATAGATAAAGATAACAGAATTAATTTCATGTAAAGGAACATAAGTGTTAAACTGTGGGAGAACCTGTAAGAACAGCTGCCATAGATTTGGAAATTTTAGTTAACTTGGGCCAGCACTATTCATGGAAAAGTCAGTTCATGTGGACAGACGTTAACCATAGCTGGGTAGCAAGAACAGAAGACTAGAAAACATTAAATGAAAAACTGTGCAGCCCTCTGTCTTGGGGCAACATTCAGGACTTATTGAAGTAAAAAGAAAGCTCCCATTGACTTTAATAGGACCAGGATTTAGCCGTAGGATAGGGAGTTAAGAGTTTTTTATGTGCCACTCTTTATATAAAGTTGCCCATTTTATTATCATTTTCCTTGTTTCTGTCAGTGATCCTTAAGAACCCCGACTCAGTCATATTTTTACAAGAGTTTCTCACATGCCCTTGTGATCCTATAATGTAATATAGCCTGGTGTGATTATATTTATCTTACTGGAATTCCTTGAATGATTTTCTGTGCTTTGTTTTATATCTTTTATTTGAAGTACTGTGTGATCTGTGGACAATGTATGCATATCTACACACACATATATGTAATCTCCCATTCTATGATGAAATATGATAAAAATGGTTAAGGACACTGATAAGAAGTAAAATATGCGGTGGGTGATCTTAAATATGTCTAGGGATTCGAAAGACTGTTGTAGCCCTACAGTCTCAAATTAGGCTATTGTTTCTAGCAATATTCCCTTTTTCAAAATACTACACATTTTTAAGTGCACTCACTTATCTGAAACTTTGAAATGTTAGGGCCAGACTGTACTTCTATGTGGAAATACTTGCATGGGGTCAGGAAATCCCATCAAGCTTTCTCCAGAAGAAACCTGTGATTTGGCTCATGACCTTCTTATAAATACTCCAAGATCTATATGGATTCAAAATCAGGGAAAGACTCACCAAAAGAAATGAGTCATGAGAAGGGATTTGGTGGAGTATAATTATGCAAATAAGACCTTTTCATGCTCTAGATTCATTTACCTATTTAAGTAGAAGCTTAAAAGAAATAAAAAAGTGGTATAATTTCTTATCTCGATGCATGTTTTTAATTTGGAATCCGGTGTCACATTGCTTCTGTCTCTGAAGATCTAGATACTTATTTTATGTAGCGCTGGTCCAAATTTTTCTTATGAAATTTTTTTAATTGAAAAATGGCCTTTTTTTAAAACAAAACTTTTTTCACAAAAAAGTTCTTAACAGTGTCAAAATTATTCTTTTTGGGCTACCTTACTTATTTTCTGGAAATAAGGTATAAATCTCAAAATAAAGTATAAATTTTTAACAATGAGGGTAATTAACTATTGAACAATTTACCATCACTGGCATTTTTAAAAATCAAGATTGGATGTTTTTTCTAAAAGATCTGCTCTAGGAATTATTTCAGGAAAGTTCTGTGGCCTGAGTTATACAGAAGTTCAGACTAGATGATCACAGTGGTTTCTGTTGGGCATGGAATCCATGATTAGATGAATAAAATATATACATTTTTATCAGTATTTTAATCATGTTTATTGAATTAGTTTTGACGTCATTATAGAAAATACTTAATTTACCAATGTCCACCTGCTCACACATACACACCTATGCCTCAGGCTGAGAACCATGCCTCTTCTAACCTCACCCATCCACAGCACAAAACCACTCCTTCAGCTTTCATAGAATCACAGAAATGTAGGGCTGGAAGGGATTTTGAGAACCAATCAAGTCCAGGCCCCTATGCTGTGGCAGGACCAAGTAAACGTAGTAGACCATCCTTGACAAGTGTTTGTCCAACCTGTTCTTAAAAACCTCCATTGATGGGGTTCCACAGCATCCCTTAGAAATCTGTTCCACAACTTAACTACCCCTAAACCTCTCCCCGCTGCATTTTAAGCCCATTACTTCTTGAACTGTGTGAACATGCTTGACATCCCCAGGGTCACAACACTCACCTGCCAACATCCAATCTCTCTTTTTCTCTCATTTTGTCTTCCCACCTGTCTTCAGCCATGGAAAAATTTACAAAACAATTTCAGTAATATTTTTAGTAAAATTTCATTTAAAATATTTCAAAAACATTGCACAATTGGTAAAAAGGTCCATTTTGAAACTTGCAAAACTTCTTAATTTCACCATTTTTCACATAATAATTTTCTTGTTTTTTTGACCAGCTCTAATTTGATTGTCGGTTTATCCAGGTGAAAATAAACACAAATACATTAAAACTAATTGTATGAATATTCTTGAAGCCATCACTTCTGCTGAATGACAGCAGTATAACAGTGCAAATGGAACAATGAGCTGAATTAACAGAGGTGTCGGGCACAAATCAATGGCTTGTGTGAATATGCATCAGGTAGAAGCTTGACAGTCCTCTACTGGACTCTAAGGGAGAAACCCTGACTTCATTGAGATAGATGTCAAAACTCTCAGTGATTTCAATGGGGCCAGGACTTCACTCTCGGGGGCTAATTCTCATTTACACCAAGGCTGCTTTATATCATGCTAGCAGGCTGTAGATTACATTGGCACTCCCTGTTGCAGGCCCTCTACACTACCAGAGTGGTGTAAAGCAGCTCTAGTGTAACTGGGATTCAGGACATAGTAATTTACACTCATTTAAGTGATTTGGACTGAAATGATACTATTCAAACAGTGGCACCCTGCTTTCATCCAGTAGCAGAAAAATCAGCAACTCCTCTTCAAAATCCTCCCCGGCCTCACCAGCACATTCGAATAAAAGACTTAATCTAGTGGTTCAGCTGAAAGAAATTTAAACCACAGTTCACTGATGTTGAGCCCAGTATTCCGCATCGGGAAACATAAAGAAAAGCATTGAAACACATAACTGAAGGCAACTGTTAAACAGGCTCTGCACTGAACAGTAAGAATTTTATATCAAATGGTTCTGATTGCTTCTTCCCTCCTCCCGCCCCCCACTCCATTCTGATGGTCTTAATTTATAACATGTACTAATGAAAAAATCAGTGTATGCATAACAAATAAAGTGCTGATCATTCTTGAGCCTAGGGGTGACTCAGGAAAAGATGGTCACTTATTCTGCCCCTGAGATCTCCTGCTTTATTGATGCCGACATGCATACACTTTCATATCCCTAGCAGTTTGCATATTTTGTTTGTATGAATATGCTGATTTTTTTGGTTTAGGATTAAAAAAAAAAAGTAGCAGCCTGTTTGATTTGTTGTAATAACAGCATGCTTTCTGCACGGACTCATTTTCTTTACTTTCGTAGCAAGATAATATACAATTAGGGAGTGATGTCAGCTTATAAAATTTTGGTGTAAAATTTTGGTCACACCAAAATACCATACTTTTTAACAAAACTGGCAGACGTCTTTTGGCAGCAGCTGCTTGCCATGTGATTTAAAACTTCCTGTCACTATAATTGATGTGTTTTTATTCTTTCCACTTCCTGAAGCCTGACCAGAATTAAAATTGCTGTTGGAATTTCCTGTCAAAGCAACTCATTTATTCGCTGAGCAGCGCATTGACAGTACTTTGATTGGACATTGCCTTCAGCTATTCTTGGGCAAAGAGATTGCTGTGAATTATACTCCTAGTGCAGGTTTGACTTCCATGCATGCCACATCTGCAGATATATACAGATTGTCCATCATGCGGTAACCTTGTCCTAATGAAAACTCCACATGTAAAAAATGTTAATGATTTGAATATCAAACTTGGCCACCTGCTGGGGGCCCTGGTTTTTGTGTTTATTTAGGAAACCCCGCAGAGCTCTCAACTGGTTGTCTCACCATAACCAGAACGGGCTCTGCTGTACTTCTACATTAAAGAGAATTTACCTTCCTTTATATCTTCCTTGTAAAAAGCTAACGTTTGGCTTTTTAATTTGCTGCTCCACTATGCTATCTAAATTCCACCCCAGAGATGGCTACATTACATTGGTATATGAGTTTTCCCTATGGGCTCTACTTTGTACTGTTCATAAAGTGCTTTGGGATCTTTCAGGATTAAATATACTGTATAAATACAGGCTGTTCTTATTTAACATATAGGCACGATGTGGTGATGTTGTGGTCTATTAAGGGAATGAACCAAAAATACACTGAAGGATGAATCATTGACTTGCATCATCTGTAAATCAGTGTTTTCCTGTTAGGGCTGATAGACAATTATGGTTTATTTTTGGAAAGCTGAAGAGTGAGGATAAGTATTGGGTTGTTCTGCAGTTATAACTGATACAGAGTCACTGCCAGTGTCCCCAGATGTAAAATGGGTGTAATGATACTTATCTTACCTTTGCCAAGTATTTTGATATTCTAGGTTCAAAGATGCTTACAAACCTCCATATTTGTTATTAATTATTATTATTAATAATAATTAATACATTTTAACATATATAATTTTCAGGGTAGGGAGGGCCTAGAGCAGGGGTTGGCAGCCTTTCAGAAGTGGTATGCCGGGTCTTCATTTATTCACTCTAATTTATGGTTTAGTGTGCCAGTAATACATTTTAATGTTTTTAGAACATAACATGTTTTTAGAACATATAACTCTTTCTATAAGTCTGTAATAGTCTAAACTATTGTTGTATGTAAAGTAAATAAGGTTTTAAAAATGTTTAAGAAACTTCACTTAAAATTAAATTAAAATGCAGAGCTCCCCGGACCAGTAGCCAGGACCCGGGCAATGTGAGTGCCACTGAAAATCAGCTTGCACACTGCCTTTGGCATGTGTGCCATAGGTTGCCTACCCCTGCCCTAGAGATTCATGTGTAGTCTCCCTTCCCTAACCAAGGATTTTTCCAAGCACTCTTTCATCATTTTAAGGAAACAGCTCCAGGAGTTTAGGTTTCTCGAGTGGGTAGGTGGGAGATCAGTAGTCTCTGTATGTGAATTGCAGTGCATCTGTGGCTAGATAAGCAAGGAGAATGCCTTTGCAGGAGGAGGCGATGGGCAGAAGCGTAAGCTACAGACTCTAACCTCCAGAATCTATTTGTGGCAATACATTGTGCTGTGCATTTGAAAAAAAAAAAAAAAGACTCTGAAAATTATGATATGGAGTCTGTAAAAGAGAGAAGTTTCAAACCGCAATAGGAAAGAACAGTAACAATCGTGTGAAGTTTTGCTGACCAGGGGTACATCTGGGGAAGTTTCTAAACAACTTGAATTATTCTCACAATCTGCATTAACTATATAGAGATAGAGAGAGAGAGTTAAACTCACCCCTGTACAAAGGGACAGCACTAGCCTAATGCACCACTTAAGCCCAGGGTTTAAATGGGGACTAAAGGGTGCCAAAGTGCAGCGTCTGGACAAAGATAAATTTCCCCGTTCGTTGGTACAGACTCCTCATTCATTATTTTCCATTTGGAAGTGTAATATTCTGCAGAGCTGGGGCTAAGGTTGCAAGTTGTCAAAAATCAAATGGAAAAGAATAGAATGAAACCTCCAGGGTGGTGGCTGACACTCTTTCAAGTGCAGCGTGTCCGGTCTCAATAAAATATTTTAAAATATTCGTAGTTTTCTCAAAATAAGTGTAAAGTGTGATCAGAGCAATCTAATATCTTCTGAACGGCTGTTCTTAAGGCGGGGGAAGGAAGAAATGAAGAGTGGAATAATGTTAAAAAAAAGAAAAACACAAACAAACTTGGTACTCTGCTGCTTAAGCAGCCACGTCAGCCTAGATATAAATGCCCAGTGCAGAACAAGCCAAACCAACAGTTCTGAAGGCTCCAGGAAAGACAAAATGCTGACACAACATTAACCAAGTTTCCAACTGATTTCAATCACTAGATAAATATCAGTTTCAGCCCTAAATGATATTCTTAAGTAATTGTCCAATGCCCAGTTGGGCTGGAATGGTGTTCCTTTGGAACTAATTCAGGCCAGCTTTAACTGCCGGGGAGTGCTGGGCCAAGATCAGACTTGAGGGCTGGAGCCTGAAATGCCATTAAACAGGCTGTAGTCAAGACAACAAAATGCTTCATGTGTTTAGTCTAATACGCCATGGGACTTGTTTGCGACAGTTACAGTATTAAAGCTGTAATTATAGTCAGTGAACCACAGATGTACTGTAGCCATAGGGTTTAAACAGGGTGTTATTGCACTGGAAACCACCTCCAGTAGGTTATAAGTTCAAAGGATCCACTTTTCCCCCCGTCCTCCCAGTGTTTAATTAGATACTAAAGCCTCCTATCTTACTTCTGAATAATTACCATCAGGTACTTTTTAATATTCTGACTTGTTTTCTTGGCTCTCTGACTGTTTGTTTCATAAAAGACATAGTTTATACTTCCCTGATTTATTTATAGTAAGTATTTAAAATAAAGTCTAAGTGAAATACCATTTTTATGATGTTTCAGTGGTGGTTAAACATACCGCTGGGCTGCTGTGTTAAGCCACGGCCGATGTAAATGCTAGTACATTCTACTTGAGCAGAGATTGAAAAGCCCAGCAGACAGGGGACATGGATTTCAGCGTAGTAAGTAGCAGAAACAATTTTTGTATCCAGGTAGCTCAGAATGTAGAGAAGTAGGAGCTGGTACCAAAAGCAGCTGCAGAGGATTTGGTGAACTTTAAGTAGAATAATTCAGGTTACCTGACATTAGATATGTGCCACTATGTGGTGTTAGGAAATAAGCACTATGGAAATGATCTGAGCATAGAAAAATATAGATATGCCAGAGGCTATCCGTGTTTAAGAGCAGATATGAAGTGACTAAGGAAAGAAACCAAAATTCATATTCTTTGCTTTCCTAAACCCCACAGATAAAATTTGTTATTTAGATTAAACAATGAGATAACTGAATATTGACTCCCCATTTTAGCACTGAGTACAACAACTTTTTTGATTAAGCAGAACTGAAATGGTTACCATGTAGGAAAATACAGGTAATATTAAGATGAAATATGTCTGCCTAGGGATCCATTTATTTCCCCAAAATAGCCAATTTCTTTTTATATATGAATGTCTGTATGTTTATATATATTTAAATGCCCCATTTGCTACACTGGTTTTAGCTTCTTGTTAGCATCACTTCTTGTTAGCATGATGTTCTACAGCACAAGGCAGCTGGAAAAGTGAAACATGTGTTCTAGAATTTATGCAGTGTCTTTACTTTCTTTCATTAGGAGAACTAACAATAATAGGTGCATATTATAAGTTAACAGTGTTAAGCAGTATGTTATAGCCATGTCTGACAGATATGTTGTTTACATTCATATTTTATATTGGTGAAACTGTAGCTTTTTTACAACATGACATTTTTCAAATGCAATATTTATATCGGTGCCTCCATGCATAGGAAACTTAGTCATCTAAAAACATGATATGCTTTAAATCCACTTGTCTCCTTTTCACTAATAAAATATTTCAAGTGATTTCCTACCAAAATATGGAGCTCAGCATGTTCTTTATTTGAGGCCTTTTAGTTATTGTTGAGAGAAAACTTTTGTACCTCATACTAACAATAACCTATCTTATTTTAACCTGGCTGAAACTTGTGCTGCAAGTATATACAACCCTCCCCATGAAGCGTGCTTTTGTCGAGTATAACTGTCTTTAGTGCCGTGTATGCCCTCAGTCTGCACATGCAATCTCTGCTGATGTCAAGGGGAGTTGTTCTCACAGACAGAGTAAGTGGCACAAATCCTGATATGCAGTCCTTACTTGACAAAGTCTCACTGAGGGTGTTCTACCTACCCTATGCCCTTCCGACAATGTCCCCTGAGGGCCCTTGACACTGCTGGAAATTTTCAATTCTTTGTTGAACGTTATTTACTTATATCTATGGCAATGCCTTGGGTAGGCATTGCTAACAGAAGTTTAAATAGTGGCTAAGAATATGCCCTTAAAGTCACAGGCAACTAATACAGAAAAATCTCATTTAACTTCTGTAATGTTAACTGAAGGGTAGTTTCCTGCTTCCCATGAATTCTGTGTCAGACAAACTTAGGACCATAGGAATTGTCTTACTAGACCCAAGATCTGTCTAGACAACTATCTTCTGGCATTGGCTAGTACCAGATTCTTCAGAGGAAGGTGTGAGAACCCTGCAATAGGCAGATGTGAGATAATCTGCCTCCCCTTCCCCTCACAAAGGTCTGATCCTAATCCTTAATAGCTAGAGACTGGCCTTGTGTTGGCCCTCTGCACAGGAGTAAATTTCATCCCCAGTGAAAGGATGAACATGTTATAGCTGGCCCAGTCCTGCACCTCATCTCCCCTACTTCCAATGCGGCTCAACAGCTGTGCTCCCCTGGTGATTTCTTTAAAGAGTGCCATGTCTGATACCCTTTATGGCTGGCCAGCCAGCAGGGTGAGAAACCTGAGCAGGGATGCAATGGTGGTTGGCCCCTGTGTAGGGAATGCATTAGGGGAGGAGGGGAATATTCTTTGGGTATCTGATTGGGGTGGACCACAATCCAGCCGACAGCTTGAGGCTATGTCGCATGTTGTCTGGCATGTCAGTTCTATGAATGGGACTGGGTTAGTTCCCAGAGTGGGAAGATCTGTCGCATATCGAATCAGTGGAAGTGATGGGTACCTTGTTCCTTCATCACTTCCCGTTTCACAGAACTGCCGACTGTAAACTGTTCCTCTTTTGCTGCCTTTTTGCCCTCTCAAGCTTTCCAGAAACACTAGAGCATAATAGATGTATTCCAGGCTCAACATCTCTCACCTACTCCATCCCTTTCAGACAGCTATTAATAGCTATCAGTCGGAACTTGGCCATCTTAGTAGAATAAGTTTTTGTTTAGGTGACAATGAGCTAGTGTGATAATTACATAACATTTTACATAGTGATTGTGTTTAAGGTCCCAAACAGGACTTCTGTGAGTGCGTCTACAGCAGAATTTTGCTTGATGAGTAAGTTTTTGGCCAAACACGCTGAACTAAAAAAAAGAAAGCCACAAACTAAAAAGTAGGATGTAAACTAAATAAATGTTTCTTCTCTCCTTCGTATACTGTTTATGCAACACCATTGAGGGTTAGTTGATTCCTACATTATACTGAAGGAGATAAGTAAATAGAATGGCTCCAGGCCTTAATCATAATTATTGTGAAAGAAAGAAAGAAAGAAAGAAAGAAAGATCCAATGGTTGTACATCTTGAGCAGTTGATTGCACTCCATCCTTTTGGTATTGCCTTTTAAAGTCAGTTCGGAATTATATCTGTGTACATTATGTTCCTCCAGGTGCATTAGATTATACCAAGTGCAAAGGTCTCCTTTCTGATCTGCATCATGTACCTCTATAAAGGATCTTTAGTGCATTGTCTGCATTCCTTCCGAGTATGGAAAAGAATCAACAGATTGGTAAAGATAATTTTGCTCTTAGAATGTCAACTAAACAAGTCAACCCCTTCTGCCATGCACTTATGCAAATCATTTGCATCTATTTTTGGCCAAGTTTTATATTTTTTAGAAGCCCTGGGCAAACTTCTGGTCTCAGTAACACTATTGCATCCTCATAAAGTCTCTGGAGTTCCACACTTGTTCAGTAGTTGAAAATAGCATTTGGCCCATTGAATTCGCTGTTTTTGCTGCAAGTTTAACCCTGTGGGACATGCCTCCTCTTTCCAATAACCAACAATGAGATGCAGTGTAGTCTGGTGACATGCTGTGTGGCTAGTACATAGGACTGGGACTTAGAAGAACTGGGTTCTACCCTTGGCTATACCAGAGATTGTGTAATCTCATAGTCATGCTGCATCCTATGGAGGTGAAATGCTATTTTTTCCTTCTGGTGAAATTCCTTCTGGTGAAAGGATGAGAAAAAGAACGAACCACAGGTATCAGTTACTTCACTTAATGCGCTACTGGAAGATGCACGTATTCTGAGGTAGTATAAGAACCACTATAGAATACAACAGAACAATTTTGGGAGACACTCTCCCTCAAATTTTATGGAGGGAACAGTGCCTAAACTAAGCCAAAGTTTGAAACACTGAACATATATTAATATAGGCTTAAGTTCTAAATGTGTATGTTTAGTCTGCAGTGTATTCATCAGATGCAAAGAATGTGTTCGTGAGTTTGACTCTTTAAATTAGCTTTTTTTATTATCTATATGGCATCACTGGCATGCATTGTGTCTTATGGACAGATCCCTGCCCTGAGGAACTCACTATCTAAGGGCCTAATCTTTGCATTCACTTATTACTAAGCATACTGCTCATAATCTTGAAGATGAGGCATCTGGGACATGCATCAATAAGCAATAGGAAGGGAATATAGTGATTGGGAGAGAGTTGTTTTTTCAAAATTAATTTTAAGCTGATTGTATCAGTTTTTCCAGGCAAGAACCTGTCCTTGTGTTCTGCCAGTAGTGCAAAGTAGGCAGTAAACCAGCTGAATGAACTGCTGGATATGGATTCTTTGGCATAATGTAATCCCTAGATGGCTTACCCCAACCATTCTCCTGGGTCTGCTGTAGGGCTTTTTCAGAGGGGAAGGTGATATGAGCAGGTTGCATTTGTTCTCTGTTAGTCAGTTCCTTGGGAGCTGATGCTAATAAATGCAATTTAGAGCAGCCCTGAGACTTCTGTAAGTTATTCCTACAGTCATACTGGTCCTTGGTAGTCCTACAATCTGGGTATGGGGGAGAGCATGAGGGTGATATAAAGGCATAGTTACACAGATTTAGGACCTGATTCAAAGCCATTGAAGTCAACGGGAGTTTTTCTATTGACGTCAAAGAGCTTTGGGTCAGAGCCATAATGCATAATTGGAAAGAATTACAAGTATGACTAACAATTATAATGCAGAGAGATTTTAGCTCACCCCAGGGTGGTAAGTTTCATGCCTCCCTAGTTTTGAGAAAAAAAGAATGAAAAGCATGCCCAAAAGCTGCCATTGTGCTAAAACTGGTCCACTGAGACAATCTTACTTGTCTGTTGTTTTGTTACACCATATGTGATCATGTTTGCTTTTGTACAAACTGAGATAGTTTCCTTGAAGCAGTCGCTGTCCTAGTTTCCAGATAAAGGAATTGGTACTCTATTCACTGGTACAGTCCATTAAATACAATCTATTGTAAACAGAGAAAAATAAACTTGAAATTGGAAAAAAGGTGTTCAGTTTAGTGCTATTATAAAGAGTCCAACTAGTGAGGAGATGGTATTGGTTTGTCTTCATATAATCTGTCAATTACTCCTACCCATAAGAGCCAGTATAACTTCAAGCAAGCCTTGGGAATTGTCTCTTTCTTTGTGAAATAAAAAGCCTCAAAGTCTCATGCAATCATACTGTGTCTTTTGTAGATATCATGAGAGTTTGGGCTTATGTCTCTACACATAGGATAAATGCACTGAAATCCTGTTAGCTGAGGTTTATACAAGAGAAATTGGTTCCATAGAGAAAGTGTCTACCTAAAAGCCTGTCTTTCTCATGTGAAAAAATATTTCTAGAATCCAGTGATTTCTCACTGTAAAGTTATTTTTTCCTCACGCATAATTTTTTCTACCCAATAAGAAGTTTGGGTTGGGAAACACTTTTTTTTGGCAAATTGGAAGGTAGTTTGTGTGTATGTAAGGCTGCTGTTTTAATTTGAAAGAAGAAAGATTCCTTTTGAATTACAGAGGCATTCGTCTGCAGTGAATTTAGATGAGCATAATTTTTGTAGGGGAGCAGAAAGTAAGTTGTCGCTGATAGTGGAATACCACATGAAAATGTTAGCCCCAAATTTATTTGAATGCATTGCAATATGCACAGATAATGAACCACTACTTACAGTGAAATTGGTCTGTGAAAAAAATGACATTGCTTTTAGGTTACTGGTCCTTCAGTGGGAACCTGGAAGAGTCTTAAGAGGGATATATGGTATACGGTTTTCAGAGATATTTACTACATTTAAGTATTGAGGCTAGTTTAAAAAACTATTTTGAATGCATGAGATTAGTAAGTATTGGGATGTAAAAAAAGTGTTAAACTAGTTAGTTGAGGTGAAACTGACTGTGCAAAGGACTAGCATCAGGTCTCTGCATCACTGAAGTCCCACTTAAACCTGGCTTTGGGGGCTGACATGGGACTTGTTGTATGGGGGGATAATTCATCTTTGGCGGAGGTGAATTACACCTTTTCTCTGTATGCTCCATGCAAAATCATCAAAATAACAGTCTTCAATTATACATTTTCTGGTAAAAGGTTGTTTACACTGAGACTTGTAGCTGAACAACTGAAATAGTCTAAGTATAGATAGTTTGATAAATATTTTCTCTCTCTCTCTCTCTCTGGAGTTCTATGTGCTAAGAGAGAAAAGAGTTGTCATGAACCACTGTGCTGATCTGAAAGAAGAATTTTGCCCTCCATGATTTTTAATCTCATTTTAATCTTTAATATATTAATAATAATTCTATTCAGTGCCTGTGCCTTTAATCTGTAAATATCATAGTGTTTTACAAGAGCTGGTAAGTATCATTCTTATTTTTTACAGACAAGAAAAATGGGGGTATCTACACTGCAAGGTGATTGTAGCAGATAGGCGTACCCATGCATGCTTTAATTTAGCTAGCACGAGTGACATCAGCAGTGTCGATGTGGCAGCTTAGATTTCTGCACAGGCTAGCCACCTGAGTACACATCTGCCAGGGAGCCTGTGTTCATACTTGGGTTTCTAGTCTACTGAAGCCTGTGCCACTGCATCTACTCTGCTATTGTTATGCATGCTAGCTAGATTAAAAGCTACATGTGCTACAATCACACTCTCCTGTATAGTGGAGACATACCCTGAGAAAAAGAGAGAAGTTAAGTGATTTGCCCAGGGTAATAAAATGAGTCAGTGGCAGATACAGGACTACAACCAAAGTCTTTGGATTCCCACTGTGTATCTACTAGACTGTGATGCCTCACAGTATGTCATTAGGATGAGCAAAAGATATATTGCGTTGCAGTAGCTTTCGTTTTTAATCTAGAAAACTGCAGGGAAACAGCCAGTAGAGTGTGCTGCTGACTTGTCATAAGAGAAAAAATTTCCGTAGTTGCTGCTTCAAAAAACCTAAATTCTCTCTCCCCTTTATTATTCCTTAAAAGAAAAGTTGTCATGCCAGTTTAGAATTTATGTCTTTTTAATGTTGCCTTTTCCCAAGAACCTTCATATAATCAACAGGCAAAATGATTTTGGATCATCCCAAGGGTTGGGGGACCAGGAGCCAGTGCTGGTACAGTAGGTTAGAGTAATGGAGTTAGGTTGTCTCATTTTTCTTTCAGCTTGAAGTTCCCATTCTGAAGGTCCCATTCATGAAGGTCCAAAAAAAGTGTTTACATTTCCAGTTTTCCAGCTGACCTTACCAGTTATCCTCTGACCCGTGTTATGATCTAAAAACATCTGTGAAACCCTGGCAACTTAAGTATTTGGAGATTGAGCTTGTACAGAATCTCTCATCGCCTTTCCCCTTGCTTATACAGGCATTTTGGTATTTTTTTCAAGAGCCTGTATAAGAATATTTAAAGGTGGTTTAATGAATTGTTTTAAAAATGCACCATATCACTATATTATGTTATCTTTTATGATGTTGTCATAAGTATTTTTTAATATGTAATTAACTTATTAAAAATTGCATTTCTCTCTGAATCCAAACTTCTCCCTGCATGGCACTTTCCCACCAGCTGAGAATGTAGATGATCAACTGCCTGTGCAGCTGGTAGGTGCCACCCTTGGATGCTTGATTAGCTGGCAGAAGATGTACTATGACAGCATGAAAAATATCTCACACTGGCAAATGAGCCCACACTTTCTACCAGACATGCTACAATAAGTTTATGAGTTAAACAAACAAACCCACCCAGTCATGTTTCATAGTGGATGATTTTGACTGGTCAGTATAACTTGTGTAAGCCAGAGTCATAAACACAAAGACTAGCAGTAAAGATGAGAGGCTTGAATAATTCTAAACCTTTATTACTGATAAAAACAGATGAAGAAAACAAATCCTATGCTTCACAACTTTCACCTTCCAAGCCAATTCTGAAATGTCCCTCTGGTTTTCAAACTCTAGTTTAAAGAGATGGGGCTCAATTTATTATTTCTGCTTTGTGTCAAAAATGGCAGATTCGCATTAAAGCCAGTATGTCACACTGACATAGCCTTAAGGGACTCTTAATTTTGAGACTTAATTACAGGGATGGTGACTTTCTGTACTCATTGGAACACAAACAACATCCAATTGGCCAGGAGGAATTTGAATTTTGCACCAATGTGAATTCAGAATTCCTGTTTGGTGCTTATGGGAACAAAATCTGGTTCCTGATCCACCAGTACTATCCTCCTGGTTCCCTAGTCTTGGTCCAACTTCCAGGTCTCTCCTGCTCAACATAAACAAAGCAGCACAAGTGAAAAAGTGATACAAACAGAGGTGGCCATGATGGGAAGAGAGGAATAAACAGATAGTAGAGCAGGTGCATATGAGAACAAAGAGGGAGATTCAAGAATGGACACAGTGCTGCTGCTGGTGAAGCTGCATTGGTAGTGGCAATGGTGGGAAATATTAAAGGGCCGGGGGGACATGACTATTTTAGAAAAGACTTAAAATGATTGAGGGAAGTTCACAACTCTTGTGGTGCTGTTGGTTCAGTTCTGTGGCTGCAGACTCAACATGATAGGAGTGTATTGATTTACAGTGTGAAGACTCTTTAAAGCCAGAAAGTTCAGAAAAATTCATATTTAAAGAAATGAAAGCCTACCTCCTAGATTATCCAACAAGATCACTGTGAAGATCCCCATTCCATTATTTCCACAGCACTTCCCCAAAAAAGTAGAAAACATATTTTTTCTCTATCATTTTCCTCTAAAAGACTACCCTGACCAAGGCTGCATTCTTGGAAGATAGAGCAAGTAAATATCACCATACCTTTTGGTCAGGACCCATGCTATGGGCTTGGTTTGCAGGGGATGTCGTCCAAGTTTAATCTACAGGATCAAGGCCGGAAGCAACAGTTCATACTAGTGTCAGGATGTAGGATCAGGTCGGAGTTAAGGTTGATGAGCTACACTGTACTGGAGCCAAGTGAGTCAGCCAAAATAGGGTTAGTGGAACAGAGGCAAGGTGAAGTGTCAGGAGCAGAGCAGGGGACCAGGAGCAAGGCAAGGTATCAAGAGTGTGTGGCTGGATCTGTTTGCAGCAGGAATCCACTTAGTTGCCCAGACAACCTCCAGGTGTTTCCCCTAGGCCTTAAATAGCCTATCTGGGCCAATCAGGGAATGTAGTAGGCTCTGGCAGTCAGAATCTTTGTGAGCAGGACATCCAGTGATGCTTGGCCCCCCAGCCTTGTGCTGAGTCCACAAGACAACACCTCTCTCAGATCATTGCTCTGTATAAATATTCTAGTCTCTCTCCACCACATTACATACCTTCCTTATTGCATGTTATAAAAAAGGGCCCAGATCTGCCCTTCAGAACCTGTGTGCCACTCTCACTGCATTTAATGGGAGTTGCACATACTTATATGAAGGTGGGATTTGGCTCTATTTTTATTTGGGGGTATTGAGAGAAGTAACTGGTTAATTCTTGTGAAATGTTGTAGTGTTTAAGTGTTGCTGAGTTCACTAAACTGGAACACAGTAGAAGCTATTCAAGGGTCATCATTGACGGTGCCCATTACTGACTGCAGATACAAAACTGGAAAAAAAGAGTGGCCTTAAAGTTCGTTCTGAATGAATATTATAGAAGAAAAACTATTGATTAGAGCTGGGTGAATAATGTATTTTTTGGCTCGCTGGCAATTCCCAAAAATCAAAAGCAAATTGTTTCATTTTGATCATTTAACATGTTAACATGTTAAAAGGTAAAATTAAAGGACATTTTGAAACAAAAAGTCATTTCAAATAAAAAAATCAAAACATTGCATTTTGAAGATGTTGAAATGAAAGCTTTTTTCTGATTTTTTTCTTTTTTTTTAGTTTTGAAACAATTTGGCAAAATTGACATGAATTCATCCAATGTTTTGATGCTGATGAATCTGCATTTTCCAGTGAAAAAATTTTTGGTTGAAAAATTTCACCCAGATCTACTTTTGAGAGTTCGATGAAGATGAGAACTTGGTATTGTAAAACCAATCAGAGGGACCATTTAATGAAATGACTCTCTTTTTCTCCCCTCTCCCCTCCCGGACAAAAATGTAGAGATATGCTTCATGGACTTGTCTTATCTGAATGTTTGTGCTTCCATAAAAGATAATCACTAGGTAAAGGGGGAACAACATAAGAAACAATATATGGGATGTCTGAATACTTATATGTAGGCATAGGCTTCAGTTAAGTTCTTTGTGTCATATGTAGCTGCATGCACAATTCCCAAAGATCTGGTGGTGCAGTACAGTTGTGTGATGACCTGAAGATGTTGTATTAAGTTCTCTGCTGTATTTCTAATATTATTCATGCTGGCAAACTGTTCTTGAGATTCTGTACACAGTTCTAGCACTACTCCTTATTTTTGTTTGCGCAGAGATTTCTGAAAAATAAAATTTCCTTTTGGGAGATCTTTGATGCTTGGTTTCAACTCAGAGGAGAATTGTTTTTGTAATTGAGGAAAGTCTCTTGAGCCATTTAAAAAAAAAAGTATGCTGTAAATTGTGTTTTTTCCCTACTCTCCATAAAAAATGGATGAAAAGTTAAATTGAATCTTATAGTTACTATTGTCGTCTCTCTAACATTTATCTATAGAGGAGTCTCGTGCAGCACTTATCAATGTAGTATCCGAGCACCTCATAATCCATTTACCCTCACATTCCTGTGAGGTAGTGAAATATTATTCCCATTTTATAGATGGGGAACTGAAGCACCAATTTGCCTAAGGCTCCAGGGAAGTCTTTGGCAGGGCAAGGAATTGGACCAGGCTGTCCCAAGTCATAGCCTGGTGCCCTAACTATTGGACCATCCTTCCTGTGTGTGGCCTGCATTTGCTTCAAAACAAAAGGTGATCCTCATATCTCTTTTAGCTAAAAAGTGGCATTACTGTCTGTGGAGAAAGACCAGGTTTCCAACAAATAATCTGAAAGATCAGTCTGATTATCCCAGATATTTACAAAACAGATACACATCACAAATAGAGAAAGTCTATAATCTTAAATTCACAGCCTTCTTGCAATGTAATATAAATGCAGCGCAACTGTGTAAGCAGTAGGGAAGTAAGAAAAAATAGACTTATTATAGTGTACATGTTTTAAAATTTTAAAAGTACTGAGCACTGAGTGTACATTGAAGGGACTCCTGTTCCAAACATGGCCTCCGTTTGTGACACAAATTACAGAATTTACACATGCAAAATTCATGTGCATGCATAGATTGAAGTGCAAGCAAGTTTTGTGCATGTACATTCTATTGTATGCATGCCCAAGTCAGAGTGCAAAGACTGCACACTGTGTGCACACAACTGGAGGCTAGATGAAACCTCTGAAAATGTGGATGCTGCTGTTTGAGACACACATTTTACACTCAGATATATGTGCATAATGTTCATTGATTGCACTGGGAGCTGTACTCTCATCTATAAAGGCAGTGTACCGCAAATCATGTTGAATTACTGGTTTTAAGAAGTGCATCAGTTAGAGGAAAGCAGGCTTGTGTCAAATATCTGCAAAGATTTACTTATGCTTATAAGCACAGACAATAATTTACATTCTTAAATAGAACATAGTTCAGTTTTTTCCAGGTTTAATCATTAAACAGGGAAAAATCTTAATTTCACCAAGTGCAATCAAATAATTTTGTACAGTAGCAATTAAAAGTACAAAACTGGAATCACCGCTACAGCAAATTAAACAGCTGCAAGCACTGGTGTATTTTTAGCATTCATTTCAATCAAAATACACAAAGGGCTTTTATTTGTCTTCACTATTATTCATCAGGTGTCGCTCTTGTTTCCGTAATTCAGCAGCCCCACTAAAAACACACGTGTGCTTCTAAAAACTGATTTACCAATAGCAAGAAACTCCTTTTTTGTACAAGACAAACTAGGTGAAAATGTTCAGAGGAGGAGTGATTGTGGTTCGCTTGCTTTGGCAGGAAGGGACTTCCAGCTATAGTTGAACTGTTTAAATAAGGAAACCAAGAGCTATTTTGCTGTTTCTGTTACTTTTACTGTACTTCATGTGTGGCGCTGAGTTTTCCTTATTGTAAATGCCACACATGAAGTCATAGGCCTTGTTTCTCATCATTACTAGCTCCTGCCATGCTGGGGAAGTAGGTCTATTTATTGAAATGCCCAGACTTTTGTGTCTAAGTCAGCAAGCAGAGTCCTATATATTCACTGTATAATTAACCAGATGGTAGCTCTAAATTCCATGTCCAACCATGTTAATTCCATTTTTCCATCTCTGTTAACAGACAGAATGAAGAACTGGCTCTGTGGGCATGTACAGCTCCAAGTGCGGTTCCATTGTGCCATGGCTACAGGGGCAGGATGCAAAGACCCTGCTCAGGGGCAAGGGAGTCTGTGAGCCTGGCATTCTATAGAGCTATGCTCCACAGGGGTGTCAGCATAGAAGGGAGTTTGGCAGGGAAGTAGGGATGGGCCAGGAAAGGTAAAGAGGTATAGTCAGTAGTTCCATCCCTTTGTGGATTTGCAGGCCACCTCCTGCCTGTCTCCCATGTAGCAGAGCAACTGCAGAGGCTACTGCAACCATGAGATGGCTCCACTGTTGCTTTACTACCTGGCAGTAGATTTGTAGATGCTAAGGCCAGAAGGGACCATTGTGGGCATGTAGTCTGACTTCCTGTGTAACACAGGCCCAAAATAATTCCTAAAGCAGATCTCTTTGAAAAACATCCATCTTGATTTTAGAATCGCCTGTAATGGAGACTCCACTACTAGGGTGACCAGAGGTCCCGATAAAATCGGGACTGTCCCGATTTTGACAAGTTTGTCCTGCATCCCGACCAGAGTACGGTTGGGATGCCATTTGTCCTGATATTTTTTTTCCTGGTCTTTGGCAGCAATTCGGCAGAGAGTCCTTCAGTCGCGGACGGTCTTCGGCGGTATTTCAGCGGCAGGTGCTTCTGTCTTTGGCGGCAAGGTTTATTACCTGCTGCTGAAATACCGCCGAAGACTGTCCGCGACGGAAGGGCTTTCCGCCGAATTGCTGCCGAACTCCCGGATGGGTGAGTGTAAAAAAAACCCCAAAACGCACCCCCGGCAGCGGTCCTGATATTTTCCCCTTAACATCTGGTCACCCTATCCACCACCTTTGGTAAATTGTTACAATGGTTAATTACTCTCATTGTTAAAAATGTGTATCTTATTTGAATTTGTCTAGCTTCAGCATCCAGCCATTGGATTGTAAGCTTCTGTTCCCTTCCATTCCTTTGGCTCTCCCCTTTGCTGAATTCATTCACTTAGGCTTTGCAAAGGGGAGAGAATTTGGGCCTTGTTCTGTGAAACATTTTATAATTGTTATGGTTTCCCATCTGCCCTCACCCTTCTCAATTCATTTTCCAAGAGAAAGTACTCTCTTGGCTTCTGTGTGGATAAAGATCTAGCTCTAGCTATTATATCCTGCCTCGGTATCTACAGCCCTATTCTCTGATGCCAAATTCTCATCTACTCTTCCTCTAGCTTCTGCTTTTCTTCTCCAGGTCATTTCACCCTCTGTTGCGTATGGCTCTCTCTCACCTTTGGGGACTCTTGCTGCTTTATAGATCCTCTCCCTTTTGTCAAAGCCATTCTCCATCCTGCAGAAATTTAGTTGGTGTCCCATGAGGTACATTAGCTTAAACTTAATCTAACTTTCATTAAAGCTCTTTCCTATTACTTGTTGCCCTCAAGCACCAATCAGTATTGCAACAGTAAATACTAATTCAGTGCAGATGGGAGCATTAGAGGTAGAGATGGAGAGGTGAAGGGATATGGCAGTTTGGAGCCTGTGTCATCAATAGGATTTCCTCTGGGACAAAGTCCTTGTATCACTGCGGTGATGTTTGTGTCATAGTGTAATGATGTGGTGATGCAGACACTGCAGCTTGTTGCACGTGATGTTGTATCATCTCTGAAGATAATTTGGGATGGTTTAAATATTCCGCAAGCTGTATGTGCAGGCGATGGTGTAATGAACACATAGACCAGGGGTGAGCAAACTTTTTAGCCTGAAGGCCACACTGGGGTTGCAAAACTGTATGGAGGGCCGGGTAGGGAAGGCTGTGCCTCCCCAAACAGCCTGGCCCCTGCCCCCTATCCGACTCCTCCCACTTCCTGCCCCCTGACTGCCCCCCTCAGAACTTCTGACCCATCCAAACCCCCCCCCCACTCCTTGTCCCCTGACCACCCCCTCCTGGAACCCCCCGCCCCTAACTGCCCCCTGGGACCCCAACTCCTAAACCAATACGCACTGCTCCCTGTCCCCTGACTGCCCCAACTCCTATACACACCCCCATCCCTTGACAGGCCCCCTGGGACTCCCACGCTTATCCAACCCCCCCTATTCTCTGTCCCCTGACCACCACCACCCCCAGAACCTCCACTCCATCCAACTGCCTCCTGCTCCCCATCCCCCAGGAGCCCCTGCCCCTTATCCAACCCCCTGGCACCGGCCCCCTTACCATGCTGCTCAGAGCAGCATGTCTGGCTGCCGCGCCACCTGGTCGGAGCCAGACACGCTGCTGCACTGCCCAGCAGGAGCGCGCAGCCCCGCTACCCAGAGCGCTGCCCGTGTGGCGGCATGACTATGGGGGAGGGGGGACAGCAGGGGAGGGGCCGGGGCTAGCCTCCCTGGCTGGGAGCTCAAGGGCTGGGCAGGACGGTCCCGCGGGCCGGATGTGGTCCGCGGGCCATAGTTTTCCCACCTCTGCCATAGATCATAGACAAAACTACTTAATAAATCCCACACACCTCTGAGGAGCTGGGGCTTGACCGCAAGTCCTTCAGTTTAAATACTGAGGCCGCTACCACTGAACTTATGGAGAGAGCTCCTAGCTGGTATTAGTAGTAGCCTCTCTATAGGTCAGGCACTGGAGAGTAATAGCACACACACAAAGAGAGCTACTCAAAAATGGTATTAAATTTTTCATGGAAAAAATCTCAAAGTTTTGAACCAGCTCTAAAACAAACAGAACTGGCATGCTGCAGATGAGCATGTGAATCAAGACTCTCATTCTCCAGAACTTGGTGTGGCTCTCTTCATCACTGTCTCATGCAGCTTCTGCATAGGGATTTCCCCTCACACTTGCATGGAAGGATCATTGACCTCCTCCTCTGAGCAAGTAAACAGAGCCAGTATTCATTGCTATGGGATTCTTGGAGCACACTGGAGGGAGAGGTATACTAGAATGTGGAAGCTCAAAAGTAGGGAGATGAGCAGGTTAAAAAGGAATAGTCACCAACCCCATGTTAACTTGTGAACCCACCATCACAGTCTGAGACTGTAGCACACCCAGAAGTGTTATCAAAGTTGCTATTGTCCACCAACATGCAAGTAGGCCAAGAGACAAAATGGCGGTGGGCCATGTGTATGGAGACACTTTCAATGTTCACCTGAATTCCAGTGCTCAAGTGTTTCTCCTTCCCCTGGACTGCTGCTTCTAAATGTTGTAGACTCCCGTACAAAGCTTTTGGGAACTGTGTTGTGCAGTGAAAGCCATTTTGCTGTTAAATATTGGCATACAGATACATAACTAACTACATTGAACCAATGATTGTGGTGACATTAATTATAAATATCAATCTAACTTGTTGCCAATGCCTTAATTTCAAACACATCTGAAGAGGTTTCTAAGGGATTTTACCAGCAGCACTGTAAATTATTTGTCAATGCATGATGAAAAGGCTGGATTGTTTATACTTCGGTGTTATCATCTTAATAGGCGACTGCCTGCCTGCCACCCACATTAACTATTTTTTTCCTTCAGGAAGGTGTCTAAGGTGGGGGTCTGTTGTGGGCAGCTGAAATTTCATGTTTATATTTCAGAAGGCAAGCCGAAACCCTCAGTATTTGGTCTCCAGCTGAGCAAAGTACACATTTAGAAATTACAGCATTGGTATTGGCTATCTGTAGCTTTAGGAAGTGGCTGAGAGCTGGCAGTCAGTTAAAACTGGGCTGGAGTTCAATATCGGAGTTCTGCTGCATGTTTTTGTAGGATGTGCCTGAATACTGGGCTACACTGCAGTATGTTTTTGAAGTAAAAGTACTTGAAAAGGAAATGTAACCCTTAAGCAGCTTGTCCACATTTTCTAATATAGACAGGTTGAGCCATTGTGCCTTCAGAATTGTGTTTGGGGTGGGAGCCTTCAGCCATATATTTTGGACCAGATTCTGATCTCATTTACACTTGTGTAAATCTGGGTAACTCCATTAACTTGGGAAAAGGAGTGACACTGGATTTATACTGGTGTAATTGAGATCAGAGTCTTTTTATTTATTTTTTATTGGAGATATGCCAATCTTCTAGAGCTGGAAAGGACCTTGAAAGGTCATTGAGTCCAGCCCCCTGCCTTCACTAGCAAGACCAATTTTTGCCCCAGATCCCTAAGTGGCCCCCTCAAGGATTGAGCTCACAACCCTGGGTTTAACAGGCCAATGCTCAAACCACTGAGCTATCCCTCCCCCCTTCAATCTTTACCTGAATGCTATTTTGGAATATGACTTTAACATGAGTCCTATTCAGTGACAGAAATAGGGGATCATGCTTCCCTGAGACAGAGGAAGACATAATCCTGTTATCCTAGGAACAAAGGATGGTCTTGTGGTTGAGGCGCAGAACTACCTGATTGTGCTACAGACTTCCTGTGTGACCATGCGCTTGTCACTTAGCCTTTTTAGTGGCGCTGAGGTGCCAACATATGGTTTTAGATGCTATACTTCTAGGCACACAAGTTGAGAATTTTTAAACTTCATCTGCAGACTCCCTTTGGTAAAGGGGAGGCTTATCTGCAGGCTCCTCTTTGCAAAGGGAAGGCTTACTTGCCTCCAGTGATTGCACTGGCTGAAGTAGGGTTGCCAACTTTCAAATGGCACAAAAATGAACATCCTTGCCCCACCCCTTCCCCAAGGCCCTGCCCTGGCTCGCTCCATCCGCCCTCCCTCCATAGCTGGGGCAGGGGGCTATGTGTGTGTGTGAGTGGGATCAGTTCTCCAGCTGGGGGTGCGGGCTCTGGGGTGGGGCTGGGGATGAGGGGTTTCAGGTGTGGGGGGGTCAGTTCTCCAGCTGGGGGGGTGGGCTCTGGGGTGGGGCTGGGGATGAGGGGTTTCAGGTGTGGGGGGTCAGTTCTCCATCTGGGGGTGCGGGCTCTGGGGTGGGGCTGGGGATGAGGGGTTTCAGGTGTGGGGGGGTCAGTTCTCCAGCTGGGGGTGCGGGCTCTGGGGTGGGGCTGGGGATGAGGGGTTTCAGGTGTGGGGGGGTCAGTTCTCCAGCTGGGGGTGCGGGCTCTGGGGTGGGGCTGGGGATGAGGGGTTTCAGGTATGTGTGGGGGGTCAGTTCTCCAGCTGGGGGGGTGGGCTCTGGGGTGGGCTGGGGATGAGGGGTTTGGGGTGTAGGAGGGGTCTCAGGGCTGGGATAGGGGTTTGGGGTATGGGAGGGAGTTCGGGGTTCTGGCGACGCTTACCCCGGCTCCCAGGAAACGGTCACCAGGTCTCTGCAGCTCCAAGGCACCTGGGCAGCCAGGGAGTCTCCGCATGCTGCCCTCGCGCCTACCGGCGCTGCCCATGCAGCTGCCATTGGTGCAGCCAATGGGAGCTGCAGGGACAGCACCTGCAGGGGCAGGCAGCGCGCACTGCGCAGAGCCACCTGGTTGCACCTCCACCTAGGGGCTGGTCATGTCGGCCACTTCTAGGAGCCGCATGGAGCCAGGGCAGGCAGGGTGCCTACCTTAGCCCCACTGTGCTGCCAACTGGGAGCTGCCTGCAGTAAGTGCCGCCCGGCCGGAGCCCACACTCCTCCCCTCCCACACCCTTACTTCCTCCCAGACCCTGCACCACCACCACCTGCACCCCAACCCCCTACCCCAGGTCCAAACCCCCTTTCGCACCCAAACATCCTCCCAGAGCCTGCACTTCGCACTCCCTCCTGCACCCCTAACCCAGCCCTGAGCCCCCTCCCGGAGCTTGCACCATGCACCACCTACTGCACCCCAACCCCCTTCCCCAGCCCTGAGCCCTCTTCTGCCCCCAAACTCCCTTCTGTAGCCTGCACCCCACACTCCCTCATGTAATCCAACCCCCTGCTCCAGCCCTGAGCCCCCTCCCACACTCCAAACCCCTTGGCCCCAGCCCGGAACCCCCTCCTGCATCCCAAACCCCTGATCCCCATCCCCCCCAGCCAGAGCCCACACCCCCTCCCAGACCCCAACCCCCTGCCCCAGGCCCTGAGCCTGCTCCCCCACTCCAAACCCCTCAGCCCCAGCCCAGAGCCCCTTCCTGCATCCCAAACTCCTGATCCCCCTCCCCACCCCAGAGCCCCCTCCCACACCCTGAAACCCTCATATCTGGCCACCTTCCGGAGCCTGCAGCCCCAGCTGGAGCCCTCACCCCCTCCTTCACCCCTGCCCCAGCCCAGTGAAAGTGAGTGAGGGTGGGGGAGAGCAAGCAGTGGAGGGAGGGGGCTGGAGTGAGTGGGGGCATGGCCTCAGAAAAGGGGCAGGACAGGGGTGGGGCCTCAGGGAAGGGACGGGGCAGGAGGTGGGGCAAGGGTGTTCAGTTTTGTGCCATTAGAAAGTTGGCAACTCTAATATTGACTGTAACCAGTGTTTACGAATCCCTGGGGTGGGGCAGCTGAGTGTCTAATAAACCCACCCAATTGACATCCCCACTATAAATCTATGCATAAAACAGACTCCTGCGCCTGCACAATGTTCTCAGATGGAACCAGTTAAACTCACTTAAAAACCTGCTTGGTTCTTTTGAAAGAGTTAATTAAATTGACTAGAATATGCAATAAGAAAAGCATCCAGGGATCTTAGGTCGAAGAGTGAAGTCATGCCCCTTACCAGCAGAGAAAAGAATGGTAATTGCCAGCTGTATGAACATATTTTGCTGGCTAGCAAAGAAGTGGCATTGACAACTGGCAAACCCACTCTAAAAAAAAATGTATTTTTGAGGCAGGCCCGTAGCCAGGACTTTCATTTGGGAAAGCTCATAAGTGGAATCAAAACTCTTGGAGGTAACATGAAACTGCATTAGAAGGTTTGGGGTTTTTTTGTAATCCCACATTTAATTCTGTAAACATTTCATGCTGGAATAATAATGTCGTAGGTTGGTTTTAGTCAACACCCCCATCATCGTTTTTCTCTCTGGCCCCTTCTCCCTCTCTCAGCAACACACATGCTTAGAAGGTGGTGGTCTTCATGGAAATTAGGACAAAATTGTCCTTTCAGATTTGCTAGGGGGATTGCAATTGCATGTTGTGTACTTGGGCCAATTCAGCAAGAGACTTCAACATATGGCTTAAGACAGACAGCATGGCCCAATGGTTAGAGTACCTGGGATTTGCATTTAAAGCTAGGCACCTGCTTCTTCACCTGGCTGAACCAGGGCCTTTAATCCCTCCCACACATCCCATTGACATCAGTGGAAGCTTTATCCCGGGATCAAATAAAGAATACAAACTAATGAGGCACAGTGTGGGCCAGAGAGCAGGCCTTTGTCCTAAAATGGTGGAAAGAATGGAGGTGTGTAAAACAAAAGGTGGCTGCAGAGGCTGACCATTTAGCTTTACAAAATGCTGTTCTATGTGTGAGGTGGAATGATATCAAGGATCAGCTTCTGCAGTCCATAAAGCCAATTTGCATTATTCAGTGGGTAGAGAGGTAACTTGCTGCTAGCGAGCTCAGAGTTTCATTGTACAGCAGTCTTTACTGCTCATAGCAAGTGAAAATCCCAATTAATCAGGCTCTTAGAGTGGTGAAGAAAGGAACTGGAGGTAAAATTCACGCCTCCCCTAGCCGAGGGCTAGCATACTACACTAGATTATGTGCTGGACTGGATGCTGCAGTCCTCCCTCTGCACCACTTGTGCAGTGTATTGGGGAGGGGGAGCCATTGGATCCCAGCAGATATGGATCCTGTGGCCCTTTCCCTGGCTACTCCACAGCTCAGCTCTGTTAGCAGTCTTCACAATGGACAACAAGAGCCAATGTTGTGATCCCTCTTGGCACCACGTGGAGGGCACTCCTGCAGAGCTGCACTGCTTGCTCCATATACCCCAACATAAGGGTTAAATGAGGTGAAAGACGAGACCATTAGCTAGCCCTCCACACAAGGTGAATGTCATGCAATATGAACTAAGGACACACAGAGAGTGATTTACCCATTTGACACTTCCTTCTACAGATTATGCCAACTTGTAAAATTTTCCATGAAGTACCTTTTTGCTTTCTCTCAGGCCACCTTCTGATTTGTGGAAGGAGCTCCCTGCAAATATCCACCACCTCATTCTCCTTGTAAACATGCCTCTTCAGAATTCTCTCCTGCCATGATGCCTACAAAAAGAAAAAAACGACCTTAACAATGTCTGGGCAGCTGGTGCACTGGGAGCACTGCTGATCTTCTGACCAGTATCGTCTCTTGGTGCCCCCCAACCTGTCTTTGTCCTTCCCTTCATCCCTCCTCTTGTATTTTTTACTAAAAGTACAAAATAGTCACAGCTTAACTTGATGCCCTGACATTTTTTTATAATGCTTCAATTTGGAATGGAATCCACTGTGTTTCTTAGATCTCATTAAAAGTCAAGGTATCAGTTACAGAATGAATTCCTAAAATCTACTTTAAATCAGGAGTATCACATATTTACTACTTGATGAATATTTTTGTTGACATTTGGACCAAAACAGGAAAATAATTTGTGTGACCTTTATTCCCAGCTGCAGAATTCACCTTCAGGATGAGAGTGAGCCTAGAAAATTTAACCCCAAAGGGTGAAGTTTTGAGAAAGTTATGTGCAGGAAAGAAAAATCTGAATCTTAAATAGTGAGGGAATGTGGTAAAATTTTACAGTTTCTTTTATTAATAATGCTCAAGGAAGTGCTGAACAGAGCCCTGGCGTGGGAAGTTCTCTGCTTATCCAAAGACGAGGTTTGGCATGGGGAAAGGAAGGGCAAGCTTCCTCACCAACATGTTTAAATATCTGTGTCCCAGGGAAGTCGCCTTATGGGTGAGGCCTTGTCTATACACAAATGTACACTGGTTTAAATAAACTGGATTTAGTGAAACTCCTGCAAACTCTTGTGTGGGCACTCGATTTCATAAATTCATAGATTATAAAGCCAGAAGGGACTGTTGTGATCATCTAGTCTGACCTCTTGTATAACATAAGTCATAAAACTTAATTGAATTTCAGTTTGAGTGTCTGATTCCCTTTTAGCTTAAACCTTCTTCCTAACTGACTTAAGCTAAAAATAAGTCTAATTTAAACCAAAATTAGAGTGTTCACACAACCTTTTGCATTGATTTAGCTAAACTTGTTTAAAAAATTCACACTTTTAGTTAAAAGTATGTATCTCTATGTAGACAAGGCCTTAGTCTTTGTGGTTATTCAGTCTTTAATCTCTCTCTTAAGGCTGGCAATGAGGGCTCAATTAGTGCCTACTGTACGCTGTTGATACTTGTCCATTAGGAGTTAGACTTTGACCACTGTTTTATTTTACATAGTCCAGTGAATGGCTATCACATAGCAAGTGCTTCCAGTCATTGGGAAACATTTGGGCAGATGACATAAAAGTGAAAGACTTTGAAGTTCACTACCAATTCTTTCTATTATCCACTCCTGCGAGTGTAAATCTTCCTTAAAACACTGATACTTCAATATCTTCTACTGCTTGAGGCTTAACTTAAAGTGTCTTTATCCCTATTACATTTAATCTTTACTTGCCAATTGTATTTGGTGTTGTGCATGGTTGTATATTTCTGCTATATCAGATAGCACCTTGATATTTGGAAAAATAATATGACTGTCAGGGCCAAGGCATGGGTGGCCTGGCCCAGGAGCCAATTAGTAGGAATCAGACCAGGCTGGAACACAATAGATCAGAAGCAAGAGATAAAATGGAGGGCAGGGATCAAGAATCAGGATCTGAAGGCAGGAATAGATAAATACCAGACCAGCAGTCCATGGCAGGGTGGAGCCCAGTTCTACAGACAATTTCCTGTTTCCTCCTCTGGCTTAAATAGGGGCTGTGGCCCAATCAGGAGCCTTGGAACTCTCCCAGTCTGCTCACAGGGATTGGCAGTGGGGCTTCATATACCCTTGTCCCAGGTGCTGTCTGTGAGTGGCCTGGTGGAAGACTGGCATGTGATAACTCCATGGACCCAGGTTTGATACCCATAGTGTCAGGCTACATCTTAAATATGCACCACGACCACCCTTTGTATCTTCTCTTTATTACTTTATACACCTAAGAAGCAGGCAGGTTGCCAGGTTGCTTATGCAGCTCCTGCCATTTGCTGTTGAACAAACATCATAACAAAAGGTGTTGCATGGCAGCTACCGTATGAAAGGAATTAACACATCCTTATTTGGTGGCGGAGAATGTTTGGGAGTTCTAGAAGCACATCTTGAGGTAGAGAACAATATTTCTTTTATTTAATAAATGATTTACAGTTGTTTTGTATGCTGTTCTTGCAATTTATGATAAAATTGCACTGGAAAAACAGATGAGAGTGAAAATAAAATTCCTGAAATTTTTGGAAGAAGAAAAAAAAATCTGTAGTGATTGTTAACATTACAAAAAGGGAGCTGTTTTTCAGTGGCCTATCTGGATTTCCTTAGCGAAAGGATGAAAGTAATTTTTATGGAGCTCTGCTGAGAGCGGATTTAGATTTTTCTCCCTGCATTGTTTTTATAGTGCTGCCAAGAAGTATAATTGATGGGGGGAAGGAGAGGGTAAATATTAAAGATATTTGTCATTGACTCTGGGAAATATTTTTTCTTTTTACAAAACAACATTCATAATAACCTTAATTGGGCTGAAAAGTGAGGGACAGGCAGCAATAGAAACAGAAGTCCTCTATTAATTCTAAGCTACAGTGCACCTGCCTACCATTTTACTTGGCCTATGCATAAATACAGGGCTTTGGACCAGGTTACCATTAATCTCTCATCTTTCATGATTATTCAGTCATTTAATCCACAAAATACTTTAAATGGTATATTATAAACCTTTGATTTCTAAATGATTTTACTCACAAATCTCTTTCTCTCCGTGTATTTATTACATTCTTGGTTGATGGAAATTCTGTCTCTACTAGAAAGTGCCAAGCAAACCATGAGGTATAGAAATCAATAGGCCCTATCTTGCAAGTTGCAAAACAACTCCCAGGAGAGGCTGAGCACCTTCAACTCCCACTGAAATAGATGGGAGTCGAGGGTACATGGTGCCTTGCAGGATTGGACCATTAGGAAGCACAACTGGCTTAGGGCCTGAACCTACTCCCACTAAAGTCAATGAGAGCTTTTCCATTGACTTCTGAGTGTGAAGAATAGAGCCCTTAGTGTTGTAGTAAAAGAAACTCTGAATGCAAGGAAAATACAAGAAGGACATTCTAGGTTTGTTTCATTGTTGTATCCACTGGAGGAGCTAACTGGAGTAAAGGAAAAGCAGGGGGGCCTATCCTTCCCCCACCTCCTGCTGGATATAACTAAGTCCAGCTCAGTTTACTGGGTTTTGCCCTCATCCCTGGGGAAGTGGGAAACAAGGGCCTCAAGCATTTTGAAGTTTAGTTCTTTATTCAGAAATAAAGAAATAATTTATTCGTTTCATTGTTGAAAGCTACTAATAGGGAATGTGTAGATTTAAAAAGAACTGGCCTGATCCCTTGCCCAAAACTGAAAAAAAAATGTTTTGAAAAGCACAGTTCCCTTTTTCTGTCAGTTTATTTGTTAGTTGCTTTCCTCTCCGCTCCTAGTATTGGATGAGTGCTGGAAGCAGAAGTACTAGAATGCCACAAGAAAGGCCATTTGTGTTGTATTTCTGACCTGGATGAAACCTGAATGTTCTGGAAATTTGAGAAGGAAAATATTTTTCTTGTGAAATTTCCAGAGTAGTTTTCAGAATGAAGAGGTTGGAATAAAGTCCTCTACGCTTTGGAAAAGCATCTAAAATCTGGGATGTTCACCAAAACCAAACCTTTTTAAAAAATGGTATTAAAATGAAATGAATGCTTGTGAAAGATGACAGATTGATAGGCCTGGAGACTAAAGATCTCTTCTTATACATGGAACAGGAAGAGCAATTGGCAGTGCAAGCTTATCCACGCTATCTGTCAATATGCCTCAATCAGAATTGGATTAACCCACAGGCAACCTATGCACCCCATGTCCATAACTCTTTAATCCTGCAATTTCATTAAAGAGTTGCACTGAGACTATCTGAGTGTTGAATGGTTATCTGTGCTCCCTTTTCACAGCATTGGTTTTCGTTAGCTAGTTCTACTAGTGAAATTCTGGCCCCGTTGAAGTCAATAGGAGTTTTGCCATTTACTTCAGTGGGGTCAGAATTTCATCCCGTCTGTCTACTTCTCTTTCTCTCCCACTGATATAATCATTTACTCACCCTCTTCCCCACACCAGCTAACATGCTGTTCCTCTGCTATAGTTCCACCCAGAGACCACTTGGTACATCTGGAGGTTCCAAACACATGGTGGCTGGCCATCTTCTCCTCTTGGTCTACCTTCCTGCCATCTTCCCACATTGCTGCAGCATACCTTCCTGGTTGCCTCTCCAAATCAGTTCTGTTCCCCAAAATAACTATACCCAGTGCCCAAGACCCTAGGCCTATCAGTTAATGGAGCCACCATTCTATTGGGGAGGACTGCATCCAGGAGTAATTCATGCTCCAGACCTTTTGCCATGATTACCAACAAATGTGCCAATTACAATGTGAACACCTGTGCACTAGAAACTGGGCTGAGATCACCAGCCCGTCTCATACACTGCAGCCCGTCTCTGGCACTGTATATTGGAAACAGCTCCTGGACTATTTTAATAAGTGCTTTTTATGTTTGTTCTGGAATTAATGAGAAAAAAACAGAGAACTTCTAAACCAAGTTCCATGGGACCTTGGTCATCTCTATTTTCCCCATACATGGGAACAGAGGTAAAATCTGGTTTTAGTTTAGCTATCAGTCTATGAGCAAATTGAACTAAATAGGAAAATGTTTGAAAGCCAAGTTGTATTTCATTCCAGCTACATCACTGATTTAAGTAGGGAAAATGTCTTAAATATTCTGCATTTTTATGATTTAATGTCCCAGCTGCCTCACTACACCTCCCCTGAAATGAAACATGAAACATGTCTGGAATGGGTTCATTTCTAATATTCATCAAGGCTCTCCCCCCTACTTGAGGCTAGATCATACCATTTAGGCACAACCCAGAGGAAGGTGCAGTGCAGAGCTGCACCACCACAGAGGGTAAACAGTGTGTATGTGTGTGTGGGTAATGGGGGAAGTCTGCTTTCCTACTATGGGTGCAGCATTCTCCCTTCCGTATGCTGGTGCCTGGGTGGAGCCAAGGGCGCACCTCCTCTCCACGCCATCCAGTCACCTTGAATACTTGCTGCCTGTCCCCTTTGGGGCATCCTGGACCCTTAGAGGAGTAAGTAGGGTGGCTGCAGTCTCTGTGCTCCCCCAATTATTATTATGATTTATTGATCATTTATATTATGGTAGCATCTAGAACCTCCAACTGAGATCAAGGCCCCATTGTACAAACATAGGCACTGTACAAACATATAGTAAAGAGACAGTCCATGCTTCAGAGAAATCACAGTCAAAATAGATAAGACAAATGGTGGGAGGAGAAACTGAGGCACAGGGCTGAGAAGTGACTTGTCTAAGGTCCCACAACATTTCAGTGAAAGGGAAGATGTATGACTTGTCAGTCAGTGGGTATAAAGTGAATAATGATAAAATCTTAATTGGCACTGGCAGGTAAATAAAGCAACAGTTCTGAATTCCAGGATTGAGACAACAGGAAATGTGTATCTCTGATATTTTTTTCAGGGTAAGGGTACTGTTTCTGTGCACTCTGTGATGTGTGGGCCAGTTTAGTTTATACAAAGGCGTGCTTACAGTACTTGGTGGGACTGGCTGGGAGACTAAAATATAAATTAAAATGAAAGAAAAATCAGTGGAATGAAAATAAAGGACATAGAGATCTGGGGAAGTGTCAGATCTCTACAGCAGGCTTGGCAAAACACTTATTCCTCACAGATGTTAAAGTGTAGCTTCAGATTGTCAGTGGACACTGATGAGACCTAGCCAAATTTCATGGAGAAGGTCGTAACACATCTTATATTTCAGTTCAATAGGAATGCTATTTTCTGAGAATACTGTAATATACAAGAATAGAGCCTATGAACTGAAGTTCTATAGTTGGTGTTAATGTTGGCTCTGTGATGTATAGAAATGAAAGCTACTCATTAGCATCAGGTAATGAAAGGAAATAATGTTTACATACCAATACTAATGGGGACTGGACAGCAAATTTGGAGTTACAGTGTAGTAAAGGGGGGAGGGATAGCTCAGTGGTTTGAGCATTGGCTTCCTAAACCCAGGGTTGTGAGTTCAATCCTTGAGGTAGGCCACTTAGGGATCTGGACCAAAAATTGGTCCTGCTAGTGAAGGCAGGGGGCTGGACTTGATGACCTTTTAAGGTCCCTTCCAGTTTTAGGAGATTGGTGTATCTCCAATTATTATTAAAGGCATCAGACCAAGAACCAGGAGACTTGGGTTCTGTGCCAGACTCTAGAAGCTTCTTATGTGACCTTAAGCCAGTCATTTAATCACTGTCTCTTTTGTTTCAGGCATTAGATCAGGATGCAAGAGATCTGAGTTCAATACCCAGCTCTGACTTAGATTTTTCTGTCTGATTTTTGGGCCAGTTACTTAATCATAGTGGCTTTTGTGGTTCAGACCCTGGATTCGAGATCTGATTAGATTCTTCTGTGACCTTGAGCAAGTCATTTACTCTCTCTGTGCTTCTGCAAAATGGGAAATAATAATGCTTCTTTTCTCTTATGTTTCCCTGCCTTGTCTCTTTAGACTGTAAGCTCTTGGGGACATGGAGTGCCTGTTGCTATGTGTACGAACAGCATGTAGTAGAGTAGGGTTCTGATCTCAGCTGGAACCACTGGGCACTGCTATAATAAAAACAATAGTAAGAAAATGAGGATAATAATGCTACAATACCTTGCAGTGAAGCTTAATTCATTAATATTTGTAAAATGCTTTGAGATCACTAAATAGAAGGCAGTTAGAAGGATGCTGTATTAATATTTATTTATTTTACATCTACAGTACCAGTTTGCATGGGAATCCGTAGCATTTTAATAGTAGTTCTGGCTGCATTTTTAAAACAATTCATGTTCTAAAAATGTGGTTAAGATTAAGAAACCTTTCTTGTAACACAATTCTACGCTCACACTTTTCCCACTTTTCTAATGCCTCCAGTGCACAAAAGTCAGGAAGAAAATCTTTCCGTGACATGATGGCATTACCAGCTCTTTTTAAGTGGGAGGACTGTACTCCTACACAGCAGATTTTCCCTGTGTTGTGGTATTCGTGCAGCAAAGAGCTGTACTTCTGAAGGGTTTCTTGTGTAAGCTCTTTCATGCTTCTCTCGCCTTGGAGCCTTGTTTTAGACTCATAGCCAAGAAGAGGTCAGGAAGTACTCCATACTGCAGCTTCTTTTTCTGTATATATTTTTCTGTGGTTCTCCACAAATCCATGGAACACATTCCCTTCCATTTCTCTCTCTTGGAATAGTTTATGTTTCATTATTTGCAGATGGAAAAATGACAACTTGACAAACAGAGGAGGACCTTTCTATTTAAATCTTAGCTTCCTTTCAGGCTCCAAAGTACTCTAGCCAGGGAACACAGAGAATGCAAAACATGATCATAATCTTTTTGTCCAACATTTACAAAAAATTCTTCTCCCCAGGTTTGCACATGTACATTTTTTTATACAACTGAAGGAATCTGCAAATCTTCCTGACTTTTAGATTTGGTCAAACTGTTAGTACACTTATTGCTTTTGACATCAGATGATTGGGTGGGTGGTTTGTTTATTTATTTTAGAGCACTACATTTTCCTCCCCATTTGCAATTCCTTTCCCTTGCTAATAGCAGAGTGACAATCACTGATTGCAGGAGCCTTGAAAAGGCCACTAAGAACCCAGCAACCAAAACTCTCTCATCAGGACTAAGACTCAGACTCAAGCTACATTCCCTGTTGTTGAGGGGTTTTTTTGTTACTGTTCCATACTTTACCGACAAAACTCACTAACCTTTTCCCACTTCCTGACTTTGACGTTCCAGCTAAGAAACCTTGACAGCACCTAGCATCTCTGCTCAGCTGTCTCCTTGTCTCCTCAGCAGGGCCAGCTCCAGGCCCCAGCACGCCAAGTGCGTGCTTGGGGCGGCATTCCGCAGGGGGCGCTCTGCCTGTCGCCGGGAGGGCGGCAGGCGGCTCCTGTGGACCTCCCGCAGGCGTGCCTGCGGAGGGTCCGCTGGTCCCGCGGCTCCGGTGGACCTCCCGCAGGCATGCCTGCGGATGCTCCACCGGAGCCGCGGGACCAACGGACCCTCTGCAGGCACGTCTGCGGGAGGTCCACCGGAGCCGCAGGACCGGCAACCGCCAGAGCGCCCCCCGCGGCGTGCCGCCGTGCTTGGGGTGGTGAAATTGCTAGAGCCGCCCCTGCTCCTCAGATGCAATTTCTTTTAAATATTAACACAATGTTATTTAGCTGTCAAGGAGACACACTGGTGTGAAAAGGCTTCTATTATGTGAAACTAAGAGCTTTAAGGGTTGGCGGCATTTCAGGACAGTGTATGCATGCCATGTCTTGCTTTGTTTACTCTTAGGCTATGGCTACACTAGAGAATTTACAGCAGCAGAGCTGCAGCAATGCAGCTCCACTGTTGTAAGCTCTCTAATGTAACCACTCAAAGTCGCCAAGAGAGATCTCCTGTGAGCTTAACTACTTCAGCCCTGCGGGTGGTGGTAGCTCTGTCAGAGGAGAGTTTCTCCTGCTGACATAGCGCTATCCGCATCGGTGCTTAGGTCAGTGTAACTTCCAGTTCCTTGCATGCACTTCCTCTCCTCTGGCTTCCTTTGGCCTGACTGGAGTGAGCCCTTTTATAGCATCAGAGGGGCCTTAATTAGAGTCAGGTGCTTAACAGCCTCACCTGACTCTTAGCAGGTTAATTGGAGTCAGGTCACTCAGGGAACAGAAGACTGCTTATCCAGTGGCCAGTATATCTCCCTTCTACTACTCTGCTGTTCCTAACTGGCCTGGGTCTATCACACAGGTTATTTCATATTTGTAAATGCTTCTATAAACCTACACAAACCAGCCAGGAGGGAAGCAGAGAGCTCACATCCCTGCCTTCCTTCCATGATTTCGTTACTTAAATCAGTGTGTTTATAGAAACTGATGTCAAGGAATCAAATTAAAATGCTTTTATATTTTGCTTGTGTTCCTACCCCTGAAGCCTGGTGGTAACTGCAGTTTAAAACAGTTGTTCTGCTGTTACTTCTCCTCCGCCCCAACACCCCCCTCCAAAAAATAACCTTCTTTAGATTTTAGCCACCTGGTTATAGTTAGTTTCCTTTTTTAGCCTTCAAAATAGATCAGACATTACATTGTTAAAAACAATTTTCACTGTAGGTATTGAATATCATACTGGGCTTGTAGTAATAACTGATAGATATCTAGAATAATCTTCAATATGGACTGAGACTGCAAAGATCTGTCAATCACTGAGTTTAACTTTAAACACAGATGATTTGAATTCGTGTTAGCAGCATGAGGAAACCAAGAAGATGGAATAGTGCTGTTCAGAGAAAAGATGATAGGATTACCTCTGCTGTTAGCCTTTTCCTGCTACTTGTTTGAGATACTAAATCAAAGCGATGTTTATGAAAAAAGCTATGACCGGGGTTTCTAAATCTTCATTCCTGCTGGGATTTTCCTATTATAAATCTGCTGTCAGAAATGAGTGCTTTACTTGTGGCTTAATTTTATGCAGGCACAAACACCTTGGTTCAACACGTTTTGCCAGAGACTGTCTTAGCTGTCTTAATGCAACAGAGTTCTCATTAACTGGGACCTCTGAAAAAGAAAAATGCACACATGCTCTTTTGTCGTTGGCCATTGCTTCATGAGCAGTCTGATGAAAACTGAAATAAAACATGAATTCCAAGGTGGTGTGTAGAAATGAATGTTTGAATCACACAGTTTATGTGAATTATCCATGCCAAAGAACATTACAATCTAGCTTTTGAATGAAGTTTTGTTTAAGTGGTAGAATGTTCATAATTTCTATTAGTTATGCTAACGCTGTGGAGTTTAACAAAAGAAAAAAAAAGCATCGTTGTGTTTTTTTTCCCCTTTTCTGTTCAACTGTGTGCACAGGGCAGCCAATACAATGGCTTCAGAGAGACTTGTCTAACTTGCTTGTCTTTTCTGCATGCAAAAGCCATTGTGCCAGATTCATGCCTGGTATAAGTCCTCTGTCTTTGGAAAGAATTTGCACCATTGGCATCAATAGGAGCTCTTTATGCAAAATAACTGCAAAATCAGTCCCCAAAAGTGATCAACATCACAGCATTTAATTTGCTACCAGATTTTGCATTCTTGTCCTGTTCATTGTAGGTTGTTTTATATTTGTCCATGAGAAGATTAGCTTTGCAGCATGCCTGGGTTAAAATTTTGCTTCCAGGAACTTAGCACTGGAAGCATTTCTTTGGGTTTGACTCATAGGGAAGGAATGAGGATCTTGAATTCATGTACCAGAGAATCTCTGATCATGGAAAAAGGGAAAGTTGTTGCTCTGCGATGGAAGATATTATTCCCAACAAAATTCCTATTTATGTATTGTTTCTGTTTCACCCTTATATAAATCCTAGTTCTGCTAAAAAAAACTAGCATAATTGTGGAAGAGACATAACAAGAGCTGTGCAGAGAAATGAAATTCTGTTTCATGGGGGATTTCCACATTTCAAAATTTGTTTTCATACCACTTAAGAACAAAAGCCCAAAATTTTGAAATTCTGTCTGAAATTTAAAAAAAAAATGTTTTGGGTCAATAGAAACAATTTGTTTTGATGAAATTGAAATGTTTCGTTCAACATCATAATGTATAATACAAAATTTTAAAAAAATCAAAATGAAACATTATTTTGAAAGGAAAAAATTGAAATGTTTCATTTTGACAATGTCAAAGTGGGATGTTTCGACATTGCCAGAACTTATTTTTCCCTTTTTCTCCCACTAAACTGTAATTTCAGTGAAATTGACATGATTTCACACAGTTTCAGTTTTGATGGAACTGTATTTTCTGATGGAAAATGGTTCATTCAAAGTTTTTCTGATCAGCTCTAGATATAACATTCAGCTGATGAAATGTAATGTTGTTTTGAATTACCTTAGCAAAATGCTTTACTTCCAGTAAATCCACTGATATATATGCATAGTGTGTGTCCTTAAATCATATCACAATTTAGTTACTGAATGAGTTGGGGAAATCTAGATTCACACTTATAACTTAGGAGGCATTTGTGTTATTGCTAAAAAGAATATACTTAAGAACTAAATCCAGGAAGTTACATCTTTTATTTTTCTGTACTATATCTACATAAATCTGGCTCTTGAAGTTCAAATGAAAGAGCATGGAATAATGTATTCAAACTTGTTTTCATTTGTCTTCAGTTAACACCCAGTCAGTCATCTGTAGCTTTAATTTTCTCTGTTTTTTTCTGAAGTTGTCTGAACTGAGATGTTTACAGTGTTTTCAGAAGGGGAGGAGGATTTTGCTTTTACAGTTAGCCTGTTGTGCAGCACTTTAAAGTATACATTTGCAAAAGTGTGACAGTATAAAGTAGCCCCAGGAGTGATTTTTCAGATGAATTTGAATTATGGAGTGGAAAAAAAGGAGCCATACTCCAAAGGTCAGTTGTAATACAGAGTTTAAATAATGCCTTGGATCTAAAATCTGTGTGCCATACACCTATTTAGATTTTTTGAGGGCGTTGATCTTTCTGAAGTCTGGATACAAGAATTCTGTGGAGTGTAAAGGCAGCACTGTTGTTGTCTGAACATTATAATCCCCAAAGCTGGAGAGGATGAGCCATATTAGATTTTTTTATAGTAATAATGTAGACTTATTTTTTAATGTCACAGTACCAAATTTTCAAAGGCCTCTGAAATATTTGCAGGAAAAAAACATACATGTACCTATTTGTATATGAAAAACATGCATTTGCAGGTGGGTCTGGGTCTCTGCATGCGCAAACCAGCTGACTGCATGCTTAGGACGAAGCAGCAGTGAAAGCACGTAACAGTGAATTAGGAGGATTCTGTTTCCACATCTGGCTGCAATTTTCTGTGTGATCTTGGGGAAGTCGTTGAACCTCTTGTGCCTCCGTTTTCCCCCAAGTAAAACTGAGATGAATAATAGTCGCTTCACAAGGGTGTTCTGAGGCTTAATTCACTAATGTTTATAAAGTAAATGAGGATTCCTGAGTGGGTGGAGCTTCTGTTCTCCCTGTCTCAAACAAATGAGCAAGGGGAGAGTGATATTCAATGAAATTAAAAGGTGGCAAATTCAAAACCCGACAAGCGAAAATACATTTTTTCCCATACGCTGGTGCAAATCAGGAATAATTCCAGTGACTTCAGTGGAGTTACACTGCTGTAAAACTATTAAAGTGAAATCAGAATTGGGCCCATATAAGTAATTAAAATAGCCATATTTTCATAGGACCCTGAGAAAATGCAGGTGCCAAATGAGTACTGATTTTTATTGGTTTAGTATGTTGTACAGTGCCCTGGGCTTGGTGGGGACAGGGGTGGAGCTGAAGGTGATGTTCTTATTAATACAGTTATTTTTATCAGTTATTTCTACACCCCCACAAGTCAAAAGTCTTTACTGCATTTCCTCTTTCTAAGATGTGTGCATAAATGTAGGGGTTTGAAGGCTCAAAAATTGCAGGTGCAAAAGTGCCAGCATAAATGTTGAGACCACTTTTGAAAATATGGCTTTAATTCATAAGTAAATTGCCAGAGAATGAACACAGACACATTTGAAGAAAAGATAGTTGGAAAGTTAAGTTCTGATCTTGTAAATGGCTGTACAAACTATGGAGTGGTTTGGGGTCCTTGGGATGAGAGACATTAGGGATGAAACCTCCCATTGACTTTAATAGGTCCAAGATTTAATCCTAGTCACCAAATCCTGCTTTCTGCGAAGACAATGGGATTTCTATGATTGACTGCAGTGAGATTGGCACCAGGGACTATGTAAATATCAGATGATATTATTGTATACCGTGTTGTGGCTGTGTTGGTCCCAGGATAGTAGAGAGATAAGGTGGGCGAGGTAATATCTTTTATTGGATCCACTTCTGTTGGTGGGAGAGATAAGAGAAGAGTTCTGTGTAAGCTTGAAAGCTTCTCTCCCTCACAAACAAAAGTTGGTACAATAAAATATATTATCTCACCCACCTTTTCTCTCAGACAATATTATTATTGGTTGTAGGATTTTTAATATCTGAGAGCAATTTTTGTTTTTCATTTACAACTAGTGTCATATATATTGGTAGCTGTTTATCATTAACACTTATATTTTTGTGATTTAATAGTATTTTTTATTATTTGAGCATTTGAAAATGACTTTAACAAGCCCACTCTACTAAACTTTCCACATGACTCTGTGTCCCTTCCGAGAGTTAGAATCCTCTTTAATTATTTCTAGGGCTGTCAATTAATTGCACTTAACTCAAGCAATTAATTCAAAACAAATTAACTCACTTAAAAATTAATCACAATTCATCACAGTTTTAATCACACTGTTAAACAATAATAGAATACCAATTTAAATTTATTATAAATATTTTGGATGTTTTTCTACATTTTCAAATATATTGACTTTAGCATATCTGGCATGTAAATACCTTGCAATGCTGGCTACAAAAGTGCCATGTGAATGCCTGTTCTCACTTTCAGGTGACATTGTAAATAAGAAGAGGGCAGTATTATCTCCCATAAATGTAAACAAACTTGTTTGTCTTAGCAATTGGCTGAAAAAGTAGGCCTGAGTGGATTTTTAGGCTCTAAAGTTTTACATTGTTTTATTTTTGAGTGCAGTTATGTAAAAAAAACAATTCTACATTTGTAAGTTGCACTTTCAAAATAAAGAGATTGCACTACAGTACTTGTATGAGGTGAATTGAAAAATACTATTTCTTTTGTTTATCTTTTTTACAGTGCAAATATTAGTAATCAAAAATAATAAGAACATAAGAATGGGCCATACTGGGTCAGACCGAAGGTCCATCTAGCCCAGTATCCTATCTTCTGACAGTGGCCAATGCCAGGTGCTTCAGAGGGAATGAACAGAATAAGCAATCATCAAGTGATCCATCCCCTGTCACCCATTCCCAGCTTCTGGCAAACAGAGATTAGGGACACTTCAGAGCATGGTTTTGCATCCCTGACCATCCTGGCTAAAAGCCATTGGTGGACCTATCCTCCATGAATTTATCTAGTTAATCTATAAATGATCACTGTACACCTTGTATTCAGTAAAAAGAACGAGGAGTACTTGTGGCACCTTAAAGACTAACGCAATTCTCCAACAAAAAAACTTCAAAAAGAGACTCCAGTGAGAAACTGCAGAATTGGAATTAATTTGCAAACGTGACACCATTAAATTAGGCTTGAATAAAGACTGGGAGTGGATGGGTCATTACACAAAGTAAAAACTATTTCCCCATACTAATTTTTCCCCTACTGTTACTCACACCTTCTTGTCAACTGTTGGAAATGAGCCAGCCTGATTATTACTACAGAAGGTTTTTTTTCCTGTTGATAATAGCCCACTTTAACTGATTAGTCTCATTATAGTTGGTAGGGCAACACCCATTTTTTCATGTTCTCTGTGTATATATAGATCTTCCTACTGTATTTTCCACTGCATGCAGCCAATGAAGTGGGCTTTAGCCCACAAAACCTTATGCCTCAATAAATTTGTTAGTCTCTAAGGTGCCACAAGTACTCCTCTTCTTTTTGCTGATACAGACTAACATGACTACCACTCTGAAACTTGTATTCAGTGTTGTAGTTGAAATCAATATATTTGAAAAGATAGAAAACATCCAAAAATATTTAAATAAATGGTATTTATTTAACAGTGTGATTAAAACTATGATTAATCACGATTTTTTAATTGTTTGACAACCCTATTTATTTATTCTAAATGGTATTTTCAGTAGCACAGTAGCATTAGTGAGGATTATTATGAAAAACTGCATGAGTTAAACTATTCCATCTTCCTCCATGGAAATATCTCAGTCTGTAGAAAATGCTTTCTCTCTCTTTTCCTCTGTGAAACACTGCCAGGAATTATGTTATATCATCAGAACAACCAGGATTCTTTACAATTGTGCTTCCTGGTCGTAGTCAGTTTGAAGTCTGTAAATGCTGCTTTAGGGGTTTTGCCATTTAGCTTTGCTCCATTACGGCATTTTATTTGAAGGACCAATCGTGCCAAAGAAAATTAAAAGTCTCTCACTTTTCTTCCTACATTGCATCTTCAAAGTGGAATATTTTAAAACACAATAGAATTGCACATCAGTTGGAAGAGAGAGTGGGAGGAATCAGTGGGGGGAGAGAAAGTTATGTCTCTAGTGGGGTTCTGTGCAATTTCATTCTCTGGGGATTGAAAGGCTTTTAACCAACTCAACATTTCAACCGCCTGAGAGAAGAGAAAAAGAACCATGTCTTGTCTAGACCGACCAAAAACTAAAAACAAGGGACACTTTGAATTTTGAGACTCTGACCACAACTGAAAACTGTACTCAAGCCAAGTAACTGGAAAATCAGTTTCTTGGGTTAAACAAATGCTTCCCTTAAGAATCACAGGCAGCCTTCCATTTTAATTAGTAGAGAAATTATTATATTGTGAAGCTCCGAATCTAATATTTTAACCAATGCAAAGACTTGCAGCTGGGGCAGTTAGGAGGGTAGTTTAGCCAAATATGGGACTTTATGAGAGGAAAAAAACAAACAAATATTCTGAGGCATTTCCTTGCCATTTGGCTGTGATAGTCTATCATTTGTCATAAGATGGAAAAATAAGGTCTGCCTTCCTAGTGCAGTGGCTGACTGCACCAGAAACAGAGCCAACTGCAAACACAAAATCAGGAGGGGGCATGGAGCTGGAGCTCAGCAGTGAAACCTTAGACCAAGAGATGGAAATGGGAAACTGTACTCCAGGAGTCACTTTATACAGTAATCTTTATGGAAAGCCTTGCAGAGAAATGTTGAGTAAAATTCACTGCTGGGGTACTTAAATTAAGACAGAACTACAGAAAATTGCAGCAAAAATTTTATGAATAGGTATAGTACCAATATGGCATGTATTGTAGGCATAGTATGTCATAGAAACATGAATACCCTTGTTAGCCAATCAGACTCCAGTGCTTCTTATGCATGTGAAATGCAGGTTTATTTAAGTATAAATATCTTTTCACTGGAGGGAAGATGGTTGAGGTACTGGACTGTGTCTCAGGAGATCTGGGTGTAATTCCTGGCTCTACCACAGACTTCCTGTGCTATACTGAACAAACCTTTGCCAGGACTGTCATTACATAAGAAAAAGGAAGGGCATGGGTGATACTTTTTAGCACTAGGCAGAGGAACAAATCATTAAGTTTTTATGTCGCAAGAAACAGGAAGTCAATATCTGTGTCTCATATTGGTACTTATATTAAATAGGGATAATAATACTCACCTACTTAACAGGGATGCTGTTAGGCTAAATTAATTAATACTGGGGTAAAATGCATTGAGATCCTGAGGACGAGCATGTTATATAAATACTAAACATTCTCATTATGACTTTATAATAAAATAAAAATATTCTTCGAAGATTCAGGAGCACCTCTTTGACTCCACTAAAAGTAATTTGATTCTCACAACCTGTGTTTTTGCAATCTGAAGCTGTTTTGCTTTCTCCTGTAAAAGACAGGCACTTTTCCAAAAACATTCACCATGGAACTTAATGGTGCTAGCTCATCGGTTCTTGCGGTTCTGTCATTCATTTGTGCTCCTAGAGAACTATAGTTAGAATGAATGGAATCAGATGTCTTTTTATTTTTCAAACAATCAAGGCTAGCCAACATGGAAGGTTTTATCCCTCAGTAAGTATGAAGCCACCATGAAAACACAAATCCGCCTCATGCCTTCCCAACACTGAAGCAGTTCCATGGAGCCAGGTATTCAATGAGGTGCTAGTGTCACCCGTCGTTTCCTCTGTCCTAGGTGCTCTGAGTAAAACCAACTTCTAATGACCCACACTTCTATTCCCAGTCCTTTACGTACTGTTGTGATATAATATTTTCTGACATCTTTTCCTCCTATTTAGCATTTTTTCCGTTCTCTTCCCTTTTTGTGTTATGGGCTTAATGCCATGAAAAAAGCAATGGTTCTCTGTATTGTGTTATAAGGACAAGTTGATGTGGTTGGAGCCTGTTTGGCTTACGGTAGCACAGTCTTTGATGGAATTCAAGAAAGAAAATGATTCTGCACTTCTTAATATGGTTCTGACCCTGCGAACATGCATGTAAGTAACTTTATGCACGTGAATAGGGATTTACTTACATGCATGAAATCACTCGTGCATAAGCAGCAAAGAGTCCTGTGGCACCTTATAGACTAACAGACGTTTTGGAGCAGGAGCTTTCGTGGGTGAATACCCACTTCGTCGGATGCATGTCGCATTTGCAAGATAAGGTCTTATATGTTTAATTCATTTTTTCACTTGAAAAGTTGAGAAATCATTCCATGAAATTCTGATCTTGAATTTATTTCATTCAGCATATATTTAGGCAAAGAATTGTTCACCTCTGTTTTTCTAGTACTAAGCAGTGGACGTTATTCTGCACTTTGGCTAACCAGAATACATTTCAGTAGGCTTTTCCTACTGCCAAGGCTTGCCAGCACACAAGACTATTTCCATCTGTGATGACTAAAGTGTACCCACTGTACATCTGATCTCACATCCCATTTAGCAAACAAAATCCACAGATGAATTAATTCTCTGCTTATTTCAAAGAACTGCCTGATGAAAGTGGGAAACTGGACTTATTTCCAAAGTATAAATTGCTCTTTCATGCCATACGAGAAATGACATCAAGCCAGATTTCAAATGATAGTTTTTCAAACATATACAACATCAGGCAGTCATAATACAAAAGCATATGTTTGAATATTTGTTGCATATTTTGCTAATGATGCAAGTAATATAATCTAAAAGGAAAGATAATGGTTATGCTCCCCCCAATGTATCTACCCGCACTATTCAACTTGTTTCAAATCCAGACTTATGTCAATATAAACACAAGACTCATTTTTCCTAGCTTGCTCTGTTTGTAATTCATTCACATCAGTAACAGCAAAATTATTTTGTACAGTCATAAGTATAATAATTATGCAACTATTTCTGGTATTTCACAATTGCTAGTATCAAGTGTGTGTGAAGACACTTGGATTTGTTAGAGTTAAACATGCCATATATACAGCTAATTCTTTATATCAAAGACTCTGTATAATAACCTACCAGATTCTCATAGACACACTGTGACTCAGAGAGTAAAATATATTATTTTGATGTGAATTAATTGTTATTTTAAAGGCATGTTATTAATAAAGGGATCATTTGTAACTACACAGAATTAAAAATTGTGCTGTCAGTGTAATTCAGCATAGCTCTTGATACAGAAAACAATACACAGGCATTGTGACTTCTTAACTAGTCTCAAAGGTGCAGGTCTGTGGAGGTGTAAATCCCATACCTAAGGGAGCAATACAGGGGGGCATGCTGCCTGCTGTTGAATTGGTGGTGCATATATCAGTAGGCAGGAGCTTTGCTTTACATAAATCTTTACAAAATATTTAGCTGCTTGGTAAACTATTTGAGCAGTAACTCTGCTAACTGCATAGAAACAGAAACCACATACTCAAAGGCAAACATTCAAAAATTAGACAGTCTAATGTGAGAAACACACACCTCAAGAAATAAAACATAAACAAACATCTTCTTATATGTAATCTTATATGTGATTACATTAGATTAAAATTAGATTATAAACTCTTTGAGCCAGGAAACATTTTCTTTCTATTTGTCCTGAATGTGCCTACTGTGCCTTTTCATGATGTAAAACTAAATAAAATAATAATGATTCAAAACCCTTTAGCCCAGATAGTTCAGTCAGATACAGATGTGGGGCCTGATTTTCTGGGGCAGCCTTTAATGTTGTGCCCTCAGTGAACTGTTGGAGGACTTGGTGACACCTGGACATTCTAACCACCTATTTCCAAGAGGTAGTCATATGTCTAAGTGTTACCACTTCCCCCCTCAGTTTCTTGTGAGTGTGAAACTGTGAGCACAGTTGTTTGTGGATGTCAAAGTGGAGGCCAGATGGTGCCCAGCTGAAAATCAGGGCCATGGGATCCATCCAAAGTGCCATGTTAGAAAGGAGTAGTCTAGGCTTGAATACAGCAAGGTGCAGTTAGGTCTAACTGTCTCCCTCATCGAGTCACAGAGCTCTGAACTGGGGAGGAAGAGCTTGTTAGGTCTAACTAGGTCAAGCCACTAACTATGTCAACCAATCCTTGGTCTGGTTCCATTGTCTAAATGGCAGAACATCTTGTTTAACCGCAACAGGTAACAGAATCACTGATAATGAGAAAAGTTACATTTATAATGAGAGGCTGTGTGGCCTTGTGAATGCTGCCCTGCTACTCAGGAGACCTGGGTTCTGTTCGTGGCTCTGATACTGGCCGGTAGGGTGACACTGGGCAAGTAACTTCCCTTTTCTGTGCCTCAGTTTTCACATCTGTGAACTGAGGATAATGACACTGGCCTCCTTTCTATAGTGCTTTGAGATCTAGGGATGAAAAGCGCTGTGTGACAGCTAGGTATTATTACTAGCACTAACTCTTCTAATATGGCTTCTTTCAAACACATCAGGGTTCTGATTGTGATTTCACTTCCATGGGTTTTATACCAGGGGCTTCAGTGGAGTTACTCCTGATTTACAGTAGTGTGAATGGAGGGGCAGACTACACATGTTTATGCTGTTGAAAAGTTATTTTTCTAAACATACCGCATACAGGGCAGAAGCCCACTTTGAAAGGCAGAAGCCCACTTGTGTTCACAACGCATGGGCCCACCTGCATGTGCATGCATACTTACTGCCACTGCATATTCCAACCGAGTAACGAATAGCTGGGCACTTATGGAGAAATTCAGCTATTGCCACATAAAACTCAAGTGATAGGGCTTTGCCCAAGGGTGGGGTGGAATTCATACTCCCAGCCTGCAGGTGGGACTGCTATTCCAGCCTATCCCTCTGGGCAGGGGATTGTTTCTTTTCTGTGCCCCAGACAATAGGGCCCCAATCCTGACTGAGCCTTTGGGCACTACCATAATATAAATACTATTACTACTACTGCTGGCTTCAGTAAAGACCATTGCCCCTCTATGCCCTATCCAATGGGTCACTGGATCTGTCATAAGCATGGATCCATTAGTCCTTCCACAGATTCATCCACAACGGCTCCTTCTCTGTGGGCCTATTTGGGGCAGGCATGGGATGACCCTTCCCCCGGTGGCCCTCTCCTCTATATCCAACCTTTTGTAGAGTGCTAAAGTGGGTCTGACATGGTCCCCAGGGCTTCTCCTGAGTCCCTTGCTCTTAAGTGAGTTTCAGCCCTAACTACCTGTTTGTATGTGCAGTGGTAGCAGTTGTGTTCAAATGTGGGTGAGCCTGTATACACACTTTTGATATGGGGAGTGTCCACCTCCCTTCTGGAAAAATTTGGCCTGGAATATTTCAGATCAGATACTTCTGAGAATAGGTATTGCTATAGAAAGGTACTAAAACAAATTAATCTCTTATTTCACTGATAGAAAAAAACAGTAAAAGTGTCACCTTCAGCTCTTTCCCTTTGAAATGCAAGGCACAGTTCATCCTAAAAGCTGTGTAGTGTAGACAAGCCCTAAATGTAGGTTTGTTTGAGTGTGTGCGTGTGTGTATAAAACCACTCACTCATCCATGCACCTTATACCCTATGTGTAATTTATTGTACGCCCTTAAGACTGCCACTCCAGCAAAATTAATATACTGACAAGCGTCTGTAAACAGAAATTTTCAATTTTTCTTAGAAGAAGCATTTCACATATTGTAAAAATATTTGGTTATTTTTCTTTCTGAAATTGAATCTAAAGAAACAGCATCTATTACGTAAAAGGACTTGCATTAAGAAAGAAAGCTTTTTGTGTGCAGATGTAAAAACAGAACTCCCCGGTATTAATTTTGCATACGTATGCTTTAGGAAATATTGCATACATGTCATCTTCTGCTCACTTATACATGTTTTTTCTTGGTTCACAGATCATTCCCAAAGGGCGGGGGAGGGAACAAGCAGTGGAAAAATCTACTTCAAAAAATGCCAAAGTTGAATTCCACTCCTGCATCCAATAGTCAAGCCTGCGTTTCCCCACAGGGAGAGGCTGGTGGGAAGAGTCATGTGGAGCCCACAATGGGAGGGTTAAGGAGCTGGATCCATAAATGAGTTTGGCTCCTCTCATCCTGAAAGTTGCCCACAATACCATATTCTATTTTCACTGCATTGCTGACCCCAACTGTTCAAGCATCATGAGGCAGGCCCCAAAAGATCATGAGCTGGGTCTAAAAATCATGCGATTTTGCAAAATAATAAATATGGTTGGGATGGTGGGTTTTTTGCCTTCTGGGATTTGAGCCTTTAAGGTGAATGTTTGAAGCTTTACTCCGCAAACATGAGGGAGAGACACTCCCCTATTTAAAACAATGCAAGCAGAGGTTCTCATGTAATCGTTTGATAATGGGAGCTGGGGCTTTAAAGAAAAACACCAAAGTATTGCAAGTCTTGCAGTAAAACCGTGAGACAACCTTACATTTAGACCATGTACGCGTGTATCTGCGTGTGTTTATCAGTATTGCCAACCCCAAAGTTTCAAAAACTCCTGAATTAACCCCCCAAATATGAGTTTTTAAATTATATTTTTTTTATCCTTTGGTATTTGAATTCTACCTGCCCACCCACAGTGTATGTGACAATTAGAGTTGCCAAATTTATTAAGGCAATTTTGGCCGCCACAGAAGGAGCTCTCCCCCCTGCCCAGCAATTAATTCTCCCCCCCCCCCCGTCTCTGCTCTCACCAGTTCACATCAGTTCTACACCCCCTGCCTCACCTCTGCTCCCCTGGCATGCCATGGGTCTTCATTGCCCCCTGCTAGGTCTGGGGGGATTGCTGCGTGGTCCCCTCCATCCCTTCCAGGCTGGGTGTTGTAGGAGTGGAGGGAGGGGCAGAGGGACCGTCCTGTTCTATTGCTCACAAGGTGGAGGAGGGAGCAGAACATACCTGAGCTGCTGAGCTCTGTCTGTTCCCTCATCCCTTGTCCTCCCTCCTGTGAGCATGGCTCCTGGGGGAAGGAGGATGGAGCTTGCCTGCGCCTTTCAGCAGCTCTGATTGGCTGCTCTCCTGCAGGAGGAGGGGCAGTGGGGGAAAGCCACCAATCAGAGGGACTTCCCCCATAGTCAGGCCCAAAAATCTGGAGGGGATTGGAGCTTCTTGTGTGCTCCCCAGCTGGCTGCAGTGCCAGCTCCTGCTTCTCTTCCACCACAGGCTGATGGTGTGTATGTGTGGGAATACGCTGTTGTCTCCTCCTGTCTGAAATTCCTCTCCTGTCCCCTCCTATGATCTGTGGCAGTGGGTGCGAGTTACTGATGGATCCCATGCCCAGACAAGAGTAAACAATGGACCCAGCAATGCTGTGGTGTTTCTTTGCAGTGCCTGGCTACCCCACATGCTGTGCCTGTGACATCAGCTAGTAACCAGCCTGGGCTCAGGTAATGAGACATTCTATAGGCATCAGGGAAAGGTTCCTGGGTAGGCGAAATGGTGTGAATGGTCTGATGCCCATTATGCAGTCAAAACCCAGTACAACTGTGCATCACTGTTGGCTGAACACAGCCTGTCAGCACTGACATCTGATTGTAGCCAGCTGCATTAGAAGAAGGTGCCGGTAACTACACAGTTTGATAAGCATGACATACCACAATCCTGCTTCCAGGCCCTATGTTAACACGTTGGTGTTAGAATTGCAGGACTCCACAGTTGCAGCCTCTACAGGTACATCATCAGGTCAGGGATCCAATGAGCATGTCCGTAGAAGTGCCACACAATAGAGAGCCATATGGCAATAGGCAGACTGATGGCAGAGTCGCAAAGGAACCACAGCACTCTTACAGAGGACTGCCATGCCGTGGGTACATATGACACAGGTCAAAAGGTACAGGAAATCAGAATACACACTATGCATTCTCCCATGTAAAGAAAGACTCCAATATTGTGTTGATGCTCAATTATCCTGCTTTGTGCAACTGTGGAGACCAATGCCCTTCCCCCAAATCATTCCCACATGATATTTACTATAGCCCAGTTGCTCATGTATGGCTTTTCATGGTTACCCTAGATCCCTGTTCCACATTGTCTGTTCTTAGCCTTTCAAATGTATTGCATTTATAAGGCACCACAATATCTAGGCCTCAATTTGTGTGTATGGAACAAAGTCATGCAGTGCAGACTACTTCGTCTTGATTATGCCTCTTTTTCTGTTCACCACAGTCACTTTTCCAGGTGTGTGCCTTGCTTTGTGCAGCACCTGTGAACTGGGGAATGCATTGCATTGCTTTTGCTGGGAACAAGACAGAGCTCACCCTTTGGTGAAGTTTGGATTGCTTTTAGAGCTTTTGGGTGCAAGCTGCATTCTTGTAATCTCCCGAGCACTGAGCATTGGTCTGAACAATCATATCCCTTGTAACTTCAGACAAACATAATGAAAAGAATTAACAGTTTTGCCCTTCCAGGAAAAAGGGGAATATATGAATGAGGGAGGGGTACTGAGAGAAAGAGAAAGATTTGCATAGGTCAGAAAAGGGCAATAAAACATCTGGCATTAGTAACTGACATGTGTCAATTTTAAGCATTCATTAAATTCATATTAATGCAAGAACCGTTCTTAAACTCCAAATGCCACTTTTGGTTGCTGTGTTCTTCCATCTGATGGTGATGACTTTTCAGAACTGTACTATGCTTGTTTGCTTGCCACTGGCATCTGACCTGAGGTCAGACTTCTATTTAACCCTTTCCGGTAGGTCAAAAGACAAATTAATCTGGTGAGAATTGAATTGGAAATGAGGTGTCTGGATAACAGGTGTTCCACTTGTGGAATTGCTGCCAGGCTAAAATGTGTTTGCGTCTATTCCTATGCCAGCCAAGAAATCGTCTCGGAGGTCAGAGAGCCATTCTTAAAACATTTGAGATGGAAAGTTGCCACAGGGAGTGACAGTAGCAGGTGTTTTATGCTAGAATATTGTCTTTCTGACTTTTGAGAACTTTCTGAGAAGGACATTTGTAGGTAATTTATTTACTTACTAACAGGTTCAATGGCTACAAGTCCAAAAGGAACCCTCTCTGCCTGAAACGGAATGTTACAATTCTTTATTTCTTTTTTCTAGAGGATGAAGATGATGATGAGATTGTGGAACCCAAAGCACGGAATGACTCAGAGATGGAAAATCAAGAACAGAAACACGAGGTGAAAGAAGGTATGTGTTAAAAAAAAGGATTTTCATTTTTAAGTGCTCCATCCTGCAAATAGTTAACATCATGTGTAGTGCTTACTATTGGCAGGAGTCCCAAGTAGCAGCCCAAGAAATTTGAAAACAATAAATACATTTACTCAGATCTAGATTAGTGATATAAAAGAAATATGGTGCAGAAGGAAGCTGTATCTGGAGAACCCAGCTAATGGACCTGACAGTCTTGGAGCATAAGCAAAAGATGCTGTTCAGACAATTTTCCTGCATTATATCAGGAATTCTCTGCAAGTTGCTGCATACCATGGAAAGTGTTCAGTGTATGTTGAGTCATGGACTTTCCATTCCATTGCCACATAAAGGGAATCCCAATGCTTATATTTGGAATCTAGGAGGAAGAGAGACAGTGGATGGATGTGAACAGAAGGGAAAAAAACCTAGAATCCTAAAAATATCTATTTATTTTAGTTTTCCACATACTTGCAAGTGAGCCTTTTCTGTACCTATGTTATTATATTTGAATGAGTGCCATCACTAACATCATCTAGTTCTTTGTTATAGTTTAGTCTAGTGGAAGTGTTTCATATTGCCACTGACTTCCTTCCTTGACTAGCAGAGGCCAGATCTCATGTGAGCGATCAATGTGTAAAGTTTTGGTGGCAATTGGCTTTGTGACACTCACACCGCAGAATTCAAAATAGAGCACGGTAGCTGCTGCAAATGACATAGTCCCAGGCTTGTGGCACCGATTGGAGGAGACTTAGAGTGGGGGCTGCAGAGGATGCAGTCTTAGGGGGTGCTAAAACTCAATGAATAAATTCACTCTTGCTGGACAGTAAACAAACTTGACTTGTGGTGGCAGAAGTAAAATTGCAGCATGCCGATGATGAGCATTAAATGCTGTGAATCAAATGATGTTTGGTCTGTTTCTCTCTCTTTTCAACCCTAAACGATCCCGTTTGCCTTTCTAATGAAATCCCCCTTCTCATGCTCTGAGCAAAACTCAGAGTCTGAAGCCATCTTTTGTGTTTCATGGAAGTGATTAAAACCATGTTACAAGTCAAACAGGAGTTTAGAAGAACATTTCCTGCCGGTGCTGCACTCTGTGAGCCTTATTCAGAATTAATGGCTTTTCTGCAAATTAGCACATAATGGGTTAAAAGCATGTTTATGTTGGCATTAAGTACGCTGGCTTCTTTTTTTCTGCAAGGCAAGACAATATTTTGCAAACTTTTTAAAGAATCTCTAATAGATATTATAGTGGCGCCATTCACACTGCTATATAGTAGTTAAAGCTGTGTCAGCACTTCCATTATGAATCCTGTTTTTCAGGGATTTATAACCCAGCCGTAAAAATTTGCTCTGGGCTGAAATTTGGTTTCAGCTCAGGGAACACTTTTTTTTTAAACAGATTTAAAACAAAATCAGCTTGGGCTTGTGTGAGTTATAGGAGTGTAAAGTGTACGAATCATGAGGGGGAGAAAGGGAGACAGACAATTTTTTCATGTGTATAACTCAAAAATGGGTTCAGTATAAAAAAAAATAATAGATTGACCCATTATGTTTCATTTTCCTCTAAGCCAGCAAGACATTAGTGACATACTTTCTCAGAGTTTCAGGTATTTTCCAAAGGAAATTGGAGCTTTTCTTCATGGATTATAGGTGCCCAAGTATGTGCGTGTGCTTAATTTTACCCACAGGAGTAGTGCCATTGGCTTCAATGGGACTAGTCACATACATAAGTGTGTGTAGGATCAGTATCTGTTATTGGTCTATTTCATAATGACAACAAAGGCTAGAATTCAACTACGGTATAGCGGGCCAGCTCAGTGCTGTATGCACCACTTACGCCTCGCATAAGGACTGCACTGAGGCACCAAGAACAGAGTGGCAGCACAAAGGTGTCTTTGCCTTTCTATTCATCATGGAGAGGGCTACTGCACTGGCCCCATACAAGCTTCCACAGAAGATCACACTGGGGGCAGGCAGGGATCTACCTCTGTGAGGATCCATTGGCCCCAGTGCTTCTCACAACACACAACTGACACACAGAGACTGTGGCTGCTGTTCCCAGGTCCCATCATTCTGCCTGCCATTCACTTCGTAAGAGACAGTCCTTGCCCTACAGAGCTTCTAATATAAGGCCCTAATCCTGCAATTTACAATGTGTAGGAGGAATGCTGCATCTGTGTGAAGCTCCATTGACATCAACAGGCCTCTGCATAGGCGCAGCAGTCCACCGAGCATTTAAATTGCAAAATCAGGGCTTTGGACTGTCTGTCTGTTCAGGGCAAGGATTGTGTTTGGCCTCTAACCTTTTATCTGTTTTGAAGTCAGTGAGGCTTCTCATGGGAGCCACAGTCCAGTTGTGCATTTAAATTGCAGGATCAGGGCCTAAATAGACAAGACAGAGAAAGGACAGGAGAAAGGACAGGTTCAAAAAAGAATTCGATAAGTTCATGGAGGATAGGTCCATCAGTGGCTATTAGCCAAGATAGTCAGGGATGCGACCCCATGTTCTGGAAGTCCCTAAACCTCTGACAGGATGACAGGGGATGGAACACTCAAAAATTGAACTGTTCTGTTCATTCCCTCTGACGCATCTGGCATTGGCCTCTGTCGCAAGACAGGATACGAGGCTAGATAGACCATTGGTCTGATCCAGTATGGCCATTCTTATGTTCTTATAACTTCTGGATCATGTCCTATTTTAATATTTAATTATCATTGTGATGAAAGAATCCCTTTGTTGCTAAAATCAAAATGGCCAAAGTATTATTCACCATCTATCCTGCCTGCCATGAACCTTTAAAAAAAAAAATTCACCAGAGATTTTTACTGAAGACGGGCTCTAATTCAGCAGGCCCAATAATAGTTTTGAAGGTCTATCTAATTGAGTCACTAATGTGTGCTTAAGTGTTCATTTACCTAAGGACATTTATATAGCACCTCTGCACTGTGTTTAAACATTGGTGGACCTAATCTTCCTTTCCTTACTCAGGCAATGCATTAAAGTCAAGCTTTAGGTTTGCAGAATCAGGCCCCATATTGTGTCTAGAAGCAACAGAAGACAAGTTCAAAAAGAGCCTGCTGTGGACAGAGAGCCCTTAACTTTAAAATGTCCTGGCTTTTGACAGTTGATCACACAGACCCTTAGAGGAAAAGTTCATTGACTTTAACTAATTTGTTAGATAACTGGAGAAAAATAATCTTAACCAGAAATAGAGAAATTAAATAAGAAGCTTGTAAGGAGTATTCAGAATACCTGAAAATGCTTCAACATCTCCGCTGATATGAATCAGCAGTTGTGTAATACAGGGGGCTTGCATTTGAACAATAAATCTTACCGGAAATGCAGCCTGATGGCCCCTATCAAGACAAACAACAGAACTGTAGCCAGAAACACAGGAAAAACAATAGGGGCATAGCCCATCAATAGGATATGAGGGCATGTTCTGCCAGGGTTTGCTCAGCATTTTACAAGATTATGTCGAAGATTTTCACAGCTCTTGTTAGCGAACAAATCTAAAGGTTGCATGGATTTTCACCATGCCCTCCACCCGCACCCCCAAAAGAAGTACAGAACTAAGAAGAGCTGTGCTATCTCTGGTTGTAGCATGCTATCACAATGAGGCTGCTTCCTGTTTCATTCTTTTTTTTAAAAAAACAGGTTTATTTTTGAATAGATGCTAGTAACTTAGTCAGACTTTCATAATGGGCTAGGCTGCAGGAAACTATTTCATATTTCTTTGCACTTATTTAAATGTAGATTTTCTTCTATATGTTTATAAACTCCCTTTGACTCCAGTGGGGAAAGAATCAGGCCCTGACTGATTAAGGTTTGCAGGATTAGCCTCTCACTTATATTGTCATCAAAACTATTGGTTTATATTTAACCCAATTTTGCTCCTATATGGTGGGAAGAAAGCTGGACCCTTTGTTAGGTCCGTTCCTAAATTTATAAGAGTTCCTATGTTGACAAAGTACATTTCTTCTGTTATGTCCAAACACATCAGTTTAAAATTTGTGGAGAAAAGACTCAAGATGCTGCAAAATGAAATCTTCAGGGATCATTTTAATTCAGGTGATAAAATGCCATTAATTTTCATAGCTACATGTTAAATAACTGTTGCCTTCACGTCTCATTCAGTTTTTTTAGTTTTTTAAAAGACATTTGGTTCGGTGCAGACTATATTTCATTGTGGTTTCTGGATGCACATCATATTTTCTCCTCTGAAATAGTCTGTCTACATTTAAAAAAATGATATTGTAAAATGTATACAGAGAGTTTATTGACTTTTGTTGCGATCTCACACAGCTCCAGAGACATCAGGCCAAAATTCTACTTACGGTTACATGATACAACCCCATTGAAGTTATAATAAATTCATGGCCCCCTAGGATTTCATGGTTGTCATTATGCATCATGCTACGGCCCATCAGAACTTCACGGTCAAAGTGGGGATAGAACTTGGACCCTCTTTCTATCTAATAAGATGCTATAAAAATCTGTTAGCAATCAGCAGTATAGGGCCTATGCATTATTTAGCTATGTTGGTTCTATCCAGTAGAAGACAGTGGTGCATATACACATTAGCCAGTTCAGTACAAAGTGAATGGGGTTGCCTCATTTTAAAGGAGAGCAGAATTTGGTCCACATTGTTTACAACTATTTTTATTAAATTCCAGCGAATCAGCATATATATTCTCTTGATGCTGGTAAACTAAATATCATATTGTTTAACCTGTGTTAAACGTCAAAGTGGTATGAAAATTATATATATTTTTTGTTTTTATCTATATAATAAATAAATTTGAAGCCCAATATTGCATTGTCAGATATAATTTGTGAAGATGCTGTGGGCACATCCAGGTGAACAAGGCCTCTGGGGAAAAAAAATACTTTGATCAGCCACTTAGGCTTCTCTTAGTTTCCTCAGAAGAAATTTGTGTGTCTCTTGAAAGCTGAGATCAAAGTATCTGGAAGCTGCCAGAAGGGGGAAAAATTGCAGAAAATTACATAGAACCTTTTTATTTTATTCAAGGTAATGGTCATACAGGGATAAGGATCTGGAGGGAAATGGAAGTAGCTCTGAAAGATAAATGGGTGGAAAAATCTTCATATGAAAAAGAACAACCATGTGTCTTTCAGTTTTCCGCTTATACTTGTATTTGTCACAAGTTGCAGAAGTGTTTTGCATTAGAAAAAGTAATGATATTAACATTCTTGTAAGCAGAGCTCGCCTCAAATAAAACTTCAGAGGCAGCCGAATGAAACAAGAAAATAAGGTTAAAATATGAAGCTTAATATTGCCTGGGGCATCTGGTGTGTCCGTAAGAAAAATGAGGTAAGCTTGTTTATGTTGTACAAACATTAGCCAAGGTGTTTCTGATATTGAAGAGGGTTTAATAGACTGTAGGCTTCACACAGATGATCACCAGCTAGGAGGCAGATTTTGCTGAAGCAAAACTGCAGCCATTCATATCTTCATTGCCCATGAACACCCTGGAGTTTTCAAGCTGTTTATTTTTTTCCTTTCTCCCTTCTGCTGATTTTTTGTGGTGGAGGAAGGGACATATATAGCTGGCAAATGTCCAAGTAAAGAATTTATATTTCCAAGCTGCAGAGAGGATTAGGTTTACCTGATAGTTTTAATCATTTGGAGCAGTTTAAAATTAGCTTGCCATTTGCCTTCACATTCATTTTCTCTCCTTTTATGCCTTTTCACCGTATTGTCATGCTTGTTGTCTGTGATGCTGGGAAAGCAGTTCTTTGGTGAGGTTGGGATGTTGTCTCATTACAGGCTTCCTCTCCACATGAGTTCATTTAGTGCTAATTACTATTCAGTCGTGGATACTACCAGGGCTGGTGCAAGGAAGTTTCGAGCCCTAGGCGAAACTTCCACCTTGCACCATGCCCCACACCCAGCTACCCCCCCCCCGCGTGGCAACTAACCCCGCCCAGGGAGCCCGCCTCCATAGCAGCTAACCCCGCCTGGGGAGCCCCCCCGTAACAGCTAACCCCACTTGGGGACACTCCCCCCCCGCGTGGCAATTAACCCCGCCCAGGGAGCCCGCCTCCATGGCAGCTAACCCTGCCTGGGGAGCCCCCCCGTAACAGCTAACCCCACTTGGGGACACTCCCCCCCCGCGTGGCAATTAACCCCGCCCAGGGAGCCCGCCTCCATGGCAGCTAACCCTGTCTGGGGAGACTCCCTCGTGCAGAAGCTAACCCCGTCTGGGGAGCCCCCCTGTAACAGCTAACCCCACTTGGGGACACTCCCCCCCCCGCACAGAAACTAACCCCACCCAGGGAGCCCCCCTCTCTGCAGCAGCTAACCCCCCCTGGGGAGACTCCCGCCACGGCAGCTAACCCCGCCCGGGGAGCCCGCCCCAGCTCATCTCCGCTTCACCTCCTCCGCTGAGCATGCCTGCGCCGCTCTAATTCTCCTCCCCTCCCAGGCTTGTGGCGCCGATTGGAGGAGACTTAGAGTGGGGGCTGCAGAGGATGCAGAGTGGAGGTGATCTGGGGCGGGGAGCGGTTCCCCTGTGCACCCCCCCATTACTGCGGGTGGCCCTCCCTGCGCCCCCTCCCGCCCCAGCTCACCTCCACTCCACCTCCTCACCTGAGCAGGCTTTTAGGTGCCCTCAACCACTAAGCGGCTGCCTAGTTTGCCTAAATGGTTGCACCAGCCCTGGATGCTACAGTAGGTCAACATGTACTTTTTGCCAGTTGTTCCTTTCTTACGTGCAATGCCCCCATCTAATGCACTTACCGACATACTGTTCTCCTGCTGTGGTAATAGTTTCACTGCATAGGAAGGCCATGTAGGGGATGTGTATCCCCCTACTTGGCTTGGAACTCCACAGGGACCACTAATATCACAGTGCATAGTGGGAGGGAGGTGTCTGGCTTGCGTGAGACAGAGGGATTGGATCATGGAGCTTCAATAGAGGCTACAGATACTAACTGCTCAGCTAACTGTTTCCTGGGGGTAGGATTTTGCCCACACCCTGTGCATCTTCCTCGTCCCCAGTCTGTCTATGGACCAGATGCTGTGCAGAGAATTTGCCTTTCAAAGTTAAAGCTTAGACCAGTTCAAGCAACCCTAGTGTGTAGCTATTTAATAGGCCGCCATGTTAGCTTGGATTAGCTGGCCTAGAGAAAGGAGATTACACCCTGGGCAGTAGATGACATGGTCTGTAGTGTGGAATAATGAGTTCATTGTTACTGAGCAGACTATTGCCTATATTGGGGTGGGCAGTATATTCCCCTCGTCAAAGGGGAAGTCGGAAGTCTCTGTTAGGAGGGGTCCCAGGTAGAGCCCTGCCACAGGACTGGGATCCTGTGCGTCTCACAGGACCTGCTGCCATAATAGCGGGAGCAGATAAAATGTACTTTGTGGCAGGCAGGACTGGGTGGGCAAATAAACCAGACTGCAGTAATTTGCGGGAAAACACTAAATCTCTTGTCAGTTTGTCATAGATAGAATTTCAGCAAAGTAAAGCAAGTTTTTAGTTATTTTAAATAAAGGTTTTAACACTTAAATTTAAGCAAGGGATAGAAAGAGGTTTGATGTCTATTATACCAGGAGTTAAAATGTTTTTTAGGGCTGTCAATTATAGTTAACTCAAAACAAATTAACTAGATTAAAAAAAATTGTAACTAATCACAATTTTAATCTCACCATTAAACAATAATAGAATACCAATTTAAATTTATTATAAATATCTTTGGATTTTTTCTACATTTTCAAATATACTGATTTCAGTTACAACACAGAATACAAAGTGCACAGTGCTCACCTAATATTATTATTTTTATTACAAATATTTGCACTGTAAAAATGATAAAAGAAAGAAAAATTTTCAATTCACCTCATACAAGTACTGTAGTGCAATCTCTTTATTGTGAAAGTGTAATTTACAAATGTAGAATTATTTTTTCACAATCTTTGCACTCATAAACAAAACAATATAAAACTTTAGAGCCTACAAGTCCACTCAGTCCTACTTCTTGTTCAGCCAATCACTAAAACAAACAAGATTGTTTACATTTATGTGAGATACTGCTGCCTGCTTCTTATTTAAAATGTTATCTGAAAGTGAGAACAGGCATTCGCATGGAACTATTATAGCCAGCCTTGCAAAGTATTCACATGCCAGATATGCTAAAGATTCATATGCTCCTTCATGGTTTGACTTGTAGATTACACTATATTTTAAAATCTTTTTTACAGTGCAAATACTTGTAATAGAAATAATAATATAAAGTGAGCACTGTACTCTTTGTATTCTGTGTTGTAATTGAAATCAATATATTTGAAAATGTAGAAAAACATCCAGAAATATTTATAATAAATTTTAATTGGTATTCTATTATTGTTCAACTGTGTGATTAAAGCTGCAATTAATTGCAACTATTTTTTTTAATCTCATGATTAATTGTGATTATTTTTTTTAATTGTTTGACAGCCCTAATTTTTTTACATGGTTAAAACAATATTTGTTTTATTCTTTTAGTGGTAAAAATTGTGTCTAAATTCTGTGTATGTGTGTGTGTGTGTATATTAACCAACCTTTTTTTTTTTTTTTTTTGTAGCATAGGGGAATCTGTGTCTCTTGCAGGTTTTGCGGAATCTAAGGTTTTTGCGGGTGGAAGTGGGATAAAAGTGAAAGAAACAATGCAGGAGCCGTTGGGAGTGGGCATTGCAGGGTGGGACGGGGGCGGGATTAAAAAATAGTCCTGTGTAGGGCTCAGGTCCCAGGTGTTCTTTCCTCTCTCGTACCATCAAGGAAGGTCAGAATCACATTCGGTGCCTCTCCTTGCGCTGACTTTTTCCAGGTCATTTCAGAGCTCTCATTTTCAGAGTGCTGCTCATACTCCAACTCATATGACACTGGAACATGAGCAGTAAACATCACACTAATATTTCAGCCTTTATGGGGTATGATGGGCCCCTGTGACTTGCTGCATATTTGGCCGCATTATCTGAACTGGCCCTGCAGTTTAAACATGTAGAGCAGTTATGATGAGGAGGACAGACTTATACGGGACAAACATTAGTAAGAGAAAGGAAAGGTGTCCAGTGGTTAGGGCACTAGTCTGGAACTTGAGAAACCCAGATTCAGTTCCCTGTTTTGCCACAGACCTTGGGCAAGTCATGTCTCTCTGTGCTTCAGTTCCACATCTGTAAAATGGGGATAAACACAGTGAAGGCTGCAAAGTGTTCAGGTTCTACAGTGCTGGGGGCTATATAAGAATCATAGATAAATATTCTGCTTTTGCTACCTCCATGCTACCTGAATGAATCCATGTATCTGAGAGCAAATGTGGTTTCCTGTGTCCTCTTCGGTGCAGCGTGGTGCCAAGCCTTCTAAGGCCAAAACCCAACATAAAGCTACTGGGGGTGGGAATGTCAAAAGGAGTGTGCACAGCTGTGTCAATCTGGTATTTGAAACAAAAATCCTATATACTACAGCTCAGCAAGTGGAACATAGTTTCGAAGTGTAGCTTTGAACTCTGTCATTTTGAGTTTCATTAAGTGTTAGGGTACACCAAGGTATGAAGTTACAGTTTAATATCAGTGCTCTCGAGGTGTTCTCAGAGATACAAGGTAAATTCACGTATATTGAGTTAACCTTTGGGCTGTTGCTATTTAACCAAGTAAGACCTGGAGAGACTGTGAGATATTTTTCAAAAATAAATACTTCAATTAAAATCTGAACAATCAGTTCAAACATAGAAGACCTTGCTGCAGAACATTGGGGGGGATCAGACAATGGGAAGGATCAGACAATAATTATTTAATGACAGTAGATAACGAGAATCAAAAAGTTAGTTTTATAATTGTTAAAACACAAATTGTGAACATCATGTAAAAATATACAAAGTAAATAGCCTTAAATTAAATTCTAATAATTTCTCTAGCAGCAACTTTCTTACTTTGCCTAACTGTACATTTTGACTATTATTGATGGAAATATTATTTTGTCAATTTGTGTGCGTACAGTGAAATTGATGTTTGTCAGCATTAACCAATAAAAATCTAATTCTTCCAAACCTACATATAAGTAGTCACATTTCTTCCAGTGGTCATTCATTTGGAAAATGTCTAGTCTTCTAAGAGTTAATCATATTTCAGAATTTCAGAATCTGGCTCAAAAATATTATGCCTGTAAAAGATTTTGATTCTCTGTAGCTTTTGATGGTGTCAGTGAGCAGGGACATGTACAGTAAGTCCGTCCACTCTGGTTTTAAAGTTCTTTTACAAATAATAATTTTTTTTAAAGAAATAGAATTTGTTTTTTAGATTTTGCTTCACTGTTAACGTGCGAAGGGAACTTTAGCTATTTATTTCATTGCCTCACAAACTATCCAAAACAGGAACAAAATTTACCAGTTACACTAGGAAGAAAATGAAAGAACAGAACAAATATTATCTGACGTGAAATCCAGCAGCCCTTTTAATACAATGAACTGTAGTATAACTTTTACCAAGTTAAGAAGATTATTTTATTTTAGCCATAAAAAGTTATCTGCTTTAAAAGGGCATTTAAGACAGGTCCTCTGTTATATAAGTGTTATCCTTTTTCAAGTTTAGTATGGCAATTAATGTCAGTCAGAACTATTTCCTGAAATATGAACGAAGGGTTTATTTAATTTTGGGTCTTAAGTATTTTCCTCTTCAGAATAATAAATATGCAAGATATAGGATCTCTTCTGCATAAATGCCACATTCTGTGAATACAGGAGTACATTTTGATACATTTAAAATAATTCTTAGTAATGATTTTAAATGTAAAGCAATGATTTATTCCTGTCAGTACTGCAATGAGCTTCCATATAAAAAGTTCCTTTTTACTGAAGACTTTGATTCATTTGGCAAGGTCTCAGCTATCTTATTCTTAACTATGTTTTTGTACTTTGCAAGCTCCTCCTAGAGAATTGACAGAGGAAGAAAAACAACAGATTCTCCATTCAGAAGAATTCCTGATATTTTTCGACCGGACAATACGTGTAATTGAGCGAGCTTTGGCTGAAGATTCAGACATATTCTTTGACTACAGTGGCAGAGATGTAGAAGAGAAAGATGGGTCAGTTTTTTATTTTTTTAAATAACACCTCACTCTAATGTATATTGAAGAAAAGCTAATAAAGGTGCATCTTTAGAAAAAATAGAATGCTTTACAGAGAGAGACAATGAAACCTCAGAGGTTGATACATTTGAAAGTCTATAATCAGTGTGTTATACTGAATTATTTTGTAAAATAGTTTCATGCTTGATTGCTCTGATTTCTTTTAAAATTCTTATTAGAGCTAGTCTAAATTTTTTGAATTTCAGTATTTTGACAACATTTCAAATTTTGATGAAAACAAGGAAAATATTGGGGAAAAATGATTTTTCCCTCTGATTATTATTTGTCATTTCATACTCCTTTTTAAACTTTGGACCAGATTTTTATGGGTAGTTAGGCACCTAAAGATGTGGAAAGGCTCATGGGATCTTCAAAAGTGACTAGGAGCCTAACTTCTATTGGAGTTGAAAATCCTCTAATGTTCCTTACTACTTTAAAAATCCGGCTCTTTGCAACTGAGCTACTGACTAGATCATCAGGAGGAATCTTCAGGACAACTTCTTCATTATGATTCTTCTTTATTATAGCACTATCTTTCAGACAATATAAAAAAAATCAAAGTCTTGGTCACCTGTGTTCATTAATATGTCATTATACATTTCAAGGGTAAGGTGTTAGTACTGAAATCTTAGCTAGTTTCCACCTAGAGTAATTGCATTCTGCCTAAATGAGGGCTTGTCTACATGGTTAGTGAGTGTGTGACAAGCCGAGGTGTGAATCTACAACACACGAGCCTGCTGTGCACTAACTGGCCATGTGGACCCTGCTGCAGTGCACTAAAAGTTCTGGGTGCAAAGTGTACACGGCAAAGTGTACTACGGAACATTTAGTGTGTGGTAGCAGGGTCCACCCAGCCAGATACTGAGTGGCAGGCTAGAAAACTGTAGTTTCATACCCTAGTTTCGCAAGTCTTTGTGTGGACAAGCTCTAAAATTCCCCCTTACCTCCCCCCCCCCAACAGTTTTAATTGGATACAGTATTCTTCATGTACTGCCTTAAGCTGTTGGGTAGCATTGCAGTCCACTACTGAACAGCTGCTTCCCTTCACCACAGAGGTTCCTGTGATTCCTCTACACAGAGTTTATACAGCCAGTTAGTAAAATCTGTGAAGTATTTGGATCCAGGTAGCTGAAAGGTGCTATGTAAATGCAAGATCACAATCATTAAATATCTTTAAATTAAAGCAAGAGTTTCTTTGTCTAAAGTTCAAGGAGAATCATGAAGACACAACTTTGAATAGCCCAATCCGTTGAATTCACCCTTCTCCTCGCAGAGCCAAACCCAAGTGGGGTTAGGTGTGATGGAATCTACTTCTCAACTGCCAGCATGCAGGCAGACCACAGGCTGCTGTTCTAGTCTATGGGTTGGAATAATAGCAACTGCTTGTCTGTGGAGCTGCCCAGCCACTGACTCTCTATAAGCATAAATCCAGTGCCCCCTCCACAAGGCTTGCTCCTTTTTCTGCTGTTCTATTTGGTGCTGGTGCAGAGTCCATCTTTCCACACATAATGGGTTTGGAGGTTGTCTTCTGAGAAGTATTAGTGCTCTTTACCAGGCTTCCGTGGGGCTTCCATGACATTATGGTTGCCAAGAATCAGCCTCAATCTCCCGGTGACTATTAAAAGCAATCTGGGAGTTTTTTAACAGGCCAAAAGTCTGGTCGGTGGTGCAGCAGGGCTAAGGCAGGCTCCCTGCCTGCTCTGGCTCCACGTGGCTCTCGGAAGTGGCTGGCATGTCTGGCTCCTAGGCGCACGGGTGGCCAAGGGGTCTCTGCACACTGCCCCCCATTCCCCTCCCAGAGCGCCAACTCCACAGCTCTCATTGGCTGGGAACTGCAGCCAATGGGAGCTGTGGTGGCAGTGCCTGCAGGCAGGGGCAGCAGGCGGAGCCACCTGGCCGCCCCTGAGCCTAGGAGCCAGGCATGCCGGTCGCTTCCGGGAGCTACCCAAGGTAAGCGCCACCCAGAGCCTGCACCTCTTACCCCCTCATACACCCCAACCCCCTGCCTCAGCCGTGAGCCCCCTATTGCACCCAAACTCCCTCCCAGAGCCTGCACCTCGCACACCCTCCTGCACCCCAACCCCCTGCCTCAGTCTCAGCCCGGAGCCCCCTCCCACACTCCGAACCCCTCGGCCCCACCTCCGAGCCCAGAGCCCACACCCCCTCCCGCACCCAACCCCTTGCCCCAGCCCGGTGAAAGTGAGTGAGGGTGGGGGAGAGCGAGCGATAGAGGGAGGAGGGATGGAGTGAGAAGGGGTGGGGCCTTGGAGAAGGGGCAGGGCATTGGCATGGTCTCAGGGGAAGGGTGGGGCAGGTGGCAGGGTAAGGGTGTTTGGTTTTGTGCTATTAGACAGTTGGCAATGCAACCCTAGATTACATCAAAGACCTTACGTAGACCACTGCAGTGAGTGAATCCACAATGAACACAAGAAGGTAACATGTAGTAGGGGAATACATATATAGGACCAGACAGTCATTATAACTTGAGTGGCGATACCTTATGTGGATTTGGAGCTGGGGCATATTATGGCTCAGAAGAACTATATGCATTTCATAGGCACTGTGGAATATGTTGTTTATTATTATTTGAACTGTGGCAGCACCTAGAAGCTCCAGCCAAGGACTAGGATCCCATTTTGCTAGGTGCTGTACAAACCCTAAACAAAAAATGGTCCCTGCCCCCCAAAAGCTTATAATCTAAGTATAAAACAAGAAACAACAGCTGGATACAGACAGACCAGATGGAGGAGCACCAGGAAACAATGAGATCATACTAGTCAGTGTGATAGGCAGTAGTTAAGTTCACCACTTGCCTAACAGTTGTCAAGTTTTTGGTAAGGATTATGGCACAGGAGAGTTTTAAGAAGGGATTTGAAGGAGGATAAGGAATTAGCTTTGTGGATGTTTACAGGGAGCTCCTGCCATGCATGAGAGGCAACATGGGAGAAAGAGATCATCGTTTGAAAATGTAACAAGTGGGTGATGAAGGGTAGAATCATTAGATGATTGGAGGTGGGAAGTGACATCTCAGTAGCATGAGAGAGATGATTGGTGGGGTAGGGATAAGCTGAGAAGGGTCTTGAAAATTAAGACAAATAGCTCATGTTTGACGGATGGAGAAAGAGGAGCCAGTGGAGGGATGCAAGGGAAGGGGTGACAATCAAAGCAATGAACTAGCAAAATGGTCTTTGCTGCAGAATTTCGAATGGAAATGATTGGGGCAAGATTGCATTTGTCAAGTCCAGAGAAGAGGATGTTGCAGTAGTCAAGACATGAGATGATGAGAGCCAGGATGAGACTTTTAGCTGCGTGGGGGGATAGGAAAGGTTATATCTTAGAGATGTTACACAAAAAGAATTGGCAAGGTTTAGACAAAGCCTGAATGTGAGGATCAAGAGAGAGGACAGAATTGAAGATGATGCCCAGGTTGTGGGCCTGAGTGACAGCAAGGATGTTTGTCCACAGTGACTGAGGAAGCTGAATGAGGGAGGGCTTGTGGGGGAAATTAGCAATTCTGCTTTTGGTCAAATATGTGCACAAATTTATTCCAAATGCAAAGATTTGACTCTTCTGTTACTCCCAGGGAAGCTGGCCAATAAGAGCAAATAGCCAGGGACAAGATTATTAAGTGAAAATGACAAGGCTGGGAAAGAGGGAATGGGAAAAGGGGGCAGTCAGAAATCCTTACATTTGTGGTCATGGCAAGTAAGCCTTAGTACTTTAAAGCATATCTTTTGTTGTTTGAATCCACACAGAGATGTTCAAGCCGGAGCCAACCTTTCATTTAATCGTCAGTTCTATGATGAGCATTGGTCAAAGCATCGCGTTGTCACCTGTATGGATTGGTCTCTTCAGGTAAGATTTGCAGTTGTGAACCACATATAAAGCTTTGATTCTGTTTTATTTGGTAAGGTTTTGTTTCATTGACATTAGGCATTAGTTAACAATTGGCTATGAAAGAGTGAGTGAGTGTGTGTCTGTGTATGTGGGGGGGAGGAGATTAGTGAGTATATGAATCTGTCTTTTGGTTGTTTTTGATGTTAAAAATCATGACTTAATATTTAAACTATGTATTAATAACCCTACCCAAATGGTAAAACCTCCAGTTTTCCACTCTCCTAACAACTTCTACCCTACAGTTACACATTTTCTGTACAAAAGTTTGTGGCACATTGAAAGTTTATAATTTGACAACCAAGTAAAGTAAACACAATTGCAGGAAGAAATAACTAGCACAAAGAATTTAATATTTTGATTGTTTTATTTTTCACATTTAATGCCTTAAGAAAAGATGTGGAATGTACCTGACTCTGCCACAGAAATTTTCAGCAGAGCTCTACGAAAACTGAAGGGTCTTACTGAAGAATTTAGGTCCAGCTTGCCACAGAGTACTGTGGTTTTCAGTACTGGGGCTTCCTTCCTGCAGGTCTCTGGGATATACAGAAGCAGTGACTAGTTGAAAGGGGAGCAGCAGATGAGGAGGACATGAAGTATCCCTGCTCCTGAGCACCTTAGGAGCTCAATGTGTAAAAGTTTATGTGCTTAAAGTTGAAGTAGATGAGTAGTGTACATCGATGGGGAGAGGCAGTGGAATAGGCACCCAGTGATTCTGACTAGCAATAATTTTCTCTCCATCCTCCTGTACACCTACTAAGATGCACAGTAGGACTGTCTTTTATCCCTCCATACCAGGTGATGGGTCTTTGTGTGTTAAAATGACAGTTGACAAGGTGAGGAGAAGCAGTGAATTGGCAGGCAGTTAGAATGAAAGGCATTAGAAGCCAGGGAGAGACAGTCCTGCATTAGATCAGGGGGCCCACATAATTTAGTTTTAATGTGTCACATAGGCCATAGTGCCTTGGTTACAGCATACATGATCCAAGATACTTTAGGAACAACGGGATATAATCTCATCTGCATGTGAACTGAGTTTTTTCGTCTATATAACTGACTCCCCAAGAATCAAATTAAGAATTTATTTCTGTGCTTTCATACCTAAGAATATAAATTTTACAAGAGCTATGTACTGGCTTGTGGGTGGCCTTTAAGCACATATGGATTTACACAGAAATCAAGTATAAGCCTGAGGAAATGCTTATCGTGGTTGTTCACTTGTTCAGGAGCTGGAAATTACATGGAATTCTTATCTGATATTTTCCTAACAGGCAGCTTTTAGTAGTCCCAGGACAGCAAGATAAAGCCGAGTTAGAAAACTGCCAGATGTAATTGCTTAGCCCCTCAGGCACACAAGCATGTTCTATTTCCCGCCTCTTTGTTCTGGGGTGGCCCCACCCCGCCCTTCCCTCCCCTCCCCTCCCCTCCCTGCCTTCCCCTCCCAGTTGCTCCTGAGTCCTTATTTCTTTGGCATGTGCAGTTGAGCTATTCTCAGTGCCACTCCACATTTCATTGGGGGGGGCATTCTGGCTTTTCTCATTTCCTTTGTCGTGTACACGTAATGCAGAAGGAACTTGAGCAAGCTTGACGTATCTTACCAAGCAGAGGTTTATGGTACACTCACACTCCCATGCCGACATTATGCAATGCCTAGTGTACCAAATGGTATTTGACCTATCAGGCGAATGGCAGAATACATTACTCAATTGTCTGTGATTAAACTGTTCCTGCAAAGTATGCTGAAGGCAAATAGGTTAACTGGAAAAAATATAAAATGAACATTGATGCCTTGATTAAACACCAGAGGGGTAGCCGTGTTAGTCTGGATCTGTAAAAAGCAAGAGAGTCCTGTGGCACTTTTAAGACTAACAGATGTATTGGAGCATAAGCTTTCGTGGGTGAATACCCACTCTGTCAGACGCATGTGTGCCATGTGTCTGATGAAGTGGGTATTCACCCACGAAAGCTTATTCTCCAATACATCTATTAGTCTTAAAGGTGCCACAGGACTCTCTGTTGCTTGATTAAACACATTATTTTGTTCCCTAGTCACTTGTGACATATTGGTCAGGACATGTGGGATCCCTCATACAACTGAAGTCAATCCAGTAGTCCGTTCATTCTTTTGCAGAAAGTAGGGTAAAAGTCTTAGATCCTTACTCAGCTTTTATTCAGGCAAATGCCCAAATAGGTTCAACTTTCATGTAAAAAGGGACGGAAATCACATTGCTTGGTTTAGAATGAGGTTATATCGGATAATCTAAAGCCAAAAATAAGTGAAAAGCTACAGAGTTCAGACACACAGTGCCTGATCCTTCTTGACTCTCGTGTGATCACCCCAAAGGCAGGCCAAGGGTGGGACATTTTACAAAACTGTCCTTAATGTAGACAAGACCTAAGTATGGTGTTTTTGTCCCTGGGCTGCTCCCTTCAGATAAAAGCATTGTCCTATCGCTAAGTGTAGTGTTTGTCTGTGGGATTTACCCTTGTCTTCTCAAAAGGGGGATTGGTATGCACTCATTGATTGGGGACCTGGGAGTCAGGATTTTCTTCATCAACCCCTGAGAGGTGCCCACCTGACAATTTTCATAGTGCTTCACCTCCTCTCTCAATAGCAATCACCTCTTCAAGTCAAAACTCCTCATAATGGTGGTTGTCCAATTCAATATGATGCCAATCAATGACTGAATATCTAAAGTTGGGACTAAATTTACAAGTTGATGCCTACACTATGACTGCAGAATGCGTACAAACTGATAACTTACAAGCCGGCATTTGTTTGTGCTCAGACAGGCTACCATAAAGTCACTTAGAAACCTCCAGTTGTGTTCTACAGGAAAATGAACTAGCCCCAAATAGGCAACTGTGCCGGTAAACAGATACTTAGGTACACAGTCAAACCGTCTTTACCTCTCTCCCAATCCTAAGAGGGATTGGCTGGTTTCTGGTGTAAAGCAGATCAGGCTCAAGGATGCTGTACTTCGTATCAGGTGCCAATGTCCCGTAAAGGCTGTTCCAGCAGCCAAGGAATGCCGGAATGTAGATGCAACCCACCCATGTTTCCTTTTCCCCAGAATGGCCCATACATTGGAGTTGGGAAAGGAGGTGAAATGAGAGCAGCTATGGCAGCCCTATGCTAACCAAATATTCCCTCACACCTGGGAAGAGGGGTCTGGTATCTGGCCTCTATTCTACTTAGGAATGATAAAACTTGAATAAAAACATAATCAGCTGTATGAAACACTGGTCCATAAAAATGGACCAAATTAGGTCTTTTATATGACACTCAGCTCTACGTTATTGTGGTATTTCTGTTATGGTTTATTTTGCTCCAGAGGAACTTTTGGAGGATGGGGGAAGGGTGAAAAAAGATTTTAAAACATTTTTTAAAAATGGCTTTGTAGGCTTCAAACTAGAAGGAGCCAAATTCATGAAGTCATTATAGTTACATCAGGAATTAATTTGGCCCATTATCTTTATAGAAGCTGTCTGTATTGAAGAGCTGTTTCTCCCAGCTCTGCATTTCCCCTGCACAGTGGTAAATGGCTTGGAACTAAGAGATCTCACCAGCCTTCCTTTGTAATGCTGCAGATACCAGAAGAAGAACTTGAGCTGAATTACTCTTGGTTGAAACTGGAGAGGCTTGATGACAAGTCATTCTCCATGAGGGCCCCATTCGTTTGCCAGAACGCCTGTCTTCTAACCTGGACATGCTACAAAGCTTGTATTTTTATCTTGGGCATTTGGATTGAGGGATAGAGTTTTTTGAAGTACACCTCTACCTCGATATAACACTGTCCTCGGGAGCCAAAAAATCTTACTGCGTTATAGGTGAAACCGCGTTATATCGAACTTGCTTTGATCCACCGGAGTGCGCAGCCCTTCCACCCCAGAGCGCTGCTTTACCGCGTTATATCCGAATTCATGTTATATCGGGTCACGTTATATCGAGGTAGAGGTGTATATGTATGTGTGTAAGTGGGGGATGAGAACACTATAAATGACTTGTTTTGTGTGAGTAGATTATTGCTAATATTATTATTTTGATCTTGATATTTGGTACCTGGGTTTTTAACGATCGTAAAAGTGCCCAGGCCAATTTTAATGGTCACTTATTAGCTTAAATTATGAAATACATAAACAAGTATTTGCATAAAGTATTCGCATAATGATGTACTCATTCACCCATATGCCAGTTATATATAAATATATGTATTTGCTTATTTTTCAGCAAGATTAGGTTAGATTCTTTTGTAATAAAGTAAAAGCAGCAAAGAATCCTGTGGCATCTTATAGACTAACAGACGTTTTGGAGCATAAGCTTTCGTGGGTGAATACCCACTTCGACTACTTGCATCCGATGAAGTGGGTATAGACTAACGTCTGTTAGTCTATAAGGTGCCACAGGATTCTTTGCTGCTTTTACAGATCCAGACTAACATGGCTACCCCTCTGATACTTGTAATAAAGTAGATTTCTTGGTTTTTCTTATTTCTGATGTAACTGAACTGAAGTAAATAGACTTTCATCAGAAATATGTTTGGCTCCCTGTACTTAAATTAGTTTTGCTTATGATATTTGAAAACAATATATTATAATCAATATAGTCTGAAAGTCTAATTCATCATACATGTTTTCTTTGAGATTGAGTGTACTAGAAAATATGGACCTGATTCTTCACTGTAATGAGTGCCCTCAAATCCTGTTTGATGGCACTCTGCACTTCAAAAGAGTACCTCAGCATCTTGCAGAATTAGACCTTGTGCGAAGAAGGTTTTCATTTGTTATTTGAATCTTCTGTGCTAGTTGCCTTGTTCTTATTCTGAAATAAGAAGGAAAAAGCAACTCTCTACCATGCTGAAGAATGTGGACTTCAGAATAAAAGCTGATCTATTATTTGAATATTATGTATATACATATTATATAAATTGATGGAGACTAAAATTTCATAGTCTCAGAAAGGAAATTTTTAAGCATTCAAATTAAATTTTCAGATTTCACTACAGTATTAGTAGAATTTCAGTAAAGGGACCTTTTTCATAGCAAAGTTTGAATATCTGAAGTCTTTCTTAAGTTATACATTTTAGAGAACTACCTACAGTAAATAATGTTATCCTGGTGATATCTGAGAGGACGCTGATATGAAGCCAACAGAGAAATCTTTAAGGACTTTACTAATAAAATATAAAACCAAAGTGTAGCTAAATAGTATGTTTGGAGTGGTGTGTGTTATTATTAAAACCAGATACTTGATACCACATGCAGCGCGAGAAATGATTGCTTCTGTCTCATATGATTTCACATAGTTTCTTCATCCCCAAAACAGAATCTAATCCAATTCATGTTCTCTCGTGTCTAGTACCCTGAATTGATGGTTGCATCTTATAACAATAACGAAGATGCTCCACATGAGCCAGATGGAGTGGCCTTAGTTTGGAACATGAAGTTTAAGAAAACCACACCAGAATATGTTTTCCATTGTCAGGTAAGATTCAGTAAGTCATTCATTTCCTACTAGGCAAAACAGAGTTTGCTATGCAACCCATCTGCCTATTGCTTGGATGAAGAGGCCGAGGTTAAAAATAGACAATTTTGGAAAAAGTACAAGCAGCAGTCTAATGTTTTGAGAAAGCATCAATCCTTTTGAAACAATAATGCAGCCCTGTCAGGGATTGAGTGTCATTCTCTATTTAAAACAATCCCTAAAAGAATTAGTTTATAAAGACCTTGCACTTATGAAGTAACTGTGGTGTACCACTTCCTCATCCAGGCAGCAACATATGCTTTCCCACCCACGTTCACTTCCTTGCATCCTCTGTGTCCCAAGCTGCCTACTCTCACTCCTCTGATGTTCAATGTAATTTTTCAACTTTAAAATGCATAAATATACACCATATTTCTGAACATTCATTTTGCTGAGATCTTGGTAAAAATGACTTAAGCAATATGAGGATTCTTCAACAAATTAGCTTTGACTATCCTATGGGCTATCCAGCTACCATTTAATTTCACTCAGTGCTATTGCATGACCAAGCCTCTTCAGAAGTCTATAGACAATTTAAAAATAGTCTGATGCTTCATTTCCTTGTGCATGTTTACACTTCTTTCCCCATTGTTTTTCTATTTCACTTGACATAGCCTGAAATCATCTGAATTTTCTGCTCATATGCTCCATTTCCATCACATTGCCCAAATGATGGAGCATGGCTTGGGTCAAGACTCCAGCCCCTTTATTAATACCTTTCCATTGTAATTATTTTTGGAATCCTGGCATGCAAAAAACATGTGGAAAAGTTTCAGTCTGTAAAATTTTACAATTGGGGATTAGTAAACTGCAGATTATGCTGTGGTAAAAATTGCTTCTTTTGGAAGAATATGTATTACCTGGCTAGCTGTGTAAACTGAGTGGTCATTTTACATTTAAGGACCAAACATCTTTTGAACTACATTTATGTTTGGACTTTGGTACATTATCAGATGTAACATAGTGGGAGCGAGTTGCTAGAATTGGAGTAACTGCTTCAACCTGATTAAGTAACCTTAAATTCACATGTTTTTCTAATTTACTATCCCAAAAGCAACTCCACAAGAAGCTGGGCCTGCACAGTAAATATGCCATACATATTTTTATCTTTGAAATAAGAACTTTTTTTTCTTGGTATCCTATTTGGCAGTCTGATATGTCCCTTCAACATGTCTGAGAGCATGGCATCCTAATTATGCTCAGATCATTTTAAGATATTCGTGCAGCTTCATGTTCTAAACAAAATATTAAAGTGGAGAAAATACCCATTGCATATTCAAAAGGAATATGGTTTTATTCAAGTTAATGGCCAGATTCTGACCAGTCTTGTGTGGGAAGGGGAATACCTTCCTGTGAGGGAAAGACCAGCTACAGAGAGAATAATATACCCCATGAATTAAAAATCTGCCAGGACATGCACTTTATTTAAAGCTAAACCAGCTCATGGAAATGAACAAGCATTGAGCCAGATTCATCCCTCCATGGGAAACCATCCCCTCAAGGCACAAAGATGTCTTCAAGATTTGACTAATTGAGTTTCTTCTTACTTCTCCCACAGCAGAGAGGGGTAGATCTCCTCACTTTCTGCCATGACATAATACAAGCATTGGGTCTGGACCCGTGAAAATCTCTTGTCTTTCGGGATAGTCATGTAGCACAGTGCCTTCATGCAGAAACTTGGGTTAACCTCTCCTACAGTGACAATGAGCTCAGATTCTGTGTCTATGGGAAATATTGTGTTGCTGTGGCAGGATATCCACAGACATGTTGATGCTCATGTTCTTCAGTGCCATTTTAAGTTGGAGCCAAATTTGAACCATGGTTTCTGGAAAGATATCACATAGAATTTCTCCTGTGTCCCGGATTGGCTGAGCATACCCCATGTGATTTAGAGGGGCAGCAGAAAGCATTTCACTTGGTCTCTTGAAGACAGGCTGTTTTAGCTGAGCTAACTGATTCAGATGGAAAATACCAAAAAAAATGTATGCTACTCAGAGTCTGGAAGTCAGTTCTCTAGATCATCATGTTGTTATTCTATTAGTTAGTGGAAACCAACTGTGTTATTATTTAGCCTCGTATCATATACATTACAGTTTTGCAAGGGAAACATTCCCTGACTCAGAGTCCTGATTCAGCCACTTCACTAAGTCTTGTATCAGCTATGCCCAGTTTTCCTTCAGATCCAGCTGATACTGTGACTGTTCAGCAGTTATAGGTGAACGTACATTCTTCATTACAGCTACATTGCCCAGGCATGACAAAAGTTCTGCCTTGATCAGTTGTCCCCCACAACACCTCCCCATCCTTTGTCTCTGTATTTCCACATATCTGAGGTCTTGGAAAAACATCCATTGATCATAGGTAACCAAAATGTCCTATGTAGGCAAGACACCTGATCTGCTCACAACTGTCCTCCCACAGTGATCACATATTATCTTCCACATAGACTCCATAGACAACACCCTCCATCATCTTCTACTCCACTATGATCTTTAAACTCAGCCTATACAAATATGTATATAATGACTAGAAATACCACCACCTCTATTTAGTTCACCCTGTAGCCATCCAGATATGTAAAAGCTATTTATGAGTAAAACATAGATAAAGCTGTAACAGAAGGACCTACACGTCTCAGGCCTGCATGACAATTAGCTTAGAATAGCTAAGGCAGTGATGACATAGGTGGTTACTAGGTAAGTTGTATTTAACCAGTAGATTGACCTTAAGTCACAAGATAAGGAATACAATAAATGAGTGGTACATGATAGGGAAGGGCAAAGGGAGGTACTGCAGAAGTATACTTTTGGAATTTTAGGAAAGTTTAAAAGTATGCTGAACTTAACCAAAACGTACATGTACTAACTGCAGGTGTACCATGGCAACTAATTGATGTAAGTGCTAATGAGAATAATGTAAATGATTAATTGACCTAGTGAAGATAGGGACCCTAATATTGTTATGTGGAAGTATGTACAAGGAAAGAAAGTTGAAACCATCATTAAATATTATAAGATATTGTGGGGGGCAGCGTAACTGCCTATGAAAGCTAAGACCCAGCCTGTGGGCAGTGGGATACGTTGGAATGACCATATGCAGATCGCTTCTCCTATTCTGGGGTTCCCCAAAAGGGATGATGTGAGTATGCAAGTGTTGGACAATGTTGTATTGGCTCTATCTCCTTTCCTATATTATAGTGGTTGTGATCCTGTTGATTTGACTAAAAAATTTTATAACATTGCTAGTCAGAGAGCACATAATGGACTGTGCTCCTCAAGGTCCTCATTCTGTTGACAACCTCACTACTGTAGCTAATTCGGAAGCAGAACCCTTTCAACTATTGCATAGTAGATAAAAGTGAATATCCGCTTATCAATCAGGCTACAACACTCTCAGTATGCCTCTGAGATACAGCAGATGCAGGCCAGATATGTACCCTTTACTTTGTGCACTCCATATAAATCAGCCACACATGCCAGAGTACAACATTAATAGACACAGGCTGAAGCCTTTCTTTTTCTGCATGGAGGAGAAACAGGAGCTTGTACTTGAGTTGAATATATTGCATATTGAATTGTATTCAATTACATGAAAAGTTTCTAAAATTGTTGTAGTACCTATGAATTTCCTGGACTCCTCGTTGTTATTACCAGTAGGTACATGCTGTGTGGTGATGTTTGATGGTGGAACCTTCACTTGATGTGTGGAACCTTCACTTTTTTATGTTCTGATCTGACTTTCAAATGTTTAGTGTTTACAACATGCTTTATATAACATTACTCTACATTAACAATGTATTTTTGAGGCAGATGAAGTGAGAGGGAGAGATGGACTTTTTGTTTTTTGAATTACCGCATTCCTTCCCATTTAAATGCCTTTTTTATATCCCCTAAACCCAGAATTATATTTTGCTCACTAGTCCAAGTTCTGGTTCTAGTGAACCCACCTGATCATCCACAAAATCAGACTTTGCCTTTTGAATAGCAGCTTTGTAATGAGATTCAGACATGAGGAAACTGGACATTACAGATGTGAGTGTCTTCAGACTGCACAGACAAAGAACCTAAGCAAACTAATTCTGAGAAAAAAATTAATACATTTATGAACCCATTTCAAACCAAGCTCTAGGAGATACCCCCCATATATGGTGTTATAGCATCAGCAGCAGTATGCTTGTGGAACCTCTATAGACCATTAATCAGATAAGTGAACTTCGTCGGACAGAACCTTAAATGATTTCAGCTTTAGAGTAAATTCTGTGAATGTTTGAAATTCCATGTCAGGAGTCATAACCTTACTTCTATATCTTTTCCAGTATATATTAAAGATGGTTATAAGTAAAATTCATTAGAATGGAGTTTAAAGCTTTTTAGTGTTTGGTGTTTATTGTAATCTTTTGTGAGGCCATTGGAATTGCCATAGCTGATCACATCCATTGTCTGCCTTGTCCAGTATTCTTTCTGAAAGTGGTCAGTACCAAATGCTTCAGTGGAAGGTTTATAGTTGCCACAAGGTCAGTTATGCAGTAATCTATCAACAGAGGAGTTTTTTCCTAACACCAGGCAGCTAGGCTCAGGTTTTAAAGAATGTTTAGGCATTGCTGCATTCAGTATTGCAATGCCTAGCTGATTTATGATCCAAAGTCTCATTGTCAAAATTAGGGCACTTGTGGAGCCAAAATCCCTGTGACCGTTTATACGATTTAGGCTTCTGAATTCCTAAATCACTTTTGAAAATGAGATTTAGGCTTCCAAATCAGTTAGGCATTGCAATGCCGAGTGCAGCAACACCTAAATATTTTCAAAAATCTGAACCCTAGTTGTTAGTTATGTCCTGAAGCATGGGGGCTGATCTCCTCATAACAGGCCTGATGAAGAGCTCCGTGGAGCTCGAAAGCTTGTCTCTTTCACCAACAGAAGTTGGTCCAATAAAGATATTACCTCACCCACCTTGTCTCTCTTATTTTAGATATTGTAACTGGTGATTATATTCTTGCTATTCTTATAAACATCTAATTCGTTTTAAAATCCTACTAAGTACTTTGGCCATAGGTGCTGGAACTAGGGGTGCTGGGGGTGCTGTTGCACCCCTTAATTTGAAGTAGTTACTATCATATACAGGATTTAGTTTGGTTCAATGGCTCTCAGCTCCCCCATTATGCAAATTGTTCCAGCGCCCTTGACTTTGGCTCATTAATGTAGTGTGGGTGGCAGTACGTTTCGCAGACTAATTATACGTTGTGTAAAATGTTTGATCATTTTTAAATATGTTGCTTTTTTATTTCTTTGACTATTCCCTTCTTATGTTTTAGAAGGGGAAAGACTAAATAACACCCAGCTCACCTTCTCTCTATTATTTATTATTTTATATATTTCCATCACATTACCTCCTTTTCTCCTTTCTTCAAAACAGAAACAAGACTCCTAGTATTTTTAATCTCTTCTGATTTGGAAATCTTCCTTTGCTTCATCATTTCTTCTTTTTACCTTTCTCTGGACTTTTTCTCTTTCTGGATATATCCAATGACATGCTGCTGCCAGTATTTTAACAAGGGAGTGCCACAAATTGTTTCCTCCTTTAGCTCATCATAAATCCCAGCACCACAAGGGTGCATGTGGTGGTAGAAGTGGAGAGACAGGGAGAATGAGGGACATGAGTTTGTTCATTTGTTTTCCTATGTAAGCAGAAATGTTTTATCGGAAACATAACCAAAGAGAAAGGCAACACCCCTTCCAAGGAAAGATTTGTTAAATGCTTTTCACGGTGAGTGTTTTTTGGTAATCACAAATATACTGTGCATATTGATAATATAGCAGAGACTTCAGCCTGTGTAATTTCAAATGGGAAGGGTCGGGTACCCTCCCTCTGGAACATCATGGACTCCTAGGGCAATGAGATACATTCCAAAAGCAAAAATGTGCACTTTTGAAGTATTATATGAGGCCCCATGAATGAGCCATTCCTTGTAGGGATGGGTTGGCAGCATCTAGAGAGGGAGTGAATTGCAGCATATCACATTGACTCTCTCTTCAGTTTGGTGGCAGCATTTTAACAAGAGCTTCCCAGGATTCCCCTCCACCGTATAGCCTTTTTTGGATGGGGATGACCAAAACTGACCACAGTGGGCCTGAACATCAGCTGGTATAAATCAGCGTATATTCAATGGAGCTACACTGACTTACACTACCTGAGGATCTGACCCAGTATTCAAGGTGATAGCATACCCAGAGCATCAATTCATAACAGTATTACAATATTTTCAGTCTCATCCTCTACTGCTTTTTTAGTAGAGATTAATATCATGTTTGGTATTGTTTTCATTGTGCAAATAAGTGGTAACCTCTGGATTATCCACAAGTGCTAAGATTACTGTTACTCATTGTCCATTGTTTATGTGTGATTAATCATCTGTGTCCCATGATGTTGTTTCTCTTCCCTGATAGGATGACCTAAACTTTAAACAGGATGCAAATCTAAACAAGCATTTGAGGCTTTTCATCCCACCCAGACCTATACCATCCCGGGCCATACCAGTTTTGATAATCTTTTTCAGGTCTGGGATCTTTGTCTGCTCAGGTATGGCAATGCTCTGTCATTCGCTCTCTTGTCCCTGGACCAGAAGAAGGCATTCTACAGGGTGGCCCATGGGTATCTCCTAGGCACTCTGCATGCATTTGGCTTCGGGCCCCAGTTTGTGGGTTTTCTCCAGGTGCTGTACGCCTCCACAGTGTTTGGCTCAACTAGACCCTGACTGAACCTGTCATCTTTGATCGAAGGGGGCATCAAGGCTGCCCGCTGTCAGACCAACTGTACACTCTGGCCATCAAGCCCTTCCTTCTTCTCCTTCACAGGAGGTTGACTGGGTTGGTGCTCCGCGAGCCAGAGTTGTGGGTGTTCCTGTCAGTGTAGGCTGACAACATGCTCCTCGTGGTCCAGGACCTGGACATTTGGCGTGGTTGGAGACCTGCCAAGCTGTCTCTCCGGTGGCCTCCTCTTCCCAGGTCAGCTGGGTCAAGAGCTCTGGCCTGATGGTTGGGGACAAGTGCAGACGAGCTCCTCCCACCCATGCTCTAGGTCACCTGGTAGAGTGTGGGTCCGCTGCTCTATCTGGACATCTACCTTTCCACCACCCATCCCTCCCCACCAGAGAACTGGCACAACTTGGAGGGCAGGGTGGCTAAGCAGCTGTGGAGGTGATGGGACTGCTCTGATGCCTTTTCCTGCAGGGGAGGGTACTCGTGTTTAACCAGCTTGTCCTGTCCATGCTCTGGCACTGGCTCAGCACCCTGAACCTGCAGGGTAACCTGGCTTGCCTTGAGCAGCTAACTCTGGAGTTCTTTTTGCCAGGGCTGCACTGGGTCTCTGCGGGGATTCTGAGTCTCCCCCTGGAGGAAGGAAGACAGGGCCTGCTCTGCCTCCACGGTCAGTTCCATGTCTTCTGCCTCCAGGTCCTGCAGAGACTCCTTTATGGTGCAGGTAGTCCATCATAGCACTGTACCACATGCCTTCCTATTTCTCCTCCGAGGGCTCTAATTTAACCAGACCTGCTGGATTACGACCGGGGTGGGGGGGAGGCCTGGGTGTATCCACTGGTGCTTGGCCAACACATGGGACTCTCCACCCCCCCTAGGATGTACTCCAGGAGGTGAGGGCAGCCTTACCTTCCACCTCTTGGGTTTTCCTTGAAGGGGTCCTGCGGGAGGATGCTCCCCGCCTGCCCTTCACCCCTGGCCCTCTGGATCTTGTCATTGGGCCCCGGCCCCATGAGCTCCCCACAACCACTCCCTCTGCGTAATCTGAGCCAGCTGCGTGAACTGCACCTATCCCAGCTGTACACAGTCATGCTCCACACCTTTCATTTCTTCACCCTTGTGTCCCAGCCCAACACCAAGTGGCAGGAACTCCTACCATCTGTGGAGGGTTAGGCGCCCTGGTGGGCCAGTGTGTATTCCATCCTGGTTCCAAGGCCCGTGTACTTGGTATGGTTCACACACACCCCCAACTCTTGCCTCTTTTGTGGCGTGAAGGAGAACCTGGCACACATCTACCTCACATGCGCCAGATTGCAGCCCCTTTTCTGGCTCCTCCAGAACCTTCTTCTCATGTTCTGGCTGCCCTTTCCCCCACATCTCCTGATCTATGCACACCCCATCCATGGCCCCACAAAGTCACAAGACCTCCTCATCAACCTTCTCCTGGCGCTGGTCAAGGTGGCCATCCACCATACCAGGAGGAGGATGCTGGAAGGGAAGGTGATCTGCAACTGTGGGACCTACTTCTGCTCCTCCCTTTGCTCATGTATCTGGGCAGAGTTCCTCTGGGCTGCATCCATTGGCTCCCTGGATGCTTTCGAGGAGCAGGGGGCGCTGTCCCGGGTTCTCTACTTGGTGTCATCCTCTGGCTCCCTGCTTATGAACCTGTGACCCTCACTCCTGTCCCTGTTTGTCATTAGTTGTCCCTCCTATTGACTTGAGATCTAGATCCGGTAGCTCCTACCCTTAGGGAGGGGCCTTCAGATGTGAGCAGGCTTGCACCCACCCACCCCCAGACCCTCAATAGGGGTTGTTATCCAGCACTCTGGCAGAGACCCTGCCAGTGGATCAGGGAGTAGGTACCTAGATACTAGATTTTAAAATAAATCAGTTACTTCATTAGTGAGGGGGAGAGGAAGCCAGAAGCCATAGGTATTAGCTGACTAGGAAAGGGTTACAAATAGGTCAAACTTCTTTTTCTAATTTGGTGGACTCTTTGTGCATTGTTTTTTACACTATTTAAGAAGTTCTAATCTGTAATCGAAGTGACAGCAAAAAAAGTCATACACTTTATTTGACTATATTTTGATGTATTTTTTAGATGAATACTTGAGCTATTCATTTTCTATTTCTCTGCAGTGACTCTTCCAAACATCTCAGAAGTGCAGTGTTATGTACAAATATGACACTGAAAATCACAGAGTCATAGAATCGTAGGACTGGAAGGGGCCTCAAGAGGTCATCTAGTCCAGTCCCCTGCACTCATGGCCAGACTAAGTATTATCTAGACCATTCCTGACAGGTGTTTGTCTAACCTGCTCTTAAACATCTCCAATTAAGGAGATTCCACACCTCCCTGGGCAATTTATTTATGGGAGAAGTAACTTAATTCAGCATATTTTTATGGAGAAGAGGCTATGTGCAGCAACTTTTATTTCAGGAAGGAGTAATCATTTAAAAGTTCTTTCAAGGAGTCAGATTGACTTTTAGCATAATCACAAACAAATATTTTTTGCAGTTTGGCATCTTTAGTAGCAGCATCTATTTCTGTCCTTTTCCTACAGTGCCATGCAGTCATACTTACTTGGTAGATTCCATGTCTTTAGTAAACTGTCAATTTTTTGTGGGATATGGGCCTTGTGTTTTCTATTTTAATTTCAATAAAAGCTGTCCATGCTTGGAAAATATTGGTGGATTGAGTATAGTAATCAGCCACTTAACCACACCACAAAATGTTTCATTCTTCCTTAGTTTTTCTGTAGTGGCTTCTATACACTGTTATTAAGTTATGTGTTTGACCACTCTTCATTGCTTATCTTGGTGTGGTCTTCCCCTTTTCAACTGAATGGATGGAATCAAAAAGGCATATCTTAGAATTAAATGCACTGAGGTAAGTGAAAGACTATATTTAGCGGCTGGTGTTGGCTAGAGTTGCTTTTTTTTCCCTCATTTGGTTCCTTTGTTGTTGTCTGCTCTTTCAAAGTCAACATAAATTCCCTCAGATATATTATGTGCTCCAGAGGCTTGTTTTCCAAAGGTGCTGAGCACCCAAATGGACAGGAGGTGTGTGTGTAATGGGTTAGCGAGGTGCTGAGGTAATATGTGAAACTAAAACACTCCCTCTCTTTTCCTGCACTTCAGCCTACTTCTCTGCTGAAGCAAAGACCAGAGTTCAGTCCTTCCAAGACTTTTTTTTAAAGTATTACAGTGGCAAGAGGAAGTGCCATACAATTTCTTAAAGAATAAGATTTAAAATATAAATATCTGCAACTAGCATTTGCAATACTTGTGCAAAGTTTTCTTAAACAACTTTCACACATGAACTCTGTTGGTGTTTTCCCACCCAGGTTTCCCCATATTGTTGCTATTACATAAACTTCTGTGGAAGGTATACCTAAGTGCACACACATATACACACACCCCTCTGATCTTTTCACAGAGATGCCCTCTGAGTCTCACATCAAACATGCATGTGTCACCTAGACTCCTCAGAGTCAGAGGAGACTGGCAGCTCCATAGTTCCCCTATAGATCCCTTAGAATTTCTTCAGCATCAACGGTCCAAAGATCTTCATGGCCAGCAGAGTCAGTAGGTGACAGTCTTCTCAGCTTCCAGAGAGACAGGGAGTCTGTAGCCTTGATCCAAAGTAGCACAGGCTCTAAGATGCAGATCTCACCACATGTGCTGTTATCTGCTGAGTCCACAGGGCTGTCTCCAACTCCCCTTTATAACCATTCCCTACTGAAGTCGAATTGGCTCAGCTCTCAGATGGTGGATGGCTGGAGCCCAGCGTACTGTTTGCCCTTAATGGAAACCCACTGCATAACTTCAGAGGCAGCTACTAAGCATGCCCAGTAACCACCCCACACTGGTTCTTGTAGATGCCTCTGGGCCCTTTTAACTAAGTACTCTGCCCTGCCCTGTTCTTGGCATGTGTGCACTAAATCAGGATTGGGAGAATTTCACAGTCTCCCATGAAATGGCCTCACTGTCCACAACTGAAACATATATGTTCTTCTGAATGGGGGGAAGCAGATATTGGCCATGTTATCTGCAACTACGTCAACTGCTCCTCTGCAGAATTGCTCTCCCCAGTACCGGATGTTCCTTTATCAGCTACAGGCTGCTTTAATTAATGGGTCTCCCCATCCCTGCTATCTCTTGATGAAGCTTTTGTTCTCTCTTTTTTTTAATCTGAGCATTCCTTCTCAGTTGAACTCAAACAAGAGTTCTGCATAGGGAATATTTCTATGTCTGCCATCTGGATTAATACCCTTGATCCTAAATTTGGTTAGGAGTGATTCATGCCAACAACCTTGTAAAAACCGATCTTGCATGTACGAGTAAAATTCTGTGTCTTTCACTCCATCCTGAGAATTTCTTGGACTAATATATGTAATCTTCTAAGATACCCAGAAAGTTGATCTCGCGTATATTGATAAATTTCAGAAAACTGCACCTTAAGCTCTGATGCACTCACTATACCTGCTCTTTTCTATTGTTAACCTAGCCATCTTTCCTTATTTCTCTTATCTATTTAGCTTGCCTCTAGCCATTGCCTAGTAAAATAACTATCAGTTGAGCTACTTTTGGATTTTTGATGGTTGTGAACGGCTTCCATGGAAGTCAACAAGAATTGCACTGACTCACTCAAAGGTGGAATGTGACCCATGGGAAGTGGTTTAGCTGTCTCTATTGAGACCAAGGATATCACCCGGATGAAATGTTGTAGGCCAGGACCATATCCTACAATTTATGTTGACACTGAACCTTCACAGTTATTACTGTAATCCACTGGTTGTATCAGCTGCTAGAGTTAAATGAAAAGTAATTCACATTTTTCCACAGTGTCTATCAACTCGAACTCCATTTGAAACTGACTTCATTTCTTTATAATAAAATAATGGCAAATTTCATAACTCAAAGTGTGGGAGGAAAATCTCAAGAAATCTATGATGCCATTAACATTTAGCTCTGTTCTGAAAGGAACTGTGTCCCATAGAGCTATATCCCTTCCCTTTTGTTTATCTTTATACTCCCAATACCTTCCAAAGCTATTTTTCATTATAACTTTGATATATCATTATCTTGAACTGAATCTCACCTTTATATTCTCCTGTAAAGCACCATGCATACCAAGGCTACTGTGTAAATTATAACAACATAATAGTATGCGGTCCATGATGTGTGTGCTAATACAAAAATGAGTGTTGTTTCAGAATTAGTAATTAACACTATGACTCATATGAACACTGTTGAGAAGAATAAAAACAAAAAGAGAGAAGTCAGCTAGCACCAGAATGCTCCTTTGCTTTTAGCAATGTTTAGCATCTATCTCCTTATTCATTTGAAACTCGGATTTCAGTTATTAATCAAAGAATTAAGAAATGACAAGATATTGCTTTTCTTGGACAGAAAATTTTATAAACAGTTACAGCTAAGAGCCTTTTTTGAGGGGGGTAGAGTGTGACATGCTTGAAATGTTATGCTGTCATTTTTAGCAGCCGTGTTTCACTTTTTATGTGTTAAAATTCATGATTTGTAATGAATCTTTACCAACAGCATTCATTTCCTCTGCTTAAAGCTGCAGTATTATTTCTATTAGACCTGATTTAAAGACTATATCAGCCATGTAGCTTATGCTACACATTCTATGATTTTAAAAAATGTTCCAAATCCTGCTTGTCTGATCACTTGCACTGATACCATTTTGAATTACTGCAATTTAATATAACATAATTTGTAGAAAACCTAACCTTTTCATTTTTAAAGTTAGACATGTAATATTTTTAAAAGCTTTAGCTACCTACGGGAGGGGGGAAAGACCCCATTCAAAACCTCTATTTCATTAAAGAGAATTATAGTGATATTGATGGTTTGCAAAAACCTCAAGCGGTGACAGAATCCACAAAGTGTCCTGAAAGGGATACCTTTGCAAAACCATTTCTTCACAGATGCCTTAAATTATTTGATGCTTAAAAAAATACAACATTGTCAGTTTGCTTTAGAATTTGGAGCAAACTTTACTGATAAAAAATACAGATTTGATATACTGTCAGAAAAATAATCAAATCATGTGATTGCTCATGTGGGTGTTTAGTACATTAGGCATTGCAGATTTGGATACATTTTAAGATTTAATTTAAAATGTTTTATGGAGGAAGAAAAAAAGCATAGCTTTCTTTTAGTTAATATGATCATTACAGTGAAAAATTGTTCTTGCACATCTAAAACTCCCGCCGGAATGGGATTCTGGAGGGTGCAAGGAATGCAGTATCAGACCTGAAATCAATAAGTAATAGAGATCTCTCTCTGCAGAATTTTTTGCCATAAAGGACATAAAGCACTGTGCAATTCCCCAGCCATATGGCAAATGATAGATAAACAGCCATAAGCATGACTGTTTTGTTTAGGTTATGTAACTGTGTTCTCTGTGTAAGCTACTTCCAATAGAGTGCATTTGGTCCATATATGAGTAAATTATTTTACCTTATGTTTTTGTGTCTCTGTGGGAGCACTATGTGAACAGTGAAGTCTCATACTGTGTTACCTGGCACAAGATGCAGAACAGTTACTCTTTTGAAGTGCTCTAAAGTCCCCAAAAGCCAAAGAATCCATCACTAAAAGCCTGACTCCAACTGTCCCCTACCTTAGGTCTAAAATCAACAGCTTCCCACCCTCTGCCCCCACAGCTGGATGGCTGGCAAACAGCTCCCTGAAAAGAACTTTTGTATAAGGACAGCATTAATTTAATGATGATTAATACCCCTTGCATTCCATAAAGTGAAAATAAAAGTATTCACTCACTGGTTGAGATGCTGAAATTGTCAATGGAAGATTTTTCAGAGCGTGGCAAAGAACCTTTTGAAAATTAACAAATAGGAAGTGTATGTATTCTCTACAAGTAGATTTTAAAACTGTCAAATAATAGGTGCTACATATTCTGTTCTGTAGGATGAGACATCATTTACTGGAGCTCCGAAGATGATAACTAATCATTTCATTTATGAAGCAATTCTCACCAAGGCATTCATGGTGTCATACAATAATTTCATCTACATTATATAAACATAACGCAACACGAACAATATTACAAAAATGATGACATACCATAAGTCTAACTTGACAAAAACTGGTGAAATTCTATTAAAAACAGGATTATATCTTGAAAAAGTATATTAATGTCCTGGGAAAGAAGTTAACATCCAATTACTTTAGTGTGAAATGCCAAACTAATGTTATGTGTGGAAGAGCCAGAATGCTTTAAAAAAATCTCATAGTGGAGGTAATGAAAATATTTTCATTATCTATAAAACAAAATGCATTAGGGTTGGATTAACATCTATCATTCATTCATTCTGGCTGTTCTTATAACAAGTATTTTTAGTGTTTTTGTGGCTAGGTTATATATTGTGCCCACTCTATGGACACACACTAAATCACTCATCATTTCATGTGAAGAACAAGGTTAATCTTTATGATCTTGTATTTATAATATGTAAATGGAGGAATATTTGGATTAGGCTAACAGTACACAGGAAATGTACAGTATTGCTCTTTGCTGTTAGTTATTTGGGTTGAATCCCTAAGCATATGCACTGGAGTAATGATGCATTGTCAGAAATATACATGGCACAAAAGACATCCTGTCATTGGTGGGGCTAGGTGACCCAGGGCAGGCTATATGTTGTTGCTTATCTGACTAGCAGCAACATGTGCACTGATGTTGTTAGCTAGCACTGGTTGGTGATGTTAGCATGCATGCTGGTGGCCCATAGCCTCACCTCATTCCTCTAACTCTGAATCACATCTCTACGGGCTGTGATCCATATCTGAACACGTTTCAGGGGTGCAGCTGGCAGGTCACCCTTCTGTCCATTGGCAGGAAGTTGCTTGTACCTCTTATAGCTCACAGTAGGCTATCCTGTGCCACTATTTCTCCTTGCACTGTGCTCAGAGAAGGCCCTTCCTCCTTCCACACCATGCTCTTTATCTATTCCATGAGGGGAGGAAGAGTGTGTGTGGGTGTGTGTATGCATGCTCATGTAGTATTGTATGGAAGAAATGTGATTTTTGTCTTTATGATCCGGGCGAACTCATCATGAATGAGTGTAGGATAGCCAAGAGTGGATACTGAGGGCATCCCTAGTATGAAGAACTCTATGGTAGTCAGGTACTGGCTGAATCTTGTAAGTGCTCGTTTGTAGTTTTTATAACATTTGATTGGTTGGTTCATTTTTAAGTAATATTTTAGTAAGAATCAGCACAATATTGCTTTTTGGGTAAAACTGGACTTCACTGAAACACACTTCTAACCTAAGCTCTTTTTTTTGCTACTGAATTTTCCAGTTCTTTAGGTATCAAAAGTTTAAACTGGGTTGGTGTAAAATATCCACCAACAGATCTCTAACAGATCTCATGAGGCCCATCAACCCAGAGTTCTACTCTGATGGAGTTTAACAAGCCCATAGGAGGTGCGTGTGCAGGGAGTTACACCTGGGTGGGATATAGGGTAGACAGTGGAAGAGACTGAATGGGTAAAAGGTGAGGCTTTCAGCCACACTTAAAACGGTAAGTGCCTAAAGTTTTATTTCTAGACAGTTATCAGTATTTAAAGTTAAGATGGGTAGGAGACTGCCTCTTCTTGTCTCCTTCTTTGCCCTCCTTTTCCTTGTAACTGTCAATCCCCTTCATCTCCAGGCCTTTCCCAATTCACTGAACCATGCCTCCTGGCAGGGGTGGCTCCAGGCACCAGCGCGGCAAGCGTGTGCCTGGGGCGGCAAGCGGGGGGGGGGGCGTGCCTGTCACCGTGAGGGCGGCAGTCAGGGAACCTTTGGCAGCATTTCTGCAGGAGGTCTGCCAGTCTCACAGCTTCGGCGGCAATTCGGCGGCGGGTACAACAAAGGCACAGGACCGGCAGATCACCCACAGAACCACCGCCGAATCCGCAGGACCGGCGGACCTTCTGATGAAATGCCGCTGAAGGCTCCCTGATTGCCGTGCTTGGGGCAGCAAAATACATAGAGCCGCCCCTGCCTCCTGGCTTCCTGTACCTTTTATGATGAGCCAAAAAACAGGAAACATTTCAAGACATTGAGAAAGAAATTTTCAACTCCATGAGCCAGATCCTCAGCTGGTGTGAATTGGTAGAGCTATTCTCTTTTACACCAACTGAAGATTTGGCTTCAAAACTTTAACATTTCTTTTCTATTTTTTCCAACTTCTCAGAAAAAAAATAATGTACCTGGGATGAGATGTGAGGCCTGTGAAATTTCAGAGGAATAGGATTTCTTCTGTGAAGTTGCATGGGTTTTTAAAATTGGGCTTATACTGAGAAGCTTCCTTCTTAACTAGAGTGACTACTGTTTCTCCATAATGCGCTGTATGTATAGAGCTAGTATATACATACTGGAACTGTGTCAATCACGGACAAAGCAATAATAATCCTCATGTTTCTTCACTGCTGCTCAAACACAGATTTCCCTGTGGTGGTTTAGTCTGAGATTCCACAATACAGCTGTTTATTTGTAGTGATCTATCTTTCTATCAATGTTCCTAATTGCAATGTTCAATTAATTTTCAATTTTTTTAATTACCCAGTGACACCACTTGTAAATGATACATTACTGGAAGTGATGGCTTTGGGCAAATATAAAGTCTGTCAATCTTAAGTAGAAGGTATAATTAAATCAAAAGATAAGAAAAGATTACTGTAATTATTTTGACAGTGAACTGATAAAAGTTTGCCCAAGTGACACAGACTAAGGAGTACAAAATGTCAACTGCTTAGAAACAATTAGAATAAAACAAAAATTAAACATATATAAAGGAGGCTCTATACCACCTATGGGCTTCTCTTCCTTCCCCCTTAAATCTGAGGTTATCCAGGAGCCAGTTTGGCCCCAAGTATAACTTAATGCAGCCTCAGATACTTCAGTAGCCACCAGGAGACTTTTCTGCCCTCCAGGGATCACCTGAATGTAAGGGCGTCTCGACCAAGCCCACTCTGCCAGCCCATCCACATGTGGAGACACCTCTCCACAGAGGCCCTGAATCAAAACAGAATCCCTGTTTAGGAAAACTCTGAAGTACTTACTTAACTTTAATTATGTTCTTAAGTTAAGCACATGGTTAAGCATTCTCCTAAGGATGGACTTGAGCATGTGATCAAGTAAGTGCTTTCCTGATCATCCAGCCACAAAGCGCAGCCCCTGCCACTGTTTCTCTGCGCTTGCCCAAGGCTACTATGCCCATGTAAAAAAGTGGGTGGGCATGGCCCTCCTGCCCCCTCCCCAGTTCTGGCATTCCTCGACCCCCGGACTATGGGGGGGTCCAAATGTTCTTTGTGCCCAGGGCCCCAATAAACGTTAATCAGCCTCTGCTCCTGCCTCTTCCATGTGTGCCAGAGATCACTAGAGGAGATGGTGAGCTGGTTTGGACTGCAATGCAATCAGCACGTATGGCGGCTTGGATAAGAACAAGTTGACGAAAGCTCAGTCCAGATGGAAGTGATACTGGTAGCTATGGAGAAGGTGTGGCAGGAGGCATGTGTTTTCATTATTCAGGGGGTAAGTTCACCCATTGTCAGTGAAGTTCACAGTTTAGGGGTACTTTCGGACCCCTGACTGCTCTTGGTTTTGCAAGAAATAGCAGTGGTTAGAAGTGTTGTTTTGTATCTGAATCTGGCCAGAAGGTTTCAGCCTTACTTCTGACCTGACCCTGCCACAGTTATGAATGCCTTTGTGGCCTGCAGATTTATTGCAAGGTGTTCTACATAAGGCTACTCTTGAAGTCCACTGGGCCTGGGAATAACATGCACTGCTCAACAGTTTTAGCTATAAAGAACATCATATAATTGTTCTCTAAAGTCTGTGCAGGTTCCCAATTTATTTCTGGCATCACTTAAAGACTTTGTTTTTCACCTATGAAGAGCTACATGGTTTGGTTCATGGCTGCCATAGTCCTATTATCAAAAAAAAGGAGGAGTCCTTGTGGCACCTTAGAGACTAACAAATTTATTTGGGCATAAGCTTTCGTGGGCTAGAACTCACTTCATCAGATGTATGAAGTAAATAATACAGGAGCATAAATACATGAAAGGATGGGGGTGCTTTACCAAGTGTTAGGTCAGTCTAAGATAAATCAATTAACAGCAAGATACCAAGGGAGGAAAAATAACTTTTGAAGTGGTAAGAGAGTGGCCCATTACAGACAGTTGACAAGAAGGTGTGAGTAACAGTAGAGAGAAATTAGTATTGGGGAAATTAAGTTTAGGTTTTGTAATGACCCAACCACTCCCAGTCTTTATTCAGGCCTAATCTGATGGTATCTAGTTTGCAAATTAATTCCACTTCTGCAACTTCATGTTGGAGTCTATTTTTGAAGTTTTTTTGTTTTTGAAGTTTTAAAACCTAAGTTTAGCCCATGAAAGCTTATGCCCAAATAAATTTGTTAATCTCTAAGGTGCCACAAGGACTCATAATTGTTTTTGTTTGTTTGTTTGTTTGTTTGTTCGTTTTTTGCTGATACAGACTAACACGGCTACCATGGAAACTATAGTCCTATTGTGTCAGCTGAGATCAGTTAGTGCTTCTGTTAACCATCACTCTGAGTATGGAATTTGCTACTCCTGTTGGTCTGATAAAGCCCAGTTCTGTTAGCTTTTGGGGGACTAGTGTTAAGTGGGCATCTGTTTACTCAAGCTTTTGTCCAGGAAGGAGATGGCGGAATACTTTAGGAGAGTGTCAAATGAGCTCATTCAGTTGCCAGTGATCAACAACATGTTATACACCTCTACCCCGATATAACGCGACCCGATATAACATGAATTCGGATATAACGTGGTAAAGCAGCACTCCGGGGGGACGGGGCTGCACACTCTGGTGGATCAAAGCAAGTTCGATATAACGCGGTTTCACCTATAACACAGTAAGATTTTTTGGCTCCCAAGGACAGCGTTCTATCTGGGCAGAGGTGTATTTATTTGTGCACCCAGAGACTTAGGGCCCAATCCAACTCCTATTGAAGTCAAAGGGAACGTTTCAATTGACTTCAGTGTATTTTGGATCAGGCTTTTCCTAAAGGTTACAATGAGCCAGATTTTTAAAATAAAATACTTTTAAAAATCTGGTTCATTCTATAGAAAATGTCTGAAGAGCTATATTTTCAAAGTGGCCCCAACCTGGCCTCCATTTGTGCCTATGCAACTTTGGATATGCACTTCTCAAGCACTGGTCCATTACTAGATGGAAATGGTAGAATTATCAATAAACATGCAGAAAAGGCAGAAGTGTTCAATAAATATTTCTGTTCTGTATTTGGGGGAAAACAGATGATACAGTCTCATCATATGGTGGTGATAACATTTTTTTCCCACTCCACTTGTATGGCTGGAGGATGTTAAACAGAAGATATTAAAGTCAGACATTTCAAAATCAGCAGGTCCAGACAACTTGCATCCAAGAGTTTTTAAAAAGCTGGTTGAGGAGCTCACTTGACCATTAATGTTGATTTTCAATAAGTCTTGGAACACTGGGGAAGTTCCAGAAAAGTGGAAAAAAGCTAATGCTCCAGTTTTTAAAAAGGGTTAACAGGATGACCCGCATAATTATAGGCCTGTCAGCCTGACATCAATCCTGGGCAAGATAATGGAGCGGCTGATATGGGACTCAATTAATAAAGAATTAAAGGAGGGTAATGTAATTAATGCAAATCAACATGGGTTTGTGGAAAATATATCCTGTCAAACTAACTTGATATCTTGTTTTGATGAGATTATAAATTTGGTTGATAAAGGTAATATATTGACATAATATACTCATACTTCTGTAAGGTGTTTGACTTGGTACCACATGACATTTTGATTAAAAAGCTAGAATGATATCAAATTTACATGGCGCACATTAAATGGATTAAAAAGCTGGCTAACTGATAGGTCTCAAAATGGAATTGTAAACAGGGAGTAGTCATAGAGCAGGTAAGTTTCCAGTGGGGTCCAACAGGGATCAGTTCTTGGCCCTAGGCTATTTAACATTTTTATCAAAAACTTGGAATAAAACATAAAATCATCACTGATAAAGTTTGCAGATGACAAAAAATTGGGGGAGTGATAAATATTGAAGAGGACAGGTCACTGATTGAGAGTTACCTAGATTGCTTGGTAAAATGGATGCAAGCAAACAATATACATTTTAATAAGGCTAAATGTAAATGTATACATCTAGAAATGTGGTGTGTAAGTCATACTTACAGATTGGGGGACTCTATCCTGGGAAGCAGTGACTCTGAAAAAGATTTGGGGGGCATGGTGGATAATCAGCTTAACACGAGCTCCCAATGTGTCACTGTGGCCAAAAAGCCTAGTGTGATACTGAGATGTATAAACAGGGGATGTGAGTAATAGCAGTAGTTTTACCTCTATTTTTGGCATTGGTATGACTTCTGCTGGAATACTGTGCCCAGTTCTGGTGCCTGCAATTCAAGAACCATCTTGATAAATAATAGAGGGTTCAGAGAAGAGCCACAACAATGATTAAAGGATTAGAAAACCTGCTTTACAGTGATTGATTTAAATAGTTCAATCTATTTAGCTTAACAAAGACGTTAAGGACTTGATTACAGTCTGTAAGTAACTACATGGGAAATATTTAATATTTAATATCTAATAATGGGCTCTTCAATCTAGCAGAGAAAAGTATAACATGATCCAATGGCTGGAAGTTGAAGCTAGATAAATTCAGATTAGAAATAACATGTAAATTAACTGTTGGAACAAGTGATTGTGATGGATTCTCCATCACTGATCATTTTTAAATCAAGATTGGATGTTTTCGTAAAAGATCTGCTTTAGGAATTATTGGGGGGAAATTCCATGCCCTGGGTTATAGAGGAGGTCAGACTAATGATGATTCCTTTTAGCCTTGGAATCTTTGAATCTCACTGACTCTTTAGTTTCCAATGCATAAAATGTTCCTATCACTAAGTCTTTGGTGAATAAACAAATCTGACAGTGAACAGGTTTGACCAAAGTCAACTAGCTTGAACTCCTTCCCTTTCTGTACAAATGGGTGCTGCTCACATTCTGTAAATTCTATCACCTGCAGGCACAGGTAGTTCACAAATAATGCAAGTATGACTTTGAGCATGCACAGGAGGCCCCTTTTGAAAAGTTGTCCAAAAATAAAGATACTGTATCTTTTAGAACACTTTTGGCACTCAGTACAGTATATTCTGTGGTGTTTGAAAAAGAGAGTTGTAGAGGTAATGGAAGAGAATAACTAAGGTACCTATTTAATCTTGTATCGTCAGCTTTTACTTATATTAAAATATATTCACTACATAAATCAGGGACTGCACATAAGGATGAAAATAGATATAATTTTCAAGTCTTAGTGGAAGTAGCATTTTTGAATGTGAGATTGATTTAAGGATATTTTGCTACAGTATTTGTCAGTGGTTTTAATCAAACTGGCCCTGAAATTCTGCACCAGACCTTGTCTTTAAGCAGCTATGGTGAGTAGAAAAAAACAAAGAATTTTCATATTTCTTTATGACCTGTTGGGAATGAAGAGTAAAGCATTTCAAATAGAGCTATAAAGTCAAACTTAAGATCTTTTGTTTCAGTTCAGTTATGGGCCCTTTGTGAATTATTGCAGACAATTCTTTATAATTTATCACACTGATTTCCTTAACTTGGACGAAGCCCAAACACAACTGAGGTAACATGCAGATTGAATTACTGCTTACTTAAAAGGAGGGTGGTCCCACCAGAGTAGAATGGGGTTCATTGACAGGCTGAGGACCTTCCTTTTTAGCTACCTGTGTTGTACTTAACCCTTTAACATTAGAAGCCCAGTTCAATAAAATGTGTAATGACAAAAATGTTGAGTGTAGCATTATTTTACCTGCACATGAAAAGAGCTGTACACATCTTCTCTGGCAAACTGTTTAGAGAAATTCAAAGGTAAGATGCACATCTCCCTGTGAATTGAAATGCAGTTGGTGTCAATGCTTTTTGGCATAGCTGAGTCCCCGGCTGCTGACAGCCATGTTGCTTTAAAAAAGATATTTGTTTAATTTGTATTGATCTAGGAACAGCCTTGCACAGGTATTTAGGTTTACAAAACTCCCACTAGATGCCTGTCTGCATCTTCAGGCACTGAAATACTTTGGTAAAGCTGGCTTCTCACTGGCAATTAGACAATGTACAGTAGGGTTGGGAGAAGAGGACGGGCTGCTGCTTTGGATGATTTATGTTGCAGCTCCTTTAGTATTGTGTTTTTAAATTGTGTCACTGGTGCCCAGAGCTTTGGATGGGCACCTATTGGTCTGGAGCTGCTTTGTTTTAAATCAAAATGAATACATAAATGGATCAATTTGTATCAGAGACTATAAATACTTTATCTGCTTGTTTTAGTGCGACAGTCATAAAGTGATCATTAAAACATTTTGTTTACATATTTAACATATTTTTAATGGCCAGTATTGAAGCAGGTCGGAAGTAGGTTGATATTCTCTTACACTGGATCCCCATACTGCCAATGACATAAAATTGATGTCACGTTTTACCAAAATAGCCACTGCCAGCAGCAGACTCAGAACTGTCAATGGAAAACTAAATACACTGGTTTGCCATATACCATGTGCAACCCTCCCCATTTCTAAAGGGTTGTTCAATGTGTAAGTCAGCAGCAAATGTTGCCCACTCTTTTCAAAAGTGTTTCTGTTTATTCAGGGTACAAATTGCTTCTAAGTGTCTGACTTTTCTTATCAATGGGCTGAGTAAATGCTATGAATTATTTTATTTTATTATGGTAGTGCATAGAGACCTCAATTGAGGGACTATTGAGCGAGACAGTTTATAGGCAGATAGAGTTAGAGAGTCCCTGTCCCAAAGAATTTACAATCTAAAGTTTCAATCCCACAAATACCAAGGCATGTGCTTAACTTCGTCATTTGAGGAGTCCCATTTACAGAATTATGGACTACTTAAAAAGCTAAACAAAGGAAGTGTTATCTTCCTCCTTTAACAAATAGGGAACCGTGGCACAGGGAGATTAAGGGCTCGATCCTGAGCACACATGTCCTGATTAGTTAAAACTCTTAAGCTAATGCTTAACATTAAGCACTTCAATAGCCTCGTGGGCTTTAAGCACAGTCTCCAATTAAGTAAGGTGCAAAACACACTTGCCTTGATGTATTATGCTTAAAAGAAGTTCTCATTATTATTTCTCAATGCTTCTCAAACTAACAATCTCAGAATGATGTTCAGAAAAGACTGCATGCTTACAGTTGTTTCATTATTTCGTAGCTTTGGTTTATGAAGTTGAATACCATTAAGGAATGTATTTTTAAAAGAGATAAAGCTCAGGTTCCCTTTTCGCAGGAGCAGTTTGTGGGCGTAGATCTGACATGTTCCTTTAACTACATGGTTTGCACCTGCAGACACAGAGCTTAAGGTGCAAAACCTAATATTTGTGCCCTTAGTTGAATTTATAGGTATAAAAACTGATGCTTTTTTTAAAACGTGGCCACTGTGCTCAAATACAGCTGCAATACAATACTCTTGGATGCCAGATCTGTTGCATACCTGCCTTGTAAACCTCTCTTGAGAAGCAGCTAAGTTTCCTGACGTGCTGTTTGCCTCCTTTTTAAGGACTTAGTACTTTTTCAATAAAAATAAATTTAATTTGAGGCTACATTTCAAGTCAGTTGGTCTGATGGTAGAAATGGAGCAGTACCAGCTTTGGATTTAGAGCAGTCGTGTGGCTGAGTCTCTTGATGTAGCTTTTATGTGGTTGGGTGAGACATTCTTAGAAACCCCAAACATTTTTGAAGATCCTAAACTGGAGACATTCACAATGCTTCCTCCCTTTTTGCCATTAATCCTTCATGTTTTAGCAAGCACTGAAGTTAATGCAACCTACACTCTTTCCTGTCAAATTGGGCCCCCTCCTTCCTTTTTTCTCTTGAATAAAGCAGTCTGTTCCTTCCAGTCCATACTCTTGTAAATCAAAGGGATAGATGTCAACACACGCCATACCCAAGTATAAACTTCCCTTTTTTAATTAAATGGGATTCTGACCTTTGGTTTGAAGAAGTGTTTGTTTTTTAAAAAAAATATGTGAAGGATATCAGCTGCTTTTATTTAGTTTTTAGTAAAATCTGAATTTCCTCTGATTCCACAAATAATTGTGCAAAATCCTTTTAGATGCCATTTCACAGTTCCTTACAGGGAGATGGAGGCAGGGCCAGCTCCAGGCACCAGCGAAGGAAGCAGGTGCCTGGGGCGGCCAATAGAAAGGGGCGGCAGTTCATCTGTTGCTGGGGTGGCATGTCTGGGTTGGCGGTGGTGGCACTTTGGTGGCAGCTCAATCGGGTTTTTCTTTTTTTTCTTTTTTCTTTTTCGCCACTTGGGGTGGCAAAAAAGCTGGAGCAGGCCCCGGGTGGAGGTGGGGAAATGTAGAGAGTCTTTGCATTAAAGGCTTCCACAACCTAAGAATCAGCACTTTCAAGTACACATCACAGCACGAAGACTCTTTTGTATAGGGTGAAATTTTTCTTGCTTGTCTCTTTGGTTACGTTTTCAGAACTATTTGAGAAAACTGACCACACAGCTATTGCTGCCTCTTCTGCCCTTTGCTCAGCATGGTACAATAACTGATTATGTAGTCTTGAAGCAAACTGCCCTCTCTCCCCCCATCAATTGGTCCATCACATCTTCTTTTGAGACTGGAGACTTTCCAGTATCTTTCTAGCTTATACTATCCAAGCATTTTTATTATTTGTTAAGAGCCAAGTGTGTTTTGAGGAAGAAACCACCTTGCTCAGCTCCAGTCTCAATCCTGCACCATTAAAGTCAATGGAGGTTTTCCATTGAATTCAGCGGGCATAATTGCTCATCTTAATTAATTAGCCTCTTAGAGTTGGTAGGGCAACTCCCACCTTTTCATGTTCTCTGTATGTGTATATATATATATCTCCTTACTATATGTTCCATTCGATGCAATCCGAAAACTTATGCTCAAATAAATGTGTTAGTCTCTAAGGTGCCACAAGCACTCCTGTTCTTTTTATCAAGAGGAGGGTGGTTCAGTTTCATATTACAAAGCAACACAGGCATTTTAAGGAAAGTGAGGACCACAGATAAACTACCCAAGGCTTGTCTGTTAGTTTATAGCAGGGGTAGGCAACCTATGGCATGCGTGCCAAAGGCAGCACGTGAGCTGATTTTCAGTGGCACTCACACTGCCCGGGTCCTGGCCACCGTTCCGGGGGGCTCTGCGTTTTAATTTAATTTTAAATTAAACTTCTTAAACATTTTATAAACCTTATTTACTTTACATACAACAATAGTTTAGTTATATATTATAGACTTATAGAAAGAGACAGTCTAAAAACGTTAAAATGTATTACTGGCACGCGAAACCTTATATTAGAGTGAATAAATGAAGACTCGGCACCCCACTTCTGAAAGGTTGCCGACCCCTGGTTTATAGCAAGCTAGAGTGTGAATTTACAGTGTACTAGCTCAGGGGTTCTCAACCTTTTTCTTTCTGAGCCTGCCCCCCCCCCATATGCTATAAAAACTCCACGGCCCACCTGTGCCACAAAAACTGTTTTTCTCCATATGAAAGCCAGGGCCAGTATTAAGGGGTAGCAAGCAGGGCAATTACCCAGGGCCCCACGAAGTTAAGTTGCTCAGGCTTCAGCTTCATCCCTGGGTGTTGAGGCTCGGGGTCCCAGGTTGCAGGCTGGCTGGGTCAGGCTTTGGCTTTCTGCCCTGGGCCCTAGTGAATCTAACACTGGCCATGCATGGCAGACCCGCCCAAAACCTGCTCGTGGCCCCCCACGGACTGCTAGTTGAGAACCACTGTACTAGCTACTTCACACTAACTGCCAATGTGGAGACTCGTAGTGTGTGATGAGTGCTTTGGTGCACGTTAGCCAAATGTGCAGTATGGGTGTCCATATGGCAAGTTACTCTGGAGTAGCTCGCATGCTGTAAATTCACACACGAGCTTGCTGCACACTAACTTCCTCATGTAGACACGCCTGTGGTCTTCCCGGGCATGGCTTTTGGTAGGTGTGTTGTTGAATGCTAAGGGGAGAAATCTCCTCTTGTAGCCACAGTTCATATCTTGTCTTTTCTGCATGTGTACCTTGTGCAGGACTTCTGTTGATCACAAAGTGAATTCTATGATTGAGAAATTCTAGACCTCCTGTTTTCTAATACAAGAACAAGGGGACATCCAGCAAAATTGAAAGAAAGCAAATTCCAAACCTAGGAAAGATGAGACTCTTCCACATAATGCAGAATTATCCTGTGGAACTCACTGCCACAAGATGGCATTGAAGCCAAGAGCTTTGTAGGATTAAAAAAGGGCTTAGTGTCATGACTGGGCTTTGGGAAGTCAGGCCTGCTGGACAGAACAGTGTCAGTCAGAGGCCAGGAGCATCACTAAAGGCCAGAGCTGGAGTCAGAAACCAGGAGTTGGAGCCCAGGGATAGAAGTCCAAGACCAAGCTGAGTGGCAGGTCCATCACTACAGCTGTCAGAGGAGCCCACCTTATAGTATAGATGCTTCCTGAAACTTCTCCTGGGTTTAAATAGGGTGCCTGGACCAATAGGGGACGACAAGAGAAGCTGTAAGTTTGGCCTTCTGAGGAGGTATTTCCTGTGGTATTTATCTCCACAGTATCTATGGTTGCCAAGTAATAGTGTGGAGGTGGTGGCTGCCTGACTGACACCTCACAGATCCAGGTTCCTGCCCCATCTCTGCAGAATCTGACACTTAAACATTTATATGGATAACGTAAATATCCAGAATAATAATAGTTGATATTAAAAATAAGTAAGAGGCATGAAAGGGAAACAGCTTCTCATGCTTCTAGCTATTAAGGTTTAGGAGAAACTTTTTCTAGGGGAAGATTATCCCATAATTGCCTACTCTGAGCTTCTTGCACCGTCCTCTGAAGCATCTGTTGGTGACTAGATGAATCACTGATCTGATCAGATCTTGCTATGTTGCTTTTCAATCCTTGGTCCTTTAATACAGGGAGAGGTTGGGAGAAGGATTTTATTTGGTATCTGGGTTGGTGGGTATTTTGTTTATAGACAGCCTTTGTTGCCTACCTTGAAGGTCCAAATGTGTCTATAGTATCCCTTCATTAGCCATAGAAGAGTGTTCATTTCACTGGGTCTCAAGCAAGGAATAGGATTCACCTCCTCAAGCATACAGTATACTTGCATATGACATGCAATACATGACATGCATCTTGGGCTCTGTAGCACTCCTTTGTTATTCATTTTGTGTCCTGGTACTGTCTTTTGTGGAATTACCTTCAGGATGGTACCTAGCGGCACATGAGTTGGGACTGAAGCTTCCCCTGGGGGAGGCTAGCTCTCTGTCCCACCTCTTCCACCCATGTCCCCCCCCGACTCTACCCCAGGCCCTGCCTCCTGCTCTGCCCGAGGCCCCACTCAGCCCGCGGGGACGAGGGGTGAGGAGGGATGTGTGATTGGCAGGCAGGAAGGTCTTGCAGAGGCGGGGGGGGGGGTGAGGAGGGATGTGGCAGGTGGAGGGAGTCTCACGGGGAGAGGGGTGGAGGAGAGGAGGGATGTGACAAGTGGTGGGGACCTCTGGGGAGGGTGGGGGTGGAGTGGAGGAGAGGAGGGACTTACCAGGCAGCAGCAGGTGGTGGGGGCCTTGGGGAAGGGGCAGAACAGTGAAGGGAAGAAGCAGTGCACAGGTGGGGCCACAACAGCCCAGGTGTCTGGTGGCAGGGTGACGGCTGCACCAGGGGAAGCTTAGCCTCCCCTGACCCCCATGTACAGGCAGTAATGCCCATTCACATATGCACGTCTACACTAGATAGACTTCAGAGGTTTCCTAGGTGCCTGCTGCAATATAATCTGGCTTCTTGGCAGATAGAAATGCCTGTGAACTCCTTATATCCCTTCTGATCACTCATGAAATATTCTTTTGGGGCCCATCAGATGTCATCAAATGTAGGCACCTGGCACCAGCATGGGTGCTGCTTTAGGGGAATGATTTCCTGCACAAGAGACCTCGCAAAATACAGTCACGGCAGTCCATTTAAAGTCATTATTATTTAGCACTCATGTCTGAGTGAAATTGTTCAACTGGTGGTTGGGCACAGTGCCATCTGAATATATGGACATGAGCGTAGACAGCCAGTCTCTATGGCCCTATGCACATCTGATGTGGGTACCGAGGTCAGGCTTCCCAGTCAGGAAAATCCAAATGACTGTCTGTCCTGAGCATCTGTGGTTCAGGGAATATGCCATCACTAATCCAAAACTGGGCTGCATTAATTTTCTAAAATAAAAAACAGCTTTGCCAGCCACTTAAAGAGAGTCGTGGGCCTGTGTAAATTGAGTGCAGTGGTGTGGAGTTAGGAGAGAAAGGCATCTGAACAAAGTTGCCACTCCGGTTGTCTCTGTAGCATTCCCTCCGTGTCCAGGGTAAAATAGGTGCCAGGGTGTGGCACCTTGCTCCCTTAGTCCGCAGTTATCGAAAGGTGTGTGTAACTTTTTGTCTGAATGGAGCCTGCACTTTGCTGTGACTACAGTACAACCATATCATGTTTTATTTCTTAAATTAAGTTTCCCACAATGCTCTTGATGTTTATAGCCTCAGGCCAAAGTTTTAAAACTTTGTGAGCAAATGTACTAGTTTGTTCTAACCAGTGCCTGCAGCCTCCAGTTCAGCTGTGCGATTCTCTAACCCCAGTGAAGCCTGGGCTAACTGGAACCCTCAAATCTAGCAATGGTGAGAGCGGTCCACCCTCTTTTATGTGAGAGAACAGGCATGATGGAATGCAAGTCAGGTAGCAGCACCACTCGGGGGCCTAGCAGCAAGGTTCATCTTGGAGATACGGACGGGAACCTAAAGTACAAGTCACAAAACCCAATAGCAGTGGTTTGGAACCAATAGAAGACCCACTAATATCCAGAAAGCAAAAACCAGTAGATTGCATATTTGTGTACATTTTTGAAAATTTGCACATGAAAATTTGAGAGCGCAGGATAGAAGATGGAGTGAAGGGGAAGAGGAACTCCAGCATGGTTTTGAAAAAATAACCCTCACCTCATCACAGCATTTCCTTATTTTAAAAAAGTAACCCTCTCTCCTACAGATTTCATACTGGGCACTCCATTATTCAACACCCACTTGCCTGCAGTCAGATCTAAGTTCAGATCTGAATGTTTTGGCTCAAATCTCAGGCTATGGGGACTGAAGGTATTGGTCAAGAAAACATGGTTGTAGTTTGTAAGTGGTATGTCTCTCTCTCTCTCTCTCTCTGACCCTTCACCATAATATGTAGGTACTATATGCATACGGTAAATTGTCCACATTACATTCTCTGCAAAACTCTCCATCCTTCCCTCCTATTATCTACTCTCTAGAATTGGGTACAAAAAAAAATAAGAAAAACTACTTTGCATAAATAAATTCAGAAATAGACAGTCTACGACAATTCAACTTCCATCCTTTTAAACGGCAGACTTCTGGGTGGAGCAAAATGGGTTCAGTTTTCCTGTCTGTAACTGTTTTCAGACACAAGTTAAATTGTCTTTCTCTCGTGCTTGTGAGAGGAATGAATATATGTAAAATGATAGGAATGCATAGTATGCATAGTATGGCTATGCATCCTCGGGAACCAAGTAAATCAGAAAATAAGGGTATTTGCATAGACCCCCCAAAAAGTTTAAATAAAGCCTCACAGATCTATTTATGGCGGGGAAATAATGTGAAATCTGTTCTACTTCATTTCCAGCACCCAGGAATTGAAAAATATGCCAAAGCTGAATCCTGTATTATTTTAGCCCATAAATGGCTGCCTAAGACATTAAATAATCTATTGAAAATGTAAGAAAAATAATAGACCCAGCAAACATTTCTATGTACTATGCCCCTTTCTTGGCCACTAAACGTCAGCTAAATGTGTTGTCAAGTGACACATAAGATCAGGCACAATCTAGAGCACACGCCATAGCCATAAAGTGTGTATGAGTGTGTACACATGACTTGCCCTTCAGTTCATTGACATTCATGCCACAATATTTTGCAGTCTGTAGTGCTCTCTGTGGGTACATAATCTATTGATGGCACAGGTTCCAGCACAGGATTTACACAATGTTTAGCCTTTATATTATTGTTACAGAGTAGTTTTTAGAAAACATTGTCTGAAATAGTCCAGTGTAGAACAATCTTTTGTAGTCTTTTGTAATTTGTTGTGTCTTTGGTCTTCCAGTTCTTCCAATAATATTAGCCCTATTTGGAACAATGTTCTGTGTTCATTCAGATAACTCAGTTGGCCATTCTTGGTTTGGCAGCCAGAATAAGGCACCTTGAACATCATGCTCTATATTTATATTTAGTCTCAGACATGAAGGTATTATCTTTAGTTTCGGTAGGTTTTGTGGCAGTCCTATCAGATCTTCTGGCCTGCACTGGGTCAGGAATGGGTGATGATTCAGTTCATGACACTGAACCAACTGCATTTGCTGTTATAGCAACAATGTCTCATCCTAGTGATAGCATTCATTAGGTTGCTGGAGGCCCTGACCACTTGTGGTCACTAATGTTCCACTGCACTTTGAGTGAGTGTAGAGTTAATCCCAATAACCTAATTTGTGTAATTTTGGCAACCTAAATTCTTCCATCAGTGGGAGCTCAGTATGGTATTCTCCTCGCCTTCCTGCCCTAAAATTTTGTGTGGTGATGTAACTAGCTGCTGTATTCATCAACAAGAGGTGGCTCAGTGGTTGCTGAAACTTACTTCATTGAAATGTTGGGATGCTCCATTGGTTAATGTTGAGAAGGTGCTTAGAGATTCTCAGTTGAAAGATATTGCAGAAGCACAACAAATGGTTAATTATTATTGTTTATTATTTTAATACTGACCATGAGATGGTTCCTGCTCCTTTGAAGTCAATGGCAAAACTCTCACTGACTTCAGTGAGAGCAAGATCAGGCCCCAAGTATTTGAGTCTGGAAGCAAGATACACCCTGGAGCCAGAGGAGAATCAGTGGGAATGATTTCTTCTGCTCTGCTCAAGCACAGGGTTGCTCAAATTGTCAGGGGACCTGCTTGCAGCTCTCTCCTATTAAGGCTAAGAAATGAACCCTTTGTTTTTAAAATAGCTAAATGAAGGCAGCCCTTACTCATGTGGGTACTCCCATTGACTTCAGGGAAACAATCATCTTATTAAGTACAGTAGAATGGGGTCCTTAAGTTGGTCAAGTCTAATATTTGAAAGGATTTTCCCTTCAATGGAAAAATATTACTGACATAATTAAAAGGACATGAACATTTCATCAGCTGAAAAATGTGAGTTACTTTGGAAGGATGTGTAAAACTAGAAGCAATGTTTTTTTTTCTAAGTCAGAATCATAGCAAAGGGTTATTTTCAAACTTTATGAAAAACACACTTTGGCAGTTTATATCTTCACCATCCAAATGTATTCTGGGATTCTGGATTCAAAAACATTCTAACCGTGAAAACACAACATTTAAAAATACACCGTCTGCATGGTTTCTCTGCCTCGCTTCAGCATCTCCAAGCTTGTTTCAGACAAACTAAGAACTTTGTTGTGGAATGACTGTTTGAATTTAGGTTTCTTAAAATATAAGTGTAGCCTTACACCCATTGTGGGTGTATATCCAGCGGTTCAACCAGATTATTTTAGAATCATCTGGCTATTTCACTGCATGTCAGAAGATCTGTCTTCTTAGTTATAAAGTATGTGATGGGTTGATTAAAACAACTCACAAAGCCATTAAATGAACAGATATAATGTAAAATGTGTGATGTAGGGTTCTGTTAATTATAACGTCTGGGGGATCTGTGAAAGTTGCATGGCAACTGAATCATACTTGATTTTTAAATGCATCATGATGCTGTAGTACTACGAATATTTTTATATAAAGTTATATGCCTAAGAGTCCTTTTTGAAATTGACGAAATCTTCATTCTTGATGCTGTAACTGACCATAAAATAATTGTGCTCCCTGCACAGCTGGAAGTGAGCTAAAACAGGCAAGCATAACAGTGTAGAACCACATGAAAGCTTTAGTGGAGAAGGAAAGGGGTCAGGGAGGTCAGGGAGAACACCCATGAGAACTAGGGAGAAGGAGATAGTGTTAGACTGTTCCACTGTGTTGGAGACGGCTAGGTCAAATGTATAGGATTGGCCATCCCTACAATATATTATAATTCACTTCATTTCTATTGAATTTTTTTAGAGCCACGTTATATAGCTTTATAGAATATAAATTGGATATATCAGTGTTAGTTCAGTAGAAACTGTTTAATTGGGACAGCTCGGATTATTCTATTTCATCCCAATTATGGCTATCCAGAGTTGTTATAGTTAATGATAAACATTTTGGAAGGTTTATTACACCTCATGCTTCAGGTTTTAAGCCAATATCTTAGTATTAGAGACCAGGATGAGACCTAATTTGAAAGACAAGTTATGCCACATTTGCCTACAGTGAAGTTCTGACACCTTCCTCTGAAGCATCTGGTGCTGGCCACTGTCAAAGACAGGCCACTGGACTGGTGGGACCATGGGTCTGACCCAGTATGGCAATTCCTATTTCTCTAATTATGCAACCAACTTGTTTAAACAAAGTTTACCTTAATATTGGCAGCTCAGTTCATGCAACTGAAGCATGATAATTTATGTACATTTAATTGCTGAATACAATGGATTAATTTATCATTTAAAATATCTAACCAATTTAAAATATCTAACCATTAAAATATAACAGATACGTGTGTTACTGGTAATTTCCCAGTTGCCATTAGCGTGAAACAGTCTGAAAGTAAAAGAAAATAATTGTGACCATTAACTGTCATATTGACACTCTAATGATAACCAACTGATCAGTTAGGCTAAAATTTGTCCCCATGGGTTGTCTGAGGAAAGTGACATTTGCATCTTTTTTTGCAAACCGAGTCTTTACTTGTATAGGAATTCTCAGAAAATTAAATGGTGGTAATAACTTTTGTTTTCCAATTTCCATAAAATGGAGGCCATGTACCCAGAATCAGAGACATCAGAAATGGAACATAGTTCCTTAAGGAGAGAATAATGGATGCTTTGTTTTACACAAATGAGGAGAGCAGGGACTGCTCCCTGGTAGACTTGAGGCTGCACATTATTCTGGAGAGGACAGAGAGGAAGTAATGCCATAGCCATGTCCCCAACTTCACAGTGCCTTGCAGAGCAGCATATCAGGTAGTTTGGGAGGTACCACATCTTGGTTCCACACCCCCTCAGCTACAGCCCAATAGTAAATCCAGCCCTCAGTAAATTAAAGAATATTGCTCCTGCAAGACCAAGTGACAGTGGTAGGGAAAGTGAGCCCTTTTGCAACTCAGAAGGGACCACCTTGGCCCCAAAACTTGTGTATTGTATAACATATTTGTTGATCCAATAAAGAGGTATTGTCTGACTTACTGTGTTCCCCAGGGCTATAGCTAGACGTCCCCCCAGATGAGGAAAGGATTGGGGATATCCACTCTCTCACAAACGTACCCCAGAATCTTTTGCCTTGCTTTAAAGTAATCCACTGAGGAGAGTGCCACAGGAGCCAGTGGCAAGGATAAACATATTGAGGGGCAGACAAGTGAGAGCCTGATTCTTCCTGTGGGGGAGTGAGGGGAGGCAGGAGTCTCTTGGAGGGGGGTGGTACAAGAGGGATCCAGGATTTCCCTGGTGGGTTGCCAGGGGGACAAGGATCTCCCTGCTGGGTGCAAGGCAAATGAAAATATTAGGTTTTATTTTATTTTTTTAAAGAAGTCCAGGGAGGCACTTTCCCATCATCATCTCACATATGGTATCTTAGGTGGTGGTTTCTCATCACCAGTGCCTAAAGCCTGCCCTGTTGTTCACTTTTTCTCTAGGACCAATGGGACTACAAATATTGGGGCCATTCTTGCATTCTTTGCAAGGGTCCCTTTGACTTCACTGGAAGTCCTGGGTGCGCAGGGAATTCAGGATCAGGACTGCACTCCTGAGAGTATTGATTATAACATGCTTCTTAAGGAACAGAAAGGCAGATGACTGACAATTGAACTGACCCCTCTACTTCATTCTCTACCCTGTTTTTGCTCTAGTCCTCTGTGATGTCTGTCTGCTTTGCACGTTTTCACCCCAACCTGGTTGTTGGTGGAACATACTCTGGCCAAATTGTCCTGTGGGATAATCGCAGTCACAGGAGGACTCCAGTTCAGCGTACACCCCTGTCTGCTGCTGCTCACACGGTAAGGCTCAATGTCATTGCAAAGAAACATTCAATAGAGAAGTGCAGATCTCTTAGCCTGAGCTATCTCTACAATGTTGTATTTTTTGTTACATGCAAGAAAATAAGAGAATGGATTTTAAGGGAGGGGAGGGGAATGGATGGGAAACAGACTAGGTGACAGCTTCCTGCACGTGCTCAAAGGGTGATGGATGGCCCGTGGTTGGGTGTTTAGGAAGTCTCCTCACAGTGCATGACCAAACATGGGCATCTCACAACAATGGTCCAGTGCTGTGAGGAGTGCAGGGACAAGTTGCTGCTGATGCCCACCTGGGGAATAAGTCTCCAGAAAGGGATATGGATAAGGCAGAGTTCATGATTCCTCCCCGCACCCCTTCTGTACTGGTCCATGAATTGGAGCCAGCACACTGTAGGAGCAATCTACACTCGTAATGAGGATGAAGTTAATTGCATACACACACACACACCAAGCAGCTGTGCAGTCATTGTGGGGTGGTGCAGGGCAGGGCAGTAGCTTAAATGCCTGATTTAGCCCCAACTGGGGAGGGATTGTTCTGGGGACGTAAAGGAGAACAACCAGGAATAATGGGATGAATTTTAGCAAAGGGTATGTAGGCTGAACATCAGGAAAATTTCTTAATGATGTGATCTTTTAGGCTGCGGAATAAACTTCCAATAGGCGATTACCTGAAATATAAAGAAACTGAACTGGACGAAGGAAGAAAAATATCCTGTGCTGGCAGGGGGATAGATCCGATGACCTAGTAGATCTTTTCCAACTCTCACTTCTGTGATTCTCTGATCATACCTTTGTAATTTGCTGTTCAAGTTTCAGCCTTTAGTTTGTTGTGACAATGTAATCCCTGGGGTTAAAAGTCGGCATCTAACAATCGTTAAACATAATTTAGTGCCAAAAATTCACTCTGGCACAAATACGATGACTGCCTTGCCATTTATGTTAGAAATGGCAGGTATGCAATTATTGGGGGTTGGAAAAGGGAAAAGAATATAGTTCTCCAAATTTCTGCCATCAGCAGTTTTGTCTGACTCCAATGCCCCAGTTATGCTGTGGATCCCAGCTGCACCATTACTTTGAATTTCCCTAACGTTTGTGTCCTTTTTGTCAATAGTAACGGGGGCAGAGGGGCTAACATTGCTCAAACTTCATGGAAGAAAACACTGTGCCTTGAAGTGGTGATTTAGTAACATGGGAGACCAGAAAACTAGAGGCTGGAAACTGTAAATATAATTGAAAATGGAGTGATTGGGGTCCAAAACCTAGTGAAGAGGAAAAAATTACTGGGAAGGTTTGTTCTTCCCTTGTGCTCAATAAAATTTTTAGACAAAATTCTATCACCTGGGAATGATATTCTAAAACTTGGATCATTTTCCCAGTAGCAAAGGTCAATGTATAATGTTATGACTATGACAACTAGAAATAGATGACTTGGATTTATTCATAAGTGTGAATTGTGTGACTACATGTACAAGTATAAATAACCATTTTTAAACCCCTAGCTAACATAGAATCATATTTTTAAGGAGTTTGATCATGCTTCAGAATAAACATAAATTAAGTGCTATTCCTACAATCCTGACAGGCAAAATTCCTATCTAATTTAAGTTAAGTCCTGGTTTGCAAAACGCAGGCTCATGCCCTAAGCTGTTAAATGCAGAGTAGTATATTGAATCAAGAAAATTATTCTGTTATACAGTAGGCAGCTAGGTGCTGGTTTGAATATTTATTTTTATTTTAACAAATATCCCCTATGAAAACAAGTGTTTAGTTATTGCTGCTCTCTTCAGTTAGCTGAATAAATATGGATCATGTTATTAACATTGTTAAAAAATTCCCGTGAGTTTATTCCCAGTGATTGGTGCCCAGGAAAGAGAGCCCCACCACAGCTTACTCACTAATTTCCTTTCACACCCACCACACAGCTGTATTTGGAAGAACAGGAAATTTTAATTAAGACAAAAAACTCCTGCATGATGATTTCATTTCCAAAATAAATAAAAACAAGCTGGCATCTCCCCTGTGAAAGGAAGGAGCCAATTTACACTTTTTGCTAAGTACAGTTGGTTGTCCTTTTTGCTCGTTTTGTTTACATCTTTTGGATTTCATTACTCATGAAACAGACAGCTGGCAGCACTGGCTAGAGCCAGGCATTCTATAGGAAGGTACCACTGGTCTGGCAATATGTCCCCCGATGAGTCTGGCCACTCCCTGACTATTTGGCCTATATCCTCCTCCCATCCTTGCAATTCCAGCCTTCGGGCCGCTTTATCAATTTGTAGGTTGTTTTGTGACGAGGACAAATGCCCATTACAGCTTAGGCTGAGCAGACTACATTTACCATGTAACAATATGTGCTCATCAGTTTTTATTCCTATGTTAATTGGTACACAAGGAAGGGTCAAGTGAAGGGCACCTCCTAAGGGGGTTTCTTTAAAAATGTAGCGTTAGGGGCAGATTTTCCAAATCTGGCCTGTTTGTGACTAGCACTAATTCACAAGGGCAATCACTTGTGCATACAGGCCTTCAGCATCCTGTCCCCTGTTCACACAAATGATGGAATTTGTACACATAGGGTATGATCCTGCGCCACTAAAGTCAATGGAAGTTTTGCCATTCACTTCAAAGGGAGCGGAATTGGATCTGTACACCTTAATTGGGGATTGCTTTCTTTGCACAAATGATTGTGTGCACAAGTGATTGTCTTCACTTGGATGAATATAGATGGGAGCTGAGTTGAGGCCACTAGTAAATTTGGCCCTTAATTTTCTTTAATTAAATGTAGTGCTAGTGAAAAGTGAAAAGTTTCCATTTCTAGAGACCAAAGTCTTCTCTTTATCCACAAAAAAAGCACTGAATAGACAGTAGCAGTGCAAGTTTCCCAACACTACCCTACAGCTATGGATGTTATCCTTGATCTGGACAGACCATCTGTACTGGCCAAAGGGTAGTTCATTCTCACTGGCCATTCTTTGAAGAGTGCTGCTAACGGTGCTTGGTTGTGACAGTGGTTTGGTGATGAGAACATTTGCCCACCAGAAACTGAGCTTGGAGCAGCATCTCGTTTCCCATGGGCCATCAAACAGATGTCAGATGATAACTTGGAGCCCAAAGTATCGATGCCTGAGAATAAAAGTACTGTGTACACCCTAACATGCCTGTGGACCAAATTTTGCTCTCAGTTTCACTGGTGTAAATCTGGAGTAACTCCATAGGTTAGTGGAGTCACTCCCAATTTCCTTTGATGTATTGGAGTACATTAATTGGCTCATGATTAAGAAGGCTGGTGGATTTGTTCATATTTTTTCCATTGAAGTACATTTGAAAATATTCGGCATAGCAGCCAAACTGTGGCAAAGTCGAAGCCTTGTGCAGCTGTTTTCTCCAATAAAATCTACATTTTCATTCCATTTGGAAGGTTTGCTTCTCTCTGCCAGTCATTTTCAGCATCAAAATCTATCAGCAGAATCAGACATGTCCCTGTGGGTGAAATCTCATCCACAGAATCCAGCATTTTCACAGCATTACTCAAGTTGTTTTACGATGGAGTAAAATGAAGCTTTGAACTTCCACCACCATAATGTGCCTTTAAAGTTCCAACCAAAAGCAAGTTAAATTCCTATCTGGCAAGTAGATGAGCGCTGTATTATGCTGGCAGTATGCGACTGTTTAATCCTTTCTTAAATCAACATTTCTGACATTTGAAATTGAAATTTGGTTTTGAAAAGTGAGAATGCACTTTCTGATTCCTGGTGTTCATGTATTTTCAGCATCCCGTGTACTGTGTAAATGTAGTTGGAACACAGAACGCGCACAATCTCATTACAGTTTCTACAGATGGCAAAATGTGCTCCTGGAGCCTGGATATGCTCTCAACACCACAGGTGGGTTTGTTTTCACCTACACAAGAAGAAAACATCAATGTTAAAGCAGATACTTGCTTAATGGAACATAGTTCCTAAAAGCCAAAACTTCATATCCTACACAAACTGAAACCAATGGATGCACTTGAAAGAGTGCAGCTTGCTTCCAGCAGTCTTCTGTAAGAGCCAAAACCCATTTCCTTTACCACAAATCATGTAATTATTGTAATACGTTAATATGTAGGTCAGTTTCAAGTGAAAATGAAATAATCCATTTTAAAGCACAGTAATTATAGAAGTCGCCTGTGGTACAAATTGCACTTACTCTAGATTGTTTAACAAATATGGACTAGATTGGTCTGCTGCAGAACACACTCGACCCAGTTATATGTCTCCAAGATACGGTATCCCACAAGTAGGAAAGCTTAGCTTGTTCATGCATTCAGTAACCAAGGGAACGAACTATGCAAATCAAAAGTTTTAGAAATATTTCCCCCACCCCAGAATGTTTGTTGTTACTGGCTCCCAATCACACACTCACACACACATACACAGACACCCCTTTTTGTATTGGAAATGAAAGGAAATCCAGGAAATTTTTCCAAACTATTTGTGATTATAGTAATGGAAACTAAGCAACAAGCTGATGCTGAAAGAGACCTTTGGAGAGGCTTGTTTAAATCTGTTTGTAGTCCAGTACATCCCTTTCTTCTGTTTACTGGGAAGAAGGATTTTTTATTACTGGGTTGCATTAAAATGTGTGAGATACATCACCAGGTGGATGAGGTAATATCTTTTATTGGACCAACTTCTGTTGCTGAGAGAGACAAGCTTTCGAGCTTTTACACATCTCTTCTTCAGGTCAGGGAAACTAACTGAAAGCTCGTCTTTCTCACCAACAGGAGTTGGTCCAATAAAAGATATTACCTCAACTTGTGTCTCTAATAGCCTGGGACCCATATGGCTACAACAACACTGCATTCATGAGATAGATCACGACAGTTGTATAATCTTGTTTTAAAATAGCTAGTAGAAATTTCTCTGAAATTAACATTTATAGTAGTATTACCTATGTGCAGATACATATGAGTTGTTTGGTTTTAATAGTTATTGACACAAAATGCATTGACACAGCACAGTGCTACAGTTGTGACACAAGGGCTTGTGAATACTCCTGTTCTGTAACCTCTCCACTTACATGGGATGTCCATGCATACTGCAGCTTCAGAATTGGGTTCCAGCAACACGGTACATTCTACATGGAGTCAGAGATCCTATCCTGAACTTACGCTGCTGTTTCAAAAAAAAAAAGCATGCGACTTGAAGTCAAGGTGCTAGCCTCAGCTTAGAATGTCATGGCGTTTGCTGGTTTATCTCACAGTCTTAAACCTTCTAAAAGTATGGAGCCAGATTTTCAAAGAAGCATTGGTGTGTCTGGCCACCAGGTGACAGTTGTACATATCGGGGCAGATCCTCAGCTGATGTCAATTGTCATCGTTCCATTTAAGTGAGAGCTCCATGTAGACACCAGCTGAGGATCTGCCCTATGAAGATTTGCACCCACACAAGCATATGCATATTTGCTCCACATTGTTGTGCCTTTGAATTTGCTAGTTTTTGTTTTTGCTCTTTTAACAAAGGCAAATGTTTTTCATGGGAGGATATATTCCAGCTAGTAAGGAATACCATAGAGCTGATTTTGCAGCCTTTACTCCCATCAGACTTCAGTAAGACTTCTCCTGCAAGGGAAGGCTACAGGATTGGGCTCTAAAAGACAAGTGACTTAGGAATTTTGAAAAGGGAAAAAATACCTGGCTAAATAGCTATAAATGAAAATCGCTAAATCTATCATCTGCATTGTGGATTCTTGAGTTACACAATTTAAGCTTCAAAAGCAAGTGGTTTTGAGTTATATATGTGCAAAAAATAATCTGCTTAAACTATATGCTAATAAAATAGAGTATCCACACTCATGTTACTTCAAAACATGGACACAGCTTATTTGGTTTGAAGTGTGGCTAGGAAAAGTGAAAGAAAATATGCTTACATGCTTGCAACTTGACAATAGAACCCAGAGTGAATGTTTATGGTTGCTACAGCAACCACTTGAAAAATGCTGTTCAGAATGGCAATGGTGACATGACCCGAACTTTCTAAATCGGTTCTACTGAGGTACAAGTGGCATAGTTTGGTAAGTGTGCGGGGTGTATCTGATATTACTTGTGTTTCTCGGTAAACAATTGATTTCAAGAATGTTTGTAAATAGACGGGTATTGTATGTTTTATTAGAGCCTGGGGCTGACAAGTGAAGCCATTAAGGTATTATCTTTAGTTTCTGCACCATTAGTTTTTAAATTCTCACCTGTCATCTCTGTCTGACTTAAAAAGATGTAGCACAGAGTGATGAATTCCAGCTGCTTTGTAACTTGGGATATGCAGCCATGTGAACGGCAGTATCAAGCATCATGATTGGTGACATTATGGTGGCTTCTTGTAATGCCCTGTGCAAGATCAACACGTCATTTAGCCAAATGATTTTTTTCTGTGATACATTTAGAAAACAATTGGTGAAGAACAAAAACAAAAAAATAACTCTGGCCTGTCTTGGTAGGAGAGCATGGAGCTGTCCTACAATAAATCCAAGCCGGTGGCAGTTACAGGAATGGCTTTCCCAACAGGAGACGTCAACAACTTTGTGGTTGGCAGCGAGGAGGGTACCGTCTACACGGCTTGTCGTCATGGAAGGTGATTTTCAATACTGCTTACTTGCAGCATACCCTGTTTCTGTCTCTAGGGGGTGAGGCGGGTGCTAGTGTGGAGAACAATCAGCCTCTTGGGTTGGTCCATTATTATCAGCACTGTTTGGGTTCTGTAGTTTTACACCATTACAGATAGTTTAGTTTTAGGGTATTCAGATCTGAATTAGTCACAAGAGTAGGATATAATGCGCCCTCCCCCCGCCACACCCACTGTTCATAACCTGTAGCTTCATCGTAGGTCTCCACTCTGGAGAGTCAGCCCACCTTGTTTGTTCAGTTACACCTCCAGACTCTTGTTAATAGCTGGTAGAGATATAGTCTGTTAAAGGGCAAAGTTCTGACCTTGCTCCTCTGAGTTTAGGGGTGGGGACAGAAGAGGGCAGAATGGCAGCAGCCCGCAGAAGGGGCTCAGAGCTATTCTGCCTGCACAGGGCAGAATGGCTCCTGGAACGTTGAGACAGATCAGTCAGCAGCACTCCTCACCATTTCTTAAAGCAAAAGCATTATGCATGTCTCCCACCTAGCACCTCACGGGTGCTGGGGGTCTGGACGCAACCCCAAGGTGGCTAACTGCTCTCCCTCAGCCTAGAACATCCTTGCATGACATCTTCAGCCTGCCTTTTTCTAGCAGGTTACACTGGGGAGAGGCTTCCTACCGCATCTTCTCAGGAGTGCACCTGCGTAACGCAGGACAAAATGTCACCCAAAATGTACTGTTGTTGGTTAGGGGTCTGATCCTGCAACCTGTACTCCCATTGGCTTCTGTGGTAGTTTTGCCTCAGTAAGCAGCACAGGATTGGGCCATTAACGATCTTTATGAGAAAGTGAGGGTTTCTTAAGCACAGTGTGAAGACTGCCCATTAGAATGTTCTCTCGCATTATAGGGAATCTACCCAATGCACTGATCTTTCAAAGTATGAACTATGACTCCACGTATTAGATCAGAGGAGAGCCTTGGTGCTATGTACACTCTAACTATGCTCTCCTATTCTTCACCCAATGTGGTGAAGGTGTAAATCCACTTCCATAATTTAAACGAGTTCCTTATTTTGCACCCTGTAAACTATTTCAGGATGCTGTTAGCAGCCAGAGGAATCTCCCCAGGGGCACTTCAAAGATCAGTTCCTCGTGTTCATTAAAATGAGTCTCAGCCATCTTGTATGCTTGTGTTAACTGCTAACACTTTCATTGTGCAGCGTTCTTGAGAGCCTCTTGTAAAGAACAAATTCTTCAGCTTTCCGTCGGTGGTTTACATTTTATTCAACACTTTGAAATGTATTGGGGGGATGTAGCTTCACATGCTGTTGTTTTCTATAATTCTAATGTCCAAATAATTTTCCTTAATGTTTATGCAGTGTTTAAAGAATGGGCCCTCTGTTACATATTCATAATATTAAACAAATAGTTGTACATTTTAAAAGGATTATTTTCGCTTTTTTGCTGATAGTACAGCAACACTCAATGTCTCTGTCTAGGGGTTATAGTGATGGAGTGACTGATGGTTTGAATTAATCTTTGGCTGTCTGGATAAGTGAAAGCTGCCCAAGGTCATTTCTAAGTTAGCACTTCTAATCTTTCAGATGTGCCTGTTTTGTCTCCCACCAGAGGAGGAAAGTGTCAGCTGCTCTTGCTATTCTTGCTTCTTTGCCATTTTTGCCTGTGTTCTATTGGGAATCATTCCCAAACTGCATTTTATTTTCATAGGTCCTCAATGCTCTCCAACACAGCATAGTGCAGAGGGGAGCAAAATACTGGAGAAAGCTGCATCTAGGAAAAACAGCTATGCAAGTCACATCCCCAGAACCTAGCTACAAAATATCCATGCAGCCCATTAGCTGTGTGGAAAAAAGAAGGGAGGGCTGGAGAAAAGACCACAATAAGACTGGCAGTAAATCAGCGCTTCCTCAGAGGTATTGCAGAATTCAACCACTGGCTGATAGCCAATGGCAATGCAGCTACTGGTTCAGCCATGTTGCTATGGCTGATAGGGCTGTTTGAGGAGACAGCCTGGAAAGGTTCCTTCTAATACAGTTCTTGGCCTTGCCCTCTGGCTGCTCTGCATTACTCTGGTCCTACTGAGAAAGGGTAAGACTGCATGGACTTTGCGGCTGTGTTAGAATGAGTTTGTTCCTTTTGTGGTGTATGTATCCATGTGCCTGAAGGGGAGATGTTATTATTCTCTTTTCTTTGTATGGTGGGGCAGTGCGGTAAGTTGATTCGGGCTGATTGTTAACAGAGTGAGTAAAGCACTGTACGTACGCTCTCTAATGACGATTTACATATTTTCCTTTTTTATAGCTGTTCTGGTCTTTCCTCATGTGATCTGCATTTCATGTAATAAAAATGGAGCTTGATAAGTTTATGAATGGGATTAGATAATGGAGTTGCCTCCGAGAGTGGGGGACTGGACATGATGACCCAGGAGATCCCTTCCAGTTCTATGTTCCTCTGAAATGGAAATCTTTTCTTTCAAACCAATACCTAGCCCATAGGACTTGGCCACAAATCCTGTTTGCCTTAATCATATGAATAGTTTGAATCATATGAATAGGATTTGCTTCTTGGTGAACTGGCCAACTGCCATGAGAAGGTTATTTCAAATATTTAGAAAGAAAGGAAATTGCTAATGATGTGTCATTGTTATTTATGCATTTTGAATTTTAATGGATAATTCCCATGATAATGGCTCACTCTGAATTATTTGGCTCTCTGAGTCTTCCTTTATTATTATTCATATTATTCTAAAGCATAGTATAGTTGATACTGTATATAAGTGTCACATATGGATGTATTCTACAGAGTAAGGAAGTCTCAGTAAGTGGGGTTCTGGCCACCCCTGTGCATGAATTGTGCCCACAGCAGCACGTCCTTAGAGACAAAGCCCAAACTGAAAGATACTGAATTTTACAGATTGCATGGTAGCTTACTAGGGAAACAATGAGACAAGAACTTGAAGATAAAGAAAAAAGCCTAGTTTTCAAAAGTCCCTGAATGTTAGTGTGTGTATCTTCTTTCTGCAGTAAAGCAGGAATTGGTGAAATCTTTGAAGGCCACCAAGGACCTGTCACGGGGATCAATTGCCACATGGCAGTGGGCCCAATCGACTTTTCCCATCTCTTTGTCACATCATCATTTGACTGGACAGTCAAGTTGTGGACCACAAAGGTGAGAGATCTGGGAGGGGACTGAGTAGGCTTGCTTAGTACATTTAGATAACTTGTATAGGCAAATATTGCCCATTTTTGCAGCTTATAATCAAGGCCTAATCTATTCCAACAGATGGTTGCATCCACTATTATTAATTAATCGTTATTTTCCCCTCATATACTTTCCTTTTCCCTGTTACTCAAGTTACCTATCCAAATATTGCAAAAGAAGCACAGTATGAATTTGGGGAGGTGTTACCTGAAAATATCATTCTCAGAAATACTTTGAATCTTAAGCTTTAAATGAGGGTGAAGAATCTGTTCCATATGAAGGGATAATTTAGCTAAGGTAATGCATGAGGACTCCATGGCTAAAATTTGTCCCTAGTATATCTGCCTCAGCTAAATTAACCCACGGTTTGTGCCATCCTACATGTAGGCTTCTCCTTGCCTACACCTCTACACCATCCCCTGATGTTGTGATGGCAAAAAGCCACCCTAACCTATTGTTTACTGAGTATCTGTAAGGGCCAGCACAGTCCAAAAAGAAGATGATCACCCCATCTCCTTCCCAGCCTCTATCTTCAACAACACCATCTGCCCTCCCTTGAGCAAATCCCCCTGGGGGTCAGGAACATCCAAGTTGGTGCCGAGAAATAAATGGCCCAGTACCAGGTTCAGCGAATCTGGTTCAGTGAACCTGGCCCAATGGAGATGCACCTGTAATAAACTCTGTCATGTAATAATTAGCATAATATGCCATAGATCTATAAGTACTTGACAAAATATCAATTAGGGTTGGTCACCAGAACAGCATTAGGGAAATCACTGGTGCTGGAGTAGATGACTTGAATAATACTTTCTATCGCTAACAAATATGATTCTCTGACAGAAGTTAAGCTGACATTTTCTAGCACTTACTAAAGAATTGTGCTTCTGCAAACGGAATCAGAATGTACTATTGATGTTCTTGACTTTGGTTACAGTTTGTGTTAGTTTGTATTATAGTTTTCAGAGTGACCAACCCAGTAGTCCGTATGCAGGCCAAACTCCTAGGGTTAATAATATGCAAACAGTGCACCAAGATGTTGGCACAGAAGTAGGGTTTTTTTCCTTCTGACTAGAGGAAGCCCTGAGGAGATTTAATGTAGTTATTATCAGCTGTAAAATCTATACACACTGTACATGTACATGTCCAGGGATGTAGTGCGTACAGACCTCACACAGAGAGATTATTTTGTGCAACAGAAATTGCCATACAGTTTGGTGAAACTAAGCAGATGCAAACCCCATCTTCAGTAGTATTGTCTTGGTGTAGGATAACAAAAGTGAGGGGAAAAAAATGAAGTTAATTAAATAGACCAGGCTACCTTCATTGTGGGAGCTGAATGGAAAACAAAATCTAAACAAGTATAAGTTAGGTTAATATTCTTGCTGATGAAATCATCTAGATTGTGTTATTATCATTCAATAGGTAGAGATTTGTTTTTCAAATGTCTGATTTTAATCTTGGCAATGTCTTTAAGAATCGCTGACGTTGTTTGGCTCACATCTTGAGCTGCACCCAACAGGAGTCCAATGTTGGAAACTGACCCAATCAGGAAGCATCTCAGAATGTTTTCCTCAAAGGCATCATGGGTGGGAAATGTTGGTACAGATGCATAGCAAATGTAACTACAAAACTGGCTAGAGGCAGGTCATGTGACAGCATTATGCTCTAAATAGAAATGGAGCTACCTCGATACTTGGCAGTTATTTGAAGTTATGCAAAGGCTTAATTATATGTTTGTTAAATATATAATCTCAGGGCCTGATCCAATGTCCATTGTAGACAATGGGAGTCTTTTCAATGACATCAGTGATAAGAGCTGCCACGTGTTGCACTGCTCCATGTCTGACATCTTACAGAAACTAACAACTTAATTTGTATGATTGTAAATAATTTGCATGTAACCCTAAACTTCATCTTACAGTCAACAGACCCTGCCCCAACTTGCAGTGGGGATGGGATATGGAATTGCTCAAAACTTGGCAGCTGTAATGAGCATTCTGGCATGTGTCTGGGGAATTGGTGGGTGCCAGGGAGGCCTGGGGGTAGCTAGGGAATGGATAGAAGCTGTTTGAAGGGGTAGCTGGGTGGGGATATCTGGTGGCTGGTGGGAGTGCTTGGAGTGGCTGTCTGGAGGGAGGCAACTGGGGGCTTGGTGGAAATATGGGCAATTGGTATCTGGAGGTGGCTGGTAGGACTGATTGGTGAATAGATGGGAATCTCAGTGGGTGTGTCTGGTGTCTACAGGTACCTGAGTAGAAGAGATGGAGGATCACTAGGAGGAGCTGGATCGGGGGATAGATGGTGAATGGTGCTGGGGTAGCTGGGTGGGGGTGACTGATGTTTGGGTAGGAGCCTGGGAGGGGGTGTCCGTGTTTATGGGTCTCTGGGTAGAGGTGATGGGGGATCACTAGGAGCTGGATGGGGGGATAGATGGTGAATGGTGCTGGGGTAGCTGGGTGGGAGTGACTGATGGTTGGGTAGGCCTGAGTGGGGGTGTCCAGTGTCTTTGGATCGAGGGGATGGGGGATAACTCGGAGCTGGATAGGAAGATAGGTGGAAAATGCTGTCTGAGGATGTCTGAGGTGACTAAGGCTGGGGAAGGGTGGCTAAGGGAGTCTGGACTCCGTGTTGGACCCTCACCTTCTGCCCCACGCACTTCTGCTTGGTTTTGCTGCTGCCTCCTCTTCCCAGCTGCCTCTTCCCCACTGAGATCCAATAAGGGGAGCAGCCAGGGAGAGCCAGAAAGACCACCCAGAGGGCTGCTCAGCAGTTGCTACTGTTGCCCCTAGCAGCTGGTAGCCACAACTACAGAGTTCCTGAAGCTCAACTGAAAGTGTGACGTCTCAGCGAGGCTGCACTGTGGAGTACCAAATACGTGTGAGATGCATGATATCATGTGAGATGCCTGGTGAGTGGGTTTTGAATTTGTCCATAAGGGCCCGATTCATCAGTGGCTTTAATGAAATTACACCAGGGATGAATAGGACGTCTTATATAACACTTTACAAATAAAACCACAGTATTCTAGAATACTGGTCTAAAACTCCAATAGCACAATTGTAGAGTGTTTTGGACACAGAAAATAACACTGCTGATAGTGGTCCACAGTCCACCATCCCCATACAAAAATCCAGTGCCAAAACGTTTGAATCAAATCCTGATGAATACAATAATTTAACAAAGAACTAAATTCATATCTGTAATAGGTGACCTTTTCACTGTTCAGGAGAAGGCTCCCATGGTAGACAGCTAGCTTTTTTATTGCAGCTACCTTTTAAAACTTTAATCTGCTCAGGAATCCAGCCAGATGGAGACACGAGACCTGTGCAGAAATGCCAATCTATACTTCCTTTTCCTTCTCATTTGACCAGTGCAATATTTTGTTTGCATATCATTTGGTTAATTCTCTTGTTTGCAGTTAGTACAATATTCTGCAGCGAGGGTTTAAGGTTTTTTTAATCACACTGCTCCCATTAAAAGCCTGATCCAATCCCACTGAAAAATCATTGGAAAAGCATCTGTTGACTTCAGTGGCCTTTGGTTCATCCCTTCAAATAGTTTGATTGTCTACTAATAAATCAGTGGGTTAATTTTAATTAAGTGCTGATGATGCTTTACGACGGTTTACTCAACATTGCTTTTGCCCTTTGCTCCTTATTTGTCAGATCACTCTTTTTCAGCATCCAAAGGCTTTAGAGTTTGTTTGTTCATACAGACGCTGTCTTCTTAATCCCATGCATATTATTCTCCTTGGTCCTGAAATTCAATTCCTTTTTTTTTAAAGCTTCAGAGTCACTGTCCACTTGCAAAGCAAAACATGAAACCTATGTGTTTCTATTGTCTATTGACGTTGTGCAGCATCCTGGGGTGCTTATGGGAAAGGCACTTGGGTAGTGCGAGATTGACTGATAGACTGAAATCACCGGTTCCCTTAAAACAATCTGGCATGACATTTTATAACCTGCTCTAGCAGTTAACACACTTTTCCGTCCACTGAAAGGCAGAGTTCAGACAAATAACTGAGAATGACATCCTCAACTGGCTGAGAAATGAAGATCTGTGGGTATCAGTGATAAAATGTTCAAGTAATCACACTTCAGATTATTAAGTAATTATATCACATTTTTAATGCTTCTGTAAGCGCCCAGAGAAATATGTCTTTTGTTAAGGTAGTGACAGAACCAGAACAAAGGAGGTGGGGCGATAAAAAATAATGTACACTCCTGGCTCTTTGACATCAGTGGCACCATGAGATGCCCGGTGAAGTGAATGGAAGGTTTGCCATTGACGCATGAGAGCATGCCATGACCTGTTAGATCCTGGGATCCAGAACAGTCAAAAGGGAAGTGCCAGTGGGAAAAGCTCTGCTGAGCCTTGTCCTTAATTAGATATTGTCTGGGAGTGCCTTGAAGATATAAAGTGCTTTGGAAAGGCTAAATGTAGTTAGTTAATTAATTAATTAATTAATGCTCCTGTTGATTAGATAATTCATAAATGCTGTGTTGTTAAATAATGCAATATAAATATCTTTAGTATTCTGACAGTAATTGCGGTGCAGAGTGGGGGTTATGTTATGAGAAGAAAGCAGGACTGGATTTCTTGGGGCTTATCAGTACAGCGCATTATTCTGCCACAAGGAGACTTTAGCTGCAGACTGGAGGAAGTTTTCTGTGCTTGCTGCTGGAGGGAGATTGTACAGGCTGGAAAGAGACCTGGATTTTGACTTCCCTTTCCAGTGTCACCCATCTCTCCCAGTTTTTACCATTCAACTCTGCTAGAAGCATGGGGAAGCTGCTTATGGTTGGTACACTGTTCTCCACTTGTGTCTTTGTCTAACACATGACCAGAAGGGGTAGTTGAGTAGAAGAGAGGCTGTATGTGTCAGAGCCCTCTCCTAATCCATACTTGTGTCTCCTCCTTTGCCTTATGTTTAATCAGAAAGGCAAATGCTGATAGGGGTATGATTCTCGCTTTGTGTGAGAGAGGGCCCGGGTTCATATCCTGGACAAGCCCAGTCATTAGAGTTTTGATTTAGTTGGGATTGGTCCTGCTTTGAGCAGGGGGTTGGACTAGATGATCTCCCGAGGTCCCTTCCAACCCTGATATTCTATGATTCTATGATAATTAGACTGAGAGAAGATGTGGAGTTGACTGGCCATCAGGATCACTCCCACACTGCTGGCAGGGAATGGTGGAGCTGGCCGGAAGTTGTCCCTCTAGTCATTTACTCCTCCCTTTTGTTTCCCTATTCAGTTTTGTCTTCCTTCTTTTGCACCATTTGCAGCCTCTTCTTTCCAGTCCCCCTTTCATTCCTTGTATTCCCTCTTCCTTCCAATTGCCTTTGCTTGCCTCTTATCCCCTTGTTCTCCTGAGCTGCTCCAATCCACAGTCTATTGTGCTGGGCTGGTACGCTTAATTTTAAACAGTGGAACAGACTTACACATTTCAGTTTGGGCTCTACATGCAAAAACTTCGCAATGGACTGTGGATCAGATGCACAGCAATGTCTGGGCAGTTATTGGAAGACAGTGGCAGCTGGTGGGGGATTAGAGGAGGCACATGGCAGTTGAGGAGGAAAGCTGCTGAGATGGGATATTTTTGCTTCAGGCAGGTGTCTTGGTAGCCAGATGTTGGTGCAGTTTACACTTTGTAAGTGGCTATCAGGGGAATAGCAAAGCAACCAAAAGGGGATTTACTTTCTTACAACTTCCTACAGCCTGCCTTTGGTTGTTTTTCCTGATATGACCCCTCCTTCCACGTCTTGGTGCAAATGACACCAACCTGTACTTTCACACCATCTTCCCAGCCTGTAACTTGAATCAACACTTACATCAGTTTTGAATTTGGCCTGGAGACTGAACAGCTATCTCATACTGAGAGGTTGTCCTCTCCTGGAAGCACATCAATAGGACAATGTGAAAAAGTTTACATTGCTGCTGCTGCCTATCTCCTGCCAAGAATGAATCTGAATAGTAATAATAATAAAAAAGATGACAATACAACCAGTGCAGTAGAACAAATGTGCTCAGATGGAAACTGCTGAAGCAGAATGAATCAGAAAAATTGAATTATTATGTGTTAGTCAATAAGAAAACAATTTATTCATAAAATATCCATATTTTTTAAGTTTACTAGTACACAAATTTTTAATAGTTTTAATTTTTCCTTTTCTAAATAATCAAGAGATTATTGGATCTAGAAATCTGATTAGCTGACATTGATTTGATCTAGTATAATACCAGTTAAACTAACTGAAGTCAGTGTCAGCTCCTTAGATTTCTTATCAACTAACTCACATTTACTGATACAAGTACAGAAAAAAGTAAATAGCATTTGTGATAAAAGTACAATAAACTTAACAAAACCCCGTATCAAGGGAGGTGGTGGTTCCTCCACCACTGGGAATTTTAAAATCAAGATTGGATGTTTTTCTAAAAGATACACTCTAGTTCAAACAGGTGTTAATTCAGGAAGTCCTATGGCCTATGTTCCGCAGAAGGTCAGACTGGATGATCACAATGGTCCTTTCTAGCCATATAATCTATGACTCTATGAAAACAATTGTACTTGACATTCTATTAAGCAAAAAGACTACTTTTGTCAGTTAAACAGAATACAGGTTGGTACTAATGGTACAGTATGTAGAACTTACTCCACTGCATCAATTTTGTCCTTTTTTATTTTAATTTCTAAAATTTCCTAGACCATAAATTGTCTGGAACTGAATAGTCTGCTTTAATAATTAACATCTCACTTTCCCTGCATGTGCCTTCTCACCAAAGCTATTGCTTTCATGCTTTTTCCTGGAGCTACCAGAACTCACACAGCAGGGAAGCACACCAGCCTTCCAGCTCTGGAAACTCTGGTTCAGGCCTCCGTGGCATTAGGTAGGAACATTGAAACTGAGTTGGGAGAGCTCCTCCTATCCTTAGAGGACATTTGTCCATATCACAAAACCACAACAGTTTGTAATTTCTGTTCTAGAGGTGCCCTGGACAGATCTTTAATTTAAAACAGGAAAAGCAGTTAATTCAGCGGGGGCCCTGGACGTCCAGACAAAGTTGTATTGGTAGAGCTGTGTGAGAAACCCATCTGATTACTTATGCTGTTACTGGCACTAACTCACATCCTTAGGGACTAATCCTGAAATCTTCAGTCATGCATTGATCCATTAGGGTCAATAAACATCATCTTCAACCCCAATAGGTTGCTTTGCAAAGCTCAGGTGTTGCAAAGATTCCTTGAAAATGGCCTAGGTGACCTGCTGAGGATTCCTCTTTCACAGGGAAATCCCTGGGATGTGAAAAGATAGCATAGTGGGCTCTATACTGCCTCTATTTATTAGCCCTCAGCACAAGGAGTTGTTCTGGGGAAGGAGGTGTGGCTGGAGCACATTGAGTGTCAGCAAGCCATGACTACCAATATGGCTCTTGAGGGCGATCAAAGGCAGCTGTAGGTTATAGCTCAGGGAGTGCTCTAACTTGCGCCTGGAACCATTCATCCCCTGACAGCTCCATGGACTGAGAAAAATGCGGAGGTGTTATAAAGACACCTTTGCCCCCCCCCTCCTCTTTGGGCCTACACTGAGTGCCCCTGGGCCTGACATGGGGATTAGGGCCAGTGGAACTATTTGGGTTACTGAGGGTTGCATGCTCGGGTCTGTAATCCATAACTTTTACTGATCATAAAAAAAAATCGTTATCGTAGAGTATATCTCTCAGCAGAAAGAGGGGTGGGGTGAGACAGGTCTACATTTTAACCTTTTCCCAGTATATAATGTCAGTTAGGAGGGTGATTTTTATTACATCATTTCTATGCCAGGAAAAGCCTTAGTGTAGACACAAGAACAAAAGTACTCTTGCCAGTATAAACTGTGTCTCCACTAGAAGGTTTTGCTGGTATAACTATACGGGTATAGCTATTCGGGCAACTTTATAGACCAGGCCTAAGTGACCTGAATCCACTGAAACTTTGATGCTCCCCACAAAATGTTGCTTCCTTTTGTCTTGCACATACTCCTTCCAGCCCGCTTGGACTCCGTGAACTCATGTACCCCAAAAAAACGTTGTCCCCGTTCTCTCTCTGGATGGACTCCTTGACTATCCTCCAGTCTCCCACAGATTACAGTGGAGTTGTGTCCATTTAACCCAGTGGCAAATTTGACCTTATTTTTTCATGGATGGACAGCTACATCACATCCCCTAGATTGTCAGCTGAGATCCAGTGGCACTAAGAATCCTTCCTTAATCTGCCCCTAAGAAGTATATTTCTATTTAAGACTTCATCTCTTTAACAGAAGTAATTAAAATTGCTAATCATTGCATATGCTCATTGAATCAGATTATAGATTAAAACAAAGGGTGATAACGTTATCATGCATGGAAATGTTCTGTTTGCCATGTGAGTTCAGGAATGTGAGTTTTGTCCAAGACCAAAGCAATGAATGCTTTTGCTTCAGAGCTCGCTTTTTGTCAAAAAGCCAAACTGACTTGGGGAAGAGGGTGGAGCTGCCTGTTCAGACAGGATTTTTAGTTTTTGCCCTTTACCTCTGGAGCCAGAGGTCTGGCTCTCATCCAGCCATACGAAAAGAAGATTATGGTATTTTCTAGGTAATTTTAAGGGGCAAAACCAAAGTGAAGTCAGGTGGTTTCAAGTCAGCCTTGAATTTTTCACATTAAGTGTTTCTCATGATTTTGGTTTTCGGTGTAACTGTATTTTAAATAGCGACAGGAAAATATGCTTCAGCAGGCAGGCACATTCCAAACCCTGTTTCTTCTTGCTTATGAAACATCTTGTGAACAAATCTCCATGTTAGAAAATAAAATAGACATTTTCTGAGAGGTGGGGCTGGCTTGACAAAAACTGAAAGGGCCAAATTCTGGCTGAATATGCACTTGTGTAAATTCTGTTGTAATCAGTGGAAGCTTCATGCACATACCGAGAGCGGAAGTTAGCATTAGGGGTTCATCAACCGACACAAAATTAAGTCCCAATCCCATTGAAGTCAACAGCAAAATTCCCATTGACTACAGTGGTGCAGAATCAGGCTGCAACTATGAAGTATTTCAGAATAATTAAGACTATATACAAAAAATATTAAAAAATTGTAATGCAGCTAATCAACAAAAAATTCCCTCCATCTACTACAGCAACCCTCATTGTGCTCTTTGAAATATTTTGTTATTAGAAGGAAAGGAAATATGTTCAGAATCCTACAAGATGGGGTTCTCTTCAGTAATAATTAAGCTCAGAGTCTGCGGTTGCTCACCCAGGAAAACTCTGCAGATCTCCTGATCCTACCAGCCACAAAGACTAATCCTGATGGCTCAGTGTAAACTGCTGTTTGGCCACATTAGAGATTCGTCAATATTTCCCACCCTCCAGAGTGCAGATCCTAGCAAGTGGCATGTTGAGAATGAAACAACAGGGCTCATGAGAAGGCATAATACTTCCCGGAGCACAAGTGTGATACCAGACTGGCCAACCTGTGATGAAATTGTATTTTCTATTTTTTAAAAAGATACAACTGAGCTTTGAGGGGCCTGATCGCAAATGATCCTTCCTCTTTCCAGTGAGAACCATAGTGTTTTAATAACTGTGGTCACGATCCCTTGTAAGTATATCCATGCGATCCTGCATCCCTGCCTCTTTCCCCCACTCAGTCCCCATTGCCTATCATCCACAGCTCAGAGCAGGAAGAGGAGCGAGGTGGTGCTCAGGCAATACCTCAGGCAATGGTTGCAGCAGTGGAGGAACATAGATAACCATCATCATGGAAGGGGAGAGACTTACCAGGAGGCCTAGTAGTTTATTTGTTGGCAAAGGGAGAAGAGGAGGCAGAGAAAAGGGGGACAGAATGGTGGGGGTAGGAAATCCAAGACAACCTGTGTTTCTAAGTAAGATGGGGGAGTGAGTGAGCCACCTAATCAAACAGCAACAGCAACATATTTCACTAAGCAAAATATTCCTCCTCAAGGCTTTATTCTTGGGGTTTGGAGTGCACAGGTTACTGGGATTTATGCAAAGAGCCAGCCCAGGCTGTAGTCCTTTCCTTAACAACGTGGGGCCTGATCCACTGAAAGAGTTCAGTGGGCATTGGCTCAAGATCTAATTGAAAAGCTCTGATTCCGCTCCTGTCTAGCTGCCAGTGAGGTGTTTTATACAGTCCTCTGGCTTTTCTCTGAGTATCTCATTGGGCCTCAGTCTCCATTCCTGCATCCTTTCTACCAGCAGGTGATCTAAGGTGGAAGTTATCTCCCTAACTGTTGATATGAGAATAGGATGCCAGGTTAGATGTTCTTAATTATCCTTCAGATAGTCCAATCAGAATTTGGTGGTTGTTTTGCTGAGGCAGCCAGAGTAATCTTTGGTGCCCCCACATTGGGGGAGTCAGAAGACAAGTTCCTCAGAGTGCTGGACCCTCTGGCTCCACCCCCCGAGCACCCTCCCCCATGTAACAGTATGCAGGAAATGCCCCTCTCTACACCTCCTCAAATCCTGCTCTTCCCCTCCCCCCCTGTAGCGAGCACACTGGTTCCACTGTGAGAGGGTCCTCTGTGGGAGGGAGATGGGGAGGGATTCTCCGCTAAACAAGGAATGCACTAAGCCATATTCTTCCTAATGTCAGCCAGATAAAGCCAACTCTAGCCAATAGCTGCCAGTATGTCTCAGGGCCTTTCTCTGAAAGAACAAAAATATTTCTGCAGACAGGATTATGAGCTGAGTAAATTGCACATCAGCCTGCGATGCAGTTAAGGCATAGTCATGGAATCTTCCGTGGTGCAGAATAAAACATGTATGATCGGTGGAGCTAAGTGCTGATTTCTGTAGTAACAAGATAAGGATAATACATTTTGAGCTTTTTGAATAATGAGATTCAGATTTATCATTGGATATAATATTGTAATGAGTCATTTACATATAGGTAAGAGCTGCAAGAAAAATTGCTTGAGAAAAATAGCAGTCTTTTAAAAGATATCAGTGGCTAAATGCATAGTGTAGTAGCATATAGAAAAGTGCCGACTTAATAAAAGGATGCTTTTAAAAATAAAAGGTTGAACCCCCCACACTAAAGCTTAGCTGATGAATTCAGCAGTTTTGAAGAAACATGTCCCAAGTACAATTGGCCAGCTAGAAACAATCTGCCGATATAGCAAAGGTATGCTGAAATCCTGGTCCTCTTGAAATCAATGGCAAAACTCCATTCACTTCAGCAGAGTCAGAATTTCACCCAAAATTGCCTATTTCAAAAATAAGTGGATTTGGCTCAAGATATTGCTTTCATCTATTTGGTCTGTGTGTAAGAATGATAATGGGGGCTGAAACTTAAGAATGCAAGCTCATCACATTTCAGTTCCAGTTGTTTCATAACGTTAGCCATATGGTAGGTATACAGCTTGTAAGTCAGAAGTTCAAGCAATTTAAAATGGTGTTAAAATGAACTTTATATGGACTCACATTTTAACAGTTCCTATAACTGGTTTGTAGTGATAAATGTGATTTTGCAAATGCTGTTATGAGGAGTAAGGACTACTCATGTGCCTAAGAGTTGACAGGCCTGGGCCCTTTGTCAGTGGGTTTACAGTAAAGTCTAAGGCCCCAGTCCTGCACTTGTGCACTATGAGTCGTCCCATTGAAGTCGATAGAACTACTCACAGTACGTAAAGTTAAGCACGGGCCTTACTGCTGGCTTGTGTAGAAAGGTTGCCCAGTATTTATTTCTTCTCAAATGAAGGGATGCAGTTCACAGACCCACATTCCCATAACATGTTTTCCAATAATAAGCTAGTGATTGGTTAACCAGGACTACCCCGGCTATTTGCGAGGGTGGAATTGCTTATCTCCTTGTCCTATGCAAACCCACATTCAGATTCATTAATATGAGTCTCATTTTCTAAATGGTTTGGATGCTTCTTAAATGCACATTATTCTGGCTGTCCAGATTTTATCCCTGACTTCAGTTTTGCATATTCAGATCTTCACTATCATGGTAATGATAATGCTTAGCACTTAGACAGTGCTTTTCATCCATCAATCTCAAAGCACTGTACAAAGGAAGGTAGGTATCATTAATCCCACTTTACAGTTGGAAAAGTTGAGCCATATAGGGTGAAGTGACTTACCAGAGGTCACCCAGTAGTCAAAGACAGAGTCAAGAATAGAACCCAGGTCTCCTGACACTCTTTTCAGTACCTTATCCTCTGGATCATGCTGGTCATTATTTGGTAAATATATTGCTGGAGCTAAAAGGCTATAAAAAGTGAATGACAGAATAAAATAAGAATAAATCCAATTTCAAAAATGAAATGTTGATTGCAATCTACTGTGGATAGATTTTGTGCCTCTTAATCACATGCCATTTTGTGACATTTATAGTCTGTAGTACTGTATTTGTAGTGTATTTTATGTGCATGAGAAAAATATGTGCCTATAAGCAATTGAGCGGACTTTGTTTCCTTTAAACACACAATTTTATACTACTGATAAGTTTTCTCCAGCAAGTTTGTATGTCTGACATCTTTGAAACCAGCACAATTTACAATGAAAATATAAAATACTGCATGCTCTGTGTATGTGTTTTGTAGACATTGTGGAGTTGCGTGACCTGCTCTGAATTCTATTTGCAGGCTTTCAAGTGAAGATATTAACTCCCAAGTATCTTTTATAATACTTCTGTCTCCTCAAAACCCTGATCATCACTTAGCCCCCAGTTCTGCAAACACACATGTGCTTAATTTTAAGCACACATGTCGTCCCATTTACACTTTGATGGGATATTCATGTGCTTTTCCTTATTTGGGGAAGAATTTGCTCTTGCTATTTTTGTTTGTTTGTTTTTGCAACACTAAGACTCCAGAAGACAATATTTAACCTTTTTAGAAAGAGTGCACATCAAACTGAGGTAACTCGTCATCTTGCGCTCCAATTTACAAATAAAACAAAATATTTGTTACATTTATGAAATAACAAAAATTTAAGGCCAAACGTGAACACTTGATCCTGCTGCCACTGGAAGTCAGTGGCTAAACTTCCATTGACACAAACAGCGTTAAAGGAGGCCTATGAGTAGTGTCCAATGCCTTTGTGTTTTAAAAAGACACTGTCATGTAATTAAAGCTGCAAATATACTGTTATAAAACCTATGGTGGATAGAAATGTTTTCATTCATTCTTTTTATACTGCAATGAAAACACATACATTCCTTGGCAGTGTGTGTGCGTGTTTTGTGTGTACACTCACAGACACTGTGGAGGACTATATACATACACACACATATATATAAAACCTAAACATGGCAGCAATGTGTAATGCAGGATGATAGAAAATGAAACAAATGAAGTAGAGTTGAAGCTGAGCACTGTGTTTTTATTGACAAAAATTAATAAAATGCAAAAAGAAACAGCATAATAAGTAAAAATTCAGTTCCTTCACTTTTAGAAATACTGGTGATATCAATAATGCAGGTAAGAAACTGTTCATTAAAAATATTATTTTTAATTTTAAAGTATTCTTCTAGACCCCGATCCAAAGCCAATAGGACTCCTATTGACTGCAGTAAGCTTTGGATCAGGCCCTTAAATTGCAGTTTTTATATGGAAATCGGTTAGTGTTATCAGTAGCTTATTAGCAAATAATTACAACTGCTTGAGCTATTTCATGTGTTCCCAGCATTAGTTTATGTTTTCTTTCCCTTGTTTTATTATCAGGACAGGGTGTATTCTGTAATGACCTTCTTCAGAAACCCCAAATATTTAAAACCAGTATAAAAATAGGCTAACAAAGGTCTTCTGTATGGAGTGTTGTTGTAGCCCAATGGGTCCCAGGATATCAGAGAGTCAAGGCGGGTGAGGTAATATATTTTATTGGACCAACTTCTGTTGGTGAGAGACAAGCTTTCAAGCCAGAAGAAGAGCTCTGTGTAAGGTTCAAAGCTTTTCTTTCTCACCAACAGAGAAGTTGGTCCAATAAAAGATACTATCTCACCCACCCTGTCTCTCTGAGGGTCTTCTGTGTAATACTTTACCTGTCACTAATGTCCCTTTACAAGTGTAGGGTATAATCATAACTTTGAATTCTTATGTTCCCTTCCTTCAGATCTCTATCATACCCGACTTATAAAGGCATTAAACCAAACCCAAAGAGCTGTTACAGACAGCTGAGTGGATGAGGAAGACGCTTTTTAAAAAATCCCATTGTTTAGATTTCTGTCACAGGCTATGAGAATACTTAATTTCTCTTATCTCTGGAGTTTTCATTATCATTTAAATTTCATTTTACATTAATTGATCAGGGATTAGTGAAGGCATTATGCAAAAATTAGAATAAGAGAAGCCAGATGTGATGAATAATTCATTATGTCCAATTACATTTTATTTCTGGTGTACTTCAAACTTGCCTCTGACTTCTAAGGTGTTTTGAAATTACAATGTTCGCTTAAAATAAGATCTGCACCACTTGATTTATGTAGCAACTATAGTCTCCCTGCTCCCCCTCCCCCCATTTTTAAATTTAATTCTAACCAGTTTGGGACTATCCAGCTACTATCGCTGGAATAATCTGAATCACCTGGGAAAGAAGAGGAGGCACTGGCAGAGTGAGAGCAATATAAGCAGGCGAAATGACCCCATGAAGCAGCAGACAAAGAATTCAGCGAGGCAACCCTTTGCTATCGCGTCATCCGGCAGTCGGTCTCTCCCCTTAGCAATACCCCTGGTCTGGGACGTAGCAAAGGCTGCTAATTGGCCGCTGCAATAGTGCAAGCGCCGCTAGGTGGCAGTCGCTGCCTTCCGTGCAAGGAGCCCCCATGGGCGGCTGCTCCCTGGGAATCTCGTGATCCTTATCAGCTCAGCCCACAGAGCTGATTTATTTGTGTGAGCAACATGCAAAGCGCTCCCTCGCCCCCAGAACCCCCCCCTTCCCAAAACAGGCCCGGGAGCTAAGGGGCAGCGGCGCTGTTACCTGTGTGCAATGTCTCGAGCTACGTTTGAGGCTGCTCAGCAGCTCCCCACCCAATCACCCCTTTGCCCCCCCCTTCCCGCCCCACTGTATTTTATTTATGCCACTGGACAGTTGTTGCCCCATTAAAGCTCCAGTCCCACCTTCTGCAAGGACCTTTCATCTGGGGAAGTTTTATGACACTTGGTAAATGTGCAAAGTTTTTAATTAGACTCGCCAGACAGCCCGAGGCAGCACTAGCGCCACGAAGTCTTCATGCTTCTCTCTGCTTTACAGCACAACAAGCCGCTCTACTCCTTTGAAGACAATGCAGACTATGTCTACGATGTCATGTGGTCACCAGTGCATCCCGCGCTCTTTGCCTGTGTGGACGGGATGGGGCGCTTGGATCTGTGGAACCTGAATAATGACACCGAGGTGAGGCGGGGTGGCGGGGGGAGCCCTTAACCCTGCGCGGGCCGGGGTGGGGGAGAGGAGGAGAGAGATCCCTGCCTCTCTGCTACCAAACACTCTCCTTCTTGTGCCCTCCAAGGGACACTGAACTCCCCCACTCCCTGTATGTTTCAACCATCATTGGCCTGCCCGCCTGGTATGTTTCAGGAGACACTGATCTCCCCCTTCCTGTACGTTTAAGAAATATTGAATCTCCCTCCGCCCCCGGTATGGTTCAAGGCTCCTTGTATGTTTCATGCAAGTTAAATTTATGGGGGAAGGGAAATAATGCAATCCCCATTCAAAAAAATCAAGCACAGAGCAGCAAATAGATAATGTTTCGCCTATTTGGGAAGGATACTCCCTGTCTTTGGATTTATTTCAAGGCAGATTTTAACAATGTCTCCCATTTTGTGATTTTTTCCCCTTTTGGCGAACGGTTTCAGTGAGACATTTAAAATCCCACTGTCTCCCCTCGTTCAGATTGTCACAGCTTGACAGCCCTGAACCAACACCACAGACCTGCCAAGTCTCACTCAGGTGGAGTGTGATACTTCCTCGTTTGGGATCGATTTTAAGGCAGCTTTATAAGTTGCTCACTCTTTTAGGATGAAGGATTGTTTTTACTTCATTATTATTGTTTCTTTATCTATTATTAATGATTATTATATTTGGTTTCTGTTATGTCTTCAGTCTATTTTAATGGAACATTAACTCTCCTTCATAATTGTTTTTCCCCCAACATCTCCGGCAAATTGTCACAGCTTGACAGCCCCACAACAGTACCTCCAACCTGCTAGGAACTTAATGATGCCCATGTGTTACCCACCACCTCTTACATTTCTTTCAACCCCATTGAAACAGAAAGGGCTAATAAGAGAACTCTTTGCAAAGATGAAGTAGCAAATACTGTACTTAAAAACCAAGCAGCCTCCTTCCTAAATATAGATAGTATGGATTTAGTGTTCCTCTTTATTTTTGTGTCTGGTATAATTTCAATCAGAAAATATCACTCCAGATGTTTAAAAATATTTCTAGGTATTAAATGAATGAGCACAATCTTGATTTGAATTTTCCTTTGATGAATCTTTGCTATAAGAACCATCACTGTTCTAAATAACCTGTGTGTTTTGATTATACCAGCAAGATTCATATTTTTCCATCACCCAAGCACTAACTGTTTATTTTCAATGGCATAGAAAATGGCATAGAAAACAAAACAAAAAAATCAGCCTAAAAATAAGGTCACATTTTAGTGGACAAGTTATTTTCATTTTCTAAAACAAACGATGAGAACAAATGATAATATTTTCCCCATTTCCTACAATATTTCTTTAAAGTTAGCTCATTTATGACTATGTCTTTCATGTAACTATGATAGATATACATTTCAGCCAAAGTAAAATACAAGTGCAGTTTATGGTCTCCAAATCAGTGCTGCTTGCCATAAATAAGTGTGGACAGGTAAGAAGAACAAACGCTGAAAACTGTATTGTCACGTGGCGCAGCCATGCCTTTTGAAGTGTTCTGAGCAGGAAGTACTGCAGCCTTTTTAATTAGAAAGCATACAGCTGGAGGATATCCAGGAGGACTCTCCTCAGAATTTCTTTTGGGGAGGGGAGGAACATATCCTTCAGGTGTTCTCATTAATGCCACTTTAACAACATAAAAACCAGTTAACATTTCAAAAAGAAAAAAATAACCCTTTCAGGTAAAATCCTGACCCCTCCAAAATCAATGGGGACTTTGCTGTTGCCTTCAGTGGCACCTAGATTGCACCGCAAGTAATTACCATGAGCCGCCTGGTTCTGCTCCCATTGAAGTCAGTGAGCTGGATCATGCCCTATATGACCAAGCTTACAGATAAATTTTGAGTAAGAAAAGGCAAATGCGCATCCACAGAAATGAATTCAGAGTTTGTTCCTGCATTCTGTATACACCCTCAGCCACCAGCAATTTCACAAAGAATATTCATTCATAAGGGTCAAAATCAGCTCTCACATAAGTGTGAATCTCTGTTGAAGTCAATGGTATTATTACAGCTTTACATCAGCATGAGAGCTGAATTTGGATCTATGAAGAAAAAATTACTATTCCAGTTCTTTAATAAGCAATGATGGAATAACTTGAAAATGTTTAGAAATCATAAACTAGCATAAACTAAATGAATGGGAGGTTTGGATTCGCAAGGAAAGCAGATCTGATAGATAGTCAGAGAAAGAAAACCATATACAATTCTTTTAAAAATTACAACTGAAGGTGATCAATGTTTTCTTTGACCCTTTGCCTGGTAGCTTAAAATTAAGTTATAATGATTATCTATAGTTGATTATTAAAGGATCTGAATGAATTATTCTGTTTACTAATGAAAAATCTTTGTCAGAGTTTTATTAATTAGTCATTTAATAAAAATGAGATGACTAACCTGGGAAATGCTTGGGACTCCTTAGCTGTGTTTAAACATACAAAACTTTCTAGTAATAGATGTCAAATACAGATGGAGGAAAATAACAAATATATTAATGGCTTTTAATGAGATCTACTGATGAAAAGTGCTATATAAAAGGTTGGTTATTATTATTATTAATAATTAAGTTTTTTGTTTATTTGATTTTAGGAAATCAGCTGCATTAATGTTTAGTTATTTTGAAAACTGATGGAGAAAATATCGTTTTTTAGATAACTTACAAAAAACCTTCCAATTTCTTGAAATATAATACAATTTCTACTAGTCCTCTTCTCTATATTTATTTATTTCATTTTAATTTATTAAAAGTGCCTAACCCAGACTCTAGATGCTTTTTGATCCAAATGACCATAATCTTTTGACTATTCTCACAATCAAACTTCAAAAGAGGGCAGAACTAATCACATGTAGCATTCTGGTTTGTGGATAAGGTGTTTGGTTTTTGTAATAACAATGAAAGTTATCATAATTGATTTATTTAACATTAACACACACACTCCACCCCCCAGCACATCCTTACTCTCCTGCAAGTTGTATAATATTTTTAGAGGTATCAGTATGTCAGATTTTCACTTAAATTTAGGATGGAAGATCCTGATTTCCCAGTAGTGTGTCCACAACATTTTTTCTTGCTTAGCTTAAAGGTAGAATCAGCATCTAGGTTATTGCTCAGTCATCTCTATTGATTACTGTTCAAGAATTATTGATATTTTTCCACTTTGATGCTCTGTTATGTTGCTTTCAACAGTATTTTATTTTGCATGGCTTGTATACTCTGGCTCTGAAACTATGTAGATAGCATTTATTTTGTGAAGTAGATACGAAAGATATCCCTAAACAGTTATTTTTAACACCACATAAGCAACAAAAATTAAAAGGTGAATTATTAGTTGGTTGTTTTTTTTTTTGGTGACTAATCTCTCAGTCTATTATCTGCTAAATTCATATGCCAAAATGGTTATAATCTGACAAGTGTCAGTTTATAACTTTAGATGATTTATAAAGTATTTTAAAATATAACTTTAAAAACATAACTAATGGTGTCATATAACCGTTCTAAGGTAAATTCACATCTTTGAAATGTTAAATAGGTGTGTGTAATTTAAACTATCATTATTCAAAGCAGTCAAATCTATTTTAAGATAATGTAGAATAACTATATATCTCTTTGTACAAAAGGAAAAAGGAGGGGTATTCAAATATTTTAGAACAATTGCATGATTGCTTTGATGCTGTTAGATAAATTTGTTGAGTGGGAATGATTTTTACTAAATCATTAGAAGATTTTAATGTATAGGACCCTGAATTGGTCAGCATTCCCATTGTTTATTTTTCTGTGCAACATAGGAATAATGCTATATTAACCCAAAGCAGAGGTAGGACACCTGTATATATTTCAGCATTTTGAAAGGCATAGCTAAAATTCTGTGTCTGAAACATACTCCTTTGAAAGAACTTGTATATCTTTGATCTACTAATTTTCTGAGAAACAAAACTAACTGGTGAAATAGATTAAGTGGCTGCTCTAATGTTCAGTTTTGTCTGTTTGAAGATTTTTTCTATAAATTATATAAAATTAACATAGCCTTAGCGGTGAAGAGAATTGCAGAGACTTCAGTGATGAAGAAGGTGAAGCATATTATCACACGATAGTTTTTATTGCTACTTTATGCCAGGTAATTGGCCTAATAACTCATACGTGAGCTGAGGAGTTACAGGAAATGCCATCTTTCATTGGTCATATAGCATTGATGGGACCTAGGCCTGAACCAATGAAGAGAAAAGCTCAGTGGTTTATTTGCATTTGAATATTTTATTGGGGGAGAAGGGGGGGCAGGGAAGAAGATGTGGTAATCTCCTGCTTTCTGATTGCTGTCCAACATTATTTCTGAATTACTGTGTAAGCAGATCTATTCTAACTTCTCTTGGGAGGCTCAAGGGCACTGGAGTGCAGTAGTTTACAGGGATGAGGGTTTAGCACACCAACCCTGTTGTTCTGAGGTACTAGTTTGGTTCTGCAGCCTTTAGTCCGAGTCTGTAACAAAGGGGACTGAGTGAGTTTCCAGATCTTGAGGTGCTAGGTCAATAGCCCAGCTTTAGAGTAATTGTTCTGCTGCGTGAGTGACTGTGCACAGTTATTGACTGTAGCTGGAGTCTCCCAGGCAGTCTGCAAAGGCTCGGCTTCCTACTCTCACTGATACCTCATGCCATTTAATGCTGTGGTTTATTTCATAACAGTACGTACACATATGCACGTGTGTATCTTCCACTACATTGCCTTATTTTAACAGACAGCCTTGCATTGACACTTAGACTTATTAACATAAATGCATCTACCTAATGAAATGTATTGGATTTTTGTAACATAATCAGTGGTCTAAAAACTGATAAACTGGTAAAGATCGGTAAAAACTGAAAATGGAGAGCCTTATGCATGAAGCACATAGGGGCCTACCATTGAGGAAGAATAAAAAAAAGGGAAAAAATAATATTGAAACTACAAATGTCTTGTTTTGAACTGATTTTCTTCTGTTTCTGTCCTACCTTGCCACTGAAATACAAAACTACAACCAAAACATTGACGTAGGTCAGTAATAGATGGTTTTCATAAACGCTGCTACCGTTCTGTGAACTTTCAAACCTCGTTTTAATATTATCTTTAAGCTTATGAATTCCTGACGCTCAGTTAATTCTTAACTCACTTCTTGATCAGAAGTCAGTGCATGTTGAGAAACAAGCTGCTGTGGTTTTGCATGTCTCCAGCCAGGAAAAAAAATATTTGTGTCAATCACTGCCCATTTACTGTAAAAAAGTCTCCCTTACGCCTCCCAAACAGTCTGTCTCAATCTTCCCACCTCCCATAACTCAATAGAGCATGTGACTGAAGAAACAATTAATCTTTTTTTTCCTTCCCCTACACAAGGGACGTATGTTACCTCATGTAATTCGTAGGGACTTGTGATTCATCCACTGAAACAATAACATTCTAAACTGGCATATTTGATTCACTCACAGCATGATTTCATTAACATCATTATTATTGATGCAATAGGTTCCAACAGCCAGTGTGACAATTGAAGGAGCTTCTGCCCTCAATCGTGTTCATTGGGCGCAGGCTGGGAAAGAGGTAGCAGTTGGAGATTCAGAAGGCCGCATCTGGATCTATGATGTTGGAGAGGTACTTGTTCTTTTTTATTTATTTATTTGTTTGTCATATTTGTCATACCACTGAATGTTAGAAAACATCATACATTTATGTGCATGAGAAGAACACTTCCTTTTGGTGATCCAGATGGTTTTTAATGGTGTCATTGATTTGGAGTGCTACACAACTTTGAAATGTACCTTTAAATACAGCTAAGTGTAGCTGTTTAGTCCCAGATCTGAAGAAGAAATCTTGTTCAAATGTCTTGTGATTTATTCTCACTATTTATGTTTTAATGTCAACAAGTGTTTGGTTTTTGGCTACATTTACTAGGGATAAAAGAATATAAAACATGACAATATAAAAGGTTACAAAAGATATATAATATAATATAATATAATATAATAATATTCCAAACACTCGCCTCTAGGATTCACCTTTGCATTGCAGTAACTAATATTTTGTGACCTGCTCCACTTTATCTACTGATACAGATTTTTCTCATCATGACATGCAAAGCACCAGTCAGTATCCCTGATACCATTGCCTGAATATTTACAGTGGCTCCAACAACAGAAAACGGAGAGGTGGTGGTTTGGGGGTTAGCAGATGCATGTGTGGTGTGAAAGACACCGCTACCTCGATGTAATGCCACCCGATATAACTCGAATTTGGATATAACATGGTAAAGCTGTGCTCCGGGGGGCAGGGCTGCGCATTCCAGTGGATCAAAGCAAGTTCGCTATAACACGGTTTCACCTATAATGCAGTAAGATTTTTTGGCTCCCAAGGACAGCGTTATATCGAGGTAGAGGTGCAGCAGGATAAATATTCCATGTTTTAAGGTTGTTTTCAATTTCCCCTACTACATACTACAAAAACTAAGCTGAAGTAGGTTGTGCATGGATGGAGCCTGTCTCTTTGTTGATGAATGCAGTATGAAATGTTCAGCCTGCATTACAATTCTTTGGAATAGTCAAGGGTGAACCTCTGAGCAATCAGCCTTTATGTAGAGAATTTGTTTTTCATCATTATCTGTGATAGGATACTGGGGTATCCATCTCTACACAGTAGGGAAACATTACAGAATACATTGAGTATTATCTGTAACTCACATAAAGTGATTTTATGGCCCAGAGCAAAATTGCTTGAGCATGACTCATATTTTTGGATTGCATATGCTTTTGCAGGAGGTGCCTTTCCTCACAAATGGCTGCTGAAACTTCTTGCTATATAATTTCTAAATTGTCTAAAGTTATTACACTTAAATTTCGACTGCAGTGCTGGCAGGGCAGACTGTTTTATTTATTTATTTATTATTTTTGTATTATTTCTCTGAAGTGATGGGTTTTTTTCCTTTCTAAGTGATATGACAGACTATTGCAATATTTGCAATGACAATATAGTCTGGTCTTGTCTATTGTCTAGAGTCTAGACAGGCTATAGAAATGTCTCTTTGACTTATCATACACCAAACCATTCATAAGGTTGTTTCTCCCTGCAAGATTAATCACGAGAAAATGGACTTTATCCAGAGGGAGTAATATTTACTTTTTTTTCTCTTTTTTTCCTGCATAATCAGAAAAATCCTACCTTCAAAATAAATCACAGGGATACTCTCCTCATGAAAAATAAAGGCATACTTATATTACCTGCAAAAAATGAGTAATCAGTATTCAGCTCTGAGAGACCAGATCAGTATTGTATAATGAAGACCAGTGATACTCAGACCTCAGTGGTGCAGGAGCCAAATTAGTGATCAACATTACCCAAAAGAGCCACATTAGTGTGAATTCATTGTTTCATTCAGTATCGTTTTCCTCATTTTACATATGGGGAAATGGAGGAACAACGAGGATTCCTCCCCCACTCACTTCCTCTCTCCCTCCCCTCACAATTGCTGCCTCATTGATTCCCATTTCTGTTTTTTTAAAAAGAGTTCAAGGGGTTAGTGATACCCTAGCCGGGCAGCTTCTGTCATTACTAAGAGTCACTAGAGCTAGCCTAAGTCAGATGCAGACACACGCAACAATCAGAGTGCCAGTTTAAATAACTAATAGGGTGGCCCTGAGAACAGAAGTTGAAGATAGTGAATAACAGCAGCTTAACTTATTACACCCCCATGTCAGTTCCTAAAGAGCCCTCAGATGTAGGTACACTTAGGGCCTGATCTAACTCCTGTTGAGGTCAACAACATCATTGGATCAAGCCCTTAATAAGGGCCTGATGCAGGAAGACACGTCTGCAGCTTTGTCAGTGCTGCAAACTGTAGCAAACCGTGGACACTGACTTCCTGTCAGATTGCCTTATCCAAGTAAAATGAAGCCTGCTGAAGAAAGACAAAAGCATATTGAGGCTGGGAGTTCACTGCCTGTCCCTCCTTTCCTGGCTGTTCCCTCCTTTCCTTTCCCTTCATCTCTCCTCACTCTGCCACACAGAGCATGGGAGTGCGAATAACCTCAAGGCGGGAAAAAATGCCCCTCGTGACATCCTCAACTGGGAGGAGGAGTCACTAAACTCCAACGTGAGGGCAAGGTGTTTAGAAAGCAAAGCTGACAATCTTACCAGAACCCACTAATTCTATACTTACTGGACTATCTAATTCTAATCTAAACTCCTCTTGGCCTCCCACTGCCTGGATGGATCGTCTAAGCTGTCTAGATGTTTATTCCTCACTGAGCATCTGAGTGTCTCTGTTAGGGATGAGTCCTGCACCAGTGTAATCAATGGGAGCTTTGCTATTGCTTTGAATGGGAGCAGGCCCTTAATCTGGAGCATTGTCTCCATTGCAGGAGTGCTCCTCAGCAGCTTTCCTCTTTTCTTCAGCATATCATGGACAAGAGGGGCCTCCCCCCTTGTGCTTTGGCCTATTGGGATCTGCCCTCCCCTGCCCATCTTTTTAAACCGTCTCAGTCCAAGTGGTTGTCGCATGGCTCCTTTCTTCTTTTTCAGTGGCTGACTTCTGAAACAGAGCTGTTAGTAGAGAAATCTGGATTTTTTGAGGCCATGGGCCCTTTAAAATTCACCCCTAACTATAGTGAGTCATAATCAGCATCCATTAGTGCCAGGGCACACTGTGCTCTGAAGTAGAAGAGTCTCGCTCAGAAGGCAGCAGGCTCCTTTGCAGAGATCCTACATATATTCAGCAAAAATAGTCAGATACCATATTTTTCATATTTTCTCAGTCTTTAAAACCTACCCTATTCTTCTTCTTGTTGCATTCCAGGTACTCCCCACTTAATGTCCTCTCGCTTAACGTTGTTTTGATCTTACATCCCTGCTCCATTACAGAACATGCTCATTTAAACAATGCTCCCCTATAACGTCGTTTGGCCACCTGCTTTGTCTATGGCTGGCAAACACACACACACCCCAGCACCTCCCGCCTGCCAGTGGACCCCGCGGATCAGCACCATCCCCCTGCTCCTCCACCTTCTGCCCGCAGCAGTCAGCTGTCTTGGAGCATTCAGGATGCTGGGGGGAGTAGCGAGGACGCAGCGCACAACCTCCCCCTCCCTCCCGTCTCTTGAACTCCGCAAACCAGCTGATTGCCGCGGGCAGGAGGCAGGGGAGGGAGGAGGGAGCTATGCGCTGGGTCCTCACTCCTCCCCCCAGCCTCCTGAATGCTGTAAAACAGCTGATTGCTGCAGTCAGGAGGCGGCGGGAGCAGGGGGAAGGCACTGATCTGCGGGGTCCGCCAGCGGGCAGGAGGCATTGGCAGGGGGAGGCATTGGGGAGCTGATCGGGGTGCTGCCAGCCTGTTTAATACCTGTATTAAATTGCTTGTTTAAAATTGTGTAAAAAGTATATAGTGCCTTTTGTCTGGCCAAAAAAAAAAAAAATTCCCTGGAACCCAGGCCCCCCTATTTATATTCATTCTTATGGGGAAATTGGATTTGCTTAACATCGTTGCATTTTTCAGGAACATAACTACAACGTTAAGTGAAGAGTTACTGTACCACATTTGATTGGCCATAATGTTCCTAAATGGTGGTTTCTTGTGGCCACAGTTCAAGAAGGATGTTAATAAATTGGAGAAGGTTCAGAGAAGAGCCACGAGAATGATTAAAGGATTAGAAAACCTGCCTTATTAGTGATAGACTCAAGGAACTCAACTTATTTGTCTTAACAAAAAGAAGGTTCAGGGGTGACTAGATTGGTCTATAAGACATGGGGTAGAAATATTTAATACATGGACTCTTCAGTCTAGCATAGAAAGGCGTAACACGATCCAATGGCTGGAAGTTGAAGCTAGGCCAATTCAGGCTGGAAATAAGATGTACATTTTTAACAGTGAGAGTGATTAACCATTGGAACAGTTTACCAAGGGTCCTGGTGGATTCGCTATCACTGAAAATTTTTAAATCAAGATTGGATGTTTTTCTAAAAGATCTGCTCAAGGAATTATTTTGGAAAAGTTCTATGGCCTGTGTTTTACACGAGGTCAGACTAGATGATCACAATGTCTCTTCTGGCCTTGGAATCTATGAATCTATGAACCGGAAAAAGAAGATACGTTGAGTTGAACAACATCACCCAAAAGCATAATAATGTTTAAAACCATATTTCGTAAAATAATAAAATCCACTTTTCCTACACAAATGAACTGAGGCACAAAACTAACATGACAAGCTTGGGACAGAGCAGGAAACCTATTTTGATATCAAATGAAAGTGATGAGGTTCTTATCTTGTTAGTTCCATCACTGTTTTTATTCTCTTCTAGAGAGCAGTAGAATTTGCATCTGTGATTTCTAATTAAAATATATGGTGTTTAGAGAGCGCGTCATGTGGCCTGTCTGCAAACATCAGATCTAGGGCCCAAACCTGCATTCCTTGCTCAGTCAGAATTCCCTTTGAGATCATGGATGTTTTGCCCGAGTAAGGACTTTAGGATAAGGCCCTTTTGTTTTGACAGGTCATCAATCCATGATCTTTATGACATCACAAGTGCAGAAACATGGGTGATGAGACAGAGCCCATGACCACTGAGTTAAAAATAATGCAGATATTTTCAGTTAAACCAGATAATGTTGTCTTTTACAGTACGTACTTTTAGTTGTTTGATTTCGGCATCGTGTCTGAAAAAACCGAACACATTTATTTTCACAGTGAGGGGTCTATTTTCTCCTCCATGCTTGTGTTTTATGCCCATTAGCATTAATGGGAGTCATGCGCATGCTTCCAGGGGAGAATAGACTTAAATAATCCAGAAATATGTGCACAGGTGTGGTGGTTTGTGAGAACAACTTGGAGATCGGTAGCTAATGGCTTAAAAAATTGAGGGGGAAAAATCATATTGTTTCAGTGTGACAGGATCTGAAACATATTTAATTTAGACAGAGAATATAAACAATCATTTTTAATGAGCGTTAGTTTCTGTTAGATTGGAAATATTCACTTCCATAAGACTTAATTATGATATATTTTTAAAAAAGACTGTATGTAAAATGTATCATGAATCAATTTAGCTTCTGTAGTTTTACGGCATTTTTACTCAATAGCCAGGGCTCTACAGGGTAACAGATGATTTTAGAACATGGACCACTGACTGTAGATTTATTCACATGCCCTGATGATTGATTGATAGACCTAACTAGATATATTTTATAGAAAGCTTGCTTCCATTGTGCATGCTTCCAGTGATGTTACACACATGCTGCTATCATAAATATTCTCTATCAGCCATGTTTGCTGCTTATCTGAGTTAGAATGTTGTTTGTAGCTCCAGTTGTGAAAGCAGCAGCTTCTATTCTACCTTCCATTATTTCTTTTTTTCCATTAATCCTTTTGGGGCAGATTTTGTTTGTGGTGCGGGGGGAGAATATACCTATCTCATAGAACTGGAAGGGACCTTGAAAGGTCATCAAGTCCAGTCCCTTGCCTTCACTAGCAGGACCAAGTACTGATTTTGCCCCAGATCCCTAAGTGGCTCCAACTCACAAGCCTGGGTTTAGCAGGCTAATGCTCAAACCACTGAGCTATCCCTCCCTGAGAAATAGATATAACTTTCAAATCAATAATCTGTTAGTTGATGGTAGTAAAATATAGACCTTGAAAAAAAAAAGAAAAAGCATTTTCAACACAAGGAGAGAAATTATGTTCTAAAAGAGTGTTCGAAGTTGTAATTTAGAGGGGCAGATGATCACATATGACTTGTTTCATTAGACTAATTAACTTATGGAAATATCAGTGGTTGCGTCTGTTTGGCAGGGTTATCAGACAGGTTAGTGTTAGGGTCAGTAGCAATCAGGATCCAACTGGAGAAAAGTAAGACATGATATTCTCCAGACTCCACCCACAAACCAACTTCCACCCCCTGGAGACACCAAAAAGAGAAATCATTCACAGTAAACTGTGCAGATCTTCATAAAAAGATAATCTCGCTGCTTTCTTGCATGCTTTGATCAGCAGTGAAATAATTAACAGTGGTGATATTTAAATCATATTTGTTACATTTCAGCATTAACTTCTGATTGAGATAAAAGGAGCAATTCACCTCTTTCAGCACGGTTGTTTCAGGTTTTCTTCAGACTCAGGTATACATTGTGGCATTGGTTTTATATGTGGTTCACATTCCGAAATGTATCTTTGCCACTGTAAGGGCTAGAGTTTTTATTATTTATTATTTTAAAAATGAAGCAAATCTTAGATTCTGGAATTCAAGAAGGCAGCTACCAGTGTTCACAAAGGTATTTTTGAAGTAGCTAAAATAAGAACTCCCTAATGAAAAAAACGCACTGGTTGGAAATGAGTCAGTTTAATTACTGTGTTTTATGAAAGCCATTACCCATTGCTGATTACTAGAGTGATAAAATCTTTAAGCTTTGGTAGCCTCCATAGGGGGTGAGCTGATCTAAGTAGCGCAGAGTCCAGTCATTATCACCCTAAATACTTGTGTTTCTCATTACAATATTCATTACCTTAGGTTACTTTGGGTGCATTGGTGCGTTTCCCCAGTGGCGAAATAACACTATATTAAGTTAAAACTTAACATTTAAATCTGTTTTCCAGTTTCAAATCGGGCTTATCTGTATCCGTTCACAAATATACTTATGTGCAGGTATATATGGGAGTAATGTCCACATCTTAAATGGTAAAATAATGTGTTTTATCTTGTACCTTCAATCTCTCTCCTTCCTTCATCTGCATAGTTTCTGAGATCCTCACACTCATTAATGGATTATGTTCTTAAGACACCCCTTTGAGCTAGGGAAATATGCTCATTTTACACATGGGAAACTGAGGCACAGGGTAGCTTAAGTGACTGGCTCAAAGGCACACAAGAAATGTAGAGCTTGACTGGGAACTGAACCTAGATACCCTCAGTACCAGTCCAGTGCCCCATCTACTAGACCATGTTTCCCTTCCTCTTCTACTTTTGTCCTTTTTACTGCTTCACCTGCACTCTGCCCTGCCGATTCACGTCCATTGCAGACTCCTCCTAGTGTTCTAAACCTCTGAGAAGCTTCGAACAGCTGCCATTGTTTTCAAGGTGATCTGCCAACGGCTATTTTAAAACCCAGAATTGTGTTTATATCAGCATAGGTGCTGGAACTAGGGGTGCTCCCGCACCCCCTGGTTCAAAGTGTTTTCTATTATATAGAGGGTTTATAGATTGCTGAGACTCATTCAGCCACCCCCATTGTACAAATTGTTCCAGCACCCCATATATCAGTTTTTATTTCTTTAAAAAGACTTGAAATCTGTAAGCATGGAGATTTCTAACAATATTTTCTGCTTGTTTACCATATAAATATGAGGAATGGTAATTCTTACCTTGCCTGGTTACGCTAGAGGACTCCTTGGGAGTCTCAGGAAATGTGTTAGGTGAGCTTTATGCCTAACTGGCAGGAAGGGAGTTGGAATCGCTAAGAAAGATATCCTTTCTCTCAAATATCAGAGGGGTAGCTGTGTTAGTCTCGATCTGCAAAGCATTGTGCTCCAGTACGTTTGTTAGTCTATAAGGTGCCACAGAACTCTTTGCTGCTTTCTCTCAAATGTTAGCTAGGTATTGGAGTTAGAGGCATTAACAAAAACAACCAAAAATCCAGGTTTTAAAGAGTCTGATTAAAAGCCCTTTGACTCTCAATTGCTCAGCTTTGTCTCTTATGATGTAACTTGTCACCAGTTCTCCAAATGTAGCATTTCATTAGGTCACCAGAGAGTTTGCCAGGGGAGACAAGACTTGGATTTCTATAATGAAACGAGAAGACATCCCCTACTCCTTTTGCTGTATGATAAAGAAGCAAAAAAGGTTCAACTCCAAGTATTTTGGTTATTGTGTCACATTTAAAACGGCCTCTTGTTTCCTCTTTTCCCCACAAAGACCCAGATCCTCCCCTGTGGAGAGGGAGAGCGAACAAACCACATGTGACAGATGTTAATCATGTAGCTTATTGCACTGCTAGTAGGTGCTCAGATGCTGTGGGAGACGAGAGAATAGATGAGGAGGTCATCCTGTCCCCCATGGTAAAACCTGAAGGAGGAAGAGCAAGGTCACAGATACCCTCCCACATCACCCAGCCTGGGGGTGAAGGGTAGGGGAGAAGATTTGCCCCCTTGCAGAAAAGGCAGTGGGGCTGCCTACAAACCTGACAATCCCTTTTTCTGGAGGCTCTGTGTATTTGTACTAGCTCAGGCCCCAGTGGTGGCTCCCCAGCTGTGGTGGCCCTGAAATCCTGTGGGGAGGCTCTGTGGAAAAAACAATGCAATCCCAGGCTTTCCTGAGTAAAGGAGGTACAATGGCAGCCTCACCCGGTTTCCAGTCCCTCAGCACTGAGTTGTATTAAATATAGCAGAGCAGCCGAATGCTGACAGTGAAAACATGCACCTTCAAATAATCAGTTAGTATACAGGAATAAAACAAATTCACAGGAAGATTCTGCCCCTCCCCCCCATTGTAAAAGCCATTGTGAATGTATAGGCATAAGCCCTATTTTAAACGTTAGGTTTTAACCTAAGATAGTGTTGTTCCACTAGGAGAACCCACCGATGCTTACGAGAAGAATGGGAAATGTGCATAGCTCGTATATAATGCAGAGTATCAATGGGAAAATACTTCATGCCGAATTCACTTAAATATATGTTAGTATGTGTGCAGTGCATTCATGCACTCTCATTGTGGGTATAAATGCTTCATGGAGATAAACCTTCTGATAGAAGAGTTAGTTTGTATAATTAATCTTCTGTGGGTTCAACAGCAATTTGGGTTCTGAGGGAGTCCTTAATTATGGTGTTAATTACTTAATTAGTTATGGTTTGCAAAATTATGTTACATTTAATAGTACAAAGCTACTGAATTCATGATTTAGAAAAAGAGCCATTTAGCTTAAAAATCACAGCTGAGGATGCAGAGACATTCGGGGCCTTAATATATACACTATCCAGCAGCTAAGGTTGCACATCTGAAGTTTCATTTTTCTGTCTGATAGGTTGTGTCAGGCTGTCTGGAGTGGCTCACGACCATGAGTGCCAACCTCAGGGCAGACTGTCAAGAACCCAGTAACAAGTCTGAACTCCTAAAGCACTATAACAGTCTTACCACAGAGTCACAGACAGTCCCCTTGGGATTCCAGTTTATCTTGCCACCCAGGCAAGCTGGACTTTATGATAGATAGTTCCTTACCGCAAAACTCGCAACAATAATGAGGTTACTCCCAATCCCAAAGGACGAGTCACTTAACCCAGGTCAATTGTACTGAGATCTCAAAGCAAAGACAACTCTTGTAGCCAATCCTGTAACAAACTCACTAAAGGTTTAGTAATTAGGAAAAAGAAAGGAGAGTTGTTTACAAGGTTAAAGCAGGTAAACGTACACACACAAATGAGGCACTACCTTGAATTCTAAAGGTAATAGAAGCTTCCATAATAAGCAAGCTTTTATGCCCTTTAGGGCTAACCCAAGCCAAGGAGCTTGGGGTTCTCTTGCTTATGTTTGGAATCTTTGTCCAAACAGCATAAAGACACCAATTTCTCCTTAACAGGAATTTTTATGTCCTTCTCCCAAAATTCAAGCTGAGATGAGACACAGGCTGGTGCACGTACCCTCTTCAAGGGGTGTGTGGGCGGGAGCAATCAACAAAGCAATCAACAAAGCCTATGTCTATCTAGTGTACTTTGAAGGACAGCAATGTGTCTTTAAAACAAAAATCAGCTACTTCATGGTGATGCTTTCAAAGAAATGAAATGTAAGTAATTGCAGCAGTTCTCATGCAAACCAAAAGTACTGTACACCTAGTAGGCTGGGTTTGTTTGTGATAGTAGAACTCATTTGCAGGGCCCTTTCAGGTGAGAGTCCACTGAAAGCTGAGAAGTAGTGGAAAAGCCTCCACAATCCCTGTTCAACTAGGAACCCTAGACTGAGCCATAGATTCATAGACTATACGGGACTGTTGTAGTCTGACCGCTTGCATAACGCAGGTCACAGAACTTCCCCAAAATAATTCCTTTTTAAGATGGAGCAATTAGAAAAACATCCAATCTTGGTTTCAAAATCACAGGTGATGGAGAATCCCCCAGAACCTTTGGGTAAGTTGTTCCAATGGTTAATTACACTCACAATTAATGTGCCTGGAGGCTGGACAGCAGGAAAGGACAGCACTGGCCCGGAGTGGGATGGGGCCAGGCCAACCAGTAGATGCATAATTCATTTCTTTTTCTAGGCGGCCTTGGCTTGAATTTCAAGCTGCTCTTCTCTGGTAGAAGGCAAATCTTCTTTCCATTGCAGCTGTCCCTCTTGGCACAGAGGGTGATATTTACATCCCCAATGGAGTTGAATCTCCAGAATGGGTGACCCCAAACATTCAAAAATCATGTCAGCCCTCCCTCCCCCAAAGTCATGAGATTTTAAAAAAATAATAGCTGTGGGGGTTTATTTGGTTTCTGGTTTTGAGCCCTTTGGAGATTCACCTTTTTCAAGCTTTTCTCTTCAACCCTGAGGATTAGAAACACCCTTTTTAAAATGAATGGGCTGAGATCCTAATGAGCTTTACATGACTGCTGAAAGTCACATGGCTCCAAGATTTAGGACTAAGAAAAAACACTAAATATCCTGAGCCTTGCACTAAAATTGCAGCAGTTGGCAACACTGAAAAATGGAAATTGAACTGGAACTGAGGATCTTATAGAAGACAGATGACACTGGGGGTGGGGGAAAGTGTTTCACTCTGTTTGTGAAGCACCCGATACATTTATAGTGCTGTAGAAACTGTTAATAATAACTAACTTGGAAACCCCTGGTCCCCAGGACAGCACTACTGTGGAGGCAACATGGGTAGCTTCCGTGGAGCATGGCAGAGCTGTGATGTTGTCCCTCCTTCACACATATTTAGTGACTGGCCATTAAACTTAATTAAAGTAGCCTCATATTAGATGCTGTATGTGTGTGTGTTTAGAGGGGAGAGGCCTAGTAAACACTGAGCCTTCTCCCACTCCCATTGAAGACTTCATAAATTTCAGTGGAAGCAAGTGCAGGTACGGAGAAAATAGCCCTGAAATAGGTGGCAAAAGCCCCACAGTTTCACTTGGGTCGACCTGCAAGCCTTATCCTCCACCTTTTGCATGTCAAAGGCCTCTTTACACATATGCTTGGTGGGCTCAGTAAGGGGGCTGCCTTCTCTTAAATGTTGACAGCAATTTGCACACCCTTCCCCTGCAAAATTAAACCAAGCAATGCACATGCTGGGAGCCCATTCCTGCAGGCACAATTCACCTGGTCCTTTACCCACGTGACTAGGCCCACTGACCTCATTGAGATTGTTCAGGTCCATATTAATTCAAAAATCAGGAGATTATAAGACAAGCCTGAGATTTAAAAAAAATGACCCAAAGGAACATTCCTACCTATAAGCCTATCTTCTTGTGGCTGTTCAACCCTTTTCTCCACAGCGCAATACTAATGCAGGATGTCAATGTGTTCATCGTGTCCCTTTAAAATAACAGAAGAGATTCCATTTTAAACTACAGCTTGGAGGTTAATTTGTTTGAGACCCTGGATGTAAGATCTTTATACGTGTATATGGCAGACTTTGAACCAAAGCTATGAATATAGGTGCAGCTGGTGGTGCTGGCTGTAGTTAATGTTGCTCGACACTGCCCAGTTTTCAATTGCTTAGAACTTTACCAATTATTCAGGCTGAGTTTTTCCATGTTTGGAATATGTTTCAGGCTGAACTTTTTTAGCAAGATGGTTCAGCCATTTCCAAGCTTGAGATTAGGGGAAAGAACATCATTTTGCCCATGTTAAAAAAAAAAAAAAATCTCACAACTGTTTTGTTGAAAAGCTCGAGTGTCTCCCTGCTTTAGAACAGCCATGCAGCAAGGGAGGCCAATTTAGCAAGGCCAATTTGGCAGGGGACAATTTAGCAAATTGTTGTTTTGTCAGGGCTGTGTCTTTTTTTGTTTTTGTGGAAAAACACACCTTTGGGAAAAAATCCCTTGAAATTAGATTCACGATCCCATACTGTTTCTTCCCAGGACTCCTGTGGGATGTGGGCTGAGGAGGAATCAGGGTTGTGTAGTGATGCAGGCTATTTTCTGTAGGACCCCCTGCCTCAGTTGTTGCAGAAGTTGTCAGGTTTGCAGTGAATGAGGCAAGAAGCTGCCCAAGAAGAAAGGATGGGCTCATGGTTAAGGCATTAGAATACTGTCGTAGAAAACTGGGTTCCAGCCCTGCTTCTGTGGCATCATTCCTGACTGAAGCTAGGCAAGTCATTTAAACCAAACTTTTCACAGGTGGTCACTAATTGTGTGCCCCTTGTTTTCAGGGTGCCTGACTTGAGACCCTGGTGTCTGATTTGCAGAAGTCCTGAGTGCTCAAAGCCAGTGGTGGATTAATGCACAGGCCCACAGCCAAGTCGGGGGTTCTTGCAGGAGCACCAAAACCTGTGTAGAAGTGGGGAGGCAGGTGGGGGTCTGGGGCTCCCCACAGTGGCCGGGGCTCTCTGGGTGGCCCTTACCACTGCCTGGCTCTGGCTTCTGGCCTGGTGAGGGGCTGGGGCCTTGTGGGGAAGAGGAGGAGCAGGTGAAGGGGCCCATATCAGCCCCTCACTAGGAAGAGGCTGGCACCGCTAGCAGGGGCTGCACTTCACAGCAGGGGAGCTGATCAGCCCGTTGCAAAGTGTAGCCCCTGTCGCTGCTGCTATGCCCACGTAACAAAGTGGGTGGGCCTGGCCCTTGTGATTCCAGCACCCCGGGGCCCTCGTGGTATGGGAGGACCAAATGTTCTTTGTGCCTAGGGCCCCAATAAACCTTCATCCGCCTCTGCTCACAACTGCAGCTGAAGTCAGTGGGAGCTGTGCTTTGAGCATAGAAAGTGCTATATAGTGCTAAGTACTCTGAAAAAGCAGGTACCGGGCATGTCAAATTGGGCACACAAAGTTCATGGAGACTTTTGATCTTAATATCTCCGTGTGTCAGTTAGGAATATAGGAATTGCCATTCTGGTTGAGACTGAGGTCCCTCCAGCCCAGTACACTCTCTCAGACAGTGGCCAGCACCATTTGCTTCAGAGGAAAGTAGAAGAATCCTGCAGTAGAGATGTGGGATAATCTGCCTCCCATTTTAGGTTGCTCATTCCCAGTATATAAAATGAGGATAATATTACCTCATCTCATGGAGACGGTGAAAGTAAATTAATATTTGTGAAGCACTCAGATGCTGAAATATTGAGTATCACAGAAAAGCCTTTAAGGACAGTAAGATGAATAGAGTGAAATAAATAAGACCTGGGGCCACCCATCGACCAGTGATGAGATAGCAAAACATTGAATAGCTGCTAATTCAGTGAGCATCATCCAGCCCATGCACTGAATAAGACAGGGGTACCGTGGAGAAAATAGTATGTGGTGTAATGTATTTATAGACCAGAGCATAGTTCATATACACAAGAGGCAATCGTAATACTGGCATTTCCTACCGTTCAAGTGCTTGGCTTTGCAACTTTAACACTCTTTTAACGTAGTTGCTTGTGTGTAACATACGTATAGTTCACAGCCGATGTTTGATATTTCCTAGATGTTAGTGTTGCTCCAACAGGGCTATGTGTCAGACTGAGGAGTTTGTTTAAACAATCAGTATTCAAATGTTCAGTTTAAGATCCAAACCCTTTACAGAAAGAAATAAATTGTTTTGATCATTGTCTTCACACAAACACTGAAATTTATTTTTAAACGTTGTGTTTTATATCAAGAACAAAATGTACAATCAAATAATAACTTAAAAGCTATTATTTCTGTTTTACAGAAAGAAAATCAAACTTCACATAAGTTATATTCTATTTCTGTTGGAAGACAGAGGTTACGTATTTTTGTTGTATAGTCTAATCTTTAATCCTTTTTTTTACTAGTACAGAACTAGTTAAATCAGCTCCTGCTGGAAGTAACTCATAGCAGACGTTAATCTAGATGAGGTCTAAGTAATGAACTTCACAGAAGGCTGGTGTATACTGTGTCTGTGACACTAGACTGACGTCTGGGCGTAGAATAAATCCAGTATTTAGGCTGCTTATGGTATTCCAGTCCTTCAATTAAGTAAACAAATATATACAGAGCTACACTGGAGTGTATCCTTTGTGGTCTAAACACTATATCTTATTAAAATCATCTGCATGCAGTATGCTGGCTTTGAGTTCTTGCCAATGGTTTCATCCATTGTTAACAGTGATGCTAGGCTCTCCCAAGAGTTAAATACAGTGGTATTGTAGTTATGTGAAAAAAGGTGCCCTTGGTTATTACATTGGTGGCCATTTCACCGCGTATTACCTCCCACTTTGTTTCCATCCATGTGTGTGGCATAGGGAGTTGTCTGTAAAAATATAGACATTTTAAAATCATATTTTATAATTGATTGAAAAAAAAATCATAGGGAGTGGACTGGAAAAATATAGACCTTTTTCAAACACACACACATACATATGCTTGAGAAAAATATCAAAGGCATTTTGCAACTGAGTTCAGTAGGGCAAGCTCAGGGCCAAAATAGGTGGAGATGTGTGTGCATAGAAATGTTTGTATTTGTAGATATTATTTTCGCTTTGACGTGCTGCATTAAAATCAGCGATCAAATACTTATTCACTGCATTTGGGTCGGATTGGATGCCTTAGGGTGAATTATAACTGTCTGGACTTTTTATTTCTAAATGTCTGGGTCTGATCCTGCAAATGCTACACTTCACACAGAATGCAGGATTGGAACAATAATTAGAAAAAAATTATCTAACTGGAACACTCTGCGTAATATTTACATTTTATCATCTTAAGAATATTTTTCTCAGGGAACTCTGTTCACAAAGTGTTTACAATGAATTTCTTTTCAAGACAGCACTTCATTTTATATGATAATATGGATAGCATTCTATGTAGAATAAACAAAGTAATATTCCCTTGTGGTTAGAGGTTTGTTTTTTTAAATGACTCCATCAAATTGAAAGATTATAATGATGCCGATAAATCACACAAAGTATTCGTTCTGAAGCATACCATCTTAGTCATTATAACTATCTTACCATACTTATTGTATTTGACAAATCAAACTAAAATGAACCTGAATACTTTTCCTTATGTCTTAATTAGCCACTCTTCAAAATGTTTTAACCAGTCCTTTTCAAGCCAAGCATAATTTGGTCTGAAGTGGTTTAGAAATGAGAGAGCTGAATTGTGAATTTCAGTATAGTTTTAGTCCTTGTTGGATCTGAGATTTTTTGTAAAGAGAGCTCTTGTAGGAATAAAGGCAGAGAAGCAGGGAAAGACGCCAATAAAAACCCAACCACAACTCATAAAAGATACTTTAAAATATTTTAAAATATAGGCCAGTTTTTGATCTCCATTACACGGTGAAAGTTTCTGCTTTCCTACCACGTAACTGAGATCAGAATCTGGCCTCTTATATGCAAAAGACATCAAATAACCAATTATGTTCAGCACATACAGAAAGTAGCTTATATACTGTGGAGGGAAACGATCTTTTTAGGATTCTGTTTTTACACCTATGTGCAGCGGATGCATGTACAGACACTGGAGAGACTTGCTCCAATGGGAGAAATGTATTCGGAAGAGTTAAATTCTCCTGTCAGAGACATCCTTGAGCAGTTCAGCACCACAGCTAGCTGTGCACAAGCTCACTGTCCATGAACACAGGCAGTTTGACTCTTAGCTTAACCAGCGAATGGCTGGTGCCAAAGCGGGGAAAGAGGGCCGGATTAACCTTTTGTGGGCCTGGCGCCAAATTTATTTGTGGGCCCCCCCCCATGGGGGCAATGGAGCATGGCGCGGGGGGGGTTGGTCTCTAGAGTGAGGGGCCAGCCCGGGGCAACATGGCATGGCAGGAGAGGCCCCGCTCCACCCAGCCCAGTGCGAGGGCACTATTTACAAACCCGCAGTTTCCAGATGCACAATGGCCCGCCTGGCCCTGTGCTTCAGTGTACCCCTTCCCCTCAAGGGTGGGCCCATGCCGTACCACACAGCCCCCCTGCCCAACAGCGGAACACCCGCCCCCCCAATTCCCTATGGCCAAAGCCATCCCGGACCCACTATGCCCAGTGTCCCCCCCAGACCCTGCCACAACTGCCCAGTGCCCTACACAGAACCCTCACTCCCTAGTGCCCCAACACACAGAGATCTTCCCCACCCCCTCACAGCACAGCACCCACCCCAGGCCCTCTAGAGACCCACTCCCCCACGCCCTGCCTCCCAGCCCCACTCACCGGCCCTGCTAGGCGGCGACTGTGTCTGCCGGGCTGAGCCGCCAGGGTGGGGAATCGCTCCGTCCCCTCGGAAGTGGCGCGATCAGCCAGGCCCGGGCTCCATCAGGACCCACTTGCCTAGAGGCGCCCAGCCAAGCCCCCGCCACGCTGCGCCCCCCCCCCCCACAACTGGCCGAGATTGGCCAGGCTTCTGCATCAGTCCCTGGCGGCTCAGCTCCAGGGAGACGAGTGGGGCCCCCAGGGCTGGTGCAAGGATGTTTCGTGCCCTAGGCGAAACTTCCACCTTGCGCCCTCCCCCGTCCCTGAGTCCCCGCCCTGAGGCACCCTCCCCCTTGCAGCAGCTCCCCCTCTCTGCCCTGAGGCGCCCTCCCCCCCCCCGTGGCAATCAGCTTAGGCGCCGCAAGCCTGGGAGGCGGGAGAAGTGAAGCAGCCACGGCGTGCTCGGGGAGGAGGCGGGGCAGGGGTGAGCTGGGGCGGGGAGTTCCCCTGCATGCCGCCCCCCCGCCACTTGCTGCAGGCGGCCCTCCCCACGCCCTCCTGCCCCAGCTCCCTCCGCCTAAATGCCGGCGGCAACCAGGGCGGCCAAATATCTGATCGCTGCGGTTGCTGCCGAAGAAAATGCCGCCCCCCCAAATCCTAGCGCCCTAGGCGACCGCCTAGGATGCCTAAATGGTTGCACTGGCCCTGGGGGCCCCACAGGTGACAGGAAGCAGAGACTGCCCGGAGCCGGAAGTGCACTGGGGTCCAGCCAGGCGGCAGAGAGAAGCCAGCAGGTGAGACCAGGGGATGGAGAGGAGCCCTTGGCCAGATGGTGGGCAGGCTGAGAGGAGCAAGTGGGGGGCGGGGTCTGGGGGGAGTCAGCGGGCTGGTGAGGTCTCGGTACAGTGCAAGCAGAGCAGGTCGGGGCCCCTTCTGAGCCTGGCTCCATGGTGCCATTGTAAACCCAACACTGCTGGGCATAGATTTAAGCATGAGATTTAATCATTTAAATTAAATGTAACTAGCAAACACAGGCCTCACTGTCCCCCTGGAAGGTGGAAGGGATCTTGTTGCCACTGTTCCAGGGCAGGGGTGCGAAAGCTGGAAGTGCTGCCTGCATGGCATGTTCCTACCTGATCCCCCCTTCACTTGGCCATGGAATCTGAACACTGTGGAGTCCCTATGGAGGAAGGAGTTGTCAGGTTCCCATGCCCTGAACACCCTTGGCAAGGTGGCACAGGTTACAAGGTGTGCAGGAATTGGTGCTGATTTTTCCCCCCGCTATGGTTTTCGCTGCCTCTGATGTGAGATTTCAAGTACAGCGATCGTCAAGGGAGTTCCTAGTAGCACACCTCCTGTGCAGCCCACAGGACACAACTCTGCATGAACACAGCTTGTTTTGGGGATATCTTGGGGAACCTTCATGTTTAGGGGATGGGGTCATCCATACATGGTGATGGGGAAACCCTCGCCTTAGGTTAAAGGATTAAAGAAACTCTGCAGGTGGATACATGCAGTTTCCATTCTCCTATTTATGAAGAACCAGCATAGGGGAGAATTAGCCCGTTGTGTAAGGCGCTCCATTGTTTCTTACCAGAATGTGCACAGGCTATCCACCTAATGGGAACTCACATCTGAAGCATATGTTTATGCTGGGAGACCAAAGTCACAAGAGACAATCTTTCAGCCTAGGATAATTATCATGTTGTTTTTAACAGAATTTTAACCAAAATGTCAGAAGTTTTGCAAAGCCAAGGATCATATATTGTCTGTATTGGCACCTCTAGCCAGTCACGTTTACTGTCACTAAAGGATTAAGTTGCCAAAGAAATCAGAAGAGGTTGTGGCATGTCAGAGAAGGGAAACGAATGCCGTATCTTTGCCTTCAGTCTGAGCCATGCTACCTTAGCAGTGCCACATTATTCATTCTTGTCTTAAATTCCGCTCCGACTTACACTATGCTGACTGAGGCCACCAGCCCGAGATTTTCTTTGATTAGAATGAAACACAGGGGGATATAGGGTTAATGCTGGCACAAACTGACTGAGATTGTGAGAGTAAAATCTTCCAATTACAGGCAGAGCCACATTTATGCTGGCACAACTCCAAAACAGAGTGAATTTGGCTCATAGTGTTCTGAAATTACTTATCCACATCCCTGGTGACTTCATATTAGATGGGGCTGCTGCTAGTAAGTTACTGCCTGCACCTCACAGCAGGAATCATTTTTTGCGGCTGAACTAGCTTTACTTTACATTGGGTTTTGGAGACTAAGGAGTTGTAAGATGTCCTGAAGATACTTTGATTTTGGAAATTGTTTTTTTTTGCTGACACAGAAGTGGTCAGAATCCATCATCTACCACCATTCAATGTATGGAAACATCCCACCAATCCATGTTTTCTTGCTGAATCTAAGATGCGATTTAACTTAAACCTGTTTATCTGAAATCACAGTGGTAGAGCTGGTGGAAAAAATAATCCCTAAGGTTTGAGGCACATAGCTCAGTTGCTAAACAGTGGATAGAAACAGGTTGGAATCTTTATAGTCCATTTGATACATAGGTACTTATCAGACAAGCAGGGCCGGGTTTCAATAGGTTAAAAATAATGTAAGTTTATTTAGGTTACAGAAGTAGAAACAAGGAGTATTTTTCATCAGTGTTTCATTTAGAAACAAAATGGTTTTTTGTGATGCTGAAAGATGCATGCTATACATAGCAAGGAACTTACAAGTTTGAGAAAAAACAGAAAGGGCCAAGTATGGCCTCCTAGTTGAATGCCTGCACCCAAAAGCAAAATTTAATCCCAAATTCAGCCCCATCAGATTTACCAAAGTCTCAGTCCTGCAAACACGTAAGCACATGTGTAACTTTGCATACATGAGCAGTCTGATTACCTGTGTGCATAGCATTTACTGCATGCCTAATGTTTGTAGGCCTGAGGCCTAAAGTCTCTGGTAGAGATTTTTCAAAGCTATGCAGGTGATTTAGCTACCTGTCTATCTTTCAATACTTTAATGGGCAATGTATGACTAAATCCTTCGCACTCATTTGTAAATACCAACTTCTGTTGTCAGTATTGCTAGCTGGCCATTTATAAATATAACATTATTGTAGCTAGGCTAGAGCAAGGTGCTTAGTTTATCGTCATGAAGGGGCTAAGAACCTAGAGAGCTACCATTTACGTTCTATTTCTGCTCACAAAATAGCCATAAGCTGATGGCAATTTATGCTAATGTTTTTATTATCCAAATATATTCTGTGACTAGCATTTTTGGAAACATTTTACTGCATGTAATACTCACGGATATTTGAAAAATCTAGCGATGTTGCTTTGTTGTAAGTGGATGGGGGGGTCGGAAAATAGCTACATTTGTGAAATATTTAATGGTAAAAATCTTATAGCTTTTCACAGAAACGTCGAAAAAAGTTGGCCATCTCTAGCTGTAAGTGATCACATAAGCCACACGGTGTTGCTTCTCTTACCTAATTTTTTTCAAATGCCACAGCCAGCCAACTATGCCATTTGTTTTGGTTTGGTTTGTTGCAAGTAAAACGTGCTTGTTGGAATTTTTGTGGGAAATGACTGGACAAGGGGTCTGTGCATGGCCCAAACAAATGCATTTAAAATGTGAATGGATATTTATGGATGTTTTACGCATATTTTTCCAAGTCCATGTTGGTTTTGCAGATCTTCATTTTTAATCATTGTAGTTAGTTGTCTATACAGCACCCAACCTTGTGGCAGGCACCGTATAGACCAAATCCAAAGACATGGAGTGTAATTCTGGTTCCACTGAAGTCAATGGAAATGTTGCCATTGATTTCGATAGGGCTGGGATTTCAACCCTTTTCCCTACCGCTGTCCCTTTCCACTGTAAGGCCATCACCCTGAAAACAGTTTTATTTGCAGGATTGGGCCCTAACATTAGACATGACTCTGTAAATGAAATGAACAAGCAATAAGTGGAGTGAGATGAAGGACAAAAGTTGCAGTAATAAGCTCATGTATCATTCTCATTTGTGGCATGTGTACATCTGGATGGTTCCACCAACTTTTCTTTTATTTACTTTTGTACGGTAAATGTATGTACTTCACTCCGTCTGGTTTGGGTTTTGGGAAGAGGTGATTTTTCAAATTTAAAAATAAGAGTCTGACCCTGTAAACACTTTCTGCTCAAGGTGGTGCTTACTTCTATAAGTAATGAGAATGTGCAGTATCGGAGGGGTAGCTGTGTTAGTCTGGTTCTGTAGAAGCAGCAAAGAATCCTGTGGCACCTTATAGACTAACAGACGATTTGCAGCATGAGCTTTCGTGGGTGAATACCCACTTCTTCGGATGCAAGGATATGCAGGATCAGTACCAAAGTTGTTCTGACAGCCTGGCATTTATTTATTCTATGGCCTGGGTTGTGCAGGACAGACCTTATAATGGTCTGGCCTTACACTCTATGAATGTATAATTTTTTATTAAAATTCATTATTGTCTTTATTTCTTTTCCAATGTAACTTTACCTATTCACTTCCTGAAATACAAAATAATGCTCTTTAGATTGTTCAGTTAAGTTGCAATGCGGCTGTTACTCAAAAAGAAAAAAACATAGGAACAGAATTGTCCTTATTTCATTATTTAATGTGTTTGGTTTTGTATGGATTTGGCTCTTTTCATATTTTGATGCAACATATTAATAACGTTACACTATTATGCTCTGCAAGAAAATGAAACCCTTTATGAAAGAAGCATCAGTAGGCAGTGCGTGCAGTGGCAAAGCTTTTAACAGCTGATCTGTGTAACACTGCAGCTGTGTTAGCCTCTAGGGGCCCTATTCTGATCTTATATCTGTGGGCATGTAATGCCACTTAGCTTGTAAAATCATCTCTTGTACGGGTGTGTAGTCATGATCGAGCTTTCAGTGCTGATGTTTTTGCGTACTTGCCTCCTTAGCTTTTGTTTTTATTTCCCCCAATCATATATTGTATTTTCAAAGAGAGGAAGATCTTTCAAATACAAATAAGACTAGATCCATTTCTGTATATGCTTTCAGACAGCTAATTCAAGCTGCTTGCGTCTTGAGCGTTGGACTCAATTCCTGAGTGCTTCGCTAATAATAAAATCAAGGAGAAAATATGCAAAAAATGGATATTAGAGATTCAGGGGTAAAAGTAGCAAAAATAGATTGTGAGCAAAGGCACAATGAGATATCATTCAGTATTCTCACGAGCTGAGAGAGCTTTCCTAGAAAGACTGCTGCCAAAGAATACAAACTGAATAACTATTTAACCAAAGTCCAATAATCAAAATACATAGAAAAATAATTATAGTTGTAAGCTCACTTTTCATACTGTAGCTGAGTGGTTTGAATACATGCTATCCATGGGTCTTTTTAAACTTCACAATATTTTCCCACATATTCAATGTTGAATTGCCTCCTGACGTTGAGCCAGATCCAAAGCTGAAATAGCTGGAAAGACGCTCATTGACTCCAGTGAGATTTGGATCGGGCAGTAAGGCTTCACCCTGCACACTCTTACACAGGTGATTAACTTTGACTGTGAAGGTCATCCACATGGGACTCCTACTCGCGGGCTTGCACAACCGGGGCCTTGAACATAGTACATATAATATCAGTTTTTTCTCAGCTTCCACTGATATTGACAGTTGCCTGTGCATATTAAGAGACCGGTTAAGCTGTCATCGAAAAAATGCCTGTTACAGTTCTGCAATCTACTATTTCTAAACTAATGAAATCTACCTTAAGTGTGAATAATAATTGTTCCTTTTTTTTTTTTTTAAAGTAGCAAGCTCTCCGTTGAGCCTATATCAATTGCATATTGGACACTATAGACTGGATCCATTATGGTCTTACTTTTTCTGAGCCTGCAAAGTGTTCCTCTTGTAATGTGCATAAAATAGTAACTCGGTTTTATTATATGCTAACAGCCAACCTAGTGTACCATACTGCTTCATGTCTTTAAACAGTTCCTTGTTCAGCACCAAAAGCTGCATAATGTCTGTAAACAGTTCCTTTTTCTTACTACCTTCCAGGGAAAGATCACAAGCTTTAAGACAGCAGCAAATACATGCATGGTTAATTTAGATGCTTGTTGCCATTTTCTGGTATTTGAGTCAATAAAAATGTATGTTCAGGAAGTTGTTTGAATTTTTCCATGATTGTATCAATCCTGTTTCGCATTCTCGCTCAGGAACTGCAATGTTAGATCGAACTGGAAAGGACTGCAGCATTGTTTTGCTAGATCACTAAAACATTCTATCTGGAAGTTTAGCTATCTGGCTTACGTGTTCCTCGTGGAGCCTAATGTGTGATGCGTCTTCACTAAAAAGATTAATACTATTAAATGGAAAAGGACATTGCATGACGACTTCAAAAATCAGATCAGTAAAGCAATATTTACTTGGTCTGCTTGAGCAGTTTAACATTTTTATGAAAATGTATTTTTTATTATTGGAACTTATTTAACATTGAGGAGGACAACTAAAGTAAGCATTTATTGAGATTGCTATTGGAAGTATTAATGAACTTTAGAACAGTATAATTCTTTACCTAAAGACTGTGTTATCATATGCATTTAGGACTACATTTTTAAAGGTATTTAGGGGCCTAATTCCCATTGATTTCACCTAATTACCATTACAAATCTGGGCCCTTGACCCCAATCTTGCATATAATTATACTCAGGAATAGTCTCATTGACTTCTTTGGATGCCTCACCTTTGTAAAATTAAGCATGTGTGTAAACATTTGCAGGATCAGGGCCTTGTGTTGTCTTGAAAAATATCAAATATACTAATATAGGGCCAAATTTTGCAGCTTTTACTCAGACAAAACATTCATTGGTATCAGTTAGCGCTTTACTCAGGTAAGGACGGGAGAAATGGGCTTTAAAATGCAGCATTATTTCCAACTGATTCTAAAGAGGGAGATGATAAATTTGTCCTGAAAACATGTCATTGCTGTACAACTGCAGAAGTAAACGACAGAGTTCTTTTGCGAGGGCCCCATGCTGCAGTCCTTAATCACGCACAATTCACATTGACTCTAGTAGGAATTATACACGAGTCAGGCCTGCAGATTTGGGCCCCAAGATATTATCTTTACACTGCAAAGTATTCTCTTTTTGTGCATACCCACTTGACCCTTTCATTTCATTTATTTTCCAGCTCGCTGTTCCACACAATGACGAATGGACCCGTTTTGCTCGGACATTGGTTGAAATCCGTGCCAACAGAGCAGACAGTGAAGAGGAAGGGACTGTAGAATTGTCTGCCTAGAGAAAAGGAGGTTTCCACTGTTTGTCTAGTGCAGCATCTATCCCCTGTTGAGTATGCCAGTTTTTGGTGTCAAATCAGTATCGCTGTGGCTTTTGATGCCAGTGTCCCTGCCAGCATTGCTTAGAGAGCTCCATGTTAATCACACCGCGCTTTACACAAGGCTGAGAATCTCCAGAGCTGTTCCATACTTTATATTTCTGTCTGAAACGTAAGAAAGAGAAGACAAATCAAACCTTTATGGGTTTAGCTGTTGCCTTTTAACTACTTAGTAGCTGTATTTAATAGCTAGAAACCATGGTTAAACTTGTGCTCACATGCACTTCTGGCATAGTCCTATTAAATCCATATGAAGCCAGATATGATTATGTGCAGATGTGGTGTGCTTCATGATATGGGACTGGGCCAAAGACTTTAGATGTGGTGTTTCACATGGTGACTTACATTATGAATGGATGTACTATACAAAAGTTGCTGCTCCTTATTTATTGCGGTGTGCTGCATGGAACGTATTTATTTGAAAGCATTAAAATAAATGATCCTAAAGCATGTGCATAATGAGAGCACTGCATTGTCTCTGTGCTGCTGTAGAGGCTACATTACCAGTCAAATACTAAAGATGTAAAATCTATAAATATTTGTTTGAGTGGATGGAATGATTTTTTTAAAATGCCTATTATTTCTAGGCACTTTAACAATATTTCACGTACAGTTGGTTGTTGATACTTGTCATGGTAACACTAACAGGCTGACAAAGAATTGTGGTTCCTGAGTATGACACCAATATTGCCAATAAACTTATTCTGGAGCAACGTAGTTAACCTTTTTTGGCCAGCAGCACTCAGCATGTTAATCGCGGGACACTGGCTAGGCACTGGGAACATGTGACTTCCAAGAATTACAGAATGCTCATACAACTGCTATGGCAGGGATCGGCAACCTTTGGCATGCAGCTCGCCAGGGTAAGCCCCCTGGCAGGCCAGGCCGTTTTGTTTACCTGACGCGTCTGCAGGTTCGGCCAATTACGGCTTCCACTGGGAAGTGGCGCGGGCTGAGGGATGTGCTGGCCGCCGCTTCCCGCCGCCCCCATTGGCCTGCGATGGTGAACCGCAGCCAGTGGGAGCCGTGATTGGCTGAACCTGCGGACACGGCAGGTAAACAAAACGGCCCAGCCTGCCAGGGGGCTTACCCTGGCGAGCTATGGGCCAAAGGTTGCCGATCCCTTAGGCTTTTGTTAATGCATTTACATGCATCAGGTCCTGCTACAAATTTTCATGACAGTCTAGGAGAACTACCCTTTGTCACCTTCTAGATCAGTGCTTCTCAGGCTTCAGGGGGTCTGCCAAGCAGGGCCAGCATTAGACTCGCTGGGGCCCAGAGTGGAAAGCCAAAGCCCCACCACCTGGGTTTGAAGCCCAAGGCCCTGAGCTCCATCACTCAGGGTTGAAGTCGAAGCCTGAGCAATGTAGCTTTGTGGGGGCCCCCTGTTGCATGGGGCTCCATGCCGTTGCCCTATTTGCTACCCCTAATGTCGGCCCTGGCTTTTATATGCAGAAAAAACAATTGTTGGGGCAGACCTGGGCCGGGGAGTTTTTATAATATGTTGAGGGAGGCCTTAAAAAGAAAAAGGCTGAGAACCCCTGTTCCAGATGATGTTTTTCCATGTATATCTGTGCATAGTTACAACATTGCTCTCTAACAATATGAACAGCTCTCTGCTGCATGCCAGGGTGTAAGGTAGAGAGCTCCTACATGTACTGCCCCCTTGTGCACGGGTGGGGAAAGGGCTGCAGGCAGCATTTTCTTTTCACCCCTGTGCAAGTAGCATGGCAGGATGCAACAGCAGCATTCCAAAAAGCGCTAGGATGCAGACTTGGCTAATGCATCAGTCCACGCATCTTGTCCCAGAGCATCAGACATGAAGGCTGATTCCACGATGAGTCAAACTAGGGCAAGTCTGGACATGGCTGTGAAGAACAGAGTTAGCGGATACGCTGCTGCCAGCAACTTTGCAGTCAACATAAACCAGGACCGATTGCATCATGCAACTAGTCTTAGCCCACCAAACATGTGTTTAGCATTGTATCAGCCAGCTGTGCTTCACAGCCAGGCTCAACCACAGGACCACTCGGAATGTGGACCAGCCCTAGGAGTGTCTACACTGGTGTAATTTACACACAAGGTAGCACGTGTGAAAAATCAGGACTGGGGGAGGGGGTTAACAGTTGCCTACATAAGACAAAGCCCCTAATATCAGGGCATCTGGTCACCCTACTAACATACTGAGGTGGCGAGGAGAAGACTTCCTTACACTCACACTCACTTCTAAGCTGCCTGCAGCCTGCATGGTAGAAGGCCTCTCTAGTCCTATTAGTAGGACCCTACGAAAGTCAAGATCAAGTTTGCTCAATTTCACAGTAATAGGTTTTAAAAAAAATAAAATTAATTATTTCAGTTATTTAAATCTGAAAGTTCAGTGTTGTAATTGTAGGGATCCTGACCCAGAAAGGAGTTTGGGGTGGGGGCAAGGGGGTTTGCAAAGTTATTGTAGGGGGAGGTTGTGCTACTCTACGCTTACTTCTGCGTTGCTGCTGGCTTCAGAGCTGGGCTTCTGGCTAGCAGCTGCCGCTCTCCACCTGCCCAGCTCTGAAGGCAGAGCTGCTGCCAGCATCAGTGCAGAAGGATGGCATGGCATGGTATTGCTACTCTTACTTCTGTGCTGCTGCCTGCAGAGCTGGGCCCTCAGTCAGCAGCCGCCACTTTCTGGCTGACGAGCTCTGCAGGCAGCAGCGCAGAAGTAAGAGTAGCAATACCATGCAATGCCATCCTTACTTCTGTGCTGCTGCTGGCGGGGCGCTGCCTTCAGAGCTGGATGCCCAGCCAACAGCTCTCCAGCTGCCCAGCTTTGAAGGCAGTGCAGAAGTCAGGATGGCAATACCACAATCCTCCAAAATAACCTTGTGACCCCCCCCTCAGAACTCCCTTTGGGGTCAAGATCCCCAATTTGACTGGTCTCCCCCATGAAATCTGTTTAGTATAGGGTAAACGCACACGAAAGACCAGATTTCACAGCTCATGACGTGTTTTTCATGGCTGTGAATTTGATAGGGCCCTACCTATTAGATGGCTACTATACATGCAGCTATCTGCAGTACTTGCTAACCAAACAGACAACCTGGTCCTGCCCAACGGAGCAGGAGACAGCACTTCAGAGCTTGACATCTTCACTTCTCCCCCGCTCCCCGTACCAATCTATGGAATCATGCCCTGAGTGGCAGACATCCTTTTGCAGAAGATGCACTAGACATCAAATGTAATTGCGCTGGTAAGTCAGAGAGAGAACATCTAAATGATGCCCCTTGCATGCCCAACTGAGTACACAAAATTGGAAAACAAAATTGGAAAACAAGGGTGAGGTCTATTGGGCTTCCAATTGAAAGCCCAATAAATCCAGCATTCCAGGCACTGCATTGCCTCGAACTCTCCTACCAGTGAGCTCAGGTTTAGGGGGATGGGAGGTGTTTTTCTGAATATGTTGTTCCATTATTTCAATTCATAGCTGAAAAAACTCCCTCATACACTGTGGAAGTTATTAAGACTAGCCAGTTCTTGCACTGCATTGTAAACTGCTGGCAAATTTGCCTCTACTTTTTCCATATTACCTTTCAGTTTTGAAACCTAAGGGGAAAATGCTGCATGTTTTACCTTCCAACCTCTCGCTCCTTTATGGCTTTAATAGCTTGTAAAACAGTTTTCAGAGAAACCTCAGAAGACTCTTCAGGATTCACTGCTGTGCACGCAGGACAATGCCCACTTGGCACAGAACACCGCTCCTCCTAGCCCCCTGGCGGCAGGCCTAGAGCACAGAGAAGATGCTGGTGATGGTTTTTCCAAGAGTGATCTCTTTTTTCTTTGGGGACACCCGGGTAAAAAAGGAGGCTCAGCACTGGACCTCTTCTGTTTGACGCTCCTGGCACAAGGTCAGGGTAGAACATAAATAAGGTTGAGCCTAAAATATTGCAGCTCAGTCTTGGAAGAATAGGGTTCTGCTATGGAGTAAAGCAACTGTTTGTTTGTGCTTTCACGCCAGCTCTCATGGACAGGCCTGCTGCATGGAGTTCTTTCCCGGCTATCCATGGTTAAAGCTTCGAGTCCGTCACAGAAGTCATGGATTTAATGACTTTCCGTGACATTAGGGCCCCACAGCAGTCCTCCTGCTGCTGCAGCAGCAGACCCTCTCTCACCAGAGGGTGGCAGGGGACCCTGCAGTTCCCAGTCACTGTAGGTGGTGTGGGACCACCACCCCCACCAGCTCCCACCTCTACAGGGTGACGGGGGATCCCTGCCAGCTCCCGGCCCTGGGGTCAGGGGTCCCTTCCAGCTCCTAGCCACTAGGCAGCTTCCTGGCGTTGCATGCAGTGGGTCAGGGTACTGGACCCTCCTCCCTCCCCATTTTGTCAGGGATGTTTTTAGTAGAAGTCAGGGACAGGTCATGGCTTCCGTGAATTTCTGTTTATTGCCCGTGACCTGTCTGTGACTTCTACTAAAAATATCCATGACAAAATCTTAGCCTTATCCATGGTTGATAACCTTCTGACACCTCATACAATCCATGTCCGAACAAGTATCTCCTTTTCACTAGCTTCCTAAATGTACCTGTATGTCCCCAGAGTGTTCCCACGTTTGCTCAGGATCCCACTAAACAAAACTCCACTCTTGTTTCATAAAAATGAAGCCACCCCTTCCACTCCCAAAATGCACCTTTTGCCAACAGTCATCCTCAGACAAGATGAGTAAAACAAACATTTGTGGATCACTGCATGGTTGGCATTTGAACAGCAGTTAGGCAATACAGTACAGACTAAGTCGGATTTCATTTGTAATCTTTCCTTTTCCCTCTACATTTGTACAGCCCTGAACACACGCCTACTGGTCAAGAATGAGCAAGAAAATAGCATCTATATTGTTAGTGGGTCCATTTCTTCTAGGCATTACAATGGAAACAAGCCTGGAGAGCACAGCAACCTTTTAGATTGATCCAGAGAGGACACTGAAAACGTAAGGATAGCATGGAAAAAAGAACACAGATGATTATTACAGAAGCAGACACTTGGGATATTAAGGCTGGCATCACTGAGACAGTGGGGGATGTGACATGTTTTGCAAAAGGAGGGGCAGACTTATGAAGACATTTAGAGGTGCGGGGGAAGAGGCTTGAGTTGGGTGTGTTGAGGAAGGAGCCAGTGAAGGTATATATGACCAGACCTTCAAAAGGTATTTAAGCACCTAACTCCCACTGATTTCAATACCTAAATACCTTTGAGGATCTGGGCCTTACTTTCTGATCCTGCACTCACTGAAGTCAATGGCAAAAGCTTCTTTTTTTATTTCAGAGATGCAGGATCAAGACCTTAATGAGGAAGAGACCTTGATAAGGGCAGTTTCAGCAGAGCAGAAGCCAGAGAGGAGGGAATCCGTTGTGGAGTTGGAGGAAAGGAATTCAAGGCAATAGCTGTAAACGATAATAGGGTTTACTTCTCTTGCCACCAAAACGCAGCCTCCTCTGGGGCAAAATAGGGTAGCTGTTTAAAAGTGCACAATGCTCAATAGGAATATGAAGAGGACTGCCATATCCAATTGAAGCTGCCAAGGTAACAATTAGCTAAGCTGGAATTTGGCCAGGACATACTGTTTAACGCTCCTATTCTTAACAAAAAGCACAAGGGGATTTTAATGATTTCAAGTGACCAGACCCTCTGCTTCACGGTTCATCCAGAACATGTAAATAATATAGTGGCAGCTGAGCAAAGAAAGTGCTCAGCAGATCAGACTAAATAGCGTGTCATTGGTTTGAAGGCACTTTTGGCAGCTCCAGGTACAATGTGAAAGGCTTAAAAATTTAGTCTTTAATTTAGCCTCTGAGATGTAGGCTCAATGTATTCATCTAAAGCTCTTATTTAAATGAGGATAATCAAGGTGAGTCTTTATTTTGGATGCCCAACTTGAGACACCTCAAAGGGTTCTGATTTTCACAGGAGCGGTGCTCAGCACTATCTGACAATCAGGCTCCCATTAAGGTGCCTTAAGGTAGGTACCCCCAAAATTACTCTGCTGGAAATTTAGTTCCTCGTTGTAACTGTGAACGAATGGCACAAATTATTCATGTTACCTATGCTGGTGAAACAGCATTTGTAAGTTAGGTGGATGTTCTTTGGCATGAGAACTGCTATTCCTACTGCTGCTGGGTTTTGAGCAATCTTTAGTAAAATGCTAGACAAAGAAAAAATTTAGCTGTATGAGGATTTGATAATCTTCATCAGTTCAGAGCAAGATTGTCTGATAACCTTAGCATCTGACTGAGAAGCAAGGGACTAGGGACACTGCCATCACCAAAGCAGCATGCAGTCACGGTGGATGGAGTGAGATGGTTTGCATAATTACAGATGTCTGTCAATAGGGTTAAAAGTGTCATTTTCTGTCAAGATCCTAAGCAGGGTTAATTCTCTGGTAATACAACTGTGTTATAATCTACTGTATTATGCACACAACGAATCCCCATCACTTGGTTTGGGGGAGGAAAGAGAGAAAAATCAGACAATTCTTTAACACATAACCAAAGCAGCTAGGATGAACTTTGCAAGTGGCTGAATTGCTTCCTAATGCTAGGAGGAATAGGGCATATAATGGCAAAAAGCCACTAACATGCATCTTAAAATATCTCCTCTTGCTGAACAGTAACATGTAAAAGCCTTTGCCAAACGCCTTCATCAGAGGCTGCCACTATTCACATGCCGCCTTTTGGATAATAAATAGGAATACAGTGCATCTTGTGTAGTTACAAATGCAAGATGCTCACATGCTTTTTACTGGGTATTTGCTGCATTTCAAACTCACCAGAGAATTACAAAATCAAGTGTCTTGAGGTTTAGATATTCTAAACCATTAAATAATTTATGGATAATCACTAGATTTAAATATTGTTTTCTAGTCTAAGCAATGCTAATAAGTATTTCAGCAAAAAAACCTGAAGCTTGAAATTCACAATAACTGTTTCAATGAGAGGTGGCAGATTTCTCCCCCTAACAGTCAGTTGCTGGAATTAGTCAGCACTGAAGAGCTAAGGAGGTAGGAACACACCAGAAGTGATGTCATATGTGGGGTACATGAAGACAAAAAGGCCATCTATCCCTAAGAAAGCTGTAGAGTGGTTTAATGGTTTTCATATTTTTAGGTTTAGGAAAATTTGCCTAAGTTATTTTTGAAGCTCGTGGTATGTTTGCTCACAAAAAAAGTTGCTATAAATTGTAAATATTAAGCTATCAAACTCAAAAACTCCTGTCACCTGGCCAAAAATATATATGCCCTAGCTATGGTGTAAGGAGATGGCAAGGCTATGGATTTAACACTTCAGAAACACCCCACCATGCTAATATATGGAGGCTTACCAATTCTTGAACAAAAATTTACAACAGATTACTCAACAGAACTGCAAGATGCAAATAAACTGAGGTTACATCCCACCTTACCCCTCCCACACTGCATAACTTATCCATAAACCAGAAGAGTGCAAACATCTGAAAACTTTTTTTTTTCCTAAAGATAAAGCAAAGAGCAAAATCTTACAAGATCTGAGCCAGTAAACTCTTCAGCATAAGGAGCATACCATGTGTCTCCATACAGCACCTAAGGCAAGAATGTGTCATACAGCCTCGCACATGTTGATCCTGACTAGAGTCTTTGGATACTACCACAACATTCATGTGTTTTTTTTAAATCCCCCCATCATCTGTAAGAGCAGTTAGTGGCAGAGGGATATTTTGTATGTGGCTTTACTAAGAATTTTTGGTTGAAATTGTGATAGCTCAATATCTACACTACCAACAGAGAAATAAATCAGGGAGGGGATTGACACCATCACACATCAGTCTAGTTTGCTATTACCTGATGCTATCAGAGCCATTTGTGGGGGTTCAGGGCCTTACATGGTACATGTCGTACCGTGCACTATATCTGAGGTGGAAGCAGGTAGTTAAGAACTATTGCCCCATGGACTGAGAAAGCAGCCAGCAGTAGAATATGTTACCAGAAGCTCTGAGGCAGAGGGAATTAGTGACCAGAGGACTTGGTTTAGATTTTGTTTTCTAAACCCCAGGCAATGATTTTTCCTTTTAAGTTAAGTGTCAAAACCTCGATGGGTTTTATTATAATCATTTAAAAAATGACCGAACCTTCCTTTATTTGAGCTTGTGTACTTGTCAGCACAGGGACAAGGGGAGTTCCAGTTTGGCTTCAGCAGCATACAGGTCAAATCCTTCCCAGTGAGGCTTCCAATGCTTGTCCTAAGTAAGCCGTTGCTAAATGATTTTAAGCACTTTGGGAAGGGGGGTCTTCCTCCAAGGGAAATGCTGTATGCTATGTATACAAAAGAAGTCCATCCTTAGCTGCTTGAGTCTCCGCATTTGCTCTCATCAGCAGCTAAGACAGACAAGAAAGTGCACATTTTTAGGCAAAGGTTTAGAAAAAGATATACAAATAGCACTAAAACCAAATGGCTTGAAGTTCTGAAGCACTGATCATTGGCAGCTGCCATTATAAGTATATTCTTTGGCTTTTTTTTTTTTTTTTTATAAAACAGTAGTTTGGGAGTGATGGGGGAATGGAGTTTATTTTTAACAGAGGAGGACCAGAACTCAGTGTGCTGCTCCCATCACCTGTCTCTCACACACAGAGCTCATGAAGTATCTGCAGAGTTAAGTAATGACACCTGGAAAAAGCAGTGTGCATGGCTGTCAGGGTTCCCAAAACAGAATTACAATCAGATTATATTTGTGTTTATTAATTTTTAAATGTATGGATACTCCAGGCTCCTCCTGCTGCTCTGCTTCCCTGATTACTTTGGAACATAAACATGGCCAATTAAAGCAGTTTTCTGTAACAAGCCATATATAACGCAACTAATAGATCCATTTCCATTTGGCATTTGGACAAGTTACAGTGTAACCAATATGATGTCATATACCTAATAATGTAATACTTTTACAAAGTACAGAACTTTAATATTCCCATAAACTCAAAGTTCACATTTAATAGAAATGAAAATATTTAGCAAGGATTACCGCCCTGTAAGGACCTAAATCTTGTGACACCTTTTAGGAGCAACGCTGGGGACCACTTCAACCTGCACTGGCTACACAGGCAGATCGTTTAATAGTTACTTAAACAACACACAGAGAGCTTCAAAGTAATGAAAGTTTGCTCCAATTCAGCCTTTTAACTAAAGAAAAGTTTCTTCTTGAGCCCCCAGCCCCATCAAAGGGGCTCTCCTCTTCACACTCCCAAGTTGTTATGTCTCAGGTGGACAAAGGTAACTACATTCCTAACCCAACCTGTAAATGCCTGTGCATAATGAATTAAGTTAGCCTTGAACCAGAGTATAAAATTGAAAGACACACATTAAATCTGCTGTGCAACTTGCATAACAGACATTTGTCTCGCTGTTTGAAAGGTTTATTTCTATCTTCATAAATACACAATCCTCTAAACATTGTGCAAGGCACACACCCCGCCCCCCAATAAAATCTTGGGTTCTAGAATATTTTAATCTCCTTATTCAACTCAATGAAGTAAATAATCTAGAAACAAATAATTTCCAATTACAAGACAGTGGTTAAGGCAGGTACCATTGATACAGTGCATGGATTTTTCTATTGCATTTATTTAAACAAGCAGCATTTACTAAGTGCATCATACAAATAAGAATCCAGATATCAGCATGTCCAAGATAGGCACCTAGTCTTGTAATTTCATTGTATGTGTAATAAAATGCCAAAAGTACTTCCATAAAGTGCAAAGACTATGGACAATAACACTTCCTTCCTGGCGTTTTGATACCAGTAACAGAATACCATGACTCAACGTTTATAAATGTGGTTTCCATTACAAAAACATGTTCCACATAAAAGCTTCATAATACAATCCAGAAACTCAGCTTGTGCGTGTACATATTTAAAAAGTTGAAGCCATAGTGGCAGACTCAGGTACTGTGTATATATGTATATGTATATTTGAATTCTACAAACACGCACTAAGCTTATAACCAATTTACATGTATGGTCAAAATCATTCTGCTTGAGCACCATGATCTCTATTGACTATATTTCAGTGACAATGTATGATATCCAATTTGCAGCCACTTTGGCATAATAATCCTCATTTGAATGTTACCTGCCAGATGATCGCATTCATAATTCTCACCCCTGACCCTCCCCCACAAACAGAATCTAATATTAGTGCCTTCCAAACACAAAGCACACGTCAGATGAGGACAATACATTCATGGTCCTGAACCCAAAGAATAACTGGTAAGAATTTCACAGTGATCTGGTTAAGGAAGCACGAAGACCAATGATTACATTTAAGAAAACTGCCTTAAAACTGAAATGACACTTAACTGATATATGATGAAAAGCTAAAGGAATGAAATATTAGACTGATCAGAAAAGTAGCTCTTTCACCACTAATAAAACTCTACAGCAGTAACATGACATCTTAGGGTCCAATGGCTGCAGCAGCCTGTGAGGTAGGTGGTGATGACCTAAATCGAGGTAGGTATAGTCCAAATTTATTTTCAATCCCTGCAAATGTGGCAACTGCCAATTTATAACCTCCAACATGGTCAGGATTAGGAGCAGGTAGTGTGATCCTGGATTTAGGAACTGGTTCTGATCCAGCTGGTTTTCTGCAAAATAGAAGTAAAATTTCTGTAAAAATACTGACACCAAAATCTCTCTACAAATTGTAAATCAAGTATCTTAAAGTCAAAAATCCCACAGCCACCAGGCAAAAACATCCCTGCTATAAAGTAATGAGAATCACACTGTAATATTTTAGAAAGATCCCAACAGCTTTCATGCTAATCATCACAGAGTTGTCAAACCTAGATGAAATTGTACAGCGTGTTACTTGATGAGACTGCAGTAAACAGTGGTCATATCCCATCCCCAGCTCTTGCACTCTGCATCACTCATCCAGGAACCAGTAGAGTTTGAACAGAGAATGTTTCTGTATGGGTATCTACAGATGAAGGCATGACTGTGGTAAGGGTAGGCATACCCATGTTAGCTTTCATCTAGTTGGTGTGGATAACAAAAGTAGTGAAAACACGATGGCTGAGGCTTCAGCATGGGGTAGTCACCCCAGCATAAACTAGGTATATTATGCCTTCCTGTGCTACAATCGCATCTTCATCTGTAGTACAGACATACCCTAAGACAGTACTAACAGTACACACACAGCAGTGCTTGGGAAAGGGGGATATTTTGTGCATGGTTTTACTAACCATGATTTTTTTTGTTAACAGTATCTCCACCGTAAAACCAAAGAATGGCAAATTCAGCTACACACTTCTAAGAGAACTGATGCCAACAAAACCCACTCTTGCTTCCTCCTTGAGATCTCCCTGATGCCATCGTAACCCATTCAGGTGCGTTTAAAAGCCTTATCCTGCTAACACTGCCTAAATGCAGTTGCATGGGTTGCAGTAGACACAACAGAGTCAATACCTTGTGATGGAAATATCAGATCCCTGTGCTGCAACAAGCAAAAGTGATGAATGCGTAAAAGGAGGTAGAACTGAGGCTCCACCAACAACTGAGCAATCACTGCATTCTTCAACTGCTCCAGCGAAACCTACAGCCCTTTTAACAATAATACTCCCTGCCCGGTCACATGCAGAACTCCTCCCCAACAGCAATGACTAAGTAGTAGTGCATTGTTGCCTAGTAGTTATCACAGGAAGGAGTCAGGAATCCCAAGATCTATTCCCCAATCTGCCATTTATCCTCTCAGGGTATCATTTTACACTGACATGTCCAAAATATCCTCTCAGGGTCTGTTATGGTACTAAAATGAGGCCCAGCTTGCTGTGAAATGGGTACAGAAACACTTGCTCAAATCCCACAGAAGCTTAATTAATTTTGTGAGGTGAAGCCTTTTATCTCATGATCTTGAAGTTCTCTCTGTAACTGCAAAGCATTAATAACTAAGGTCCCAATCCTGCAGCTGACTCTGCAGGGTCACAGGGGTTCACTTCCGCAGAACCAGTTGCAGCATCAGGGCCCAAACGATACGTTCACACAGTATACTTACACTCCCCCAAAGTCAACGTAAAGCCATCTCTGCAGCAGCTCATAAGTCACCAAAGTTACACCAAACTGAGGAGAGGATCGAAACACACGAGCTTGAAAGAAAAACAAAACAAGCGTGAGCAACAAAAATCAAGTTAAAAACATAATTGGTTCCCTGTCATCAAACAAGTGGCATCTAAGTTGTTTTACATACCACCAGCCCCTTTCCACAAAGCTTTTGGGCCTTCCTCTCGCAGTATCTTTCCAAAGCAGTCTATGACGCCACTGTAAGTGGTTTGCCCTGCCCGGGCTGCCACTTGTAATCGAGTCTTGATAACATCAGCAGGGGTCACTAGGGAGGCCGCAGGCATACCTAAAAATGAAGCAGGGGAAAAAAAGAGGCAGGTATCGGTAAGTTGTTACACATACTAGATGCTTCCTGCATGGGGAAGTTAGTGTGCCTTTCATTCTTACCTCAGAAAACTCAGGCCACAAATATTTGCTTTTAATGAGGAAGAACAACAATGAATGGGGTAGCCACTGTGAAAAGTACTTCACTCATATAAGGCTCTGCTTAGATGAACAGCCCCACCATATTGTTATTTGAAGTCAGGAGGCGCATACAGAAATTTTCAGTACAAACCATAAACTTGCATAGTTAATAAGTTAACAGTTTTTAGAGATGACGTCAATCTTTCCCTTTCACGCCCCTTTGTGGTTTCTGACATTCTCATCACACAATGTGCTGGAAAAAGCATGTTCACACACCTTAAACAACCTCATGCAGAATGTTACTGGGAACTACATAATGTTGTGCACAATCAGCAAGATGCACAAGCTAAGGTTTAAAGGGTTCATTTTTCTCATTAGGAAACTCACATTTCTCAGCTGCAGGGCAATGTCTGACATCCTCAACTGAATATTCGGAGGAAAATTAAAATTTACCCTGGCAGATAATCAGCTGAAAGCAACAAATACTGAATAACAGCAGGCAATATTTCTAAAGTCATTCTAGGAAATCACAGCTGCCCATGTTGAGAAAAAAAAAAAAGGCAGTGAGACTGTGCTCAGAAGACACTGTCTCTTATGGTTTTATTACTTTTCCATTCTGCATATGTTCCAAACCAACTTGGTCAGACGCAGATGCATAAATCTCCTTTTCTTTTTTTTTTAGGCTTAATAATTCTGTAACAATTTTTGTCCAAACCAGCATGGTCTGGCGCAAAGCACCATCTCACCCTTCTAAGAGACTGCTTTGAAAGTTGTGTGTAAGTGTGCGCATATCACTAAAATCGGAACTGCTCCTCCGCTCCCGAAACCCAGAAAAGAAGAAAGCACGTGAGCATGCGCATGCACACACGCACACAAAGTTTCACATTTGCAAATTTGGCAGGCAAAGGCTAAAACACGGTTGAAGTTTCACCTGAACTAAATTCCAGAAATGCTGATTTACTCCCCACACTTACCATTACTGACCACAGGAATTATTTACGTCTTCAACTTAAAGATGGACTTTTGTCCTTTAGAGAGCAACCAATGGTTTCAAGGAAAACCAAAAGACATACAGTACTTAGAAACAATACTGCTTACTCTATGTTAATTATCATCTCTCATCTCTCTCTTCACCTGTTATTTATTACTAGGGACATTTGTGTTTAAAAACAAACTTACAATTGAAATTAGACAAATTACACAGCAGGATATGACAATAAATGAAGAGGGATAAGGGGGGAAAGGATGAGGAGGTTCATAGGAGAAATAAGCAGAAAGAACAAATTAACTTGTGATCATCTGACATTATAATAATCTCCACATCAAATGTTGTATCAAAGAGACTGGGGCATTAGGTGAAGAAAGAGCAACAGGAGAAGATCAAACTAAGGAAAACAGGTTTTGATTTTATACGTGTCCCTAACAACAAACAAGGGGAAAAAAAATATTGATAACAGGGGTCACATCTTGAGAAACGTGCATGCAAAAGATACATGTGCTCATTTGAATACCCCTAGTTTGCTGTGCAAATACCAAAAAGTGTATGTGCAAGATGGGTATTTTCCACAACTAAGGTGAGTTGAAACACATTTTGAGGCTCACACTTCTGAAAACATTATGCAATGCTACGGATGCAGAACTGGCTCAAACTACAGTGGATCAGATTCTCAGCTAAAGTAAACCAACCTACCTCTGCAGAAGTCAAAAGAGTGAGATTGATTTACACCAGCTGAGGATATGACCCAACATTTTAGAGATGTTTTTCCATGACATAATAATAATAATAATTGGAGATATACCAATCTCCTAGAGCTGGAAGGGACCTTGAAAGGTCATTGAGTCCAGCCCCCTGCCTTCACTAGCAGGACCAATTTTTGCCCCAGATCCCTAAGTGGATCAAGGATTGAACTCACAACCCTGGGTTTAGCAGGCCAATGCTCAAACCACTGAGCTATCCCTCCCCCCTATGCCCATGACTTTTTAGTGGGAGCGCCAATCTTCCAGTTCACCAGTTCATCAATCCCTTGTTCTGACCTTTAGGGTTACTAGCTTGCCTCTAATAAAAGAAATATCTTGCTTCCATAAAAATAGGGCACCCATGTCCCTGCACTGTTCCACATGATGAGCATCATGCCTCTAATACTGTGCAGGAATCTGCTTATATACTGAAAATACTGGATAAAATTCCCATAATAGCTGATTTCCTAGCACATATCAGCAACATATCGGACTGCTTCTGTGGCTGAACTTCAAAGCGACAGTTATCTCAGTCTGCAATCACCTGACAATGGCTAGAAAGAAAAAAAATGTTAACATCTAAGAAATGGGTTGGCTTAAAAATACCAGCTTATATTTCAGGTCTGTAGATAGACTTGAAAGTTCAAAAATTGTTTTGTTCCATTAAAATGGATTAGAATTAACATGAGTTTAAATCCATCTTCTTTCAACAATTTCTGTGGGCTTTTTTTTTTTTTTTTTAAGCACCAGCCATTTGATTAGAGATGTTTTAACTGGTGCCAGCTCAATTCCTATGTGCTACAAGGCACTGCACAAAGAGCTAGTAGAAAGAAGTGAAGGCATATGATTCAGCTCGACTATCTGGTTTTTAGAGTTAAGCCTGGGTCATAATCCACCTGAAGATGTCCAGAAGTTCCAGGCTGCCCAAAGTCTGGACACACACAGACACACACTTGTCTCCAAGAAGAGGGGAGTTTAAAAAAAACCAGAAGTAGCCACATTCTGAGCAGTTCAACTACCTGCACTGGATTTATTTCTCTCCATCTTTCTCCTGCTCCACTAGCCCTTTACTTACAACCGTTGGAGAGTGTGCTGCTAACAGAGGAGATGTCTCGGGGGCTCTCAAACTGGAGGTCGTGAGGTTATTACATGGGGGTGGGGGTGTCATGAGCTGTCAGTCTCCACCCCAAACCCTGCTTTGCCTCCAGCATTTATAATGGTGTTAAATATATAAACAAGTGTTTTTAATTTATAAGGGGAGGGGATCACACTCAGAGGCTTGCTATGAGAAATGGGTCACCAGTACAAAAGTTTGAGAACCACTGGTCTATGTCTAGTAGTCTACGAGCCATTAACACGGGGGGAGTGGAAGGAGAGAATTCCTTTTCCTTATAGTTGTATACACATTTCCCTCAGCAGATCCTCCGCACCCTTTGCCTGTGATTTGGAGTCTGCTGAGCTTTAGGATATAGAATGTGGGAGGAGGAGGAATTTTAGGCTGATGAGCCCCTCTCAGCTAGGCAGATGCTAAATTAAGATTGCAGTGACCTTTTAAAATCCTCACAGCCCTAAAAGCTCAGCAGCAGCCACAGAGGCAAATTTGGGCTGGAAAATGCATCCTTACATTACATATTCTAGCCCTTTAGCGCAGACACCCTTAGAGATGAAACGCATCAGTACAAAGACACACTGCACACAGAACACCTGTCAGCAGTGCAGCAGATTCCCAAGATGAGTCCCAACATTCAGTCTCAGTCCCCAAAAATGAATTAAACGAGCCCTGAGGATCAACAATTTGAGATGCACAAGGAAAAAAAACCCAACAACTGCCTTTTCTGACCAGATTTCCCATGTGGCAGGTGAGAAAAATTTGGATTTGTGATTCCATACAATCCCCCCTCCCCCCAATCCTTTAACCACAACGCAGCAGGGTAGAAATAGGCATCTATTATCTGTCTTTTCATACCATGCAAAACAGAAGCAGGCTTTTTCCAGGACCATTACATTTCTATTATCTATCATCATAACTAGTGTTCAGTTTTTGGATAGACTTTTATTTATTATTTTGCTTATGCTGCCTTAAGTATATGCTGATTCAAAGAAACTCTGGATCAAAATCACCAGAAATGTATTTTTTTTTAAATAAAAAAAGATTAAATAGAAAAAAATACACAAAAACACAAAGCCAAGATGCTGTGTTGGATCCTGTGGTCAATGACTTACTTTTACCATGCTGTCAGAATCTGCTAGTGGCCTGCTTAGATGTTTGTATCATTAGTATGCATTTGGATTCCATACCAAAATGATATTCAAGTTTCTTTTGATCACAAAGAAGTAGAGAATGAAATGAATGTTTTCATGAACCACTTTTACAGTAACAACTTGCCCGATCAACCAACCAAAACGGACAACAGCATAACAGCTTGACTAGGCAAGATGTCACACTACATTAATATTTCAAGACTAAAATCTTGCTCTCTTTACTACTACAAATGGTAATATAAATGCTATCGTTAGGTCAAAAATACAGAGTGCCTTCATATTAACGCCACCTCATCTGGATCAGTTATATGTTCTGCAATCTAATATCTAAATGTTAACACCTTGGTATAGAACAATTATTTTTTGCCTTTACAATCTCTCATTAATAAACACATTTCTAAAGCATCTATCAGTGATATCTAGGTGCAACAGTATGCCATACGCGAAGGAATTCAGGTACTTACCAGCTATTGATCCAGCCATGAGCAAACTTCCAGGGCTAACTTGTCCATCTTCATTTGCAAATGCAGTTTTCAAGTGAGCATAACATGGAAAGTAAATGGCAGAGAAGGGGATATCGCGTAGAAAACATGCCTTCGCACCCTGTGTGAAACAAAATTGAGTGATCAGAGAAAGATCACAATGAGACCAAGAATGGAGATGAGAAACTTGAGCAACATTCCAGTGTTTTTCCTCTCTACTGCAAAAAAAAATGCAGAAAAAAACATTTTTTTTCAAAATTGTGAGAAATAATGATGTGTATTTAACTCCATACAAAAGTTTGTATACTATTTGTTGGTTCAATAAATAGTATTACTTTCCACTTGTTCTCTCTCTCTCCTTAATACTGCAGTTATTTGCCATTAATAGAAAAAATGCCATCTTGCTTGGGTAAACTCTGATAACTTCTTTAGAGAACAAAAAGTAGTTGAAATTTTTGCCATCCAGCTTTGCATGAGATTCAGGACGAGTTTGATACAAGTCCTAGGTTGGGTCTTCACCACAGAACTTCCCCTTTATAATAATTATCCCATAGAAATAAGTGTAACCCAACCTATTTACAGACAAATAGACCAGGGGTCGGCAACTTTTCAGAAGCGGTGTGCCGAGTCTTCATTTATTCACTCTAATTTAAGGTTTCGCGTGCCAGTAATACAGTTTAATGTTTTTAGAAGATCTCTTTCTATAAGTCTATAATATATAACTAAACTACTGTTGTATGTTAAAGTAAATAAGGTTTTTGAAATGTTTAAGAAGCGTCATTTAAAATGCAGAGCCCCCCGGACCAGTGGCCAGGACCTGGGCAGTGTGAGTGCCACTGAAAATCAGCTCGCATGCCATAGGTTGCCTACCCCTGCAATAGACTATGTAACTGCTGAACAAAAACAAAACATATTGTGACGGAGAGATTAATGAGACATGCTCTCATTTACAAAAGAGTGATAATGTGCCCATAATCACAATTCTTACACAAAACATGCTTTTTACATTTGCAGGAAAATACAAGGACTATATTAATTGTAGATTTAAAATAAATAAATAAAGGCTCTTCAGCACTGGCTGATAAAATAATTTGCCTTACTATACATATGCCTAATTGATTTGAAAACCCAATGGAATTTAAGATCTGAAATATTGTTTGTTATGTTCTCTGAAATTTTGTTTTTGTTTAAAAGAAGAGAAGAAAGCAAGTAAAGTTTTGGGGCAGTAGCAGACAACCGGAGTTCTTCAGAAGAATGAAAGTAAAAGACTCAGACAAGATGGGAAGAGGTGTATAGCTTCTGCAGATGGTCAATGAAAATTAGGCACACGCCAATGCCCACATTGCAACTGCAATAAGAAATTGCATTCAGTACAGAGATCCAGCAAAGAGTTTGAAAACACCAAGGTTGTGATTAGAAGGCATGTGTTGCGACAAACGGCTAATGTATTTGGAAAGAGGGGAAGGACAGGAAGAGAAAAGTAGAGGTAAAAGATTTTTCACATCTTTGGCTAGGACCCCTGTGTCTCCCGCCCTGGGCTCTCTACCCTTCCAGATTCAGGGTAGACCATTTTTTGGTTCATCCACAATCCTTCCAACAGGTGCAAAGCTGCTCCTCTAGCCTGTTGGGGTTATTTAGAGTCTTATACTAAAGCCATTATTAAGGTATCACTTCTCACACCAGTTTTACAAATAGTAACTTCAATAGAGTTACTTCAGATATTTACGTTAGCAAGACTGACAGGCAAATCAAGATGAAAGTCAGAAGTCAACCTATGCCTAACGGAATAAATAGTCTCTGATCTGCACTTATCTCATGAAATCTAATGATATGCCTGAACATATTAGATGAGTTTTTCTGTGCTGGAATATTGTATAACACTGATTACTTGTTACAAGTATATGCTGTTTAGCAGACAAATATACAGACACACCAAGGTGTCAGAATAACTGAAAGGAGAAAAAAATTGAATTAGGGAAAGTATAGTCTGACGTACAGGAAGTGTATTGGCAAAATCAGTTCCTGGAAAAGAGAGGAGATTTCCCGGCAATACGGTGTGGGTGTGGTGGTCAGAGAACATTGGAACAATGACTAATGCAAGTTGGAACACCACTGCTAGTGAGATGCTGACTAGTGCCAGCAGACATCCTACACAGTGAGCACTGGATAAGGCTGGATTCTCAAGAGTTCCTGGTAACCCATGTATTTTGTTTTGGATGTTCAAAGATATTTAGTGTACATCACTATCTGCACAAGAATTCCTGTTATATGCTGAAGCAGAAGCCTGTTTTATGGTGATCTTTAATCTTCACATAGAATTTCCACACTCCCTTTTAAACAAAATTACATGTGAACAGACAACATTCTGCAACAACCAAGTGTGTGCTCTGGTTACATTTATCTCACAGGCAACATTCAGCTAGTGATATTTTGCAGTGCGAACATTGTTTCCCTAAAGCTTTATTTTTAAACATTCTTTTCCCAAGGCAAATCTCTATACTGCATTTGCCTCAGGAATGTATTGCTCTTATTTTCTTTGCAGTGCTATCATTAAACAGCCTGCATGTTTTCCTCTGTGTTTCCTTCATACTCTGACATATCTCCACATAATTAAAATAACTTGTGGAAATTAATACGCTACAACTACAAGCAACTCTTCACTCCCTCTGAACTGCTAATATTCCCCCCCTAGTTATAGCACTCTCTTCGACAGAAATAGCATATTTTTAATACCCCCAATATTATGCATTCAGGTACACAGAGAGAAAGTCTGTCAACTAAGTTGGCTTAAGTGTAAACAAAGTTGGATCAAAACTTGGATCCACTTTAATAATAACCCACTTTGGCTCAGTTCCAATATCACAACAGTCTAAAGTTTCCTCTCATCATTCTGTTTAAAGTCTGGGAAAGCATGTTTAAAAGCAGGCCTCATTTAACTTCAAGTTAATCATCCGCAACCAGCCTAGGCCAATTAGGAAGGCTTAGGGAGATTGGCCACAGTATCTTGAAACGCTAAAGAAACATTTATTTTACTTCTCACACCTTTTTGATGTGGACAACGTGCTGAAAGCCAAACAGAGTTTTAATCAGTCCTCAGCAAGTTGTTAGGATCATCCGCCTAAGTTTATTCTGGCAACCAGGGCGCAGACCCTGCCAGGCATGAAATTGTTGGGAGATCCTACACACCGCGACATGCGCCTCCCTAATGCAACTGCCAGTTGGCTCCCATCTTCAATCTCTTTAATGACTTTAAAGCTCTTAATCTTGGATAGTATATCTCGCTGAACAAACCAATAGAGCAAAAGCATCCCTGATTTTCCCGTGGATTCTGATAAACAAATCCAAGTCAGAGCTGGGGCAGTTCTTTAGCATGCTAATTCCTGCTTATTCCAGCCCTACCTGCAAATAAGGCTCTAAATAAACTATTTCTACTACAAGGGGAGGGTAATTATACTCACAAAGGCACCTCTGTGTCGGGTTGGGCACAAGGAGCCAGCAGGTCTGGGAGACGCAGGCTTAACCTAGTCTCCTGCAGTGAATGCACATTGTCTAGTGCAGGGGGGAAAATGCCAGACTGGGGGGACCTAGAAGTATTCAAGACAACAGTGGTGCACCTTGTCTGAGAGGGTTATTTAATGCTTTTGGCACCTGTACTTACAGCCACCCCCTCTTTTTCTACCTTGCAGGTTTAGAATTTATTTGGCATGTATAATTGTTATTTTGATCCTATAGCTACAAACAATAGGCAGCATGTCACTTCTTGATCCCTTAGCATTCTTCTTCATTTTTACTAGCAACTTAACCCTTCAGATTCAAAACTGTAACAGCCCCCAAGTAGCACTTCTTTGGTTAAGAGTCAGCCGGCTACCATCCATGTTACAGAATTAGACATAGCAATTTGGGGGGGCTGTCATTTCCTTCATTTTAAAATCATACTGGATTAAACCAATATATATATTTAAACCAATAAACACAACCGTATGCATTTAGCTATTTAAGTTAGAGGGGGAAAAGTACCAATCTCGAATGCTTTGCTAAGTCCCAGATAAAAATTATCAGCATTACTCAGTGGGTTGGATTTTTTCCTTTTTCTTTTTTGTTATTTTTAATACAACTGTTCAAACTGCATGTATTCATGCATGAGAACTAGTATGGGTGACAATGAGCACTCTACGTAAACACTCTAACTTTTACTAAATATTCCTGCTTAATATGTTTATAAAGCCGTTGTCAACACACAATTTGTGTATTTGTGATACCTCTGCTGTTTTCAAAAATCTATACATGGTAGCTGAGATCAAACTTCCTGTCTCAACTCCCCAAGAACCAATCCATAATATGGCAAGAATTAAGCAGTGCAGAGTTTTGGAAATTTGTGTATTAAATTCTAGCACTTAAAACGCAAACCTTTGCTGGCAATATTTATTTTCTGATAAGAATTTGACTTAAATATATTCTAATATTTGCTATTTAAAATGGGACCATAACATTTATTTTTCATCAATAAATATTTTAATGCAAAGTTATTTGTTATATCTTTAGGTAACAAGACACCCAACAACATACTATCCAAAGTAATAGTGTAAGAATATCTAGTAGCTACATCCTGATATAATGCATTACAATGCAAAGATTATTTTATTAAATGTTTTGTGTTAAATAAGTTTGAGTATTATACAGTAATTTTATTTATTTTTTAATATGCCAACAGAAATTAGCAGAATACTCCATGGACCTCAGTTTGACCTTATTCATAGCAAAGAGAAATATTACAGTGAAAGACAGACTGTAAACCTTGCTGAATCTTGTAAGATGACTCCAGAACTCTTTACTGTGAGATGTATAAGTTCTACTATACTACCATTAAAATAAACCAGAAATTAAAGACTGTTAAAGACACTAGCCCAACAATACAAATAGCATATTATGGGTTAGAATAAGTAAGTATTCTGTCTGCTTTGGGTACGCTTTGGTGTCGGCAAGCTACTTTCTCACAATAACTGCCATCCACAGAACACTCAGCTCCGGTAGTTGTAGAATTTGAAAGACAACTGGGAAACAAACTGGCTCAATATAAGGGGCACAATATTTACCTCCCCAAAGGAGCAGGTGGTATGAACAGTATGATATTCTAGAATAATTGCTCTAAAACATGACACAAGTAGTTCAAAAGTTCATATAAAAAGAAAAATATTTGCCTAGTAGCTTTAAATAAGTAAGGAGTGTCAACCCAACCTTTTTCAAATGATGAAATTTTCTGACCAATTACAGATTGTACACCACAGGCTTCTTATTGGTGAAACGAAACAAAACAAAACAAAAAAACCTGACTTCTTTTACACTTCTTATCACAAGGATGTATTTGTTAAAAAAAAACTAGATAAAGAATGTCAATTATCTGATCATGTCACTAAACATCCAATCAGAATGTAGTATTTTTTCCTCAAAAATTGCTTTTGGTTTACAATTATAAGTAGGACAACAAAGGCTTCATATTCCTCTTCTCATCCATATTTAGTTCTGCCCAGGCAATTCTCATTAACTGTGCAGGTAAACACTAGAATAGCAGAACAGCTGGCAATGTAGGATCAAAAAACTGTTTCAGGGTTGGAAATGAACACAAAAATACATGGAATTTGGCCAAAGAATGGGGGCTCTTTTCAAGTTGTGCATGAAGACAGGATCAGCATGTATGATTCTCTGGTTCCTAGCTAAAGCTTCAAATCATGAAAACATATTTTTCCATGATACACAGGGTAATTTAACTTGCCTAGTTTAGTATTTGGGCTCCTTAGCAAAATCTTCTCTACATTTAAGAACCATGATGGAGATATTAAATTTCTAAGGTATAAGAAGAAATTGATTATGTGATGTGCTAATGTTGTTGCTCTCTAGTTCCCAGTTCAATTCTCAGTTGAATATTATGCATTTGTCGAGAATTCACTGTATGCTTAAGTGATACAGTCAGACAAAAAAACCTCCTACTGAGCCAAATCATGATGTCCTTGTTCAGTCACTACTTAGGCAAAATTCTAATAAGGAGACTTCTTCCTGCATGACAGATATGTAAAGTATAGGGTCTTTTGTAAATAGGCCAGCTTTGATATGTACACATTTTTTTCTGATTAAAGAAAGAAGAATCAATGCAAACCTTTCAGATTCTTCCTTGTTGTCCAGAAATCAATACAGTACCAAAACAGCATGAGAGGAACTGAAAAGCTGGCATGCAGCAGACTGGTGGACCATTCTTTAAGAAGTTTTCAAACTCCCAATATAAAAGCTAGCCTCGTACAGACAAGTAATACACTTTAGGTCTATTACTGTACTTACAGATGGACTAACTGACTGAAAAGTACTATGCCTGTTCTCATCCATGATAGTTGAAAAGATTAGTTAAGGTATCCATTCCCCTTTTTGAAAAAAATAGCATTTTGCAAATGTTAAACAGTTTCAGCGTAGTTGTATCAGCCTCTGGTAGCATCTTGTTTTCCATGGGCCAATCCCTCTGCCATATAATGCAATGGGAGTGGGAGGGAACCCATTTTCCCCACCCCCAAAAGAACAATTGGAAGGAAACTCTGCAAGTGGAAACTCACAGAGAATCCTGTCTCTCTCTGCAGGAAAAATCCACAAAAGGACAATGGTACTTTTACTGCTACGTCTCATACTACCCCACTTTAACCTTGTCTAAACTATCATTTTTCTTCAAATTTCCCAGATGCACTACCACTGACCCTAGGGACAAGAGAGTTCAGAAAGCAGGAGTAAATTAACACTGAAGAAGTTATTCTCTGATGCCACATGACGCAAAGCAGTGGGAAACTATTCAGCTGAGAATGGGCATCTCCTCCCCACTCAAGAGCACTCAGGAAGGGCTCTTGTAGGGTCAAATGGAAAGAGGAGCAGTGCCATGATGTTGCCATTCCCTCTTTCAAACCCCACTCAGATCCATGCCTACAGGAGCATTTAGCCCTGAGCAACATTACTAGCAGCTTGACAGTCTGATGTACAGAATTTAGGGTTGCTAGATGTGAGATGGCAATATTTATCAACCCTAGGTGAGCCAGGTTCAGTTCATCAACTTTACTGAGGATGGATGGAGATTTATCTGTCTGTTAAGAGGTGGGGGAAGGGGAACAGAAACCTAAAGAGATACTGCCATATACACAGAAGTCAGAGCTCAATAGGGCAAATAGCAAAAGGGTGGTTCTACATTCCATCATGGCTAGAACCAGAGTGGATGCTCCTTGAAAGGCTTAACTAAAGCCTCTAAGAGAGATGTCTGGCACCTAAGACCCCCGAGGGGCAAAGTCTGCTCACTCTGTCAGAAAGATGGCTTCTAATGTTTATATCTAGATGATAAATTCATCCGTCCTAAACAGCATCCGTCCACCAGAATTAGTTGCTAAACAGACTGAATATTTATATGAACTCCAGACAAACCTCTGTCAGACTGTTAAAGTACTCTACAATTTAAAAACACAAGGTCAAGCCATCATCCAAAAAAAATGTTTCTCATGTTTCTACAATCCTGAGAGCGGGGTGGGGTCTGATTTATACCTACTAAAGGAAGGAAATTCACAGTTTGGGATAGAGTTTTTAATCATAGAACTATCTTTGCAAGGACACTGAGCATAAAACAAACAAGTTCAAAATATGGAAGATCTGTCTTACCCCCATTAGAGTAATTATTATAAAGATAAACAGATATTTTATCAAGGTACTAACATTTTATTAGTTAGCACTGGGGGGGTCCATATTTACTTAGATATTTTAAAAAAATATTTAGAGCACTTAATATTACCTAGATGTTCAACTTGTGTATTTACTTAATTTAATAAAATAGTTTGCTAATTGAACTATATAGCTTTAAAAAATAATAGTGTCTTTCAGTTCAAGTCACTGGTTAAAATTCACTCCAGATTGGTAAATACTTTGGGGCAGTAGTTTCTGATGACTGAATAAGCGTTATTTTGACAGCCAGGACTGTCAAGTTTTCATAGGCACTGAATTCCACAAATGTATAAAAGGACAAAATCAGAGATAAAAAATAGGCTTCTGTGGCTTTCACATTGTGGATAAAGCTTGTCTCTCAAGTGAATATTTAGCACGGTAACAGCATAATTTGTGATTAAAATTGGTATATGTTCAGAAGCAAAACTACATTTGGAAATTATCATTATAAGCCGTTAACAAAGAGTTCTGTGCCTCGCAAACAAATATTTCCAAAGCTTCTACACTAAGTGACAATAACCTGTGACGATAATGCTATTTAAAATAAAAAGAATACAACCAATTGAATTCAACAACTAGCACCAGCTGTTCAGAAAAGTTATTTATAAACTCTACTCTAAACAAGTAATTTGGCATTCTTTCTAATCATAATTCTAATTCATTTCGACAAGAATATGTAAAGTTCACTACCTGTCCTCTAAGCCTGTATAGCCTTAGGGACGTGGAATGCTTACCACAGCCACGTTTTCAGTTATAATGTTGGCCCCGAGCAACACCCTGATGTATACACTCCCAATAAATGACAACAGGATCAGCTAGAGTGAGATGGCCAAAAAATTAGCAAGTCAATTTAGAGGGAAAAACCATTCCCCATTAAGTCCTATTCAGACGTCTGTACTGCTCTCCAGGCCAAAACACACATACATCATCCACTCACATATGCCAATTTCTCCATTGTGATGTTAACAGAACAATTTAAGAACTGTATGACTACAAATGGAAATGACGCGTAAATATGGTGGCACTTTTTTTTTTCAGTACTCAGATGGTGTTCATGCTGTCTTTTGTTTCAGTTTAAAACTGCATCACTACAAAAAAATACAGACAAATATTGCCTTACACCACCAAATACTGGATTAAGGATGTACAGTAGGAAGGTGGTCAATCCTGCTTCTGTACACAGTAGACTGCGGAATGCAAAAAACAGTTTGAGAACTACTAGAATATAGCCATTACTTTCTGTCCTGTGGTTAAACTTGTTAAGACATGACTTTTAATGTTATGGACAACGAGATGTCCTACCCTTCTATGCTTCTCTACAAAAAGCTCCAACCTGGCTGCCCTTATTTGCATAAACTGAGGAGAACTAGACTACTCACTTGAGTGTAGATTGCTCACATGGGTAATGGCTACAGTGTGGGGCTCTCTGTGCCCATCCCTATTCTTTCTACTAACTGGTCCGTTAACCTGGCAGGGGAAACTTGCTAGAGGACTATGGGGTTTGCCCTTATGCCAGACTCTTTGGTTCCTGTTGTCTGTATTTCTAAACTAGTTTTATATGGCACTTAAATGCTTATCACTAAAATGAATTATAACATCTGGATAAGCTGGTAAGTGAAACGTAGCAGCAAATCAAACCCACAACTCCAAAAAAAGTGAGTCTCTATGTTTTAATACCTCAAAAGTGGATTTAAAATCAAGTCATTTACACTCTGGAAAACAGTTAATTTTTATTATAGCTTGGGTAGGACATTAGGTTAGATCCTTAGATGCATGAAGTAAACCAGTGCATTCTAGTCAAAGGAGCTATACCGATTTAAGCTAGCAGATGATCTGGCCAGATAGTTTTGAATAATTCTACATTCACAATGTTTCAATAATTCTAACTGCACAACATTAGATAAAGACATATCATTGTGAGTAACTATGGTTGGAATGCATATATCTTTCTACAGCCTCTCTGTTTAGGTATATGCAGGGAACACTAGAGGGCCACAACATTCCATGGTTTTTATTGCCATATCTCTACCCCTACCCCTGTGTGTGGGTGCATGTGGGGAGGGAGGGAGACAAATCTAGGACTATGCCTACAAGCAAACATTATGGCTACAGTATTTCGTATAATCCTTTTGTTAAGTAAAGGATAAGGATATAGCTATTTCATGCAGCAGTAAAGAATCAAAGACGAGTCCTGTACTAATCATATTTGCACATCAACCTTCCTAAGCATGATGGAATTAATCTACTAAAATTAATGTCTCTTATTTACAGAGGCTTTTAGTATTGGATTTCAATTCACATTTAATAAAAAGTTACCTTGTAGAGGCCAAAAAAGCCTAGGTCCCGTAATACAGTGAGGGCACTAACTCGTGGACCAGTGGTAATTTCGCCAGCCACCTGCAATCGGATCTTGACAATTTCTAGTGGATTTGTGAAGATCACTTGAGAACCTCCAGCCTGAAAGTAAAAGGTGAAGGGGAAAGATGAACATGTGAACACATTAAACTATGAGCGGCGAAGAACTTGCAACATTCAAGAGAAAGAGGTTTCATTCCTGGTACAGTCAGCTAAGCCATTACAAATTATGGAGTTTTAGTAGTAATTAGTTAATGCATTACAATCCTCAAGATAAAACATCTAGCCTCACTCAGTGTGAAGGATGAGGGAATGGAGAAGGAGAGAGATATGTTAGTAACATTACAGTACATCACACTAGCTCAGTTGTACTACAGTAAAGACATTAGCTCAGTTGCTGTTAGAAGAAAAATTCAGCAACATCAATTTTCACAATACCAACAAGCTAAGAACATTGTAAAGCAAGTAATAAAATGAAAGGAAGAATTAATAACTAAGTAAAGAAACTGAGATCTGCCTGCCAGTACTTAAACATGCTACTGAAGAGAAGGGTCTGGCAGGATCTCTCTCTAACAATTTTGGCACTGGTTCAGAGAACACCAGAGAACATATGAATTTAAAGCAGTGAATTTCCTATGCTTTTTACAATTTATGGATCTCCAAAATTTGAATATCATCAAAAGTCATTTTAGTCCGTTTTCAGAAATCTGTACATCATCTGTACACAGGATCATTATTTTGTTGCAAAATCTTAGTTATTTTGCAGCACTGCAAGAAGTTTATTAATCAAAAAAATCTCTATTTATAAACTGGGTTTATATATATATTTTTAAATCTCACAAATGGATTTAAACTACCTGTAATGCTCTTTACAATGGACACATATTTTAGGGTCTTAACTAGTTCTGTTACTCTTACTCATGATAACTACTGCAGCATGAAGCCTTCTCACTTTGACTATATAGACAGATCTTGTTAAAGACTTATTCCTGCATCAAAATTACAAAGAAGTATTACATGAAATTAAGTAGAAGCAATATTATTCATTCAAACCCCAATACAAAGTTCTGCAGACAGTTTTTCCACCACATATCAATTTGCTTAGTTATACAGCAAAAGTATTGTATCCTGCTCGAGTACCAGGTATGCTACCACATTTGCATGAAAAGCAAAAACTAATGCAAAAAATAAATAAATAGTATTTTAGAATGAAATAGCAAAATCGAAGTAGCCATAAATGAAAAAGCAGCATATCTGAAGCACTCTGGGCACCTGTTTGGGAGGAAGGGAGGAGAGGTTGCGTTTTTTTTAAATTAATAATGGCACACATTAACCATCTTCCAACAAAAAGTGTGCTGTAATGCTATTTAACTAATACACCAGAGAAACAGCAAATGGCATACACAACTATTCTTGCCTACCACTTAGACTGCACTTATATTGTGTGGTTACAAATTAAAGTTTTTATATAACCTCCAAAATATCCCAAATGTTTCCTATTTTGACCATAAAAAGAATGCTCTTGTTCAGCTCAACTGGTTTTGACTTTCAAATTGGCATAATTTAGCTGCTTCTACCAAACCAGAATACTGGTACGCATAAAACTGCTATTCCTGTTGACAACAGAAATTCTTCAATACCTCAATTTTGTATTTTATGAATATATACTTTTCAAGCAAAATATTAGTGATAAAACAGTGAGTCTGCTGCTATCAGTTTCCTCCCCATCCACACACCTCCCAAAACATCAGGAATCAAAATTATTGGAAAGGCTTTATGGCGACTCAAACTGCTATTTTACATAAGTATCACTTCATGAGGCACATACTAAGTATTCCTACATGCAATTAGACATTTTTCATTTTGAGGAGGAGAAAAATCCTACATGTAATGTGTTATATCCATTTGTGAATATACATCGTCAAAGATCTCTGAAAAACACTATTTTAAGCCTAACCCCTTTTCTCTTCACCACTTGGTTTCCAGGAGTTAACTATAAGTCAGTGCTCCTGCTTTACATAAATCTTCAGCCCTTGGCATAATCTTACGTAATTTTTCCATTCTTTATTTTTAAAGATCTTTGTTCTTCTAGAACAAAGATTTTTAAAAAGAGATAAAACATTTGTCGTAGCACAGTATCCTATAACTAAAATTCAGACTGTTCCCAATCCTTTATTTGAAGAATAATCAAATAAACTTCGTTCCACACATATGAACAGATTTACATTAGTGCAAAATAGACTATTTTTTCTCCACATTTTTCTACACACCTGATTTCCTAGCAGTGCACTGTGTCCTGACTGAATGTACACATATTTCCTTTATTTTCACTAACAGGAAACCAAATATCAAAATCCAAAAGAAAATGACAAAATGGAAGTTCAATTTATAAAACTGAACACGGATGAAGAAAACTCACTAAAATGTATTGAGTAATTTACAAATCCATAAAAAAATGCTTAAAAGTGTAAATCTGAATGCCAGAGCAAAGATACAGATTCAGTTTTGAGGAACAATGAAATATATGTATAAAGCAGATGTGTCTTTCTGAAGCTGTGTCTTGCAGTAAGTCTCAGAGTTCCATGGCCACTTATAACATACACCGAATTAAGTGTTAGTGACTCTGGGCACTTACCCTTCCTTTGTATCAATTTCCAATCTGCAAAATGGGGATTTTATCACTTAGTTTCCTCACACTGGAAGGTTTAATTTGCTTACATTTGTAGAACGCTTAGGGCATGTCTACACTGCAATTAAACACATACAGCTGGTCCATTTTAGCCACTGTAGATGTTTGGGCTTGGGCTGGAGCCTGAGCTCTGGGACTTCATGAGAGGGGAAGGCCCCACAGCCCAGGCTCGAGCCTGAGTCCAAACGTCCACACTGCAATTTTACAGCCCCCCCACAGCCTGAGGCTCACAAGTCCGAGTCAGCTGACACAGGCCAGTCGCAGGTATTTAAACTGCAGTGTAGACACACCCTCTGAGGTCTGCAGATGGAAGGTGATATTAGAAGAGCAAAGTATTACTGAGAACCCAAAAGCCAAATGGTGATTACTTGTTTATCCTGTCCATATGGAAGGTTTTAAGAAAAAGGCAAACTATTCTACAGAAACAGCTTCAAGTGGCAAGTACAAGAAAATCTCTCTAATAGTATTAACTAGAATCCCCAAAGTATCTTACAACTTTTGTCATTTGCTGGGCTTACCTTGCATACTGATTTGACCAAAGACATAGCAGCTGTACCGTGCTGCAAAAGCCCAAACCGTCAGCAGTTCACAGTTATGAGCCAGACTGTACTTGACTAAAAGGTTCAAGATGTGTTTGTGTACATTTTTTCCACCACACACCTTCTTCACCAGCTAAAATTCTAAGGCTGTATCAACACCAGCTAGCACTGATACAGCTCCAGTGGCAGCACTACCATACACTGGGTGTGGTGTTTACCTAGCCTTGAATGTTGGTATCTGCTCTAGCCGAATGCCAATGGTGGGAAATCTTACGGGGAAAAAGCCAATGTGTAGAAGGCCAGAATACTTCCTAACTAAACCATTCTCTACGTGTTTAGTATTGATGGACTTTTCTACAGTATGAAAGCCTCACAAACATTGAAGGCCATTTCCTTACAACACACCTATCAGGTAAGTATCATTATCCTCATTTTACTAACAGGGAATTTGAAACAGAGATTACGTTTGACAGTGTAGACTAGCCCTATGCTAAAGTGCTGCTACGGTAGCACTTTAACGTGCCTTGTGTGGCCACGGCGCCCAGCGCTTTAAAAAAACCCACTTCAACGAGGGGCATAGCTCCCAGTGCTGGGAGCGTGGATCCCAGCGCTGGGGCACTGTTTACACTGGCACTTTACAGCGCTGCAACTTGCTGTGCTCATGGGGGGTGTTTTTTCACATCACTGAGCGAGAAAGTTGCAGCGCTGTTAATTGCCAGTGTAGACAAGCCCTAAGACACTCAAAGTCACAAACCAAGCCTGTGGCAGAGCCAGGAATAGAACTCATTCCAGGAGCTGAAATCACAAGTGTATCCTTAGTTGCTAGTATTGTCTATTTACGGAACTCACTGAGACAAAAACCTCATGCAAAACATCTTCCTGTCATTTTACTTTGTAAAAATGGTCAGGGGCTTTAAATCCATTTTTTGTAATCTTTGCAGTAGAAAGTTATTTTAATATTGCTGGAGCCTGCACAAAAAACGGCAGAATTTGTAAACAATGTGCTTAGTCTGAAACTATCAAAGAATAAAAAGCTATTACATCCAAAATACTCAAGCTTAATTGTCTCCCCTCTATGACCACTATACAACATGATCCCTTCTGGGTAAATTTTATTAAGAGTTTAATATACATTTTACCTTTTAACTATACCCTAATAATCCCCATTTTTTCTTCATTTAGAATGAAATATTTACACACCTCGGGATTTCTGAATTTCTTTCCACTTCATCTAAACAATTATTTAAAGTACAAAAGCTTTAGTTAAAAAAAGTTAAACACATTCCTTTTCACAGATCCTAACATTCTTAGGTTAAAAATTCCTTCTCAACTAATGAAGAAAAGCCTAAGTTATAATTGTGTCAATACAAACCATGGATGGGCTCAATCTCGCTGCATCCATTTACTGGGTTGAAATTCTCCTCCTTTCAAAGTCATATTTTAAATCTCATTCATTAGCCCATAAGGATGCTACTATAACATAAATCAGCACAAAAATCAATCCTGCCATTTATGTCCTATTTCAGATACACAAAAAGAAAATCTGCAGCCACAGTAGTAGCATCATCCTTAGGGGAGTTTGACCAATGTGTGGGAATTCATCCTAAAAGTGCTGTATAGAAAATCCTTTGCAGGTTCTGCAAACTACACTATAGTGCAACAATCCAACAGCTGATGTAAAGACATAATTTATTTTTATTGTTTTTAAAGCATCATTTAAACTTACAACTTGAGTGGTTTTTAATGATAATACACTAATGTTTATATTCTCTATTTGATGGAAGGCATGAGACTAAAAGTTGAATATTTCCATCATCCAAGAATTATACATAACACACAACTATACAAACCACGATGACTATAAAATGATTAATGAGTCTTCATATATGGACAAAATACATAAAAAGTGCACTTATAAAAAATGCAAGTTAATGTTTTCTTCTTTACAGTTCCCCACAAGTGTCACTACTCTGATCTTAGAGTTTATGATTTTATCAGACCACCTCTCGATGGCAGTGTAGCCTTGTACAGTAGTCTAGATGCATCATACCCCCTCTCCTAATTTTGCTCTGCTTCCCTGGGTGGAAAAGGAAGAGTGGAAAAAGTCTAAGTATTTTTCTTTTGTTAACAAGAAAATGAGGTTCCACCCCATGTGAAAAAATATTAATTTAATACACACCACTTTAATTACACGTCAGTGTAACAAGTAACTTGTCTGTTTTATACTTGACTACTTAGGTCAAAAGTCACTTAGCTGTGCTATAAGTATTTTACAGTCATAAGTAGGATTTCATCACCACCACATTAAAAAGAATGGGAACTTCATATCTTAGTGTAACTGGAGTTTTTTTGCACCTATGGACTAAATGAGATCCATCTTCACAAGTGGAAATTGCTAGGAACTCATTGAAAAGATCAAGTGTAAATTCAAGCCTAACCTTCAGGAAGCAAGTTCTGTGGCTTTGTACGTGGTGTGAATTTAAATGACTCCTTGCCCAAATGAAGCTGCAGACTTCTCCTTCCACAGACCTTTTCAGTAATTGTGAAATGTAATTTTAACTGCTCTGACCTCCATCTTCTCCAACCCATGATCTCTTTTACATTCTACTCTCAGCAATGGATATTTGGAGATTGCTTACACTTTACAGCTGGCTGGATATCTATTGTCACTTTGTCCTCCTTCAAGTGCCTCCTAAAAACTCACCTCTTCCATAATACATGCAGGAAAGTACAACCTGGTGATGGCTAAGCTTGTGGAGAGTTGTGATCACTACTATGGACTGGCTAACATTTGTGCATATCATATTATAGTTATTTGTTACCCCCTTCCTCAACCCCCACCCTGGACTGCTCGTGTGTTCCATTCTCATGTCTTGGTTTTAGACATAAAGCTCTTTGGAGCAGGAACTATCATTTATTATGTTGATCCGCACAATGGTTGTGGCATTCAGGCACTATGACAATACAGAGGTTAAATCACTGTGGATCAAAATATTATTTTGTAATTCGTGTGGCCTATCAGGGGGGTCCTACTCTGGTAGCTATAAGAAAAATGTCAAAATTTCTCAATAGTTATTGCACAGCGTTGCCTAGGGTACAGTAGTAATTTCCTATTATAAGGATGGAGAAATAATGCAGTAAATGAGAATCAGTACTGCCTTTTTTAATGGCAACCACTGTTTTTTATATATATATATATATACACACACACACACAATGTATATATAAGAACTATCCCATCCCCACCGTGGAATAAAATCCCATCAAGGTGTAACTTTCTCCCAATCACTCCTAATCTTTGAAATGGAACTACTAAGACTTTAATAATTTGCCTGATAGGCTGTTCAGAAAACCCTTTGTGTCCTTGACCCTCACAAGCTGCATGTTACTATGGATACCTCCCCTCACACTTTTTTGGTTTTGTTTAGTGGCACCTGGGGGGCACTGTACAAACACATAGTAAAGAAAAGCCCTTCCCAGAGGAAAATAAGAATCTAAATAGACAAGATACACAAAGGGTGAGAGAAAGGAAGTAGCATTATCCTCATTTCATATATGGGCAACTGAGATTAAGTGATTTGCCTGCGGTAACGTAGACAGAACCAGACACTGAACCTGAGATGTACCGAGTCCCAGTCCAGGGTCTTAAACAACCTTAGTCTCTTCAAAAGTCCTGTTTTACAAATACCAAAAAATCAAAAGAGTATCGCTATACATGCCTTTACACTGGGCATCTCCTTTCCTATCTACTGGGTTCTAGAGAGGCCAGCTCTGTCCCAGATTATTGAAAGCCAGGCTTGAAAAAAATATTCCAATCAGCTAGGAGGCAAGATAGACTTCAAGACATATTTTCGTAGGGGAACTTGAGGGGAAGCACTTTGGTGAGAACAGAGCTTGTTCAAAAATTTCAGACAAAAAGTTTATTCTTTGAAAAGTGTCTTTTTTTAAAAAATGGAAAATTTAATGATTTTTTAAAAATTCCACAGATTTTTCACATTTTACTCAAAATATTTCATTTACTGAAAACCAGGATTTTTCAGTGAACTGATTATTGAAAATCCAGGGGCTCAGTAGATGAAAAGTCTTGATAACCATTTTGATAAAGCTTTGGCTAAAAACAGTTAATTGGTGGGGGGAGGATCCATTTCAAATAATGTAAAATGGAAGTTGCTTCACATTTGTTCATAAAGTTCTTTTTCTATTTTTCAACCAGCTCTAGGGGAGATACCCAGATCAGCCAGCTCTTGACTTGACTTGTTTGTCCCTTCCCAGTTGCTGAGAAGGGTGATCCACTTATCTCCTGACTGGCAGGAAGGTGGGAGAGCTCTACTCTTTCACCAACTACTGCTCACCCTTTTCCTGTTTGTGCTATCTATAGAGAGACGTGGATAGCATTCTTCAACATGTACATTTGCCATTGAAAATGTGCAGCACACCTGTGATCACTACCACTTGGCTCACTCTGCTTATGACCGGACATTGATAAGCTCAGCAAAGGAGCCAGACTCATACTGACAGGTAGCATTTTCCCAGTGTGCCTCTCCTTTGAGGGGTAGTTATTCTAGCTCTGGTTAAAGGTTTTTAGTTTGGATAGTCTAAATGGCCAAGTTGCCACACTGCGATCTCAAACACTTAAAGCTTCTTCAATATCCATATGTAGCAAAAACTGGGAAACAAGCTCCCTCAGACATTCACATTAAACAATTCATAAATGGAATTGCAATTAGTCTGATCAAACAGAGCAAAGTAGATTCCTGCTTGAATAATTTCTGAAACAAATAGATACAAGTTATTGAGATTTCTTCACCCTCATTTTTTAACAACATGGCTGAACAGAAAATGATGGTTTATTTACAAAGCTCTGACCAGTTTTGCAATGGAAAAACAGTAGATTTTCTATTTTCCACTTTACAGGTAAAACTGTTCTTCAGAAGCCTCGCCAAGAAATCAAAGTGGAGCCTACTTGATTGGTGTCATAAAAGCAATTAAGTTACAGCCCTGTCAAATATGTTAACATCTGGCTCTGCCTGCTGTACTTCTGTCTATTTTGACTACTAGTGGTATCATTTAATGATTTACAGACCTTCCATGCCTTAAGGCATGGTAGCTGTATTAAAACTGTAATCCATTATTTCTTGGTATTGTCACATTATAAGTATCTTCCCATTTCTACTAGATAACTGGATCTGAAGTCCTGATTTGGATTTAAGATTTTAGTTTTTTGGACCTGTACTGGTTAACACTAAAATCTTCAGCCTCCTTTAAAAGGAGGATTGGAGAGTGCAGTGCAGTTAAAGGTAATTTAAAACAAATTATATTTTTGGGGCTATAAAATATCTTGTCAATACAATAAACTTTCACAATACAGTAGTAAAATCATATTTTAAATATTTAAAATGTGCAGAACATTAAGCACATTCAATGAAAAAATGGGATTTTATAGTCCAAAAGGATTGTATGCTTTAGACTTTGAAAAATCTAACTAAAACCATGCTGCCCCTCCCCCGGATTGTTTTATGATCTGTAAAAATTCTATTGGAAAAAAATCAGCCTCTCTGATTTGTCCCAGGGAATATGCCTTGGAAAATATACATTAAATGAACAAGCCTAAAATAAGAGTATATATACTGCAGAGAAATCATTACTTGGAATAGGTATTTTGTGTGTGTACATGAACATGCCCTACATACTTTAAGAAAGGCGATTTTAAACAGATGGGGTGGGTGAAAGATTCAGTGAACTAGTAGGAGAAAATCCAAAACTACAAGGAAAGGTAGCTTGGAATTCCTCATCTGGTCTGGAGGGTGGAAGGATAAATATACGCCACAGACTCTCCTTCCCTAATAATACGACTTTCTGCTACAACGACCTGGATAGAATATTATGTTACTTTATCTGCCACCACTCTTCAACACAACACCTAAAACTAAGGTTGGATGAACAATTAATTGGAAACAATTCAAATGTAACAGTTTTAAAGCACATCTGGCTTTACCAAATAGTACCTCTCAAATTAAATTTGAGTCTGAATTTAGATATATGTACAAGAGGTTAATGTTTTATATATAGTTAAAATTTATTCATACACAATAAGTCATAGAAGAAGGCCATACTTTTAACAGCTAAATTTAAGTTAAGGGACTTTTAAGCAAGTTAATAAATAGGCAGCTTTAATTTCAACTGGCAATGAAAATAAAGATCTTCCCCAGTTCCTCCTTAAACCAGAAAAGTGAATCTTGGGTTTTTATATGCATGTGCAACTCCAACTGACACTAATGGAAGTTATATGCATGTATTGATGGGAGAATAGACCTCTTAGAGTTAATCTGTTAAGAGTTCAAAAAAGTGTACTCAGTTTCCTTTCAAAGTTAATATCAGCAATCATAAAGAACACCATTATTTCTCTAACAACCTTAATACACTGTACCAGAACTTTTAGCATTAAGAAGAATGAGACTGTTCTATTTTCTCTCTGACATGCACATTTTTTTTCCTGGCATATAGCTCTGAGTTTCTTTTTATCCTAGATTTCTCAGCCAAATATAATAAATTTCTCAGTTTTAAGTTTCTGCACACGGAAAACAGAAATGGCACCTCCAGTTTCCTTTAGTCTACAATCTTGTAAGAGTTTCTGGATTCTTGCAGGCAAGACATCTAAGAAGGTTCTGGTAGTTGCAATCCTCCAGCTCTGTGCCTTGATTACAATATGCTAGAGAGAGAACACAACTCACAGGACACCACTGGACTCATCTTTATTATCTTCAAAAACAAAAGCAATGTTGTAAGTAACAGTATTAAGAATTTGCAGTGGGATTGATTATTTGTCACAACTTCCATGGAATGTTAGTGCATTTACCTTTTATAAATTATTGCTGACAAGAATTTTGCACACTTTCTACTTAAACAAACCCTAAAATCCTGTAACATCTAATTTTTATGTTCCATGGGAGAGCTGAGATTATCCATGCAGGTCCAGTATGTCTCAGCTTTATTATTATAAACATAAACCCTCTAGAAATATATATCTAAATCTATCTCAACAACTTAAATAAAAACAAGTCTGTACGGGAGCTGTAATCGTACTGTGCTACGTGATTTAAAATCAGCTAATAGTGAGGAGAGACAGATGCTGTGTAGGGAAAGACTGTGTGTACTTAAGAGAAGAACAAAATTTTGCTTTGTAGTGCTTCTTACAAAGTATCAGGCTACTGATTTATATGGGTGTTTTTGTATCAGTAAATGCAAGTAGTTTAGAGATTTTGTATAGGTATTTATTTTAAGTCATACTGCTTATTTTTCCTTCTCTTGCTAACAATCCAGTGACCAACTGTTTGTATTTTTTAATATATATTATATTTTCAGTACTTGAATGTCTGTCCCTACTTCCAGAGTTAACACAAGTTACTCATTTTGCCATCACTCCATTTACAAAGAAAACTAATATTTATGCAAGCAAGCAGAATATTCATCTCAATGTTTTATGACACAGACGTCTTCTTAAAAAAAGTCAGTCTTACTTTAAATCACAATGCAACTGGAGTTTTTACTCTGTGATTATGATCCAAATGAGAATGATTCGTGTTACTGTATCAAAAAAATTACTTAATGTCTTAACCAGTAACAGCCCTAAGTGGCTATGTGCAATATGAATAACCATTTTTCAAAATAAAATTGGCTTTCTACATTTTGTTGGTCCCTCTTTCCCTTTCAGGCAATACTGTGGTATATCATTAAACCAGGATGGCCTCAGACGCCAGTAGCTTTCACTGGAACAGTTACCAATGTGAAATAACTTGAAAGTTGGGAAGAAAAATGTTCTCTTCTGCAAGCTTTAAGATTATTACTACTACAAAAGGAGCTCAGCCTCTGTCACCCTGCACCTAGCCATACACTTGTCCTCTTATCATGGTCTCCTTGCAGGTAGCCACAATATTAGGACAATTTCATGTAACATGTTTTTGCATTTTTAAAGTTGAGGAAATTAATCTATATTTTCTGCATAGGTCTTTAGCAGATCTGAATTCTAGCCCCACAGTATCATTGGACACTTTACTACATCTTGGAAATGAAGATTTGTAGAATTATAATAGTGTAAGGGACTATAAAGGATTCTCAAAACCCACAAATGAAGATAGGAGTACCAAATAGGTAGGGATCACATCTCTTCATGGCTGTCAAGCACCAAATTACTGCATTAAATATATATTAATAAATTATAATAAATAATAGCTGCAGTTTGACCTTATAATAGTAGAATTCCTTATAAGTAAGGAAGCAGAATTTAGCACTTCTGATTCAACAGAGTGATTTACACTTCAACTCTCCTTAAACCACTGTATCAAAATAATCTATAAAGGTTACAGTTTTCTTTTAATTGTGTTCTAGGAATTTTTTTTATTTTCTTTTAATTTTAGATAAACTACCACTTTCATCTTCACATAATAAAAGCTATGAAACAGGCTGTTAGCTGAACTAAATACCATGAGGTCATGAAGCAAAGATCTTTCTGTATTTTTTTGCAGGGGAGAAAACAGTTTACAAAACAGAAAAAGGCTTGTTCAATGAAACAAGCAGCTTTGGTTACAAGTGCAAAAGTCAGCCATGTGTACTAATTCTCAGTAATTATGATGCAAGGTGAGCTCCCCAGGGACTTAAAAGTCAACGCCTAGCAATGGTTGGGCGAACAGCGGAGTGGAACCGCTCATGTGATACTGAACCCTTGAAAGCCCTTTGTATTCCTAAAGAGACAAATACACCTACAGAGCTGCTTGGTCCTCCCACTGTGCTCAGAACCGGAATCAAAAATAAAATACCCACGTTTATTAGATGAAAAAGTGTAGACATTCCTGCTTAATCAAACAGTCCAGACCTAGGAGATTAGAGAAGGTGACCAATATTTTTAAATGTAAATTTATCACCCATTTGTAGTTGAGATCTGAGCATGGGGAGTGGAAAGCTAATCCGACAGCTTCACCCTTCATCTTAATTGGCTGCCCTCCTTTAGGAGCAATTCTGATATTCTTGGAATCCTGTAAACTTCTGTAGGATAATGATTAACAATAAGCCGTAACAGAGTCTTGACATACTATATACCACTGTCTTCTTGCCTCCCACATGGGGGATTATCAATGTTTTAAGTAGACCTAAAAGACAAGGGTGGACTTTCCCAAAGAACTCACTCTGCTCCCACGGAAGCCAATAACTAGGCATCACTTCTAAAGACAATCCGTGCTGTAAGTTTGAAGTGGATGCACAAATACAAAAAAATGAGACCACCTGCAGGAAGACATACAAGTCACAACCTATCTACCTGGAACTAAACTGTACCCTTAAGTGAAACACTTCAATTAAAGAAAACTCAAGGCACTCTGCCATCACATCTCTTACCAGAACTTTATGCAGAATCTCAATTAACTTTATATTTCAAATACCAACTGGGATAATCCAACATTTACAGCATATTTAAAATAAGTCCCAAGCAATCTTCCTCTTAAAGCAGATCCTTAGTTTACAATGAACTATTGAAAAAGGCTTGCTGCAGCAGTCTCATAAATGATAGGTTACAGTGAAAGAACTAGTGTTATCTGCACTACATAAAAAAATTAAGATCTGCCAATAAAACAAATCTAGGTTAATTTAGTGCATTTTCATGTTGAAAAGATGCATTGAATTCTATACGACATATGCACACAACTAAAAATTTTCTAAATGGGAGGGGCAAACATTTTTGTATCCACAAGTACTTTATTGCATTTTCCCTTCAGTTAGTGTGTGCTTTTATTTGGGTCTTTACAGGCCCACATTCTTTTTTTTTGTTTTTGAATGCTCCTAAAGTTACAGAACAAGGGGATCCTACCTGGCAGTCTACGACAGGTCAGTGATCAAACAGAAGCAGTAGTCAGACAGAAGCCAAATCCTGCTTCATCCCATGAGAATTACAGAAAGCCAGGACTTCTCAGTCTGTACTACATTCAAACAACTTCACCCTGAGGCTCAGATAATCATAACGTGCTCTTTGCAAGCACATACAGCATGAATCTCTGCACTACTGATGTTACGATAGAATTATTTGTTTTTAAGTTGTTCAACATAATTTTCAGCACAGATAGAAACTGCTTTAAAATGTGACCTCATTTGTCTTATGACAGCAGAAACTAAATTAGATTGAAAATATACCAGCACTGCTCTGCCCCAGTGATCAAAGCCAGTTTAAATAAACAGTGTTCTTTATCTTTAAAGTGCACTAGTCTTTGAACAAGAGTTCATTTTACTTAAAGTATTTATATTCGCTTGAATAAAATCAATACACCAGATAAAGTGAGATATAGTATGACTAGATAGAACTAAACTAAAGTGTAAACTATGCAGAATGAGATACAGATTATTCACTAAAATACTATTCTGTGCAAGGAAAACAGTCTTCTAAACTATGCTGGGTTTTAAATACAGCCTACATTCAGGAATGCATTATGCAGTAGTTAACATTACACAGCCTACGTCTCCTATGAACGCAAAGAAGCATGAGTAGTTTTTGCCATTTACAAAGCCAGTATCACTGCAAAAAGTGAAAATTAGTAGGCGTGATATAACATCAGGAAAAAAGTGACATCGCACAGTGGGTGCCAAAATGAAATAATGCACTAATTATTAACTTCTGGAAAGGTTAGCGTGAATCCTATTTAGGCCATAAGCTGCAGCCAATGTGCCATTTATTAAGGAAACAATTCTAAGATGTGAAGAATTACACAAATTAGTTAAAAGGCAAGAAGCATAGAAATGTTTACCCTTCCACATCAAGAACTGGACTATCTAGGAAAGAACTGAGTTGCTCTAGTAGATTCTTTCCTTGCACTGGATCTGTGGTTAAACAGAAACCTTAGTCCACAAAATGTAATCTTATATAGTATATTTTAATCTCTCCCAAACGTAGGAAATATAAAGAAGATACTTACACAACCGCCAGCAAGAATTTCTGCTGCCAGTGGGACAGAACGATCTTTGCTCATAAATTTGTCTCTCACAAAATCATTAACCTTAAAAACAAGGATTTATGAAAGTTGAGAAGCACATAGTAATTACAAATTTTGCGCAATTAAAAATGCAAATAAATCCAGATGTTACATCTATCAAGGTGCCAGTCACAGATATTAAATAAAATCTTATGTACTATATGAAATATTGTAAAGTTGGCTGTAGTACTGTTCTTTCAAATAAACACGTTATTTTAAAGATATATGAAATAATCATAAGTTTCCATAAGAGTCTCCAAAATGGTAATTGAAAGCTGATTTAAAATTGGATTTCAAGATGCAATACATTTTATAGCAATGTTAGCTTAATGAAAAAGAAACATTATCACTGGCTATTGTGTATAAACAATGCATTATGATTAGGTAATAATGAGAAATTCTTGAATGCCTTCAAAATATTCAGAAAATCTAAAATTACATGAGCTAAAGAGCAAGTAATGTACATAATAGGAATTCATGCAAACAGGTTCCTTTCATATCAGAGTTCCATTGTGTGCCAGCATTCTTTTATATTAATCTAGGAATTAAACACAACTGCTGCGGGGGGGGGGGGGGGGGAAGGAGATCTTATTCCTTTGTAAGAAGAAACAAAATCAAGGCCTGGGCTACTTCAAAACAAACAGCGGAGTAAAACTAGTGGGTTAGGGAGACTTTGTACATTTTGAATCAAGCCCCCAAATGATAGGTTTAAATCAGCCCCTTTTCAGAAATACAAGTATGCTGCTTGTACACCACTTGCAGTGCCAACGGTTGAGATCCGAGCAATTGCCATACTCTTTGGAAGTAAAACCTCATCTAACAAAAAAACATGGAATATATTCTAACACAGTAAAGCACAAAAACCCTACGTCTCCTCATTGGAAATTCAGACATACAAATCATGGCTAAAGCGAGAACCCTCACTTTCAGACTTACAGTAAGTTTTATGGCCTTCTCTGGGGCTACTCCCAATAATTGTGGTAAAAGACCTGTAAACACACAAAGAGAGCTTAAATGTATTAAATAGCTTAGTATTAGCTAAACAAATCAACGGCTATATGCAAAGATCACCACACAGAAACGAGGGCAATTTTTTAGGCAATTTTCTGCTATTACATTTAATGAGTACTTAAACATTCCATTTCAAGAACAAACTTCTTACTGCCACATGAAGTCAAAGCAACTTCCTATTCATATATTAGTTACTTTGCACTTAAACTAATATCAGTGATTTAAGAAATTTATATACCAAGACAGGTTTAACCAAAATAATACTGTATTCTGCTCTACACATCAAAATGTGTTCTGTTATTTCTTCAGACAAAAGTTAAGGTAGTTCTGCAGTGTGAAACAAGTTATCTGCATTTCAAAATCAAGAGACTAAAGCATTTTTCTAGCATGAAACAATAGCATTAGGTGGAATGACCTAAGGGGATATGAAAAAGTAATGCAAAACAGCCAAACATGTACAACTGCATTCTTAAGTTGAGCACTTTGTCTAGAGCGCTAATTCTCCAAAGCTTAGACACTGGAAGTTATATTATTTAGCAACCAGTATGTGGAATTTCTGATTTCTCTTAATAAGAGCTGCACTATACAGTTGGAACTGAGAGTCTCTGGTCAGCACAGGTTTGTTGAATTAAAGTGAACAATCTATTTTTGTAAAAGTTCAGCTGAAATGATCTAAAGAAGATACAGAACCTTACAGAAGGAATGTGGGGACAGAATGCTGCCTCAAGCGCAGCATTGTGCACAGTGAAAAGGGGGGGTGATTTACGGCACTATTTACATATGTGAGAAGTAACCCTGTGAGCAAGAGTTGCAGAAGCAGGCCTTAAGTATTTCAATAATGTACACAGTACTTTGGGGAAAATGACACTAATTCTAACATTTGCAATTCTCATATTTGGATGAAGAGGATACAACTATAGTTCTATGTCTAAGGAGCCTGCTTCCCAAAGGGCTTTTTTGCCACCAAACTGGATATTTGGATGACAAAGAGGATGAAAAATACATTAGTCTGACCCACAGATTTTTTTTTTCCCCCTCTTGCTCCAACCGTCCAGCATTTCTGGTTGCTATTGACATTTGCTGAGAACAGTATCATTTGGCTTGTTGTTTCAGAAGCAGTCAAACTATATTCTGCTTTTCAAGAAATAGTGTGTATTTTTTATTAATTATGTGCATCATTACAAGCACACACAAGTACATTTCTCCACCCAAAACAATTATGTTAAAACAGAATTACAATTACATTGCTGAACCGTCAAACGAAAGAAAATTCCACTAGTGCAATTGCACGTACAGCTGGCCAAAAAAGGGTAAAATTTTGCAAAGGAAAACTGTCCACATTTAGCTGAAGAATTTTAAATTTTGAAAAGTTTCAATTAGTTTTAGTTGCATGTGCAACCTTAACTCTGTGTTCCATGCAAATACACTCTGATAATGTGTGATCATGTCATTAATGACTACTTTTTCCACAAGACCCTTGTCTCATTCAGCCAGTCTTGCGCAATGAATGAGGCAGGGACACATACTGAATAAGACTGAATTCTAACAATCTGTGCCTTATTTTGAACCTAATTCTATTTGCAATCATCACTTTATAAATCTAAAGTAAATCTGAATTTACACCAGCATAACAAAGTATATCTGGGCCTTTCCTGGATATAACAGACGGTGCATGCACACTTCATACACTCCACCTCAAGCCCAATGAAATCAACAGAAAAACTCCCATGGACTTTGATAGACATGTGCAGTGACAAAATACTGGGAGATCGTTAATTTAAAGAAATAGTATATATATTCAGTGTCCATTTTTTGGAAGCCTTATAATTAGGCCAAATCAAACTGATTTTCACTGGACAGATTTGGGAATGGTCACTTTTGTCATATTTTTTCTACCCCAATTGTTCAATGTAGTAAAGGTACTCAAAAAAGTAGCAAAAACGTGTTTATCCTGGCAAGTCATTTCTTCCCATCTGCCTTCTTCTGCACTCAAAAAACCCAACTGAACTGTTTTCACTAAAGCTTTCCACGAAAATTTACCTCATAGAGGAAGTTTCAACCCAGAAAGTGAAAATTATAAAGCATCTTAAAAAAAACAAAACAAAAAAAACCTTCATAGTATGAAAAGACTTAGGCAATTTTAACTAGATGTGTTGCTGTGTGTGCCACCTATAAAATATTATATATAATAAAGAGAAATGCTTCTTAATAAAGTTTCCCCATACAATCTATGCACATCTTAGGTTTCTGACCTCACATCTCATCTTCACATTATACTAGGGCTCTGAAAGAAGGCAAAGATGGATACGGTAAAAATGTAGTATTGCAAATTAAATTAAGAGTTTACGGAATCAGAGGAACAATTTTCAAATTAGTATATATCAAATCAGCACCATCAACTGTTTCTGCTTCATTTCAGTAGTGGAGGAGACAGATCTTATTAATCAAAAATATATTATAGATTTGTGTGGATGATCAGATCTTGGTTTCACACCATGCTTTATTTTTATTTTTTTAGTATCAGGTAACTACACCACACAAACAAGTGAGTAGGTGGGAAGAGCTGTTGCTCAATCTATGTAAAATGCTTGAAACCCCTATGACACACAATGCAGAGTTGGTAATTGAACACTGCAAACTTTCCTGTTATAGGATTTACACAAGAAAACAGACAATATGAGAGTACTACCACTCCATAAATTGGTACCCAACTGCAAGTTTCCAGAAAATGAAGTTTCTATCTTAGCGATCCCATTTCATTTGTAGTATGAGACACATGTAAATTCACAAGTGACTAAAAGGAGTGATTAAAGACTATACATTATGAGGAGTTGGGGGTGGGGGGGGAGTATCGTGGCACTGGAGGTGCCATCTTCGGAATTAAGAGAAAAATAAAGTCCATATCATTTCCACACTGGCATGTTAGAAAGTTACAAAAAGTATGTACCAGTGTTTATACTGTGCTCGTGATAATGGGTATCTAGGTGTCTTCCAAGTGACACCCTCCCAATTATCCGTAGGATTGAATTCTCTTTAAAGAAAATTTAATGCTCTCTTTACAGCCACAAGATGGTGTAATTTATCCTTATCTGAGATTAGTGGTTTAAGACATGGCATTTCTGCTCTTTTAAAAATTGGAGTGGAAATAAAAATAAAACAAAACAAAACAAAAAAAAACAAACCTCTGTTCACTCCAGTGAATGGAAAAATGTGATCTGTTTAAAAAATATCCCGAGTAGGGTCTGGAAGACCTGCTCACTTGTCTGACACTGCAATGCACAGAGCGTTGAATGCCCAACTATCTCAATTCTGAATAATTGCACTAACAGAGTTCTTTCCATTGCTAACAAACATGTTTCAATAAAGAGCCTCAGTTATTGAACAGTGGCACATACGTGCTACTCTAACTTTAAATACTTAAATTCCTCAGACAGTAGCATGAAATGACATGGGAAGTTTTTTTTGTCAAAGTAACCACAGTGCTATATACCAGGTGAATGTACTCATCTGTAAATTCGTCCCTCAAATTCTCGTCATCCCCTTCAGCATCCAAACCTAACTGGAACCTCTTTAACCTCCCCTCTGCTGCCAAACTTTCCCAGTGTCCTTTTGTCATACACCTGGCAATCAGGCAGCAGCCCAACAACCACTGCAAGTAGCTAGAGGGAGTTCCAAATTCTTTAATAAATTCCATCTATATTCATCTTTAAAAAGGGAAGTTACACCAGAGTGAACTTCAAACAAAGCATTTGTACAAAATGCAGTTTACTCTGCCAGCAAATTGCCTCTACAATGACTGTGTTGTTCAAAATAATCCAGTTTCTCCTCCTGTTTAATCCTGAAATGAGATCATAATCCTGTGTTTAGGGCATTAACACTGTCAAATTGATTGCAAATTCACTGATTCAGAATCTACTTCAAGATAAAGGGAAAGATGGGCTGTGGTGGCGGAAGCTCATAAACCCAATATTACTTGCCCAGAAACTGCCAAAAGGAGCAAGACAGTACAATGTACAAACAACGCAATGAGCAAAAGGAGTTTATGCAGAACGTGTGATTTCCCCAATTTGAAATTCCTCTGTGTTAGAGCGGTTTATACAATTCTTCAGAAGACGATATAATGGAATTCTCATTGCATCCTGATGGCGCCAATTTGCTATTTTGGAAACACAGATAAAGCAGCTGTACACTAGGAAATTAAATTATGTTTTTCATCTAATAGCTGGGCATTTTCTAAGTTTTTGGTTGCTAGAAACCTCTAGCAAGAAGAAAATCTCTGTCAACACTCTACTAAATTACTAGATTTGCTCAAAAATCATGTAGGATACATTAAATATCCTGTGTGTTTAATCTACATAATCTGTGTTTTATAGAGGAATTAGTCAACCAACATCCAATAATTCAAAGCACACGTTACAGCAGTGGTGCCCAAATTTTTCCTGTCACGCTCCCCCCTTCAACACCCCCCCAAGTAGTGGAATCTGTCCGTGCCCCCCCTCCATTACTGCACAGCCAAGGATTCCTTAGCATAAGAGTGGGGGCAGAACTGGGGATGGAGGAGTAGCTGGGGCTAAAGGCAGAGCTGGCCCGCGGGCGGAGAGGGAATGAGGGCAGAGCTGGCCCGCGGGCGGAGAGGGAATGAGGGTGGGGCGGAACTGTGGCTGGGGATGAAGCTGCAACTGAATGGCACGCCCCCCCCCCCAGCTCCCCCGCCATGGATGTTGTCTTGGGCCCTGCCACACATCCCTCCCCGAACGTTTCTCCGCACCCCTTGGGGGGCACATCTCAGCGAGCACTGCGTTACAGGAAGAGTGTGTAGCAACACCTATTATTAAGGTTGAGACAAGGCAGGTTTTTACTGGTATTTATTGGACCAACTTCTGTTGGAAGAAGGTACAAGCTTTCAAGCTACACAGAGCTCTTCCTCAAGTCTACACCGCCACTGCAAACTATTATTACAGTTGTCTAACACTTTGTATTATAACTCTCTGTTTTCAGTTGCTCATAACTTTGTCAAACTGTAATCTGTTGGACTAAAATTTTCTATGCTTCATGTCTGCCTCAGGTTGAATTTCTTACGGGAAGTCTGACGAAAAACAAGAGTTGTTTTCAGAAATGATGTTCAGTCACTACAGTATCTAGTACGCTTACTCTAAAAAGATATCCAAAATCAGCTTCAATCCAGGCTTGTATGGGAATCTTCACTGATCTATGTGTCAGAGGAGCATAAACTACCGCTGGTAGTGTACTTAATATGTCTGATTCCAGAAGAAGAGAAATTTATTTTACCTGTGTGCCCCCACTGGAAAAACTGCAGCCATATGTATCAGTTTATGATTATCTGTAACTACCTATCCATAACCTAAAGTAATACTATTGATGTTTTTGCTTTTTGTGTCAATACTTGAACCCAGCAGTCTGTTGGGTTCTGAGTTGGAGCCATGGCTAGCAAGATAACAGGGGCTGATGTACATAAAAGATGACAAACTGCATTCCTTGGACAACTGGTGATCAGTGAAGCACATGCTGATGGTCCAAGAAGAGCTGGCTATTCACATGGTATTGTCTTTCCTTCTTGTTTTCAGCCAGAAGATACAGAACAGATGGGAGGGTGCAATAAAATGAAGAGCAGAAGTAGATGGTTTGATTAACTTTTGTCAAAAATTAAAAGACACCCATCATACTGAAGACTGCTAAAGGGACAAAAAAGCTCTTCTCATACTAAGTTTTCCCTGTAAGCAATTGCTGTAGTTGCCACAGCAATGCTATACAATTGCAGATGGGAGGGGAGGTGGTCCATGACATTGTAAATGAAGGGAGGAAGAGGCCCCCAAGACAATTTCTCTATTAAGATGTGCTTTGTATTATGAAAAAGTTTGCAGACCCCTGACCTAGAAGAGAGTTGTGACTTATTAGGAGCAACAAATCTGATCAAAGACATTTAGACTACACAAGCATAAACCAGGCCCAGAATATTAATTTTTTCCTTTTTTATTCAAGCCCTAACAACAACAGGGACTGAGGAATTCAGGTTGGCAGAAAACTTTTTTTGGTATATTACTATTATATATGACATTTGGAAACTGACCTCTGTACAGTCCAAAGAAGCCTTCATAACGCAGCACTTTTTTAAAGCAATCAAAGCTGTTTTTGTACATAAGTTCTCCCACAAATGACCCAGTAGAGCGCTGGTTTTGCATTCGAGTTTTCACCAGATCAATTGGATACACTGCAGTAGCTCCAACAGCTGCAAACAAAATTTGGTGTGTGAAAAAGTGTTATTTTGCATACAATGTTGTTGGTTTTTTTAAAACAGTAATAGACACATTCTATGCTTATATCTCAATAATAACTTGTGTCTTTTTCATCTACAATATAAGCTGGTTCCATAAAGGGTTGTCACAGTTCATTTTAATTAAAAGTGCATCATCACAGCCTTTCCTCATCATTAGCCTCTCTCTTATGAAACCAGTCTGGTGACAAGCCAGGCAGAAAAACCACCTGTAAATCTCTGATCACTTGTAGATACAAAAGAAATTATACAACGGGTTCCCCCTGCTCTCATTCTCTCTCATAGTTATGGCTCAAAAAAAAAGATAGGCAAGGCTTTGTCTTCCTACACTTAAATGGGAGAAACAGAAAGAAAGACAGACAGAAAGACAAAGATGCAAATTCTTGCACTTATTCATTACTAACCTCCAGCAACTGAACCCAGGGCAAATCTGTAGGCCGATTCTGCTATTTGGATGAGAATAGGGCGAGAAACATCACCTGGAGCTTTCTGCAAGGGTAGGAATTGGGGAGGGGTTGGGACAATGAGAAGAGTAAAAAAGAAAAAATTAGATTACCATTTCACAGATATGTGTAGAGTGAAATCAATGTCAGATACTGCTAGGTAATCCCAGTGGTATGTTAGGGAAAAAAACCTAAAAAATAATTGAAAATTGCAGTTCCATTTTCTGTGTTATTGCAAAAATGTAACCTGTTATGACTGGAATGGAAAAGACAAGAGCACTGGGCATTCCCAACACAATTAGATATCCCCAAAGTCAAACAGTGACCAAAATGCTTTATAAATAAAGCACTGGCAGACAAATCACCATTTTCTACACCTGGAAACAATTCTACTTTGAAATTCCTGCGTGTGTTAGTATTCAAACACTGATTGGATTTACATTTAAGAAATGTTCCATGTTCAGAATTGCTTTCTAGTAGCAGAAAGGAATTCAGAGACAGTGGTAATCCTTACACTCTCCTTTCCCACCATTACCTTCTCTAATAAGATTGGTGGATGCTCTAGGGAATAGGACAATATGGAAGTTTTAATTTCACTACTGAAATCGTCATTTTTTTCTTATTTTATCGGCTTTTTTTAATGCACTGTTATATACTTCAGTGATCTACAGAAAATAGCTTGAATTGCCTAAAAATAAATTAAATGTAGCACAGTTTACTGCCAGGTAACTGAAATTCTTTCACTCCAAGCATCAAGTAGAATCAGTGGTTCTCAACCTTTCCTGACTATTGTACCCCTTGTAGGAGTCTGATTTGTCTTGTGTACCCCCAAGTTTTACCTCACTTAAAAACTATTTGCTTACAAAATGAGACATAAAAATACAAAACTGTCACAGCACACTATTACTGAAAAATTGCTTATGTTCTCATTTTGACCATATAATTATAAAATAAATCAATTGGAATATAAATACTGTACTTACATTTCAGTGTATAGTATACAGAGCAATATAAACAAGTCATTGTCTGAATTAAATTTTAGTTTGCATTGACTTTGCTAGTGCTTTTTTGCAGCCTGCTGTAAAACTAGGCAAATCTCTAGATGAGTTTATGTACCCCTGGAAGACCATTAAGTACCCCTCAGCATACATGTACCCCTGGTTGAGAACCACTGAAGTAGATGACAGTAAAATAAAAGTTGGATGAGGGAAGTGAAGAGGTACAACTGACAACCAGAAGGGGGGCTGATTTAAAACAGGCTTCTTGGGCATTTCCTATCTTCTTAAAAACAGCATAACGCAGAACAAAAACCACTTGAACAAACATCTGACCCCTATGCAGAAAATTTGAGCGAATGCATGAGGCAGATCTTTCCATCACTGCAGTTCTAGCTGTTCTACTGCTACCTACTGTAGCTTACACTAATTAATACATAGTACAACACAATCACTTCTTAGCTCCCTTGCAAGACTTCTAGGAAGAGATGGTCGGCTTTTGGGAGTCAGCTAATTAGAATTCATCATGTCACACTCAATACTTAGGCATTGCTCAAAAAACGCGGATACTGCACTGGAGTAGTGAGGGGCGCACACACATGCGCACATACACACACACACACACGGAGGCCTGGCTGAAGGCCTATTAGTCCTAAAAATGTAGCCTGCATCAATTCATTGTGGTCAAACTGGCGTCTCTGCACAGACCCAAAGCTCAGAACAAAAAAAATTTAGTCTCGCAAGATACAAAGCTTGGTTTGCCTTAAAATATGTTTTTCTAAGACTATCTACACCCAAGACTGCATCAGTTTTAAGGAAGTTGGAAAGACCCACAAAAACGTGATTACAAACTAAAATTCAAGACGCCTATGAGATTAAAAAAAGGAGTTCCCCAGTTTCTTTTTTGCCTTACATAATGACAAAAGATCATTTTCTGATAAACCATAGTACAGTCCCACGTCTTACATTTTTTTCCCCATATAGATTATGAATCCTTCCACACAGCAGAGAGTCTTAGTTTTTAAACGATGATGGCCCACTAAATGAAATTAGGTCTCAATTCAATATTCGCAGAATGTAAAGCAAAGCAGACAGACCATGTGCTGAAGACTTGAACACATATCTCTTTAGAACAAGGACTGCCACTTTCATTTAGCACGCTGGATGCCAGAACTGACATCCATACTAAATCAGAAAGTCATCTTTCCTCATTAAAAACTACTTTGAGAGAGATAATCAGGGAGGGTTAAACTGCTTTAGTAAATGAGCATACATCTTCTTTTTGTAAGTGGTTAGATGACACTTTTACACTTTTGTTTTATCCTTACAATCAAATCTATCGCACTTCGTCTCCTTAAATGGCAAGAGTAAAAAACTAGCAACTGTTTTGGGGAGAAGGGGGAGGAGGGAGAGGGGATGTTTAAAGTGAAGATTCCAACAATACCCCCTGTTCTTTATGTTAAGAAGTGCAAAAGAAACAAAACATGGCTAACTCAGACAACAAGAGAGGAGCTGGGCATTGGGAGGGAGGAAGGAATAAAAGGATGGTAAAAGCATCATTACAGTTTCTTTTCTTACCTGTCTCTGAGCCTCAGCCAGATTGTAGGGCAGTGTTCCCTCTTCCAGAGGAGCAATTCTTTCAATGTCAGCTAGTGTCATGCGTCTGTGGAGATCAAGCAAACACTAAACTGAAATTTACATTAAACAGAGGGTTTTCAAACAACTATAAGTTACCTTTACTTCTAGGCACTGTGCTAGAATATCACTCCCCCACTTCCCACTGTTTTAAAAAAAAGAGCAGTAAGAGAGATCATTTCTACTTACCCCCGTGGCTCATATAAATCTGCTAACTGAAACAAGATGTCAACTTCCATTGGTGTAACCTGACCAAATTTCTGAGCTGCCAGAACAAACTCCTCTACAAGAGAATAAAAATATATGAGAGAGGAAAACTAATCAAACCAAAACAGAACACCCCAAGTATCCCAAAGTCACCATTCATTTTAGTATTAAACCAAGACACTGCAAAAAGTTCTCCCACCACAAAGTAAATTTATGTTTTAAATACTACATCCAGCATGGAAATAAGAGTAGCTTTCTGGTTTTCAAAGTCAGTGCTATCAGCAGGATTTAAGATATCTGACATACGGTATCAATCAGTTGTGGGTCAGAGGGGAAAAAACAACAACAAATCCAAACACCCCATGAACAAAAACGAGGAACTTTTCATGTATATGTCCCAGTAGGCCACATTAATGAAGCTTTGGTGTTGCAGAGGGAATTCTCTATAAAAGTGATTAGATAGAGCAGATAACATCTTGTTCCAAGCTTGTAGATCAGCTTACTATGCCGCCAGTACAAGTTTATGGAATTCTTCAACTACCCTTGAAGGTCAGTTTTAATAGACTGCCAATTTGGCAGGAGTCCTAGGAAGTTTTTGAAGACTTTGAATATCTTTACATTCTCTCCTCACCAGCTCCCTTCCCCCACAGCCATCTTCAGTTTCCTAGGACTTTCTCCTTGGCAGTAACAAAATGGAAAACCCGGAGGGTGGACTAAACAGGAGCATGAATGGTTGAACAATACACCGCAAAGAGCTGAAAACAAAGGCACAAGTTTGTGTGTTTGTTTGCTTTAAAAGCATATGGATGAGTGTCCTCCCCCAAGCCAATACTTCATGAAAACTTCCTGACTGCACAATCAGAACATTTCTACTAACCTTTAGTCACTTCCACATCTTTTCTATTTCCAGCCAGAGTACTGTAGATCTTCCTAATGAGCTCCATGTTGTTAAGGAGAGAATTAAATCCATTAAAATAGGAAAAGCTGACCTGATGGGAAGTGGTACCTCCAGCAGCCTGGAACAGAGAGAGTAAAAAGAGGGAAGGAGAGGAGCTATTTTAAATGCTTTGCAACACTTTAGGATCAAGAAAATCTTTGAATAAAGCTTCGAAACAACAGTAGTTTATAACAATGACAGTAGCAAGGGATTTTTTTTAAATGCAAAATAAATAGCCATATGAAAGAGTCTTATGTTACTGAAACTAATCATAACCAGAATGTAAGACTCACCCCACCCCTAGAAGCCTAAACAAATACATATGCAGGATTATAACAACATGACCAGCAGTAATTTACAGAGTTCAAGTTTCAATACTGTTTCAGTTGGACATATTTTATAAGTTGGTTTATTTCTTCTATTGAGAAAATCTTAAAACTTATAGATGCACAGAAAAACTTTATCAAAACACATTTTAAAAATGGTTTACCCAAACATTTCAATTCACACTGTGTTAGTTAAATACAATAAGTACAATCAATACAACATAATTTAAGTACAGTATTCATAACCTAGCACATTTCTGACCACTGAAAACGAGATATGACATGGGGGGGGGGTGAGAGAAAAAGACACACATGAAAGCCATTGTTAGGCTGGATATACAGAGGCATCTCTCTCTACGTGGCCCTGAAGAGACCTCACACACAATAGTAGATTCACATCTAGGCACTACCACAAAGACATGGGCCAAATGAGCCCAAAATTAAGATATTCAGCACAAGGCTGGAATCACTGACCAACGGAAGGGGTGGAAAGTGTGAAGTATGATGCATTTAAAATCTGAATGGAAAAGTATTTGGGGGAAAATATATCATAGGGAATAAACCCAAACTGCCACAGAATAGACTGGATGAACAAACAGAAGTCTGATCTAATTTCTATTCATTCTACAATATGGTATGAAAAGCTCTTTCAACAGTTTCTAGTGACAATTACCAGCTTTCACTGATCCAGATACTATACACAATTGTGAGCTATTAGTGGAACTTTAAACTAACAAAACAAACATTTCAGGAATGATTGCTCAGACAGGGGGCAATGGCCTTTTAGAATAGAGTACAATTTGCCATGATAGAACAATACTTTGGTATGACACAGCCCAAGGTTTTCAACCACTCATAATTTGCTTTGGCTTTTGTGTGAGGAATTGATAGTAGGATCTATGAAGAGATACAGGCTGAGATGAGAGTCTAAGTTTGTGTATGTAGACAATTATGTATCAAGTGATGGTCACAGGGTGCAAACAGAATAATAAATTTGGGAAAGGGACTGTCTCTGTGTATGCACAATGAGGCCCTGATCTCTAAGGGTATGTCTACACTACCCGCCGGATCAGCAGGCAGCGATTGATCCAGCGGGGATTGATTTATCACGTCTAGTCTAGACACAATAAATCCACCCCCGAGCACTCTCCTGTCGACTCCTGTACTCCACCTTGGCGAGAGGCGCAGGAAGAGTCGACGGGGGAGTGGCAGCAGTTTACTCACCGCAGTGAAGACACCACGGTAAGTCTATCTAAGTACATCAACTTCAGCTACATTATTCACATAGCTGAAGTTGCTTAACTTAGATCGATTCCCCCCCCTACTCCCCAAAGTGTAGACCAGGCCTACGGCAGTGCAAGTAAGGAATGCACAACTTACCGCTACTAGACATTCTTCTACAAATGGTGTCAACATGTGTGGCCGGATAGTGACCATAATGTCTCTGAAGTCAATGGCAGTGACTCTTCCAGCTTGAGCATTGTCTCGCTGCACAAATGCTTGTTTTGCATGTTCCAACTGTATCTCCTGAAAATGCATTAAAACAAAGTTATATTTTGCTTTAGCTATATTTCCTGAACATGTATGTTAAAGTTAAAATCCACAGCATACCTGATGCTCTACAAAAGAGAGTTACATGTCATCCTCCCCTCGCATAGGGACAGAGTTCTGCATTTATTATTGTTCAACCTTCTTTATGCACAACAAATAAGGTCTCCACTAATATTTTCTACATCTCAAAAACAAGACCAGAGCTCCTTTTCCCTCTCTGGGCTTGTCTATGCAAGGAAGAGCCCAGAATAGCTAGTGGAATAGCTATAAGTGCAAATAACTATTCTGCACTAACTTCCTGTGCAGACACACTTAGCATGGAACAAAAGTGTCCACACAAGAGTAACTGCAGAATTGGGGCTTTAAATTCACACCTTAGCTTATTTCTCACTAGCTTCCCTTTAGGTTCTGCAATTCATTTAACAGAGAAATGTGAGCAAGAGTTTCAAAAAACCAGTACATGTGTGCTCCCATTTATGTATTTCAATGTAACCAAAGGTGTCACATCCGAGAGCACTGATCAGTTGACTGTAAGTTTCATAGTAGGTAAATCAAATCTTTGTAAAATTATACTTATGTTCAGCTCCCACAAATGATCTCTGCAAAGAGGAGAATGTGAGTATTTCTTCATAAGGCATCTTTATTTATTTATTTTTAAACAGAAGGTAGCTTATTTGTCAAATGCTGTAGTGGAAAAGGTTTTGTAAAATCAAACTAGAAGCCTAGTTTACAATGCTTTGCATAACCACACCTTTGTTATTATTTCCACTGCTACCAAACCACGATCACCTTTCAAGATATCAGCATTAATAGTAGATGGATATCAATCATTTGATTTACCTGATAGCAACACTCAATGTTTTCACAGTTTGATTCAAATGTACTCGGGAAGTAGGGAGAGAGATACATGACAAATAATCACTCCAAAAATTACAAAATTACATCTTCTCCTACAGTCATCTACAACCTGTTCCTAGCAGCAGGCAGATTATTTTCCCTCCATTCGGTGTAAAACTGGGGGGTTTTATGACTAAGCTACACCAACAAAATCCAAACTTAGCATAGGACAAGTTACAGATTGGGGCAATGTCAAAGATTTTCAATTGGTTTTGTAGTAAGTCTTAAACATAGTGACAGTGAAGACACAAACAGGTAGACTTGCCTGTTTAGGATTAATCCCTTTTAATGGGAAGAGGAAAAAAATGCAGACATTCTAGCAGTTACTACAATGTTATCGCTTCCAGCTTCATATCTTATTAAAATGTCTTTTCCCTGGAAGGATATTGCTTATTTCTAAGCCACATCTTAAATGAATTAGTGTGGAGTGTTTTCCTAGATACTGAACTTGTCTTGAAATGAGACAGATGCACTTTGCTATTATCGCCACTACTCACATTTTTAAAAAAGATTCTAAAAAGTCAAGTTAAACTGAGACCTTGTACTAATCAAAATTCACTATTATGCTGCTTTTAATGGTGCAATGATGCAATTAAATAATAAGTAGAGGAAATCAGTATTTGTCTCATAGGCAACGCCCGCATTCAGTGGGATAAAGAATAGGAAATAAACGGCAAATACAATATTTGTGCCACCTTCCAAATCAACTTCTTAAATCCTGGCCTCATGGGCTTCTTAAACAATTTTAATTTAATTTCTAATCAACATCTTGAGAATTTGTAGCTTGTCTCCAAGTTATGCTGAAGCAAGATAATATGTTAGGCAGAAAAATGAGCACTGCTAAATGTTTCAATACTCTAATTCACCCACTAAATTATTCAGAAATTTCTGGTTCTAATGAGAAATGCTTATGGAGGTTACAATATTTTAGCCATAAAATTTAAGTTACAATTCCAGGTCGGTCACATTTCCTTTACGCTACAGCCCCCTGTGGGGAGGCAGGGGAGGAGATGCTATAATTCAGCAACAACATTCACTCTGGCCATGTCAGTTCTCGCTTCAGCCTGGCTGTGACTGTAATTTCATTTATTATAACAAATGTTGAAGCAAGCAGTTTGGGAAGGCTTTAGGTGGGAAGAGTGCAAGAAAACAAAGTTTGTCAGCTTGAGGCAGGCAGCAACTTGGGAGTTTGCCTGCACGGAGCTCTGATGATGAACTGGACATAAAAATTCTTGTACCCCTGTTGATCACCACTGAAGACATGAACATGCTCATTTTTTTGTATCCATTGCAGTAACACAATGAACCTGTGGATCATATGGACCATAACACACACACCTCCTACACATGCACTCACACGTCCAATTTGTGAGTAGTTGCTCAGCAAACCCATCCTGATCTGACGATGGGGATTCTGTGTGATCAAAGGTTTTTTCTCTGCACAATTTAGAAACTCTATGTGCAAAGAAAAACCCACGGCTGGCCTATGCCACCTGATTAGGACCTGAGTCCAAGGCCAGAAGTCTACACAGCAGTGAAACAGCCCTGCAGCCTGAGTCCCATGATCTCAAGTAAGCTGACATGGGCCAGCAGTGGGTTTTTTCTTTGCTGTATAGACATACCCTAAATGGTTTGAGCAGATTCCTAAGACTTGGAGAAAACTATCCACACACCCCCATGCTCACTGCAAGGGTTTTAACCCAGTTTTTATGGCTATGATTAATTTGAGATCGTCATTGAAGCGTCTTCTTTCACAATTAAATGGAAAGAGCAATGGTCCTCTGTCACTCACAGCCACCCAAAATGTCAGCAAAGTGAAGAGGTGGTGGAAAAGTATATTCAGGGAATGGTTACACAATAAAATTAAAGCTTTGCTACAAAAAACAGCAAAGGAAAGCCAGAATTGGTATATAAACACCATCACATAGAACATACTTGTTTAACATCAGTACATTTCATAATAATGTAAAATTCTGTGTTTAATTTAAAAGAAAAGTGTACGCAATCCAGCCATCTCAAAGCCTGAAAGTTAAGACATTTCACAGCATGACTAATTATACTTCAAAAGTATGCTCAGTAGCCACTAGCATTAGTCTGGGAGAAGTGATGGGATATCAAAAAAATAAAATAAAATAAAAAAACCCAAAATGGCACCGCTAAACACCAACTGTAAATAAACTTAATTTGCAAATAAATTTTGCTTTTTAATCAAGCTGAGAAGTGTTTCACATCTTTCATCCTAAGATTGCTTAGTTAAGCAAAATATGGGTGAAAAGCAGCTATATAAGAAAAACAAACTTAATTGCTTCTCAATGCAAAATACTTACCCACTGAACTCTCCCTAGATTAAAGTTTCTGTAATCCCTACACATACCTTAAAAAACAAGTTTATCCCTTGATGATAGGAGCCTGAATTTCAACAAGCTACAGTAACTGTTTATGTAAAATTAATTTGCACGGTTGCAGGCACCAGAGTTCTAATGAAAGGATTTCCCACCTAGAATTTCACCTCAGCTTTCCCATACAGCTCATTAAAAACATAATTCATTTTCCAGTTATGTGGAGATTTATGTTCAGGTATGACTGATATTTCCAATTGACTTGTACTCATTAGCTGCAACACAATCCTTTCCACTGTAGCAAATTGTGAGGTCCCATTTACAGGTATTATTATCTCATCAACTAGCATGCCAGAACTGACCAAAACCCTAGCTAATGCTTAAATGTGTTTGACAGACCTATACATTAGCCAACACAAAATCTGATCGATCAACTGATTTTAAACTCTGGGGCTGGGTTTGAGATTGTTGTTCTTGAAGCAGATCAGTATTTAAGCCTTGTCCAACTCATGAGGGACTGCATCTCACAGAGGAAGCTCTTTGTTTAGAGCAGTGAAACTCAGACTGAGGCTCGTGAGCCGCAAGTGGCTCTTTAATGTATCTCCTGTGGCTTTGCAGCACATATTAAAACACTGCGTGATTTAATTATTACCAATGTATATTATTAACCAATCAGGATGCCTTTACTTTGTTATTAACCAACTGTAGAATACTTGGTCAATCATTCTGCTGTGAAACTTATATAAATAAAATAGTAAATGAAACAATGAATTCACACTACTGTGGCTCTTTCTGATCATGAACTGGCTCCTGAACCACTGAGGTCTGAGCATCACTTGTTTAACAGCAAGAATAGATCTCAATTCCTCTTGCATATAAAATAAAGCTTGATTAAATATTCATCTACCTTTCTTGTGTCAGAAATGAGGATTAAATAAACTGCACTAAGAGAATATGAATATGGAAAAAGTGTGTTCTCCACAGGAATGGGAGTGGGGGGATAACAAAAAATATGAACTACTTTTAATCTTAGATTATTTCACTAAAAACCAGCAAGCAGTGCTTTATTTACAAAATAGTAGCTGCAGTACATTAAGGAACCCATCTGGTCCAAGTTAAGGGTAATATAAAAAGCATTTACACATCAAGAATGCCAAGAGGTAACTTGGCATCCGCTGTGGTATCCTGCTGCCTAAGGTCCAAGGTCTAGACGTTAGACCAAGAAGACTGACTCACATACAGAGAGAAGGTCAGGAGGAAAAGCTGAGTACCAAAGGTTAGGAAATTCAAAGCAAAATTTCTACACGTGAAGAGTAACTCAAATTTGTGCCAAGAATAGTTTCTGCCAGAGCTTCAGCATTTACAATGTAAGGCCACAATTGTGTAAGGCAAAGGATAATAATGACATCATATCTATATGAACTGGGTAACGAGATATACCAATTTACTAAAATTGCTGCAGTGTCACAATTATGTTGAAATTGAGCAGACTGTTTCAGTAAAATCCCAGGACTTCTGGTCACCTGGAGCCTCCAACAAATATGACGGCAACTTAACCAGCTACCTCACCTTCACCCCGGATGCCTCTCAGCTGTCCAGTGCACAGCCAAAGGGAAATCTTTGCCCTGCTGCACATCTGAACTGCTGCTTGAGTCATGAAGAGCAAGATCATTGGGCTGGCCACAACTCGGGTGGAAGGAGAAGAGGGAAGGACAAAACACATCTTTAAGGCCAGAAAGGTGCTAAACTGGAGGTGGAAAGAAAGGAAAATGAGCAGACAACAGGGTAAGAAAAACAGAAACAAATATCCAGGAGGAGGGACAGAATATTCATGTGAGAATAGCAATCAGTGTAGGACATGAGGCTGAAGTCCACAGGGATTTTTTAAAAAGGGGTGGAGCTCAAACGGGAAAATAAAAATGAACCATAACACATGAATAGGGCGAGAGAAAATGGCAGATTTGGAGATGTGGTCTGGAGTTTAAGGTATGGGCACCTTCTCTATACTGTGATTAAGATGAAATACAATTAAGTATTAAACACTCATTAAAAGTTTGGTTTTTGGACTGCAGGTGAGAGACAGCAATGGTCTTGACTAAAGAGCATCAGTAATAAGCCAAGCAATGGAAACACATGGGGTTATAATTTACTATGATAAAACAGATACCTACCTTTTCGTAACTGTTGTTCTTTGAGATGTGTTGCTCATGTCCATTCCATTTTAGGTGTGTTTGTGCCCACAACTATCACAGTTACTGGAGATTTCTGCCTTAGCAGTATCCGTAGGATCAGCTGTGGCACCCTCTGAAGTGGCACGCTCATGCGGCAGTATATCAGGAGCCGCTGGCTCTACACCCTCTCAGTTCCTTCTTGCTGGCAACTCCGACAGAGGAGTAGGAGGGTGGGTAATGGAGTGGACATGAGCAACACATCCTGAAGGACAACAATATAAAAGGTAAGTAACGGTTTCTTCTTCTTCAAGTGCTTGTCATGTCAATTCCATTTTAGGTGATTCACAAGTGGTATCTGTGGAGGTAGGCTAGGAGTTCACAGCTTAGCAGCCTGCAGTACTGCCCTACCAAAGCCAGCATTGTCCTGGGCCTGCTGGGTAAGCACATAGTGGGAAGTAAACGTGTGGATGTCCTGGATAGGCACTTGGGACAGACAGGCTGCCAAAGAGGCCTGCACCCTTGTAGAGTGGGCAGTGACGATCACCGGGGGCGGCACCTTTGCTTGATCATAGCAGAAGCAAATGCAGACAGTGATCCAAGAGGAAATCCTTTGAGCGGATACAGGGTGACCTTTCATCCTGTCAGCCACAGCGACGAACAATTGTGTCAACTTACGGAATGACATAGTCCTGTCGATGCAGAAGGTCAGAGCCCTCCTGACATCCAGGGCATGTAGCCTGCGCTCTTCCTGTGGCTTCAGAAAGAAGACCGGTAAGTAAATGACCTGGCTCAAATGAAACTGAAAGACTATCTTGGGAAGGAAAGGTGGGTGCGGTCTTAGCTGGATCTTGTCCTTGTAGAATGTAAGAATGGCCATACTAGGTCAGACCAAAGGTCTATCTAGCCCAGTAACCGGTCTTCAAACAGTGGCCGATGACAGGTGCCCCAGAGGGAATGAACAGAACAGGTAATCATCAAGTGATCCATACCCTGTCACCCATTCCTAGCTTCTGTCGAACAGAAGGCAGTTCCGAGGTGAGTGCCCGAATCTTGGATACCTGACGGGCCACCACCAGGAACGCACCTTCCAGGAGAGGACAAGAAGAGAGCAGGAAGTCAGAGGCTCGAAGGGGGACCCATGAGCCGCAACAGTACCAGATTCAAGTCCCACAGAGGGACGGGATTCCTGACGTGTGGGTAGAGGTGCTCCAGGCCCTTAACGAATCTGACCGTGATATCCTGAGCAAAAACCAGCCTGCCCTTGATCGGCAGGTGGAAAGCTGAGATGGCCACTAGATGGACCCTGATCAATGAGAGACACAAGCCCCGGAGCTTGAGATGCAGGAGTTAATCTAGAATGAGCTGCAACGAAGCCCACTCGGGACGGACATCATTACCTGTAATTCAGCAGCTGAAACGTTTCCATTTGGCCAGTTAAGTGGCTTTGGTGGAGGATTTCCTACTTCCCAACAGGACTCGCTGAACCTCGGCCAAGCACTGCCGCTCCTGTGCGTTTAGCCACGCACAACCAAGCCTTCAGATGTAGCGCCGCCAGGTTCAGGTGCAGAAGACTGCCGTGGTTCTGGGATCACAGGTGTGACCTGAGCTGCAGCTGGAACGGGGTTGCAACCAAGAGGTCCAGCAAAGTACTGAACCAGTGTGGGCATGGCCAAGCTGGCATTATAAGGATGACCTTTGACTTGCCCTGTTTGATCTTCATGAGGACACTGGGAAGCAATGGCACCGGAGGGAAGGCGGACATCAGAGCCCCCTACAACGGGAGCAGAAAGGCATCCGACAGGGATCCTCTGTCCATGCCCCGAATCAAGCAGAAAATGCAACATTTTCTGTTCTGCCTGGACGCAAACAAATCCACCCGGGGAGTTCCCCACCTGTGGAAGATGGAACTGAGCACCTCTGGATGAAGGGACCATTCGTGCTGAGACTAGAATATTCTGCTGAGGCAATCTGCCAATGCGTTCTTGCTCCCTGGAAGGTGAGCGGCTATGAGATAGATGTTGTGCTGCGGATAGAAGTCCCAGAGCCAGAGGACTTCCTGGCAGACGACCTGGCTCCGCCCTGCCTCTTGATATAGAAGACTGTAGCCGTGTTGTGCGTCAGGACCTGAATCACCATTCCTTGTATAAGAGGTAGAAAGGATTGGCAGGCTAGGCAAACTGCCCCGAGTTCCCTGACATTGGTATGCAGGGAACAATCATGACTGGATCAAGTACTGAGATTGCCTAAGTGGGCTCCCCATCGCAGGTCCGAAGTGTTGGAGACAAGGATCACTGACGAGGCCAGGGTCGCGACGGGAACTCCTTCCAGCACCGATGCGGGATCCTGCCACCAGATGAGAGACGACAGTATGCTGTCGGGAATGCTGACCCACCCGGTCCATGCTGTGCTGGTTGGGGGCATAGAATGACTCCAGCCATGCCTGTAGGGGCCTGAGGCGGAGTCGTGCATGCCGGACCATGTACATGCATGCCGCCATGTGACCCAACAGTCTCAGGCACATGAGGGCAGTAGTGAGCAGGTGGGCTCACAGGTCCGAGATGAGGTTCCCCATGGCTTGGAACCAAATCTTGGGCAACAAAGCTCTGGCCTGAGCGAAGTTGAGAACTACCCCGATAAATTCTATGCATTGCACTGGAGTTAGGGTTGACTTTTTCTCGTTTATTATCAGCCCCAGGTCGCGGCAGGTGGAACAGACCGGATCGAGATGCCTTCGCACCTAATCTTATTAACATCAAGGTACAGGTAAATTTGGACTCCCCGACGTCGCAGTTAAGCGGCCACTGATGCTATATGCTTTGTGAACACTCTCGGGGCCGACAAGAAACCAAAGGGCATCGCCGTGAACTGAAAGTGGAGCTGGCCCAACATAAAATGGAGGAAGCGCTGGTGCCCTGGGAAGATGGAAATACGGAAGTATGCATCCTTTAAATCGAGGGCAGCGTACCAATCTCCTGGATCCAGGGAGGGAATGATGGAGGCCAGGGAGAGCATTGGAAACTTCAACTTCTGAGAGACTTTTTGAGGCAACGCAGTTCTAGGATAGGTCTGAGGCACCCTTTTGCCTTCAGAATTAGGAAATAGCGGGAGTAGAATCCTCTTCCTTCCATGTTCCGAGGAACCTCTTCCACTGCCCCCAGGCACAGGCTTTTAACCTCCTGAACGAGGAGGTACTTGTGAGAAGGGTCCTTGAAGAGGGATGGGAAAGGGGGCTGGGAGGGTTGGTCAGCTATAAATTGCAGGGTATAGCCCAAAGAAACCATATCTAGCACTCAGTGGTCCTACGTGATACAAGACCAGGCCGCCCAGAAAGGGCGGAGGCAGTTGAGAAAGAAGGGGGCTGGATCGGTGAATTGGCTGGGCTGTCATCCTTGGGCGTACCCTCAAAACGGCTGCTTCTGGCCTCCCTGATTTCTGGGAGGGTCTGTACTGCCGGGCGGGAAGACAACGGATAGTGCCTCTTAGGCCCCTTCTCCTTGTCCTTCCTCCTGTAAAGCCCAGGACCTGGACTGCGGTGGAGAAGGAGAGGGCCAAGGATGGAACTGCTTCCTGGAATGCTGAAGGGATCGGGAGTCCTTAAGCCCCTGGAGCCTTGAGTCGGTAAGCTTGGAAAAGAGCCCTGTACCCTCAAAGGGGAGGTCCTGGATTGTGGCCTGAATCTCTGGGGACAGTCCAAAGGCCTGCAATCACAAGCTGTGCCTCATGGCCACCGCTGATGCGACCACCCTGGCCACCGAGTCCATAGCGTCGTAGGCCATCTGGAAGACTCCTCTGGCCACTGCCGTGCCTTTGCTTACTAACACAGTGAACTCTTGGGCACAATCGTGTGGGAGGGCCTCTGTGAACTTATTAAGGGAGTCCCACAGGTTGAAATTATAACGTCCCAGCAGGGCCTGGTGATTAGACACCCTGAACTGTAAGCTGGCTGTTGAGTAAACTTTCCTGCCAAACAAGTCCATTCTTTTGGTGTCTTTATTTTTCGGTGTCCCGCTAACCTGGCCCTATCTGTCCCTCTCATTTAGTATGGATACGATCAGTGATGAGGGGGATGAGTGTACAAATACTCAAAGCCCTTTGCAGGGACATAATATTTCTTTTCCGCCTTCTTGGAAGTCAGCAGAATAGATGAGGGGGATTGTCACAATGATTTGGCTATCTTGAGGATCCCTGGAAGGATGGGCAAAGCGACCCGTACTGGGGTGGTGACTGAGATGACACTGAAGAGGTCATTACCCTCCTCAGCGACTTCCTCAATCTGCAGGCCAAGGTTTTCAGTCACTCATTTAAGAATGGCATGTTGCTCCTTAAAGTCGTCCGGGGGACTGCTAGGGTGGGATGGCCTGGGTACCACCTCGTCCGTGGACGACTATGATGATTGCACCGCCTGTGGGAGGGTTGTTGTCCTCTTCCTTGTCAAGGGAGGACTCCGTTGGTGTTGGGGTGTGATGCGCTGCCTCAGCCTCCACCTTAGGTAAGACGGTGGTGCCGCAGCCAGCTTGTCCGATGAGGCAAGGGAGGGCTGGGAATATTGGACTGGCATCACTGGGACCCACAACGGGTTCCAGTACTGTCACTGGGGAGTGGGGGGAGCACTGTCCCTGACACATCGGAACCGTGGCCAGTGCCGCCCCAGTCTCCCACGGTGGTGGAGGGAGTCTCCCCTTCTTGGCGACAGGCTGAAGTCGCGGTTCAACCCTGACCACTGCCCCTCCGACGACCATGGAGAGGCCATTGAAGACTGGGTCTGTTTGCTGATCCTGGTGGGCGATCGCTAGGGTTACAGTGAGTAGCGCCGCCTGCCCAAGGAATGGTACCAGGGTGAACAAGACCGGTGCTGAGAACCTGAGCAACTCCTCCAGGGCAGCAACCGACATCAAGAAGACCACCTGTGAGAGAGTGACCAGCACCTTGGTGACCTGTGGCTGGATATTTGCCAGTACCGGTGGTACGGTACCTTGAATCCGGAGTCCCACGATGATAGTGGGGATCTCATCAGGGACCTAGGCCTCCTGGCCAGAGAGCTGGGATCGGTGCCAGGGTCCAAGGTCATGGCGATGGAGACCTGCACCTGCGGTCCAGCAACCAGGGGTGTTCCGCCAGTCCATGCTGCACCCTGGTAGGCTTGCCCTTCAGAGCCAGGGACGGAGCTGCTTTGCTCACCTGGCGTGGCACCTGCTTTGCTCTTTAGCCGCCAGGACTGCTTTGGGTACTAAAGGCCCCACAATAGGCTGGGAGCGCCTGCCACTGCCTGGGGTGGGGGGGGTGGGTCCCTGGCCAGGGTGGAGGGTCTGACTTCAGTGGTACCCCTGTGAAGCCACGATGCAGGCGCATGGCCTGACACAAGGTCCTTTGCCCGTGGCCCCTCTGTCCTTCAGTGCAAAGGGACTCTGCTTCTTCTGCCGCTTTCTTGGCACTGGCGAGGGGGAGTGGTGCTGGGCCAAGTCCGACACCAGCGGTGCACTGCGCACCAAAGCCGATGTACTCGGTGTCAGTTCCGCGGTCGACGGCTCCAACGCGGGGCGAACAGCGGCCTCCATCAGGAAGGCCCTCAAGCCAGTATCCTGCTCCTTCTGGGTCCGAAGGCACATGTTTTTGCAGGTGAGACACCTGTCCTTTCTGTGGCTTTCTCCCAGACATTTGAGACAACTATTGTGCAGATCACTGATCAGCACTGGCCTGCTGCATGCTGAACACGACTTGAAGCCGGGACTCTACTAACTAACTTAACACTAGAACTAACTACTATGAACTATATATGAGTAGAATGAAGTCTATGAAGAAACCACTACTGCTCTTGCGATGCAAGACAAGGCGCTCCAACCAGCTGTCACGGGTGGTAAGAAGGAACTGAGAGGGCATAGGGTTGGCGGCATCTGATATACCACCGCATGAGCGTGCCACTCCAGAGGGCACCATAGCTGGATTCCACTAAGGCAGAAATCTCAGACAACTGTGCACGTGGGCACGCACACACCTAAAATGGAATCAACATGAGCAAGCACTTGAAGAAGAATCTAATAAATTTTAGAGTTTTCAAAAGGTGCCTTTTTCCAGCGCTATCAAAACAACTACTCTACCCAAACAGAGGTCTACCGTAAAGACTGGTCAGACAAGCTTTTCAGCCCGATCACAAAGCAGTGCTTCGACCCTGCAGCAGAAGGAAGACCCTCGCCCTCCTCATCAGAGTAGCAAGGCACCATTTACTTTCCATGCCCATCCAGTCCATGACGTCTACCAAGTGCCAATGTGACTGTCAGTCATTATAGAGACAAGATGGGTGAGAAAATATCTTTTATTGGACCAACTTCAGAAGTTTGTCCAGTGAAAGATATTACCTCACACACCTTGTCTTTCTAATATCGTGGGACCAACACCGCTACAACTACACTGCAAACAATGTCAATCATTATGGTATTTTTGTGATGTAGACACCTGCTCCCTAGGAACCGTGAGCCTTTTCACACAGGCTATCAAAGCTTTCCAATTCGAAAGGCACTTGATCACTATAGAACCAAGGTAGAGTTGCACTGATGACCCAGAGGAGAGACTCCACCCAATTACCAATCCAGGCACCTTCTTCTAGAATTTGAGTTTTTCTTCACACCTCCAAATAAGCAGCTAAACTAAGCAGGATTATCAGATACAGAACCAGGATGTTACAGTCTACCAAAGTCAGCATACATGTCTAGCCTAGGTATTTAGCAATAACAGTAATTATTAAAACCAAGAGAATATGATTGCATTTATGATCTCCTACACCCTCTTCAGGCAAAGAGTTAATTAGGCTCTGTTTCACAAAGTCAATTTGAAACATTTGTCTCAATAGCATTATCTTAATTATTCCTCATCAAAATGATACCACCTCCTACTGTGAAATAACTTCCCTGCATAAACAGAAAAATAAAAAAATACAACCTTGCAGTCTTGAAGTAGGCTCCTATTTTAAAACTATTGTGTAAAATTTTTACTGGCACTCAGTATGTTCAAAATGGATTCAAACAAGGCACCCATGCATCTCATTTTATTTATGGAAAGCATTATCATATTTTCAAAATCATTAACTGATTTTTCATTTGTATGATATTTTGCTTTGTGTAGCAATATACCAAAAACCATAGACATGAAATGATTCCCTCCAGAGGAGATAGCTTTTATTTATTCTTTACGAAGCACAGGCAAAAATGAATAGAATTTTCTATCTGATGCACTATTTGGTTATTAAATGGTATCAAACAAACAGTGTACATAAGAAGTCTGCAGCAGAAGGAATACCATTACTGTATTTTACCACTAAAATCACATACATTTGGTAACTATAGAATTATGATAATCAAATGAAGCATTCCTTAATATCAGTTTTGGCAAGTGAGTTCAAAATGCACAATATTTTGTACAAACATCTATTATTATTTAACATATTGGATTCTCCTAGTGAAAGATCTCCTACAGTTTTTAAATGTCTTGAGGTCTGGGTATTCCCCCCTCGTATCTCAAAGATGAGCTTGAAACAGTGGGCCACACCCATCAAAAATACTCATGCCACATTCAAGTACCAAAAAAGTAACAACTACCTAGATTCAGCCATTTTACCACAAGCAGATTATCTCTCCCGCTTCTGATGGGGATTTTTAAAATCCAGCTTTCTGACAGTAAGAAGAGCCTAAATACACCATTGTTGGCTATGTTGCCAATATGGTGTTCACTAAATTACTATTTGTGATTCTTGCACATTTCTTATTATTCATTGTGACAGACAGGCAATTACCTCCAATATCTTTGGGAGATCTCACTGTATTAAGTTTATGTATCATTGTGGGCCAGTATGCATTTCCATGGGGAGGGTGACTGATGAGGCAAATTCACTCAGCTTATAACACCTCCAGAGAAATACCACCACCTGGAGGCTCACATATACTAGTTCAAACTGGATTCTTCAGAGACTAACAGACAAAGAAAGGACTTTTGGATAAATGGCTTGAATTTAAACTGACTCACGGCCATCTTTCTGATCCATCAACCCAGCAGGACATTCTGTCCAACCGAGGGACATCAATCTAGGACTTCTGCCTACTGAACAGCCATCAGACTGATGGATGGCCTCTGGTAAGCGTTTATGATGTGTAGGAACTTTTTTTTTTAAATATGTTTTTACTGGAATGCTTTCACTTTAAGAATAAATATGCTTGCCTATAAAGTGGTATCTTATAACTGCTGATAATTACGTTGTTATAAGCCTTTGAAGAGAAAGCAAAGCTCAGACACTGACCTGTTTAGGCAGTCTGGCATGCTGGCAGTCTCACTGTGTAAGCAGGGAATTATGAAGCCTGAAAAAATCCCCATCAGAAGCGGGAGAGATGCGTGTCTCTACCCAAGAGAGTGACGGATAAGGAGCCAGGAGCCTAGAGTGGGTGCCCTCACGGGACTACAGAGAGGGAATACAGATGCAGTTGCCCTGAACTGTGAAACTCATGACAAACTTTATTGCATTAAACCCACCAGTAAGAACTGAGTAAACTCCGCATACGTTAGACGTCTTTTTCGATCTTTTCCAAAATGCAGCTGAACAAACTCTGAATTCCAGTTAAACGGGATGTGCTGATGAATTGTGGTCTGGCCAAAAACTTGTTTAACATCCTCTAGAAAAAGAGAAAAAAAGAGATCTGATTAAAAAATAAGGAGTCACACATAGAAAAGTAGTACTGATTTTTTCTGTCTAATAGGAAAACATTTTTCACATAGGAGATTACCCTATAAAATGTATCAACAAGCTTGGATTTTACTGATTAACTAAATCATAAGTCTAGAAAAAACTATCTATTCTCACAAAGAAAACTCAGTTTTCAAGTACAACGCCTCACAAAACAAGATCCCAAAGAATCTTTTTTACTTATTAAGTTACATACTGACCAAATCTGTTTAAAAGAGAACCAAGTAGACACTTCATTGTTTCAAAGTGGTCTCTGTCAAGGAAAGATTAAGATTAACTGAAATTCTATGAAGAAGATGACAAAACTTCACCTGTTTTCAAAGAACAACAAATTTTTGGATCAGTCTACAGTTCACAAAAGTAGTATTATTCAAAGTCTTCTACGTTCAAAGAAACATAGCTACAAAAATACCAATATTTCAAGGTCTATTTTAATAGTCAGCTAGTCCTATACACCAGAAAATATATGTATAAAAACAAACTTTAACTTTTGAAATCTCTGGTTTCCTATAAAAAATGTTAATCTGACCAGTAAGTACTTGCTTAGGACCTGATCCTGCAAACTCAGACTACCAGATGCATTCCTTACCACTATGATTTCTAATAAACGGATTCCATACACAATTGAAGGAATTTTTTAGATGGTTTAAGGTATTAATGGGCATAGGAATGATGAATACCAATTGGAATATTACAACATAAGGGCAGTGGATTGCTGGAATCTAATTAAGTACATCTTCTAGCTAATGAGCACAAGAATAGGTATGAAAAGTTACACATCTTTTAGATGTAATGATGTGACAAACTCCTTGGACTTGATTGTGACTCTAAGGGATCAAAAGATTCCATCTTGAATTTATAGTCCTACAAGAATTTGTCATCATTTGAAGTCTAGACCTTGACAGATTACCCATGATCTTTGATACTAAAGTAGAGGAAACAGAATCCTCTACCTCATGCCTCCTGAGCAACCAAGTGGATGGCCTTGATGTCCAGCAGATAACTTACGGTGTCTGCTATTGAGTCCTTTTCCAGGAGGAAGAAGGGGAAAAAGGAGAAGGGAGCCACTGATGAGTTGGAGAAAGATAAGAAAACTAACGTGAATTATTTTTTAAAAATTATTATGGAAGGACCTATTGGTCTGAAGTGGCTTCCTACTATATTCCCTAACACCGAGGCTGCTTAAACACACTCACGCCCAATTAATTCCTCATGCCAACTGATCTAAAAAACACATTTTCTCATAACAATTCTAGATTCCTGTCAGAATTATCTTCAATCCGCGCTCAGAAAGGTCCATTCCCAGTGCTCCCTCCCTCCCCTTGATCTTACCTGGCTCTGAGGACATTAACAAAGATCTTAGTAGTGGCAGAAGCAGCAATCCATAAAGAAATAATAATTATCGTATCTCTTTTTTTACATAGCACTTTTCATCCATTAGACTGCAAAGTCCAGGTGATACCCTACATGGAGAACTATCTTGGTGAGAGGGCTGTCAGCCATTTGACAGGCAATACCCAAGTGACTAGTGTCTCTCCCATTTGGGATTAGCATGGAAAAAAAGCTCTCCTCTCTGACCACCTCTCAATGTCTCTCACCTGGAAGCAGAGCTGATTTCTCAGTTTGCTGGCAGTTTAAAAAAAAATCAAAAACAAATATTGGCTCAGGTCGAACCAAATTTGACATTTGAAATTTCTGAAAAAAAGTCCATTTCAGATCAAATAAAATGTTTCATCAATCCAAAACATTGTTTCCTGGTATTTTTAAAAGAATGGAGTCACAAAATGGCTAGAGGAAAAGATGATAGAGGCAGACTTGGAGGCGGTGGGGTTAACTGCTTATAAGCTATAGCCCAGTGGTTAGGGCACTCACCTGTCATGTGGGAGACCCAGATCCAATTTCCCCCCTCTGCCTGGTGTGGGGCAGGGACTTAAACTTGGGTCTACCACCTTGGAGGAGAATGCCCTAACCACTGGGCTCTGGGATACTCTGGTGTAGGTTTCTCTCAGTGTCTCCTGCTGAAGCTGTTCCACTGTGTATAAATAGTTAAACAGTCATTTGGGCAGAGAGAGAAGGGGAGAAAGAGAATGACTCTGTAGCCAGGTAGTTAATGAACTCACCTGAGACGTGGAAGACCCAAATTCATGTCCCTGATCCAATAAATATTTAAAATGCATTTACTATGTAAAAAAAAACAAAACAAAAAAACTCTCCAAATCTACCTGGGAGCCTTCTTCACCACAGCAAAGATAATTCACCTGAATCTAGGGTACATAGCAAAGATATTTTCCAAGGCAGCAGCTCTTCAGATACTCTAACCATCTAGAGTCACATTTTTAAAGGCATTTAGGTGTCTAGTGGGATTTTCAAAACCACCTAGACACCTAAAGCCCATTGTAGTCAATTAGTTTAAGGCATCTAGAGGCTTCTGAAAATCGCAATAGGAACCTTCATCTGACAAAATGAGTATTCTCCCACGAAAGCTTATGCTCCAATATGTCTGCTAGTCTATAAGGTGCCACAGGACTCTGTCGCTTTTTACAGATCCAGACTAACACGGCTACCCCTCTGATAATACGCACCTTATTACCTTTAAAAACCTGAGCCTGGAAGTCCTCCATCATCTGGGACTGTTGACAGTGGTACTAAAACTGGTTCTGTTTGAGAGAGACTCCACTGTAGACTATTACTTCTTCCTTCAATGGGATCATTAGTTTAATCTTTTATCAGACCTAATTTGTGAAGATCTGGAAGTCAGAGTGGTGGAAGGAGAACTAAAAAATTCCCCACAGGGTGGATTGATTTAAATCAAAGTAATTTAAAATCACTAATTTTAATCATGATTTAAATCAACAAGCAGGAAACCTTAATTTAAACCACCAGTGTTAATGGTGTTTTGCATTTGTATTTTTAATGATTTCCTAATGAAAGGTTGGTTCTCATTGGCTGATAACTATTAAAACATGTTGAATTACAACTAACTATAATCTTTACACTAAATTTGGTGCTTCTTTTTGTTAACCATGAGGATATGCTGTATTGATAGCATTTATTTAAACAATTATATAGCTTAATTTACATGTATTCATTCTCAAATTTTACACATTTTATTATGTTAGAAAATGGTGAACTATGCATGTTTTATTTACTAGATGATAATATTTTACCTGTAATTTGTGTGAAGCTCCATTTGGACAGAAACTCAAATTCTACTAAAAATGCCATAAAACAGACTTTTTTAAAAATAAAACTTCCTTAAAGGTGTTGGATACATAAGAAAAAAACCTCATGATCAAATTTATCAAAACATGTTTTTATATTTAAAACCAAATGATTTATTAAACAATGGTAGATTATATCTGTAGTTAGCAGATCTCATCCTCTCACACCTAGTTTTTAATTCAGAGATTGGAAGAGGAAAACAAGCTTTCCTGATTTTTCAACTGCCTGTTGGTTTCTTAACCTTGAATGAACTAGTCATTGAACTGAACTATCAGCATAAACTGAAATGAAAAAAATATTCTCTCTGCACCTGCAGAAGAGGCTACTACAGTCAAAAGTTGATTTAGCACATCAACAAACCAGATGTCCCAATTTTACAGGGACAATCCAAAATTTGGGGCTCTATCTTATACACCTATTCATCCCCAACCCCTATCCCAATTTTTCACACTTGCCATCTAGTCACCCTAGTTCCAGGTGCCTAGCCAATGATAAGTTCAGCGGTTTGATTTTCTTTAAAACGTGGCAGCAAAAAATGCACTGCAACTTATTTTTATTTAATTGAAATGGCTTACAAAGATTTACACACAAGTAAATGCAACTTATTTTTATTTAATTGAAATGGCTTACAAAGATCATAGTCCGCTTAGGCCTTAATATAGGTTGTCAATTTCAAATTTAATTTTAAATAGGTTAAAAAAAATATAAAAATAAAAAGCCTGTATTGAATTTAGAATTTTTTTAAAATATATTTTTTTTAATTAAGAAAATTAAATTTTGTCCACCCTGTTTTCCCATCAGCTGACCCTAGTTAACCTGGCATTATCCCAGCAGGCATTGAGAACTAAACATCCAGAGGCTGCTTTCAAAGCCTACAAAATAGAGTGAAGACATTTTTTCCTCAATAAATTTGGGACAAATGCCTCACCCTAGACAGCACTGTTCTCCTCTTTCTCAGAGCCCCTTTCCCCCTCTGCCTGCACTCCACAGCAGGCTTGTATTTTGGGTTGTCAGCTAGCACATCCAAGCACAAAATTCCACTCTTGGGGAAATCAGATGGGTTCACAGGGAGGTCTCATCCCTTTTCCAAGTGCATTGTATTAGGACCATATCCCACTGAAACAGAAATTGCCCCCTGCAGCCCCTCTGTGGAGATTTTAGAGAGTTTCTGTTGCTGCATTTGAGCCTAGACTACTTTTTTTAAAAAACAGCCCCAATATCTTCAGTCAGGCAAGCTGAGGAAACAGCTGCCTCCTCCTGTTAAGAACCACTTCTAATCTTCCAAAAGAATATGGATGTTCTCAAACCAGTCCTGTGGTTTACTCCCAAATCAGTCTCCCTTTTGTAGCAATTAGGAAAAAGCTTGGTAATATCCTATTTTCTTACCCACCTCTCCTCCCTCCAGGATGAGACTAGCACTGTTTGCGTATCACGAGAGCCCTGAAAGTCTGTTTACAAAGAACATATCAAGTCAATCTCTCCGGCTATGTCTTCACTTTGAAAAAGGTGTGTTCCTACGTGGTGTAATAGCTTACATGAAGTAACTAATACGAGGTAAGATCTCGTGATGACAAGCCAGTTTATAACTTTCACACTTGTTAGCAGGTTGTGGTAAAAGACTATAGGCTGCCTAGGGTTTACTTTAGTAGCTTACACAAATGTTTGCAGATAACTGCCTTGCCTTCACTACGATTTTACCTCATGTGTTAGCTAACTAAAAGTAAGAATACACCTTTTTTTCCCCTAATGAAGATGCACCCTCAAACTCCTTCTCTGTGATGAACAGAACAAACTCAACTCAAGAAAATGACAAAAAGAAGGGTAAGAAAGAATGGTTATTTCAAGTCTGAAAGTATGCTTCCTAATGATTTGTATTGCACCTTAACATTAAGGTGCTGGGCAAATTACAAACACCTAGATAACCTAAAACAAAGGAATTGAAATGCGTTATCAAAAGTATTGGTAAGAAAACAATATCAAAATTAAGATATATTTATCCTAGTATTTTTGTCCTATTACTTACTTGCATTCATAGGTATATGTATGTATATACCTGTACCACCCCAGGAATTCAGATAATTACAAATATTCCTCCGAACAGCCAAAACAGCTGAAGGAGAAGAGGTAAATATGATTTCTTTCTACAGTTTAGCCAGATTTGAGGTGCTGCCCCAAACAAACTTCAATATTTGTTTAGCTGTTTAGTACAATAGGCAGAGAGCTTCAATACTTAAGAGCATTTCAAAACGATGATGTAAACTGACGTCAGTGTGTTTTCGAAACTAACACCGGGTGCTTTTCTGACATTGTGCATGTTGGATTATATGGTGCATTTAGCTGACTGGAAGATTGCCTACTGTGCTTTTATTGACTACTTGATGGTATGAGACATGGTATCCCCCCCCCTTTGCCCAAGACTTTTTACACATACCATATACTTTCTTCTCATCACTATTCATGGTTCACAAACTCTTATAATGTTCAGTGGACTGGATATTAAATTTTTCCTTTTTCCCTCACTACACTCATCACTCACTCATCTAGAAAAACTTCACTGATTCGCGTCATTTGTAGTCTAACTGTCTGATTCAGATACTAAAACCGTTCATGCTCCATGAACAAATTTACAATGGTTTGGCCTTTGATTTAACTGTCAAAAGATACTAGAACATTTACTACAATTCACTCCAAGCTGTTCCTCGGTTCAAACTGAACTCTTCCCTTATCTTCTAAATCCAGCATTACAACAGAAGGTGGTCACTTTTAAAATTTAATTTTACTTCAAAGCTTAGGGCAGCACTGCACCACTCTGCAAACTAAACCAAAGCAGATGATACAAAGCAGACAAAATACAAATAAAGGTGAATTAAAAGAGCACATTTATGCCCTCTTGGTAACTTCAGAAAAGTCTTTTTATAAATGTTAATCAACTTTTAAAGAGAGTTTATCAGGTCAAATTTCACCCTAAATCTGGATTTTACATAAATATTCTTTTACAAAAGAAAAAAAAATCAAAAATTCCAGAAGAAGCAGGGATTTTTGTTTTGTTTTTAATTTTAAAAAGAAAGCATTCACCCTGCAATGTCAGGAATAGTAATATTTCAGCATTGTGCTATTGCACAAAAACCTGGAAAAATTAGTAAAAACTGACTATGACCAATTAGCACATTTCTATTGTCCAGAGAGCTGTTAATCAAATCAAAAAGCATAAAAAGCGACAGAGGACATTCTAAGTTTTCAGTTTTAGTAATCCATGGTGTTATTTGTAACAGATTAATTTATTTTACTAAACTTTGGATTTTAACCTGAAAATGTCTAAGTGTGTCAAGTAGAACCTGAAATATCAAACTTATCTGAAGGGAAACTATAGTATTATAAAAACAAATAACTTTTATATTTACACTATCATAATTTTTCTGCATACTTCTCTATCATTTTATTTCGTTAAAAGCAGTCAACTAAGCTCACAGAAATGTACTTTTAAAGGACCAAAATATTAAGCCAACCTTTTCTCAATCAAATTGACTCTGCTGAAATCTATAGCAGATACTGAAACCTAGATACATATTATAAACATTAAAATAATTTATTTACATTTGTTTGCCATGAACACTAGCTATAATTGCAAAACATTAATAAAGTGTATTGTAGAATGATCATGCAGTTTGTTCACATGCTAAAAAGCCTTAATTTAATAATTATCTATTTCAGAGCTTAAAATGTTAAAGTTTTGAAAGAATGAGTTCATAATTAATAATATAGATCAGGGTATACTAAATTAACACTCAAACGTCCACTCCCGTCTTCTGAAGAGCTACACTAACTATTTCTAACATTTGGAAAAAATTACTTGCGCATGCCATAAAGTTAGAACTTATCACTAAAAATTCTATAGGCTATAATTCCTAAACATCCACTGTATTAAATGTGGAAAACTTCTCAAATCAATCATTTTTTCACTCAGGCCTAAATTTACCATTTTCTTTTTCATTTGGACAAATATTATACAACTATATTGTTCCAGCAAAGTAGTCACTTTGGGCTTGGGTGTCTTATATATGTATTATGCCCTTAAAAGAAATCTTGAATTGACAGAAAGGAATGACATTCCATCCTGATGATTTGGGTAACAACTTATGTGAAAAGCATGGCTAACTTAGAAAAGTTAGATGCCTGCAAGTCACCAGGACCTGATGAAATGCATCCTAGAATACTCAAGGAGCTAATAGAGGAGGTATCTGAGCCTCTAACTATTATCTTTGGAAAATCATGGGAGACAGGAGAGATTTCAGAAGACTGGAAAAGGGCAAATATAGTGCCCATCTATAAAAAGGGAAATAAAAACAACCCAGGGAACTACAGACTAGTTAGTTTAACTTCTGTGCCAGGGAAGATAATGGAGCAAGTAATTAAGGAAACCATCTGCAAACACTTGGAAGGTGGTAACGTGATAGGGAATAGCCAGCATGGATTTGTAAAGAATAAATCATGTCAAACCAATCTGACAGCTTTCTTTGATAGGATAATGAGTCTTGTGGATAAGGGAAAAGTGGTGGATGTAGTATACCTAGACTTTAGTAAGGCATTTGATACGGTCTCGCATTATATTCTTATCAATAAACTAGGCAAATACAACTTAGATGGGGCTACTATAAGGTGGGTGCATAACTGGCTGAATAATGGTACTCAGAGAGTAGTTATTAATGGTTCCCAATCCTGCTGGAAAGGTATAACAAGTGGGGTTCCGCAGGGGTCTGTTTTGGGACCGGATCTGTTCAATATCTTCATCAACGACTTAGATATTGGCATAGAAAGTATGCTTATTAAGTTTGAAGATGATACCAAACTGGGAGGGATTGCAACTGCTTTGGAGGATAGAGTTATAATTCAAAATTATCTGGACAAATTGGAGAAATGGTCTGAGATAAACAGGATGAAGTTTAATGAAGACAAATGCAAAGTGCTCCACTTCGGAAGGAACAATCAATTTCACACATACAGAATGGGAAGAGACTGTCTAGGAAGGAGTACGACAGAAAGGGATCTAGGGGTGATACTGGGCCACAAGCTAAATATGAGTCAACAGTGTGATGCTGTTGCAAAAAAAAAAAAAGCAAACGTGATTCTGGGATGCATTAACAGGTGTGTTGTGAGCAAGACACGAGAAGTCATTCTTCCGCTCTACTCTGCGCTGGTTAGGCCTCAACTGGAATACTGTGTCCAGTTCTGGGCACCGCATTTCAAGAAAGATGTGGAGAAATTGGAGAGGGTCCAGAGAAGAGCAACAAGAATGATTAAAGGTCTAGAGAACATGACCTATGAAAAGCAACAAAGAGTCCTGTGGCACCTTATAGACCAACAGATGTACTGGAGCATAAGCTTTCGTGGGTGAATACCCACTTCGTCAGACGCATGTAATGGAAATTTCCAGAGGCAGGTATAAATATGCAGGCCAGAATCAGTCTGGAGATAACGAGGTTAGTTTAATCAGGACAGATGAGGCCCTCTTCTAGCAGTTGAGAGTGAACACCAAGGGAGGAGAAACTGCTTTTGTAGTTGGCTAGCCATTCACAGTTGGCTAGCCAACTACAAAAGCAGTTTCTCCTCCCTTGGTGTTCACCCACGAAAGCTTATGCTCCAATACATCTGTTAGTCTATAAGGTGCCACAGGACTCTTTGTTGCTTTTTATAGATCCAGACTAACATGGCTACCGTTCTCAAACATGACCTATGAAGGAAGGCTGAAAGAATTGGGTTTGTTTAGTTTGGAAAAGAGAAGACTGAGAGGGGACATGTTAGCAGTTTTCAGGTATCTAAAATGGTGTCATAAGGAGGAGGGAGAAAACTTGTTCATCTTAGCCTCTAAGGATAGAACAAGAAGCAATGGGCTTAAACTGCAGCAAGGGAGGTTTAGGTTGGACATTAGGAAAAAATTCTTAACTGTCAGGGTGGTTAAACACTGGAATAAACTGCCTAGGGAGGTTGTGGAATCTCCATCTCTGGAAATATTTAAGAGTAGGTTAGATAAATGTCTATCAGGAATGGTCTAGACACTATTTGGTCCTGCCATGAGGGCAGGGGATGGATTCTATGACCTCTCGAGATCCCTTCCAGCCCTACAATCTATGAATCTTCTGCTAAGCAGAGAACACAAGACAAACTGGAGAACTCATAAGGTAAATGACGTAATGATGCAGTTTCACATCATGCACCAATATCAATGTTGCCTCTTAAACCCCTTTTGACAAGGACCTTTTTATATTAACCACAGTTAAGGGTCTAAAGAGAAAAGTAGCAGTGTTATAGCTGGAGCTTAGATTCACATAGTCAAGATTATTTTTAAGAGAAAATGGGTACAAATAAATTATTAAAAAAATGTAATTTGCCTAACTCCTCATGCTAACACTTGAGTGTAGGTAAGCCCTTTTCATTCTGTGTAGGCAACATTTAAAATAGTAAAGGATACTTTTATACTGAATTATATCTAGTTAACCACAGTTAAGCATTTCAAACTTTTCTGATCATATACGTGGAAACAAGCAGCTGTAAATTAATTTACCTTGGTCATGTCACCATCCATGTATTCTTTAAAGTCACTTGGGCTAGATTCTGGATGACCTCATCACACTGATGAGCAGTTACTCATAACAGTAGTTCCACTGATGTAAATGGAAATACTCCTACTACTGTTCTCCAACACAGTACCGGATACACAATCTAGCCCTCAGGCAATGCGTGATCCTAAAGTCAGTATGGCTCTTTCCATTGACTAACAGGCTTTGGATCAGACCATCATTGACCATTTTGAAACTGGTCTAGATGATGCCTAAAATAAAGTTATTGTAAAACGGCTTGAGATATACACAAGGAAAAGTGTGTGTGTGTGTGTGTGTGTGAAAGAGCATGCACAAGTGCAAAACATCATCAGGTATATGGATGGTCTTTGGACATTATGCTTTTTTAAACTGGAAGTAGCACTGAAAGCTTAATTAATAGCTTTGTTTTATAGAAAAGTATTTTAGTATATACTACTAGAAACTTAAAATAAGCAGTTACTAGGGCCACGTACCACTGCAGCTGTGCCGCTGTAAGGTCTCTCGTGTAGGCACTGTAAGCCGACAGAAGAGAGCTCTCCCATTGCCATAATTAAACCACCCCCAATGAGTGGCAGTAGCTATGTCGGCAGAAGAGAATCTCCTGCTAACATAGCGCTGTCCACACGGGTGCTTTTGTTGGTGACATTTATGTCAGTCAGGTGTGTGGTTTTTTCATACCCCCGACAGACAACAATTTTACCAACAAAAGTGCTAGAGTAAATATGGCCTACACGTTCAAATCTTCTCCCCTAACCATACAGACTGGATAAATGTATTGTAGAAGAATGCACTGTGGTCTATCAAATGTTTATATAGGCATTAGGTTGGCATCATGGGTTTCCATTTTTGAGAGTGTGTGTCCATGTCAAGTTTGCTCAGTTCAGAAGTCGAATGTTGCTTTCCTATAACCAGCCCTACAAAGAACTGAATTGTCTGTATATGATCTACCTGGAGTAAGGGGCAGTGCACTGTTCCCAGAGCCACAATCTCCCTCTGAGGGAGACAAGGTGGATGAGGTAATATCTTTTATTGGGCCAACTTCTGTTGAGAAAAAGAGACAAGCTTCCTAGCTACACAGAGCTCTTCTTCAAGATGAAGTAGCCCTTTAACACCTCTGCAGTCATAAGACAAAAAAGGGAGGTTAGTAGCTTACAGATTATAGTAATAAGCCATAAATCTAGTGTTTTTAGTAAGACCATGATTTTTAGTGTCCAGCAAAGTTATGAATTTAAGCTTCCAGGCTCATCTTCTGAATGTGTTGTGCAGGTTTCCTCTGAGACAGAGGACTGAGAAAGTCACATATGGCATGATGATTTTGTGAAAAGTGTTTGCCCACAGGTGATGTGGTGTTTTTGTCTTTTATCAGTTTTCTGTGTGAGTTCATTTGAGAACATAGAGACTGTCTGGTTTCACCCACACAGTGGCTATTGTGGCATTCAGTGCACTGGATGAGCTACCACCACGTGTTGTAATAGGCATGTATAGGACTCGTGGATCCTGAAATGTGCCTTGTGGGGGATATTGATCATCGTAACACTGGAGACAGGTGTGAAGGTTTTGCATCTATTGTTATGGCAGGTTCTGGTGCCAGTTTGAGTTGATGGATCCTGGTCTGTGGGGAGCTTCCTTCTGATGATGGGGATCTCATCCTGAAAGATCTCTTTCTCAAATTCACTCTTCTGGCCTTCAAATAATCCCGCAACCTCGTCGGGCTCCCCACAACCAGAACACACCTTCCCCCACTAAGGCTGGAAGCTGCAATACAGTGCATGAGTGCTGGGGAGTGACTTATATCCCCTTACTTCCTTGAGTCAGTCTGCAAAATGGACCACAATCTATCCCTCAGTTTGGGGTCCAGAAGTCAAGCTAACTTCTTTCCTTCTTACTCATCACCAATAAGATATTGCAGGCCAAAATCTATTTTCAGTTACATATCCAACCCCCATTGTCTTCAAATTATGTTTTCCTCTGTTGAACCTGTGAAAACTGCAGTTTGCACAGTAGTAATTGAGGGCATACAACTGAAGACAATAGGGGAGGGGGGACTGCCAAATGTGACTGGAAGGAGATTTTGGTCCACAAAATAGATAATTGCACTTACTTGAGCTATTATCTCCACTCTACACACAAAGTTGTACCAGTTTAACTAAAGATGTCCCCCTGTGAGGGGGCACAATCTCTCTTTAAACCTGACTTATGTTAGTTTAAGTTTGCACCCATACAATGCGGCTGACCTACACACAATCTTGCACCAAAGTAATTGAATTGGTATTAATTCATCCCTTTTGTCATTTTGGTGCAAGGCTAGGTTTGGGAGCTTATCTTATTTTATTTTGCTGAAGTCTGATCAAAATAGGACAGTTACTCCAAAGCAAGAGTATCTGTCACACAAACTTGAACAGAAATAACATAAGGTGGTAATTTAAACTAATTTAGTTATTTTGGGGCAAGTCTGCCTATAGGCCAACCCTGATTTCTAAATGCAAACTAAAGAGATATACTGGTAGGCTATGTTTGAACTGATAGCATCTACACAGGAGTTTGCACCAGTTTAAGTTAAACCAGTGCCATTTACATGTAGCTAAAACTTCAATGTCAGATTCAGTTTCTGGATTACCATAGGGGTTAAAAACGGCATTATCTGGTAGTATCTCTGTTGATAACAGCATCTCTATTACTTGTGATGATATGCAACAAGGAAAAAAAATCTTAAAGCAAAAGCTAGGCTCTAACTTATACCCCCAGGCAAGCAAGCCAGCCTGGATTCAAAGCATATATAAACACAAGTTAAAGGGTTTTGTGTAGAGAAAGTAGATAGGGCTGGGCTAAAACCCACAAAAAAGCCTGGGTTAACTCTGCAGTGAAGGCATACCCTCAGAGTCCAGGGTGAGTCAACAGCATCCCTTGACTGGCGCAAACCAATTTTGTGGAGGTGGTCTGGGAACACAAACTTGTTTCAGAATTCACAGAATCATTTCCTAACAGCTAGTTAATACAAAACACTAACTAAAGTGACAAAATGCATACTTCTAGCTCAGAGACATTATTCTGAAGCAGTCCAAGTTGTTATATTTCTCTCTGATGCAGATTTGTGAGCTCTATTTCTTTAACAGCTATTTTGTTTAGATGGATGTTACAAAAATCGCTTTCTTGCAAAAGCATTAACATACATTCCCCTCCCCACTTAAATACTTCAATTTCAAATGCACTACAAAACATACTCCCACAACAGTGCTGTATTAGTATAAAACTATTTTAGTTCAATTAAAATGTCTAACTATCTACCCCAAAACCTACCTAAACTGCAATTTTCACTTTGAGCACTTCCAACATGTTCTCAGTTTTGTTTTCTTTTATCAGCTTATCAAATCTGGTCCTGCATTCCAACTGTTGGGAAAAAATAGTCATTAACTGCTAGGTAACAGCAGATTTTCCAATTTAAAAAGTAAGAAGATACACACGCTGTGTGTAAATATATTTTGCTATCTGAAACTACATATTAAAATTCATAATAGCAAAAAATTTCACCGCTCCAAGAGTCTGTTACAGCATTTAACTTTCAATATGCAATCCAGTAAAACTTTAAAAAGGATGGAACAAAATTAAGGCTAAAACATACACTGTTGTTGCTACCATACAAATGTGTACAGGTGGGGGGAAGTTCTGGTTGTTACCCAAATTGCCCTATAGTATAAGTATAAAGGATGGCTAACTTTCAGCTCATAGTTAACCAAAGAGTGATCTTATATGGTTGTGATTTACTCTCAAATTGGCTTCATGTCACCTTCCCCACACTTTTTTTTTTTTAAGTAGCGTGAAGTAGCAGCAGAAAGCACAATATTTTAGCCATTTGAGCATGTAGTATTCTCAAATTATCCCACCAACTGGAAGTGCTCTGTTATCTCTAAGCTTTCAAAATTGGAGCCATTACAGTCAACCGCACAAATCCACATTTAGCTTTTCATAAAAAGTGGATTTTTGACCCACTGAACTGGAAAGGCTTCTGTGTGGTTTTACTGATCTTTGACAAGATACCCCACAACACAGACATGCCAATCTGATGTTGGTGCGCATCTGCATTCAATTGTTTAACACTTATTGTTCATAAGTGGGAACTGATTTTCCATTGTTTGCAACCTGATCATTTAAAAAATTGTAACAGTTGTAGTAAATCAAAAGTTGAATGACTTGGTAATGGGTTGTGAAGCCTTTCACCTCTAGATAATACATTAACCTTTGGATTACACTGATGGAAAGCAAAAGTCATTGCTTTGGATGGCGGCTAGGTAGCCTATGTAAAAGGAATTGGTAGGCTTAACCCAATTCTAGGCAGAGAGGTGTCTGTATCATGACAGCAGTTACCATAGTGCCAACATTCGTGCTGCCTGCAGTGTTGTTGTAGCCATGTTGGATATCAGAGAGACTTTGGCTACATCTTCACTACCCGCCATATCGGCGGGTAGCGATCGATTTTTCAGGGATCGATATATCGCGTCATCCCCGAACGCGCTCCTGTCGACTCCGGAACTCCACCACCGCGAACGGCGGTGGCGGAGTTGACATGGGGAGCCCCGCGCCGTGAGGACGGGTAAGTGATCGATATAAGATACTTCGACTTCAGCTACGTTATTCACGTAGCTGAAGTTGCGTATCTTATATCGATTTTCCCCCTTAGTGTAGACCAGCCCAGGGTGAGTGAGGTAATATCTTTTATTGGACTATCTTCTGTTGGTTAGAGAGACAAGCTTTCAATCTTAGGCTATGTCTACACAGCCAATGTTGAAGCACTGCCGCGGCAGTGCTTTAACATTGGCTATGTAGTCGGGGGTCCAGCGCTGGAAGAGAGGTCTCCCAGAGCTGTAATAAAACCACCTCTGCCAGGGGAATAGCTCCCAGCATTGGGAGCATGGCTCCCAGCGCTGTAGCACTATATACTCTGCCACTTTACAGCGCTGAAACTTTCATCGCTCAGGGGGAGGGTTTTTCACACCCGAGAGAAGAAAGTTGCAGCGCTGTAAGTGGCAGTGTAGACAAGGCCTTACATAGAGTGTCTTCAGGTCTGTGTAAGCTCATCTCTCTCACCAACAGAAGTTGGTCCAATAAAAGATACTACCACATCCGCCTTGTCTTGCTAGCATTCTTGCTAGCAGTCTCAGCAAAGGAGCAAAATGGCACGTGAGCCTAGAGTCTTGTATTAAAGGTGGCCCCTTTTAGTCAGACTCAGTGGCATGGAGAAGCCATGGCTCTGCAGCATCTGTTTGGTTTTCATTTTTGTTAGGTGTTGTACAACCAGGACTTCTGACTCTATTGCTATTAATTCAGGACAGCAGCATTACATGGACTTTGGAGAACAAAAACTGAAAGCCCAATTCTAATGTTAGAGTAACAGCACACCAGGTTTTTATTTTAGAAAAGAGATAATAGCCATTAGACAGAAGAATAAGAAATCATTTAAAGATTCATACAGCTTAAGAACAGCTGCACAATTTATTTTGACGTTAAATTCAAGTCACGCAAAATTAGAAAAAATTACCACAGGAATCCACGTTTGTGTCTCAGTGATTTCAACATTAAACAGACAAATGCAAGCTATGACTTCTGTTTTTCTCCTCAATTCTGTTCATATTTTCATCCTCCAACCCTTCCTCACCCTGTTTGTCTCTTCTGTCTGCTCTGGACAGGGCAATGTCTTTGTTACATGTCTGTACCTCCCTAGTGCAATGGGGCTCTGACCTTTGAGTGAGGTTCCTAGATGCTACTGGAATACAAATAATTAATTGGTTTAATAAAAACAGCATCTTTTTATAGCCATCACCCCTGCGAAATCTAGCTGGGATCTCTTATATCTCCCTCCATAATAAAGATTCTGGATGCCAAATTATGCCTTGATTACACTTGTGCAAACCTTGTGTCTCCGTTGAGTTTGTACAGGCCTAACTATCAGTAATTTAAACAATTCTGTGTTGCTGCACGTGAAGAAACAGAATCCAACTTGCCCTAAACCAAGCTGATAAGAATGATTGTGAACAGAGAGTAAATCGGTTAAGTAGGAAGATGACATTTTTTATTTTCCACAGTAGAACTCTTTATATTTATTTATAAACAAAAAATTATGCCAAACCTCCAGTCAGTAGGCAATTTTAACTTTGGTGGTGCTAGCAGGCATAGCTATACTTCCAAAAGGCTCGATAAAACACAATCATGAAAAGGGTTATTACATTTAAAATGACAGTTTTAACTTGTGTCTAAAACGTGTTTTGTTTAACTTAGCATGCAGTCATAAAAAAATATATGCCTGCTTACAGAACACTTACAACCCAAACCAAAACTTACCACATTTATGGTATTGTCTAGAAACTAAATATCTACGAAATTAATGTCAAGGTCGCAAGCAAAAATTTTACATTTTGGAGATAAATATATGAGCAGTCTAACTTCTATGCATTATTAATGACACCAGTCATAAATTGTGCAGAATCCTATATCAAACAATAAGAGGACTATTGGTCACTATAAAATTGCAGAGATCAGAACTGCTCCAAGGGTAGGTCTACACTGCAGAGTCCTTATGGTGGCATGTAGAGTACATTACTGCACTCCCTCCTAACAGGGGTATTAATTGCAGGGCAGACTCTGAGGCACTGCTTAGACAAGTAAAGACATGCCTGAACCCTTTTAGTATTTACCATATAGGTCTCTCTACATACCCAAGCAGTATTTCCCCGAGTCTACACTGCTATTTTTAGCAATGTAGCATCCTACTTCCTCCCCACTTCCAGAGCCTATCCCCACTGCCTCCTCTCTGTCACAGCCTTTCACTGCTGCATATAGTTATACACCAGTGTTGAGACAGCCTGCTTTTCACTGCAATATGTAGCTAGATATATGCTACATATCACCAATGTGGTATGCAGTGTAGAGGTGCCTTTAGAGAATCAAAGTAAGATTTTGCACTTGTAGCAATGCTATACGGCCCATAATATCTAGATGAAAGTTGAAAGAACGTTACATTATATAGCATAAGCAAACAAAGCAGTCAAGGACAGTAATTCCTCACCAATTTGAGCTAATGACTTGGAGATCCATCACGTATAACTGAATATTCAAGTTAGTAAGTGAACAAACCATAAAAAGTCAGTTCTTTATTTTGATTATTCTAGAGGCCCCGATCAGAACTGGGGCACCATTGTACAAGGTGATATACAAACAGGTGAAAGTACAGTCCCTGCAAGAACAGCTTACAGTCATAATAAAGATATAAGCATATTGTGGAACATATCTTAAAAATAATGAAATCTTGATCATACCAGCACTAACTACAGCACCCTGCTGTTAAAGCTTTGGTCATTCACGGGTTCTGTAATGATTCTTAGTGTAATGACAAAGTATCAAAACAATACCATACAAAAGGTACTCTGAATCTGTACACAACAGTTGCAGAAATAGTTAAATATATGTGAAGAGCTGTGTACAATGAGAATGCTTATGTGTACACAAGCCCTAGGGCAGATAAATGTGCAGAAGTGCTGTTTGCTAACCTGTATACAAAATTAACATGTTCCTTGGATATGTGGACTGCCATAATTAACAACAGAAGATGTGTCCCACTATAAATACAGACTATACATATATATTGACTGCACCTTGAGACAAAGGCTTGGAATGAGTTATTCAATTCTGCAGTTACATGCACCTAACAATTTCAGGTTCTTCCCCCCATTCCCCCGCCTCTAGTTCTGAGAGGAAAGGGGTTTTATTTTTAAACCGATACTGTGCAACTATCTTACAATCAACTCAATTTTTCCACAAAACATCTTAATATCCATTTGAAATCTCCATCAAATTGAAACATATAGGACTTTTTTTTTAACACTATAAAAAGAATTTTACTGAATCCATGATCACTAATACCATAAACTGTTTATCAGTTGAGCTGTATGGGAACTAGAATTTCTGTTTCACAGGAAATTCTTTAGTTTTGAAACAAAATCAGAATGAAATCAAGAATTTAATATTGTTTTGGATCAACTGAAATGCTTCAATTTTTACGTTAATTTTTTATAATGTAAAATTAAACACATTTCAAAACAAAAAGTTGTCTCAAAGACAAAAATCAACACATTCATTTCTGAAAATGTTGAAACCAAATGTGTTTTGTTTTGTTTTTTTTCTGAAACTGATGCATTCTTGTAAAAAAGGCTCGATTTCAACAACCCGGCATTTTCTGATAGAAAAACTGGAAAATTTGCTGGAAAATTTTCAAGCAGTTCTATTTATCAAACTTTAATTCTGTCACCTGTTTATTTCTATTTTATACATAAATTCACTAGTAATATCTATATCAAATTTAAGATCTCTCAGTGTAGCTGACTATTCCAAAGCTCTGACTTTAGGCATAATAACTTTATTATAGTTAGCCTACTTGTATAAAATAATACAAATGCTTTATCTGAAGGGAAACTATAGTATTATAAAAAACCAATAACTTATATTTACACTATCATAATTTTTTTGCATACTGCTCTATCATTTTATTGAGTTAATAGCATTCAACTAAGCCCACAGAAATGTACACTCTTTGCATCCTTGTTTTCTAGCATTACTGATTTTAATTGTTGGTATTAAAGCAAGGATTGACTCTACATCATGGGTAAAGAACACTGTGCATGCAGTCTCCCCAAAATTTCAGCACAACTCCTTTGAATGAGGATTTCATCTTTTGAGCATTTACAAGCAAACCATCCAATTTATCAAATTTTGTGTAGCAAGCAATAAGCAAAAGCCTGGTCACACTGAAGCAATGGTAAAACCCTCAATGATTTCAAATCAGGTAAGAATTTCACCCAAGATGCTAAATATTTTTCCCCAGATGTATTAAAAATCTTCATATACACAAGATAATTTAATTTCACTGGAATACTCTATTAGACATCCCCCACTCCAACCTCTTGGCATTTGTTTATATCAGGGGTGCCCAATCTATGGTCCACCAGAAGATTTGATAACATCTGCGGCCTGCTTCAACACAATATACTAACAGCTGATTCATTAGCATTTTGTCCTCATGTTTACATCATTTTAGCTTACACAAGTGTGTCAATAGACAATACTGTACATAAAAACACCCTATCTAAATACATACGAAACAAGCTGAACTTACAATATAAATAAATACAGATGACTTTAAATCTTATTAAAATATACAGAATCTGTTTGGCCCCCACCATATGTGGTCCTCCTGTGTAATAAGGTTGGGCATCATTGGTTTATTTGAATAGGCCCATAAAAATCAATGACATTTAATTTTTACATAGTGTTTAGTACATTTTAACATAATATGCTTTGGCTTTATCATCGCATGAAAGCAGATATAGTCTCTAGATTGCAGATATATTGATTTCATTCTGATATCTGTCATGTATATGAAATTATGATTAAAAATATTAATTCTATTACATGGCTTAAGATACAATTGCAATAAAATCTTGCTTCATAGAAAAAAAATTTTCAGTGCTTATATGGCTTTTTTGAAGTGTAAAACTTTCAGAAGCCTATATTGAAACTCACCAAGACCATTCCTGCACTTTAGAGAGGAGACAGAAGATCTAGTCTAGTAATTAAAGCCTGGACTTAGGAAAACAGCAACTTCTAAACCAGTGGTTCTCAACCTATTTACCACTGTGGGCCACATATGCAGCTCTGTGTGTGTTATGTGGGTCACATTCACACAACGTACATACTACCTGTATGGCCCCGAGGATGTCACATGGGCCACAGCTGTGTGCTGATTGGGCCACAAGTGCCTCCGGGTTGAGAACCACTGTTCTAAACTCTACACCCAGCTTTGCCACTGACTGGATGTGTGGACTTGGGCAAATCACATACCATCTTTTTATCTGTTTCCCCAAGTGTAAAATGTTTGTAACTGTTACCTGCCTTCTCATAGATGTTACAAGGACTGATGTTTGAAAAGGACAATAAGTTCTAAGTTTTATTATTATAAACACACAAGGCTCTTTCAGTCACCCATTCACAATCAAACATAGAGGTTATCAAACGGACTTAATTTTTAAATTTTGACATTTTTACCCAAGCTTCTAAACGTCAAAAAAAAAGTATACAGTATAAAATTTCAAAGAGCTCTGACTCTTTAATGAGGCATCAAAATACTGTAATACAACAAAAAGCAACACTGCTAAGTCTCTTAAACCCCTGGACTTACATTATCAGCTTTTATGTGCCTGTCAACACTCAACAGTAAGAAGCAATGGTTTGCTCTTTGTCTCAAATTTAAAAGCCAACTAAACTCCCTTCCACCTTCCTGCTGAGAGTTTTAACTCCTTGCAAACTGCTGAAGCTTTGACACATCAGCAGCAGATAAATCTACAAAGTATGCAAAGGCCAGATACAGTCTCAATCAGCCAAGAGCCAAAACATGTTGTTACTTCCCATTCCACAAGTGCAGCTCCTAGAAATGACAAATTAAAAACAATACTTTTTCGTACCATACTGCATGCAAGCAAACTCTTCTTCTTTAAAACCAATTATACTTGGTTACCTTTGTCAGAGAGACTTATTTAAGTTACATTATTATCATCAACTTAAAGGCCCTTTGTTTTCAGCTTTTACTGAAAAATTTCAAGACTTTATAAAAACTATTGTTTGGTTTTTACTGATTTTTACCCAAATTTTTGACCACTCAAGTTCACAAAAATACAGATGATGTTAAGAAATGCAATATATTACATTAGAGAGATGTTTATTTTAATGATAAGTTAGTGTAAGTGTGAGGCTGTCTGTTAAAGTAAGACAATGTAATGGAAGATACACTCACATACTCAGGCATGTACACATGTATATGTACATTAATGTATAGTTCATTACAAAACCACAGCATTAAACTGTTATTACCTTCAATACTTTTTCTTTTCTCTATTTGTTGCTTTATTTCTTTACTCCCATACCCCAATATTAACCTCTATATTTACCTAGAAAACTGTCCAGTTAATTTTGTGTCTTGAACCTTCACCCATTTTTTAAAAAATTTATATTAAACACTAACATTTCCTGGAAATTTATCAGACATAATAAAAGCTGAACATGAAGGCCCTTTTATATACTTAAAAACTGAAGTGTAAAGAAGAAATGTTGCAAACAGTTACATAGTTTTCAATTATATACCTAAACTGAGAAGGAAAGAAATTTTATCTGATGGCTAAAAAACTTTTATTTTTCCAATGATACATTAAGGGTTTTTTTGTTGTTTGTTTGTTCTGTTTTGTTTTTTAATACTTTGCATCGCTACAGCACCCAGAACAATCCCAGAATAGTGTACCAATATCCAGGCATATAACATTTAGACTAAACAAGCAACTGAAAAATAAGTACAAACTTTATCAGTTTCAAGATCAATGTGTCTGAAAACGACAGAGTTGGGTGACATGCATGGGGTATTCTATTTAGCAGAAAACACAATTACCCATTGGAAAACCCTAAATTATACTGAATATAAACTAGAATATTCATAGTTTCCCTATTAGATAGCCAAACAATAACTCATCTAGATCTGGTGAGATTACTTTTCAGCGGTACAGATTAACTGTAATTCCTAGCAACATCAAAGTAACTACCAGTCATTGAGATACTATATTTATCAGCAATCCTGTAGAGATCAATTCCTTCTGCTCCCCTACAATTGAACAATACACAAACAATATACAAACACATTGTTCAAAATCTCCAGTGCCGACTCAAGGGCTTGATCTTGCTCCCATTCAAATCAACCAATGTAAAAAACTCATAATTAACTTTAATGGTGCAAGATCCAACCACTGAGTGGCAAAGTTATAATACAGTAGCGAAATAAATAAACTTTTAAATATCAACACTTTCATAATTTAAAAGAAAAAACCCTCACTTTCTCCTTACATCTTTGCGATGGAAACCAGAGATTAAATTTCTTTCCTTACCTGAAGGTCTTATATCCAGTGCTGTGCATGCAGCATTCACTTCACCCTCCCACACCCCACCATTTGTTTTGGAGGAGAACATCCTAAAGCGTTATGTAGCCTCTCCCCTTCCAAATGTTAATTTGAGAGCCTTCCAACCTTGACAGAGTCCTTTTAAGAACGGCCACAAGACAAAGTTTGGCATAGAGCAGGGGTGGGCAAACTTTTTGGACTGAGGGCCACATCTGGATATGGAAATTGTATGGCAGGCCATGAATGCTCATGAATTTGGGGGTTGGGGTGCGGGCTCCAGCTGGGGTTACAGGCTCTGGGGTGGGGCCAGAAATGAGGCATTCAGGGTGCAGGAGGGGACTCCAGGCTGGGACAAGGGGTTGGGGAGCAGGGGGTGTGAGGGCTCTAGCTGAAGATGTAGACTCTGGTGTGGGGCCAGGAATGAGGGGTCTGGGGTGCAGAAGGGTGTTCCTGGCTGGGACCAAGAGGTTCAGAGGGCAGGAGGATGATCAGGGCTAGGGCAAGGGTTGGGGTGCGGGAGGGGGGCCAAGGGTGCAGGCTCTGGCGACACTTACGTCAAGCAACTCCCGAAGCAGTGCCATGTCCCCCCTCCAGCTCCTACACTGAGGTGCAGCACCGGCCAGGCAGCTATGCGCATTGCCCTGTCCGCAGGTGCCGCCCCTGCAGCTCCCATTGGCCGTGATTCCCAGCCAATGGGAGCTGCAGAGTCAGCGCTTGGGGCGGGGGCAGTGTGCACAGTCCCCTGGCTGCCCCTACACGTAGGAGCCAGAGTGGAGACATGCTGCGGCTTCCGGAAGCCACACAGAGCCACAGCACGCACGGAGTGGGGCAAGACCCCAACCCCACTGCCCGGCAGGAGCTCGAGGGCCAGTTTAAAAGGTCTAATGGGCTGGATGCAGCCCGCGGGCTGTAGTTTGCCCACCTCTGGCATAGAGGTTTCTTCATACAAAAAGGATGTCAGTAGCGAAAAATTTAAAGCAGATCAATCCTTGAGTTTGAAATTGACCCACTCCTTTGCAAGCTCTTTTCTTACCATGAGTCACTAAGTTTCTTATCATGAGTTCAATACTTTCCCTTGGAGTTGGAGAACCTACAACCTACAATAACGCACATCATTGAGAAATACAATAGGTCAATATTTTTAACTTTTAAACAAGAATCCTACATTTATATTTCCACATTTTATGCAAAGTTTGGACTTTGTTCTATTCAACACACCCTCTGATTCATTAAAAAAAGTTATCAGATAACTACTTTCTATTTATTTGAATGGAAGCACTTTTTTCTTTTGAAATTCCATACTGTGCAGACTCATATGCTGCGTAAAAACTAAACAAAACCTGAGGAAACATCTGTGGTCAGGATAAATAAACCAATAAGAATTCAGTGTTAAAAAGTGGAACTAAACTGATTCAGCATCTGAGTACAGAGGAAAGAACTTTAGTTGTTTCGAGATCATTCACTAATGTTACAAGCACATAGAGCTCTGAAAGAGGCAACAACCTGTAGGATCACAGGCATTCAATAAGCCTTTGTTTCAAAAAAAATCAAAGAACTAATCAATTTCACTATAGATGGGGATATTCTGTAATATATGTCTAAAGTGGAAAACGCATGATCAAATCTCTCTCTCTTTCTCTCTCAACACAAATACACACAGATTACATATTAGGCATAAAATATTTCCTTCACTGAGATTAAGGACAGTAGAACTTTTATTATTCATTTGATTTGTTTCAACATTTTTAGTGCCCATTCTAAGCTCTGAGCACTTTGCAGCTGCTACAAGAAATATTTCACACAGAAAACTAGATGTCTAATAAACTTAGACAACCAAAACACCTATAAACCAAAACATGTCTATGGTTTGCTCCACTGACTACAAGATCAAATGTGGCTTTTTTAAAAACATTTGCCTCAACAATGGCAATAGCAGATCTTCCCATTTTAAATGGAAAGGGAAGGATGGATGCATCTGTGGGTGAATATTAACTTAAAACAAAGGGTGCTTGCATTAAGGGTGTCACCATGCACTCAGTTCAGAAGAGACAAAGAACCACTGGCATTCACCAGACTGTCCTTTTGTCTCAAATTGTTCACTCACTGATACTACTAAGAACAAAGACATACTGATAATTGAGTGTATATAGTAACATAAAACTCCATAAGTAGCAATTTAAAAAAAAAATAAGAAAAATTTTCTGAAGTGCAGCCCACTCAGATTATTCACAGCTGCTATTTGTGTATTTTTCTTCCACACAGAATGGTAACATGCATCTAGGCAGGTAGCAATTAGTTCTACAGATGTCAAAAGCTGTCTATATGGTTGCTAAAAGTAAATAACCCCAGTGACCATAGTGTAATGTGACACGTGTTTCTTATGGAGTTGTCAATGTAAACCCCTCCCTTCCAAAGAACAGACCAGATTTTCAGTGGGGGTAGTATCGGGTATATTATAGAAAAATCTCAATAATGAAATTTTTAAAAATCAAAACAAAGGAAACCAACTTGAAATCAAGCCAATTTAAACAAAAAAACTATTCAAAGTAACTTTGAGCCAAGCATCTCCTCAAGTCCTCCTGCAGTTGTTTGTTTTTTTGGTGTAGTTTTATAATCATTGTGCACCCCCCCCACATCCCCACCCAGGTGCTATGTGAAAGACCCACACAAGCAAAGGAAGAAAGTGACTGACTCTACAGAGGAAACAGTGGAAAGGATTGTACACAAAGTGAAGACAATTGCACAACGTAAACTGAAAAAAACCACAACAAATTTCTTTGTTCTAATAGCTTTCAGTTATAAACACGGTAGGTGTTTCATATAACGATAGCTGATAAAATATTTTCAGGAAAAGTCTGAATTTAGGTTGACCATGTCCCTTTAACTCGGTATATTTCAAAGTTGGAAAATAAGTCTTACCAAAAGTAACTTCTCCTTCGCCTGTTTTGTCAAACAGTTGAAAGGCCACCATGAACAATGCATCTGGAGCGCACAGGACTGATTCAAATGCCACAAATTCTTGAAAGGATATAAGCCTGCAAATAAGACAAGTAAAAAGGTGTGAAATCAATTACACATAGGAAATATAACTACAATTTAAATGCAAACTATGCAAGGCTAAGCACAACGAAAGTGTTGACTGAAGAATGGTACAAGATATTCTCAATGCTACATGTTGCAAAATTTATTAGTATGAGGATTGCAGACATGCTGTTACACCAGTGGATAGAAATAACTCTGGTGAGAGCACAAAATCCTTTTTCAATAGCAATTCACAGCACAGTGTAACATTACCAAACTAACCAGGTGCTTTTGAAAATCCCACCGAAGCAACTCAGGAGCATGAGTCCCTTTAACTTTTCAAAAGGTCATCCTTTAAGACCTCAGTGCTGTCAATCATTTCAAAGGGAATAAGCAAAATGTGTTATCTGTATGCTAGTAACATAGTCACTAGTGTACTAGTCACCCACTGCAGCCCTTGTGTATTGCACATAATGCCACAATTCTTCAAATAGTAGCCTGGGTCACCTATCAAACCACAGGTAAGTGCCAAGAGAGCTGTTTATACAAGTTCACTAGTATAATCAGGTTCTACAGTGTATTCAAAGTGCTGAGATGCAAGCAGAAATATTTTTCCTCCACTCAATTCATACGCAGTAATAAAGAATTAGGTGTATGAAAATCTCCTATTCTTCCTCTGGCATATCTGACAAGAGTCTGGTGGGTTCAGATTTCTCTGAGTTGTACCTGATGGACAAAATGGGGGCTCAACATCTTCTTGAGACTATAGGAAATGCAGTTTCTTCAAACTTCCTTGAAAGCACCCATTGTCAGAGAAAAGATAATGAATCAAATGACGGATGGATAGCTCAGTGGTTTGAGCATTGGCCTGCTAAACCCAGGGTTGTGAGTTCAATCCCTGAGGGGGCCACTTAGGGATCTGGGGCAAAAATCTGTCTGGGGATTGGGCCTGCTTTGAGCAGGGGGTTGGACTAGATAGCCTCCTGAGGTCCCTTCCAACCCTGATATTCTATGATCCATTGATTTGATCCAGTATGGCAATATTTACTCTTAAAACTTAACCACGAGTTCAATTCTTCAAACCCAAAGTAATAAAGAGGTGTATTACTCTTGTATTTATTGTTTACAATCTAAGCAAAATACATAGAACTTAAATTATTACCCATTATTATTTGTTAGGTGTTGACAAGACAAAATGAAAATAGCTCTTGTCCCAAAGAGCAAACAGCCTAAGCAGGATGGACAGAGTAGGCCGAATGCAGTAAAAGCCCAGAGGAAGGAATATTAGATTTTTCTTTAATCATTACTTATATTGCAGTTGACTCACTTCTTGGTGACACTGCAGAAGAAGCAATTCTTTAAAGGGGATTTCAATGAGAGAAAGCAGCATCTTGGAGATGAGAGTAGGCAGGGCATTTCATGCCTCAGGGAAGGCATGAAAGAGAGTTTAAAATGGTTGTAAAAGAAAACCAGACAAACAGGCTTGAGGCTGGCATCAATGGTGCAAGCAGAGATGGAGCAGATCTGTTTAAAGAAAACACTACCCATACTAGAAAGAAAAATATCCATGAATTCTACAGAAAACCCCAGCCCAAAGCAGTAATGCTTGAATTTGGCAATTGACATGCAGCTACTTTACATCCTTAAATAGTGAAACAAGCCCAATATTATTCCATACAGAAGGCAGTGAAGATAACAGCCAAACATTATGTTGGACTGGTTTATATATATATAAAGCATGCAGTGCTACTAAGGGTATGGCAGTTACAGAACCTGACAAATCATAAGGAAATAGCACATTGTGCACAATTTCTGTGTACCAGACTAGGATTAACAAAATTCCAGGCATTAAAGCAGGGGTTGGCAACCTTTCAGAAGTGGTGTGCCAAGTCTTCATTTATTCACTCTGATTTAAGGTTTTGCGTGCCAGTAATACATTTTAACATTTTTAGATGGTCTCTTTCTATAAGTCTATAATATATAACTAAACTATTGTTGTATGTAAAGTAAATAAGGTTTTTAAAATGTTTAAGAAGCTTCATTTTAAAATTAAATTAAAATGCAGAGCCCCCCGGACTGGTGGCCAGGACCCATGTAGTGAATGTGCCACTGAAAATCAGCTTGCGTGCCGCTTACGGCACATGTGCCATAGGTTGCCTACCCCTGCATTGAAGGATGCAGCAGGAGTTGTTTTTGGTTTTTTTTTTTAATTTGGGACACATTCTCTGTCAGTACTTTCAAGTAATAAAAACCCCTAATAAGTCTGAGATAGATTATTAAAATAACCTACATACATTTTTAAAAAACAATTATTCATAGTTATGGGAAGATTTAAAGTATACCAATGTGATGTTCTAGCTAGCTATTACAGAAGAGACATTAATATCTTCTGTGCCAGCTGAATTCAAATTAACCCAATTTTTACATGTTAATTAAACCAGCTATTTTCTTCTTATTGTATTTTTGCTCCTTAAGCAGACTAGCCTACTAGTGATTCCCAACAGATCTACTCTAACAACAATGACGTATTCATTTACTTCTATTATGACCATACAATACAGTAACTGAGCGGTAATTTTTCAGTCAATTACACGTGGTTCTTAATGCTTAAAGATGCTGAAATAATGCGTACTACATAGCCATATGCTTAAAGCTCTATACTGCACAAGGCCAGTTGCCTGGGTAACACATTTTCTTTCTGGTTTAGCATAACCCTTCATTGAATATCATTAGGTGTCATTAAACAGCAGATATTAACATGAACTTCAATACACTACTTAAGTTATTTTACCTACATAAATAGGTATTCATTTATAACATGAAAACCCACATAGAGAAAATTCTAATAGTCCAGTACTAAAATGCTTACAAATTATAAGTCAAGCATGCAGATATCTTATTTAACTGGTTAAAATCTGTCTCCAAACACCCTACCCCTATTAACATTGGCAATTCTGTTTGTATAACTTATTCAGGAAAGAATGAAATCCTGAATTTTAACACCCATACACAGTAGTTACAAACTAAATCCACCCACTAGGTTTGGTTCATCAAGACCACTATTTTACTGCCACCCTATCTATCTATTTATCCAAGATTTTATATTGATGGTCATAGCTGTAGAATCAGAGTCCCAAGCAGCTGTAATGCTTTCCATCAGAAAAGTCCACATGCAATCATGGAAAGGAAAAGCCATTACCTACTGTAATAATACATACAAATGCAATGATGAAGAGGTTTCTTAAGTAATCAATGCATATGTTTTACTGTATCAGCAATTTAAGTATGATAACATAATGAGACACAAATTGAAGCTACATCTATTATTTTATGCTCCAACCTAAGTAAACTAAGTACAGTGTAAATTGGTGCATTAGAGATAAATTTATATCCAAAAATAATGGGAAATGTTGGCATTTCCAAGTGTTATTTTTGAATGGTTTGTCCTTTCTAAAAATAAAGCACATAGTATTTCTCAGTGAAGTGTGTTAGTTACTGCAGTCCAAAATAACTGAGATATAAAGTAAATACTTATTTTGTTAGGCATTTAAAGTACAACAGCAGACAAAAATATATTATGTTAAAAGGAGGCAGAATGAAGAACTCCTGGACTGCTGTATCAGTGACATCCCTTGGTACATACCAAGGTATTATTGGAAGAGATTTTTAATCCAATCCAAGCAAGTCCTATTATTTTTTAAATTAAGAAGAGGAGGGATCAGTTGGAAGAACTCTTTCACAGGATCCCCTTGCATAGACACATTGTCCTGATGTGAGGACATGACTTTCTCCCCATGAAAAATGAGGGATCCACAATAGACCATGGCTGTCTTTGTGGAAACCTTGGATCTTTGTCGCACCAGCTGTATCCTTTGTGGTAACCCTCAACTCCTTTATTCCTGGGCTGTGCAGCTCCACCACAAGAAAAGTCTGTCCACGGTAGCAACTGGGGAGATCCATGTTATAGAATACGGTCTTAGGCTGCACTCTCTTTTCCAACTAAATTCTGGGGGAAGCAGGGGACAACATGCATCCCCCAGAATCCTGTCCATTTCTTCTGTCCAGTCCACCCAGTCTCCACTCCTACACCAGTTCCAAGATGCAGAGCACAAGCCACAGGATCCAGAGTTGAAGGGACAGCACCAAAGAGTCACCTGAGTCATCTGCACAAAAGGGGGGAAAAATTGTGAAGCTCTGTGCACAGATCTCAGGGTTGCAGGTGGAGGGGCATGCTAAGAACCTCCCCTACTCTGGGGTAAAAAGTCCTTAGCAACCAAGATGTTTCTGCTACTGAGTCAGGAGCTGCTTCATGGTCCTGCTGTCTGTTTGTCTTAGCATCCACCGTGGTAGAACTGAAGCTTCTCTCAGTAAGAGTGACTGCACTTGGCCATCCTGAGGGCCAGATGCTCCTTAAGACTGGAGTGAGGCCTGGAGGCCATGGAATGGCTGCCACTGTATTTCAAGAACACATTTCTGCAAGCATGCACCACCTCTGCACTTGCATATTTCACAGCAATTAAAAAATACACCACAATTAATTCACAATTCCTCCTGCAAGGTACATTCCCTGTAGATGGCCTGTGTTATACAGGAGGTCAGAGTAAATGCTCGATGGTCCATTCTGGTCTTGGAAACTATGAACATTCATCAGCCATCCAAAAGCCTGAGCTAGCAGGAGCAGCCTGGCATTTTTCCCTCAAGCTTGCAAATCTGGGCTTTGAAAGAATGCCAGAATGGAGTGAATTTCAGAAGAGGAACCAAAAGCAAGAGTGAGCCAAGTAAAACATGATTGCTTCAGGTTGGAGATCACAGAGAATTTTAATCATCATCAGAATGATGCATGAATGCCTGGGTACATGGCAGAACAATCCTGTGACAGGGTGCTACAAGGAGGTATCAAATTCTTTTCACTTTCTGAGCCTCCTCCATTCTTTCACAGAGTGGTATGACAACTAAGACTAGAAAATTCAAGAGATTCTCCAAAGACACGCTAAGGGCATGAAAATCTCAGTGACTGGCTGTTGCTAATAGATGCAGAGAGAAGCCCCATCCACTCTAGATTAGTAGCCATTGAAACACAAGCACAAATACCCACACTAAAATTAATGCAAAACTCTAGTAGTGAAAGGGCAATATAACATTGGATCGTTAAATCCCAATTTGTTGATGATTTAACAGAGGCTATAGCTGTAATTTTGCTATCTGTGACACTAGCCTCCACTAAGGTAGGATAAAGTTACATATTATACTCACAATCATCCTGTTACAAAATGGCTTTGAAGCTCCACAATGTAGAAAAAGCAGCCTTAAAACACCAAACGAAGAGAAGAGTGGTGGAAGCCTGGAAAGGGTTTATCATTTCCAGTTATAATCCATTTAAAGCCATCTCACCACATTATAGTTATGTAACCTTTTAAAGAATTCCTTTCCCAGAGATAGCAATCATCACGTTAACTTGTCTGCAAGGTCCATAGTGCCTAACCACAGGAGGTTTGCGAGGGTAAGTCGGGCGGGAGAAAGGGCACAAAAATGAACATGAAAGCACTTGGCTGTATGTGCTCTCGCTGTAAAGAGTATGCATTTTCTATTCATTCTTCATTTTTATATTTTACTCCCTGCTACATACATTGTTCTTCATTTTTTTCAAACCCACAACTATGGACTTAAGGACTTTAAGTTCTTTTAATGACACTGTAAGGCAGAGTTTGAAAAATCTATTCACCTGGGGTGAGGCAGCAGCTTGCCTGGGCAGGTACCAACAGCAGAAGCTATGATTGCATTACAAAACAAAAAAGTGGGGAGGGCTAACCTTGATTGTTGGCAAATTCAACCTTCTAAATGTGAATCATGTGTAAGCTGCATAAATGCTGTCTTCCCAAGTCTGCCAACAGGCTGCTCCAAACCCTTGATTGCTGCTCAAGAGATCTGCTCAGCAACAGCAAAAACAGATCGGAGCTTTGTACGTTTTCACTAGTGTTATTCAGAACCATGTAGGGCAACAGCAAAGGTGTCTCTTGCTTTGCTTAGACCTTCTCTCTCTCTCTCACTCCCCTCCACCTCCCCCTTTTATTTGGTCACTGTGATCTGGAAAAAGGGGAGAGGGAAAAGAAAAGAGAGGAGTGACAAAACCAAGAGAGGTTTATTAAATTTTATAAAATAATTTAGTAAATATAAAGGTGATTAGCAATATGAAAATTAAGTACAGTGCATAGTAGAGTACAACTGTTTGATTCTTTTAACTGCAGAGATTCAGACAGTGTTTTTCACTCCAGCTGTAGGCTTACTGCTTGGACTGATACATTCTAGGTAAATTTTTGAAAGTGCTCTCAGCTTGTTACACTGTGGTAGATATTGAAGGCTTGCTTGTCTCTATGAATTGGGAGTTTTAGGTCAGGTACATGAGCAGTTTTTCGAAGTGCTATACAATACAGATGAATGAGCAGTGGTGAGATAAGATTCTCTTAAAAGAAGAGTTTATATACTTTCTAAACTCATTAAATTAGAATGAAAAACACAAGACATACCCGTCCTTGGTCTGATCCACCACACCTCCCAGGAGCTGCACAGTGTTTGGATTGGGCACCCCAGGTCCTATTATTCCCAGGTATCGTGTGATAAAGTCATTAGGAGACATGAAAAATTCTCCATTTTTTTCAACACTTGCATACTGTAAAATAAAAAATATATATATTTGTCTCAGATGAATTCTTCTCTAAACAATTGATATTTTTGGCATTTCAGCAGCATCCATTGGCCTCAAGTCAGGATTGGGGCCACTGTGTTGCACAAGTTTCAGTGGTAGCCGTGTTAGTCTGTATCAGCAAAAAAAACCAATGTGTCCTTGTGGCATATTAGAGACTAACAAATTTATCTGGGCATCTGATGAAGTGGGTTCTAGCCCACGAAAGCTTATGCCCAAATAAATGTGGTAGTCTCTAAGGTGCCACAAGGCATTTTTTTTATGTTCACATATACATACTAACAGACAATTCCTGCCCCGGAAGAGTTTACAATCTACATTAAAACAAGATGCAACAAGTGAGTGTAACAAACAACTGAAGGGGGTAGGGAAGATAGAAGAGAGTAACAGACACAGGAATACATTAGTCAAAAGCACAATAAGCAGGTTTCAACTTAAACGATATAAAAAAACCCAGCAATACTAACAATATCAGCAATTCTTATACATTTAGCTTAGAAATAGTATATAATTCTGCAATAAGGTCTTGATTCAGGAAACACTTGTGAAACATATGTTTAAATTGACTTCCATTGGACTTAAGTATGTGCTTTAATGATCTTCCTAAATAAGGATGATATCCTGAACCAAGGCTTAAGTGTTTTGCCTAACAGGGAGATAGTATATGGTATTCTAGGCCCAAGGAGATGCAAATGGCTCTTGTTTATTTTTTATTTTATTCCTTAATTTGCAAAAGCTACAAAGTACATTAAGAGTGTACTAAAGGTACAAAACAAGGTTTAAAAAGATGCAAATGATCAGTATGTACGAGAAAAAAAAACAACAGTGACCTTGTACAGTCTCCAAGGGTATGCATAAATCTTAGATCATTATTTCATTTCCACCTTCCCAGGCACAGAAATATGCATGTTACTAATATCTCACCATTTTGGCATATAAACTTTGGACTACTGAGTGTACTAAAACAATTCTGTCCCCAATGAGCATTTGCAGACAAATGGAAAGAAAGGCAGTAAAATCAGTCATACTTAGGCAAAGCCTGCACCCTATGGTGCTTCCTTGCAGCCATCTTCCACAGATAAATCCTCCCCTGTGTGTAACAGAACATGACAAGAAGCCTTTAGCCTGATCCTTGTCATAAAAGCATATCCATAAGTAGTTTGAGTTTATCAGGAAACAAACTCAAAAAGTCAGATACTGTACTGTGAATATTCTTCCTTTTTCAGTGAGTCATTTTACTAGCATAACGAACAATGTTTTTTCTCTTATTTAAGATTTTGCCTTTTGTTTTTAAAATTTCATTCATGGTTTATTCATGTAAAAGTTGTAAGTCTTAATGAAATAATGACTGTTCTGGAGAAAACTGAATCAACAGCAGGAATACTTAAATAGGATTTATGCAGAAAGATTGGAAATATAAATAAGAGGATAGAAATCAGTAAGGGCCTGATTTTTCCACAGCTATTTATGTGGCGTTATATCTTAGGCTTTGCCTACAGAGAAAAATTGACCAGCATAGCTATTCCAGTATAATTTAGCTATTCCAGTATAACACTCCTGTAAGGACACTATTCTGGAATAAATTATTTTGTTCCAGAATAACGAACAGCTGCCACTCCTCTCCACACACACAAAAAACCCCATAATGCCTGTGATGAAAGGAAAAGAACAAGAAAAGCAATAATAAACATGCCCTAATTGTACTGGCCTACCTCATCCCACCCCTCCACAAAAAAGTCACCTGGCATTACTGTATTTATCATCTTCCTGGGTAAGTTTGACAACAGTATACTTCCTTTCCCTGTGCAATGCTGAACTAAGCCCAGACAGTCTCCAAAAGAAAAAATATATATAAAAAGAAATCAAGAACACAAAAGGAGAGACCTCATGCATTTAAAGACAGGAGACCCAGAAGCAGAGGAAGACACACCAAGGACTTTATCCCCTTCTTTATGTTTCTGTTAATATGTGGCATACGACACGTGCAACAGCACTAGTTATTGCCAAACAAATGAGCCTCGGAGATCCCAGGCAATGGGGTCCAAGTACTTTGACATTAAAAATAATATTTCAGCTACAAAATTTCCTCTCCTTTTCACAACTGTAGCCCTACCCTTTCCCAAATATGTTAATGCACCCATTCTAGGTAATTTTGTGTCAATATGAAACATGTATAAAAAGGTAAATATGGCCTTATTCCTCAAATCAGCTATAAAAAGTTTTAGGGGGAAAATAAGTTTAACACAATGGTAAAAGAAAAATCTAGGCAGTATTTGCGACACCATATGTTTGCTTCAAGGAAAACAGATCTATATCAGGACAACAAACGTGCTGAACAGGAAAGACACTTGTTAATTGCTTTTCTTTTTTTTAAACATGGAATGATAAAACATTGCTACAACTCCCCATAGCGCATTCCCCACACTGCAGTAATAAAATAAATTAGGTGTCTATTGCTATTTTGTGGTATACTTCAAAGACATGCATTTTGTTTTACATTGCTGTGCCTCTTACAGGGGAAGGAAACCATCAGTTCTTAGTTCACAGAGCTACGCTGGTGCCTGCTGAGTACTGTTAGGCCTACTCTAGCTACCTCCACTTTGGCATCCTTCTGAGAGGTAGCAGTACGTAGATTTTTTTCCAAGTACAGTAATGTCCTCAAGGTAAGTGTTTTGCATTGGCAAAAATCATATGAAAAACACACTAATTTACTTACATCGGCACACATATGCTGGTTAGCATTGTGGGATTTATATTTCAATAGATACTTATTTTTAAAGCAAGCTCACTAGCTGAGATGCTGGAAGGAATTTCCAATTGTATAAGAACTAGCAGATCCATTGATTTCAATGTAATCACTTGCGAGAAAACAATCTTTAAGAATCCCAGACTCAAAAACTTTTAACACAACTGTTATTGAGAAACAAATCAAATAAATCAGCCAGTCTATGCTTCTATATTTCATTTTTTCTTCCAGGCTGACCCCCTGCTAGGACACTCAATAACAGTAAACAGTACAGGGTTTCAGTGTCCCCCCATTTCTTGTCACTGTGATTTACTCGCGTATTTGAAATCCTATCACGTATTCTGCACTACATATAGAAAATGACCTTGAAAAATGTCAACTTGCTCATTTTGACTAAAGTCTAATCTCTTAGGGGTTATGGTAGAACAGCTACAAAAAGTAGAGTTACTCTTAGAAATTATCATAACAAAAGAAAAAACATCAATTCTATTGGTTTTGGAACAGAGGCACGAAAAAAATATGGTCCTTCATTTCTTTTCTCCACTTTGGCAATTATACCCACAGAGAATTTGATCTAATACAATAGTACTTAATAGCTTTTCGGTTACTTCCATACATTTCAGCTTGTAAAGTATTAACCAGTTCAGCCACATTTTTAGGAAAGATTTACAAACATTTTATGGGAACCTTCTTTTTTTTTTTTTAAATTAAAAATGGCAAAATGGATTATAAGCAACTAATGATTTAGGGTGGGTTATGTGAAGCATTTAATCTGATAGCCATATTTATTTCTACATTGTATGTAATATTATAGTATGTTATTTTGGCAAAGTTTTTTTAAAGTGTAATATGGGAAAATTGCTGTTAAATTATATTCATAAATACAGATCCATCAATCTTGAGAGAACTGGATTGGTCCCACAAATTACATTCACATGAGGTACCTTAATTAACATTTGTGGCCATAACTTGTCCTTAATACAGTGTAACAGTGTGATGCACCCACTCTCTCCCACTCTGTGTCTGGCCCCCTAGCTAGGCTCTGGGAGCAGAGGGGCAGAGAAACAGGAACTGGGTTGTCATAGAGGTTTCTTTAACTCTCTACTTCTGGGGGAATGTTTGTGTGTCTCTGTATTGTTACAGACATACTTGCTGACAGGTATTTTGAAATAAATTATCAAAATAATTGAAACTGGTGTGATTATGTATTGTTATTTTGACGAATAAAATTTACAGAATTTTAAAATATTGTGCGCAGAATATTTAATTTTTTGGCACAGAATGCCCGCAGGAGTCACACTTGCAATAAAAGTCATTGGAATCCTTCTGGCCTGGCTCCTCTATTTGTTCTTGCTCCTCAAAGGAGCACAAGAACACCTCCCATAAGGCCAGTTGTCCTGACAGATACCAGTACTGAGACAGTATTTTATGGCTCAATTTTCATAACTGAATGTCTAGCTTCAGGTGCATAAGTACACAGATGGGCAACTATATTCCCCCATTCCCCCCCCCCGTTATAATTCACAAGAATCTACAACGAGCTCATGAAGGTCATGGGGTCGGGTAGAATTTAGTATGGTATTAGATCTCTGTCTTTCAACACCTTTACAAAAGAAGGTAAGATTCAAGAAATCACCCCACCGTACCATCTCCACCATTCTGACCATCTAACTGATCGGAAGGGAAACTTTCCTACACATCCATATCCTCCCTGCTCATTACACAGTCCTACTCTTCTCCATAGGGAAGCACTATCTATATACTGCTATATCCACTGTACTATTAAGCCCTTAGGGCATTTTTTGTAAAAAAAAAAAAAAAAAAAAAAAAAAAAAAAAAACACTTATTGTGGTGATCACAGCCTAAGACCACAATCCAGCAAAACACTTCAGCACAGTCTTAACTTTAAGCATATGAGAAGTCAGAGTGAAATCAATGAGACTAGGCTCATGCTTAAGTGCTTTCGTGGATCAGGGACTAAAGGAAAAAGGTAGCAGTGTATTTCACAAACTCCTTTTTCAGAGCCCTTTTTTACTAGGAAGCAATCAGAGGTGTTGCATAAATTCTGTTGCAACACAATTTAGTGATCAGTTTTCCAAGCTTTGCATATATTTTTTCTTTTACAACAATTTTGTTAATGTTCCAGTAGTTACTTTGGATCAGCTGCTAGAACTTCTCATAACAGAACTATTTTGCGCTCTACCCTTAAATTAGGCTTAGACAGAGCCAAATTTTAAAAGACAGGCCTCTATCTCCAGCAGTTCAAACTCCGGGTCAGGTTCCAGAGGCAGCTTCTTTCATTGGCCCAGGGAAGCTTGTCCCCTGCTCTGGGCCAGGGTGGGTGGGTAAAAACCATGTCCGCAAACCCCCGCCGGGGGAAGGGGAGAAGGTGGAAACACCACCGATGGCTTGCAGGAAAGCAGCACAGACCCCTGTGCTGCTCCTGCTCTGCCAGCCAGAGGGGGCTCACAGCTTTGCTTGTGAGTCTGAGCATCTTCACTTCCTAGTTGTAAGTGGGTGCCCCGCGTGTAGGGGTAGGGGTGGGGACAGGCAGCCCACATGCACCTACCTTTAAGATGCAATACAGGCACAGTACAGTATTTGCTTTTTTTCCCCCCATCTCTGATGCTGCCTGATGGTTACTTCCAGTTTCACATGGTGTACCATTGACAGGTCAGTCTGTAACTCTGGTGTTCGTATCTTTGAGGTTCTACTACATTTGCACACTTTTAAGCACCATCACCTATATACATTAAAGCGATGATACTTCAGAAGTGTAGGCACGTGAAAGCAGACGCACAATGAAGCCTCCTTGCAAATTTGATCCTTAATATGCTGTTCACTTTGGGATTATAAACCAGGAAACGTCCATTTTTAGTTAAATCTCACTGCTTAAGGGTGGGGAAAAAAGGGATTTTTCTAAGATTCCAAGTGCCATTTCTGAAATTTTGGGGGTGGGGAGAAGATAATGCCTTATGGCCTCCACTGCTCCTGCAAATATTTCCGTGGCAGCCCAGCAGGGGAAGCAGAAACAACATGAAACTGACAAGTATTGCAATCACTACATATGTTGATCCTGCCCGCACCTCTAGGGAAGCGGATGCACAAGTGCAACAGCATGGAGGGTAGAAGACAGGTTACCCAGTGGTCTAACGGCTACACGTCTTCAACATTATTACCATGTGTAGGAACAGTACTGAAACTCCCTTCCCTTTTTCTGAACACTCTCTTTCCAAGATACTACTAATATTTTCCTGAGCCAATACAATAATCACTCAAGAATGTATTTGACTTCTTGGTGAGCATTGTTCAATTTTGATAGTTGTATTTAAGTCTAACATGGTAATAATACGGTGAATGATTAATGGTTGAAAAAGCTATCAAGAGTTGAATGCTACAATAAAGGAGCAAAAGATATGAAAATTTTAGTCTGAAAGGGTAAAAATATTTACTCTATACATACCTTCAAAAATATTGTTTTCAACTCAGCTGGATCAGCTCTCTTGGTTAGAGCCACCTACAAGTAAATACATTTATATTAATATGCATATTTTATACAAAAGATGTAAAAATGTCATTTAAAAGGAAAAATGCAAACAATAGAATTAATGATGAAAATAAATGTTTGTCTTAGGTAAATCAGCGACTGATTTAGTTGGTCATGTTTACTCACTTAACATTTACACTAAGTTATTAAACATTTTTGCTGTAAATGTTTCTTCTATGCATTCTTCAACTCTTAAACCTGCAGGTTGCATATCTGCCAAAGTACAAACTCCCTCCAAAGGGCTCATCTGCTGTACCTAAGCATTTATACCATGCTCATTACATAGCTTTGCGCTTACCGCACCTATCATCTCAGGATCCCAAAGTGCTTTATAAGACATATATTATCCCCACTTTACACTGATGAATTAAAAGACTGACTCAAGGAAACACAGCAAGTAATGGAAGACTCAGGATTAGAACTCAGATCTTCTGTCCTAATCTTCTACTATAATCTCGCTGGAATTTCTACCTCCTAGTCCCATTATTTGAAAAGATATGGTTTTGTAGCATAGACTTTGTGACACCACACCAAATTTTGTGCTTAAGATTTCACTGCAGAAAAGGTAGCTAGCTTACGAAAATGAAAGCTCAAATTCCCATGAACCGTCATCTGTAGCAGCAAAATAAATTACTAGCAAAGCTTTTTAAAAGTTTATGAACACTCAGTATGGAAATAGGAATAAGGGACAATCCCCATTCTCCTTTTGTAGCTAGCTGGTGGCATCTGCTGTCTTTCTCTCTCTCTCTCACTCTTTCTTTGGAGGTGAATGAATGTAGCCCCTCAATGTGTGCATTCCACATTTTTTGCTGCCCCTCCACAAATTTTTAGCCAAAATAAGTACCATCATAATAAGCACAATCTGTGGGTCAAATCAGCACATAACCTTCATCTATAGCCTGTAAAAGCTACTCAAAGCACTCAGTTAACTTGGGTTTTCAGATTAGGGCTGTCAAACTATTAAAAATAATTAACCGCGAGAATAAAAAAATAGTCATGATTAATCGCAGTTTTAATCGCACTGTTAAACAATAATAGAATACCATTTATTTAAATATTTTTGGATGTTGGGGGAGAGTGCATGTGTGAGAGACAGTGTGAGTTGTAGGGAGTGTGTCAGCACGCCACCTCTTTAAGCAGAGCACTCACCAGCCTGAACGCTTGCTGAGACATCAGCAGCCGCGGGCAGCTCCCACTCTGACCCAGAGGCAGCGGCACAGACAGACTCCCGGTCCCCAACACCAGCTCAGCAGAGACCAGATATAGAGGCAGAGGGATTGGGACACACCATCACCCTCCCTCCCCCTGCTCTGCACAGCAGACAGGAGGCTCCCAATCCTGAGCCACTTGGTCAGGGGCGGCTCGAAGGCAAGGAGGGTGCACATAGGAGCAGCGGTGGCTGCAGAGGGCAGCAGAGCAGCAGGGGGAGGAGGGACATCCCTGCTCAGGAGGCATCCCCCCCCCCCCCCCCGAAGCACAGTGCCCTGGTCGATGGCCCAGCCCACCCACCCCTAAGGCCGGCCCTGCTCCTCAGCCAGCAGCTGACAGGCTCCCCCTGTTCCCTGACCCCAGCTCAGTGGCAACTGGGTAAACAGATGGGGGATGGCAACACCCTGACATTAACTCCACACACACACCTGCCCCCACTCTGCACCGCAGTCTGAAGCAGCTTGGCCGGGGTGGCTGCATGGGGGCGGGGCACAGGAGGCGGGAGCACCAGTGGTGTAGGACAGCAGGATGAGGGGCACGCTGACCCAGAGGCACACAACAGTGCCCACTTGAGCACGGTACCCTGGCGTGCGATTATCGCTCGTTAAAAAATAACACGTTAATTTATTTTGAGTTAATTGCATGTGTTAACTGCAATTAATTGACAGCCCTATTTTGGATAGATCCATCCATTATGGGTTAAAGGAAAACACAAGTGGGGGATATCAAGCAAACTCTTGTCAAGTTAAAAATTGGTTATCTATTTGGAAACTACATCATAAGTTATTGCTCTTCAGCATAAACCTAAATAGAAATATAGGCAATGTTTAACCGAACAGACCAGATCTCCTGCTTCTCTGATATCTTGAGCCTGCCCATGGGTTCTACTAGTGTACTGAAGAGGAATGGGCCGGGGGGGGGGGGACCCTATGCTAGAAGCTGGTGTGGGGAAACTGTATAAAGAGAAATTTCTTCATGATGCTAGATGGTGAAAAAAGTGGAAACTTATCAAAAACTGATTTTTTTGGTAAAAACTGTGTGTATTTTTTCAAGATGTAGAACAACTCTAGTGATTATTTTGCATCCTTTGGCAAATTAACCAATAGGATAAAAACAACAAGTGCTACCTACTCTAAGACCCTATTTTTATTATGGAGCCTAAGCAAAGACTCCACAGTTGGGGCTTGCATTTGTCTTTACACTGGCACAGAGATCTACCCGCATGGAGGCCCTTGCAGAATCAATACCTACAATTTTAACTATTTAATTACACAGTAGAACCTCAGAGTTACAGAGGCTATCCGTAATGGAGGCTGTCCGTAATTCTGAAATGGTGCGTAACTCTGAACAAGACGTTAGGGACTTCAGTGAAGGAGTTGAGGCTGCAGCTGCAGATGGGGGTCAGAGCTCAAGGGGGTGGTTGGGGCTTCTGACCCTAAGGGCTGTAAGGGCTCCCGGCTGGGGGGGACTCAGGGCGTCTGCCCCTTCGGAGCACTAGGGCTCAGGGCTTTAGACCTGGGAGGAGTGCTGGGGCTTGGGGCTTCAGCCCCATGGCTCCATTCCCGGTTCCAAGGGGGGGAAGAGATGCCATAGCTTGGGGCTTAGCTGTGGGGAAAGCACCAACACTAAAACTGGCACGCCCCTCGTAGCTAAAGCCCCGATCACTGGCGTGCGACCCTGCCCCTCGCTGAGGTCGGGAACGGAGCTGCACCGCTGATGCTCCAATCTCCGGTACTGCCCCCGCTCCCCACTGAAATCAGGAGTGGAACCAAAGCCCTGGCCCCAAAACCACCCACCAGGCTGAAGCCAGGAACAGAGACGTGGGGCTAAAGCCCCAAGCCCCAGCACTCCCCCTAGCCTAAAGCCCTGAGCCCCAGTGCTCCTGAAAGTCAGAAGCCCCGAGCCCCACCTCTGCCCAGACACATGCACCCTGCAGCTGCAGCCCCAATCCGCCAGTGGCTGAAGCCCCAAATGCAGCCCAGTATTTGCCTCCACACACACTTTTTTTTGGTCTATGCTGCTGCCTGATTGAGGACTTCTGGTTTCACAGGTGTCTGGTAGACTGGTAAGTCCGTAACACTGGTGTTCGTAAACCCAATTTTGACTCCCTCTCTCACCGTGCCCCAAAACCTGCTTAAAACATCCTTTCTGATTAAAATTTCTATGGCCTTGTGTGTCTCATATTTTGTGACCCACTATTTTCTCCAATAAACTTGCTTTTATTTAAAGACAAACTGAACTGGATTCAGTGACTTAGTGCAGCAAATGCTGTCAGCCCTGGGAAGGAAAACAAAACTGATCTCTGACTTCAAGGCGTAGAATCAGGAAGAGTTCACAGGCTTAACATTTAGGGCCTAACCCAAAAACTCAATAGTGAGAGTGAGAGTTTCGCCATAGAGAATGGGCTTTGAACAGACCCTCATTCAAAAGTAAAACAACTGTAGATACTTCTGCAAAAGTCATGAGGAGGAAGCTGACATGGGCACATATATAAGATCTGAAGGGTGCTAGGACCTAGTTAGAATAGGCTTTAACCAGATGTCTCCCATTACACTGAAAGTTGCACAACTGGATCTATTAGCAAGCCCTGTAAGTTTACTTACTGTAAACTAGCTTTGTGGGGAGTTAACAACATTTGGTAGCTCTTCTTCCAAAAGTCACCTGGGCTATGTGCAAAATTGTTGGGTGGAGAGTCTGAAAACATGCATAATCCAAGTGTCATCTTTTATGGTTATTTACTTGAGAGCCTATGGTCAAGGCCCTGTCCGCTCGACAGAAAGCTAAATATAAATTCTGTAGAAAGGTCCCTTGATTTCTGCAGCACTCCTGTGTTGAATTCTGCAGCACTACAAGCAAATTAAAAAAACCTATTGACTATAAAATAAATATAATCAGTACAACATAGCATTCATCATTAATTTTGTCATTACATTAAGTTTTACACTGCCTCTACATTGTCAATTTGTGATAAAAATATACCTGTAGAAATTGTTGGGTAAAATGGGGGAGGAGATAAGAACTGGCCATTTTGATAGCTACACAGCAGTGGTTCATACAGGTTCAATTCAAATGCCATTAACAACTTTGAGAAACCTAGTACAAATGGCTCTCCAACTCCAGCAGCCATTTTCAGTTTTGTATTGATACTGAAGGAGGCAGCTGGAGTTCATGAGCCATCTACAGTGTTCAATGGGGCTGATGCCAGTGGAGTTGAACCAATGTTAGCAACATTGGGAATATTTACAGTTATTTATTCCCTAATCCAGACAAGGCTCAAGAGACAATACACATAGGCCTCGCCCACACCAGTAAAGTGACCTGTTGCAAATCACGGTTGTCCCTTGTGAAAAGGGTCTTGATCAAACTTTCTGCGATCATGCTGAAAATTGTTGCATTCCAGGTTTGCCAGTGTGATAGCTAATATGTTGTCTGACACTGGAGACTGAACCAGACACCGCCAGACCTAAAACCTGAGCTGCAATAGCCTGAACTAAAGAGACAAGACTCCCAACGTGGCAGCTGTAACAACTCTCATCCTCTGTTGATGACCACAGAGGGGGACCTGTAACACACATTCACCAGTAGGTTACAGTAGTAGTTAAACAGTTTTTTTTAAACCAGTTGAGGGTAGACTAGGGGAGTCTGCAGCCTAAAACCACTCTCAGCCAACAGGTAGTTTGCCTAGCGTAGACTGACCACAGACACTACTTGTGCTGCTTCCACTCTGGTACAATTCAATGTCGTATTGACTGACACTCACAGAAATTGCTTTATAAGAAATCTTTTGTTACTCACAAATTGTATCTATTCTATCTATCTTTTCTCCTGTGGGAGAAAAAAACAAACACTAAATTGATAGGCAAAGTGTCCATCTCATCACGTGAACAGACATCTGAAAAGGCCTATCAGTGGGACAATGTTTGTTATTTCCCTATACGCAGAGTAGCTTTATAAAAACCAGACACTTTTTTTAAGACACATTTAGTGAATAAAGTTGAACCAATAAAGCTTTCCAACATCTATTTTTAACTTGGAGACACTGAACATAGGCTCTGAGTAACAAGCAAAGTTACAGAATATTCATGAAAGTGGGTGACATACTAGATGAGAGTCTATGGATAAAAAATTTTACGCCAGTGGGCCACTATCTCCAAAGTACTTTAGGCGTTTTTGAAAAATTTATCCAATTTTTTTTATATATGTGTATTATATTAAATTGTTTTAGTTAACTGTACAACAGATTATAGAAGCACTAGCTGGCCCCTGGCACACCAGGGGTTAAACACTAAATTCCTATTTCTCTCCACTAGCAAAGGCGTTCAGGATAAGGGTTACAGAAAGGACTAAATAGGAGCAGGATATGTGGGGAAACTGAGGTTCTCCCCAATTGGGCTCAGAGGACTGAGCAGATTCCTGGGTTGGGAAAAGGTGTGTGTGTTACTCATTTTGCTTACGTTCCCTTGTCTTGGGTTGTATTTATGAAGATTCTCTTCTGCTAACTCCTTGTAGCTGTGATTTGCTTCTGCTGGTGCTCAGGTGTCCCACCAGTTTATTTTAACATATATTTTTAATACGTCATTTCAGCAGTAACAATATGCCAAGTCCTGGACCAACACACAAAATGAAGACAGTCCTTGCCTTGAGAAGCTTATGATTTAAGAGATACACAGAGACAGGATGCATTAAAAATCAAAAAGGAGAGACTGCATTGGACTTTGGAGGGTTTTAAAATAATTAACTACTAATTTATTTATTGTACTTAATATTCAAGGAGCAAGTCTTTAGGAGGTATTTGAAAGAGGAGAGAGTGGTGGATAGGGAGTGAATCCCACAAATAGGACAGGATGGAAAAAGAATAGACATGAATGAGGGAGACAGTTTGCAGCAGGAAACATAATAAGAAGTAATGTCCAAGCATACACAGAGCCTTGATGGTAAATATAAGAAGTTTGAACTTGATGCGGTGGGGAAGTGGAGCCATTGAAGGGATTCCAGAGTAATGGTGATATGGGTCAGTAATGGGTGAAGAAGATACTTTTAGTGGGCCTATTTTGGAAGGGCTGGAGGGGTAACGTGAGTTTTAGGTAGGAAGAGATGTAATTACCCAGAAAGGAGATGATCAGGGCATCAACAAGTGTTTTAGTCTCTCCCAAACAGGATGGGATAAGCTTTCAATAGACTGTGGAAGGAGAAACAGCAAGATTTGGGGAGGTGAAGAGAGGGGTCAAATATGATCCCTCCATCCCACATTCTATACTTGCTCTTTTTATCTTCCCAGAGTCCAGTTCTGGTGTTCACACTTTTTTGGAAAGTGGAAAAAGTGAAGAGCGATCAGAGAAAAGCTACAGAAATGATCTGAGGTCTAGAAAACCTGCCTTACAATGAGAGACTTAAGGAGCTCCATCTATTTAGCTCAAAGAGAAGGTTAGGAGGCAGTTTGATCATGATCTATAAGTACCTACAAAGGGAGAAGATTTCCGATACTAGAGGCCTCTTTAATCTAGCTCACAAAGATCTAGTATAACAAGATCCAATGGCTGGAATTTGAAGTTAGAACCATCCAGAATGGAAATAAGATCCATATTTTTAACACTTAGAATAATTAATCATTAGAACAGATTTCAAGGAGATGTAGTGAACTCTCCATCACTTAAAGGCTTTAAATCAAGACTGCACGTCTTTCTAAAATACATTCTCTAGTTCCACCACAAATTATTGCTCATGATGCAAGAATCACTTGGTGAAAGTCTGTGGCCCGTGTTATGAAGGAGGTCGGCCTTAAAAAGACATTAAAATATCTTATAAATTATAAATATACACACACACATATAAATACAAACACACACAGACACACACATATCCTAGAGGAGAGGGACACAGCCTTTCTGCTAAACTAAACACCAGAGATTAGAGACTGGAATGCTTGAAACCATTTTAGAATGTGGTTTTAGAAAGAGTTTGCATTCACACAATTCTTTTATACTGATTAAAGATTATCCTAAAACCATGTCCTAACCAGCACTGGAATCAAGGATATAAAACAGATGTGGTACAACCAACTTGCTTATGTAGATGAGAATTCACTTTTCCTATGTATCTGGAACTATGTTAGCTAAACCAGATTAGACTGTCCTCCTTACTAGCAGCTCTCCTTGAAAAAGCCAGTTCCATTATGCATTGCATCCTGAGTTCTGTATCAAGGTTCTCTCCAAGGTCAGTTGCAGTTAATAATAATATGTGGAGATATGCTATCTCATAGAACTGGAAGGGACCCTGAAAGGTCATTGAGTCCAGACCCCTGCCTTCACTAGTAGGACCAAGTACTGATTTTTGCCCCAGATCCCTAAGTGGCCCCCTCAAAAATTGAACTTACAACCCTGGTTTGGCAGGCCAATGCTCAAATCACTGAGCTATCCCTCTCCCCATTTAGCCTCGGAATGCAAAGGATTGCAAGTAGCCATTTCTACACAGTCAGAGTGTAAGTTAAGGACCTTTTATTACAGCAAAAGATGGAAACCAACCAATCTATGCAATAATTTTTGCATTCCTATAGGTTGCAAGCACCTAAACCAGACTCTAGAAAATTCTGTCAAGTTTAAAAAAGAAATGTTAATAAGATCATCAACTAATACTCCCCAAAAGGCAGAGGAAGCATACAGAGTTACAGCACAGACAGTGATGAAACTAAAAAGTGTACTGAGCTCACTCCAACTTTGGTGACTATTGGGGACCAATAAAATCTAAGGTAAACTACTTTCTCCTATCATCAAGTTGTCACAACTACAAATCAGTAGACATCTCCCAAACTGCAGGTATCAAGCACCAAGGTAAGTGGAAGTCTTCACTTCTCCCAGGTCCTTCATAGATCTACATGAATGGGCATTTACATGTTACTTCTGATCCTATTTTTAGAGCCCTGAAATCTGTGGATATCCATTTTATATCTGCAGACCATGTTTATGGATCACAGATCGGATGTGGATAAAAATTCTGTATCCGTGCAAGGCTATACCTATTTTCAATGTCCCAAAGTATATGGAGCAGACTTGTTCATAAGATCTGTTCTTGCTCAAAAGGTTCAATATTCACAAGAAATGCCTGACAGGCCATAGTTTAGCTTGTAAGCAAATGCAGTATGTGTAAACACACATGTAGCTATCCAGCCAAATATATGTAAATACACTTTAATTGGGAAAAACTGTAATTTTGAATGTTTACTAACATATTATTTGTCCACTGTTTTGAATTACATATGTAGTTGAGGAGGAATGGTGTATTTGTCCTAAGTAAAAAACTACAGAAGTTAACTTCCATAACAATGGGTCTAGATATTATTCAACCATGTTTAAAAAAACAAAAACCCTCAGCTACTAAATGCTAACATTTTTTCCCCATTATTTTCCTTAGTCAGAAGCCTGGAAAACAAAGAAGGGATGAGCTGCAGCCATGTGTTAAGGAAGGAAGATGTCTGAATATGTATCTTCACTCAGCAGCATTGCATCTGCTGGGAGGGGGAAAAAGTTATAATGAGACCAACACCATGTCACTCTACAATCAAAGGAAGTGTTGATAGTTACAAGCAGCAGCAATCCAGACCAGGGCCAGCAGTTGCTGGACAAGGGCACAACACTGTATTCTAACATACTAAAGCTCATTAAATACTACAATGAGAAACTCAACTGGAAATCCACGTCTAGTTTTTTTTGGAGAAGTGGGAGCATTCATTTTTTCCTATCACTTCAGTACCGAAATGCTCCACCTCTCTAGCCGTTGTTCCTTCTGATGCATCATCCAGCACTATCCAGTGACTCTCCCATCCCTTTCCTACAACAACTTCCCAATACCTACTCTGCACTGGAGCCTCTGCACCATATTTTTATCCTGATGCTCCTGACGTCTCAGATCCCTCAATGCACACAGGTCTGAAGTTTTCTGTTCTGAGCATGCACATTCACTATTTTTCCCCCATAACTAGTTTTCTGAAGCCAGATGCCTGCTGATGATATATCCCAATGAAAGTGAGTGAATCAGAGCTCACCAATTCAAGACTGGGAAAGATTGGATAACTTGATAGCATATGATCATCACATCCTCCATAAAAATATTTGTATTTAAATAATGTCCAAATAAATATAATGCGAGCTGCCAGCCAAGGCAGTCAAAACTGAAAAACTTTCAATCCATAGGTATTTAAAGTAAAGTAATGTTTCTGCCTCCTATTCATCACAAAAGAGCAAAATAATGGCACAGGCATCCACATCGATTACACTGGCATTCCTAGGACTTGTAGAAATGGAGGTTTACCCTCACCTCATCCATGTAAAGGTGCTGAAATGCATTTTGGTGGCTTACACAGCCCACTATGTAACTCACTCCCTTTTGCTTGCCACGTGTTCTGCAGCATACAACACACAGTCTTCCACAAGCACACCTTTATGTCACCAGCTGACTTCCTGAAATTACAGCCAAAGCACCGTTTGTGCCTATCAGAGAAACTGGGCTACAGTTTTGCTACCCAAGGAAGCAAAGAGGAAGCAGGATCCCAGTGTAACAGTTGCCTGCTAATTCCTCTTCTATGGAGAGGACAGGAAAACAAGTGCCCCATTCTGCCTGAATACATACAAGAAGTTGTTGAAAACTGTAGCATCGTGCATTTTGCCTGGTTGCTGATATTAACAAGAAGCTAGTATTTTCTCCAGTAGAACACAGTATTACTGGATGGGCATATAACAGGCGAACATGCTCTGTCAAACTCCTCTTCAGACAAGAAAGCATCATTCATGTTCAAATCCTCCCGTTATAACAGGAAACATTGTTAATGGCAGAACACCTAATAGCAGGATTTTATTACATAGCACACTTCCAATTATATCTCAGCTGGTGACTTCTTCCACAAAGCAACAGAAAGTCTCTTGCCTACAAGGGGTGCAGGGTGCAGCTTTCCATTGGCAGCCTGTTGCTGTGGGGTCAAACTTCAGCTATAGGCTCAGCTGCTATCCTCATTTGGAAACCAAACCATTATAAAATAATAATCATCATCAGTCAAGGTCAATGTACTATACATACTTCCATTAATGAGCAGAATAGATTCTATTCCAAATGTAAAATAATGACAAGTCAGACAGGCATTGTCCTCTATTTTCTGAGCTCACACCGTATCAGCAATTTTCAGCAGTTTTACTAATTTGACAAGGAACTGTGGTACCTGAACACAGATTCCAAGAATACCACGCAACGAGGGAACCACTCAAAACCCTTGCGCAGCAACAATGCAACACTACGTGATAGCCATGCAGAAATGCTGCCGTACGTATCTGCCTATATTTGTAGTGAAACTTGTAACCAAAATGGCCGTAATGCAGGTTGGCCAGAAACAATGCTGTAGAATCAAAGACTGTTCAAAGTATATAAAGTGTTTCTATGACATAACTTGTTAACACTTTTCCAAACTCCACTATACGGGGGAACTAAGTTGCAATACTGGGACTCAATAACCTAGCAACAAGAACTGTAGGCATCTCCTCATATAGGAGCAGCCATGTGGAAGGAGGACCTTGGGGTGGGTAGAAATATAGGACAAGAGGTAAATACGTTTACAAGGGTTTACAATTAAAAATGAGCCACTCTAAGTTTACCAACAAATCACTCTGATCATAACATTAAAATTCAAGCACTCAAATACCATAATGATAGGCATGCAATACCTATACTGCAGATAGAAAGGTCATCTACATCAAACTGTCGTGAGAATAACTGTCATAATTCTTTATATGTGACGTCACAGTCGTGAATAAGCAGGGGAAGTAAATGGGCTAGAGAGAAAATTCCTATACATTAATGTCTCAACTAATAATTGTGTGACAGGAATTACGTAGGAATAACTGACAGGTGATGTATTTTGTTTCAGTGTTATGTTTTCTTTTTTGATTGAGCACAAAAGTTCACTTTTAAAGATCCTATTTATAATCATATCTGTCTATTCAAGTCTATTCAAAATGCTACACACCTCAGTAGCTCAGAATTGGGGAGGGTGTGTGAGTGGGCATGAATCCATATGTATGCACGAATCCATTTCTATGATCTTAGAAAGAACAAAAGACAACTGCATAATGGAAGCAGACAACATCACACACAAGTAACAAGTTATTGTGCATTATAAATGGTAGGAATAAAAGAAAATCCTTAATCTTGGAGTCAGAAACCTTTCCTTAGTGCTGACAGAAGAACAGTGGTATCCCAATAGAGGGCCTAGAAACATATAAAAAAAGAAGTAGTGACTTGAATATGGATTTTTATAACTATTTCAGCACATCACTTTAAAATTCTTGAAGACGCCATTTCCAGTGGACAGAGGTTTGCTTGCATATGCAGTTAGAAAAGGTGGGTAGTTAGAGGTCTAAAACGGTGGTTTTCAAATTGTGGGTCGCGATCCATTACTGGGTTGTGGTGGCTCTGGTCAGCACCGCCAACCGGGCCATTAAAAGTCCAGTCAGTGGTGCTGCCTGGCTAAGGCAGGCTAGTCCCTACATGTTCTGACACCGCGCTGCGCCCTGGACGCGGCCAGCAGCAGGTCCGGCTCCTAGGCAGGGGGCCACGGGGCTCCACACGCTGCCCCCACCCCAAGCACTGGCTCCACACTCGGGGGTGGGGGGGGACACGGTGCCTGCACGCCTCCGCTTAGGAACCAGACCTACTGCTGGCTGTTTCCAGGGCGCAGCGCAGTCTGTGGTGCCAGTACAGGCAGGAAGCCTGCCTTAGCACCCCGCTGCGCCGCTGACTGGGAGCCGCCCGAAGTAAGCCCAAACCCTAATCTCCTGCCCCAGCCCTGAGCCCCCCTCAAACCCAGAGCCCCCTTGTGTACCCCAAGCCCCCCGTCCCTGGCCCCACCCTAGCTCTCTGACCCAGCCCTGAGCCCCTCTCACACCCCAAACCCCTCATCCCCAGCTCCGTTGGGTCGTGGGCATCAACAATTTTCTTCAACTGGGTCACCAGAAAAGAAGTTTTAAAACCACTGGTTTAAAGAACACATTTGCACCTGCAATCACAGTAACGCCATGCTGAAAGGTAGCTGTGCAAGTGTGCTCTTTTGCATGCGGATTGTGGGGCTCATGGGACTTAATTTGAGCCCAAGTGTAAATTTCAGCTGCAAGTTTAAACTATTTCCCCACCACTCAGGAAACAAGACAACTACAACGTAACAGGGTGGGGCAAGGTGGGGTGTTAAATTTTCTTTTTAATAGTTCAGACCTCAGGTACTAACACTAGGTGTATTCTTAATGCTTAAATAATATCAGACTGTAATGTGTGTGACTGTAATGTGTGTACATGAACTTCACATCACCCGGGGGGGGGGGGAGGCCAAGCGAGAAAGTCTGGGCTATCAGGGAGAGTGCTTGGAAATAGCTTGCAGTCTCAAGCAGAAAAATAAAATAAACTGGCAGGGACTTCAGAGAATGCACCAAGGGGAGTTACTGATGTATTAAGGAGCATGGTCCAATCCTGGTCAGGTACGGGTTATAGCGCTCCTCTGGGCATAACCTGTGAGGCATGGTGCACCTGGAGAGGGATGACTCCTTAAAAGGAAGGAACCAAACTTAGTGCAGGGTGACAGAGCTTCCTAGCCCCACAGAGCAGGGGCAGCTTACCCAGACAACTGCTGAAGAGTCTCTGCTACCTGGACCCTCATTAGAGCCCAAGGTGCCCAGTCTGGGCCTCTCACTCAGGGGGTTATAGGAACCCAGCCCCTCCAGAGCCTATTTACCTGTTGCCTTGCGAGGAACAGTGGGGTGAGCCTGGACTGTTCTGTGGGTTGCAGGAGTATTTTGTTTGCCTTTTTTCCACCTGGGACTGCAGTCAGGTCTTGAAGGGGGGAGGGGGGCTACCTCCCTAAGACTTATAGCCAGGAGACTACATCCTGCACTCCAAATCAATGCTACAAAAATACCTACAGCCAAAGAGGGATGGTGGGGATGAGGGAGGTGCCCAGCCTCAACCTTCGGGGTACAACCTGTGACACTGACTAAGTGACAACAATCTCTGAGCTGACAGGATGCAAGACCAATGACAATCAAAGCTATGGAAGAGTAAATTATAACTTTCCAGACTCCGCAGAAAATCTAAAAGACTTGGCAACAGTAGTTATGGAATTTTCACTCAGGAAAGCTTTGGAAAACAAAATTTAAAAAACATCTATTTAGAAACAATTCTGTTTATACCTCTTTTCCTCCTCTGCAGGTTGAGGTTTTTTATATATATTTGCATAAAACAACCTCTTTGTTAAAACAGTAATTTACTTTTAATGCTCAGTTCTCAATATTTTTATGACATCACCTAGTTCCTATGGAAATTGTGATAAACTGAGCATTTTTATTTAAAATGGGAATAAAGAAGCAGGAGAAGAATAATCCTTTAGAACTTGTTTTCATGCCAATATCTTTAGTAGTTAAGAATGAGGAAAACAGAATTAAACCATTTTTATTTGTTGTGGAGGCACCGCAGCTCAACATAAAACCTCAGGTACTGGTTTAGTGGACAATGAATGGCTCGAGATCCTAGAGAAATTCTAGTGCAATTGGGTTTGGGTTTGTTTGTTTGCTTTTCTTTTAAATCTCATGAAACAAAAGTTCTTCTATTTTCTTCCTTGGGCACTTAGACATCACGATTGTGATGTCAAGGAAGTTCTGATCTGTGCATCTACCATCCCATACTAGTATATTGATGTTAGCCAACCAAACTACTCCCTTTTTGATACCTATTTTTAAAAATGCAATAAAATTCCAGTAAAAGCTTCCTTCTAATAATTTCATCCAGCTCTTTGATGTACTAAATATATCAGATGATCAGACAAACACCTGTGGCTCAAGATTTTCACAGACCATAGAGTTTCAGTGACAAAACTATCTTTTTTCCTGCATCTAACTTGCATTGGTGACAGCCTCACATGGAGTACTTTGCACTCCAGACTTGTGGAGGTGTAAGGAAACTGAGGATCTACACCACGGGTCGGCAGCCTTTCAGAAGCAGTGTGCCAAGTCTTCATTTATTCACTCTAATTTAAGGTTTTGCGTGCCGGTAATACATTTTAATGTTTTTTAGAAGGTCTCTCTCTATAAGTCTATATATTATATAAGTAAACTAGTGTTGTATTGTAAAATAAACAAGGTTTTCAAAATGTTTAAGAAGCTTCATTTAAAATGAAATTAAAATGTTGATCTTACGCCGCTGGCCTGCTGAGCCTGCTGCTGGTCTGGGGTTCTGTTCAGGTGGGAATGGGGGGGGGGGGTGCAGGAGCCCCCGTTTGGTGCTGGGGGTGGGGATGTGGCGGGTGCATGGGTGTGGGGGGGCTGGAGATGGGGGGAGGTGCAAGAGTCAGGGCAGAGGGCTGGAGTCAGGGCTGGGGACTGGGTACGTGCGGGGGTGCAGGTGTCAGGGCAGTGGGGGGGCTGGGTATGTGTGGGGATGCCAGAGTCAGGGGTGGGGATGAAGGAGTCAAGCAGAGGGCTGGGTGTGTATGAGGGAGGTACAGGGCTCAGGGCAGGGGCCTGGGGGGTGTGCGGGCTCAGGGCAGAGGGCGTGGTGTGGGGGGGGTCAGGGCTCAGGGGAGAGGGCTGGGTGACTGTCCCCCTAAGAACTGCCAACCCCCTGCTCCTTGTCCCCTGAGTACCCCCTTCTGGGACCCCTTCCCCCAACTGCCCCCCAGGACACCATCCCCTATCTTAGCCTCCCTGTTCCTTGTCCCCTGACTGACCCTACCCCCTACCTGTCCCCTGACTGCCCCGACCCTTATCCACACTCCCACCCCCAGCCAGATCCCTGGGACTCCCATGCCTATCCAACCACTCCCTGCCCCCTGACTGCCCCCTCCAAAGACCCCCGACCCCTAACCACCACCCCCCCAGGATCCCACCTTGCTCCCTGTCCCCTGACTGCCCCCACCCCTTATCCAACCCCCCCCCAGCCCTGGGACCCCTTACCATGAGGCTCCACACAGAGCCAGACATGCTGCCCCGCGGGAGCACACAGCCCCGCCTCTCAGAACGCTGCAGGCGCGGCAGCAGGGCTCCAGGGGAGGGGAGGAGGCGGGGGAGGGGCCGGCAGCTTGCTGTGCTCGGCCCGGCGGTCCGGCCCGGGAGCGCAGACCCCATGGCTTGCCGCGCCAGGAGAGTGCTGCCATTTGCCCACCCCGTGCGCACGGCTATGCTTCTGCTCCCTGCCCCCGCTGGGGGAGCGGAGGGCAGAAGAGAGCGGGCCGGCTGGGCAGAATTTTTAATGGTATGCTGGAGTCCTGGCAGGCCCCAGCGTGCCATGAAAAATCGGCACGCATGCCGTCTTTGACACGCGTGCCATAGGTTGCCAACCCCTGATCTACACGCATGCTGTATAAAATAGAAAGATTAGAGGACAAAAAGCACACTTTTCAGCATTTTTTGTGCTTTCTCCTCATTCTCATTTTCAGAATATTATTAGTTTTTTCCACACAAGAAAAAAAAATAGCTAATTTAATATTTGTTTTCCTAACCTGTCCACCTCACACTGAATAGGAAAATATTAAACCCACACTTCATTAGATTTAGTCAGACAAATGCTTTCATGCTTGGTTGAATTACCTTTTCTTCCACATTTAATTATACATTATTGTCCAAAGCATGAGTACCCAGCTAATAAACCCCCATAGAGGAATGCAAACAGAGCTCAGGAGATTATGATCACCCACATTTTATTTATGGCTAGATAGAAAGTGCACCCCAGATCATCATCTGTTGGAATATAAGGTCACGGTATAGAAAAGGTTGAGAACCACCACTCTATAGCATCCACTTTGTTGATGAACAATCCATATATTTTGACTAAGACGTGTAAGTAGCAAAAATGGACTGAAAAGGTTTAATGTTCCCATATTTTTCTTATTTTGAGATAACACTTGAGCAGCATCAACGTGGGACCAATTCATTATCTCCATAAAGCAGCTTCCATCTAGACTGACAACACACAACGGAAGGCTGAATTATAAAAATGAATTGACAGAAAGGAGGGAGGCTGACTTCAGGTTGATGACAAAAAAAAATACCTATTTTAATGGAAATGTGAAATTATTCAAAATTTTGTTCACCTAGATATGTAAAGATTTAACTAATCTGATTCTAGTCCCCAGCCCATCACACAGTCTGAATCAACCAAAATATTCTTACATGTGAGAATCTTTTTCTAATGGCTTTTCACACAGTGTCACATCTGAAAGTTCCTACTGCATGAGATGTGTTAAAATAAGTTATAAATTTAATACCTGCTAACTACAGAATTAAAGCCTAAAATAATTAAAAAGCATGGCCCAAAGGTCTCAGCAATGATGTAACCAGGGAAGTGCACAAATGGGTCACATTTCTTAGAGAGAATAAAAACAGTGACAATAATAATAAATGGCCTGCAGCTGTGTTTAGAAGTATGCCTTTGGGCTATGCTATATGCTGCAATACATTGGTGCACAGAACTCCAAACTGAGGTAACACATGGATTTTAGACCCTTGGGGTCATAATCATTTTGATGGGCAGGCTAGTTTAAAAGGCTTATGATGAAGTATGTGTCAAATTTTTTTTTTTAATAAACATATCATTCCAAAATGAACCCACTGCACCAAAGCTATTACACTTTGATTAAATATTCATTAAGGGCTCAAACTAGTGGTCAATTTTTCCTTCTTCTATACATTGACTTTTTACTTTGATGCTTTAATGCTGTAGTAGCAGCTGGCAACCTCACACCACAACTTCCCGCAGGGGAAGAGTATTTACTAGCCCACCCACTAAGCATTCTTTTATTGGCTACCAAGGAATATGCATGCCTTGTAGAGAAAACCAGCTCTGCTCGTTGAATTGGCTGGAAAGTTGGACCAGCACCAGCAGCTAAGAAAGGTCACACAGGCTCCTCCTCCTCCTCTATACCAGATGATGAACACTTAGCGCAGGATCATCCTTAATACAGTGTCTGCCCCCAGCCAAATGTTCAAAGCTCCTTCAGATGAGTAAACATCATGAAGAAAAAAGTAGAGAAAGTCTCACAAGCTTGAATAGCAAACACTGAGAAACTGACAAATGTTGGAGTGTCTAGGAAAAATTTCAGTGGAAGTCTCACCTGAGAAAACAAGGACAGACATTGCCTACTGTCAGAAACACACTATGATCTTTATCTGCTGTTGTATATTGATTCCAAAATGTCACTTTTACACTTTATATGTCACTTTTACCCACTCCATCAGATATTACCAGCCATCACTGGAAAGAGTAAATAAAGTTACATGAATATAGAAGTTTGAGAAATTGGTCATAAAGTTCTGGCAAATATGAAGAAAATAGGAAGAATTTGGGGGAACAGAAGAGCTCCATTGTTAGCATGGGCAAATATCTGCATCAACTGCAGTGGGAGAAAGAAAGGCATTTTCAGATTGGATATGACCCAAGTGTTTGAAGGTGGGGCCCTGTCAGCCATTCTCTCTCCTAATTTGAGTACTGTAAGTCAGATCCTCAGCTCCCACCCCAGATGAGCTCAGGTGCACTTGTGCATCTGTCACCATGTAAAGTCCACAAAAATGCATTTATCAGCTATATACCTAACACATTCTAAATGGGCGTTTACAAAGTTAGAATGTGTTCAACCAAGAGATACCATTTTAGGGCCAAACTCAGAAGTGATATGAATAGTGATAAATATATAACCCCTACATAAGAAATACATAAAATATTTAATAAAAAAATGTGTATGGCCCCTACTTTCCCTCTGCCTAACCTTCTTAAACCCTCCTATTGGTTGCCCTCCAGCTACAAGCCCAGTTTTCCACCCTATCAGACTGTATGGTACACCAACTTACATTCACCTATGCTGGCTAACAGATAACAAACCTGCACCATAATTGAAGTCATCTCTGAAATAAATATGAATCCAATCAGTCTATTCCTGAAAGCACACAAGAACCCAGAGAGAATAAATGCTTCACATGAGTGTACCCTTTTACTAAAGTTTCCTATTGTGACAAAATGAAACAATAAATGTGAAAAATCCAAAGTAATATTCAAACATGAGTTTCAAATTCTAATTCAGACTTTGACTCTACTTCATTGCCAAGTACAATTCCACAACTACTTTAAGTTTTTACCTTCTCATTCAACAATTAATTCCCTAGAACAATCATTAGATAGCGATAAACTGACAACTAAAACAAAGTCACTTTCTATTTATAAAAGTGTCTAAAAACTGTGGTCACCTAGACATGTAACAGTATTTTCCCTATTGGATGAGGGTTGCTGTTTTTGATTGCTTGTCTTGATTATCAAGCACATGATACAGCTATAATAAAGCATCTATAATTTTTGCTTTCTGGTAGCAACAATTGGCCCCAATAATTATGAAAATAGCCTCTAAATGCCTATGTGTCTTGCTAACTACATGTCCTACCAAATTAACTAATGGGAATTTTCTTAAACTAGATTTTAACTAAAAATGCATTATTTTCCATTTTCTTAATATTTGTGCCCTGAACAGAAGCAGTATAGGCAAGTTCTGAATGTATAATTCATATGTTAACCTCAATAAAACCAATCAAGAGTTCATAAGTAAAAAAAAAATTTACTTTTATAAATTGGCCCAACAACTTACCTCAAAGCTGACATATGACCTGATAGGTCAGTTTAATTCAGTTTTGCTTTGAAAATAACAATAACCTGGTCATAAAGAATTAAAGATCCTTCAAGGCTTACCTTCCTAGGCACATCCCCACCTTACCATTTGTCACCAGTACTTCACATCCTGTCTAAAATTTAGACTGCAAGCTATTTGGGGCAGGAGCAGGATATTTGTTTATCGTCTGTAAAGCATCTAGGACACATGTGCATGTTAGCAAAAAAGTATATTCTATACTTATGAATAAAAGAGGTCCCTGCCTAGGCCTCTGATACAGCCAGTGTGCAGTAACACAGTCAGTATCTCTTTCATGCTGCTGCCTTGTTCTGCAGAATATAAGTGTTCCCATTTTTAAAAGCAGTGCATCTCTAGTCATTATGGTGGCTGACATAGCCTCGAAACCATTACCGGTTTCTGTGATCTGTCCTATTCATCTCAATGTGGGCTAAGTCAAATGCCCATGAAAATACTTTTAACTACACCTCCACCCTGATATAACGCGGTCCTTGGGAGTCAAAAATCCCTACCGCGTTATAGGTGAAACCCTGTTATATCAGGGTAGCAGCGGAAGGGCTCCAGCGGTGATTTAAAGAGCCATGGGCTCCCCGCAGCAGCCAGAGCCCATGGCATGAGTTAGGTGTACATCTGATAAAGTGCCCTGGGCACTTTAAAGCACCGCCCGAGCCTCGCTGCTGGAGCCCCGGGTTACCGCCCTATTTGCGAACCCATGTTATATCGGGGTAGAGGTGTATCAGCAATATTAACTCACTTCTCATCAAAACATCCAACAGAGAAGAGAGCCCCCATATTATGAGGCTCTGCAAAATCTTCTGAGAGTGACAGGTCATTCTGACACCACCAGTGAGAAAAACTGGGAGAAAATGGCAACTTTTTCCCCCACCTCCAGTCGAGGAGCCAAGCACGAGGGAACTGTGGGATACGTGAACTCCCTTCAAGGGTGCACCAAGCTCAAAGAGCTCAGCAGGACTTATGAGTACCATTGAGGGAAGACCAAGCCAGAGGAGCCAAGAGTGCATGCACAGTGATATTTTGAACATCTGCACAATTTACTGAGAGTAGCATCTTATGTGGATAGAGCTTATTTTGTGGGAAGAACGCCGCTCTCTTCAAATCTGAACTTTTTAAAGTGTAGAAAAGTGACTAAAAATTGCATTGTGAGGAGATGCCAATGACTTCCCTTGCAAATATATTGAGTTTACAAATACAGATGTTATTCGAATTGCACACTGCACTCTTTTCTCTTTGCACATCACCAATAATAAAAGAGCTAAATCCAAATTAGGCTGTCAGTGACATGTGGGCAAGCCCATTGCCATCAACAGGGAGCTGATTAGAAATCAGTAAGCTCTGCTGATGATGCTCAGGAAGAAATAGAATCTCTTTCGCTCTCTCTCAGCTGCACTGGCTTAGCACGGTCAACAAGGAAAAAAATAAAAGGAGTAAAAAGCTTATTTTTATACCCAAAATCATCAGATAAACACTCAAACTGTACAGGCAGCAGATGTATTGAGAAAGAATGTGTTATTGTTCTGAGCAGAACCAGACTTCAATATAAGCAAGGCAATGATACGCTGCAGCAGTGCAGCTTGTTACAGTGAAAATTCATGACTGAGTAAATCCATGCATATGACACCTGAGTTTCAGAACCCAGACTGAATTTAAACAGCAATCACACTGCATTTAAAATGCAATTGACATGGGTTACAAAAGTAGAAACAATGAATAAATTACCAGCCTAAAGTAATCATCTAGCCTGAAATTGCCATAGCTGAGAACCCATGGAAGCTCTGATTCTCCCAGATGTTGCTTCCTATTTCAAGGGAGAAGGAATCTCCTTCAATTGTGGCCCAAAGTTTTTACCCTTACATGGCTACCTGAGATCATCCCTCTCTTAGGGATGAACAACAAAACTCTTCCAGCCCCTAATATTATATACGGCAATACAGACCAGTAATCAAGCAGTTTGCAAACACCTAAAAGATAATAAGGTGATTAACAGTCAATATGGATGGTCAAGAACAAATAATTTCAAACCAACCTAATAGCTTTCTTTGACAGGGTAACAAGCCTTGTGGATGGGGGGGAGTGGTAGATGTGGTATATCTTGACTTCGGTAAGGCCTCAGATACTGACTCACATGACCTTCTCATAAACCAGGGATCAGCAACCTTTGGCATACAGCCCACCAGGCACCCTGGCAGGGCAGGCCTATTTGTTTACCTGCTGCGTCCACAGGTTCGGCCAATTGTGGCTCCCACTGGCCGCGGTTCACCCCTCCAGGCCAATGGGGGTGGTGGGAAGCAGCGCAGGCCGAGGGATGTGCTGGCGGCTGCTGCCCACCGCCCCCATTGGCCTGGAGCGGCGAACCACGGCCAGTGAGAGCCGCGATCAGCCAAAACTGCAGACACGGCAGGTAAACAAACCGGCCCGCCCCGCCAGGGTGCTTACCCTGGCGGGCCGCATGCCAAAGGTTGCCGATCCCTGTCATAAACAAACTAGGGAAATACAATCTAGATGGAGCTACTATCAGATGGGTGCAAAACTGGTTAGAAAACTGTTCTCAGAAAGTAGTTATCAGTGGCTCTCCGTCAAGCTGGAAGGGCATATTGAATGGGGTCCCGCAGGGGATCAGTTCTGGGTCTGGTCCTGTTCTATATCTTCATCAATGATTTGGATAATGGCATAGAGAGTACACTTATAAAGTTTGTGGCTGATACCTAGCAGGGAGGGGGTGTAAGTGCTTTGGAGGATAGGATTAAAATTCAAAATAATCTAGCCAAACTGGAAATGGTCTGAAGTAAATAGGATGAAATTCAATTAGGACAAATGCAAAGTATTCCACTTAGGAAGGAACAATCCGCTGCACACATACAAAATCGGAAATGACTGCCTAGGAAGGAGTACCATGGAAAGGGATCAGGGAGTTGTACTGGATCACAAGCGAAGTATGCATCAGTAAAACACTACTGCAAGAAAAGCAAAAATCATTCTGGGATGTATTAGCATGAGTGTTGTAAGCAAGACACAAGTAGTAATTTTTCAGCTCTGCGCTAATTAGGCCTCAACTGGAGTACTGTGTCTACTTCTGGGTGCCACCTTTCAGGAAAGATGTGGACAAATTGGAGAACGTCCAGAAAAGAGCAACAAAAATGATTAAAGGTCTAGAAAACATGACCTATGAGGGAAGATTGAAAAAACTGGGTTCGTTTAGTCTGGAGAAGAGGAGACTGACAAGGGACATAACAGCTTTCAAGTACATCAAAAGCTGTTACAAGTAGGAGGGAGAAAAATTATTCTCTTTAACCTCTGAGGATAGGACAAAAAGCAATGGGCTTAAAATTGCAGCAAGGAGAGGTTTAGGCTGGACATTAGGAAAAACTTCCTAACTGTCAGGGTGGTTAAGCACTGGAATAAATTGCCTAGGGAGACTATGGAATCTCCATTATTGGAGGTTTTTAAGAGTAGGTTAGACAAACACTTCTCAGGGATGGTTTGGATAATATTTAGGCCTTCCGTGAGCACCATGGACTGGACTAGAAGACCTCTCGAGGTCCCTTCCAGTCATATGATTCTATCATTCTACTGTGGCTCCCTCTCTCCCCCAGCTCATGTTTGGTGGGAGGCTCCTCCACCTAACTTTGTTTCTAAAACACACACACACACACACACACACACACACAAAAACCCTAAACAAACAATTTGCTCCAGCAATTCAGCCCTGGAGCTACCCATGTCAGTGGAGCTACTCAAGGGATGTTATTACAGCCCAAATACAGTAATATCAACTGGTAAGGAGGAAAGGAAGGAAAGAGAAATGAAGCTGTTTATTTACATACCCTCCGAACTTCCAAGCAGATTATGTGCGGTCATCTTTTCCTTACTGACTATACTGACCTTCTCTAAATTGCTCAGCCAGGAGCACAGCCAGCATAAATGGTCTTCTGAGGCTTATGCATCCCAGACCACCATGCACATAGAGAGCTGAAGAGAGCGCACAGTCATGTAATAATGTGGTACATTTCATTAGATCTACTATGAAGTTACAACAAGTTGTACAGGAATTTCTGTTATTGTCCCCAAAGCCAAAACATACTAATCCCAATTCTATTAATTTGGGTCAGTATATCTGTTTTTGATTTCTAAATATATTAATGCATCTGATTCAATAGTATCGTGATAAAAAATCCTATTGCATATCAAATGAAATCTATATCAAAAGCTACCAAGCTAAATATAAAAAATGTCTGTTGATAACCACATCATATTCATGGTTCTACTCTCGTCACTATTATCTCTCTCTTTTACTTTCCCCATGCGTCTAACGCCACAACAACAACAACAAAATCTGCAGGGTATTAGATTTCCCCCAATTGACTGACATTTATGGACTTAGGCAGCAATCTTCTCTGTGTGGTGTTTCGATCTATGTTGCACTAAAATTGATTAGCACTGTAAGACAAGTGTGCAGCAGATTGCTAGGCTAATCAAGGTAAACCTAACCATACACTCACATGAAATGAAAGATTCCTTCTACTGCAAAAGTCAGTTCACATTTCAACATATAAATAAGTCAATCACTAACATGTCAAAAATACAGCACCAAATTATTTGCCAGGGTAGTTTTATTTTATGTTTGAAGTTCTGTGAAAAATTCAGTCCAAATTCTTGCTTCCAAGCTTAGGTTCAAGTCTCCAGACTATACTGGAGAGAGGGGGGAAACCATCTCAACGGTTTATCATAGAAATGAAGAGGATCAACAGTTCCAAGTGGAAAAGGAAAAAAGGTTTCTCGTTCCTCCAATCCAATATATTTTAGAAACAAATCAGCAAATCAGGTATCATCTGATTACTAGTCTGAATTTAAGAAATTGAAGGGACATCATTCAGGTTAGTAGTCACAACATTTAATTTACTTCTGTTTATTTTCAAAGTTTATATAGTTCTCTAAGTGTGTGTTTGTATGCACCCCCCATTCTCAAACGCTTTCTTTCTAAAGAGAAAAAAATGCCAGCAGCCCACTCCTTATGAGCAATTTTATCCTACCACACACACTAGTTTTTGTGTAGACCAGAGTAACATTTTTGGTAAAGAACGTGATTTCAGTCATATACTTCTACATTTTACGATACTGTAACTAGTATGAAATTATTTCAAAATGTTACAGAAAATGCATTGGCAGTGTTCGTTTAAGTACTTTAACAAAGCTTCAGTTTAAATTGTTTTATTACAATGCAATTCAAGATAAAGTACACATAAGGGCAGATTCATCTCCCTGCAAATGACTGAGATGTACAGATACTTTCCAGAACAGACTTGCATCAGAAAAATGTATCTTTACTTTTTTAGTGACTGCAGGCATCTCACCACCTCTATCACTGGCTCTGAAGACTAACCAGTAACCCCTAGACAACATGGCATTATTATATAATAGTTATAGTATGGCCCAGAGGCCCTAATCAAGATCAAGGTTTGGTGCTGTGCATTAGAATTTTGAACACACACCTCAGCATTGTAAACCCATTCAATAGTCACACAAGCAGCAATTGAACAGATAAAAAATAAATAATAAAATGTATATCATCTTCCAGTAACTACAAAGTCACATATCTCCTTGGACAACATGGATAAATAAAATAGATATGTGCCTGAATACTTGTCAGAAACTTGTCAGAAGACACATTTTTAGCATTCAGGGATGTAAGCTTCTCTATGTTAAAGATGTTCTTCCTGATCCTATGTACTGTATTTTCAGTATATAAAAAAAAAAGAGCTCCTCCTCTAACTTCCAAGGATGGAAAGCTGCACAGAAAAAAGAATTTGTATTTCTTAATATAATAGGTGCTAGATATGTCTTCAACAAAAATTGGACATGATTGAGGTAAACAAAACTGCAGGTTCTAATAGCAGGTTTCCAAAGAGTTGTACAGGAAGTGAGGCTACCCATTAGTGTGGTCTTATGGGGACTCTGTCAAAATGAAAAATAAACGAATTACAAAAGTTACTTAAAAGCCATTTCAGTTACTATCCATGCCCCTCAGTATCCCCTGCTAATATCTATGGGTTTACATCTTCCTATTTTTAAAAAATGGACTTCTCTCTTCTCATTGCTGTGTAAAAATACTACAGGGTGGGAAAAGGGAATGGACTTATAACAGTAGGGACATATTACCGACCACCTGACCAGGATGGTGATAGTGACTGTGAAATGCTCAGAGAGAGACTATTAAAATAAAAAACTCAATAATAATGGGGGATTTCAACCATCCCCATATTGACTGGATACATGTCACCTCAGGACAGGATGCAGAGATAAAGTTTTTTGACACCTTAAATGACTGCTTCTTGGAGCAGCTAGTCCTGGAACACACAAGCGGAGAGGCAATTCTTGCTTTAGTCCTAAGTGGCGCACAGGATCTGGTCCAAGAGGTGAATATAGCTGGACCTCTTATTAATAGTGACCATAATAAAATTAAATTTAACATCCCTGTGGTGGGGAAAACACCACAGTAGCCCAACATAATAGCATTTAATTACAGAAAGGAGAACGACACAAAAATGAGGAAGTTAGTTAAACAGAAATTAAAAGTTAGTTAAACAGAAATTAAAAGTGAAATCCCTTTAAGCTGCATGGAAACTTTTTAAAAACACCATAATAGAGGCTCAACTTAAATGTATACCTAAATTAAAAAACAGAGAACCAAAAAAGTGCCACTGTGGCTCAACAACAAAGTAAAAGAAGCAAAAAGGTATCCTTTAAACAGTGGAAGTTAAATCCTAGTGAAGAAAATAGAAAGGAGCATAAACTCTGGCAAGTGAAGTGTAAAAATATAATTAGGAAGGCCAAAAAAAGAATTTGAAGAACAGCTAGCCAAAGAATCAAAAAGTAATAGCAAAAAAAAAAAAAGTTTAAGTACATCAGAAGTAGGAAGCCTGCTAAACAACCAGTGGGGCCCCTGGACGATCAAGACGCTAAAGGAGCACTCCAGGATGATAAGGCCATTGTGGAGAAACTAAATGAATTCTTTGCATCGGTCTTCATGGCTGAGGATGTGAAGGAGATTCCCAAACCTGAGCCATTCTTGTTAGGTGACAGATCTGAGGAACTGTCCCAGATTGAGGTGTTAGAGGTGGTTTTGGAACAAATTGATAAACTAAACACTAATAAGTCACCAGGACCAGATGGTATTGACCCAAGAGTTCTGAAGAAACTCCAATGTGAGCTTGCAGAACTACTAACTGTAGTCTGTAACCTATCATTTAAATCAGTTTCTGTACCAAATGACTGGAGGATAGCTAATGTGACACCAATTTTTTAAAAGGGCTCCAAAAGTGATCCTGGCAATTACAGGCCAATAAGCCTGACTTCAGTACCAGGCAAACTGACTGAAACTACAGTAAAAAAAAAAAAAACCAAAATTGTCAGACATATAGATGAACATAATTTGCTGGGGAAGAGTCAACATGGTTTATGTAAAGGGAAATCGTGCCTCACTAATCTACTAGAATTCTCTGAGGGAATCAACAAGCATGTCGAAAAGGAAGATCCAGTGGATATAGGGTACTTAGATTTTCCGAAAGCCTTTGACAAGGTCCCTCACCAAAGGCTCTTAAGCAAAGTAAGCAGTCATGGGATAAGAATAGGGTGAGCAGACATCCTGTTTTTAAAGGGACAGTCCTGTATTTAAGCCTTCTTCCGGGTGTCCTGACTTTTTGTTATATACGGGCAAATTGTCCCGTATTTTCTGTGATCACAACACAGAGCCGGCAGCGGGGGACAGCAGGCGGCCATGCCCTCCCTCCTCTCACTCGCCCTAGCGCACATCCATGCCAAAGTCTCCGTTGCTGCCTCCTTCAGCAGTAGCAGCATTGGCAGCGGTAGCAGCGCCAGAGATGAGCAGCAAGAACATGCCTAGGAGTAGCCCTGGCTCCGTCGTTCCCACTGCTGCTCCTGCCCCACTGTCCAGGAATCACCCTCGCCGCACTCAGCTCCCACCTTACAAGGGTGAGTAGCCGGGGCAGGGCGTGCCCCCACTTCTCCTCCATGCACCTGCTGTGCCCCCAATCCAGCACCTGGGGCAGCCCATGGGGATGGGGGGCCCTGCTCAGCCCTGGCAGGAGGATCCCTGCTCCCCTGGGCGGAGGGGCTCTGCTGGCCCCCTGGCTAGGGTAGCAGGCTGCAAGCAGCGTTTCACCTCGCTGTCGACCTCCCCTACACATGGGACCCACTGGGCATGAAGGAACATGATGGGATGGGAGAGGCAGCACCAGCCCTGCACTGGAGAGAGGGCCAGGGAGAGTGGCTCGGGCAGCCCTACGTGCAGGTATGCGGAGGGGGGGAGGAATTTGGACCATCAGCCACTGGTGGGCATGTGGCAGGGGGGTTTGGATCACCAGCCCTGCACGTGGGTGGTGGGGGAGCTCAGAGGACCAGCCCCATGCGCAGAGAAGGGGGGGGGGTCGGATCAGCTCTCCACCCAGGCAGGAAGGGGGCCGCGGGGGGAATCGCAGGCAGGCAGCAGCGGGGGGGGGGGGGGGGGCGCGGGGGACTAGCCCTGCAAACGGGCAAGAGGCAAGGTGTTTCAGACAGGGTGGGGGGGGTCACAGGTGGGGTGTTTTGTGCCGGCCCGGGGTGCCATTGGGGAGGAGGACCTCAAGCTGGCCCTGCATAGGTGGGAGGGCTCAGGTTGGCTCAAGCACGTGGAGTGGCAAGGGTGGTCTCCGGCACCCCAGTGCATGGAAAGGCTGGGAAACCTCAGGGAGGGTTTAGGCTGGCTCTGCACAGGGGAAGTGGGGGTGGAATGGTGATTCGGGCCAGCCCGTGGGTGTCCTGTTTTCCCTTTGGAAAAATATGGTCATCCTAGATAAGAGGGAAGGTCCTCTCATGGATAAACGATAAATGCAAAGTAATGCACTTTGGAAAAAAATAATCCCAGCTATACATATAAAATGATGGGGTCTAAATTAGCTATTACCACTCAAGAAAGAGATATTGGAGTTATAGTGGATAATTCTCTGAAAACCTCCACTCAATGTGCAGCAGCAGTCAAAAAAGCAAACAGAATATTGGGAACCATTAAGAAAGGGATAGATAATAAGACAGAAAATATAATATTGCCTCTATATAAATCTATGGTATGCCCAAATCTTGAATACTGTGTGCAGATGTGGTTGTCCCATCTCAAAAAAAGAATTGGAAAAGATTCAGACAAGGGCAACAAAAATGATTAGGGTTATGGAGCAGCTTCTGTATGAGGAGAGATTAAAAAGACTGGGACTTTTCAGCTTAGAAAAGAGATGACTAAGGGGGGATATGATAGAGATCTATAAAAACAAGACTGATGCGGAGAAAGTAAATAAGGAAGTGTTATTTACTTCTTCTCATAAAAGAAGAACTGGGGTCACCAAATGAAATTAATAGTCAGCAGGTTTAAAAAACAAACAAAAGAAAGTATTTCTACACACAATGCAGTCAACCTGTGGAGCTCCTTGGCCTTCACAACATCCTCTGGCAAAACTATAACAGAGTTCAACAAAGAACTAGATAAATTCATGGAGGATAGGTCCATTAGTGGCTTTTAGCCAGGATGGGCAGGGATGATGTCCCTAACCTCTGTTTGCCAGAAGCTGGGAATGAGCGACAGGGAATGGATCACTTGATGATTACCTGTTTTGTTCATTCCCACTGGGGCACCTGACATTGGCCACAGTCGGAAGACAGGATACTGGGCTAGATGGACCTTTGGTGTGACCCAGTATGGCCGTTCTTATAACTTATGGCATGTCTATACTATAATCTTAAATCGGCATGGGTTAGGTCGATTTACAGCCACTGCAATATTTACTGCGGTGGCTTATGTCCACACTACTCTCTTTCTGTTGATGGTGCCTTATGTCAATCTAACTGTGTAGTGTAGACCAGGACTTCGACATTAATCCTGTAATGAGTTCCATGCAAAAGGATCCATTGCTGAATAGTGCCTTAGAAGGGGTTTCATGTGAGTAGCCCATGGCTTCAATGGGACTACTCATGTGAGTAAGCATTATACCCAGCTGTATGTGTTTGCAGGATTAGGCCCCAAACTTACTACATAAAGGAAAATCACTTGACACAAAGTGCTGTCAAATGCACAGAGCGGAAAATATGAAATTATGGGAAAAAATTGGGTTTGTTTTTCAACCTATTTCAGTTAGTCATCTCTGATGTTAGTTCTAACAGTGATAAAGTAAGAAATTGTCAAAATTGTGACTTAAATTTATCAGATACTTAATGGTCTCATAAAAAGTCAGGATGCAAATAACTGAAAAGTAGCAAGAAGCAAACTTTTTCTTTAGTCTATATTATATTTTTAAAGAGATACAGAGAGCAGTTACAGGCATAGGTCCTGATCCAACAAGTGACTGCACACAATCACACTGGTGCATCTGTGCAAAGCCCCACTGACTTCAGTGAGGCTCGATGCAACCACAGTAGCATCCTCACTTACAGTCACTTGAAGGATCAGGGCCTCAGGTCCCAAACCTGCATGGAACCACTCTGAATCCACCCAGCAGGTACTGCTTGCAGGATTAGGAGCCTTGTTTTTACATCTGTTGTGCAGAAAATACTCAAATTGTTTTATAGAGCATATGGAAGGAGCACCTGAAAAGAAATAATTTGAATTAAATGATGCCAAAATGAATTTGAGGAACTCAGCTCCTGGAAGGTCTCTGAATATATTAATCTGTGAAAAATAAGGGAAATGCAGAGCTTAGCATTCATATTTTAATTTCATATTTAGGATTTGTTTGGTTTTTTTTAAATGGCAGGTATTGTTATATCAGCTTCAATAGCAAGCAGTCTGAAAATACAGTAAAAATACAACTAGCTTAAAAGACGTATCAGAAGTATACACCAAATTTGTTTCTTTTTTGTTACAATATATTAATGTAACTTGGATAAGACTCTCAAAGACTGTTAACTTTATTTAAATTCACATCAGTTAACAGCGCAAGATATTTGTTACCTCATTACATCTGAGGTCAGTTATCAATTAATTCTGACAGGCCCCAAATCTGCAAAGATTTATTCATGTGCATAACTTTAGTGGGAGGATGCATGTGCTTAAACACTTGACAGAATAAGTTAGTTGAGCTACATCACTTTTGTTATCATATGTTAAACAAACATCAAGTAAATACACACACAAACTGTATGCACATTTAGCACAATGCATACACGAGAGCAGAGTATTATAAAAGGCGAGATAACTAACATGATAGTTAAGGCTCTTTCCCTGCAACAACAGGACAAGTCTCAATGCAGAGGCAGTAATCTGCCAACATGCTACCAATTATAAGGTTGAAGCCTAAATAGCATGTTTTTCCATTCTAAATCCCAATTTTTAGATGCTTTATGAAACATTCACTTTCGCATTGAAATTATTCAGACTTGGACTCTGCTCAAGTGTGATTTGTACAAAAAACATTCAAACACAGGTTAGCTGTTTTGGAGTGCAAAATAAGAAAAATACACCTTTCCCATTATAGATAAAATCTTGCAACCTTATGCGGAACAGCAGCAGTGCCAAAATGACAGGTTGATATAAAGTTAAAATGTGGCATGGAAACAGCCCTCATTGAGAAATGCCTTAGAACTTCCTAATTAAATTGGTTTTAATTTGACAGGGTCGTGTGTCCTTCGAAATAAAAAGAAGTCACTTTGTTAATAGTATTGCACATGTTCACTTTGTAGCAACGTTTGGAGCAAAGGAAGGTTGAACTCACTGAACACAGGTGACTAATTTAACAGTGCTTTAAAAAAAATAGGAAGGTGTGTGATGGGGAGTTCTCTGGCTAAATTGTTCCACATTATGCAACTTTTTCTCCAGGAAATTCCACCCAAAAAGAAAATGCTAAGGTTACACAATACTCAGAAGGTAAGAAATAATGTATAATACCATATATGCCCTGTGCATGAACTACAATAAAGACTTTACATAACCACCTCATTCTCTGAAGATTGTGCTATGTAACTACACCTCTACCCCGCTATAACGCGGTCGTGGGGAGCCAAAAATCCCTACCGTGTTACAGCTGAAACCCTGTTATATCGGGGTAGGGGCGGCAGGGCTTGGGCGGTGCTTTAAAGAGCTCCGTGCTCCCCGCAGCGGCCGGAGCCCAGAGCTCTTTAAAGCGCCGCCCAAGCCCTGCTGCTACCGCGCTATACACAAACCAACATTATATCGGGTTGTGTTATAGTGGGGTAGAGGTGTATTATGCTAATTTAGCTACAAACTTTAGGGTACTATATATTCCAGCAAATGTTCACTATTACCTTATCCTTTTTTACATCTCTAGTGCAAAAACATTTTTCTATGTTTTTTTTTATTAAAACACTTCCATGGACTCAGATTACATACAGTAATATACAATAAAGAATGTTAAAATGTATAAAAATTGTGTCATACTATGTAATATAAACTATATAGTAGTACACATTTAAGGTTGCACATGCAACCTCATACTCTGTCATTTCTTAATATCTGAGTGTTTAACTATGCAGCCTTAGCAGTCTTTCAACATGTATTTTATTTTTGGATAGATTGAGTTTTTAAAGGCTTCTTACAATGTCAGCGTTTGAGACCTAGCAAATGGGGAACAATTAAGTTAGATTCCAAGGGATTCATAAGTCTGAGGGGCTGCAATAAAAAAAAAAAAAATCAAGAAAAGCAGTCATGCAGGACACTGGCAAAGAAAAGGACTTTGTAGAAAAAGTTGTTCAACTCACCAGTCCATTGTTTGGCTGAGGTTAAAAAGACAAACATTACTAAGATGAATCAGTGAGGAATCAGAACACAAACCAAGGCCTGAGCCTACAAACACATGACTTTAGTCTCAAGGAGTGTATGTGATAAAGTTGCTCATGTATGTGCTTGAAGGACTGGAGCGCAGGTGTTACTGTAAACAGTACAGAGTATTGCTTAGAGATATGCCACTGACTTTGATAGGACCAGGAATCCATCCTATTTGTTTAACTCTGGCAACTTCAACCTACAAAGATGAAAACTTCAAAGTCTCACAATGCAGCTTAAATATTAAAACTAGAGCTGGCAAGCGATTAAAAAAATTAATCGTGATTAATAATGATGTTAAACAGCAATAGAATACTATTTATTTAAATATATCTTTGGATGTTTTCTACATTTTCAAATATATTGATTTCAATTACAACACAGAATACAAAGTGTACAGTGCTCACTATTTTTTTTTTATTACAAATATTTGCACTGTATAAAGATAAAGGAAATAGTATTTTCATTTCATGTAATACAAGTACTGTAAAGTAATCTCTTCATCATGAACGTTGAACTTACAAATGTAGAATTCTGTACAAAAAAAACCTGCATTCAACAATAAAATAATGTAAAACTTTAGAGCCTACAAGTTCACTCAGTCCTACTTCAGCCAATGGTTCAGACAAACAAGTTTGGTTACAATTTGCAGGAGATAATGCTGCCCATTTCTTGCTTGCAATGTCACCTGAAAATGAGAACAGGCGTTCGCAAAGCACTGTTATAGCAGGCATCGCACGATATTTACGTGCCAGATGCACTAAAGATTCATGTCCCTTCATGCTTCAACCACCATTTCAGAGGACATGCGTCCATGCTGATGATGGATTCTGCTCGATAACAATCCAAAGCAGAGCTGACCAACGCATGTTCATTTTCATCATCTGAGTCAGATGCCACCACAGAAGACTGATTTTCTATTTTGGTGGTTCGGGTTCTGTAGTTTCCGCATCAGAGTGTTGCTCTTTTAAGTCTTCCGAAAGCATGCTCCACAACTCGTCCCTCTCAGATTTTGGACAGCACTTCAGATTCTTAAACCTTGGGTCGAGTGCTGTAGCTATTTTTAGAAAACTCACATTGGTACCTTCTTTGCGTTTTGTCAAATCTGCTGTGAAAGTGTTCTTAAAATGAACATGTGCTGGGTCATCATCCAAGACTGCTATTACATGAAATATATGGCAGAATGTGGGCAACACAGAACAGGAGACATACTGAACTCCTTGAGGGAGAATTGTAACAAATTTAATTAATGCATTTTTTAATGAGTGTTTTCAGCATGGAAGCATGAAGGGGCAGACAAATGTTTAGCATATCTGACACGCAAATACCTTGCAATGCCGGCTACAAAGTTCCATGCAAACACCTGTTCTCACTTTCAGGTGACATTGTAAACAAGAAGCAGGCAGCAGTATCTCCAATAAATGTAAACAAACTTGCTTATCTTAGGGATTGGCTGAACAAGAAGTAGGACTGAGTGGACTTGTAGGCTCTAAAGTTTTACACTGTTTTGTTTTTGAGTGCAGTTATGTAACAAGAAAAATCTACATTTGTAAGTTACACTTTCACGATAAAGAGATTGCATTACAGTACTTGTATGAGGTGAACTAAAAAGTACTATTTCTTTTGTTTATCATTTTTACAGTGCAAATATTTGTAATAAAAAATATAAAGTGAGCACTGTACACTTTGTATTCTGTGTTGTAATAGAAATCAATATATTTGAAAATGTAGAAAAACATCAAAAATATTTTATAAATTTGGTATTCTTTTGTTTAACAGTACAATTAATCACAATTTTTTAATCATGATTAATTTTTGAGTTAATCGTGTGAGTTAATTGCGATTAATTGATAGCCCTATATTAAACTAACTCAGCAACTCACAAATTCATAAGAAGTTATTATTTTGCTTGAATCTCTCAGGATACATCTAATATTTCAGCCATTAGCCTTTTTCAGAGGTTATCTAAAGAACGTATACCCTGCAGGCAGGCACTATGCCTGTCTACAATATACCAGGGACATTTATGGCACCATTTAAATAACAAGAAGAAATTAGATGTCTTTCAGCCAAACCTGAAGTTATTTAAAATTGCACTATATATAGCCTCACCTGTTCAATATATTTAAATATACTGGATGTTTAGATTATACTTTTCCAGAGTTTTCTCAAAGGGCTATGGTCACCTACCCCCTATGAAATTAAATTGAAAGCAAAATATATTGCTCAACAATATATCTACTCGGTTTACCTAATATGACCACTTCTATGACAAGTTAGGATATATTATGCCCTAGGCAGAGCACTATGTAACCAGAAGGCTTCTAGATTAAAAAAATCTTTGCTATGTGATGCAAAGGATACCTAGGTTAATCTTAATCTCAGTGAATAGGAGACTTTGAAAAGTCTTTAATAATACAAAGACTGGTAAGGGGGAACTTGATAAACTGGTTATATTGGTGAGAGACAGAAACAAAGCTAGATAAAACCAACTAAAAGTCATGGATAAATAAAAATTCAGGGAGGATAGTTTCAACTCAGAAAGCACATCACATACATTATCTTGCTCATTAAAACAGGTAGTATGAAGTTGGAGACCAACCAACCTAACTTTAATGAGAGCTATTGAGTAGCACATTGAACAGAGTGATTCTGTGATTAACTTTATTGAAATATGTTTCTTCAGCAGATCGTACTTGTATAGGCCAGATTTTCTTTGGTGGCAGGGGTGGTTTGGGGTTTTTTGGCACTGACATTTGTTTATTTTCTTATGTTCTCTCACAGAAGTTTGGCCACTGATTTCAATGGAAGCAGGACCAGGCCCCAAATCTTTAGGAAATGTTCTGACTTGGTTGCATTGACTAGGAATATCTAGTCAATTATTCCTTCTTACATCGCAACGATAATGAACAAGAGCTGTTTATAGATAAGAAAGACTAAAGAGCATCACAACACTGACCCATATGTCAAATGAATGTGTCTTCATTGGAGGGACACCTATATAAGATATGGCCCAAACCTTGAGGGGAGGGACTGTTAAATAAAAAATAAATTAAAAAAAGCACCTATGAAGAATGGCAATATTCCCATGAATTTTGTTTTTATGTCTAATAAAAACCACATAGCCACTTGCTATGGGTTTTCCAAGCCCAACCTCATACTAGTGAAAGAGAATCTGAAAGTCATAGTAAGTAGAAACCGCAACTAAATTGACTAGCTGGTGTTCATCATCCAAACAGATGAAAGTAAAAGAAAAAACTCAGAGATTATTATGTTAAGGACTGATGCTACCTACAGTAGGAAGTGTTTGTAGTATTTGTTGTCAAGAGTGGTCCTATTTCCTGAGATTATTCACAGTAGTAAGCATTACACCATGTACTGAGAGTGTTTGCAAGCTTATACAGGGGTGCTGGAACAATTTTTATAGCAGTAGTGCTGATGATGGAAACATGTATTTGGTGTTTTTTATTATTACTCCAAGCCAGCATCCCTAGTTCTAGCACCACTGCATGTACAGATTAATCATTTTGTATTTGGAGAATCTGATGTATAATTTGTAACATGGGAAAAGATCTCTTTTAAATATATGGGTTTGGTTTTTTTAAACCCTGACACCGTCCCTTTAAATTACTCACCCTTGTGCTTGACAGACACCCATTGTGAGGCCACTATCTAAATTTGGATTGGGAAAGGAATCAGGTGACTAATCGATGAAGGCAAAAGCAAAGTCCTTTCAGGCTCCATCAGATCTGACCCGTGTCGGAGTCTAAGATCCCCGACTGCAGAAGTGCTGCAATAGGGGCAACACTGTTGCCCTATGTGCATTCCCCAGCCACACGTGAATGTGCAGTGCCGTAACTGTGCAGAGCCTAACGGGGCGCGCTCCCTCCCCCGGGCAGCTCCCAAGCAAGAGGATGCAGGTGGGAAGGCCCCTTGAAACGCCCCTCACGCAGGGGCCAGGCACCAGCGCGGCTAAAGCCAAATCCCCTAGGCACGGGGCGCAGGCCCCGCAGAGAGCCCTGGACCCCGCTCGCAGCCCGCACCCCCTGCAGCGCCTGCCAGGGGCCCGCCCCTCGAACACCGCCGCCCCCACCCAAGGGGGACGCTGCAGAGGCAGGCGGGGGAGACTCACTCCAGCAAAGTTTCACCCAGGGCAGCCCGGCGGCGGCGGCGGCTCCCGACTCACCTTGGCAGCCATGCTTCGTCCCGCGCAGCCGGCCCCTTCCCGTCCCAGCGCGGCAGGCACCGCCCCGCCTGCGCACCAGGCCGCCCGCCGCCGCCAGCTCATTGGCTGCGGCCGGGCCCCGGGGCCCAGCCGGCGCGCGCGTGATCCGCCGCGCTCCTCGTGCCCGGCTTGAGCAAGGGGCGCGCGTGACTCCGCGCTGCGCTGTCCAGCGGCAAGGGGCGGCCGGGGAACGGCGCGGGGGGGAGGTGACGTACCTCAGGTTCAGGGACAGCCCGTCAGATGCACCTGGGCAGGCAGCAGCGTGGGGCTTTGCTGAGGAGAGTGGCAAGCCGCCCCTTGCTGCATGTGCATGCCCTGCCTGCGGGTGGGTTGTGAAAGAGCCACAGTGAACAAGAGTGACTCTAAAATGGAGACACAACCACTCCCCTTCTTTTTGAGGCTACAGACTAACACAGCAGCTACTCTGAAATCTGTAAAATGGGATTCCAGGGACCAATCAGTTGCACACATACAAAATGGGACATGACTGCCTAGGAGTAGGAAGGAGTACTGCGGAAAGGGATCTGGGGGTCAGAGTAGACAACAAGCTAAGTATGTGTCAACAGTAAAACATTGTTGCAAAAAAAGCAAACATCCTTCTGGGATGTATTAGCAGAAGTCTTGTGAGCAAGGCATGAGAAGTAATTCTTCCGCTCTACTCTGCGCTGATTAGGCCTCAGCTGGAGTATTGTGTCCAGTTCTGGGCGCCACATTTCAAGAAAGATGTGGACAAATTGGAGAAAGTCTGGAGAAGAGCAACAAAAATGATTAAAGGTCTAGAAAACATGTCCTCTCAGATAAGATTGAAAAAATTGGGTTTGTTTAGTCTGGAGAAGAGAAGACAGAGACGGAATATGATAACAGTTTTCAAGTACATAAAAAGCTAGGACAAGAAGCAATGGGCTTAAATTGCAGCAAAGGAAGTTTAGATTGGACATTAGGAAAACCTTCTAACTGTCAGAGTGATTAAGCACTGGCATAAATTGCCTAGGGAGGTTGTGGAATCTCCATGACTGGGGATTTTTACAAGCAGGTTGGACAAACACCTGTCAGGGATGGTCTGGATAATACTTAGTCCTGCCTTGAGTGCAGGGGACTGGATTAGATGACCTCTCGAGGTCCCTTCCAGTTCTATGATTCTAGTCATTGCCTCATGGCTGCAAGCTCCTGTATGTATTTGTACAGCGTCTGGCACAGTGGGGCCCAGATCCTATTTGGGGCCACCTGTGGTTAGATAATTATCACAACAGGCCTTTAGGTGCAATGCTAAAGTAGTAGTATTAGGCATCCAGTTTGCACAGTTGACAATTAAAAAGGATCTTTCCTAAACTTAACTGCCACAGATTCATCAGAGATCTGACAGTCATACTGGGTTCTTTCTGGCAATTAGCATTAATAAAGATTTTGGAGCTAGTGGAAAGTTTCCCTCCTCAGATGTTCAAATTCCTTTTCCTTCTTCCCGCCAACTCACAAATTAATACTACATAGCTAATCAAATTATTTTAACAGAACACATTTATTTTCAAATTAAAATCTCACTAAACTTCAAACGTTTTTGCCTTCATGCGGACAATTCATTTTTTATTCTAAATTGGGGAAGTGGCTAATGAGGAACCAAACTGACAATCATACATTACTGAAGAGCAGCAGAATGACAGAAAAGGGCCCAATTCTGGCCTTTCTATCCTCCAACATTTCCACTGACTTAATTAGAGCAGGATCAGCCCAAAGTGTAATCTAACTAGATGATGCTATGTCAGACAGACCAAACAATGTAGAAATGTTGAGGGTATCTGGCTACATTACAAGCACTACTGCGATACAGCTGTAGCACTGCAGCTACGCCTCTGTGGTGTAGACACTTACTACAATGATGGAAGGGGTTTTTCTGCCTCTGTATGTATTAAATCCACCCCCTCAAGAGGCATTAGCAGCTACATCTAAGTGTTGGTTAGGTGCTCCTAAGGGCATGAAAATTTTCACAAACCTGAGTGGAGTAGCTAGATAGACCTAGTTTTAGGTGTAGACCAGGCCTGAGAAACAAGGGGAAATCATTTATTTGATCTATCAAATCATTTACTTACGCTACTTGGTCAGAAGAAATAAAGACTTCAGCCAGTTTGGAGATGTAATGAAGAAACCAAGCAAAATACAAGGATTACTAGCTAGAGAAATGCATTATAAATTAAAGAGTGGTGTGTGACGAGTGTGTCAGTGTTCCTCCTTTCAATAAATCAGGTTCTCATGTCCAAAGCTGTGTATGTGATCTATTCCTGACTACATGGTATCTGCCTTGTTTGCCTAAAGTCAGGGTGCTACTAGGGGAGATTATCAAAGGCATGATGGCAGTTAGGTACATAGGCTCCAGTTCTCAAAGATATTTAGGCACCTAACTCCCTTTGAAGTCAATGTTATATGCTAAAATACTTTTGAGGATCTGGGTCAATTCCCACCTTAGTGTTTTAGCACAACGCTTTATTTTGAGATACTCTGAGACTGATATAAAAAAATAAAATCAAACTCATCTCTATTATTTTAGGCTCTAATTCTGTAAACAAACATGCTTGACTTTAAATGCGAGTAATTCCAGTAAAATCAATGCATAAAGTTAAGCAATATGTGAAAGCATTTGCAGGATCTGAGCCTTAGTTAGTTGAAATAATTAGTTTTTTTAATTTTAAATGCATATCAGTGCATTTAGAAACAGCATAAATGTTTTCTGATAATTTTCAACACTACTGCTAAGAGAAGAACATTCATAGAGAAACAATATACAGTCATAATTGTGTTTCAACATAAATACACAAAAGCAAGGACTGAGCTTCAGTTCATCTGCAAATTTGACACCATCAGCTCAGGATTAAACAAAGACTGTGAATGGCTTGCCAACTACAGAACCAGTTTCTCCTCCCTTGGTTTTCACACCTCAACTGCTAGAACAGGGCCTCATCCTCCTGATTGAACTAACCTCGTTAGCTCTAGCTTGCTTCTTGCTTGCATATATATACCTGCCCCTGGAAATTTCCATTACTTGCATCCGACAAAGTGGGTATTCACCCACGAAAGCTCATGCTGCAAAACGTCTATTAGTCTATAAGGTGCCACAGGATTCTTTGCTGCTTTTACAGATCCAGACTAACACGGCTACCCCTCTGATAAAAGCAAGGACATTTACAGTTGAGGCTAAAAGTCCATTTTAAACTGTCCCATTGAGCCTTACTATTGCAAAAACAGACTGCAAGGGAATTTTTTCAATTCCAGATTGCTATGAAATTGTAAGTGGATCACTAGTATATCTACTGTTGTATTAATGTCAAGAGTCAAAAGAGTTAAAGTTAAATAAACTCTTTCACTGTCCAACATAAAAACAGTGATGCAAAGAAGTCCTTTTTCTTTCTTACAGAGCTTTGTTTATTCAGTTATTTGGCAAACACCCAAAAGTATTCATTCTAAAATTGAAAGTTTATTGATCAAACACAAGAAAGAACAAGAAATTAAAATAAGCATTTATATTGAAACTGAAACTGAGTGATTATGCAAAATAAGCAATCAAAACCTGTAAAGTCTCTTTTAAAAATATTAGCATCTTTTATTTTCAGATCAACCTTTCTTTGATGAAAAGGAAAGGGTCAATTTTACTTCCTGGTCTGATGAGAAACATCTCCTGTTTCTAACAAACAGACAAACGATAGAGGAGAGAGAGGATAGAAAAGGTAGGGAATATAGGGCTTTTGTTGATGTCGTTGGAACTCTGGACAGCTGGCCAGTCACAAATGGATGCTTTGGCTGTAAGGTCAACCACCCCACCTGTTGCTTGGACCCTGGTTCACTTTCTGGATCATCATCTGGTTGGGTCTTTTCTTCTTAGAGCAGGATTGTGATCATCTCATCTCGCTATGCTGATGCCATGCAATTGATTTCGGGGTTTGATAAAAAGCGGAGACAGAGATAGATTAGGAAATAGTGGGGCAGAAAGTAATACAAAAGGGAAGAGAGGCAAAACTGGATCTTATGTGCCTTTGTGATGCTGGCAATTGGGTATCTCCACTGATGGCTGAGGATTGGATGTCATGATGATATGATGATTTTCAGAATTTACTAGTGAAAAATAAAGTTCTTTGAACAAAAGCAAGGCCAGCCGGCCTTCCCCCTGGAAGAAAATCTCTGAGTCTGAATTTCTACTTCAGTCTTGTGGTCAAGGAAAATGAGATGGGAAAAAGTGGCGGCATATTTCATTCCCCTCATTATTTTGTCCACCGGTTAGGCCTAATCTCTATCAGAAAAATTTTGATCCATTAACTTCTGATCCCACTGTTTTTACCAAGTCGGATTTCAACAATCATTGATTCATATCAGCAGGTTATTTTTGTTTGGACTAATCCAGCTCCTTTGGTTCTCTTGTGCTTGTTTATAATGTTTATTTATTGAAAACAAAAACATATTTTTCATGGTTAATTTCCAAATAGGCAAAAAGTATAGGTTATTGTAACATTTTATGAACACTGACTCGCATTACATTTGAGCTTACAACAGTATTACATTTTAGATCCAAAAATCACAACACTTCCTATGGTACTTATATGTCCCTCATCACTGTAGTATCTGAGCACTTCACACTCTTCCATGGATTTCTCCTCACAACATCTCTATGAAGTAGGGAAGTGTTATTAGCCCCACTTTACATATAGAGAACTGAGGCACAGAAAGTCCATGGGTGGGATTTTCAAAAGCACCTAAGTGAGTTAGGTGCATAACTCCCATTGGCTTTCAATGGGAATTAGGTGCCTAACTAAGGCACTTTTATTCATTAGTATTAATAATGTTTATTTATTTGTATTATCATGGTGCCTAGGAGCCCTAGTCAAACAAAAAAACAATCTCTTCCCTAAAGAGTTTACAATCTAAGTACTGTACCTCAAAGTAGCATGCTAGAATCCCCATATTCACCCTGTCATATAATTAGGCTATATTTCATACAAAGCATGCTATGTAAGATGTCATATGAAAAGTCATGATCTGCTGAAGCCCTTTGTTCTGTCCAAATATGTATATTGTTAGTGTGTATCAGGTTATGAGATTTTGCTATACAGTTGTTACTGAAATATGTTGTAAGTTTGCTAGTGAAATACAAAGGAGGCAAATCACTCCCGGGAGGGTATTTAATCACCATTAATCATCAGGAGTGTTGTAAACAAGGGATTTACAATACTGTAAGAAAGCTAAATAAGCATCACACAATGGGGGATTGCTCAACTCTGTGACTCAGGAAAGCCCAGCAGGACATGTCTGGGCTAGTGTTTTCTAGGCACATAGTACTTTTTTTTTTGTAACTATCTCTGACCTTTTATGCCTACCACTTATAATCACTTAAAATCTATTTTTCTGTAGTTAATAAATCTGTTTTATATTTTACCTAAAATACTGTGTTTTGGTTGAAATGCTTGGGAAATCTCAGCTCAGTTTACAAAGGCTTGTGAAGGTCCTCTCCACATTGAGGGAGGGGCGGACTGGGTAATAAACTTACACTGGCCAAGCTTCTGTCCAGGGCAAAATGGGACAGCTCAGGGGTGCAAGGCTGGGGAGCTGGGGAGAATTGGCTGGTGCCTTTCTCTGTGTGATTCTTGAGTGGCTCTGGGAGCATTCATGCAATCTAGCTCGGTGTGGGGTTGTGCTGAGTGATGTCAGTGCCTGAAGAGGCTTGCTGCTTGTCACTAGCAAAGCACTGTGAGAGACAGCTCAGTCTGGAGAGTTAAGGGAGCACAATGGTACCCCAGTTCCAGGTTGTACCCCAGGGATCCCATCACAAAGAGACAACAGTAAAACAGGTGGATACAGACAGACTGACAGGGAAGTACTAGGAAACACTGAGACAATCTTGGTCAGTACACTAGGCAGTGATCTCGGCCCTCCAGCAGCCTCACTGTTGTTAATTTTTTTTGTAGGTATCACATGAAGGGAGAGTTTTATGGAGGGATCTGAAGGAGACCAGTGAAATGAGTCTTTAGATGTCTACAAGGATTTCCTCCCAAGCGTGAGGGGTAGCATGGAAGCAAGCACAAAGTGTTTGTTTGAAAAGTAGGTGATGGAAGCTGATCACTGGCAAGTGCCAACCTTCTGATCCTGAATGAGATAGGTATGGCTAGGTGGTGAAGGACCTTGAAAGCAAAGACAAGCTGCTTATATCTGATGTGCTAATGATGACAGAGCCAGTGGAGAAACGCAAAGAGAAGGGTGACATGGTCAAAGTGACAGGCTAGGAGAATGATCTTTGCAGCAGCATTCTGCATGGATCTGAGCAAGGCAAGATTAAACTTGTTAGGGCCAGAGAAAAGGAGAAGGTCTATGGTGGAGCAGGAAATTGACTCCAGGTTTCCTAAATCCTAGGAAAATGCCCTAACCACTGCGCCATCTTTCCTTACCACAAGGACTGGGCTTCCTACAATACAGTAGTAGTTGTGGCCTATTTTGACCTATCCTGCAAACAGCAGTAGTAGAGTACTCAATATATCTTTTTGGACATGGACCAATATTCACTTCTAGAGTACCAGTGGAAGCCTGACAGAGGCCCCAAGTAGTGGCAAATCCATTGTGGGGGAACTTTGCGATGGAAAGTGGCTACATCTCCATTCTAGCTAATGGTGAAGAAGCATGATTAAGATTGATTCAGTGCCTACCCTAAGCAGCTTCTAGCAGCCAGGTTCCTGTACAATCCAGACTGCATGCCTCCCATCAAGGAGAGGATATGCAACACCACCAGCTCCCTGAGGCTGAATCTGTCTTCCATAAATGCTGACTTCCTGCATCAGTTTTGGTGAATCTTGCCCAAGATCTTTTTGCTCACTATGATCCAGAGACTAACACTAATAAAATCCAACAGATGATATGACTCAAACTGAGTGAGTCATTCACAAGGAATAATTCCTCCCTTTCTGCCTGCAATATATCTACATCAGACTGTGATTTCCTCTAGTGTATTTATTAATCTGATTATTATTTTAAATTATATGACTTAATCTGACAATTGTCATTCACAGTTTTTTAATATTTGATATTTGATATTTGAGCAGCGTTGTGCAGTTGTAATTGGTCAGATGAGGTATGGTATTGTTTCTGGTGCCTGACTGAATTAGCACACAAGATCTTCAGATGTAAACACTTGCACATGCACAACTAAAATTCAGTGTCAGAACATTTTTGCCAGTAAAAATTGGTCACTAAATATATGAAGAATATAAGAATGGCCAGACTGGGTCAGACCTATGGTCCATCTAGCTCAATATCCTGTCTGGTGCTACAGAGGGAGTGAACAGAACAGAGCAATTATATCGTGATCCGTCCCCTGTCATCCAGTCCCAGCTTCTGGCAGTCAGAGGTTTAGGGAAATCTAGAGCATGGAGTTGTGTCCTGGACTATCTTGGCTAATAGCCATTGATGAACCTATCCTCCGTGAACTTGTCCAATTCTTTTTTGAACCCAGTTATAGTCTCGGCCTTTACAACATCCCCTGGCAATGAGTTCCACAGGTTGACTGTGTGTTGTGTGAAGTACTTCCTTATGTTTATTTTATTTAGGGAAAGAGAACATAAAATTGGCACAGACATGGCCATCGTGAATTCATTTAAAAAATCCAAACAAATATTGATGGAAATGTAGTCACATTATTTGCCCAATTCAGATTTTGATCCACATACTATACAGGAGCATATTACATCTACGGAGGGGACTGGCATTCACAAAGACAAAGGTAGTGGGTCAGAAGTTATTGTTTCTTTACAAATACATTATTGTTAAAATGGAAGAGTTGAAAATGGCCTAAAAGTTTTAAAATGCAATCTTAAATAAATCAGTAAACTGATCCATTGATACCGATTGTAAAAAATATAGGATTAGATCCTCTGCTGGTATAAATCAGCATGGCTGAAGGAACTACGTTTGTTTACAACAGCTAAGGATCTGGCCCATAGTATATAAGAGACATCTCACAAACAAAGGATGTTCTGTTTCTTTCATAAGTGAAAAACACTTCATAACTCAGGAGTACCATTGGCATGAATAAGTTATGAAAAATCTTCACAACCAAAAGAAACATAATCATCCTTCATGTATAACAGATTTGTTTATTCTGTAAAGATTCATTTCAGTTGATTAATTATCAGTATCTGCTGATGGTGGAGGTAACAAGCCACCTCTGATGAGAGAATTATTGGCGTACATGCTCAGAATATTTATCACCCAACACGTTGTATATGCTTAGAATATTTATCATACTATACACTACTATTACAATTTTTTCCAGCTAGATACCAAATATAAATTGCACTCCAGATACATAAACGAGGTATATTTTTTCCAGGATTTTTTTTAGTAGAGGGATTTAAAAAAAAATCAATAGAAAATGAATAAGATGCAGTCGTGTTTGTATGTCAAATCTTTTGCAAGTGCTAAGCTTTGCTGCTCTCTGTGTTAAATCATTGTTATTCTGAACTAGTAAAAGATTTGCATAAGTGCAAATGGCAGCTTCTAACAATGCCATCAGAATGATTTTAGCTGATACCAAATGGAATCTGTGCCAGCTAGTTGCTTGCTTGTTGACCATTATTCACAGATGTGAGTCAGGAAAATGGCGGTTCAGCTAGAAGGAAATCAGTCCTCCCACTCCTCAATTTCATTTATCACTTAAACAAAATTATAATATGTGAACTGAAATCAAATACAAATGAAAGATTAAATTTTCCCCATTCTAAAACATTAATGCAAAAAAAAAATAAATCTTGTAATAAAGAAGTCCACTAATAACTATAGAATAAAGGGGAAAAGAGAACCTAGGCATCTCTTAAGTATTTAGCATTCAGATTTCAGTTTTTCAACACAGCATGTAAATTTACACTTTCCAAAGTGACTTTATTCATCAATATGAACAGTACTTAAAATTATAGAGGTGTTTATTCACAGTCAGGCCATATAGAAATAATCAACAAATGTCTTCACCAAGACCATTCCCATTACTAAACAAGGTCACCATTTTTTTTACCAGACTTTACTATGTAAAAGATTTACCATCATTCTTATTTTATATATAGATAGATATATATGCCGAATATTTTCAGAGCATAATCTAGAAGCTCTGCTGCCTAATGGCAAAAGTTCTGCATGACCTGCTAACAACTTCTTCCTCCTAGTTTGAGTAACCTTACAAATACCTGAAAATATGAACATTTTCTTGTATTGAAACTGTTTTATTTCATTTTCCAGACAACTGACATTTCCCGCCTCTCCTCACAGGTTGGATTTGATTTAAATCAAATTGATTTAAATAACTAGTCAGGAAGACTCGATTTAATCATGGATTTCTACATAAAAGTGCATTCTTGTTGGTTGTTGTAACCTTAATACATATTCTTCACAACTCAGAGATAGATGTAGGTTTCATTTTTAGAAGGTACACACTATACATTTTTAAAGTGATTTATTTTGAAAACTTTTCAGATTAGTTTTACAGCTATATCAGAAAATGAATGATTGTTTGGTTATTTCATTTACCAAAGGTAATTGAAGTAGATATTTATGAAGTCATTGGGAGGTGGTCTATCTCCAATTCAACAGGCTAATCATTAATATTTGGAGGATTTTTTTGCCATTCTGTATTAGGAGGAGAACATCACCAGACAGACATTTAAATTATTTTATTTAACTAAAACAACAATGTTATGTATTCTGGATTTTTTTCTTCAACAGCAAACATATAATATTTTAACAAAACAAGCACATGAATTTTTGAATTTAGTTAACCATTCAAGTTTTTTAAAATCAGGTTTGTTTTTGTTAAGATTGTTTTTAACTAAAATAGTTAAATGAAAATTAAAAAAAAAATTTAAATCAACTATGTCAGCCAGGTCAATATATGGCTTCTGCAGCTAACTCCGTCGTCTTCACCTTCAGTTTCCTTATAGTTCATAATATGGAAAAGAAAAACAAGCTTTCCTACTTTTTCAGGGCCCAAACGATTTCTCAATTTGGAATGAATTAGTCCAAAAGAAGAAAATATTCTTTCTACTTCGGCAGAAGAAGCTAATGCTGTTAAAAGTGAGATTATCACTTCAACAGTCTCTAAATCCAAGTGCTTAAGTGACTTCCACTAGTTTACTGGTGTGACTTTCTTTAAAACATCATCAGCAAACATATATTTCTTGAATGGTTCACCCTCAGCTCTGAAGTTTATTATAGTTGGCATTATGGAGGGATGATTGCTGGATGTCCATGTAATTGCCAGCTCCTCTTCTTCGTCCGTTGAGGTTTGAGCCTGGTACCAAGTATTGAGAATATTTGCAAGAAAATAGGCTGGAGATAGTGCTTGTCCCATTTGTTATTTAACTCTGTCATTGCATATTTCTCTTGTTAAGATCTCACTCAGTTCCTTCCAAATTTCAACAGCATCATCAATAAAACAGCTATTTCCCTGCCTTTTGTTCAAGGCTACACAAATAGGCTTCAGGGTACTCAACATGTGTTCAACATTTTTCTTAAGCCCAATGTTGAGAACAGTGTCATCTATTTTTTCATGATTTTGTTCACAAACTGTCATCAGAATAGACCAGTTCTTGATATAGTGCTCAGAACAGTCCACTATTGAGTTCCATCACACATCTTGTGGGAGAGTTAGCTTGGTTCCTCCCACTTTTTTCAGAGCAGCTGCTGCAAAGTATTTGCAATTTCAACAACATTAGCCTTTATTTCTGGAACACTGAAGTCTTTGGCTAGGAGGTGCATCAACTGAGCACTGCAACCGTATGTTATTAACTTGGGACTCTCTTCACTCTCTTCTAAATTTCTTCTCATCTTGGATACATTTGCAGCATTGTCTGTGACCAAGCTGCCTACTAGACATTTGAATTTTTTTTAACAATTTGTTAAAGCTTTTACTGCTACTTCTTGTAAGTATTCTGCTGTATGTGCATTTCCTGATGTATCAATCATTTCTGTAAAGAAGACATTCCCTTCTTCTGTTGTCACACAAGCACATACAACAGGATCATTGTGGACATTGCCCAACCCATCAAGACTCAGGTTAACAATTTCACCCTCTAGACATCTTGCACACTGCTCAACAGGGCCGCCCAGAGGATTCAGCGGGCCTGGGGCAAAGCAATTTCGGGGGCCCCTTCCATAAAAAAATATTACAATACTATATTCTCGTGGGGGCCCCTGCGGGGCCCGGTGCAAATTGCCCCTCTTGCTCCCCCACCCATGGGCGGTCCTGGGAAAAATAAACCTTCTGCATCTCGGCACAAATCCAGTTTTGAGAAAACTTCTTTACAAGGTATCACTGGTTCTCAGCATCAACTAGTGCTAAAAGGCACTAAAGCTCATTAAAAGAGTTGGACAAATATAAGCCGTCAAAACTGTTTCTGGATCGAAAACTAGGGGTTTTTAAAAAGCAGGAAAAAAATCACGGACAACGTCTGCTTTCCTTCAAAATTTGTTCTGGTTTTTTTTAATTGAAAAGCTGAAATTAGTCTGCCAAAACCTGAATATGGTTTGGGGTTTCAGAAGTGTGTGGCCAAATATCTGCTGCTTCCTGTGTTTGATTGTTTAAAGAAACAATAAAAAAATTCTGCTTAAAAAAAATCCAAAACTTTTTGAACCACCTCAGCTTGTGACCAAACGCCTGAGCCCATCCAGTCAGAGATTCTTCCAGGTTTCTGATACTCTGCTGGCTTCCTTGACTCATATCTGTCTCCATAACTTTGGGTTCATTTAGGTTAGAACATAAGAACAGCCATACTGGGTCAAACCGAAAGTCCATCCAGCCCAGTATCCTGTCTACCAACAATGGCCAATGCCAAGTGCCCCAGAGGGAGTAAACCTAACAGGTAATGATCAAGTAATCTCTCTCCTGCCATCCATCTCCACCCTCTGACAAACAGAGGCTAGGGACACCATTCCTTACCTATCCTGGCTAACAGCCATTAATGGACTTAACCTCCATGCATTTATTTGTTTCCTAGAGACTGGCTCCATGGGGTCCCTCACAAACTGGAGACGGTTACTGTGGGTTTGTCTTTAGTATAGCTTATGTACATACTCCACAAACTGAGCATTTGAGCTTGTTCCAAATCTGGGATGAGCCTATGTTGTGAAAACTGAAATGCTCAAAATAGCACATGCATGTGAATGGACAGGGTGTTAAAATTAAATTACCCCAGGGGTTCTCAAACTGGGGGTCGGGACCCCTCATGGGGTCACGAGGTTATTACTGGGGGCCGCGAGCTGTCAGCCTCCACATCAAACCCTGCTTTGCCTCCAGCATTTATACTAGTGTTAAATATATAAAAAAGTGTTTTTAATTTATAAGGGGGGGGTCACACTCAGAGGTTTGCTATGTGAAAGGGATCACCAGTACAAAAGTTTGAGAACCACTGAATTAACACCTCTGGAGCCTCAGGAAATGTAGGCGGGGGGTCTCCCTTGGTAGGGTTGGGAAGGAGGTAGGTGGTGTAGGATATTGCTCTTCTCATGTGATCCCTCCCCCAGTGGCTAATTTTAAATGAAGCTACCCTCCCCTGACATAAATCTCCCAATGGCACTGAAATTAAATATAGACTATAATTTGTCATTTGAGAAGTGAAAGGGATGGTAGCCCTAATGGAAAAGCTAACAGCTTGGCTCTTCTGCAAACCTCAAACTGCTGAATGAGCTTTAGGGTAGCGAAGGCTGTGCCTCCCAAACAGCCTAGCCCTGCCCCCTATCCGACCCCACCCACTTCCTGCCCCCCGACTGCCCACCCCCCTCAGAATCCCCGACCCATCCTGCTCCTTGCCCCCTCACCATCCCCCAGAGACCCCCCACCACCACCACCCTGGGACCCCACCCCTGCTCCCTGTCCCCTGACTGCCCCGACCCCTATTCATCCCCCCTCCCCCCCGCTGAGTCCTGACAGACCCCTGGAACACCCACAATCCAACCCTCCCATTCCCTGTCCCCTGACTGCCCCCCCAACCTCTCCCCCCTCCCTGTCCCCAGGACTCCCTGCCCCTTAGCCAACCCCCCCAGCCCTGGCCCCTTACCCGCGGCTCCCCTCTCACAGCGTGGCTCCGGCGGGGCCCAAGCCCCTCCCCGCTCAGAGCCACGTGGTCAGGGGGCGGGGCTGGGAGCTCCAGGCTGAGCTCAGCTCCCTCGGCTCAGCCTGGAGCTCACAGCCCCGCCCCCTGACCACGTGGCTCTGAGTAGGGCGGGGCTCAGGGGCCCCGCTGGAGCCACACTGCAGCTGTCCGGGATACTGCTGGATGGGCTGAGGCTCCGGGAGGCGGAGCCTCAGCCAGGCTCGTGGGGGCACCTGCGGAGCCCGGGGCCTGGGGCAAATTGCCCCACTTGCCCCCACCCTGGGCGGCCCTGCTGCTCAATTTCTCTTTCATACACTTTATCTAGCAATTTGCCTGCGGCATCTGCTCTGTTGGGTGGAATGTATACTGGTACTAATGACTTAACCATGTAAATGAAGTGTGCGTTTTCAATCATACAGAAAGGAGAGTTTGTTGCATAAACAAACCAGGCAAATTTTTCATCAATTACCTCTTTTTGTAATCTGCTGGTTCTTATCACAAACTTATCTATGGTTGTTTCTGGATGATGGAGTTTTTTTTTTTCTTTTTGCTACAGGTGATACTGTGGCTATGTGACATACATGATGTGACTGAAACACTATCACTGGCAGATAACTCAGAAACTATAGAAAATGATGGTGATCTTGAAGGTGGATAGTCTTCAGAATCCTGTATGTTGAGGATGGATTCTCCTAAACAAAATAAGTCAATGCAGTTATTTAATTATTATTACCATACTGCTCATTTAGTATTAGTCATTGCATTCACTGACACTCAGTACTACTTTAAAGGTGAAATTGTAAAAGGAAGATCTGTCTATTTCAGCTATTTTTTTTTATCCTAACTGCATCTAAAATGATAGTACCATAGAGTAACAACTATATATTTTGCTCAAACATGAGAATTCAAGAATAATCCAGAAGGAAGACAGGCAGTCCTTAAGAAAGAAGTATGAAATAAAAAAGTTTACCAACCTGAAGAACCTGCATGTTCAGATGGGTTCCTTTCATCATCTTCAACGCAGCTTCCTCCTGAGAAGGAACACTTCTCATGATGTTGTTTCATTCGGGCAACCAGGCCTTGCACTTCTTTGTTGCACTGTTTACATTTTGCATGCATGCCTGTCTTACTCACAGGTAGAGGAACGTCATTAAAATATTCCCAAACTATTCCCAAACTGGGTGCCTTTTACGGCCTGCTGCATTTATAGGTTTTCCCTTCTAGTGAGAGAATGGTATGGTAGATCTCAAATCAATGAAGGCGATACTCAGAAAGACCTCAAGACTTCTGGACTATGCTGGTCAGTTTCACTTTTATTTCTAGTGCCTGTCCCTCCCTTCTCACATTTATCTCCAGACTTCTCCTTGTCCAGATCTATTCCATTCCCCAACAATCTTCTATTCATTGAATTTTTTGAAACTTTGCACTTTTAGAGAGAGGTAAGGGATTGACTCTGTGTACACAAATTTGCAGAGGGACAATAAGGTTGAGGTCTGTTATTTCTCACCTCTATATGTTATTTATTTATTTAAATATATTTGCTGTTAACAAGCATATTATCTCTGGAGACAAAAATCAACAACAGTTTGAGAACTGCAAAACTAAGCCTCTCTGATGGTATCTTCTAGACTGAGCACTGAGTCCCATTGGGTAGATAGAAAGATTAACCTAAATAATCTATACAGAAGCCCCTGGAACCCCATAAGATTGGGTCCCTACTCCATGAACTACTGGAACTCATTTACAAAACTTTTCTTAAACATTACATGAATATATTGTCTCATACTATAGAATTAGAATGTATAATCCCTATTCCATGATGAGATATCTTTGAGCTATAATGTATCTTTCTTAAAACTATCTTTAGATATGTTTTTTCCTCAAAAAGCATTATAAAAAAAATCTGATTTAAATAAAAAAAATCCATTTTTTAAAAAAAATCATTGATTTTTATCCACCCTGTCTCCTCATGATATTAAAGTTATTATTATTTATTAATTTTCATTAGCACCCACTTCAACATGCTAGGTTTTTTTCTCCAGTGCTCAGGAGGAATGGTTCATGCTCCAGAAATCTCACACTCTAAGGCAGTGATACTCAGACTGAGGCTTGGGAGCCGCAAGTGGCTTTTTAATGTGTTTCCTGTGGCTCTTTGCAGCATATGATATTAAAAAACTGTGTGATTTAATTATTAACCAACCTAAGTTATTAACCAAACAGGATGCTTTTACTATGCTATTAACCAACTGTAGTTGATGAAATAATAATACTTGGTCAGTCATTATCTGTGAGAATAATATATATATGTATAAATGAAATATTTCCCATCATACTGTTTAAATATGAATATATAGTACTATAGCAAACAAAACAATGAATTCACACAACCGTGGTTCTTTTGGGTAATACTAATAGCTAATTTAGGTCCTAAACAACTGACGTCTGAGTATCTCTCCTCTAAGGGCTTGATCCAGTATCCATCTGAAGTCAGAGTATTTCCATTGACTTTAATAAGGTTTGGATCAAGCTCTATGGATACTATCTACCCAGTATTTGTGTCTTTTTCCATTGTCACTGCTTCCGAACACCTGATAGTTGTTCTGGTAGATAAAGATGATCTGGATAAAAATAAAGTTTAAAAAGGTTTTAAGGGGTTACAAAATCTCATTAAAATTTGAAAGGTGGGGGTTGCAGATATTCTACTTAACAGGAGAATTTAACAGAGAATTTTATCAAAAAGTCCAAACCCTTCTAAGACCTCAGTGGCAGGGGCTCCATTTGCAGTTGTCCCCCAAGTCTTTTCATAGGTCTATATGCTCCATTATGTTTTCCACTTTTTGCTACCCTGGCAATTTTGCAATATATAATATATAATCACATATAATGTTGTCACCAGGCCTCAGTTGGTCACAGCTGAGAATGCCAGATTCAGGTCAAACTGCTGAGAAATAGGGCGGACTCACCCCAAACTGGAGGTTATTCTATCAGAAGATTATATCAAACCAGTAACAAAAGTAAATTTCTGTCTCACCACACTGGTTTACAAGAAATCAGAAAGGCAGTCTTCTTCGGCATCCCAGCCTTTATTTCACTACCCAGACACTGGACTCTATCATGAGTGGTTATTGAACACCATTTTAATCAAACAAAGGGTTTTTCTGATCCCAAGAGATCAGCCACATAGCCAGGCCAATATATAACTCAGATCTTACCCAATAATCATGCTGCTGCCAATCCTTTAGTAACTAAAATCTAAAGTTTTATTTATAAGAGAAAAGAAGGCGAGAGTTAATAATGCTTAATAGAACATGTACAACCAATAATTGCAAAGTCCTTATATCAGGTTTGTAGCAGTGATGTTATAGACTGCTGGCTTGTAAAGTCTCTGGTAACTTATAAAAAATTGGAAGGTCCTCAGTCCATAATTCAAATATGCTCCTTTTAATTGTAAGGCCACAGTCCAGAGAATCAGAGCAGGAAAGAGGCAACATGGAGATGAATCAAGGGTCTTTTATACCCTCTCCCATGTGTTTGGAATTTTACTGTCCCAAAACAAAGCTCACAGCACAGTTTGTGGAAAATTACTGGCACAAGATGGAATCCAGGGTCACATGAACAAGTCACATGCCCTTACATGGCTTGCTGACCCACAGGGGCAGCCATTGGCCACTTGGAGGCGCGGCATCTGCAGGAAGAGCCTTTTGGGTGGAATGAGTTTCTCCTATGGCCCATTGTGAGAGTTAAGTGTCTTTGATGGGCCATCAACTTGAATAATCCATTCACAATGTGCTGACTAGACTGCATGTAAATTACCTTGTGGGTGTTACCCCAGGAACAAACACAATGGTGATATAGGCATATAGCCAATATTTGTAACTTCAGATACAAAAATGCTACATGCATATGAACACGATAATCATCTCTAGCAAATCATAACTTTTCCATTGACACCTTACATGATATAATTGGTACAAATTTTGTTGCAATTGTCTAGCTGTAGTAATATTAATGATAAACATGGTCACACTTCAATCATACAGCATCACAAATGTACTACACCTCTACCACAATATAACGCGGCCCAATATAACATGAATTCGGATATAATGCGGTAAAGCAGCGCTCCAGGGGGAGCGGGGCTGCACACTCCGGTGGATCAAAGCAAGTTCGATACAATGTGGTTTCACCTATAAAGTAGTAAGATTTTTTGGCTCCCGAGGACAGCGTTATATCGGGGTAGAGGTGTATATACTGACAACTACCCCTCAGCCCCAGAATTTTTCTGAAATGATGCGCCTGATCAATGAAACCAAAGATCCTGGCATGGGAACATTTTATACAACTTTCCATTATGTCACTTTTTACAAGGAGTAATGCATTGTGTCTACTTTCTGTCCAAGATCTAGTGCTTTTACAATAAAAATTCCAAAAAATCTTTCATCTCCCTCTCCACCCTGTTGTATTCATTTAGATGGAATACATGGGCCAAAGGTGTTAACATAATTCAGTCACTGTCCAACATTAAAAAATGTCAAACAAAGTTCGGGGGTTGGTATACAGACCTCCAGCTCCTTAGTAGTATGGCAAACACCTTTTGGTCTTTTATTAAAGATAAGGAAAAGAAGAAAAACAGCTAAAACATTTGAAATGTAAAGTATGAAGTAAAGCGTTCATTTTTACAACATCCCTTTTTCCCTTTCCCTTTAGCCAGAGAGAGTTTTTAGAAGAACCCCCTTGTTTGACTGTCTCTTAGATGGTATCAATGGCAATAATAACTGTTCTTTTGGGGAAAAGCGAGGTTAGTTGAGATGGGGTGGAGCTGCTGCTGTTGTAGGGTGTAGTCCAATTCCATTTCATCCCAAGTGGTGTTTGGTATTCAGCTGGAGCTGGTAGAGAAGGCAGTGTTATCTGCATCCCTTTCTCCGGCTAAAGGAATTAGGATGAAGAAGGTCCAGTGTCCCAGGAAATGGTGGGGGTGGCAGCCATGATGGTGAAGGTCACTCCAGTAGCTTCTGTTTGTTCTTCTTTTTGTACCTTTTCCCATCAACTTTTGTGGCTATGAATTACTGTGACATCTTATGAATGTACATTCACTTTTTACAGATAAACTTACAATTAGAGTAAATGTGTAGGCCCAGTTATCAAAACAACCTCCATTCCCCTCTGTGTTTTATTTCAAAACAGCAGTTTTAGAAGAAACTACATACAATTTAGACTAAAGAATCAATATCTAGACCACAGTGTCTGTGTAGCACCCAAAGTGATTTCTAAGGAGACTGCTGTCCAGTTAGCGATCAATCCCTTCACTCCCATTTAACTTTCCAGCAGTAAGTGATGAACATGAAAGAGAGTAACAGAGAATATCCTCTTCATTTCAATAGCCCCCTTGAGGCATCTATAGTTCTGAATTTATCTAGTCCATCTCTCTCATTGCCTTTCCATCTTCTATTAAGGGATATATCTGAAACTAAGAGCACCCTTTTCCATAATGCCCCAAACCAAAGTATAGCAATACTTAGGAATAATAAAAAGCAAACTAAGGAACTATTTATAAGATTCCCATTTAATAGATTTTAATATTAATATTTATTATTTCTATAAGGGAACTGCCCTTAGCCCCCTTCTCTGCTAGGCACTGTACAAACATGTAACAAAGAGACAGCCCCCTAAGAGATTATTTTAAGAGTAGAAGGGACCATTATGTCATCTAATCCAATTTCCTGCACAACACAGGCCATAAAATTTCATAGTCTGGTCTTCCATGAAGGATTTTTTTTACTTTTAGGGAGATTATTCAGAATAGAAAAATATTGGGAAAGGCCATTAGTTAATTGATAGGAATGTCAATATCACATCACATAGTATACAAGAACATCACAGAAAGCAGAGGGGATTTTAACCACTCTGCTGTGCAGCATCACCGGCCAAGAGTGAAGGATTTGGCAGTGGGAGCAGCTCAGAAAGAGTGAGGGAACAAGTGCCTCTAGGTGGGGGGCATGGGTGATTGCAGGTCAGGAGCCAAGTATCAGCTCTCCTCCCCATCTCAGAAGTCAACCGTATGTGCAGGGGACAGGCAGTGGCAGGAATGAAGAGCAGAGCAGCAGCAGTGAAAAGCAGTAGAACTTGGTGAAAACTGACCCACACCCCACTCTATCCCCCCAAACAATCCACAAATATTTGACCAAATTTTGCTTTCTCTGTGTCACACCAATAGCAAGCTAAAATGACACAGAGCATGGTTCTGCAGCCATTCTGCTTGCAGATTTCCCACAAAAGTCAGCGGGAGACCCGAGTGCAAAGCTGCTGTAGAAATGGATCCTTACCTTCCAGTCAATTTGGAGATACTATATTATGCTGCTAAAACTTGCTGAAGGTAATGAAACATCATGAAGCTGCTGGAGCTACTCATAACTGTTGGATGCCCAATTTCATTTTAATCCCATTCTTTTCTCATGTTTATTCAGTGACTTTTATTTTGTAGTTCTCTGACATCAGAACCCCATTGCAAACAGCAGTTAGTAATCAGCCTATTACAAAGCTTTCCTGCATAGCACAATAATTTTACATTAGTCATTTGATATAGTAAAAATAATATCACTGTAACTGAACATTGTCATAGGATCAATGTCTTCTTCCTTGATACTACACCTTTCAGCTTTGCCTCTGCATGTATGTAGCAGCACAACAGCATTATCCTGTGATAACATTCAGTTGACATTGTCTATTAAAGAGATCTGGTGCTAGAAGAGAGATTACAAATTTGTTATTGTAGTTTTCCATTTATTATAAGTATGATTAATTAAAATAATTTTGCCTTATGATAGAATCCAGCAGCCCTACTTACTTTCTAACATCAACAGTGTCTTGGAGGTTGTACAGGAAAGCCTACAAAGGGAGCCACTTTATATCTGGAAGAAGGAAGGGAGTTGGGAAGGTAGAATTTTGCATCTATTTAACAGGGCTAGGGTGTAACTCAGGTCAGGGCCCATTTGTTTGCACATCAATTTTTCTTTCTGTTATTGTATCCAAAGCACCTTAAAACCTCAAGAATATGGGGGGGAGGAAAACGTACTTACTGGAAGACTACCTTTTCCATTATGAAACCAACAGATCCAATTCACTACATTAGCAAACCCCTTATAGCTGTGATCACCATATTACTGTGGGCTCAGTTTTCAAGAGTCACATCCCCAGCCTCCATTTGTGCACATGCAACGGTGCACATGCCAGATACTTGTACACATGATATTTGTGCACTTGTGCTGACAAATGACAAAACACATTCATGTTTGAGTTGCCCTTGTATAAGGCCTTTTCTGCATGTAAACTCTGTCACCTGTGTGCACAAGCAATGATATTCACTCACAGGCCTTGCATCCTGGGTACAAGTGGAAGCCTCACTTTGAAAATGTAGTCCTTTACATCCAGGGCCGGCTTTATGACCCGCGGGGCCCAATTAGAATACTCGGCGGCAGGGCGTCCGCTCCGGGTTTTCTGTGGCACTGAAGGACCCCCTGCCGCCGAAGACCCCCAGAGTGGACCCCCGCCGCCGAAATGCTGCCAAAGACCCCTGGGGCGGGGCCCCTTTAGGTGCGGGCATGGGGCCTGATTCTGGGGAATTGGGTGAATCGGCTTATAGCCAGCCCTGTTTACGTCTGATCCTTTGATTAATGGCACGAATTGTTAGAAATTCCTTTTTATCAGCACTTTAAAGGTAGATTTTTTTCCTGCAAGATATGATATCTTTAGCAATTTATTCTTTTCCTGAATGAGATTTCAGCCAGATCCTCAGCTCATGTAATTCACCATCAATGAGTCTACGCCAATTTACACCAGCTGAGGATCTGGCCTTATGTATGTATTATCTAGGCTGCGTACTAGTGATTCATCTACTGGAAAACAGAGACTTGTAATTTAAGCCTATTATGTTCCCTCCACAAAACAAAAACATTTTTAGAGTGTCTTTTGAGATACATTTTTTATAGCTAGGAGAACTGTTATTGTCTAGGTAATGACATTTTAAAATAGATTTACCTAATTTCTTGATATACATAACTTATACCTTTATTACTGAATCATTCCTCCTTCTAAAATATGTATAAATTATATTCTGGGGAAAAGTTTTTCATTCATTACTAATTTCCAGCATGTGCGATTCATGACAAAATAATATGTTGGCTTCTCAGCATCTTCTTCCTGCTCTTCAGCTTCACTTGGCTGAGGCTGCATCTTCACTAGGAAAAATGGTAGGTTCTTACCACATATTAGCTAACATGGTAACTAACAGGTGGCAAAATCCTAGTGAAGACATAGCAGTTTACAGTGTTCATGTGTATTAGCAGTTTTAGGTTATCACAGCCCTGGCTGAGTTCCCCCATTGTGAACAGTCACCAGTCTTCTGTAATGGGACCCAATGTTTGGATCCCATGTGCTGCTGTGCTGCTAAGCCCCCAAGGGTCTGAGTAATGATTGGTCACTGGGTTACTCAGGCATGCTCCACAGGGGCAAATCCTGAGTCTGACACCCATCTTGGCAGTGAGGCCCCATGGTCAACCGCTTAAACCCAAGAACCAGTCCCTCAGCCCACACAAGCTCCTCAGTTGCCTATGCATGCTTCTGCCCCAGAGTACACCCCCATGGGCACCCTGGATTATTGTTAACTACATGACAGTTAAAGTAAGGGACACACAGGCTTTGTAAAAAGGAACCTTGAAATTCTCACACACTTTTCTCTTAGCTATCAGGAAGATCTAGGCAAAAAAACAACCAAAACCAAAATCTATACTCAATTCCCACTCCCCTTGAAGTCCTCATCACTCCTCAGAGTTCCTGGGGTTTTGGTCAGTATCATGTGAGGATGGCAAGCCCCTCCTGCCCCACTCCTCTAGCATGTCTTCCTTTTCTTGCCAGAAAGCACATCTTCTTTTCAAAACAGTCTGAAAGTTTTTCTCAGGGGATCAGCTAGTAGAAAAACTGCAGTTCTTCCAGTCGATAATGGAGTATTGTGTTTTGGGCACCACGCTTTAAGAAAGATGTGGACAAATTGCAGACAGTCTAAAAGAAAGCAACAAAAGTGATAAAAAGTTTAGAAAATCTGACCTATGAGGAAAGGTTTTAAAAAATGGGTAAGTTTAGTGTTGAGAAAAGATGACTGATGAGGAACCTGATGTCTTCAAATATATTGCAGATGACACTAAACTGGGAGGAGTGGTAGATACGCTGGAAGGTAGGGATAGGATACAGAGGGACTTAGACAAATTAGAGCATTGGACCAAAAGAAATCTGATGAGGTTCAACAAGGACAAATGCAGAGTCCTGCACTAAGGATGGAAGAACCCCATGCTGCTACAGACTAGGGACCAAATGGCTAGGCAGCAGTTCTGCAGAAAAGGACCTAGGGGTTACAGTGGACGAGAAGTTGGATATGAGTCAACAGTGTGCCCTTATTGCCAAGAAGGCTAATGGCATTTTGGGCTGTATAAGTAGGGGCATTGCCAGCCGATTGAGGGACGTGATCAATCCCCTCTATTCGACACTGGTGAGGTCTCATCTGGAGTACTGTGTCCAGTTTTGGGCCCCACACTACAAGAAGGATGTGGAAAAATTGGAAAGAATCCAGTGGAGGGCAACAAAAATGATTAGGGGGCTGGAGCACATGATTTATAAGGAAAGGCTGAGGGAACTGGGATTGTTTAGTCTCCAGAAGAGAAGAATGAGGGTGAGGGGGGATTTGATAGCTGCTTTCAACTACCTGAAAGGGGGTTCCAAAGAGGATGGATCTAGACTGTTCTCAGTGGTACCAGATGACAGAACAAGGAGTAATGGTCTCAAGTTGCAGTGGGGGAGGTTTAGGTTGGATATTAGGAAAAACTTTTTCACTAGGAGGGTGGTGAAGCACTGGAATGAGTTACCCAGGGAGGTGGTGGAATCTCCTTCCTTAGAGGTTTTTAAGGTCAGGCTTGACAAAGCCCTGGCTGGGATGATTTAGTTGGGGATTGGTCCTGCTTTGAGCAGGGGGTTGGACTAGATGACCTCCTGAGGTCCCTTCCAACCCTGATATTCTATGATTCTATGAGTCTATGATTAAGGGATGTTATAAAGTAGGACAAGAAGTAATTGGCTTAATCTGCAGCAAGGGAGATTTAGGTTGGATATTAGGAAAAACTTGCTAACTATAAGGCTAGCTAAGTTCTGGAATGGGCTTCTAAGGGAGGGTGTGCAGGTTGGACAAACATCTGTCAGGGATGGCATGGGAATACTTGGTCCTGCCTTAGCATGTGGGGATGGACTGGATGACCTCTCAAGGTCCTTCCAGCCCTATATTTCTATGATTCTGTCTTTTCAGGCTGTGGGGGAGAGAATATAATGACAGTACAAATGAACTGTAGAAGGGAGGAGGTGCTGATAAGCTCACAGAAAGACAACTTGCATCTTGCCAACTGCTATTTTGTGGAACTGGCTTGGTCTGTTTACAAAAAAAGATAGAACTATCACATCCTTGGATTTAGGTCTGTTTGTACTGCATTTTAGTCTGTCTGTACTGCTGGGTTGTAGATCATTCCTCCCTTTTGGATTATTGTTTATTTAGCACCGTAAGTGTGCATGGCACCTTCCCTGCACTGTACAACATTAGGAGGTAAGGTTCCTGCCCTGGAAAATTTATACAAATTGGACAGGTAGCACAACTGAACTGTAGACATTCGCTGACAGCAATGAGAACATCAGGAATCTGTCACTGATCAAATTACTGCTCTGCAGCTGGCTTTTTCATAGCTTAGTAAATCCCTGAATCTGGATGCTCCCCATTTTGTCATGCTGAACATATTGAGTACAGTCATCTCCTGACTATAAACTTGGCAGCTTTCTTATTTGGCGGGCTATTCCATTTCCTTCAAGCTTAAAAAATAATAATTCAACACCTCAGAGGGTTGTTTCCTTGAAAGACATATCCTATCTGTCCTCAGTCTACACAACAAAATGATTTATCCTGTAAATAAACTTCCCTCAAACTAGTCAAGTGTATGACTAGGTAAGCCCGTCCCTACCAGGAATAGAGACAGAAAAAGAAACAGTGAGAGGAGTGACTATGGCTAGCCAGTTGTAGATAAAGACATTTATGCTGAACAAAAGGAGAATATCCTCACTTGTAACCATCTCTAATAAGCCTGCAGATCAGTATAGTATGCACAAAGACTTGGTCCCTGCTTTCATCACTTAATATGGAAAAAAATCTCCAGTCTAATTGCACACTGTGAAAAAATATTTTCTAATTACTAGTTTTTGCACAATCCCCACCCCTACAATGGCTGTTCTCTTTCCCCTCAGCATATGCTGAAACAAATACAATAAAAGGTGTCTTTTCCTTTGCTATAGCTCAAACCCCTCACCTATATCCTGGTACTATTTCTAAGTAGAACATATGCTGCATCATGACTGTGCTAGCATTAGGATTGAGGATGATGAGGAAGGGAAATTTAAGAGGTGATTATTATTAAATCCAAATGAAGTAAATGTCATTGGCAGCTGGGGTATGGTATTTTCCTATATGTAGCCATGATTAATCATCCCTAATTCCCATATGACGTCTGGGTCCAAGATGGATCAAAAGAGGTGAGTCCATTTACTTTATGCCAGAATACTTAACATCTACACAAATTAACACAATGTAAACCAAATTCAATCAAATTGGGAAACCCCAGAGTGAATTACAAGGACAACCATAATCACATAGTCTCTCAGTAGGTTAGTTCTCGAAGACAAAACTTTATTGTTATTATTTATTTCATGCTGCACACAAACATTGTGTTCTGTTCTGGTACAGACCAAAGAGATGAGATGGTGTCTGCTCCAAGAAGCTTACAATCTAAATAAAATTTAGCTTTTCAGGGTGAAACTCTCCAACTGTCTAAAACAGGTAATTTAAGTTTAATTTTTTTTCAAGTTTGTCTATCTCTGGAACAAGCATTGGAAAAATGGGAAGAAGTACATTATGGAATCAACATCTGATTGTGGTTCTATGGTTTCATGCTATGAAGAGTGAAAATACCATCATGCAGCTTTAGGTTTGTTGTCTCTCAATAACTTCCAGATCTAATTTGCACAGCTTACAAAGAAGAAGATGATTTTTTTTTCTGACTGCCAGCCCTGCAAACTCAGTCCGTGTTCCGAAAGTCAAGCTGTGGTGTTTTTCTAGCTCATGTAATAAGGATACAGCAATGAGTACAAAAAACGTATTACTGCTTCTATTGAAATCAGTGGCAAAATTCCCTTTGCCCTCAATGGGAATATGATTTGGCCCACGTTTCATAATTTTGCGAGTGGGTGTAAAGGTTCGCACCGGGGCTCAACCCTCTGCGGCGGAGGGGAGCCACACCGGCTCACTACACGTCCTCTGTTCCGGTCTGGCCCCGGCGTTCCGGGGCGACTAACGTGGTATCACACGGCACGGGCCCCCTGTCTCGGGGCTGCGGAATGGTACCACTTAGAGGGGCCCCGCCCTAGGTTCGGGCGGGCACCAAACACACAGTCACGGTGCTCAGGCCCTCTGGTGCAGAGGTTGAGCAACAGTACACAGTTCAAGGAAGCTCAGGCCCTCTGGTGCAGGGGCTGAGCAGCAATACACAGTTCCGGGAGCTCAGGCCCTCTGGTGCAGGGGCTGAGCAACAGTACAAAGTTAGTGAGCTCAGGCCCTCTGGTGCAGGGGCTGAGCAGCAAACAGTTTGAGTATAGGCCCAGGCCCTGGATCAGGGCGGGGCGACAAACAATCAGGGCTCAGGCCCTCTGGTATAGGGGCTGAGCAGCAAACAGTTTGTATATAGGCCCAGGCCCTTACGCCTGAGCGCTGGGGTGAAGGGGAAGACTGCCACCCGTGAGTGGGGTGGCAGGGGGGACGCAGGCCCACCCACTCCACTGAGTCCCAGCCCGGGGCCCTAGCAGCAGCTATCACCGCTGCAGGTCAGTGGGGTCCTGACCGCAACACACTGACATAGGCTCGTGCGTGTCTGCAGCCTGACCGGGGTTGGCTACCCCCGGGCCACTTCCAGTTTCCCCCTCAGGGCCTACCTCATCCGTGACACTGGTCCCAGGCCAGTCTACCAGCATAGGTTCCTCTCGACCGGGGCTTGGTGGCAGGTCCGGCAGCTCCTCGGGGAAGTCCGGCCAGGCGGGCTCGGGCGGCTCCTCCGGGTAACAGCAGGGACGGGGAGACTCCAGCGGCTCCTCCTCGTAGCGGGCGCGGGGAAGTTCCAGCGGCTCCTCCCAGTAACGGGCGCGGGGGGGCTCCGGTGGCTCCGCCTCATAGCGGGTGCAGGGAAGCTCCGGCCAGTCAGGGCAACTGCCTCGGGTCCTGGAGGTTTCCCAGTCGCGAGCTCTCGGTGGCACGTCTGCTCCCTGCGGCGGCTGGGGCCTGACTGAGCTCTGGCGGCCGGCTTTTATACTTCCTGTCCCGCCCCTTGACTTCCGGGGGCGGGAACAGGCGGAGGTGGCTCCGCCCACTTGGGTATCTGCAGGGGCGCTCCCTCTGCTGGGCAGGAGGGGAGCCACACCGACTCACTACAGTGGGTGATATATGAACCAGAAAAGAATCAAGCTCATTTTCTGCTGTATTAGTTTTGCTGTACTAACAGGGGACTAAGAAATAGTAAAAATATAGGACCATATTGTGATACCCTCATGTAAGTGCAGGCAGGGAGCACAAGAAGCAACAGCAAAATAAGTCTGGTGCACGGAGGTGCATGCAATCTTCAGCATCCCTGTGTATTGTTCAGTGTTCACCTCCCATGCTCACTGCAGAGGTTAGTTGTGTCAACCCCCCTCTAAGTGTGTCTGTGAGCCTGTTTGGGAAGCTGGTGAGGTGGTCTGGACAGCAGTGTCGTCAGTATGCAGATGATGCTCTGCTGTCAATCACTATTTCAGCAGACTTGAATATCACAATTGATCAGCTTTTCAAGTCACTGGTTGAAACTAGGGCCTGGGTAAGAGCTAGCTGGCTGAAAACCCAACCTGGATAAGAGTATATAGGGTACATTGACTGAAAGATATTCAACTTTTATTACTCAGGTCTGAAGAGAGTCTTTTTTAAATCCTCAATTGCTTCTGGAGGCCTAGATGACAACAGTGTTTTTTTTTTCAAGCTGCGGTTGGTATTTTCTTTTGTGTGTGGGTCTCATCACACTTTTCCATGCTATTATCTCCTCTGTGTTGGACTAGTCATTGAGCTCTAGATGGGGCTGCACCTGAAGACCAATCAGAACCTTCAGCAGAAGGCAGCTGCCCGCTTAATGGTGGCTCCTTTCATGTAGCAGTGGCCCATTTCGCCTATGCTCCCAAGTTTGAGCGGACTCCCAGTGAGTTTCTAGGTGTCTATCAAGATGTTGATCTTGATCTCTAAAACCCTTCATTGTTAGGTTATAGATAAAGACGTTCTCGCTCCTCATGCTTTATCATGGTCGCTGGGATGCCCAAGCTGACAGTTCATAGATGTGTTTGTACAGGAGCTGGCTGTTGGGCATTCTCAGAGGAGGGCCTTCAGCTTTAGAATATACTCACCCTTTGGTCTAGAGAACCTGAGTTTGTTGCTCTTCGGCACATAGTGCAAAGCCTACCTGTTTCCCCAGGCTTTCTCAGACAAGGGCTGAGGGTGTGGGGTGAGTGGCTGGAAAGGGGGAGGTGATCAGTTTCTGTGAAAGCAGCAAAGAATCCTGTGGCACCTTATAGACTAACAGACGTTTTGCAGCATGAGCTTTCGTGGGTGAATACCCACTTCTTCGGATGCAAGTGGTGGAAATTTCCTGGGGCAGGTATATATAAGCAAGCAAGAAGCAAGCTAGAGATAACGAGGTTAGATCAATCAGGGAGGATGAGGCCCTGTTCTAGCAGTTGAAGTGTGAAAACCAAGGGAGGAGAAACTGGTTCTGTAATTGGCAAGCCATTCACAGTCTTTGTTTAGTCCTGAGCTGATGGTGTCAAATTTGCAGATGAACTGGAGCTCAGCAGTTTCTCTTTGAAGTCTGGTCCTAAAGCTTCTTGCTTGCTTATATATACCTGCCCCAGGAAATTTCCACCACTTGCATCCGAAGAAGTGGGTATTCACCCACGAAAGCTCATGCTGCAAAACGTCTGTTAGTCTATAAGGTGCCACAGGATTCTTTGCTGCTTTTACAGAACCAGACTAACACGGCTACCCCTCTGAGTTTCTGTGAAAGTGTCTAATATTTACATTGGATCAACATGAAGTCTTTGTGTTTTTAAAGGTGGAATTGGGCAAGCACAGAGCACTTTGGACAGATGTATTTTATACATTGAACTAATAATCAGATTTTTGGAGTTCTTTATTAGTGAATGTTGGAATATTATCAATGGAGGTAAAGACATTACTTGAGAGAGTACTGTAGAAACAAGGTGATTCTCCATACTTAATCTACTAGTGGGTAGTTAATCTGCTTAGGGGAATTTTGAATACTCGCACAGGTAAATATTTCAATATTTGAGCTTTCCATTTTCCCCACCCAGATCTGCTATCACTGAAATGGAAGACACTTCACTCACACTGATTCTGAAAACCTTCTGTATAAATCATTAACATGAAACATTTACTTTAAACTCAGCTTCATGGTCAAATGTAGATAATATTGGGAATCTGTTAATCATTACTGTCAGCTACTTGTTGTGTAGTACTCAGAAACACCCTTTAATATTAGCCCATTATCATGCAATTTTCACAAAAAGAGTTCAGTGCAACTAGCTTCCCTTGCATAATTAAGCCACATCTAACTTCTGTTAAATTGTAAACAAACATCTGACATGCACACTCAGATGCATTTGGTAACCCTTTTAGCACCACCTCCGAGCCATCTTAAACTCTTTTACTAGGAAACGATCATCTCACTAAGGGATGGGACAAGGGAAGCACAAAGAAAACTGGGCCTGATTCTCCACTTGCTTACACCAGTGTAACTCCATTGACTTGAGTGGAATTACTCCCGATACAGGTGTACGGGAGAGGAGAAGCCTAATCAATTTCCAGGCCATACTGTGGGCCAGATCCTCAGCTAATGTAAGTCAGCAATGGCCCTGTTTAAAGCAATAGAGCTACACTGATTTATACCAGCTAAGGATCTGGCTGTATATCTTTAGCCATGTTTTAATATAGTGATTAATTGTTTATAATCAGAATAAATTTAAATATACTTTTACTCTGCATTAGAATGCTAGAGCAAGAAGTAGTAAGGAACCTAGCATGAACAGAATACACCAGTCACTTCGCAATCTCTCTCACTTGGAGCATGTTATATCTGTGCTCCATATTTCATATTGGCTTTCAAGTGTATTTCCAAGTGTAGTGCAAGATGAACCTATTGATGCATAAAGTCCATTATGATTTAAGCTTTCCTTTCTCTTCATGTTTCATCTCAACAGTCAAGATCACTTGCGGTGACTCAGGTAACCCCTGGATTGAAATGACTTTTGAATGTGAGAAACAATATTCTCCATGATAGGCCCTTGAATTGGGAACTCACTATTAGAGCTGGTCAGGACTTTTCTGATGAAACAGAAATAATTTGGTTCTGTCAAACAAAAACAAGTTTCCTGGCTGGTTTCTTGCCAGCTCACTTGGAAGCCTGGGCTCCTGAGCAGTCTGCTAAAATCTGTGGTTCTGGAACCGCCCTGCCATGTGAATTGCCCTGGGGCTGGGGACCCAGGGCTTCCAGGCTCCCTGCCATAGAGCTGGGAATCTGAAAGTCCTGGGAGCCTGAGCTCCAGCAAGGGCTCTCAGGGCCTAGGCTCCCAGCTCTGGACACCTTGGGAGTCTCCTGGAGTTGGGGGCAGCCAGCTGCTCCATTTTGTTTAGGAAAAATCAAATGGACGTGTTGCAATTTTTGCAAAAAAGATTTTTGTTTTGGAATTTCCTGTCTGTGGGAAATTTCAAAATTTCTAATTTTCATTCCAGTGCAAAACAAAAAAGAAATGTCAGACTTTACCACAGAAATGGAAATTCTGAGTTTTGACCAGTTCTACTCACAACCTCCATTAGTCCAATAGAATCTAGGTTTATTGAATGTCAGGGCATACTGCATACAGAGTTCTCTATTTACACAGGCCTTTCCTTGATGGTGGCCTAGTGGAGTTTGAAGTTATTTGTGTGTGCGTGTGTGTGTATATATATATATATATATAAATAAACTAGGACATTTTTATCAGTTAATTTAATGAATAAAAATCAATTAAAAATAAAATAAGCTCCCAATAATAGAAATTGCAATACCATAGCAAAAATCTGCAGCTTACACTAAACACTAAGACACATAGATGCAAACAAAGGAAACAGTTTATTATGCTGTGAAATATAGATCTTGGGAGGATCAAATCACTAGGAAGAAGTTGGGGAAAACTCTGGAAAAGAAAGAAACCTCTTTAATTTGCTGTGTCACAAAGGAGAACTATTTTAAAACTCTCAATTAATGGTAACTTTTTGGAGATCCTGTGGTCAAATCAGACAATTTATTTAGTATTGGCTGCCGCTGCCATCTCACCATACATTTAGGTCACAGATTAGGGTCCAGATTAGGGTGACCAGATAGCAAGTGTGAAAAATTGGGATGGAGGTGGGGTAATAGACGCCTATATAAGAAAAAGCCCTGAATATTGGGACTGTCCCTATAAAATTGGAACATCTAGTCACCCTAGTCCAAATGAAATAAATCACTAATGACCAAATTGTTTCATTTAGTCAGTGTCCATATGGGATGGACCCCAATGTACCATAGGCAGCTTGGGGCGGGATAGTGTCTCTTTTAAGACTGCTAAATTGATATAAAAATATTGAAAGGCTAGTTGGACATCTGTGCATGACTTCCCTCTCTGGGTTTCTTGAACTACTTCTCTAATAGAATGTTATTAAGGTTGCAAAGTCAAGCACTCAAAAGTTAGGAAATGTCAGACGTAAAATTGTGTAGGTAACCTTAGTTTGCCCTCCTTGTGTGCGTGGATTATGATACAATCTATAATTACAAGATCACAGGCTATTTTTCACACAGGACACCTGCCTCCTTCAGCGCACATGATGGACATTGTTCAATTAATGAGCAGCTATTAAATATTTTCTTTTATCTGCATTAATCTTCTGACCCCAGGCCTTATTTACTACACACCACTCAAACTCTGCTCCAAATATGGAATTAATTTCCTCATGGTCTTTTCTATGGTTTTCATCACTATAGTATCTGAGGGTATGTCTACACTGCAATAAAACCCCCGCAGCCCTGGGTCTCAGAGCCCGGGTCAGCTGACTTGGGCTCATGGGGCTTGGGCTGAAGGGCTGAAAACTGCACAGTAAAATTGTTGTGTAGACATCTGGGCTCGGGCTGGAGCCTGGGCTCTGAGAGACCACGATGGGGTGGGTCTCAGAGCCCGGGCTCCATCCAGCCTGAGCCCAAACATCTAGGCTGTGAATTTTAGTCCTGCAGCCCAAGCCCCATGAGCCCAAGTCAGTTGACCTGGGCCAGCCATGGCCACGATGAGAGTCTTTTATTGCAGTGTAGACATATACTCAGTGCTTTACAAACATTAATTCACTCACCATCACACCACCCTGTGAACCTTATTTTTTTTGGCATTTGTTAACTTCTGAGCAGCCTTAATAATGTTTTTTAAATGTAGTTTTGTAAACAAATACACTGAAAAAAAACAACTGAATTTCTATTATGTTACTGGGACCAGGCCTGGTGTGGGTCATAGCTGAGAATGCGAAATTCAGGACAGACTGATAAAAACAGGGCAGTCACACCCCAAAACTGGTGGTTATTCTAACATTAGAGTTCACCAAACCAGTAACAAAAGTGAGCTCCTGTATCTCTACACTGCTTAACAAGAAGCCAAAACACAGTTGCTTTAGGCATTCCAGCCCCTGGCTTACCATGCAGACAACTGGATTTTATGATGAGAGGTTACTGAAAACCAGATTCATCATACATAAGATTCTTCCAATCCAAAGGATCAGCCAGTCCCCCACATCAACATATATACTTTAGATCTTACCAAATGCCACACTGTAGCCAATTCCTTTAGCAGAATAATATCTAAAGGTTTATTAATAAAAAATAAGAGCTTTAAAATGGCTAAAGGAATCATATACATTACAAGTGATTTTAGAGTCTGTAAATCAGGTTCATAGCTGTGATGGTAAGTCTGCCAGCTTTCAAAAAGGCTCTTTGGATTGGGGGTCCTCAGTCCTTTGTTCAGAGCTTCCTTCTGTTAGAAAATCACAATCCAGAGGTGAGGAGCAGGAATGAAGACAAAGAAGTGATGTCACAGTTTCCTTTTATACTTTCAGCCCAAGCGCATGGGAAGTTCCTGGCAAAAGATGGAGGTTTAGATTACATGTCCTTACATGTGATACATTCACCCCTTACATCTTGGGGCAGCCATTGCCTCAGTGCTCTCTGAAACGTCTTCAGGAGGGGCTCACTGAGTGAGCTGAGTCTCTACAATGGCCCATTATCACATGGATGGCCCAACACAGGGATGGCTAGTCTGGATGGTAAATTTGCCTTGTAGGTGTTATGAAGAAGAAAAAAAGAAAAAACATATTTGAGATACAAACTTATAGCCCATATTCATAACTTCAGATACCACGATGATACATGTATTTAAACAGGATAATTATGCTTAACAGACTATAACTTTTCCATTGATACCTTACAGGACATACTTTGTACAAGATTTACTGCAACTTTGTAACAGTGGTAGCAACAGTAATATAAATGGTCACCTTCCTTTTTATATAGCATCACACTTACATCATAGTGACACCCATATGTGTCATCAGTGATTTTAGAACGTTTAGATCCACTGCAAAGAGTTTTGCCATTTGAGCTAATGAAGTAATTGGAAGCAGTAGTAGGTTGTCAACCTTAGTGTGGACCATTCACTAGAGGCGATGAGACACACACTTTGCCAATGAATTTCACATATATTTGCTGACATGAGAGGAATGATGAGACTTGGGTTCCATCCCATTCCAGTGTTCTGAGCCTGATGTGCCATCTGAGGTAATTACTTCTGAGTCCCGGGGTCCTGCCAATCCACAAGCAAGGTCTAACCAGATGACCCTAAAGTAGGCATATAGAGTCCTAATGAAAGCAGACACTCCAGTCTGCTCAATGTTGCTACCTTGTTCGGGTACTCCCAGCTGCCTGATAGTTTTGACAGACTGTTTCTGCCATGGCTGGTCACCTGACCACAGGTGCTGGCTTCCTCCGGGCCCCAACCCCCTGCTTTGCCGCAGACCCCACTCCAACCCACCCCTTCCCCCAAGCCCCCACCCTGACCCGCCCCTTCCCACTCAGTTCTTCCCCCTCCCTCAAGTGCGCCCCATCCCCGCTCCTCCCTCTCCCTCCCCAGCATCTCCTGCACGCCGTGGAACAGCTGATTGCGGTGGTGGGAGGCACGGGGGGGGGGTTGATCGGTGGGACTGCTGGCAGATGGGAGGCACTGGGGGGAGGACAAGGGGGGAGCTGGCTGCCAGTGGGTGCTGAGCACCCACTAATGTTTTTGTGTCCTGGCCCGATATCCAGGATCTGGAGGTGACATCTTCTTCCCCATCCTCTCTAACCTGTCCCTGTCCTTTCTCCCCATCCTGGCTTCCTGTTCTACTCCCAGGCTCTTACCCTACCCCGTTCCAGTCTCTACCGCTTCTGGGCTCCACATCCTTGCCCAGCCCCTCACTAGCCTCCATTTCATCATCCCAATGGCTTCCAGCCACATTTTCTTGTCTTACACAGTCTCAGTCCCATCTTCCCAGTTCCTCATGCAATCTCACCCCACCCCCACCCACCCACAAGCTGCCAGTCCCTCCCTGCCTCTATTTCCTCCTCTGGTTCTTAGTCCCTGTCTCCTTGCTCAGCCAGTCCCAGTTTCCCATCCCCAATCTCCCAGTCTCTTCCCCTCCCACCAGCTCCTCATTCCAATCTAGTCTCACAATCACCCTCTTCCCCATGGGGTCTGGCTTTTGTCCTTTCTGTAGTTTAATCAGGCTGTTTCCTCTTCCTTTTCTCTTCACTGCCTGGTGCCAGTAGAGGGAGTCTTTAGAGCCCCAGGGAGACAGTCTTCCAGTTTTCACTTCTGGTGCCTAGTGCCACAGCATCCCACAGCAGCAGGGAAAATCCTGATCAGCCTCTGCATTACTGCCTGGAGCATGGTCAATGCACACAAGATATTTGAAGAATTTAGCTGCCAGATTCTAAGAAGTCTCTACTGAGCATGTTCAAATTGTGATTTTTCAAAGGCTTACAACATGGCCAGATTAGGTTTTGTATATTATTTGTATAAATCCAATTACCTTGTTATTGATGTCATTAAATAGTTTTCTTTTAGCTTTGGGACTCATAATAGATGAAATATGTAATATTGTAAATTAAACTATTTAATATGTAAATCAAAACCACAGCAAAAGCAGAAGAGTGAGTGACATCAGTTGTGATTCTTGCACTGTGAGACTCAGTTTGCTTTGAATAAATGAATAAATTGAAAAGAATAGCCAAGGGAAACTGGAATATTTTGGCCGGAATTTAAAGCATCTACTATATAAAGTCTTCTGAAAAGCAGAAGACTGCATAAAATGTTTTCAGTGGGCAGCTAAACAGAACTCTTTTTGACAGACACAGAACAGAAGCTGTGTTGCCTGCAATGAGGATGACACTGGTCTTTATGGAGTGAAAGAAAACCAGACCTGATTAGAGTATTTACTTTGGCAAGATGGAAACAAAGTTTGTAAAGCAAAATAGCTTTCAGACATATATCATACATCTAACCTTAGAAGATAAAAAGCAACCCAACAGGAACATGAGCGCAGATTTGTACAGGATTTTTCTAATTGCTTGGCTGTCTGTCTGTTCTCATGACACACATGCTAGGAGAAGTGAAGGACAGAGTTCGTAAATATCCCCTTTATTCCAGACAAAAATCATACTCCATTTAAAATAAAACAAATTTAACTGTATTTTTCCTAGTTCAGTATTTCTGACAGCCCGAGTGTAAGCATGACTGTAAATAAAAATGCAAAGGAAACACATTCTTTGAGAAAAACAAAACAAAAATTAAATACAAAGAAAACCATTTGAATAAAAATTTCAAGGCAAAAATTGTGACACTGGATTTAAAAATATATATAGTATAGTGGATTATAATCAGTAGATATTATGTAATGTTAATATAGGAACGTTCTGCAGAAATGTTTTGTGTCTTTTCATTCTTGATTAGAATATTTGATCCTGAACTAGATGGTGCTATCCTTGAGTTATACTTACCCTATCAGAAGTCCATAGAAGATAACGGGACCCCTCTTAGAGTAAGGCAATATTCAGTGTAAGAGTGTCAGAATCTGGTCCTTTGTTAGTCAGATCTCGTTACTGAATCATCAGCCAAGAAAAGAACATCACATGACTAGGCCTCACGCCTGGCTTCTAGCAGTGACTATGGCTTTGTTGAGCGGCAGAGTACTTTTGCAATTCTCTTTACTATAAGTCACATGCATGACTGTTTTTTCTGACGCCTGAGGGAAATTCTCAGTGCAGCCTCCAGTATTCATGCTGGATTAGCTGGAAGATGAGGGAACAGTTCCTGAATAGATGTATAGCCAAAACCCATCTAAAGGCCACTGTTTTTGGGAAGAGCATATATAGCCAAGAATAAAGGAAATGCTGAGGAGCGAGGAAGGGTTAATTGTAGGTTAACTATTTGTAAATTTTATAATGCTCACTTCTCAGGAAACAGCTAAACACTGTTTTAAATTTATGCTGAAGATGTCTGTCAATAGCAGTAAATCACAATCCTTGACAAGCCAAACAAATACATAAGTCATTCACAGACAGGCACGACATATACATAGATATACCTGCATTCATAAGAACGGAAGATTATTTTCAACAACAGGGTCCACTTTTGCAAATGTCCTATTTTTTTTCTCCAGTTTGTTTCAAAATTTCAATGGACTCCAAATAAAGCAGATTGAAATGTTATGAAAATTCTAAATTTCCTATGAAATTTTCCCCATAAAAAGTTTTAAATATTTTGCACAACAACTTTTCACCATTTTTCAAGCACCTTAAACTGTAAGTTTTCATCAATGTTTTCCAAGTGTCGTCATTTCCATGCCTCCAGTGAACATACTGTACAGAATAGGCTACAGAAAGGGAAACGGGTCTTTAACTTATCATCTCTCTGGTTTCACATCTTTCAGAAGCCATTGGGTTTCCAACTCTTGAATCTTCCCATCCTGATCTTCAACAATTCAGTTTTATACTCCTGGTCATTATTTATTATTTGTTCTACAGTGGTGCTTAGAAATCACAGCTGAGACTGGACCCTCTTTGTACTAAGAACTGTAAAAACACATAGTAAGACATAGCGGGAGATTTTCAAAGGCAGAAGAACATAAGGACGGCCGTACCACGTCAGACCAAAGGTCCATCTAGACCAGTATCTGTCTACCGATAGTGGCCAATGGCAGGTGCCCCAGAGGGAGTGAACCTAACAGGCAATGATCAAGTGATCTCTCTCCTGCCATCCATCTCCACCCTCTGACAAACAGAGGCTAGGGACACCATTTCTTACCCATCCTGGCTAATAGCCATTTATGGACTTAATCACCATGAATTTATCCAGTTCTCTTTTAAATGCTGTTATAGTCCTAGCCTTCACAACCTCCTCAGGTAAGGAGTTCCACAAGTTGACTGTGCGCTGCGTGAAGAAGAACTTCCTTTTATTTGTTTTAAACCTGCTGCCTATTAATTTCATTTGGTGACCCCTAGTTCTTGTATTATGGGAATAAGTAAATAACTTTTCCTTATTCACTTTCTCCACATCACTCATGATTTTATATACCTCTATCATATCTCCCCTTAGTCTCCTCTTTTCCAGGCTGAAGAGTCCTAGACTCTTTAATCTTTCCTCATATGGGACCCTCTCCAAACCCCTAATCATTTTAGTTGCCTTTTTCTGAACCTTTTCTAGTGCCAGTGTATCTTTTTTGAGGTGAGGAGACCACATCTGTACGCAGTATTCGTGATGTGGGCGTACCATGGATTTATATAAGGGCAATAATATATTCTCAGTCTTATTCTCTATCCCCTTTTTAATGATTCCTAACATCCTGTTTGCTTTTTTGACCGCCTCTGCACACTGCGTGGACATCTTCAGAGAACTATCCACGATGACGCCAATATCTTTTTCCTGACTCGTTGTAGCTAAATTAGCCCCCATCATATTGTATGTATAGTTGGGGTTATTTTTTCCAATGTGCATTACTTTACATTTATCCACATTAAATTTCATTTGCCATTTTGTTGCCCAATCACTTAGTTTTGTGAAATCTTTTTGAAGTTCTTCACAGTCTGCTTTGGTCTTAACTATCTTGAGCAGTTTAGTATCATCTGCAAACTTTGCCACCTCACTGTTTACCCCTTTCTCCAGATCATTTATTAATAAATTAAATAGGATTGGTCCTAGGACTGACCCTCAGGGAACACCACTAGTTACCCCTTTCCATTCTGAGAATTTACCATTAATTCCTACCCTTTGTTCCCTGTCTTTTTAACCAGTTCTCAGTCCATGAAAGGACCTTCCCTTTTATCCCATGACAGCTTAATTTACGTAAGAGCCTTTGGTGAGGGACCTTGTCAAAGGCTTTCTGGAAATCTAAGTACACTCTGTCCACTGGATCCCCCTTGTCTACATGTTTGTTGACCCCTTCAAAGAACTCTAATAGATTAGTGAGACACAGTTTTCCTTTACAGAAACCATGTTGACTATTGTTCAACAGTTTATGTTTTTCTGTGTGTCTGACAATTTTATTCTTAACTATTGTTTCGACTAATTTTCCCGGTACTGACATTAGACTTACATATAGTTAGAGGGTAGAGCCATATTGGGAGAACAGGGATGCTTGTACTGTTGCTTCCTGTGCTCTCTCTTCCTTTATGTATCCACAACACATTCAGCCTTTAGAGTGGTCAGCCAGGCACCTTCCATAATAAATTATGGTAGTAGATACTGAATTAGCCATATTCTGTAACAAGAACCAGACACGGTGTGCCCTTTTGGGCTCAGTCCTCCAGGTTCTTCAGTATCCTCCCTTTCTGTTGACTTCACTGGAAACGGAGTGCACCCTGCACCTTGCAAAAGGTGCTCAGCACTTGGTAATGGCAAACAAGTGCTAGTTTCTGATCCTGCAAGGTTTTAATGGGTGAAATCCTGGCCTTATAAAAGTGAATGACAAAACTGACCAGAAAGGGGATTTCACCCCATGTGTGGAATTCCCATTGACTTCAATAAGAATTGGCTGGTGATTGGACACTAGATGGGGAGGGTTCTGAGTTACTGTAGTGAATTCTTTCCCAGGTGTCTGTCTGGAGATCTTATCCACATGGTCAGGCTCTAACACAATGGTGGGCAACCTGTGGCCACGAGACAATTTGTTTACATTGACTGTCCACAGGTTCACCGTTCCCAGCCAATGGTAGCTGCAGGAAGTGCTGCGGGCCGCAGGGACATTCTATAAACAAACTATCTTGTGGCCCACCGCAGATTATCCTGATCCGCAGGTTGCCCACCACTGCTCTAACAGATTGCTATATTTGGGGTTGAGAAGGAATTTTCTCCTGAGTCACATTGGCAGAGACCCTGGAGGATTTTCACCTTCCTTTGCAGCAAGGGGCTTGGGTCACTTGCAGGTTTAAAATAGTGTAAATGGTGGATTCTCTATAACTTTAAGTCTTTAAATCGTGATCTGAGGACTTCAGTAACTCAGCCAGAGGTTATGGGTCTATAACAGGATTGAGTGGGTGAGGTTCTGTGGCCTGCAATGTGCGGGAGATCAGACTAGATGATCATGATGGTCCCTTCTGGCCTTAGAGTCTATGAGGTAGTGGATGGCTTGCAGGACTGGACTTCTACACTTTGCTGAAGTCAAGTGACAGATCTTTCTTAAAATCCATGGAGGAAGGAATCGGAAAGAAACAGGAATTCCATAGAGGAGCCTAAAGGACCTTTTTCTATAAGTTAGCAAAAAGTGCATTGTGAATGTTTTTTACCTTGGTCATCAGTAGCAAAATGGTACATTTCTTACATTTACCATTTTTATATGTTCACACTGTTCTCCTCATTAATACTGCAGTACCCAAAAGATCAGAGGCCCTCTGTGCTAGGTGCTGTTCAACTAATCGAAAGAGTCTCTGCCCCAAACACTTTACAATACAGAGTCCTGCTCATGTGGTCAGATATGTATGGGCAGATCCTTCCACCAGTGCAGAGCCCCACTGAAGCCAACAGGGCTTTATGTAAGCGCAAAGGTCCACCTGCGCAAGTCCAAATAAAGACTATGGGCCTGATTTCCTACTGCACATTATTATGCCATCCAAATTAAGAATTTTCTCGCATTTCTTTTTTCCTTTTTCATTCATCACTTTAATTTTAGTGCTAATCATTACCCAAAGTGTTCAGAAACCTTTACAATATGACATAAATATAAGAAAAATGATACACTAAACTATTTAAATTCACAGGATAGAGGATCATAACTATGTGATTCTATGATTTTTCTTTCCTGATGTTTTTCAGAATGTGCTATAAAAATAAAAACTTACCACTGTCTCCTGGCATGTAGTAACATGGTACTGGCTTTCTTTATTTTTCTTTTCCGGCCAATTTCAAAGTCACTATTTTGAAAAAAAATCAAAGTATTTTTATTTATCCTCTCTAGATCACTTCGTCCAGAGAGACTGTCCAACATCAACAAAAAAGAGACACAGCAAGTTAGCATGTCCCTTTGTTTCCTCTTTGAAAAAGACAATATTATGCATCTTTGCTACCTCTGATTGAATGACAGGCATCAGCAAACCAACATTATTTTGGAGTAACTCTCTAAAGTCCAGTTCAAGTTTATACAAAATAATTTATGTTTAACAAAAGAATCTTATAGTAAAGGAAATAGAACTCCTGTATTGCTCCTAAATATAGCTGAAAACAGAAATTAGTGGAGTGCCTATTTTTTATCAGCACTAGCCTTTGAAAAAAACCCTGATTGTCATTTGATGGTGGACTAAATATGCCGTTCTAGTGATAAGGTGAGGATACTTTCAATGTCCTTTCAGCATGAGGTATAGCCAGAGATGAGACACTGTTCTGAATTTATACTCATTACAATAACTAACAATGGGTTTTTAAAAAGTAAATTAGACATAATACCATGCCTACCAATAAAGGCATGCTACAGCATAAAGGACATACTTTGTTGTGTACAGATATGATAGTCTCTTACATACAAACATGAGGCCCCATCCTAAAAACCCTTATTCAGAGGAGTAGCCCTTACTCACATGAGTGCAGTCAGTGGGTGGTATCTGGAGGCCCCCAATCAGGGATTGAGGTTCCATTGTGCTAAGCACCTAACACACCCATCCAAAAATCATGATCCCTGACCCAAAGAGCTTACAATCTAAGCAATTCTGAATTTGTTCTCATGGATTAGGCTACACATTTTGAATAATAAATATTATTAGTCTTAATCTTAGGATATGATAATCCTTTGGGCATACATTACTTGTATTTCCCAGTCATTGCCTGCCACCTTTACATTTCCTGGTGAGAGATTGTTTTCATCCCTGAGGTACACCATCCCCAATATTTCTGTTATACTAATAATCTAAAGGCTGATTATTACCATGGACATCACCACTCACTCCGGATAGGTACCATCTGTGAATTCATACTATTCCTATTCCAAGCATGAGTTAATTTTATTTGCCATTAATGTGTTGTTTATTTGAATCCCAGTGATTACCTAATTCCTGTGGATCCTGCTGTCTGTCTGCACTGCTGAAAACTGATTATTATTCAAGAGCCTGTCATACTGTAGAATATTTTTGTAAAACCAAAGGGTTCACTTCAGACACACAAGACCTAGGAATTCAAATGGCCAACCCCAGTCTCCAAGAACCAAACAAACCACACAGCTGAGCTCAGATATGGAAAACCCTGCAAACCAAACAACCCACCCAGTACACACAGCAAGTCCAAAAATCTCCCAGAACAGAGCCAAGACAGCCAGCTGAGAGTCACTATAACTAAACAAGACAGCAAGTAGGCAATCAGGATCTACTTAAGCCAGCAAGAAGTGAACAACGTTTTAATTAAAACTATATATGGTTTAACATAGCAATGATCTCATCTGAACTATTTGCAGTGCAAAGTGCTACATAGAGTCTATTTTAAAGAATATCAGCTAAAGAAATAGACCTGTTAATGGAATGTGCATTTCAGGTACTGCACCTAATATCTACACAGAAATATAACCTTTTAAATGAGTGTGGTTGACAGTGTATGGTATAAGTCAGAAAATATTGGTAAGTAAACATGTCTTTGGGTGCCACACATCACAGACACATATCTGAGCCACCAGGCAGAACATCAACTCCAGTCTGCAATCCATGGTTTGATTACTATTCAAGAGCCTGTCATACTGTAGAATATTTTTGTAAAACCAAAGGGTTCACTTCAGACACACAAGACCTAGGAATTCAAATGGCCAACCCCAGTCTCAAACTTTAACAACCTGTTAACAACCTGTGAACCCCTTTCACTAAAAAGGCAAGTCTCGCGAACCCCCTCCTAAAAATGAATATTTCCAGGGATTTTCTCCTTTACCTGAGTATAAATTAGAAAAGCAGTGATCTTGGAAATATAAAATTGTTTTTTAGGACATGCTGATTACACACTATGTATTATTAATTATTATTTATCATGACAGTATTTTTATTACATTATGAAAACGGCAACACTCTTCCAAGATCTCACTTTCATAGCTTGTATCTCTTTGAATAAGCCTGTTATAAGACAAGGCTCCTATGTTTCATCAAGAAGTATCATATGTGAAACAGCATGAAGGTATTTAAGAAGCCAACTCAGAGTTCCTCCTACACAAGCATTCAGGTCTTGAGCGGTCCAGGCAAACACCTCATGTTACAACAAAGCTTAAACTTGTTCTTGATAATAATTTTAAAAACAATACTAGCTGCCTATTTAATTTTAAAAACAGCAAAAAATATCCACCTCCCTTTTCATTTCTTATAAGGAGTCTTGAAGTTTAAATCTCCTCAGTGTGATAGATAAGCTTGCTTAGATCTGGTTAGCTCTTAGAAATCCAGAGGCTCCTGGCTGCTGGCCCAGTGCTGCCTGGGGTCCCTAGGGACAGCTCTGTCCACCATTAGGGAATTTTTTCCCAAGAACACCCTGTAACATTTCGCAACCCCCCAGGGGTTCATGAACCCCAGTTTGGGAACCACTGTTTTAGGGTGAATAATAGGAGTCATTTCCAAGCATTAATGTTCATTAGATTGTGGAATATAATTTCCAAAGAGGAATGGTGAAAGATTGATCTGCTGCTAAGTCATTTAAAAATAGTTTGGACAAAGCACTCAAGAACAGCAAGGGAACAATTTTGCACTGGCAGAATGATGGACTAAATGATCTAACTGGTCTCTCCCATCTGTAATGTCTATGATTCTACAATTAATGAGAATGGGTATCATAATCAACAAAAGATGTTATATTTTCCTCATAAAATGTAAATCACCAAAACAAACAAAGCCTTTTAAAAATCAAATTCAGAAGTCTTCTGGTTTTAAGACCTTGTTTGTGGCTACCCAGATCAAAGAGGTCAGCATCTCTCTAACTTTCACATGGTGTGCTCAAAAGTTAGAATCCTTAGCTTCCTGCAGATCAGTCTCTGGAGACTGCATGTCAGTGTGAGATATTTTTCACAAGTGTAAGCGGGGGAATGGTTCCGCTATTGTGGGGAACTTTCCTGGCTTCTGCACTACCCCAGTGAAATGGGCTAGCGGAGGATCTGAGTCCTTGCTCCCACTTGCTTTATCCAGAGGCCTCCCTGCCCTCAAGGACTCCCCTTCCACTCTCCTGGCTGGCAGAGTCCTCGTACCCCAACAAGATTCTGGGGGGCTCAACCCCCTGCCCTGCTGTGGTCGCCTGGGACAGGGGCTAGGGTGTCCCCACTCCGGGGGACTCTCTCTGCACTGGGCACCTCCTTGACCCACTGATCATTTCATACAATTTAAAGCAAATACAAGTTGTTTAATTAACAATTAATTTAAAAAAAGAATAAGGAAAAATGGAACAGGTTAAAGGAAAACACGTCACCCTGCTCTGTGGCAGGGAACATTACAAACAGTGTCTCTGGACACCAGGGCACTTCACAGTCTGTTCCTTGTAGGTCCCAGGTCTCCTTCTCAGGACAAGCTGTACTGCAGAGATGCCACGGGTTGGACACTTGCAATGGTGGTGGCCACACACCTCCGGGCTTTGGGCGGTGGGACCCTTCTTCCCTAAGTCAGCCCCCCGTCAGGTTAAGATCCCCCTCCCAATCTGGCCTGCAAGGACTCTTAGCTGAGGGTGTCTTTTTGCACTAGGCCCTTTGCCCAGGGTCCCCCCTTGGCTGGCCCCAGTTGCTCACCACACCTGGCTCTGTGGCAGCAGCTCTGCACCCAGCACAGGATCTGCTCTTTCCCTGGGCCATGTCTCTGGTTCCCTGGCTGCAGCTCTGCTCCCAGCACAGGATCTGCTCTTTCCCTGGGCCGTGTCTCTGGCTCCGTGGCTGCAGCTCTGCTCCCAGCACAGGATCTGCTCTTTCCCTGGGCCGTGTCTCTGGCTCCGTGGCTGCAGCTCTGCTCCCAGGACAGGATCTGCTCTTTCCCTGGGCCGTGTCTCTGGCTCCGTGGCTGCAGCTCTGCTCCCAGCACAGGATCTGCTCTTTCCCTGGGCCGTGTCTCTGGCTCCGTGGCTCCAGCTCTGCTCCCAGCACAGGATCTGCTCTTTCCCTGGGCCGTGTCTCTGGCTCCGTGGCTCCAGCTCTGCTCCCAGCACAGGATCTGCTCTTTCCCTGGGCCGTGTCTCTGGCTCCGTGGCTCCAGCTCTGCTCCCAGCACAGGATCTGCTCTTTCCCTGGGCTGTGTCTCTGGCTCTGTGGCTGCTTTTCTGGCCCCTCTGGATCTGGCACAGCTCTGCTCCCCAGCTCAGCTTGGGCCCCTGCTTTCTCCTTAGCTCGGCCCCACTCTGTCTGACCCAGGCAATTCCAGCTCACACGGAGGACGGGACCCCCCTGGCCTCCTGACTCCCTGATTAGCCGGCCCACCCTGTCAATCAGGCTCAGAGGCTTAGGCTGACCTGGAGCATTGGCCTCTCCCCAATCTTTTAGTGCTGGGAGCTAGCCAATGTAAACACCCCCAATGAATGTTAGTAAGGGGGCAACAGTCCCCTTACACAAGTATAATCATTTTCTAACAACTACAGTGCATATCTTCTTCCAATGGCCAAAATGCAAATCTCTGTGTAAATAACCATCATGCAAACAAATATGCTACTCTTTGGGATGCCATAAGGAGCCTGAGGTCTGAAGCCTTTTGCACTTGTGATATTACAAGCTAGTTTTTTTTATTCTGTTTGCAATTGCTGGATAATATTCTATTGAAAACTTGTGAAAAAGAAAGTTCCTGACTACGTCACTGGAATCCAGAAAAGACTCAGATTATAAGGACAATTCCCATTGCTTCATGCAAGTACTAACACTAACATCACATGAATAAAGGCAGAAATAAAGCCTTTAGAAAAACTAACAGAGTTGTTTTCTGCTGATGGATTTTCTAATGTAGCTCAATCTTAAACCGAATGGAATTAGCAAACCGCTAAATTAGGTTAAGTATTTATATGCCCCCTGGTTACTATAATATCTGGGCAACTCACAATCCTCGACACCTCTAGGAGGTAGGGATGTGCTGTTAGCTTCGTTTTGCAGATGAAGAACTGTGGCACAGAAAGACCAAGAGTAAAAATGTCAAATGTGCCTAAGGAACCCAAGTCCCATTTTCCAAAGAAATGTATGTACGCAGGAGCTTAAGATTCATCGAAAGTCAGTGGGACTTAGGCTTTAGTCACTTTTGAAAATTTTACCCTTAGTGAATTACCCAAGATCACATAAGAAACCTATGACAGAGCAGAGAATTAAATCTGGGTCTTCTAAGTGCCAGGCTAGGGCCCTACCCACTAAACTATCTTTCGCCTGAGGAAATGTGCCTATTGTACATAATAATGACATTTTGTCACACAGCTTCAACAGAAATGTTATTTTAGATATCAGAACGGATATGTTTATATTGAGATTGTCCTCAGAATGGGTGATCTGGGCAGCTACCTGGGCTTAGAAAAGATATGAGATACCACTGGACTAAGAGGTAAATATTTATACCTAATAATTTTGGGGGGACTTGAAGGGAGGCGATGAAAAATCACCCAGAGTATTTAGGTCTTGCTCTACTCCCAAAGACATCACTGTCAAAACATTCATGGACTTCCCTGATAGCAGGATTAGTGGAGTTGGATTTTCTCATAGAAAAGGGTGAGAGTCTTTTTCACTAAGGAGGATGAAAGGTGAGAATGAAGGAGGCTGGAACTGGACAGAGATGTTAGCGGGGATGAGGATTTACAGGGTGCAAATAATAAGGGATAGACAGAGGAACAATGTTCCTCTTGCCCCCAATGATGAGGATGGCTGAGCCCAGAGAATGAGTAGTCTCTTGTCTTAATTACAAAACGTGAAGCCCATCTCTAAAATGTCTTCTTTCGTGTGCTCCTTTTAACTGAAACTAAATTACTGCATGTGGTGTTTAGATGTTGCTTGTGATTATTAGAACTGGGAGCACTGGCTGTTGGGAGTCTGAAAGGACAGGAAACAGGAAGGAGGGGGGAGGAGTTGAAGTTTGTTAGTACCTTGCCTGGTTGATACAACATTTTGGCGACAAGGATAGATCTTCTGCCTCTGAACCCACCTGCATCCTTTCTGCAAAGCCCAGGTAAGCCTCCAATTGCTTTTACTGCCTGGATCCATATGTTTGAGACTTATCTGCTTGCAATCAGTGCTACAGAGATTTCTGAAGAAAAAAAGCTTGCTCTGCTAATCCACTGCCTTGGAGCAGAAGGGCAGCATATATTTTACACTTTTCCCTTGCAGATGGTAAATATGAGACTGCACTCACTGCATTAAAGAACTTTTTTGTGCCAAAAGTGAATGTAATAGCTAATCACTACAGATTTCGCCAGTGTGAGCAGAAACCGGGGGAGACTATAATGCAGTATATTGCTTCCCTGAGGAGTCTGATTGTAATTTGTGACTTTGGGAATATGGCAGATGAGATGATTAGAGACCAGCTCATTGAGAAAACAACCATGCTTCATGTGAGAGAACGCTTACTTCTAAAACCACAACTTACACTAGAAAAAGCAACAACCATTTCTACTCAGATTGAGTCAGCTACAGCTGAAGCCAAAATAATGAGCAGGGATACAGGAGGCACAGTCCAGGCTGTGACTCCTTTGCAGAAAAGTTCACTATCGCTGCAGACAAACAATTGCAGGAGGAAAACTAATGAAAAGCCACTGAATCAGCAAATTCAAAATACAGTAAAAGCATGCTTTCGCTGTGGATCCTCACAACACCTTGAAAGCTACATAGGATGTCCAACAAAAGTAGTTCAGTGCAATCATTGCAAAAAGATTGGGCATTTTGCTAAAGTACGTCACAGTAGCCAGTTCAATCAACAGGTGCATGCAGTTACAATACCAGATGTTACTGTGCTGAGCATGGACAAAACCACTACTGGGGAGAGAGATAGCTCAGTGGCTTGAGCATTGGCCTGCTAAACCCAGTGTTGTGAGTTCAATCCTTGGTCCTGCTTTGAGCAGGGGGTTGGACTAGATCAGGGGTCGGCAACCGGTGGCTCGCGGCTCGCCAGGGTAAGCACCCTGGCGGGCCGGCCCGGTTTGTTTATCTGGCGCGTCGGCAAGTTCGGCCGATCGCGGCTCCCACTGGCCGCGGTTCGCGGTCCCAGGCCAATGCGGGAGGCAGGAAGCGGCGCGAGCCGAGGGATGTTCTGGCCGCGGCTTCCTGCCTCCCGCATTGGCCTGGGACCACGAACCGCGGCCAGTGGGAGCCGCGATCAGCCGAACTTGCCGACGCGGCAGATAAACAAACCGGGCCGGCCCGCCAGGGTGCTTACCCTGGCGAGCCGCGAGCCACCAGTTGCCGACCCCTGGACTAGATGATCTCCTGAGGTCCCTTCCAACCCTGATATTCCAGAACAGATAAAGTGCACTGTAAATGTTTCCACCCATACCCTCAGGCAAATCACACTCTATTAACCTAATGTTGGACACTGGCTCAGCAATATCTCTACTACCTGATTCCATCTATTTGCATTACTTTAAAGATGTGCCTCTTACTGAACCCAAACTTCAGTTGGGTGTGCTATTTGAAAAAAACATATTCCAGTACATGGCTGCCTGCCAGCAATAGTTACTTTTGGTGATTGCAATGTAACTGCAGAGTTCTACATTGTCCACAAAGGCACTCCTATCCTTGGCAGAGATTTATTGGCTGATTTAAATCTCAGGGTAGTTAATGAACGAATTTATCTTCCTCAGCAAAGCACTCTTGCAGTACACACACCAGTTTCAGCTGGGACCCAACACCAGGTTGAGGAGAAACTCGGCTGTGCTTATGGGTTTTTGCATAAAGTTAAAATGCGGACTAATGTGATAACTGTACAACAGAAATTATGGCACTTACCATTTTTACTCAGGGAAGCTGTTTCAGAAGAACGTAGAAAACTTGTTCAAAAGGACATAATCTCTTCAATAAACTCCTCGGAATGGGTTTCGCCTATAGTAGTGATGCAGAAGAAGGGTGGAGGCATTCGCCTTTGTGTGGACGTAACGGAGCCAAATAAAGCTATTGTGATTGACAGCCATCCTCTTCCTCACATAGAAGAAGTATTTGCAGAACTCTGTGGAGCAAAGATGTTTTCTACTCTTGATTTGCAGAGCGCATACCACCAGGTTATGTTGCATGAAGATAGCAGAGACCTCACAGCATTTATTACACATGAAGGACTATTTCATTTTAAACGTATTCCATACGGTCTTGCATCAGCCCCAAGTGCCTTCCAAAAAATGATGTTATTGATTCTGAAGACTCAACATGGAGTTCAGTGCTATTTGGATGATATTATTGTGTTTGGTAATACTACTGAGGAGCATGACAATAACCTGCAGTCTGTACTAAACTCCATCAGCAAAGCAGGCCTCAAGCTCAATAGGTCAAAATGCAAATTTAGACAAACTGAACTCTCCTTTCTGGGGCATACAATTTCACAGGCTGGACTAAAACCTGATCCAGATCATACCCTGGCAATTTCAAATGCTCCTCCTCCAACAGATCTGCAAACCTTATGTTCCTTCTCGGGTCTTACCTCCTGGTATGCAAAATTCATTCCCAATTATGCTTCTGTCATTAAACCATTACGAGAATTACTATGGAGAAGTTCAACCTTAGTGTGGACAACAGATGCACAAGCTAGTTTTGAAATGGTGAAAGACTTGATTGTACATAGTTGATACTTGCACTATTCAGTCCTGCATTGCGCACAATTGTAACTACTGCTTCTGATTATGGACTTGGGGCTGTCCTCACACAACTTCATGAGGACAACACAGAGAGGACTGTTGCATTTGCTTCAAGGACACTAAGTAATGCTGAGAGAAAATATTCTACAGTCAAAAAAGAAGCACTTGCTTGTGTCTGGGCTACTGAAAAATGGAGAACTTACCCATGGGGCCACGTGTTCAAGTTGCACACAGACCACAGCCCTTTGACAATGTTGCTCACCACAAAAGGACTGGGAAGAGCAGGATATCGTATTGCTAGATGGTCTGCAAGACTACTCTCTTTCAATTATGAACTGGAATATAAGCCTGGAAACAAAAATGTGGTAGCTGATTGCCTTTCTTGCCTGCCTTTGCCTTCACCAGATGGTCCACCGGAGGATGAGGATGTAGTAGTTGCGCTTATTACAAGCACTCTTACTGCAGTTACAAGAGAACAATTTCAAGCTGCTTGTTCAGTGTGTCCAATTCAACAAAAACTACAGGAATTTCTGACAAAGAGATGACCCAGTAACCCTAAAACCTTGACCCAGTTTTGCTGCCTTATGTTAGAGTTCAGGATGAACTTTCTTTGCTCGATGGCTGTGTGCTACGAGGTACACACCGGCTACTTGTGCCAGAAGAATTACAGTCAAAACTCATACACTTGGCACACGATACTTATCAAGGAATTGTCAGAACGAAACAACGACTACGGGATCTGTATTGGTGGCCAGAGATGGACTCTCAAACTGAAGCACTCATAAAATCCTGTGTCACTTGCCAAATGCATGATAAGGCAGCAGTGGCATGTACCCCTCCATTACAGCCTGCTCCTCTTCCTGAATCTGCATGGGAAAAAGTGGCAATTGACATTGTAGGACCCTTCGATACTGCTCCAATTGACTGTCGTTATGCCATCACTTTAATAGACTATTTCACTAAATGGTCTGAGGTAGAGTTTATATCGCAAATCTCTTCTGCTACAGTAATTAAGTTCCTCTCTTCAGTTTTTACCAGGGAAGGTAACCCCAAAGAACTGGTTTCAGATAATGGTAGTCAATTTACTTCCCTGGAGTTTGAAACTTTTCTAGCAGAGAGGAACATTTTACACAGAAGGTCATCCCTATATTACCCTCAAGCCAATGGGGAAATCGAACGGTTTAACAGAAGTTTGAAAGAGAGTTTGCAAATGGCTAAACTGGAAGGGTGATTGTGGATACCCTTCACTACTGATTTCTTGCAAGCATACTGGGCTACATGACATGCCACAACACAAAGATCACCTGCAGAGTTACTGCATGGAAAACAGATGCATACTAAATGGAACATTGCTGGATTGTTAAAGGCACAACCTGAAGCCCCAACTGAGGATGATGTGAGAAAAACAGTTGAACAGAACCAAGCAAAGTATAAGGCTTTCACAGACAAGTGGTGGGGTGCTAAGGAACCAAAGTTTGAGTGTGGTTCCTTTGTTAGAATACGAAAACCTGGAATTTTACGCAAAGGGTACCATAAATTCACAGCTCCTCTTAAAATCATAGAGAAGAAGGGACCTTATACCTATCGACTTTCTGATGGGCGGGTATGGAATGCTTCTTATCTTGCACTTGCCTATGCACCAAGAGGAGATTATGCCAACACCCGGTCTGCATTGGATGTTGTAGTATCACCGTAGTATCAACACAACAAGACATTGCATTGGAACTGGGGCTTGAGAGATGGCCTGTCAGACCCAGACGACCACCTGTCTGGACTAGAGACTATGTTTTGTAGTATCTACAGTGTTTTCAGTGTAATATTTCTGCCAATAGTATAGTGTCTTGTTTCCTATTTGTTCCTGTGGTTAGAACAACAATGTTTATTTTAATTTGGAGAGTTTCTTAAGAGAGGAGAGAATATGGTGTTTAGATGTGCTTGTGATTATCAGAACTGGGAACACTGGCTGTTGGGAGTCTGAAAGGACAGGAAACAGGAAGGAGGGGGGAGGAGTTGAGGAGGCAGAGTGAGAGTTACAGAGGGTGCAGCAGCAGCTTGGTAAAGAGGTTTCCACTCAAAAATAAAGTCCTGTTGAAGTTTGTTAGTACCTTGCCAGGTTGAAACAACACTGCACCATATCAAATACTGTGTGATAAACAAACTAACATATATATCTGTTCAAGTTTCATGAAAAAGAATACATGGATGCTACTTAAATTCCTTTCTGGATAAGCAAAGTGGACAAGAAATCCTGGGGCAGATTCTCAGTTGATGTAAATTGTCATAGCTCTATTGAAGTCAAAGGAGGTATGACACTATACACCAGCTGAAGTTCTGCCCTCTGCTTCGAAACAATAGATGGCTACTAAAACCAGCCATGGCAGCACTGCCAACTTAATGGCAGAAACGTACAGGCCTGTAGCTTTAAACCAAGAGATGATAATCAGTTCGTGACACCCCTTCATCTGATTAGACTATTTTAGTTTCCTCATTCAACATGAAATGTTTCCAAAGCTTGTAACTTGATGGTGTAAGTTCAGTTCATGCAGAAAATGGCAAGGTAATCAAACCTGAGTTAAGTTCACATACAAAGCCACTGTTATGTAATGATTATGATTTCCAAAAATGTAAAAAAAATAATAATTTTGGTAGAATACGAAGAATAAGAAGGGAAATTAATTGAATTTTACATTCTGTACAGGGAAAGGTTTTGGTGAATACTACTTACAAATACAGCTGTATTTCTACAGCCTGCGGATTTTATATCTGTATATTTCATATAGATTTTATATCTTCCTACTCATATCCTTTTCTTTCCAATCCTGCATATTAAGCCATAAACACCATTTTATTAGGGAGGAAAAAAACATACAAGACGGTTCTGTTAAGGAAACTTTTATGTGGTTGTTTACTCTCAGATCTCTGAAATGTAGCTTTTAAGTGAAGCAGAAAAGAGAGCTGTTTGACATATCCAGAAGATTTATCATTCTTCAAATACATTTTAATGAATGTGAAAGGTCTTAAACTCTCTCTTTGACTGTACTGCTTGTTACTCCCTTTGAAAGCAGGTTAATTTCTGTGAGCAGGCAGAGTCTGTGGGGACTCTGAGCCTGCTGACACAATCACAAACATACCACCACTTGAGATACTCCACTGGGGGCAGGGAGAAAGGAAAAGAAAAGGAGGTTTGATTTTATAAGGAAATCTGTTCCAATATCTAGATTTTCTTTCAGTTTTTATTTGCTTACAGCATGAGATCACAGGCCAATAGACCTAGAGGCCAATGCAAAGGCTCTTCATTCCACGGTTCACCTGGTATAGTATTTGAAACTTCAAAAAGCTACACACTGAATACATCAAAAGATTGGTTTTTCTGTTGTTTTTTTTATTATTATTTTTACAGTAAGGGTATATAATAGAGCTTTTGTGTTTTCTCCTAAGAGTTAATAAAGTGCATGCTGAACCTTTAACATAAACAAAATTACACCATTAGTTCAGCTGGGCAAATTGAGCAAATCCAGTGTTGTGACATTAAACAATCTCTTGTTCTCATCAAAGGGCAGGTGAACATCGTAGCATTTCACAGAAAGAGGAGCCTGAAAATGTCAGAGCAGTTTATGCACTTGAAAAGGCATTGTGAGGAAATATCAGCAGAAAATCAATATGCTCTTAATACACATTTCTACTACCTGCCTGTAATGGGGTCAGCACCCGCCTCTCGCGAGCGCCCCCTTTTCTCTGGGCAATATACCTGCAATCACGGGGGTGGGGGTAGGAGGGAAGAAGGCACCCACGTCTCATGGATGGCCCCCTTTTGGTTAGGTCAGAGTAGGGTTACCAGACAGCAACTGTGAAAAAACTGGATGGGGTGGGGGGGGGGGGAATAGGCACCTATATAAGAAAAAGTCCCAAAAACCAGGGCTGTCCCTTTAAAAACAGGACATCTGGTTACCCTAGGTGGGAGCCTGCTTTTCTTTTTTGGTTTTATATCAGGATGGCGCCTGCCTCTCGCAAGCACCCTCCTGGCCACTGGTTCTCTAGGCTGGTATTCAGCAGCTCAGCCCTCCGCCCAAGCCGCACATGCTGTACCCCCTCCTGGGGTATACAGTTAAAGACCTTTCTCAGCCCTGGCACAGGGCCATATCTCTAAGGCTTCTTCCCTGAGGCCCTGCCTTCTTCAACCACCCAGCAAGGGCCCATCTCGGTACCCTCAGCTGGTGTCCTTGTCAGCAGCCCGCCCTGGGCTCAGTCTGCAACCAGATCAGCAGGGCCCATCTTGGTATCTTCGCCTGGTCTGGCCAGATCCTGTGCACAGTCCTCTGGGCTCAGCCTGCCCACACTGATCTTTTCGTGGTTCTGCTGCTACTCTATCCAGCCAGCCAGGCCCCCGGTCTTTGGCAGCCTTCTCTGGGCTCAGTTCTGTCTGGTGAGCTCTCTGCAGTGAGCTATCCTCAGTCCTGCTGTTCATCTAGCCAGCCTGGCACCTGATCATCCCTCATCAAGCTCCACACAGCAACTGAAGGCTCTGTTGCTGGCCTTTTATCTGGCCCTTCTGACCCCTTATTGGTTGCTCCAGCAGCCCCTCTGTTGGCCACTCTTCTGCAGCCACTCTAGACTGCCTGGAGGACTTCTTGCTGCTCTATTCTGGGACAGGGTGACACAGAGCTGCGAGGCTTCCAGCAGGGGGCGTCCGGACCTAGTCCACCCAGCCACACTTTGCCTTTGCTCTCAGACAAGAACATGAGAATGGCCATACTGGGATACCAATGGTCCACCTAGACAGTATCCTGTCTTCTGACAGTATCCAGTGCCAGATGCTTCAGAGGGAATAAACAGAACAGCCCAATTGATTGAGTGATCCAGTGCCAGTTGTCCAGCCTCAGCATCTGGGAGTCACAGGTTTAGGAACATGCAGAGTATTGGGTTGCGTCCCTGACCATCCATTGATGGAGCTATCAGCCATGAACGTATCTAATTCTTTTCTTAATCCAGTTATACTATTGGCTTTTATAACATCTCCTGGTGACAAGTTCCATGGGTTGACTGTGCATTGTGTCAAGAAGTATTTCCTTATGTTTGTTTTAAAGCTGATGCCTATTAATTTCATTGGGTGACCTCTGGTTCTTGTATTATGTGAAGGGGTAAATGGTTCCTTATTCATTTTCTCTATACAATTAATGATTCTCTCATCTCCCTTAGTCATCTCTTTTCTAAATGAACAGTCCTAGAATCTCTCCTCATATGGAAGCGGTTACATACCCCTTATCATTTTTTGTTACCCTTCTCTGTACTTTTTCCAATTCTAATTTATCTTTTTTGAGATGGAATGGCCAGAATTACACACGGTATTCAAGGTGGGCATAACAGGGATTTATTTAGTGCCATTATATTTTCTGTCTTATCTATCCCTTTTTTAATGGCTCCTAACATTATGTTAGCATTTGTGACTGCTGCTGCACATTGAGCAGATTTTTTTTAAGAACTATCTATGGAGACTCCAAGGTCTCTTAAGATACTTCCCAAATTCTGTCGGTACGTTGAGGCCTGCTTTCCAACTTGTACATGCTTCTACTTGTAGAAGTCAGGCAGAGCATCCAGGAATGAAGGGGTGTATCTTATTGCATTGCCTCAGGTTCTCCTGTGGCACTTTATTAACCAAACATGACATGACATGTCATCATGACATAACCGGTACATGGCTTGATTTAATAAATGTCAAGAGACTTCCCCTGAGAGACTGAAGAGAGGAAGTGCCATAGCACATCATCTGCCACTCTTTTGAGTCACTACAAGGGCTAGTGGTTGAAAATTTTGAAGATTGATGAAAGTCAGAGGTCATGTGGGCAGGTTGCCTGTGAAAAAGGACAATGAGAAATGTTAGAACTGGGGATAAAAGATGGCAGGAGCCCCTCTTTCTTAAATAGCTGGCTTTCTCGTTTGTGAAAAAAGTTCACGCAAAAACACCATGGTCCAGATTCTCATGTACTGCTCTGCCAATGCAAAGAGCAATGCAGATGCAGACAGACCTGTCTGACTCAAAGATAAGGAAAGCCATGTGAAGAAGCTGCTTCTATAAAAAGAAGGAACGGGAGTGAGTCACCAACCGACTGATATTCACAAAATATCTCTACTCTGTTTTCCGGACCTCTGTTTTCCTCACACAAGGTGACCCAAAGGACATGTTAAGAACAAGGGCTTTCCCCCCGCAGATTAGATTTTGTTATTCAGTCTTTATAATATGTTCTTACGTGAAGAAGATATTTGTTCTTCACCTGATATTAATACATGGTATTTTGTCATTTAAAATGGAGGGAGATGGCGCTCAGTGGTAATATGAGTGGATTGCATATTAGCTGATGGGTCTCAGTCCAAAACCAACTCTCCAATTGAAACAGTGGCTGTAATGGACAGGGCCGGCTCCAGACCCCAGCGCGCCAAGCGCGCGCTTGGGGCGACGTCCCGCGGGAGGGCGGCAGGCGGCTCCGGTGGACCTCCCGCAGACGTGCCTGCGGAGGGTCCGCTGGTCCCGCGGCTTCGGTGGAGCATCTGCAGGCATGCCTGCGGGAGGTCCACCGGAGCCGCGGGACCAGCGGACCCTCTGCAGGCACGTCTGCGGGAGGTCCACCGGAGCCGCGGGACCAGCGACCGCCAGAGCACCGCCCGCGGAGTGCCGCCCTGCTTGGGGCAGCGCAAATCCTAGAGCCGCCCCTGGTAATGGAACATGGTAGATAGCTAAATGTGTTAAATTGTCAAGGGATAAGAGGCCAATTAGCATCTTCACCCATTGTGTATGGGATTCTGACAGGGGTACCCACAATATGTCCCCATTTACATGTTCTGGCATCCAAAATTACATGCACACATTTATAACCCACACTTTCCAGGTGCCAACACTCTGCAGGTGCAGGTGCCTATATTCAGATTTGAACTGTTCTAACACCCCGGTTCTAACATTCAAGCACACTAAATGTGAGAACAGGGGATTTAAAAAGAAAAAGGAGAAAACTAGCAAAATAGGCCAGAGAGTCAAAAGTAAAGAAGTGATTAAAATCCTTTGTCATGGCTGCTGCTTAAGGAAATATTAATTGTGGCTCAGAAAGTAGATCAGAAGGAGGAAGCAGCGAGTGAGAATCATTGGGTCCAGTGGAAAACCACAATGCATAACTGGCATGTGGAACTCATTGGCATACGATATCATTGAGGCCAACAGTTGAATAGGATTAAAAAAGAACTGAATATTTATATGGCTAACAGGGAATATCCAACAATTTAATAGCAACAAATATTTTAAAAATAAACAATAATTTTGGAAAGGATATACACCCTTATGCCTTAGGGCAAAACTCATCTTATAACTATTAGGAGTACACTTTCCCTGTTGGTAGGTTATCCCATAGTTGCCTACTGCAGGCTCTCTTCCACCTTGCTCTGAGACAGTTGATACTGGTCACTGTCACAGACAACCCTGGAGTGGTCTGATCCAGTACAGCAATTCTTACATTCCCAATTACAAAACTCATTTGCTATGAGTTTTGTGACTCCAAATTGTAATCTTGCATGCAAGCAGGTGCTGGAATTTCCCCAAAAGTATGTGCTAATGTTTCCACCTGCAGTGTGCTCACAATTATTCATGTCCACAAGTGACAGCTGGATAGAAGTTTACATGAAAATTTGGCCACAAAGTTCTGTGAACAACTCTTTAAAATGGTGGCTATACCACTTTTTTCCCCCTCAGGAGAATGGAAACATGACCTTCTTTGAGTTCATTGTCAATGCCTCTTCTCCATCAAGCTATTTCCTCAGTGGTGCATCTGAGCTCTGACTGTTTAGAATTATTAACAAAGCAGGACTTTTTTTTTTGAGAATTTGGGTACACTATCACAACTCCAGGAAGAACTTTGTGACAAGCAATGTTCAGGAGGAAGTTGACTGCTAGTGTGGCTAACCTAACAGAAATTCAGTTGTCCTGGCCCTACTGCTGCAAACATCCCCTACTTTCCTCAGGCTGTCACTAAACCACTTACCCAATGATACCACATCATCCAGATCTACTGCCTGCTGTTTGAAAATTCATGCTATGATTATTTCATAATATGTTGGAGGCAGATTATCCTCTGATTTTTTCCATTTAAAACCCCCCAGCACTTAAAAAAAATTTCTACAACACAGTCATGAAAGCAAGAAAAATGAAACATGGACTATAGCAGTGAAATGGTTAATCAGGAAGCAGTTCTATATCGAAAAAAAAGGCCTCTTAAGTTACTATAAACTCAAGAAAGACTTTTCTCTGAAGGATGAAATTAAGTTGTTTTAGACCTTCACTTTGATTTTACCGATCTAACTAAGGAAGAGGTATTATTATTTTCATACTAGGGGTTGATCTACTGAAATTACACATTGCCGGTCTGTCACTCACAATGACAACACAGACAAGGGATCTTCTTTGATCTCTAGACAGTTGAAGTTGCAGACAGGAGTCCACAGGGAAGATAAGTTAATACTCCAGACCCCAAACCTCAGAAAATTCATGGCAATGGGAAGAAGAGATTATATGGCATACTTTGTGGATCATCTGTGACTGCCATTGATTTGCTTGCTAATAGCTATTATGATAAGAATCTGGTAAAGCTTAGAAGTCAATTATCAGCTGCACTGCTACCATTACATCACAGTTTAACTTAATTTGAAGACATTATGAAAATGAATCAGTTAATTCTCCATATAGATTATATTGGACAGATTCTCAGCTGTTGTAAATTGACAAGTAAAGTAAAGTTTGAGTTTGCGTTTCACTGAACTCAGTGGAGAATGGAGCTATAGTAATTTACACCATTTGAGGATTTGGCCCAATGAATGCCATTTGCGATGACACATGGAATGGGGGAAGCCTGTAAAATGACAAATAAACACATTTTTCTCCAATTTTTGAACCATAAAAGGTAAATGGGGTTGTTTAAACATAAGGCAGCAAATTTTCCAAAATGTTTTAAAAGGTAAGTCCATTTAAAACAGTCCATCAATCTTACTCTTTGGATAGTGATTCCCACAGCAGCAGAAGTCACTATGTGGTTCCAATTTTCTGTTCTGCTGCTATTTTCAAGCAAATAGTTGTACCAATAGGCTTCTGAAGTGTGAATGTGAGCGTTACTGACAGCACATAAAACAAAATAATCAGTACATTGAACTCCTGATTTTTGTTTTGTTTTGTTTCTTTGTTTGTGGGAGATTTTGAAACTACGGCTTAATTCTCAACTTAAATTTTATAACACATGTAAGAGACAATGGAAGAAATACACAAACCTACTGTTTGTTTCTATTTAGGAATGTATGATAGTCTGTTTATTCCCATACTCCAGGAATTTCTATTTACTTAAAAACACAGTTGTTAATTGTAGACATGTACAAACACATGTGAGACAATAGATGTGGACACTGATTGTCCTAAGTCACGTGCTTACTGGCCAGTTGAGCCTTTCTGACAAGGTCACACACCCATCCATGGACTTTTAGAGGGGCACATCTGGGACCTTGTCAGAGGAAAATAAATATCCCTACACCCATTATGTTAAATGATGCAAAGTTAGTGATGGGGACAAGATAATAGAAGCAGCCAGGAGGTGAAGCAGTAAAGAGAAGCAGCTGTGTAGTAGGCAGGAAGGGAGAGGATCAGGAGTAGGAAGTGACACTTTAAAGTATGCCACATTCAGAGAGCCAACCTGCCCCTGTGATCGCAATTTGTGAGCCTATGGCCCTCTGGCCTATTTCTCTACTAATCAAATCAAATGTGTGAACTCTTCGGTATCCCAAGTTTAGTTATTAATAGAAACTGCATTGAGCCAAAAACTACTGCTGAAAGGGCATCTAGGCTTTTGGAGGAGAGGAGAAAGGAAAGGAAGCTTATATTGCTCAGGAAAAACTTTCAAGAAACAGAATAAAAGGGTTAGAAAAAATAGCAATGAAAATAAATTCAAAATATTAGAAGAAAGCTGTATACTGCTCTGCCCTTGGTATTTTCTCTTATACTTTTAGTGACAGGACACATAGTATAAGCCAATCAAATTGATCAACCCTTTTTTAAAAAGTAGATGAAATTTTAAATGAAAGAACCATCCTCTAATAGTTATAAGCCACACCACCAGTGCATCAGTGAGCTATTGGTGCACTTCTTGTGTGGAAGAAGACATGAGACCAAAACACTTCCAAGGTATGCATCAGTCAGTCACCTATTAATTCCACGGTTTGGCCCATTCCTACCTGGAGGGGGAGGAGGGGAATTTTCAAAGGTACAAATGAAGAGCTGGACACCTAATTTTCAATGGGAGTGGAGCAGCTAACTGCCCTTTGAATGTCTCCCTTATAGTCAATTAGCACCAAGCTCTCCTGCTCTTGCTGCCCCTCAGCTGACACCATCTGCTGTCTTCTTCTAGAACCTTCTCTCTGGGTCTCTGTGATATCACTGATTGGTATCAATCCCTTTAGCCAGAGTTTAAGCTTGTCCTGGCATAAAGAAATGTAACTAGCAGGTATTTATAGACAGCCCCATTCTTCTTGATGGTGGTTAACACACATTTTTATTGCTAAACTGGACCAATCAGTAGAATGTGTACTGTTGAAAGACACCCAGAATTGGCAGGGGCATGGAGTAGACAACCCAGCATCTTTTCCACCTCAAATTTCTGCAGAATAAAGAGCCCTTCAGACATACTGGAGAGAACCCTTAGCAACTGGTAGCAAAATATGTTTTTGTTTTCCTCTCAAAGGGAGTCAGTGTAGAAGTTACTAAGAGAACATTCACATTTCTTCTGTGTTTTATATCGGGTGGAGGGAGGGAGGAAGGTCTATTTACTGCTTTTGTCATACAGCCAATTAGAGACTTAAAAAAAAACAGTTTGAGGTGGTGTCATGATGACACGATGAATCCCGCAATTGGCTGCTGACAGGGGTCAAACAATCAAAGGCCCTGCTCTACTGCTGTCCTGTTTTTTTAGAAGCCAAAAGTGGAAATCCAAGTGGGAGGCCTGGGGTTGGGACTTCCCTCTCTGAGGCTAGAGAGAACACACAGAGGCCCACTGTGAAGTAAGGTGCATGATCACTGGCTGCTGTCCTTTTAGATTGCCCGCTGCCAGGTAATCCACAGAGTGGCCTTGGCAGCAGCCTCAAAGGGGTTATTTTGTTGCATGCTGTTATGATGGCAAGGAGCAGGGAACAGCCTCAGGGAGCAGTGAGAAGAGGAAACAGTAAAAGCAGGACTAAATGGTGCTCTAGATTATGGAGGAGGACAGTGGGCTTTCATCACACAGCAAAAGGTATCTATCACAGAAAAGGATCTGTTTCTTCTCAGCTACAACACCTTCCTGTGGCAACGAGTTCCACAGACTAATTGCATGTAGTGTGAAAAAGTATTTCCTTTTCTCAGTTTTGAATTTTCCACCTTTTAATTTAACTGTCTGTCCCCTTGTTTTTGTATTCTTCTGCTTCATCTTCAAGCACTGAGAGTCTTTCACTACACTTTCCACTCATTTCACCATAGTTCTCAGATACACTCAGCTAAAATATGAAGGCAAGAGTGCTGCTTGGGAATGAATCATGCAGCTGAAAATATCATGCACTGAATTTATAGAAGTTGACTGTGGCTAAAAGACTGTTCTTCATAACCACAGAGTTTGCTCATTCTTTATCTAAGGAGACATCCTGAATCATTAGCTATCTGATCTATCTAGATTGTGGGAATGAGGGGAGGCAATCAACAACCTCTTGCTATAAGGAACTTTCCTCTTATTTTACTGAGAAAATTCAAATACATGTGACAGTGGCCCCTGCACTATGGGCAACACACTTGAATGGAAACACACTGTCCATTTTGTCCAATCTCACAAGATGAATATCCTCAACTCCCACTGAAATCTATAGGAAATGAGTGCCTTCAGCACTCTCCAGAAAGAGCTCAACACTTTGTAGGATCAGGCCTCTGATACAGATCTTAAAGAGTCATGAGGGACAGCTATCAGAGGGGTAGCCATGTTAGTTTGGATCTGTAAAAAGTGACAAAGAGTCCTGTGGCACCTTATAGACTAACAGACGTATTGGAGCATAAGCTTTCATGGGTGAATACCCACTTCGTCAGACGCACGTGCATGCACATATGAGGGACAGCTGTTTCTTCTCCCCAAGAGCTCTGATAATTGGATTCCCTCATGACAGCTCCTATTCAATAGCCATCTACAACCTTTGGAGGACAGTGTGAGAGGGCATGGAGAACTGATCTACTGCCCTTCTGAGTAGTTCTCAATGCATTTTTATAACCCATGAACAATGATCACATATTACAGTATCACGTGCCTTAGAAATGTTTTATACCTAAATCACAGTCAAGAGTTATGGTACCATAGGTCTGCTTAATGAAGTACCTATTTTTATTTATGAGAATCTATTGAGATTAGCAGATTTTTAAAGCTTCTTCTTGCACAGTATCCTGGTTAAACATCTACAGAGTGGAAATTTTCTTTAAAAGAAGCTTGCATCCTTCAGAAGTAATTCCCCTTCCAAGAATTCTACTTCCACTGGGAAACCTCAGGCCCAATATTTATATGATCAAATACAGGAGGCAGTGAAGATGTGATATGATTTCTGAAAAAGTCCCCAATCATTTGATTTGGGAGATCTTATTGTCAGGTCTCTACACTGGGGTGAGACAGTTTTTTAGTCCTGATATGAAATGATTGCACAGGAAAAACTAGCTTATCTGTTAGGAGAATCAAATTCAAGACTGCCCTTGAAGTTAAGTGTCAGGAGGTAGCTGTGTTAGTCTGTATCTACAAAAACAACAAGGAGTCCAGTGGCACCTTAAAGACTAACAGATTTATTTGGGCATAAGCTTTCGTGGGTAAAAAACCACATCTGAAGAAGTGAGGTTGTTTACCCACGAAAGCTTATGCCCAAATAAATCTGTTAGTCTTTAAGGTGCCACCGGACTCCTTGTTGTTCTTGAAGTTAATGTTTTTCAGGATGGTGCAATTGGGCATCATATGCCAGTAGCACACAGCCAGAAGGAGGACAGTGATGACTAAGACCTTGGACGCTATCCCTGGCAGCTCGCTGGAATGGTGTTTACTTTGAAAGAAGCTTTTTGTTAGCATTCCTAACTAATAACACTATTAATACCATATATCTATTTAGTGTCTTTCATCCAGAAGAATCCCAAAATGCTTTTCAATTTGTTTATAATATATAGGGACCACTCATTCATCAATGAAATACAGATGGAATTGAGTGTGACAGCTTCTTTTTCCAGCAGCATATGAAACAGTTTTTAGGAAGGGAAGGGAAGAATGACTTCCATTTGGCACCAAAGAGTGAATCATTTTGGGTAGGAAGAGTGCAATTACCCAGTTTCGGGATATGGCCAGGGCAATGGTAAGTTGCTGTATGGAGACAACTAATGACAAACTAGGACTGGGAAGAAAATAATTGTTAGCTACAATACAGGTACAATGTATTGTTTTCACAATAAGCCCAATGACCCATTTGGTACATCAGGGGAGCAAGGAGACTGCAAGAGAAACACCACAAATACTAACTTAAATACAGGACATAAAACTGATTCTCACTTGGATTTCTTAGAAAATCATATATTGAATTGATATAGAAAATCATATATTGACACTAAACTGGGAGGAGTGGTTGATACGCTGGAGGGTAGGGCTAGGATACAGAGGGACCTAGACAAATTAGAGGATTGGGCCTGTCATGAATAGTTAGTAAAGGGTTAAAGCATAGTACCTGGTGGGCACCTGACCTGAGGACCAATCAGGGAAGAGAATTTGAAATTCCTAGGAGGGAACTTTTTCCCTCTGTGTGTGTGTGTATTGTTCTTAGCCGTCTGGAGTTACAAGAGTCCAGATGTTTTAATCAAGTCTACAAGTTTCTACCTTTCTGAACTAATTTCTTCTAGTCAAGATAGTGAGTATTAAAAAGATACTTGGTGTCCTCACCTAATAATCCTATGCTTGCAATTCTGTGTGTTTGTTATTGATTATTCTTAATTCTGCTTGTACTGGTTGTACTGAGAAGGAGAGGGGATTCTCTCCAGAACTTAGCAAGGTTATACCCTATGAGTGTCCAGCTTGGACTCATAGAGATTCTGTATTTTCTTGTTTTCTTTTAATAAATTCTTCCTATAAAGATTTGATTAAATTCCTTCCACTGTGGATAGCGGAAGGGGCTAAGACGCTCTCTCTCGGTGATTCACAGAGTGGCTAGCAGAGAGGGAGGGGGGAAGTGGGCTGCTTCCCTGTGTGTGGGAGATTCAAGGAGTTTGAATCAAGGTATCTCTCTCTCCGGAGCAGGCTGGAGAGAGGGAAAAGAGGGGAGGGGGAAGGTTCCTCCTCTGTGAGTTGATCTGTGTTCCCAGGGAGTGTCTTTGAAGGGAGACAGGGGGGAAACAGGGGTGTCCCGGCCCACGTATTGACCGCGGTGGTGGCAGCAAAGGGGACCTACCCTAGGATTTTGGGGTGGGGGAAGACATGCGGGTCCTCACTTTGAAACCCCCCAGTTTCAAGTGAGGGTGCAGACTCTGACAGGGCCAAAAGAAATATGATGAGGTTCAACAAGGACAAGTGCAGAGTCCTGCACTTAGGACGGAAGAATCCCATGCACTGCTACAGACTAGGGACCGAATGGCTGGGCAGCAGTTCTGCAGAAAAGGACCTAGGGGTTACGGTGGACGAAAAGCTGAATATGAGTCAACAGTGTGCCCTTGTTGCCAAGAAGGCTAATGGCATTTTGGGTTGTATAAGTAGGGGCATTTCCAGCAGATCGAGGGATGTGATCATTCCCCTCTACTCAGCACTGGTGAGGCCTCATTTGGGGTACTGTGTCCAGTTTTGGGCCCCACACTTCAAGAAGGATGTGGATAAATTGGAGAGAGTCCAGCGGAGGGCAACAAAAATGATTAGGGGGCTGGAGCACATGACTTATGAGGAGAGGCTGAGGGAACTGGGATTGTTTAGTCTGCAGAAGAGAAGAATGAGGGGGGATTTGATAGCTGCTTTCAACTACCTGAAAGGGGGTTCCAAAGAGGATGGATCTAGACTGTTCTCAGTGGTAGAAGATGATAGAACAAGGAGTAATGGTCTCAAGTCGCAGAGGGGGAGGTTTAGGCTGGATATTGGGAAAAACTTTTTCACTAGTAGGGTGGTGAAGAACTGGAATGGGTTACCTAGGGAGGTAGTGGAATCTCCTTCCTTAGAGGTTTTTAAGGTCAGGCTTGACAAAGCCCTGGCTGGGATGATTTAGTTGGGTTTGGTCCTGCTTTGAGCAGGGGGTTGGACTAGATGACCTCCTGAGGTCCCTTCCAACCCTGAGATTCTATGATTCTATGATTCTATGAATATCACTTATTCCTAGACACCACGGTGCAAATAAGTGATGGTCACATTAACACCACCCTATACCGAAAACCTACTGACCGCTATGCCTACCTTCATGCCTCCAGCTTCCATCCCGGGCACACCACATGATCCACTGTCTACAGCCAAGCACTGAGGTACAACCGTATCTGCTCTAACCCCTCAGACAGAGACCAACACCTACAAAATCTCCATCAAGCATTCTCAAAACTACAATACCTGCACAAGGAAATAAGGAAACAGGAGGATACGGGAAGGGTTGCGGAGGATTGCAAGGGTGAATAGGAATCGAGAGGACTTGCAGCCAGTGGGTGCAGGGGATAGACCGGAGAATCACACTGTCACCAGGAAAAGGCAGGTCTACGTGATTGGGGACTCCTTACTGAGAAGAATAGACAGGCCTGTAACTAGAGCTGATCCGGAGAACAGAAGGGTGTGCTGTCTGCTGGGTGCTAAGATACGGGATTTGGACCTGAGGCTGAAAAGGATCCTAACGGAAGCGGGAAAGAATCCGTTGATTGTCCTTCATGTGGGAACGAATGATACGGCTAGATTCTCGCTGGAACGTATCAAGGGAGACTATGCCAGACTGGGAAAGACGCTTAAGGAAATCGAGGCTCAGGTGATCTTCAGTGGGATTCTGCCGGTTCCTAGAGAAGGGCATCAAAGGTATGACAAGATTATGGCGATCAACAGATGGCTTAGGCAGTGGTGCTATAAGGAGGGCTTTGGGATGTATGGCCACTGGGAAGCATTTATGGACAGAAGACTGTTCTCTTGGGATGGACTTCACCTGAGTAAGGAGGGCAATTGACTTCTAGGATGGAGGCTCGCCCAACTGATTAAGAGAGATTTAAACTAGGAATTTGGGGGAGATGGTTGGGAGATGTCCAGGTAATCTCCACGCTGGAATTTAACCTTGAGAGGGAAGAAAACACAGTAAGAGAGGATACAGCCGTGGGCAGAAGAATTGACATAAGGAGGAAGGGTAGTGTAGATACCAGTCTAATAGGTGATGCTGGTGGTAGAATGTCTATGCCTAACAGGTAAAGATTGTCAGTGAAGCCAAACAGCAAAAATTAAGATGTTTGTACACTAATGCGAGGAGCCTAGGTAACAAAATGGAGGAACTAGAGCTACTGGTGCAGGAAGTGAAACCGGATATTATAGGGATAACAGAAACTTGGTGGAATAGTAGTCATGACTGGAGTACAGGTATTGAAGGCTATGTGCTGTTTAGGAAAGACAGAAATAAAGGCAAAGGTGGTGGAGTAGCATTGTATATCAATGATGAGGTTAACTATAAAGAAATAAGAAGTGATGGAATGGATAAGACAGAGTCTGTCTGGGCAAAAATCACACTGGGAAAGAAAGCTATTAGAGTCTCCCCTGAGATAGTGCTTGGGATGTGCAACAGACCACCAGGATCTGATCTGGATATGGATAGAGACCTCTTTAATGTTTTTAATCAAGTAAACACTAATGGGAATTGTGTGATCATGGGAGACTTTAACTTCCCAGATATAGACTGGAGGACAAGTGCTAATAACAATAATAGGGCTCAGATTTTTCTGGATGTGATAGCTGATGGATTTCTTCACCAAGTAGTTGAAGAACCAACAAGAGAGGATGCCATTTTAGATTTGGTTTTGGTGAGTAGTGAGGACCTCATAGAAGAAATGATTGTAGGGGACAACCTTGGTTCGAGTGATCATGAGCTAATTCAGTTCAAACTAGATGGAAGGATAAACAAAAATAGATCTGGGACTAGGGTTTTTTACTTCAAAAGAGCTAACTTTAAAGAATTAAGGAAATTAGTTAGGGAAGTGGATTGGACTGAAGAACTTGTGGATCTAAAGGCGGAGGAGGCCTGGAATTACTTTAAGTCAAAGCTGCAGAAACTATCAGAAGCCTGCATCCCAAGAAAGGGGAAAAAAACCATAGGCAGGAGTTGTAGACCAAGCTGGATGAGCAAGCATCTCAGAGAGGTTATTAAGAAAAAGCAGAAAGCCTACAAGGAGTGGAAGATGGGCGGGATTAGCAAGGAAAGCTACCTTATTGAGGTCAGAACATGTAGGGATGAAGTGAGAAAGGCTAAAAGCCATGTAGAGTTGGACCTTGCAAAGGGAATTAAAACCAATAGTAAAAGGTTCTATAGCCATATAAATAAGAAGAAAACAAAGAAAGAAGAAGTGGGACCGCTAAACACTGAGGATGGAATGGAGGTTAAGGATAACCTACGCATGGCCCAATATCTAAATAAATTCTTTGCCTCAGTCTTTAATAAGGCTAATGAGGAGCTTAGGGATAATGGACGGATGACAAATGGGAATGAGGATATGGAGCTAGATATTACCACATCTGAGGTAGAAGCCAAACTCGAACAGCTTAATGGGACAAAATCGGAGGGCCCAGATAATCTTCATCCAAGAATATTAAAGGAACTGGCACATGAAATTGCAAGCCCATTAGCAAGAATTTTTAATGAATCAGTAAACTCAGGGGTTGTACCGTACGACTGGAGAATTGCTAACATAGTTCCTATTTTTAAGAAAGGGAAAAAAAGTGATCCGAGTAACTATAGGCCTGTTAGTTTGACATCTGTAGTATGTAAGGTCTTGGAAAAAATTTTGAAGGAGAAAGTAGTTAAGGACATTGAGGTCAATGGTAATTGGGACAAATTACAACATGGTTTTACAAAAGGTAGATCGTGCCAAACCAACCTGATCTCCTTCTTTGAGAAGGTAACAGATTATTTAGACTAAGGAAATGGAGTAGATCTAATTTACCTCAATTTCAGTAAGGCATTTGACACGGTTCCACATGGGGAATTATTAGTTAAATTGGAAAAGATGGGGATCAATATGAAAATTGAAAGGTGGATAAGGAACTGGTTAAAGGGGAGACTACAACGGGCCGTACTGAAGGGTGAACTGTCAGGCTGGAAGGAGGTTGCTAGTGGAGTTCCTCAGGGATCAGTTTTGGGACCAATCTTATTTAACCTTTTTATTACTGACCTTGGCACAAAAAGTGGGAATGTGCTAATAAAGTTTGCGGATGACACAAAGCTGGGAGGTATTGCTAACACAGAGAAGGACCGGGATATCATACAGGAAGATCTGGATGACCTTGTAAACTGGAGTAATAGTAATAGGATGAAATTCAATAGTGAAAAGTGCAAGGTCATGCATTTAGGGATTAATAATAAGAATTTTAGTTATAAATTGGGGACACATCAGTTGGAAGTAACAGAGGAGGAAAAGGACCTCGGAGTATTGGTTGATCACAGGATGACTATGAGCCGCCAATGTGATATGGCAGTTAAAAAAGCTAATGCAGTTTTAGGATGCATCAGGCGAGGTATTTCCAGCAAAGATAAGGAGGTGTTAGTACCGTTATATAAGGCACTGGTGAGACCTCATCTGGAATACTGTGTGCAGTTCTGGTCTCCCATGTTTAAGAAGGATGAATTCAAACTGGAACAGGTTCAGAGACGGGCTACTAGGATGATCCAAGGAATGGAAAACCTGTCTTATGAAAGGAGACTCAAAGAGCTTGGCTTGTTTAGCCTAATCAAAAGAAGGTTGAGGGGAGATATGCTTGCTCTTTATAAATATATCAGAGGGATTAATATCAGGGAAGGAGAGGAATTATTTAAGCTTAGTACCAATGTGGACACAAGAACAAATGGGTATAAACTGGACACTAGGAAGTTTAGACTTGAAATTAGATGAAGGTTTCTAACCATTAGAGGAGTGAAGTTCTGGAACAGCCTTCCAAGGGGAGTAGTGGGGGCAAAAGACATATCTGGCTTTAAGACTAAGCTTGATAAGTTTATGGAAGGGATGGTATGATGGGATAGACTAATTTTGGCAATTAATTTTGGCAATTGATCTTTGATTATCAGCAGGTAAGTATGCCCAGTGGTATGTGATGGGATGTTAGATGGGATGGGATCTGAGTTACTGCAGATAATTCTTTCCTGGGTGCTGGTGGGTGAGTCTTGCCCACATGCTCAGGGTTTAACTGATCGCCATATTTGGGGTCGGGAAGGAATTTTCCTCCGGGGCAGATTGGCAGAGGCCCTGGAGGTTTTTCACCTTCCTCTGCAGCATGGGTCACTTGCTGGAGGATTCTCTGCAGCTTGAGGTCTTCAAACCACAATTTGAAGACTTCAATAACTCAGACATAGGTTAGGGGTTTGTTATAGAAGTGGATGGGTAAGATTCTGTGGCCTGCTTTGTGCAGGAGGTCAGACTAGATGATCATAATGGTCCCTTCTGACCTTAAAGTCTATGAGTCTATGAGATCAACAGAGCCAGACATGTACCCAGAAGCCTCCTACTGCAAGACAAACCCAAGAAAGAAACCAACAGGACTCCACTGGCCATCATATACAGTCCCCAGCTAAAACCCCTCCAGCGCATCATCAGGGATCTACAACCCATCCTGGACAATGATCCCACACTTTCACAGGCCTTGGGTGGCAGGCCAGTCCTCGCCCACAGACAACCTGCCAACCTGAAGCATATTCTCACCAGTAACTGCACACTGCACCATAGTAACTCTAACTCAGGAACCAATCCATGCAACAAACCTCGATGCCAGCTCTGCCCACATATCTACACCAGCGACACCAGTGATTTCCCTACACCCCCCCCAGGGGGGGTGTACACCCCCCCTGAATTTTCCCAACACCCCCCCTAGTTTTGTGAGCTAGTTACATACCAATTTAGTGACTGTTTGGAAATCTGAATTTAAACTGAAACATTAATACACACTTTAAAAGCTTATATAGTGTATGATAAAATATGTGTATCTGAAAAAGTATAATAGATTTGAAAAGTATGAACATAGACTAGCTTCCTTGCTTCCTTATACAGCTGTTTTTTTATGATGTCAGTGCATTTATTTCGGTGATGTTGGCCAACCTAATAATTTCAAATGCTGATTTGTAAGCAAAGTCTAAGGCTATGGCTACACTTGCACTTCAAAGCGCTGCCGCGGCAGCGCTTTGAAGCGCTAAGTGTAGTCAAAGCGCCAGCGCTGGGAGAGAGCTCTCCCAGCGCTGTCCGTACTCCACCTCCCTGTGGGGAATAACGTACAGTGCTGGGAGCCGCGCTCCCAGCGCTGGGGCTTTGACCACACTGGCGCTTTGCAGCGCCGCAATTTGCAGCGCTGGAGAGGGTGTGTTTTCACACCCTGCTGCAGCGCTGCAAATTTGCAAGTGTAGCCATGGCCTAAATGAGCTCTCCCTGACAGCTAGTGATGAGCTGGGGGCTAAGGCTTCAGGGCCAGATTATATTTACATTCACACCTAATCTACCTAGGTATCCAGCAAACAGAGCTGTGTTGTCCAAGTGATAGATTTTGGCTGGGGTTGGATTACAAACCACTTGAATGTGGGGGGAAAAGGGATGAAATGTTGTTCTTATTGTATGAGTAAAGGGCAGTAGAACTGTGCTTAGCCTGTGATGATTTGAAGGCATCAAGAGAGAGGGTGGGGACCTGTCCCTCTCCACTGTTTAAAGACAGAGCTGATTAGGCTCCAATAGATAGTCTTTTGTTCTGTTAAGTGACCACTGCAGTTGAAATCACTGACAATCAGGTCTAAGTGCTTAGTCCTGTTGTGGGGACAGTGTTCCTGTGGGTACAGTGTTTTTGTATAAGAGACAGCCCAGACTGCACTAGCAGCGAGGTTCCCGCACTGAGAGCTCAGCTGAAATCACTGAGAGCTGGTGGAACCTCAAGAGACCAACTCACAGAGGTCACAGTGGTAGGTGACAGCAGAAGGTGACTGTGCAGGGCCATAGGCAAACAGAGCGGTGGAGTGAACGGTGGCACAACGAACAGCCATGGCCAGAGCAAACTGTGCCTTTTTGTCCCCCACCTGGAAGGTGTACTCACGTGAAAGCACCTCTGAACTCTGAGTCTCCACTGACTAAGGACAACACCAGTGAGTGGAGTGGTGGAGGGAAAAGTGAGGGGCATGTTAAATAAACATTTGTTTGTTGGACTATATTTTAGTCACTTTGCTCCAGAATGCTGGATTTGTGACTGGGAATGGAAACTTATATAAATATGTTTCCCAGTAGGCCAAGATTTTTAAAATGCAGTATTTTCCAAGGTTGTTATCTCACATTGTTGCTATCTTGGGAGGTCATTATATTGGGGAGTTTCTGTACTAAACATTTTTATTATAATTAATTTTTACATAAGAATGGTCATACTGGGTCAGACCCATGGTCCATCTAGCCCAGTACCCTGTCTTACAACAGTGGTCAAGGCCAGGTGCTTCAGAGGGAATGAATAGAACAGGGAATCATCAAGTGATCCATCCCCTGTTGCCCATTCCCAGCCTCTGGCAAACAGGCTAGGGACACTCAGAGCATGGCGTTGCATCCCTCTCATCCTGGCTAATAGCCACAGATGGACCTGTTCTCCAGGAATTTATCTAGTTCTTTTTAAAATCCTGTTATAGTTTTGGTCTTCACAGCATCCCCTGGCAAAGAGTTCCCTGGGTTGACTTTATATTGTGTGAAGAAATACTTTCTTTTGTTTTTTTAAAATCTGCTGCCTATTAATTTCATTGGGTGACTGCTAGTTCTTGTGTTATGTGAAGAATTAAATAAAATTTCCTTATTCACTTTCTTCGCACCAGTCAAGATTTTGTAGGCCTCTATCATATCCCCATTAGTCATCTCTTTTCTAAGCTGAAAATTCCCAGTCACTTTAATCTCTCCTCCTGTTTCATACCCCTCATCATTTTAGTTGCCCATCTCTGTACCTTTTCCAATTCCAATATATATATTTTTAGGATGAGTGACCAGATCTATCCACACTATTCAAGGTGTGCACATACCATGGATTTATATAGAGGCAATATGATATTTTCTGTCTTATTATCTATCCCTTTCTTAATGATTCCCAACATTGTTTGCTTTTGTGACTGTTGCTGCACATGGAGTGGATGTTTTCAGAGAACTATCCACAATGACTCCAAGATCTCTTCCTTGAGTGTTAACAGCTAATTCAGATGCCATCATTTTGTATGTATAGTTGAGATTGCTTTCCAATGTGCATTACTTTGCATTTATCAACACTGAATTTAATTTGCCATTTTGTTGCCCAGTCACCCAGTTGTGTGAGATCCCTTTGTAGCTCTTCGCAGTCTGCCTGGGACTTAATTATCTTGAATAGTTTTGTATCATCTGCAAATTTTGCCACCTCACTGTTTACCCATTTTTCCAGATGAATATGTTGATTAGGACTGGTCCCAGTACTGACCCCTCAAGGATACCACTATTTATCTCTCTCCATTCTGAAAACTGATAATTTATTCCTACCCTTTGTTTCCCATCTTTTAACCAGTTACTGATCCATGAGAGGATCTTCCCTCTTACCCCATGATGGCTTACTTTTCAAAAGTCAATTTAAATTAAATACATTTTTTTTAAATGTATGGTTTTTTAGAAATCTAGACCTGTTATGTGTTTTGGTGTAACTTGCATTATTCTTATGTTAAATTTGCATTATCCTAACAAAACATTTACTTTGTTCACTTTCTTCACATCAGTCAAGATTTTATAGACCTTTAGCATATCCCCCCTTAGTCATCTCTTTTCTAAGCTGAATATTCCCAGTCATTTTAATTTCTTCTCCTATTTCATACCCCTAATCATTTTAGTTGCCCATCTCTGTACTTTGTGCATTTCCAGTATGTCTTTTTTGGGATGGGATAACCAGATCTGCACACAGTATTCAAGGTGTACATGTGCCATGGATTTATATAGAGGCAATATGATATTTTCTGTCTTATTATCTATCACTTTTCTTTAAAAAGCAAAGGTTTCAGAGTAGCAGCCATGTTAGTCTGTACTGCAAAAAGAACATAAGCTTTCGTGGGCTACATCCGATGAAGTGGACTGTAACCCACGAAAGCTTATGCTCAAATAAATTTGTTAGTCTCTAAGGTGCCACAAGTGCTCCTGTTCTTTTTAAAAAAGCAAACAGAATGTTGGGAATCACTGACTGCCGCTGCACACTGAGTGGATGTTTTCAGAGAACTATCCACAATGACTGCAAGATCTTTCTTGAGTGTTAACAGCTAATTCAGACTCCTTCATTTTGTATGTATAGTTGAGATTGTTTTCCAATGTACATTACTTTGCATTTATCAACATTAAATTTCATCTGCCATTTTTGTTGCCCAGTCCCCCAGTTTCATGAGATCCCTTTGTAATTCTTCGCAGTCTGCCTGGGACTTACCTATCTTGAATAGTTTTGTATCATCTGCAAATTTTGCCACCTCACTGTTTACCCATTTTTCCAGATCATTTATGAATATGTTGAACAGCACTGGTCCCAGTACCGACCCCTCAGGGATACGACTATTTATCTCTCTCCATTCTGAAAACTGATAATTTATTCCTACCCTTTGTTTCCCATCTTTTAACCAGTTACTGATCCATGAGAGGACTTTCCTCTTACCCTATGATGGCTTACTTTTCAAAAGTCAATTTAAATTAAATACTTTTTTTTAAATGTATGGTTTTTTAGAAATCTAGACCTGTTATGTGTTTTGGTGTAACTTGCATTATTCTTATGTTAAATTTGCATAATCCTAACAAAACATTTACTTTATTCATATCTTTTTTATATATCTCATTGGTCCTGACACCCCCCCTGTAAATTCAAACACCCCCCCTAATTTCAATTCCTGGGGAAACCACTGAGCGACACCATCACAGGACCTAACCAGATCAGCCACACCATCACCAGTTCATTCACCGGCACGTCCACCAATGTAATATACGCCATCATATGCCAGCAATGCCCCTCTGCTATGTACATTGGCCAAACTGGACAGTCTCTATGGAAAAGGATAAATGGACACAAATCAGATATTAGGAATGGCAATATACAAAAACCTGTAGGAGAACACTTCAACCTCCCTGGCCACACAATAGCAGATCTTAAGGTGGCCATCCTGCAGCAAAAAAACTTCAGGACCAGACTTCAAAGAGAAACTGCTGAGCTTCAGTTCATCTGCAAATTTGACACCATCAGCTCAGGATTAAACAAAGACTGTGAATGGCTTGCCAACTACAAAATCAGTTTCTCCTCTCTTGGTTTTCACACCTCAGCTGCTAGAAGAGGGCCTCATCCTCCCTGACTGAACTAACCTCATTATCTCTAGCCTGCTTCTTGCTTGCTTATATATACCTGCCCCTGGAAATTTCCACTACATGCATCCGACGAAGTAGGTATTCACCCACGAAAGCTCATGATCCAAAACGTCTGTTAGTCTATAAGGTGCCACAAGACTCTTTGCTACTTTGACTTATGAGGGAAGATCAAAAAAATTGGGTTGGTTCAGTCTGGAGAAGAGAAGACTGAGAGGGGACATGATAATAGTTTTCAAGTACATAAATGGTTGTTACAAGGAGGAGAGAGAAAAATTATTCTCCTTAGCTCTATGGATAGGACAAGAAGCCATGGGCTTAAAGTGCAGCAAGGATGGTTTATATTGGACATTAGGAAAAACTTCCTAACTGTCAGGGTGGTGAAGCACTGGAATAAATTGCCTAGGGAGGTTGTGGAATCTTCATCACTGGAGGTTTTTAAGAGCAGGTTGGACAAACACCTGTCAGAGATGGTCTAGATAACACTTAGTCCTGCCATGAGTTTAGGGGACTTGACTAGCTAAACTCTTGAGGTCCCATCCAGTTCTACGATTCTATAAGAATCTGGATCCCACTAGAGCCACTCTGGCAGCAGAGAGGGCCCACAGAGCAGGTTTAAGCAGTCAGATGAGGATTCTCCTGTGTGAAGGAACCACTGCCTTGTGTAGAGCCATACTCCTTGCAGTGTATGGGCATGGCAAGGTGTGGTAGCATCCGAAATTGCAACCCAGTTGGGACTCTTTGTGCCAGGCATTGTCCTAAGAGATGTATTGTTTATACAGTAGGTTAGGTGTGCTTGGCGGGTAACAGACAAGTAAAAAAAGATAACTACTAGACCATAATTGGAGAGGGAGTGGATAGATGAAGATTTCAACAAATTCCTTGGGTTTCATCAAGAGATATCTACTGGTAAAATTATTGCTCCTGCCTAGCACAGTCAGCCATGTTCTTAAAAAATAATCTGGAGATTTGCTAGACTATAAATTAACCACACCTACATAAGAACATAAGAACATAAGAAAGGCCGTACCGGGTCAGACCAAAGGTCCATCTAGCCCAGTATCTGTCTACCGACAGTGGCCAATGCCAGGTGCCCCTGAGGGAGTGAACCTAAAAGGCAACGATCAAGTGATCTCTCTCCTGCCATCCATCTCCATCCTCTGACGAACAGAGGCTAGGGACACCATTCTTACCCATCCTGGCTAATAGCCATTTACGGACTTAGCCACCATGAATTTATCCAGTCCCCTTTTAAACATTGTTATAGTCCTAGCCTTCACAACCTCCTCAGGTAAGGAGTTCCACAAGTTGACTGTGCGCTGCGTGAAGAAGAACTTCCTTTTATTTGTTTTAAACCTGCTGCCTATTAATTTCATTTGGTGACCCCTAGTTCTTGTATTATGGGAATAAGTAAATAACTTTTCCTTATCCACTTTCTCAACATCACTCATGATTTTATATACCTCTATCATGTCCCCCCTTAGTCTTCTCTTTTCCAAACTGAAGAGTCCTAGCCTCTTTAATCTTTCCTCATATGGGACCCTCTCTAAACCCCTAATCATTTTAGTTGCTCTTTTCTGAACCTTTTCTAGTGCTAGAATATCTTTTTTGAGGTGAGGAGACCACATCTGTACACAGTATTCGAGATGTGGGCGTACCATGGATTTATATAAGGGCAATAATATATTCTCAGTCTTATTCTCTATCCCCTTTTTAATGATTCCTAACATCCTGTTTGCTTTTTTGACCGCCTCTGCACACTGCGTGGACATCTTCAGAGAACTATCCACGATAACTCCAAGATCTTTTTCCTGACTCGTTGTAGCTAAATTAGCCCCCATCATGTTGTATGTATAGTTGGGGTTATTTTTTCCAATGTGCATTACTTTACATTTATCCACATTAAATTTCATTTGCCATTTTGTTGCCCAATCACTTAGTTTTGTGAGATCTTTTTGAAGTTCTTCACAATCTGCTTTGGTCTTAACTATCTTGAGTAGTTTAGTATCATCTGCAAACTTTGCCACCTCACTGTTTACCCCTTTCTCCAGATCATTTATGAATAAATTGAATAGGATTGGTCCTAGGACTGACCCTTGGGGAACACCACTAGTTACCCCTCTCCATTCTGAGAATTTACCATTAATTCCTACCCTTTGTTCCCTGTCCATTAACCAGTTCTCAATCCATGAAAGGACCTTTCCTTTTATCCCATGACAGCTTAATTTACGTAAGAGCCTTTGGTGAGGGACCTTGTCAAAGGCTTTCTGGAAATCTAAGTACACTATGTCCACCGGATCCCTCTTGTCCACATGTTTGTTGACCCCTTCAAAGAACTCTAATAGATTAGTAAGACACGATTTCCCTTTACAGAAACCATGTTGACTATTGCTCAAGAGTTTATGTTTTTCTATGTGTCTGACAATTTTATTCTTTACTATTGTTTCAACTAATTTGCCCGGTACCGACGTTAGACTTACCGGTCTGTAATTGCCGGGATCACCCCTAGAGCTCTTTTTAAATATTGGCGTTACATTAGCTAACTTCCAGTCATTGGGTACCGAAGCCGATTTAAAGGACAGGTTACAAACCTTAGTTAATAGTTCCGCAACTTCACATTTGAGTTCTTTCAGAACTCTTGGGTGAATGCCATCTGGTCCCGGTGACTTGTTAATGTTGAGTTTATCAATTAATTCCAAAACCTCCTCTAGTGACACTTCAATCTGTGACAGTTCCTCAGATTTGTCACCTACAAAAGCCAGCTCAGGTTTGGGAATCTCCCTAACATCCTCAGCCGTGAAGACTGAAGCAAAGAATCCATTTAGTTTCTCCGCAATGACTTTATCATCTTTAAGCGCTCCTTTTGAATTTTGATCATCAAGGGGCCCCACTGGTTGTTTAGCAGGCTTCCTGCTTCTGATGTACTTAAAAAACATTTTGTTATTACCTTTGGAGTTTTTGGCTAGCCGTTCTTCAAACTCCTCTTTGGCTTTTCTTATTACACTCTTGCACTTAAGTTGGCAGTGTTTGTGCTCCTTTCTATTTGCCTCACTAGGATTTGACTTCCACTTTTTAAAGGAAGTCTTTTTATCTCTCATTGCTTCTTTTACATGGTTGTTAAGCCACGGTGGCTCTTTTTTAGTTCTCTTACTGTTTTTCTTAATTTGGGGTATACATTGAAGTTGGGCCTCTATTATGGTGTCTTTAAAAAGGGCCCACGCAACTTGCAGGGATTTCACTTTAGTCACTGTACCTTTTAACTTTTGTCTAACTAACCCCCTCATTTTTGTATAGTTCCCCCTTTTGAAATTAAAGGCCACAGTGTTGGGCAGTTGAGATGTTCTTCCCCTCACAGGGATGTTGAATGCTATTGTATTATGGTCACTATTTCCAAGCGGTCCTGCTATAGTTACCTCTTGGACCAGCTCCTGTGCTCCACTCAAGATTAAATCTAGAGTCGCCTCTCCCCGTGTGGGTTCCCGTACCAGCTGCTCCATGAAGCAGTCATTTAAAGTATCGAGAAATTTTATCTCGGCATTTCGTCCTGAAGTGAAATGTTCCCAGTCAATATGGGGATAATTGAAATCCCCCACTATTATTGGGTTCTTAATTTTGATAGCCTCTCTAATTTCCCTTAGCATTTCATCATCACTATTACTGTCCTGGTCAGGTGGTCGATAATAGATCCCTACTGTTATATTTTTACTAGAGCATGAAATTTCTATCCATAGAGACTCTATGGAACCTGTGGATTCGCTTAAGATTTTTACTTCATTTGAATCTACACTTTCTTTAACATATAGTGCCACTCCTCCCCCTGCACGGCCTGTTCTGTCCTTCCGATATATTTTGTACCCCGGAATGATTGTGTCCCATTGATTGCTCTCAGTCCACCAGGTTTCTGTGATGCCTATTATATCTATATCCTCCTTTATCACAAGACACTCTAGTTCACCCATCTTATTATTTAGACTTCTGGCATTTGTGTACAAGCACTTTAAAAACTTGTCCCTGTTTATTAGCCTACCTTTTTCTGATGTGCCAGATTCTTTTTTATGTGACTGTTTATCATCTTATCCAGCCCTTACATTATACTTCTCATTCCTCTGCTCCTGACTATAACCTGGAGATTCTCTATCATCAGACTCTCCCCTAAGAGAAGTCTGTGTCTGATCCACACGCTCCTCTGCAGCAGTCGGCTTTCCCCCATCTCCTAGTTTAAAAACTGCTCTACAACCTTTTTAATGTTTAGCGCCAGCAGTCTGGTTCCACTTTGGTTTAGGTGGAGCCCATCTCTCCTGTATAGGCTCCTCCCATCCCAGAAGTTTCCCCAGTTCCTAATGAACGTGAACCCCTCCTCTCTACACCATCGTCTCATCCACGCATTGAGACTCTGAAGCTCTGCCTGCCTACCTGGCCCTGCGCGTGGAACTGGGAGCATTTCTGAAAATGCCACCATAGAGGTCCTGGATTTCAGTCTCTTCCCTAGCAGCCTAAATTTGGCTTCCAGGACATCTCTCCTACCCTTCCCTATGTCATTGGTACCTACATGTACCACGACCACCGGCTCCTCCCCAGCACTACACATAAGTCTATCTAGATGCCTCGAGAGATCCGCAACCTTCGCACCAGGCAGGCAAGTCACCATACGGTTCTCCCGGTCATCACAGACCCAGCTATCTACATTTCTAATAATCGAATCTCCCATTACTAACACCTGCCTTTTCCTAGAAACTCGAGTTTCTTTTCCTAGAAACGAGTATTGGCGTTACATTAGCTAACTTCCAGTCATTGGGTACCGAAGCCGATTTAAAGGACAGGTTACAAACCTTAGTTAATAGTTCCGCAACTTCACATTTGAGTTCTTTCAGAACTCTTGGGTGAATGCCATCTGGTCCCGGTGACTTGTTAATGTTGAGTTTATCAATTAATTCCAAAACCTCCTCTAGTGACACTTCAATCTGTGACAGTTCCTCAGATTTGTCACCTACAAAAGCCAGCTCAGGTTTGGGAATCTCCCTAACATCCTCAGCCGTGAAGACTGAAGCAAAGAATCCATTTAGTTTCTCCGCAATGACTTTATCATCTTTAAGCGCTCCTTTTGAATTTTGATCATCAAGGGGCCCCACTGGTTGTTTAGCAGGCTTCCTGCTTCTGATGTACTTAAAAAACATTTTGTTATTACCTTTGGAGTTTTTGGCTAGCCGTTCTTCAAACTCCTCTTTGGCTTTTCTTATTACACTCTTGCACTTAAGTTGGCAGTGTTTGTGCTCCTTTCTATTTGCCTCACTAGGATTTGACTTCCACTTTTTAAAGGAAGTCTTTTTATCTCTCATTGCTTCTTTTACATGGTTGTTAAGCCACGGTGGCTCTTTTTTAGTTCTCTTACTGTTTTTCTTAATTTGGGGTATACATTGAAGTTGGGCCTCTATTATGGTGTCTTTAAAAAGGGCCCACGCAACTTGCAGGGATTTCACTTTAGTCACTGTACCTTTTAACTTTTGTCTAACTAACCCCCTCATTTTTGTATAGTTCCCCCTTTTGAAATTAAAGGCCACAGTGTTGGGCAGTTGAGATGTTCTTCCCCTCACAGGGATGTTGAATGCTATTGTATTATGGTCACTATTTCCAAGCGGTCCTGCTATAGTTACCTCTTGGACCAGCTCCTGTGCTCCACTCAAGATTAAATCTAGAGTCGCCTCTCCCCGTGTGGGTTCCCGTACCAGCTGCTCCATGAAGCAGTCATTTAAAGTATCGAGAAATTTTATCTCGGCATTTCGTCCTGAAGTGAAATGTTCCCAGTCAATATGGGGATAATTGAAATCCCCCACTATTATTGGGTTCTTAATTTTGATAGCCTCTCTAATTTCCCTTAGCATTTCATCATCACTATTACTGTCCTGGTCAGGTGGTCGATAATAGATCCCTACTGTTATATTTTTACTAGAGCATGAAATTTCTATCCATAGAGACTCTATGGAACCTGTGGATTCGCTTAAGATTTTTACTTCATTTGAATCTACACTTTCTTTAACATATAGTGCCACTCCTCCCCCTGCACGGCCTGTTCTGTCCTTCCGATATATTTTGTACCCCGGAATGATTGTGTCCCATTGATTGCTCTCAGTCCACCAGGTTTCTGTGATGCCTATTATATCTATATCCTCCTTTATCACAAGACACTCTAGTTCACCCATCTTATTATTTAGACTTCTGGCATTTGTGTACAAGCACTTTAAAAACTTGTCCCTGTTTATTAGCCTACCTTTTTCTGATGTGCCAGATTCTTTTTTATGTGACTGTTTATCATCTTATCCAGCCCTTACATTATACTTCTCATTCCTCTGCTCCTGACTATAACCTGGAGATTCTCTATCATCAGACTCTCCCCTAAGAGAAGTCTGTGTCTGATCCACACGCTCCTCTGCAGCAGTCGGCTTTCCCCCATCTCCTAGTTTAAAAACTGCTCTACAACCTTTTTAATGTTTAGCGCCAGCAGTCTGGTTCCACTTTGGTTTAGGTGGAGCCCATCTCTCCTGTATAGGCTCCTCCCATCCCAGAAGTTTCCCCAGTTCCTAATGAACGTGAACCCCTCCTCTCTACACCATCGTCTCATCCACGCATTGAGACTCTGAAGCTCTGCCTGCCTACCTGGCCCTGCGCGTGGAACTGGGAGCATTTCTGAAAATGCCACCATAGAGGTCCTGGATTTCAGTCTCTTCCCTAGCAGCCTAAATTTGGCTTCCAGGACATCTCTCCTACCCTTCCCTATGTCATTGGTACCTACATGTACCACGACCACCGGCTCCTCCCCAGCACTACACATAAGTCTATCTAGATGCCTCGAGAGATCCGCAACCTTCGCACCAGGCAGGCAAGTCACCATACGGTTCTCCCGGTCATCACAGACCCAGCTATCTACATTTCTAATAATCGAATCTCCCATTACTAACACCTGCCTTTTCCTAGAAACTCGAGTTCCCTCCCCCGGAGAGGCAACCTCAGTGCGAGAGGTAACCCCAGCACCATCTGGAAGGAGGGTCCCAACTATGGGAAGGTTTCCCTCTGCTCCCATTGACTGCTCTACTTCCCTCTACTTCCTCTACTTCACCTGCCCTTGTAACTTGCGTTTCAGAAAATATGTCTGAAGGGGGAGGAACTGAGAATTAGTGGATTCTGTCTCTCAACAAAAGGGACACTTCTCCCCCCACCTGGCCCCTCCATATGGCAGATATATTTACAGGTCTGTGCTAAAACCTTGAAAGGAAAATCCAAGACACATTTAGGAACCAATTTTCATTTTATTATCTTTAAAGTAAAATTACACTAGAACAGTTTTTCAAGGTACTATCATTAAAACATTCTCCTAATTTTCTTTAATGCTTAAAAACTAACAGCATTATGTATTGATATTTAAAGAGATTAGTGGCTTTTTCTAGGTTTGGAGAAGAAAATGTATTTTACTTTAAAACAAATTTTTTTTCTAAATTACTTCAGCGTTCTGGGTGTGATAAGATGTCAAAAGGGTAGAGGATTGTTGTACAAAAAACAAAGTAAAAACTGTTGTATCCTTAGGGCAGCCGGTGTAGGAAGCAATCACTTGAGGCCAGAAAGCAGGCAGCTAACCAAAACCTCCATTTTATTTACAGAAACAGAGAGCTCACTCAGCCGGTTGAAACCGGCTGAGCTATCCCTTAATAGTCTAACTCAGTTGCCATAGTAACAAAACCCATGACAACCAAATACACAACAAAAACAAAACAGTTTTCTTACTGGTGTAGACTAAATATAATGAATGTTAATAAACTAATAAAATGCCTAATTAAAAATATATATAAAAAACTGGTTTTTGAACTCTTATCAAATGCTTTTTTTCCTTCCAGAAATGAGATCCACTAAAATGTATTTGCTAAAGAAATCTTAGCCATACCCAGAGTTACACACTGAACTTAATCTAGGTACATATTTATATATACCAAGACAAAATTACGGTACTATGTTAAAATGAAGTCAAGGTTAAGAGGTATATATCAGTAATATAACTTAAGGGTAAAATGTTACAAGGTTGTTTTAATTATCCAAAACACAATCTTTAAAAACCCAGGAAATTCAGGATTAAAGTTACATTTAAAAGAAATGTAAGGGTAAAACTAACATGTCTCACGACGGTCTAAACCCAGCTCACGTTCCCTATTAGTGGGTGAACTATCCAATGCTTGGTGAATTCTTCTTCACAATGATAGGAAGAGCTGAGATCGAAGGACACATTAAGGTAAGAAATACACAATTAAGGTAGCCAAACAACCTTAACTCTGCTCTTTAGTGTTGCTATGCCATAACCATACAATTATGAATAAAGTATTTTAGTATTTGTGGTCCCATCTTAAATTAAACTGATTGTTAAAGACACATTATATTTTCCCCCCTCATGGTGTCACTGCTTTCCTATAAGCATTCACTGTCTCCTTGCATAGCAGTGAAAACATATAACCAAGCGAGTAATCGCCATCTGCCTTTATTCCGTATATCCAATTGTCAAATGAAATTGGTTTACAAAGTCTTTAACTAACAAAATTATAACAAACTTTTACTAGAAAAGAACCTCTTTGAAATTTAATGATGGGCAAATAATTCTGGGAGGTTGGTAACAGAAGCTCTGTTGTTTCAGGAAAAGAAACCAACTTCTTATTTCTTATTTTTAGCCAATCTATTTTTAACTTTCTAAAATTAGTGTTAGAATAACAAAGTAGTAAACCAGGGTCCTAGACTACTTCATTACCTTAGTTATTAGCCTGACAGACTAAGTGACTTGCCATTAAACATCAATGACAGAAGAGCTGAAGGGTTTAAAGGTCAATAAATACTCTGATAGGAATCTCTCAATGTAGCTTTTCACCTAGGAACTTCTGGAGCTTAAACATTGACAAGCTAATAGCTCCTTTTCCCTAATTAAGCAAACCCTTCTTCAGTAGCTGTTTGTCCTGCCTGCACATTTTCAAGGTCTTAAAGATCTACCCCTAAAATAAATTAATTAGTAAACAGCAGAAATAAAAGCAATCCCAACTAGTTGACAATATTAATTGAATCTCTGTTGAAAATTATTCTACTCTAATGTGATAACACAGATGGGTCCGATCCTGACTCATAGTTACACAGGAGAACAGGGTGCTGAAGACTGTTAGTCCCATGTAACAAATCTCCACATAGGGTGGGTCAATCTTGAGAATAGCTGGGCTTAGTATGAAAGGGAACAGGGAGGAGCCTGGTCCGTGGATCTATAAACAGGGAGCACACCTCTACATGGTTCTGAGTCCCACCTCTCTGTCAATGCAGGTTCCCTCATAGAGCTGCCTCAAAGAGGGGGATGAGGACCAGGAGCTGAAGTCAGATTCTGGAGAAAAAAAGAGTTTACCTATTGGGGAGATTGAGTGGTTGCAAAGGACACTGGGGTCTTTTTTTCTTGATTGTCATGTGATGCATTGTCACCTAGATGGGCTCCTTCCCCCCAACCAACAGCTGCAGTTTTGAGCTGCTGGCTGGAAGAGCTGGCTATAGGCCATGCTGACCCATTAAATCTTTCCACCAGCAGTCGCTCAGTCAGGGAAAACCCCTCCCTCCTGCTAGGACATCAGGGAGGATCTTCATCCCTGGCATCAAACGCCAGCACCCTGGCTTTTATCTATGGCTGAGGGACGGAGGTGTAGTGACAGCTTGATTCTCCACCCTGGTACATCAGCATAAAGCCAGTGGAGTGGAGAATCTGGTCTCCAGAATCTGTCCCTGAGGAGTGTGGAGAATTAAGGAGCTACACAGTTGGCCCTTAAGGGATGTAACCTTAAGCTTCCCTAGGTCCAGCTTGAATACAGCGTACAGATGTGGGTTCTAAGCAGGCCCCACACTGCTTCAGGGCCAAGATTTGACCAAACATTATCAGTTTGCTGGAAAAACTTCATATTTGGTATTATATGTATTAGATTTTCTGTTTTCACTACACTGTACCACAGAAATAACTAGAGATGGAAGAGTTCCATCAGCCATCTTGTCCTTTCCCATGTCAGTGCAGGATTTGGTAAAAATCCTAAAACTTTTCATGAGTAGTGTGAGACCAAGTCAATTCTCGCTAAGTGTTTGGGCAACAAAATGGCAAATGAAATTTAATGTGGATACATGTAATGTGGATAATGTGGAAAAAATAACCCCAACTATACATACAATATGATGGGGGCTAATTTAGCTACAACTAGTCAGGAACGAGGTCTTGGAGTCATTGTGGATAGTTCTCTGAAGACATCCACGCAGTGTGCAGCGGCAGTCAAAAAAAGCAAACAGGATGTTAGGAATCATTAAAAAGGGGATAGAGAATAAGGGTACGTCTACACTTACCTGCCGGTTCGACGCGGAGAGTTCGACTTTTTGGAGTTCGAACTATCGCGTCTGATCTAGACGCGATAGTTCGAACTCCGGAAGCGCCGCGGTCAGTACTCCACCTCGGCAGAAGGAGTTGGCGGAGTCGACGGGGGAGCCACGGAGTTTGACCCCGCCGCGTGTGGACGGGTGAGTTGTTCGAATTAGGGTACTTCGAATTCAGCTACGCTATTCACGTAGCTGAATTTGCGTACCCTAATTCGAACCCCCTTCTTAGTGTAGACCAGGCCTAAGATGGAGAATATCTTATTGCCCTTATATAAATCCATGGTACGCCCTCATCTTGAATACAGCATACAGATGTGGTCTCCTCATCTCAAAAAAGATATACTGGCATTGGAAAAGGTTCAGAGAAGGGCAACTAAAATGATTAGGGGTTTAAAATGGGTCCCATATGAGGAGAGATTAAAGGGGCTGGGACATTTCAGCTTGGAAAAGAGGCGACTAAGGGAGGATAAGATAGAGGTATATAAAATCATGAGTGGTGTGGAGAAAGTGAATAAGGAAAAGTTATTTACTTGTTCCCATAATATAAGAACTAGGGAGCACCAAATGAAATTGATGGGCAGCAGGTTTAAAACAAATAAAAGGAAATTCTTCTTCACACAGCGCACAACCCTGTGGAACTCCTTGCCTGAGGAGGTTTTGAAGGCTAGGACTGTAACAGAGTTTAAAAGAGACCTAGATAAATTCATGGAGGTTAAGTCCATTAATGGCTATTAGCCAGGATGGATAAGGAATGGTGTCCCTAGCATATGTTTGTCAGAGGGTGGAGATGGATGGCAGGAGAGAGATCACTTGATCATTACCTGTTAGGTTCATGCCCTCTGGGGCACCTGGCATTGGTCACTGTCGGTAGACAGGATACTGGGCTGGATGGACCTTTGGTCTGACCCACTATGGCCATTCTTATGTTCTTATTCTTATGTTCTTATGTTCTCTCCTCTCTCTCATCCACCCAACCCCAGGCCACCTGGGCACCACACATTTCTTCCTCCTACTCATAAGCATCTTGCAACTACTGCTACCACAAAGCTTCTATTGCTCAAATCACTCCCTACCATTTCCTAACCTTTATTGCCTCATCTGTTCCTGGTCCCAATGTTTCAGCCACCATTATTCACCATTAATGCACTTACCAACTTCAACTAGCATGGGCCAAGGACTGGTTGCTGCCTTTTTTCTATGGTCCAAATGATGAAACTGTGTTCCATGCTTCTCTGCAGGACTTACAGTGGAGGAATCCTTTCCTCCAGGCCATGGAATGGTAGCAGAGCTGCAGGAGCTCCAGTGGCTGCTACACTCATGCTTCACAGAGAGATTGACTGGTGGACTTTCATATTGACAGCTCCAACAAACTCTGGGTATGTGAGTATGAATACAGCAGTAGCTATTGTATAGGCTCTCTCAGGTTTTTTTCTGCTTATGTGTGATTGTAACCCTAATCATCTGCTTAGTAAAACTTATAATACAGACAAGACTTCTTACTGGTGACTGTGTGGGTGGTCACTGTCCTCATTCTTTATGTTCTCTTAGAACCTCCCAATCTAAGAAAATTGCTCAGGGTAACTCTCACCCTGTTGATCTTTAAACTGTAGCAACACAGGAGCCAGGCTCGCTATGGTTGAACACAGAACTATCACTTCAATGTAAATAGAGGCTATACTATGGAGCCATTCCAGATTACCGAGTATGTAAGATCCATTTTAAGCTGTGGAATTCCATAGGCTCAGGATGGAAGCTGAACATGAGATCTCCCTTGTCACTGGGGCTTTCTAAGCAGTAACAAGAGATTTAACTTTTATTAACATTCTCTGGGGAAACTCTTGTAACCTTTTTGTGACCTGTCGGGAACAAATGAAATACTCTCACTTTAAGAACTCAGCTCTTCCCTTAGGTTCTCATAAGACCTTTGCCCATAGAATAATCTGTGTATCTAAGGGGCTCACATCTGCTTCAGTGCAAAACTGTTACTCTGCCTGGATGCTGCAGTTCTCCAAAGAGTGCTCTATAGAGGTTACTACCGAATGCACTCATGCTCATAGCCCCCCAAATATTACATGCTTTGTCCCGAATAAGGAAGATTTAGCCCAAATAAGGAAGATTTAGCCTTCCAGCCAGGTGTCCGTACAGTATATTCCATCTGAATAGGTGACCAGATTACCCAGAGACCCAGGTGGCTCCACTGAAACTGGTTTCATTAAAATCTTGAGACCTGAGGTAACCCCAGATTGTTCACACCTGTCACCCTATTCCCAGTGTACTGCTTCACACAGCATTGCTTCCCGTGGCTGGCTCTCAACTATTCCCCCAGCCATTGTGTGCCAGCTGCCTCTCAGCTACCCAGAAGGGAAACCGAAAGCATATTTACACCTGGTTACAGGGGAGATGCACAAACTCCAGATGTAGTTCCTGGCCCACATATCAGTGGGAAAAGGATTTTACACCCTTTCTCCAGGACCCGGTAGGAGGCAGTAAGGACATGGCAAAAGGGGAAAAGGAGACTTGGAAAAGAAAAGCACAGAGAAAATAAGAGCACTGACAATGCAGGATGAGGAGTGGGACAGAAAATACATTCAAGGAGGGCAAGGAATAAGATCAGACTTGGAGCCTGAGAATACACAGAACAAAAGGGAGCGGGGCCTGTTAGAGGCAAAATAAAATAATGCATCAAAAGGTGAGGGCAGGAGAAAATATGGAGGCACAGAGGCGGAAATGCACTCATCTAAATTTGGCCCAGTATTGATAGTATATTTTTATAGAATCTCCACTGCCCCACTCCTGAATTTGTCTGTAGTTCTTTCTGTATCTTCTGAATCTTTCTGTATTTAGCTTTCATCCTCTCTGCTCCATTTTCACCACATAGGCAAGCTGTAGCTGGGATGGGAGAGTTCTAGACTGGAGTCTTGTGGAGAGCCAGGCTGGAAAAGGGGATACAAGCGGGGCAGGGGAGATGTAGGGTCAGTCCAGAGTACATGAAAGACCAGGAGTGAGACCAGTTCAGTTTACTAGCTTCACTGGAAGAGAGCTGAAATACTCCATCAGGATAGTTGGAGACTGCCTAAGGGAAATAGGTTGTTATTGGGGGTTTGACAGTGTTGTCCATCAAAATTTGTTGGGTAAAATGCACCCCCTAGTCAATATATGTGCATTGCCCTCTGATTGGCTGAAATATGCATCAGTCAGAGCTACATGTGGGTAAATTAGGATCTGTCTGGTGACGTGGTTTTACGTATCTTTCAACTAAATGAGATATCTAAATGCAAAACCTGGCACTACATGGATTTTTGACACTCCTGAGGACAATATACACACACAAATACAAACTGCAAGGTATCAAGCAAATTTCAGTATATGAAATATTTGAGTCTTCTACCATTTACACAGGTGAGAATCAGGAGTAAACACGATTGTAAAGTGGAGTTACATTGGTATAGAACAGCCTGAAATGGGAGGAGAATCAGGACCACAATCATCAGACCTGGCTTGACTCAATCAGGAGTTACTCCAGAATAAATGTGGTATAAACGAGAACAGAATCCCGCCCCACCTGAGGTGGGCAGACAAAATGGTAATTGCTCATGGAAGATGTGAGAAATACTGGAGAAAGAAACAGATATATATTTATCAAGTAAATATAATAACTGATCTAAGATTGGTTTATTTCTCATATAAAGAGAAGTTTAGTTTCCAGGCTGGTCAGTTATGTTTGGTAAAATATTGGTTAATAATCCTACCCTGGATTGACCAGCAGGCTAATGCCCTTGGACTGGGATTCACCAGTTGGACTGATGCCTAACTACCACTGTAGGTGCCTAAATCCAACATTTAGCCACTATCTGCATATACAATGCCCCTGCTCAGCTGCCCCTTAAACTTGTAAGTAACTATATATTCACTGTCAAAGTCCCTGAGGCACCTACATTCCTGCTGGTGGGCACCTGCACAGCTGCCTAAATCCTGACACTGCCCAGCAGCTTAGCTTCTCCGCCCCATTGTATCTTTCCTTTGGGGCCTGTGTGGGTAGCTCTGTTCTGAGCCCATCCAAACCCACAGGCGGAAGAGGTGGTTCGCTTCCCACCCTGTCTTATAATTGTTATACCGGTGGTTAGAACATTCACCCAGCATGTGGGAGGCCCAAGTTCAAATCCCGCCCCGCATCTGATGTGGAACAAAGACTTGAATTTGGGTCCCCTATGAGAGGCCCTAACCACTGAGCTATTGAGTATTCTGGAGCAGGCCTCTATCAATCACTCCTATTGGAGGGGTTTCATTTTGTATGAAATAATTACGGTAAATATTCATTGGAGTTGGGGATGGGAACCTGGGTCTCCCACCTCTGAGGTGAGTGGACATTCTGGGCAGGTGTTCTAACCACTGGGCTAAAGATTATAAGGGGAGCAGTAGCACTGCCACCTCCTTGGCTTTTTCTGGAAAAAGAGCTACCCTGGCTTAGGCGCCTATCTCCAGGAAAAGGTGCATGACTGTGAATCCCTCCAGCTTGAAGTTATGTACCTAACTCCCTTGGGGGAAGAGGGAGGTCACATCACTTTCCTCAACATTTCCTAATGACTAGTGAAGGCAGTTCCCTACTCAGCATGCTGGCTGCTGTGAATCTCTGTTTTAGATGTCTAATTCTCCCCATGCTTTGTATAGGGAACCTGGGCATCTAATTCTAGGTTGTGAATTCCACTAGGCTGCAGGGCATCTAAGAGTGAGGTGTTGCAGCCTAACTCCCCCTTGTGAATCCCACCACTGCTGAATAAACATCCATTATTAGCAATCCATATCTGGTCATAGGCAGTAGCCTGGCTGTGTTTGGCCGAAGTACGGAGATGGAAAGTAGACACACTGATCAGCCAAAGCAGGAAGAACACTTTGGAGCCTGATAGTTCTTGCCACAGTGAGTAGAACCCCGGGACTGGCCACTGCAGTGAACGTTATGTCCAGCTGTAAGTGTTTGCAACTATTTTTGACACTGTTCATTTGTTTTGCACAGAGCAGAACCAAGCTTATATTTTATTCCTCTCCTCGACCCCCGCCTCCCAACTATTGCATGATGTGTGGGGATTTACTCTAGCTCTGTGAGTCCCTTAAGTGCATCCCTGTAACTTCCATACAACAGCAAGAGCAATTATTCTATCTAAAGTTGCAACTCCCTCCACTCGCACCCACTTAATACATATACACCCCCAAAGAAAAAATCCCAGCCACTTTTGATCTGAGATCTCATACGACTAGCTTCAGCCCCAGACCCTTTTTTATGGGTAAGTGCTAAACCCCAGAAACCTGAGGTGTAAATGGAAATGCTGATAGTCCCTTAGCTCCAGTGGACGCAATAATGACTTTTACTGATCATTTCACTCATGCATGGGCTGCATTCAAAGGCACTAGATGTTCCACAGTAAATAAAAGGGACCAGGAGCTGGCATTGGCTTAATTTCCCAGGAGACCCAAATGAGGGAGATCTAGGGTGTTATAGTGACACTAGCACAAATGGAGAAAGCTAGTAACCTGGATAAAATTAGGTAGCATTCTCCTGCTGTATATTTATGTTACAAAATGATCATCAACAACAAAAAATTCATAGCTAATTGATACAGCTACTATTTATTTTATACAGAGAAAAAATCATTTCCTGTCATTTCCTACTTAACAGCAAGCAGAATGTATTTGGAAGGCTTCAGATCTAAAAAACAAGAGAGACAGAACTTTTAGAAATGTGAATGGATTTAAAGCAGACCAATTGCAAGAAAATGTTGTATAGAATATTTTTCTCTGTAGCTATTTTTGTTGGGGGAGGGTGAGGTGGGGGTTGGCGTTTTTTAACAACTAAATCTGTGTTGTTGTGACAGCACCAGGGAATGTCAAGTGTAGGCACTATTCTATTGTTCAAAGCAGTAAAGAGAGTATGTTTCAATTAGTTTGAATTCAAGCTGTAGGGAGCTCTGCTTTTGGGTTAACTGAAAGTAAGGTAACCAGACTGTATCTTTTTCCTTCCTAAATGCTATGAAACTTTTAACGTGAAATGTCACCTCATATTCTCAAGTCCAGATGTAAAAATCCTATAGTACTTAATTGTCTATAATTAAACAAAAACTCAGTCCAATCTCCTTAAGAGCCTTTGCAAAATAGAATATGCAGCTGTACTAATAGAGACTAATTTTATTTGACTACCAATGGGGTAATTAGGGCTCGTTTGTTTTGATGTTCAGTTTATTCAGAGACATCAGGACTTTCACTCTTTCTGCCTTTATATCTTCTCCTAGGTTTTATTTCTTCAGGCATATCATTTTGAAACACAGAATTAAAGGTTAGTAGTGCTCTCAACTGCTGTGGTTGCACCATATATCAGATCTTGATGCTTTTTCATTTTCAAAGAAATAATGTGTTTGTCAACTTGTTTAACACAAAAGGTTTCTATATAAAATCTGACTGTGATGTCAGGGGAAAGTCTGCTTATGGAGGAAAAAAAGTTACATAATGTCATTGACAATTATGTTTTTCATTTAAGGCATGTTCTCATCATTACTCATTATTAAATAGAAAGATACTTGACAAGGAACTCCTTTAGGAAAACACATGTCATAAATAAAGATATATAGCACGCATGTTATGCAGAAAATGTAAAGAGCCCAGAAACCTTGTTAAAAAACCCTTCCAACAACTCAGTGGTTTAATTAACCCTGGAGTAACTCCAGTAAGCCAATGGTATACACATAAATTTACATTAAGAATGGCCTACACCATTAAGGAGGGGATGAAAGTTCACCTTGACTTCTATGGGCCAGGATTTCACCCCAGAAATTTGAGGATGTCTTATTGGCTGTATATGCACTATTTAAAATGTAACATTATTGTCCTCAGTAGAGGAATAGTGTGGACTTTAAAAGACACATTTCAATTGTGATTAAATTAAGCTAAGGAAAATGTAGATGAAGCCAGATCATTGAAGTTATTTTAAAGTAATAGGTAAAGTTAATTCCTGGTGTAGTTCCATGAATTCAAGGGAGTTACCCCAGGGATGACTTTGACCCGGTTTATTTTTGCAGGTATATTTATATGCTGTGGGCTACTAATTGTGGATAATATAAATTGTACTAAGTGGTCACATAACAGCCATCAATTTTCAACTCAGAACACACCAGGCTTCCTTGAAGTGAGTGTAGCTGTAGAACACGCTTGTCAGAAACTGGAGCTGGATTTTCCTGTTGGACTAGTCAGGCTGGTTTTTATATGCTGTCTCCAGCCAGATTAAAATTTCCCCATAGAAAAAGCCTTGCCTTTGTGAAGGATGACCCACCTGAAAGGAGATGGCCCAGTGTGACCTTCTTCAGTGCTTTGCTTGCACACAGCAATGAATTAGTCATTGCCATTTGCTGTGTTGGACTAAAGGAAAGTTAATTAGGACACCAACATTGTACATTGTAATAGACGCCAGTGGAAGTGGTTGGTGTAAAGCACAGGGACTCCTGTGTGAAAGTCAGGCAATTAAGACAAAAGCAAAACACTGCGTATAAGTTAAGTAGGATTTTTAAGCACTCTGGGCTAAATTTATCCATGGTATAACTCCACCGGAGTCAGTGGAGTGAATTGGACTCGTTGGCATGAAAAATGAATGCTGCCCTATTTTACATAAAGATTGAGCTGTCTGCATATTAGCAAGGCTGCTTTCCTCCTGGCACAAGATCCTCTCACAACCTTTGCACCCAGTGGTTTTGTAACCTTCTAAATGGCCTGACTGAATCAGACAAAAAATGGTGGTGTACCAGGCTGCGATGTCTGCAACAGGCCAGCTTGCTCATTTAAAGTCCTAACTTATGAGCTGGGTTTTTCCAAGGCCATCAATTTTCATTAGCTGTTTGCTGTGTTAATAAGAGACAACCACAGCAACAAGTGGTACAAATTTTAGCTTTGAAATACAGAGCACCTCTGAAACCAGAAGGACTGGCAATAAAAGATGGGGGGGTATATTTGCACATTTGGCAAAGTTATAAGTTCAATTTATGTCTTATAGCAAGCTGACGTATAATGGACCAAATCCATCCCTGGAGTAGCTCCACCAACTTCAGAGAGATGAATTTGGTTCAGTGTTTTCCACTTGCAATTCTTGTTTTAAAAGAGTTTGGTTCAGAATTTTGGTTTCCTTGCCATTCAATTTGGGCCAGCAGACAGGACTCAGGAGCAGGACTGCAGAGATCTGGGTTCTATCCCTGGCTCTATCATTGACCTGCTGTGTCAGCTTGAGCAAGCCACTTTGCCTCTCTGTGCCTCCGTTTCCCCACCCACCATTCATCTATTTAGACTACAAACTCTTTGGGGTCAGGGACTATCTCTAATCCTGTGTCCAACACAGTGGGGGTCCTCTACAAACCTCTGTAATATAAATAGCAGTAACAATTGTTGTGTATGAGAAAGGGGGTGGGGGAAAAGACCTATTAGGAAATGGGTTGAGTAGGAGCAACAAGGACCAATATAAGTCATTCTACAGCAGAGGCATTTTGTTAGTGTTGTGGTGGGATCACAGCTATAGACGTAGCTCCTGTCTGACCATGTGCATTCCTACACTGAACACCATACTATGGATGTCCCACACAGACATCTGCATATATCTGTTCCTGGTTTCCGACTCACCAAAGTGTTGCACATCTGGATGAGTATTGCACATCGGGGTAAATCTTCCTCCATTAACTTTTCCTTTTGACACAGACATACAATAATGCACCCACAAACCTGAACACATATAGCTATATTGTTGACGTATTGCCCCAGTAGGGCATTTACTTAATTATTTATACTCCCTTTTGATCCTCCTCTGCTGGGAGCTGGTGAATAATATGTCCACTTATTAGCAGACAGCAATGTGATGATATGAAACTCCATTAAGAGACCCATCCTGGCATCTGATCTAACCGATCAGGGAGGGATGGAAGTCCCACCCCATTTGCCAGACAGTATTACGGTCCCTGATAGGGGCATCTTTCTGTCAGTCAAATTAATAAGTGGTATTTGGAGTCAGCTGGTTTCCCCTGTCTGTCTGTCTAACATGGTGTCCGAAGAAGGAGTTCCCATGGCCTATGTGAAACTATAAAATTTAAGAACCATTTAAAGCAGATCTGCTGCAATGCCTGTCTTCTGGAACTGAAGAATCTGGTGTCTGAAAAAAGGAATCTGAACTTGCTGAAGGACAATAAAAATATAAACCTTCCCCCACCCCCTTTTCCCTCTGAAGTGAAGTGAGTATTTTAAGGTTGCAGTATCTCCATCCCTCCCTAGGAGCTCCCTCCTGCCTCTGCCTATTAGCATAAGAAGGGTCTCATTTAACTGAACCTGTACGTGGGTGGTTCATCTCTTCGTGCCTTCCATTGTGTGGTGGGTGTTATGGTTGCAACATCACTTAGTGCCTGTATGAGTATGAAATGTTTTTTAGAATTAGGTCATAGGGAGTGGGTGAAAAACACAGGAGGAGAAAATCGAAATATAACAACTGTTCTAACGGCTGTAGGAATGTTCAGGCATATTTTTGAAAAAATGCCAAGCAAAATGTTACCATTTATTTCCTTTCCATTATCCCTTAATAACTATAGACAACAAAGGAAGGAAATGAGTTTTAGAAACTAACATTTTTGAATTATAGGCCCTGATTCTGCACTCAGATCCATCAGGACAGACCCTTGTGGCCCATCAGGCCTTACTTATCTCTGGTGTCATTCCACTGAATTCAGTAGCGTTACACCAGGGATGAATTTGGCTCATTACATTTAGACAACATAAGATCTGGATTCACCTGAATTTTCCATTGCTTAATCTCATCAGCAGTGAAATATGGCTACTGAAGTCCTCTCTATCTTCCCTCAGTACAGGACAATCTGGTTACATTTATCTTTGTGAAAGTATATCCCATATGTCCTAAACATGGAGAGCCTCATTTACTTCAGTGGCCCTCCATGCACTTACAGGGATCAGCCTATGCAGAGCTAGTGGCAGGATCAGGGCTAGAGTCAGTACACTTACGTAACATTTCATTTGTGGCCTGTACAGTTTTCCTCCAAACAAATTTCAGTGCTGGTGATAGAAGAGAGAGAGAGAGACTGACTGGAAGTTTTCTGCTTGCCATGTATCATGTTCATTCTACCATTTAAAAAAAATCAAATTGCTTTTGAAATTAAATTACAAATAAAAATAAAACAAATAAAATAGAAGTGCTGTCTGAAAACTGGAAGTAAAAATTGCACATTATTTTTTACGGATGTGCTACTAGGTAATACACGTCACAGGAGACTTTGCATAACCTGCTGCACAGTATGTGACAGACAGCTTGTCAGGAAATGAACAGGATAGGCAATGATTTGGGACTAATTTTATGGATGTTTTCCAGTTTCTATTTTCTCTCCTGATCCTCCTTTCTCCTTCTCAGAACAAGAGTGCTTCTGAAATTTCCTGCTTAACATCTTTCACTTTGAATAAAGAATACACTAAACATGCCCCCTGCAGCTGGTCTTGGTGAAATTGCTCCTCTTCAGGGACCGTCAGATGATGTTGCCTTGTTTGAGAAGGTCCAGGCAGAAGGTTTTAGTGCACAACACAGCCCACACTCAAGCCTGCAACCTGAGAAGTCTTGTCCCTCCCCCTCTTACTACCTTATAGTTACACACACACACACACACACACACACATACAGACTTTAAATGAACACAGATGGCTGGCACACAGGGAGTAGGCATCTTGGAAAACTGCCTCAGGGCTCTCTGGTTGCTGTCATCTTATTCTACAGACTGAGTGCCTTCAAGATGTCTGTGTTGTTTCTTAATCTTAGATCACTCCCGTTTGGGCTTTTAGCCACTTCCTGTTGGGAAATGTCACAGAAGCATCAGAGAGATACACAAAGATTGATTTGACTGAAATCAACATTGCCTTAACTCATAGGTTGTAGATTATTATCTTTAATAGAGACCATATTGTAATAAAATCCAAATCAGATCTCAATTAGCATACTGTACTTTCCCTTCTCCAGTGTGTGTACCGTTGTCTGATCGAGCGATTTGGTTCTTGTGTGAAAGAAAATAATTGGCCACAAGTAATATAAAATGTTGATGAAAAATTTGAATGTAATGAATGCTGATAACCAGTTTAAAAAAATGTCAGTTGCACTGAGCACATGTTTTCCCTCTTTATTTCTCTATAAAAATATGCAAACAATTACCTGGCTTTGGAGGACATAATTACAAAGAGGTTCATCTCTAAAAGGTTATTATTGATTTATAGAGTTCTTTAGTTTAATAGAAGACAGACTGAGGAATAAAAAGAAACTTACTGTTTTCCCACGAATAATAGATGGTCTACAAGGGAAATGTAAGCTTTCGAAGTAGTATTTATAAGACGAACATGCAATGTGGTTTAAGATGTTTCTTGTATGTGTACAAAATCATTCAGAAATTCAAATGCAACAAGAACATTACAGCCATCTTCTAATAAAAGCAATTCAGTATGAAGCATTTTGACATCCCTTGATAATCAGTATCCATAGATAGTGCTAATGATAAAGAACATGGAATAATTTACAACTGCAGATAGAACAACAAATGTTAAAGACAGAGCCGCAATCAGAAATTCACATATAAAATAAATCCACTTGACTTCAGATTGATAGCTACAGGCCACAATTCTTCTGCACAAATGTGAAAATAGGGGTGTCTGATGGATATTTTTCACCAAACATAGTGGTCCATTAACTCAATATGTCAGGGCTTGTTCTTACTCACATTTCAGTCAATGGGCAGCAGTCCTGAGGACTTCCATGGAAGCAGGATCAGGCCCTAAGTTAAGGCACAAATCAGACTATACAAGCTGCGGTGGTTTCTTTTTTGTGATTTGTTTGCCTACCCATTAGAATATTTAGATTATAAATGCTTTGGTGCAGGGATCTTTTTATTCATTACATGTTTGTAAAACACTTCACACAATGAGTTCCTGTTCCATGATGGGCTCCTCGGAGCTATGGCAGTATAAATAAATCAAATCAATGAATAATAATTCATATAATATAGAACAGAACACAACTTGGTTTCATATAGAACTTCTCTATACTTATGGAATCCCAAAGCTCGTAGGACTAAACATAAAGTTAGGTAAGCAGGACATGGCTTTTACTCATGTGAGCAAGGCAAGCAGAATTCGGTCCTGCGTCTCTAGGCTGTAGCAAGTCTCACCTCCCCTGTGTAGCAGAATCATTCACCAGATCCTGCAGTGCTTATAGCTAAGAGCACATGCAATATATTTATTTGGATTTAACAAGGGAAAAAGATGCCTGTACATAAGCTCTAGGAAGCCTGGCAATAATTAGATTTACATCCACATAAGGATATCGCCACAGCCTCATACAGTAAAGAATACTATGCAGGCCAGTACAGCAGCAAAATCCCCCCATTAGACTCCAGATAACACTCCATGCATTCATCCTTCCCTAGAAACCCTATCATACAATCACATTTGCAGTATGTCCTGAAGGTCCACACAGATATTTGGGACCATGGTCCAGAGCCAATAGGCTCTCATGAAGAGTACCCTTCCTGCTGCCCCCTCTCTCTTACAATTAGTGTTGCCTAAATAATGTAAAAAGGCTTGTAAACAGACCCAGTCTAAGGCAATTTTAAAAGTAGGTCAGATTAAAACAATAGTGTATTTTATGCACTATGATTATAATTGCTCATGATCACCATTCAGCTAAATACCTCAAGTTTGTGTTGTAGAGGATTTTTCTATCTATAGTGTGAAAGTTCTTAAAGTAATGGCAAGACATCTTGTAACACTTCTGTTCAGCAGCATTATAAAGAGAAATCAAGAGTTCCAAACTGGTCATTTTAAATAATAATGATATGGTATTGGGAGCACTGTGTTGCAGTATTATTTCTGTATAGGGATCAGCGCTCAGTGCAAAGTGATGGTTTCCAAGCTTCTGTGCTCTGTGAACTGTAAAAGATTTGGGCTTGAACCTGGTCAGATCACATGAATACCACACTCTGTTCTCCATTATTAACTCTTTAAGTGGTTTCTCGGGGCTAATGAAAGATGGCCAATAGGGAGTACTGGTGACAACCTCTTCCATTTGCACACATACCAGGTAGGGAATGGGATGTGGCAGGGCAAGCTGCCTCACGCCATTTCACAAATGTGCCTGAGCCCTGAGCAAGTGGAACCACTTCTTGGAATGAGAAGAATCAGGTTTTGTCCCCATTCAATCCTGGGCCAAAAAAGGTCTGAACTGGAGCTAGTTGTTATATCAACCCGGACCCACTAAGAAATGGATTGAGACCACTAGCCCATTTCGCACAGGGCACTGAACCCTGGTCAGACAACAACTTTCAGTTACTGGTACTTCACTTCAGTGACCTAGAAGTGTAAAGCTCTGTATCTCCTTACCGACCTTCGAAAGGAAGCAGCTCATAAGAATCAGTGGGAAAAACACAGCTTTCATGTAAACTGCTACTGCCCAAATGCTGGTCACTTCTTCCTTGTACAGGGGTAAAGAGGCAGACAAGAAGACAGCTGCAAGCTGCACCATTTGCACCCCACACCCGGCTCCCCCACACCCCTAAAGCTATGGAGTTACACAAGTTCTCCACAGCTAGGATAAAATGTTGGACAATCCATGATGGGATCTGGGCTAGAAGGGCCTGGTGTTTCATTAACCCCATTACAGATAGCACAGAGCCAAATCCTTCTTATTCTCTAAATTAGACAAAACTCCCATTAACTTTAGGGGGAGAGTTGCCTGAAGGAGCTTTTTTACATTGTGAGCTCTTTGGGACAGGGACTGCACCTTCTTGTACATTTGGAAAGCGCCTAGCGTACTGTTGGTACTACTGGAGGTATTTATTTATTATTAAAATGAAAAAATAAAAAATAAAAAAAATAAATATTTTTTATTTTTTTATTTTTTTATTTATTATTATTATACCCTCAGTATTACAGCGGGGATTTTTTTTTAATCAAGTAGCCATCACAACATACAAGATCTTTAAGCATAAAAAGGGGAAAGCTGCTGTCTAAAATTTATCCCCATGAATCTCTCATAAATCTTGACCATGAATCGACGCCGTAGGTATGGGAAGTCAGAAGTTTTGTTAAACCCTCTGCAGAATTCCTGCATTTTAGAGGCTCAAATGCTCTCATTCTTTTCTGACTTTCTTTAAAATTCCTGCAGTATCTGAGAGCACAGTCTCAGGGAAGTCACTCATGGTGATGTCTTGCACTCCTTAGGTGTTCCTGAGCTGCTCAGTCATACCCTTAGAGATGGCTCCAAGTGCTCCAATAATCACTGGGATTATCTCTGTTCTAGTTTTCCATAATTGTCCCACCTCATGGCACAGTTCTTCATCTTTTCAGTCTTCTCTTCTTGTTTCTTTTTATGTTTCCTCTGCTGGTCTGGCAATATCAATCGACATGGTCTTGTTTGTCTTCTTTTCTACAACTGCTGTGTCCAGCCTGTTTGAATGCACTGTGACAATTGACAATAAAATCCTACCCTCTTCATTCTCTAGAGCTCTTTCCATTCGGTGATCATAGTATTGTATGGTTCCTTTAAATCTGTACTTGCCATAGAGGTGCCAGTGCAGACACTTGGTGACCTCATTGTGTCTGTTCATATATTTTCTCCCAGCAGGCTCCAGCAGGTGCTCAACATGCGCTCCACCGTCTCTTCCTTTTGGGAACACATTGCACAGTTCCAGGAGCAGTTCTGTTGGTCAATTTTGTTTAGAACATAATTAAGCCTTAAGGATTGCTCTTGTGCACTTATAATGAGGCTCTCCAGCTCTCTTTTGAGGTGTCCTTCTACAAGCCATGAGGTTATTAATCTTCAATCACTAATGGGTTCAATCTCTCTCCACCACTGTCCATGCACTGATTTCTGGGTAAATCTTTAGAGTCTTTCTTTGGCGATTTGCTTTCTGTTTTCTTTTGTGTTTCTTGACTGGGATACATGCTCAGCTATCACTTGCTATTGCAACCAGGTGACCTTTTACTCTGGCTGAGTCTTCATATATTTTGATGTTATATTCTTCAGTGTCAATTGCTTCCTCCACAGATAGCAGATCTTTTCCTCCATCGAATCGTTGGATGTGCATCCTTTCCACATCTTGACTGATATTTATTACCCTATGCATCACCTGGAGCTTTCTTGTTTGGATGTCAAATGTTTTCTTCTCCTTTGATTTTACTTGATCACTCTGGCAGTGTACTATACTACTAGTATCACCCACATATTAACTGAGCAAATTCTCTGAGCTGGGTTTTGTCCTTAGAGTAGTTCTTAGTTGTCTTTAATATTTTTTCCTCATTTCTTCTTTGACTTCCTTATGTTGTAACTCTGGTAGTGCCCTGATTCCAATGTATTTGTAGGGGCTGTGTTGAGAGAGATCTTGGATAGTACCTTTGTGAAGTTACATGCCACTTGATTGTACCAGTTTGTCTGTCTTTACAGATGCTGACATAGATTTAGCCTCACCAACCTGTAGCATTATATCTTTACCAAACTTTTCGACAGGTATCAGCTTCTATAATCTCCTTTTGTGACCGTTCATATAGTTTCAGATAATTCTTTATTATTTAACAATAAATAATAATAATAATAATAATATTTATTATTATTATTTAACTGCAGGGTTTGACACAAAGACATTAAAACCAAAGAGTTGTGTTTTGCTTTAGGTATCAGCATATCTATGACTAATTACAGTAAATACACTTGGAAATGTTGCCTATTTTCCTTCCCTCCTGTACTGAAACAGAAAAGAAGCAGATTTAGAAGAATTCTAGTTCAGTGACATGATCCTATAAGGTTTTGTACTTGTTTTTGTTCCATCACATATCCATATGAGAAATACTGCCCTGCTTTTTGCACTTTCACTGGTTATAGTCATAGTCCCAGGTTTTCAAAGGTATTTAAGTGCCTAACTCCTATTGATTTCAATCAATCAATAAAATCAAGATACACCTCCCAGAAATTGTCTAAATGGAGGAGAGAGAACTTGGGGTTTATATACCTCTAACTCACATCTTTGGCTTGATTAGGAGACCAGTGTGTACCTCAAAGTCTCTCTACAGGGGTCCACAGTTTCTATGAATACAGCAAGTTGCACACATTGGACAATATGTATCTTTTTACCCATGTTGGGTCATATGCTATGCTCAGCTAATACATGGAATATTTGCTAATATCAGTGCAAAATGTCCAGGTGAATCCGAATCAGAATATGGCCCTTTGAAATAATAACTTTAAAATCACAGGGGAAAAAAAGTTGTAAGTACACATAAGGGGCCCATGAATTCTACCCTCTCTGAAAATTGTTCTGTGTTTAGTTTCCTTTTTTACATATGTAATTATATTGATCTGAGATGTGCACAACTAAAATGTAGCTAATTTATATGGGCCCCCATTTTCAGATGTGTTTGCTAATATTGCAATCAATCAATTAACTTGTCATACAATGATAAAACAGGAAAATGGCATAAAATGAGTAAAGGGTGACACAGCGTGACATTTTAGGGAATAAAATATCAATTCATACCTGTTAACTACTAGTAATGTGCTTACGGACTACACCAGACATTGCTTTTAAGCAGACTTTAGGAATTGGATCATTTATTCATTGTACAGAATCCCTGATGTACTGAACTCACTCTGTTCTCCAGGAATTGTCTCAGTTAAGCAAGGGCACCTTTTATCACAGTGCCACTTAATGAGTTTCTATAGCACTAAAAATGTGAATGTTTTCACTCAAACAGACAGGAAGAAAACTTGGCCAATTTCCATCCCAAAAGTTATGGAAATGGCACTCTTGATCAGCTTCGGGTTTTTTAAGGAGAGAGAAAATGGGCCTGAGTCTCATTTAGATCTGTTTGTGGAAAGCCTCCAGGATCAGACCCAATATTAGCAAAAAGAAGCTTCTCTCGTTGGATCTCATTGAGCAGGGGGACATGTATACTATGTGCGGAAGAAATAATATGGACAATAAGAAGAACCCAAGTATTGAACTCCTCCCATAAAGGGAAACGGTTCACATACTTCCTTCACTTATCTTTCTGAGTGGTGTATGAGAAAAATGGTTTGTGAGTTCTGACTGGTGCCACAGAGATGAGAGCACGCACATGGCCCACTGCTCTTCACTAAGGATTTCTTTGTTCTGCCGAGTCCCGAGAGCACATGTTTCATGTGAGGCAATGACAGTTTTTGTTATCGCAAGGACATATCAGTTTCAGTGACAATCACTCCCTTTTCAAAAAAACATTATTTCTCATGATTGTCTCCCGCTCAGAAAATTCTGTCTTTAAAACCCAAGGAAGAGAGGAGCAAGGGAGAGACAACTAATGACCTGGCGACATAAAAGTGAAATGGCATGTTATGGGACAATCAGTCAATCAGCATAAAGGAGCTTAGCTCAACATATGCACACACGTAACATATGCACACTATCCTCTGTTGCACAAGAAAGAGGGACCTTGTTGTTCAAACATGTTGCTACGTTAGGATTCTGTGGTTGCAGGTTTAATAGATATTGCAGGGAAAACACCACATGCAATGAAGTAAAAAGAGAAAGGGGGAAAGGACTAGCTAATAACAACATGTTCCTTCCTTCCTTCCTAACTCAATGACACATGTGACTTAAAGGAACCAATAAGTTATAAGCATCTGATATAGAAGTTAAAAAAAAAAGCTCTTTAGCAAAGACCACTGGGTAAACCATGTCATTCCTAATTTCTACAACTGGCCTGATTTAACGCAGGCCCAGGACCTGAAATTCACACCAGCTCTTTGTGTGCTGGAGTCATGCAGATACCAGGCGTAGTGAGAAGAAACTGCATACTTCCTATTTTATTTCACCACCAGTCGACCTGCTTTTCCTCAGTTTTAAAATCATTTGCCAGGTAAAAATAAACTTTTCAGAACCCCAAAGTGAAAAATGTACCTAACAATTCAATCCTTGTAAGTTGGGAATTGGAAGAGAAAGTGCAGCAGAGCCTAATTAAATTATATAATAAGCAGCTTAACTTGCAGTTTCACTTTAGTTTCTGGTATTCTTATTATCCTGTGCATTGTAACAGCTGGTGGTGTCATTAAACTATGCAAATTAATTAGTCTTATATAGAGATGGCAACACTGGGAGTTTTGCAAAAGCTTGTCTGTCTGTCTGTCTGGGTTTGGTTTTGCAAAACTAAATCCAGGAATGATGAAGATCCAGGTCTTTATTCAAGCCCCAAAGGTTTTCAGGAGTGCCAGCCAAGGTCTCTGGTTTTGGCTCATCTCTATTAAGGACAAAAATGAAGGCTGTTTCAGTTCTGCAAATTTTCATCTGTCAAGTTTTGTTTGAAAACTCAAAGCAAGGATGGCTTGGATCTAGGCAGGGTTTGAGTAAATAAGTTTAACTTTGACACAGATCTGGCCTTAAATCATTGACAACTTAGTTGGTACTAGCTACATTGATTGTGCTTATATGAAGAGAGAATGTTCTCCCTAAATATATGATCTCTTTAATCCTCATCGTTGCTGGAAGGACCCATTGCAGGTTACCACATTTTCCTTATTAGCAATCATGGGGAAAGAGTCATGATTGGGGGGGAAATCAAACAAAACCAAAAAACCCAACCACAGCCAGCAAGGAATAAAGGTACTGTACTTTATTTTACAATGGAAAATATATTAGGAAGATGAGCTTGGATATAATTTTATAAGGTAAGGCCAGACTATAAGTGGCCCTTACGCAGGTGCACGAGAGGGTGCAAAGAACCTTGTTTTTATTTCAGATTCTTATATTAACAATGTATTCAATAAAACAGTGAACAAAATACAGTGTAGCAAGTTGTCTTTGTGCAACCTGTGTTGAGCTGGAGCTGCTCCATACAGGTGCCCCTGGGGTGCCAGGGTAAACGGTGAAGCCATGGTTCCCCTATACATTGGTTGGGATGGTTGCTCCTTCCTCTAGAATGGTGTAATCTTTGAAGCTTCTTGTGCACTAGGAAGCTTGTGGAGGGCTTAGGTCCGATGCACAATCCTCCTTAGGTCTTCCTAGGGTTTTGAATCTTCTTAAAGGAACAATCTAGTCCATAATTAGTACTTTCCTGTGTTTATAACGCTCTTCAAGTGCAAGTCGTACTGTGAGGCTGCAGACCAATCATGGGAACAGGATTGGGACCCAGGAGGACTAATTTGGGGGACGGTGTTTGTGTGGGGTGCGATGGAGAGCTAGAGCTATCCTGGCCCACACCACCCAATGAAGCAAAATTCTACTGCACCTCAGCAACTTTTAATTGACAAAGGGCTACATTAACAGTGTTTTTCTGTATGCTTAATGACAAAGGCAATTAAAAACTGGCTGTTTTGTTCCTTTTCTTGGGGTTCATTTCCCTTGGAACTGAGTAACTTTGCTAAGGTCACAATGCTGCTATAGGGTTTGCATTGATGTGCTGCATTAGCAGTATGCTACTATTATCGTAAACATCATAGGCTTGTTGCCTTGTATTTTATCCACCGTCCTAGTCAGTGAATCATTAATACAAGAATCTCAAATAAAAGCGTACCTTAGTCAGTGTGGACCTAATTCAGGAAGGTGACGGTCATAATATTTAGGAACAGAGAAAGGCCTAAACCAAAACCTTTGATATGAACTCTGGAGGCAGATCTAAACTTCATGACCACCACTCTCTGGTCTGGCAGAAGAGCTCTCAGGTCACGCCAGCGGGAAAGAAGGAAAAAGGAGGGCTTTCCAGGCACATTTGCACCTTGCACCCCCTGCTTCTTGGATGTCTGGGCACCGATCTGAATGGTTTTGAAATAATTCAGACTAAAGAGAAGAGCGGACTAAAGGCTGGTTTATTCTCTGCCTATTGCCAGTAGCCTCAAGGGTTAGTTCTGGCAGCTGTAGATCAACAATATATACATGGATGTTGCAGCAATGCCCTGCCCCCCCCTCCCCCCAGTGCTGGCTGCCCATGTTGTGGTAACTTGGGCCTCATCTACGCCCAGTTTTTGTACTGATGTAACTATTTCAGGTGTGTGTGTGTGTGTGTGTGTGTGTGTGTGTGATTTTCTAATGATATAGTTACAACCCCTTACAGTTATACCAGTTTAGAGGTGCCTAGACCTACATTTATGGGCATAAGCTATGCTGGTAGTACGTTTATATTGGTGTAACTGCATCCACACTTGAGGTTTGGACTGATTTAGTTATACAGCTTTAAAATGATGTCATGGAAGTGGTCCAAAACCTATGTGTAGCCAAGCCCTAAGACACTGCTAGAGTGGCATGCAATATCTGAGAATTCTGAGTAGGGAGGACAGATAAACCTGATTTAGGGCTGCTTTACATTGGCAGAGTAGCACAGAACTACTGGAAGTCCTTGTCTATCTCTAACAGTTTTGCCAATTTCATTATGCCAGCATACTTAAACTGGCACAGTTACATTGGTAAGAAAGTGATTATACTAGTATGGCTTATGGTGGTTCAGGCAACCAACAGAAATTATACAAGTATAGGTATAAGTGCTTCTAGGTCAGGGCTCTTATCAGTATAGCTATGTCAGCAAGAAAAGCACACCCCCTGCCTTTCATAACTATGTCAATAAAACTTTAAAGTGTAGACTGAGCCGAATATAACCCATGAATTGGGCCCTGTATCTCTTTAATAATGTGCATACTTCTGAATTTGGGGCTTCAAAATACAGATCTGCATCCAAACTTCCAGAAATGGATGTGAACTGCAAACTTGAATCTCAATCCAGATCTGGGATTTAAATTTGGAACCGTCCATATTTTTGAAGACTGTCTCAAACAAGCATCAAGTAGGAATAATTTCAATCTGTTTAGTGGTCACTAAATCCTTGTGCCTCATCTACAAATGAATCACTCTTTTCTATGCCCCTAGGCTTTGACCATTACAAACAATGACTGAAGTCATCAGCAAAAGAGAAGTTCACAGACTGAAAGGGGAAAATATGCTTTTTCATTACCAGTATAAAAAAACTGAATGCATTGTTTGAAAATGTCACTGCATGAACTAGACTATATGGAAGCAGACTAACTTGGCCTCTGGCATGTACTGCTCCCTCCTCCACTCCATTTTGCCTAACTTGTCAGCTACTTATGAGACACACAAGCTCAGAAATTCAAAAAACATTCTTAAAGAGACAGCCTGCAATTTTGTCATATGTCCCTTTTCTTTTTATTGTGTCTTGATAGGAAGTCTGATGCAGTGATTGGAACAGGGGAATGAGAATCAGGGCTCCTGAATTCTAATCCCCAATGCTGCCACTGACTGACTCCATGAACATGGGCAAGACACTTGACTCTAGGCCACTCTTTCATTTGTAAATTGGTGATAGTAACACTTACCTACCTCAGAAGGGTGCTGCATGGCTTGATTAACACTTCATATTTGTGAAGCCTTTAAAGAACCGTGGATGGATGAGATTCTGAGTTCGTTTAAATCAATCAGTAAATTGGTGAAGCCAAAATAGCTATTCTGATTTATATCAGCTCATGAGCTCACATTGTAAATGTGAAGAATTATTACTATGGACACTTTTTTCGTGGTATAGAAGTTGTTTTATCTGGTGTTTATGCTAATTTTCAATTTTAGATAACACAGGATACAATCAAGTCCCTAAAACTCTTTCCTATGAAAAACAGAATTATATTTAGAAAGACAAAAAAGTTTACTCAAATCAAGAACTAATTGCATCTCCAATGAGGACTTTGGCAAGAGAAAATTTTCCTTTTGCTCGTGAACAAGTTGATTTTTGCTTGTCATTATTAAACACTTACTAGAGTGTATCTCCTATCTATGCGCATGACCTAACTCACCAGTATGACAATCTTGGAGTTCAATTTCAAAAGTGCCTCAAACCAACCTTTAATTTTGCACTTGGAATCAATTGTTGGCACAATATTGGGGGTGCAATCAGGTAGTTAGACATCTAAGCATCTATGTGATCCATTATTGACCGTGGGTGCAGAATTATAGACCATTACAAAATTGTCTAGGTTGGATTGAATTGGTTTTCAGCGTCAATTCAAGACTCTGGCCTTCAAGGCCATCAATGGATCAAGACCCAGTAACATCATAAACCACCTTTCCATTTATGGCATTGCCATTAAGACAGGTTTTCTGAGAAAATGCTGATAAAAAAAACTTAGGATGAAGGTTGTTAGACAAATCATTGTTGGTCAGATATGTTCAACTATGAGATGAGTTGCCAGGGGAGATAAAACTAAGCCAAAGTCTGACCATCTTCAGAACATGCTGCAGAAAACACTGATTTACCAAAGCTTTCCTGCCATAACAGAAGAAATGGGGGGAGGGATAGCTCAGTGGTTTGAACATTGGCCTGCTAAACCAGGGTTGTGAGTTCAATCTTTGAGGGGGCCACTTAGGAATCCAGGGCAAAAATCAGTACTTAGTCCTGCTAGTGAAGGCAGGGGGCTGGACTCTATGACCTTTCAAGGTCCCTTCCAGTCCTAGGAGATAGGTATATCTCCTATTATTATTATATTAAGAGAAAAAACTAATATCAAGGAAAATGAAGAGAAATATATTTCTTTTGTTTAATATTTTAATCCCTCAATCCTGTGTACATTAGGTTCTTTAGCTTTACGTTTTCTCTACTAAATAGGAAAATCCCAACCTTTCTTGTCAAACAACTAAAAAAAATTGCAGATTAGAGATCAGTCTGAACCAACCTTCTGAGTGAAATCCTGGCTCCCTTGAAGTCAGTGGGTGTTGTGCCATTGAGTTCAAAGGGGCCATGATTTCACCCCTGATATTTGTTCCTCAAGCTACAACCACAAAGTATGAGAAAGTACAGCTGCTTATCAGAATTTTGTGGTTTAGGCCTACCTCTAGTACAGAGTAGTGGCCATGGTGAGGTGAGATATGATGGGAACTCCCATTTCCTTACATGTTACTATTCTTTGCTCTGTGGGAATGCAAGGAAAGCTATTCTAACAGCAGATGCAAATTCCAGTATTCAACTTTTGACTGATCAATTCTTTTATAACCAGGTTCGATTTTCTTATGCAAATCTCTGCTCTCTGAGTCTTCACCCTCGTGCCTCCTCAATGAGGAAAATATTTAAAACTAGCATTTTATATGTATTATTACTGCTTGTAAATCTAAATTTATAAAAAGGGAAGTCTAAATCAAACACATTCTAGTCATAATGTTTCATCAATAAAAATGCCTTTTAAAATACTTTCAATTAATGACAATTTTCACTTCAACTCGAAGAGCTTGATCTAGTTCTTTGATATGCAGTCATTGTTATTAACAGCTGTTGTATATGCATGTGCAAGAGCAATACTCGACTTAAGAAGGTATATGGGCCTCAGCCTGTAATCCTTACTCGCCCAGACATGTAAGAGTAGGAGAATAAAATCATAAGTATAAATTAAATAATATTCAGTTGATCAGGTTCATTATGAGGAGTATAAACTTAATAGCAAAATGATATATAACCAAGATTACAAACAAACAAAACCAGAGTCTAAAGTCAGACTCCAAAATCCCTATTTAGGCCCCTAGATAATTGGCCTAATTTTTAAGAGTGCTGAGGTCCCAGCCATTTACATTGACCTCCTCTGGATTTAGGAGTCTATTATTAGGTTCCTATTTTTGAAATTGTGACTTATGTTTTTAAAGTTAAAAAAAAAATCCGTTTAACAGTTACTGCTAGAGGGCAGATACTGGACTAGAATGACTGCTAGTCTGACCAGATATGGCAATTGCTCTAGTTTTAGATCCCTAAAGGACTAAACTTTCTGATATGGAGAATGCTTGGCAGCCAAAGTTGACTTTAGAGAGAGAGTGGAATATAGATACCTCCATTTTTAAAAATACTGTCCAAGAACATCAGAAACTTGAGGGGAAGAAAAGCAAGGAGATGATGATGTGGAGTATTTCTTCATAGGTTATCAGTGCAAAGCTTCAGCAAAATGAACTGTGTGGTCACAATTCAGTCTAAGAGCATGTATACTGTACTGACACGAGCAGTGTGTGAGCTCCTGAAATCTCAGTGCTTGTTACAGCTGGTCAGGAATTTTCTGATGGAAAACTGCACTAAAGATAACAGAGTTGCACCATGCATGAATTCGGACCGTTCTGTCCCACTAAGGTAGCTGTTACACTTCAATATATATACACAGGGCCGGCTCTGGGTTTTTTGCCGCCCCAAGCAAAAAAACAAAAAACAAAAAAACTGTGAGGGGGCCGGAGCGGCGAAGGGGGTGAGGGGGAAACCTGCCAGCCAGCCGAAACAGCAAAGGGTGGGGGCGGGAAACCTGCCGGTTGGAGCGACGGGGGAGGGGGGCATGAAACAAACCTGCCCGTCGGAGCAGCAAAGCGGGGGGTGGGTGGGTGAAGCAAACCTGCCGGTCGGAGCAGTGAAGGGAAGAAAAAACAAAAAAACAAAAAGAAAAAAAATACCTGCGGGGCAACAGGAGCGCAGGTGCAGGGAGACTCCCAGCCCTGCAGACCCCGGGCAGCGGTGTGCACACCCCAGCTGTGGGGGGGGGGAGAGAAGGGGGCAGCCAGGGCTTCCTTAAGCGGGGCGCTCGCCATGCGGCCTCTCCCCGTGCCGCCTGCTGGGAGGGCTCCGCGCCGGTCCGGTGGGCGGGCAGGGAAGGACGCGGTCTGCGTGCCGGGCTTGCTGCAGACCTGGCACCACTCCCAGCAGCAACCCTCCTCCGCACCGCCACCCGCTACAGGGCGGCAGAAGCAGCAAACCAAAAAGAAAAAAACCTGCAGGGGCGGCGGAAGCAGCGAAGCGCAAAAAAAAAAAAAAAAGGATTGGACGGAAGCCGCCCCTTGGAATCTGCCACCCCAAGCACCAGCTTGCTTGGCTGGTGCCTGGAGCCGGCTCTGTATACACACATGAGAATCAATTAGTATTCAAATTATATACAGTAAAAGTCTTGTTAAATGTAAATTCAATGCACAGTTACTCTTTGAGACAATTTAAAGTGTCACCTTTATGTTTTAAAGACAGTGACACTTTATGCACTCAGAGCCGTATCTTCCCACTAGTTATGCCAGTCTGACATGACTGGGCCAAATTCATCTTTGATGTAAGCAGGTTCAACCCTGTGGCAGTCAAGGAAGCTGTCCCCCCTTACACCAAATTCAGCCATTTATATTTAAATCTAGCATAATTTAATTTAAATAGCAGCCTAGAATAGTAACATTTGATCTGTCACTCATAATATACTATGGGCCACATATTCAACTGGTGGAAACTGACATAGCGACTGCAATCAATAAATGAAGCTACACTGATTTACACCAGATGAGAATCTGATCCTATATGAAAAGGAGAGATGAAGATACCAAATCCAAGAGGAAGTGCTCTTGGAGAACTAAATCGTGTCAGAGGGACTTACGACGAGTCACTAAAACGATTAGTAATAATTAGTGAGCTTCGTTCTACACTACTGCTGGGGAACCTCAAGAGGTTTGGAAGATGGGCTCAGATAAGCATGTTGAGAGGAAGATGGTCTTGTGTGGTTAAGGCACTGGCCTCTAACGCAGCTGCTGTTGGTTCGATTAATAACTCTTCCACAGATTCTTTGGTCTACTCTCTCTGTGCCTCAGAGTAAGATGGGAAGATTGATCCTTCCTGTGTCTGACTTATCTATTTAGGTTATAAGCTGTTCAGAGCAAGGACTCTCTCACTGTGCGCTTGTGCAGAGCCTAGTGCAATGGGACCCTGATCTCAGTTAGGGCCAGAGACACTATGGGCCTAATTTTTAAGGCACCTAAAGATGCATACAAGCACCTAGGGAGATTTTCCAAAGTGCATAGGCACCTAACGCTGTTGGTTTTGGTGGGATTTAAGTGGCCAGGGATTTTTGAAAATCCAGCTAGGTGTATGGCTGCATCTTTAGGTGCTTAAATACCTTTAAAATCTGTCCCTACAGTCATATAAATAAAAGCAATAATAATATTAGGATCAGATAAAATATGGAGGCTTAGCTGAGCTGGTCAGATATATGGAGATCCCCCAACCTAGTGCCGAGACCCATCTTCCCTGCTCAATTGCCCTCCCTCCTTGTCCTTTTCCCCTGTCAGCCTCCAGCTCCCCCGCTATCGGCTTTTGTCTTCTTGGGGCAACCAGAGTCGCCTGTTATATTCCTTTCCAGTAACATCATAGGCAGCAAATAGAGCTGGAGGGTTTGGTTTTATGTCACATTCTTTTTGTAATCATATCATGAACAACATAACAGATTAGGAGGAGCAATGGGGTTTATGAACTGGTTTCTCAACTGGCAGTTTGCATTTTGGTCCTTCACTGTCAAAATCACCATATTTTTCAAAAACAGCATGATAGTTGAAAAATGTTTCTTGCTTTTCAGTTACTCCACATATTTCAGCTTCAGAGGTATGAAAATGTCATCTGTGCATCTTCTGTGCTAGCTTGTTAAGGGGTATGTCTACATTATACACTAAACTCGGGTGTGTGGGAACCAGGTTTGTGGACTCAATGTTTTCAAGCTCATGCTTGAGTGTCCACACTGGACTGTAAACCCGGGTTTACAATTGCTGGACCCGAGTCTCACAGCTATGCTAATGCATCCATACTGCACTCTGACTCGGGTCAGCCGCATGGCCTGCATACACACTACAAAATGACAGAGCTTGGACCTGAGTCACAGTAGGCCTTGGCCTTTGACCCACCCCCCATTAGGGTCCTAGCACCCAGGTCCTGAGTGTTTGCTGACCCAAGTCAGATTGATTTGTATGTGGATGTAAGGGGGATTGGGCTCAAACAGGAGTCAGAGCCCGGACTTAGTGTTCAGTATAGAATTAACCTAAGTGAGAAGTTAACATTTACTATGAAATTGGGTTGCTGTATATTTTCGCTACCCTCAATGCCTCAGCTGTTGTTGTTTTTTTTAAATCTTGCCAATGTGGAGTGTTTTAAATAAAACATTCGTTGTTGTCAACATCTAGAGCTGGTAAATTGACAAATTTATCATCCCATTATAATCTTTGCACCTGTTCCAGTCTGCTGTTTGTGGTGTGTTTTAGCCTGTGTATGGTGACTGCATCTGCTTAGCGAGGATAGTTAACTGACAGAATTTGTTAATAAACCCACTGACAAGCGAAATGAGGCAAACTGCATTATCTTACATGTTAATTACATTTCATTGCAGACAAACATTTATTAAAGATACAGGCAGCAAACCATACATTCTAATTTTATTTGCATCCATTTCTGGTTTTACTCCAGCTTCCAGAATTTCTTTTCCCCAGGATGTCTGCAGTGATGCTGAGAAGCTATCTAACAGGTCCCCACAAGAGAACTTCTTAACAACTTCCAATATATATACACACACTGGAGCTGGATGAATGATAGGCAGGGGACAATTTATTGGAAGAATGGAGCCTATTTTGTCTGTCTGGAAATTGTCTGGGAACAGACTTGGATTTCTAGGAATTTTTCATGTGAAATTATCTGTTGAATGTTTTCGGTGAGCAAATTTCAGCCTGTGGCTTGAGCTGCATTCTCAGCAGCTATTCTCCTCCTCCAAAGTAGCTCTTCTCTCCAACTCCAAGAGGGATTATGGGTAATGGAGCTGTATGATTGTCTTCAAAGAAAGAGAGTAGCTGGTCCTATTCTGTTGAACCATGCAGCTACTTTTCTTTCTGCCACTGTTCTCCCGGCCTTGGAAACACCAGTCACTGACTTGCAGAAAGTAGAGGAGAAGCAGCCCTCTCAGCCAGGCCTCTAGCATGCCTGGCTATTCATAGAGTGCCATGGTGCCGGCTCTGTAGAAGGTTACATCTACTTAAGAAGGACAGATCCTCAACTGAGTATCATGTCCAGTTTTGGGCCCCATACTTCAAGAAAGATGTGAACAAATTGGAGTCTAGAGGAGAGCAACACAATTTTTAAAAAGTTTAAAAAAACTGACCTATGAGGAAAGGTTGAAAGAACTCAACCTGTTTAGAGATGAGAAGGCTGAGAGGGGACATGGTAACAGTCTTCAAATACTTCTAAGGTTGATTACAGAGGATGGTGTTCAATTGTTCTCCATGCCCACCAAGAGTAGGACAAGAAGTAATCAGCTTAGTTTGCAGAAAGGGAGATTTAGGTTGGATATTAGGGAAAACTTTCTAACTATCAGGAGAATGAAGCAGTGGAATAGCTCACTTCAGAAAGTTGTGGAATCCCCATCCTTGGAGAATTTTAAGAACAAGTTAGACAAACACTTGTCAGGGATGGTCTAGGCATATTTGGTCCTGCCTCAGTGGGTAGGAGTGAGGGAGGTGGCAGGATAGATGACTTCTTGAGATCCCTTCCAACCTACATTTCTGGGATTCTGTGATCCTTGGATCCTCGGTGAAGTGAACCTACACAGGAGATCAATGGCTCCTCTTTTTGCCTTCTCTTCCTCTTCCCTACTCATCCTCCTGGGGCCAAAACTGCATCTATCCCTCCCCACCCAAGTCCCCCTTCCCCAACTTGCACTTTCTCCTGCTGTTCTTCACTAGTCTCACAAACAACATTCTCAAGTGGCTGATACAATATCTGTATCAGAAACACATTCTGGTTTTAGCGTCTTACAGTTAAATAGATGGGATGACAAAGCCTCAGAGAAATGAAGTATTATTATTGTTATCCCCATTTTATAGCTGGGGAACATGATCTAGTCGATTGAAATCAATGGAAAGACTCCCATTGAGGTCAGTCGGTGCTGGATCAAATCCTATGGGAGATGCTGTAGGTCACACAGGATATCTAGGAATTGAATCCAGATCTCCTGAGTCTCAGTCAAGTGCCGTAACAACAAGCATAAACACCCTTTTCCCATGAGCTCTTCTCTGATGCCCTTTTAAAACTGAAATGTGAAATTCTTGGGGGAAGTATTGTTATATAATACTGAGATCATTGTTCTAAAACAGGCAGCAAAGCCAAAGCACTTAGGAACATAGGAAAAAACCTGCATTCTCCACCGTCTAAAGATTTGCCAGCATCTAATGAACCTGCAGCTGCAGGGAGATTAACTGGGACAGGAGCAGGTTCAAAATATTGAGCTATGTGAAGATTACCCAATTTGAAGAAGTTGGGTCACACAGATAAAGGAGGGCAGATCTGATTATTGGTGAAGCTGCACAAAAGGAAAGGACCTGTAGGGCTAGGGTGTGCTTTCTAAAAATCTACCATTGTCTCCCATCCTCAGCCAGTTTGATTTCCTAATCCCAGATTTAATTTTCAGGTTTGGCAGTTAGGGGAGGGGAAAACATTTTTTTTCCTGAGCAAATTCGATATGGAAATCCACGAGACACAATAAATGTGGAACCCCACAATGTCACTTCTGAAGAGACAGCGTTTCAGAGTAGAACCACACTTTAATTCTTGGGGTAAGAACTGACAGAATTCACTCGTGTCTCCAGAATTCTCAGGTGTTCTCCTATTTAAGATAATTAAAGGTCTCAGTAATTTCAGCAGCTTCAGTGGGGCCCTCTGACTTTGCCATACTAGACACATCTGGTCTTGGTTTGTTGATTTTACTTGACAGTGCTTCACAATCCAAAGGAGATGGGGAAACTTCTGAAAGATATTGTTTCTTCTAGTATTCACAACATTGAGGGGAGGCATAGCTCAGTGGTTTGAGTATTAGCCTGCTTAAACCCATGGTTGTGAGCTCAATTCTTGAGGGGGCCACTTACTTAGGGATCTGGGACAAAATCAGTACTTGGGCCTGCTAGTGAAGGCAGGGGGCTGGACCCAATGACCTTTCAGGGTCCCTTCCAGTTCTAGGAGATAGGTATATCTCCAATTAGATTCTTTAGCTCTAAGCATGTCTTTAGTCAGCTGCCATTACCTCCAGTGGCTGGAGTTTGCCTGTTGATGATGGAGGGCCCAGTTCACCACTGCTGTGCACCTTGTGTCGTGATTGATACCAGAGCAAAGTGAGCACAAAACACTACCATTGTAATTTACACCCAATCTGCACTGATGTTAACATCTGCACAAGGTGCAAAGCAAAGGTGTTGGGGGCCCAGAGGTTGAAGAAGCAGAAAAAACTGCATACAAGTAATGTCCCTATAGAGACCAGGTCACTGCATTAGGTGTCCTGAAAGTCAGGCCAAAGAGTATAGCATATAACATCAAAATATATGAGGAGTCTGCCAGAGTAAAAGGTCATCTGGCACCTACTGCTAATGTAGGGACAGGTGAGGGAAATTAAAACACATATTTTTGGAGGGTGGGAAGAGTGCTGGTCAGGAAGCAGACCTAGCCAGTCAAGGAGAGAGAGAAAAGGGAAAGCTGCCAGGCTAGGAAATTTCTTTGCATGTGGCTCTTATCCACTCTATTCTTTGCCTCATATGCAAAACGTTTGCAGAATTACATCCCCTAATCCAAATACTTTAGGACTTATTCTCTAATTTCCCTAGGAAATTCATTCGTTTTCTTAAATGGGTGGTAATGCTGCTTGCATTTTTTGGTTATGGCAGGATTAAGCAAAGGAAATCTTTGCCTAGAATTATCACAGTTACTTAACCTAAATATATTCAGCTCCTCTGAAACGTTAAAGAGCAGCTCTTGGATCCCTCAAGTTTCAGTGTAGAACTCAACAGCTTGCTAAAATATTGCTGTCTGAGCAGAAATATTGAGCACTGATGTGGTGCGGGAATAAAAGGTTTTTTGTTAGCCCTGGCTGGCACTAGGTCTTAAGCAATACCAACACCCTGCCAAAAAGAAGCTGATAACATGACTTTCAGAGTATCTTCCAAAGCTTGGCAGAACCACCTACTTTCTGAATGTTTTACACTTAAGCCCTTAAAAATTTCCCAGAGAAGAGTGGCTTTTATTTATATACATACACATATTGCAGTAGGGCAATTGTAATAGTTAATGCATACAGGAAAGATACTAATGTTTAACATGTGTAGATTATATGCAAACAATAGGACAAATGTTTCAGTTTTGCGTGCTAAATCCTTCAGCTTAACACACCAAGTACTTAATACTGGATTTAACAGAGGAAGGCTTTAGGCTTCCAGCTGCCCTATGTTCATGCTTTAGTTATTTGTACCACAGCATCAAACTGAAGTACTTAGAGACTGCAGTATCCTATTTTTTCCCCTTCTTTCTTCCCTAACAGCAGTTGCTTAGTTCAAATGTAGAGAAGTTTGCCCTTAGTTGTGTGTGAGACTTTCATTGCCTTCAAGCATAAAATTGGGCCACTAGTTCACGCACTTGTTATGCAAAATTCCCCACACAACTTTGCCTATACAGATTTCAGTCTTGAGCTATAACGTTTCTGATAGTTCTGTCCTGGGCTCCTCACGTGCAGGGACCATATTTGCTTAATTGTGCCAAATTATGTGAGCTGAACTCAGAAATGTGTGGGAGTAGGACCAGGATGAGACCAACAAACTTATTTTCCTTGCAACCTGAATTTGAACTGAGATCACCACAGGTGAAAGGTAGCTGCATTAAATCACCACAATGGATAGGGTCAGAATCTGGCACACTCCCATTAAACAGAACCTTACTTTTCAAGAAGTTCTGCTAAAATCCATGGGTGAAATCTTGGCCCTATTCATGTCAATGGCAAAGCTCCCCTTGACTTCAACAGGACCAGGATTTTAAGCAGTGGGTGTACTCAGGGGTGAGTAAAGATGAGAGAATATGGCCCAATCTAAATACAAATGCCTCTCCAGGAGATTAGGAATAATAGACTTTTTTTCATCTTCAACATGAAACAAATTTTATGACCTGTTACTACCTGTGCCTTATACCTTAAACAGAAAACAGATTGCCTGTTATCCCATAATATATGTTTAAGCTTTGATGAATACCATCTAGTGCTTTCATGGCAGAAAGGAATATTACTTATCTGAGTAGCAAATTAGCTTTGTGTGTCTTCATGGAGGGCTCTATTAAGCAAATGACCATTGACTCCTATTGAAGTGGGATCAGGCTCTTAATACTGTACCATTGTACAGTTAAATAGTGGGTATCACTGTGAAATATATTCAATATTACACTACCCATAGGAGCAGCCCCTGGAATTGATTTGGGGAGGAAATCTACCTCTTTCTTTTGTGCTGTGTGTCTAGTCAAAATTCTCCAAAAATAGCTTGATAAACAACATAACCAGGATCCACAATCTTGGACAAAATGGTAAAGTTGGATGTTGTGAGAAGATTTCCTGACAAACCCAAAACAAAGTGAAGTTGGGGTTACTAAACCCCTCGGTACTGAACCTCCTAAGAAGATTCAACAACATGGGATATAGACCAGGGATGGCCAAACTTACTGACCCTCTGAGCCGCATACAATAATCTTCAGACTTTTGAGAGCCGCAAGACTTGCACAACCTGCCTGCGGGGCAGTGTCTGCCGGGGCACGGGGCTTTTGCCTCCCACCCATGGAGCTAAAGCTCTTAGTCCCCCCTCCCCGCAGGGCAGAAGCCCCTTGTCCCACCACCATGTTGCAGGGCAGACACCCCAGGCTCCCCTCTGCCCAGCCTGGTATGCAGAGAAAGGGGGGGCCTCTATGAGCCACATTTTAACTGTAAAAAAGCCACATGTGGCTCACAAGCTGCAGATTGATCACACCTGGTATAGACCGTACTACTATCTAGGCAAAGATGAGCCTTCTGATATACTGTATGGACTAGAATGGTCCATATTCAGTGCAGGTACAAGTGGGCACAATTCCATGGAAGGCAATGCCCCATGATGTCAAATCCCATCGTATTGGGAAAACACCAGGGGTTTCTGAAAAAGTGGTTGTTTGGAGGCCCACCCATGCTAACTATCTACCTGCCATCTACCTGGCTAATTTTTTTCATCATTCTTGGAAGAAACAGCTCCAAAACACAGTGCTCAGATGGCTAATAGTACAAAACACAGTGATTGGGTGAGGCTGTGATATCAAATCAGATTATTCAAAGCAGCTGTGGCTAGGTGTAGGGTTTCTTCGAGGTACCCAAATTAACTTGTTTTTCAGTCCTTTGAGGTGCTGAGCCCTCCGACCTGATCCATCAAAGCACATGCTTAACGATAAACATCCAAGTAGCTCTGTTGAAATCAATGAAACTACTCACATGCTTAAAGTTAAATATGCGCATATGTGCTTTGCTGCATCAGGTCATCATGTTCAGCACCATGCAGGACTGAGCGGTAACAGAAGCATAATTCCTACAAGCTAAATTACTGGACGTTGGAAATGGATTGGTTTTGGGAGCACTTGGTGAAGGGAAGCTGCTGCCCTTCAGCTGATGTGGGAGTACCAGTGTGCCTGATTTCAGACCTTCTCCGTGGACCCTGATCAGTGACAGACATTAAACTCATCTCAAAACCCAACAATTTGCCAAGGTTTCCCTTTGAACACCGGGGCCATTTTCCAGTGTCTTTGAGCTGGCCAAGGGATGGGGGAAGCAAAGAATTTCTACCTCTTTAACAAAGCAAACCAAAAACCCAGAACCAAACACCCTGAAATTTGGGTCTGAATTTCACATCTCAGACCCCTCTCACTTGGGAACATGTGGACAATAAATAAGAGCAGTTGTAAAAAAAACCTCTAGAAAAAAGGCTGGGGGTGGGGGGGCAGAAGGGATTGTAAGCAGTAGGAACAGATGAAGTTCTCTTTCTACAGCTGGTTTTTATTGAGGGAGCTATTACTGTGAGTAAAGTCAGCTGAGACATCCCAACTCACTGCAGATTGAATATTTAAGCTATGCTATAAATATCCTAAATATTCATAAAATATTGTTTATGCCGTCTTTCTCTGCACTTCCCTTTGATTTAGTGGCAAGAAGAAGTTGTCAGCACTTTAATCTGCCATTTTGTAGCAGCAGTCAGCTATGTTACAGACAAGCTCTTGTGGATTAAACGTTTCAGGATTGTGCTGTCTGTCTCCCCCTCGACTGTGACCCCAGGTGGCTCTGAAGTACTTCAGGTCAAACTTATTATATCCCATTCACTATCCCAATAAACAAGTAGTGTGTTGTCACATTGGAGTGCTGCATATTTTTCTAGTAATTATGTCTTATTATATATTTACTATTCAGAAAATGCAGGTGCGGGTTGTTGAACCACGGCCAGTGAAAATTCGCCTAGCTGGCAGCAATTCCTTGGTGAGTCATGTTTCACTGTCTGTCGGTTTTATAACTGTTTTCACTACTAATTTAGCTCTACGATGCAATATGCAATTAGTTCTATTATACAAGCAGCTGTATTCAGTTTTACAATGGCACTTTTCCCTTTGACTTGTACCAGAGCCTGTTGTGGTTCTGCTGGTTTGATGACTGGTGCTGTAAAGTGGTAGCTGGATGAGCCACAGTGACCCAGGAGCCTGATACAAATATGATTCTTACTTGTTCACTACTGCTTTAATGCTGTTTCTTACTGCCCTATTATAAATGTGGTCACAGAGAAAGCTGTTTCTTGCTACCGTAAGTAGTATTGTCATGCAGAAACTTGTTACTGCACTAGTGTCTCCTCTGGAGTCCTGGAGCTTATTACAAATAACATTTGTAAGTAAAATGTGAAAACAATAAGATCATCTTGGAAAATTCATTGCTGAGATTCAGTTCAGATAAGCATTCCCCAGTCTGACTCTTGTCCAAGTATCTGAATCTTTGAAGGCCTCCATATCTTCCATCCTTCTCTCTTTACTATGAGAAGGATTCACTCCTCGCCAGTTCCCAGCAGTCGCATTCTTTGGTGGGGTCTTAGCAGCTTTCTAGCTCCCTGACACCACTCTTCAGGAGTAGCAAGGCGTTGTGGGGGGCAGCCTCCACACCTACCCTTGCAGTGCTGGTCCCACGGCTGCCTGCTTGAATTTTCAGATCAGACACAGACTTTTCCCGGTAGTGAGACCCCCAAAAGTCCCAAAAGTGTGAGATTTGGAGCTTCTCAGATGCACAGTGAACATTGAGGCATAACAGCTCTGCGACAGGAGCAGAAGGCTGAGATTCTGCCACGAAAATGTTGGAAAGGTGGAAAGTTGACTACAACAGAACTTATCCCAAACTTCAAATAAAGGTCAAGTGTGCTTTGAGGTCATCTATCTCTAGCACAAATAGAATTAATATGAAAACCATACAAGGTACATTACTGACAAGCTTCTCCGTGAGATAGTATAAGCCGCAGGGGAAACATTAATCTAAACCCAACATTAATTTCAATCCAAAACAAGTGGGTAGAGACTGAAGGTTTGTTTGCTACTGACTGCAAAGGCTCTTTATGACTATGTATTGGTCTATATGAAATGAGTTGGATGTCTCACTCCAGCTCCTAGTGGATAAGTGTACATATCACAGAATGCCTCATCACAATTGGCTCCCTTGTTATCAGTGTCACCAGAGAGGCCAAAGACAGACCCTGGTTATTGAGAATGAACTCCTGGTTCTTACCCCCAGTGGTGATGCCTTCAGGCCATGATTGAGGCAACTTTTGGATCCATTATTCCTGTCCCAGAGGGAGGTGCTGAGGTGTAGCATTTGGGGCCAGGTGCCTTTAAAAGTCTATTCCTAAATCCCAGTTAGGCACAATGCCTCCTGAAGTATCAGCAAGTTATAGGAGGAACAGAGCCTGTTCCTGTTACAGGGGGCATGCACCTGCATCTAGCCAGCTGTGCCTTCCCCTCAGGGGAGATGAAAGGACTGTGGTTTTGCCCAGTTCTGTGCAGGGAGACAAGCACTGAGAGAGTTCCCTTATGCCCTTTCTCCCCCTAGAGTACCGCTAGAGAACTGGGCACAATCTGGCCCTGGCATGTTTGCCCCCTATGCTTGTTCTATGGATAAAGGGCATTAAAATTCACTGTTAAAAGAAAAATGAAGCAGACAAAACCAACAACAACAACAAAAACCAGCTTTTTAAAAGCAACTACAAAGACCCAAAATAGTAAACTACCTTTGTTTAAAAAATATCATTTAAAAATTGAATACATATTGCTTATTTGTTTATCATTATGAAAGCTATTCTGTTAAAAAGAATAGGGCCATGAGAAACTGCTGAAAAATATTAGTGAAATTGTTCATTGATTTTCTTAGTGTTTTATTACAGCTGTTTTCACACCTATATATATTTTGTGGTGTTGTGACGTGTCACACAATAGTAACATAGTTGCTTTAAAAAAATAAATAAATAAAGGAAAACCATGGCATTTCATGTGTGTTCTCAGTAGAGCAATAATTTTGTTCAAATACAGCACCAGTTTTTTCCTCATTAATGGAACCATTTGCAATGAAAATATTCCTGGTGTGGTTAAAACAGTGTCACGAAAATGGAACCCATTTCAGGGACATGCAAACTGCCCACATTTCAAGTGCTTTGAATTTCATGTATCCATCTCAGACAAGCACATACATAGCTGATTTACACCAGCTGAGGATCGGGCCTGTAAAGAACATATTCACTGCTGGCATAGTGTCTAAACAGTACTGGCTGCAGTTCTCTCTCTGACCTGACCACTACTAGTGAAACTATTTTCCAAGAACTTTTCACTGTAAGAGACAAAGAAATGTTCTGCTCTGCAGAAAGTAGCTATTCAGAAGAGCTAGACTTACTGAAAATTGGTAGTTTGCCAAGAGCTCGGTCATTTTAATACCCAGAGACTGGGTTTATTCTAGGGTAAACAGCTGGGATTATATACCGTTTTTCAGAGAAGGAATATAAAACAATAATGAATTTTATAGTTCTGTAAAGATTTACAAAATTAGTCCCAGGTCTAAGGTTTAATTGTTTAATGTCACCAAAGAACTTTACAATAATTGAGCACTATGGAGTGGGAGAAATTAATCACTTGATTGAGGTGAATTAAGACTTTCTAATGGCACATTTATCACTGATTTCAAGCTAGTTTCATTTTCCATTCATAAAATTCAATTTCAGATTCAAACTACTGTATCTGTATGGGCTGTTTATAGAGAACGTGTATGTTTTACAGGACATGCTGTTGCAAAGTAATGTCAAAGCTGGCATATATACTGATCACAACAAGGAAATTCTAGTATCAGAGGGGTAGCCGTGTTAGTCTGGATCTGTAAAAGCAGCAAAGAATCCTGTGGCACCTTATAGACTAACAGATGTATTGGAGCATGAGCTTTAGTGGGTGGGTCATTGTAGACTGGCCGACTCACCCCTGCGGCGCCTCCTGCTGGTGACTCCGGGGAATTAGCTTGGTTTCCAGCACGGAGCGCCTTCTGCAGGCCAGTGATCCGCCTGTTCTCTGTCCCCATGTCCCTCCCTGGACCCTGGTGCCCTTTTACATGGGGTGCTGCCCCCTGGCAGTAACTCCTTTTTCTCAGGGTCTCCCCTCTCAGGGAACCCCCACCCTCTATCCCCACCTTGCCTCAGTGTGTGACCACTGCCAGTCGTTGTCTAGCCCCACGTCCTGGGGCAGACTGCAGTATTAGCCCACTCATCACTGGCAAGGAGGGTTTGGACCTGCTGGTTTGGCCTACCCCTGGGCTGCCCTCTGCAACCCCTAGTACCTGTTAGCCCTCTGCTAGGCGGCAGCCTGGGGCTTTCCAGGCTGGAGCTCCCCAGCTCCTGTGCCTTTCCCCAGCCCTGCTCCACTCAGGTACCCGGTCTAGCTCCCTGCAGCCAGGCCCATCTCCCTCTGAATGCAGAGCGAGACTCTTTGGGCTTCTGGCTTCCCTGGCCTTCTTATAGGGGCCAGCTGGGCCTGATTGGGGCGTGGCCCAGCTGCAGCCACTTCCCAATCAGCCTAGCTTAAAAGCTGCTTTCTCAAGCCTCGGCTCCTTCCCAGGGCTGTTTTTAACTCCTTCAGGGCCGGAGCAGAGGTCCACCCTGCTACAGTCATGCATCCGACAAAGTGGGTATTCACCCACGAAAGCTCATGCTCCAATACGTCTATTAGTCTATAAGGTACCACAGGACTCTTTGCTGCTTTTAAGGAAATTCTAGTTTACCTTGGCAGTCTTAACCCACATTGCAATGCCAAGGCATGAACAGTCTACATGGTGCAGTATTTAAGACTTCCCTCTACTCCAATACTTGGTAAAACTTGGTGGCCCAAATTTTCAGCCAGCATTTTCTTGTCCAGTTTTCCTAACTGAACCCATGAGACTTAGGCTCCTATATTCCTAACTCAATTTTGATACTGGGACTTAGGCTTCTAAGTCACTTGGGTGCTTTCAAAAATTTTACCCATTGTCCTCACTTAAGCAAAACTCCCATTTAATTTAAATAAATTCCTTGGAGATTTGCCTGGCAAAAGAGTGCATGACAGGACTCAAACATTGGACCTAAGCCAGGAGTGGGGGGAAGCCACCTGGAGATTCTCACCCTGGCTCCCAGCTGGGAGCAAGGTCCAAGCACCCAGCTTTCCAAGAGAGTGGGGGCTTCCTTTCATGACTCCTGCCATGAAACTGACAAGATAGCCAATGTAAGGGATGCAGTGTCTACACAGACACTGTGTCGTCCTAATTACACCAACATAGGCCTTACGCCTCTCATGGAGGTGGAGTTATTATGTCAGTGTAATAGGGCACTTACATTGGTGGAAGGAAGGCTGTAGTGTAGACACTGACAGTTAGACAAGCCCTCAGTTAGCTCCTACAGCCCTGTACTTATTATACCAAGAAATAAAGGTGCCACTTTTGCTTCAACAGATTAATAAATATAACCAAACTCATGAAGAAGAGAGTCCATACCTAACAATGACACATAATTTATACGTAATCTTTGGAGAAAAAGGGGAAATCAAATTTGCATATTACAAAATAAATCAATTGATGACCACCTGAATGACAAAAGAATATGTTTGCTCAGTGAAAGATCCCAGGAATTTATTAAAGTGTACTTTATTATTTAATGAGTCACTCATTTTACACACACTTCATCTACAGTTTAGATAGAAGCTGTTGAAATCAATCTTGAGGAGGACATTTGAACACTGTAATGAATGAGCAATTTCATGTTCCATATATTAATATTTGTGGTACAAACCAGGCTTTGAATAAAGTGATCTGGAGAATAGGGTGAGGCTTTATTCTTTTACAGTGAGAGACCAAAGTAGCATTGCTAGCATGTATTCCAAGAACTGAGTAGTCATGTGACACTTCTATCACTGAGTCTGCTATATTTGATTATATAGGTATTGATGTACTTCTGTGGGTTGTCATAGCAACAAGGAAATAGTCAATTGCAACTTAAATGAAACCTGCCTCCCTTTGACTGCTTCTGTTAGTGACGCACCAGAATGAACTCTAAGGTTACTGTGAAACAGAAGTATGAAAGGAAGTTATTTCAGGTAAGAAACAAAATGTGGCCAGGTTCATGGATGTCTATGCCCACTTGGCACATTGGGAGTTCCTCAACCAACTATTGTGGGGCCTTCAACCACCCATTGTCTAATTTGTTTTAACTTGTAGAGATTCTCTTTTTGGCCCTTGATTTCAGTGGGCAGAGAATCAGATACACAGGGCCAGATTCTCAGCTGGTCTAAACCCATATAATGCCATTGAAGTCAATTAAACTGTATGGGCCAGATTATCGACTGGTGTAAATTAGTGTAGCCCCATTGAAGTCAGTGGGACTATGTATATGAGTAAAGTTAAGCACATATGGAAATATTTGTAGGATTGGGGCCATAATAATAGCGCCAGAGGTAATCACCGTCTCCACAAACTTCAGCCACTTCCTTCAATCCATCTTACTCTATGGAGTAAAATATAGGCCTTACAACATGTCTAGAAGACTAATAAATCTGAGCTTTGTCAAGCCAAAGAGTCAAAGACCTCTCAAAGACAAAACCTTGAAAACAGCTGGCAGGGGAAAGTAGATTCCAAATGGAGAATGAAAGAGATAATAATGTCTTCTTCTACAGCCTCTTGAAATATTGGGGTAGATCTAGCTGCCACTCTGGTAGTGCACAGTAGCCAGAAAGCCAACTTAACTGGCTATCTAGGAATTTGTGAATCCCTAGGTGGCATGGAGTCAGTGGAGTGGAAAAAATAGTATGTGATCATGTGATTAAAGACCGTATCATAAAGCATATGGACACGGGGTCCAAATTAAGGGTACACAGGCAACCTTAGTTCTGGCATTTCCTAATTTTTGACTTTGCGGCCTTAATAATGTTATTTTAATATAGAGTTGTGTGTGAGAGATTTCCTAGCTTTTTTTTTTTTTTTAAACATACTGACAACTGGAAATTCCATCATGAGGCATCCATTGATACCCACATTGGTCATCAGCAGGGCTGGAACATTTAGATCCACACAGATTTCTGTCACTTGAGGTAACAGAATAACTGATAGCAGTAGTAGCTTGTCATCTTCTATGTGGACCAGCACTAGTTGGGGATGAGGCATGTACTTTGCCAGAGGGTTACACAGATATTTGCAGATAGCAGTGGAATGGTGAGATTCAAGAATCTTGGGTTCCATTCCAGGCTCATGATGGGAGTGTGCTTTAATGGGCATAGACCCTTCTGCCTATTCTCCCCAAGATTGATGCTGTCTGCCACATCCCTTTTAATGTATCCTTCTCTCAGTCCCATTCTCCTTTCCTACCCTGTCTCAGTCTCCACTGCTCAGGCTTCTCATCCCAGTCCAGTCTCCTTGCCCTGCCAGTCCCAGTTCCTCCCTCCTGGCCCTCCATCTGATCTGTCTCTCACCTACATTACCTCAGTGACTTTCAGTCCTAATCTCAAATTCCCCCCTACACTCTACCATGGCTCCTTGCCCCAGATTCATGTTGCCCCATGGCTCCTTACCCCAAGCTTTTTTCCCTGCCAGTCCCAGTTGTCCACTCATATCCTGTTCCTTGTCAGATTAATCTCCCCTCCGCCCAAATTATTCCTAGTCCCAGTTTCCATCTCCATGCAGTCCCAGTCTTCTGCCTCCCCTAATTCCTCATCTGATCTCAGTGTAGTCCCAGCCAGCTGGCTCCCAGTCCCAACTCCCTCTCCCCCCCCCGCAACCCCCCCAACCCCTAGTCTCCTTGCCGTGTCAATCCCAGTTTCTTTCCTCACAAAATCATAGAACTGGAAGGGACCTCGGGAGGTCATCTTGTCCAGTCCCCTGCACTCGTGGCAGGACTAATTATCTAGACCATTCCTGACAGGTGTTTGTCTAACCTGCTCTTAAAAATCTCCAATGATGGAGACTCCACAACCTTCCTAGGCAATTTATTCCAGTGCTTAACCACCCTGACAGGTAGGAAGTTTTTCCTAATGTCCAACCTAAACCTCCCTCATTGCAATTTAAGCCCATTGCTTCTTGTCCTATCCACATAGGTTAAGAAAAACAATTTTTCTTCCTCCTCCTTGTAACAGCCTTTTACATACTTGAAAACTGTTATGTCCCCTCTCAGTCTTCTCTTTTCCAGATTAAACAAGACCAATTTTTTCAATCTTCCTTCATAGGTCATGTTTTCTAGACCTTTAATCATTTTTCTTGCTTTTCTCTGGACTCTCTCCAATTTGTCCACATCCTTTCTGAAATGTGGTGCCCAGAACTGGACATAATACTCCAGTCGAGGCCTAATCAGAGCAGAAGAATTACTTCTTGTGTCTTACTTACAACACTCCTGCTAATATATCCCAGAATGATGATCGTTTTTCTTGCAACAGCATTACACTGTTGATTCATATTTAGCTTGTGGTCCACTATAACCCCCAGATCTCTTTCCGCAGTACTCCTTCCTAGGCAGTCATTTCCCATTTTGTAGGTGTGCAACTGATTGTTCCTTCCTACATGGAGTACTTTGCATTTGTACTTATTGAATTTCATCCTATTTACTTCAGACCATTTCTCCAGATGGTCCAGATCATTTTGAATTTTAATCCTATCCTCCAAAGCACTTGCAACCCCTTCCAGCTTGGTATCGTCTGCAATCTTTATGAGTGTACTCTTTATGCCATTATCTAAATCATTGATGAAGATATTGAACAGAACTGGACTCAGAACTGATCTCTCCAGGATCCCACTCGTTATGCCCTTCCAGCATGACTGTGAACCATTAATAACTACTCTTTGGGAATGATTGTCCAACCAGTTTTGCACCCACCTTGTAGTAGCTCCATCTAGGTTGCATTTCCCTAGTTTGTTTATGAGAAGGTCATGCAAGACAGTATCAAAAGCTTTACTAAAGTCAAGATATACTGTGTCTACCGCTCCCTCCATATTCACAAGACTTGTTATCCTGTCAAAGAAAGAACAGGAGTACTTGTGGCACCTTAGAGACTAACACATTTATTTCAGCATGAGCTTTCGTGAGCTACAGCTCACTTCTTCGGATGCATAGAATGGAACACACAGACACACCTAACTTAATTGTATCTAATTTGCATATTAATTCGAGTTCAGCAGTCTCTCTTTGGGAGAACACTTCAACCTCTCTAACCACTCAGTGACAGACTTGAAGGTGGCAATTTTGCAATAAAAAAAACTTCAAAAACAGACTCCAAAGAGTCTTAAACAGAGACTGGGAATGGTTGGGTCATTACACTAATGGAATCTATTTCCCTATGTTAAGTTCTCCTCACACCTTCTATGGGTCATCTCAATTATCACTTCAAAAGTTTTTTTTCTGCTGCTGATGATAGCTCATCTCAATTGATTAGACTCTTCCTGTTGGTATGCATACAGAGAACATGAAAAGGTGGAAGTATGTATAAATATCTCATGTCTGTGTGTTCCATTCAAGTACTCCTGTTCTTTTTGTGGATACAGACTAACACGGCTGCTACTCTGAAACCTGTCAAAGAAAGCTATCAGGTTGGTTTGACACGATTTGTTCTTGACAAATCCAAGCTGACTGTTACTTGTCACCTTATTATCTTCTAGATGTTTACAAATTGATTGCTTAATTATCTGTTCTGTTATATTTCTGAGTACAGAAGTTAAGCTGACTGGTCAGTAATTCCCCGGGTTGTCCTTATTTCCCTTTTTATAGATCGGCACTATATTTTCCCTTTTCCATTCTTCTGGAATCTCTCCTGTCTTCCATGACTTCTCAAAGATAATCGCTAATGGCGCAGATATGTCCTCAGTCAGCTCCTTGAGTATTCTAGGATGCATTTCATCAGGCCCTGATGACTTGAAGACATCTAATTTGTCCAAGTAATTTTTAACTTGTTCTTTCCCTATTTTAGCGTCTTCTGTTCATTTTCACTGGCATTCACTACATTAGACGTCCAATCACCACCAACCTTCTTGGTAAAAACCGAGACAAAGAAGTCATTAAGCACCTCTGCCAAATCCACATTTTTTGTAATTACCCCTCCACCCCCACAGTAAGTAATGGGCCTACCCTGTCCTTGGTCTTCCTCTTGCTTCTAATATATTTGTAGAATATTTTCTTGTTAACCTTTATGTCTCTGGCTAGTTTGATCTCATTTTGTGCTTTGGCTTTTCTAATTTTGTCCCTACATATTTGCATGGGCGGCGAGTTCTATGGGCCCGTGGAGCCCAGGCCCCACCAATAATCCAGAAGGTGGGCCCAGCTCCACCAATGTTTGGGCCCCAGGCCCTGTACTTTGGGGGTCCCCGTGTCGCAATGCCGGGCGCTCTCACGGCAGCGGCAGCTCCCAGGAGAGGCCCCAGCAGCAACTGGGCTCACAGCCCATTGGCCAGGAACCCCAGCCAATGGGAGCTGCCCGGGGCGGTGCCGGAGCTGCCTGGCCGCGCCTCCACAGCAGGGAGGGGAAGCGAGCCACCGGCAGCGTCTGAGCCCTGGGCAGAGCAGCAGCAGGGTCTGTGCCTGTCAGACAGACTCAGCCGGTGAGCTGTGGGGGCAGCCAGACACAGAGACACAGCCGGGGAGGGGGGTTTGGTGGGGACAAACAGACACAGCCGGGGGTGGTGGGGGCAGCCAGCCAGACACAGCCGGGGAGTTGTGGGACAGACAGACACAAGGACACAGCCAGGGGGTTGTGGGACAGACACACACAGCCGGGGGTGGTGGGGGCAGCCAGACAGACACAGCCGGGGGTTGTGGGACAGACAGACATAAGGACACAGCCAGGGGGGTTGTGGCACAGACACACACAGCCGGGGGTGGTGGGGACAGACAGACACAAAGACACAGCCGGGGGGGGCATTGGTGGGGACAAACAGACACAGCTGGGGGGTTGTGGGACAGACACACACAGCCGGGGGTGGTGGGGGCAGCCAGACAGACACAGCTGGGGGTTGTGGGACAGAGAGACACAAGGACACAGCCAGGGGGGTTGTGAGGACAGACAGATGGAGCCGTGGGCGGGGAAAGGAGCAACAATGGGCACCCCGGGGCTGGTATAAAATACACAGGATGGGGGGAGCTTCCTGAGGGGACTATAGCAACACTCCCCGCAGAGCAGACCCAGGTTGCAGCTGGCTCTGCCCATCACAGCCCCCTGCCCCACAGAGACCCACATAACCCTCTGCCCCCTCGAGAGACTCCCAATGACCCCTGTGCCCCTGTCACTCCTCTCTAGAGAGCCCTCCCCTTTGTGCCAGCCCACTCCCCTCCCCCACTGCCTCCCCTCCTCCAAAGCTCCCCACAATCTCCCACTTTGCCTTCCGCCCCCCAGCCCAGCCCATTCCATTGGCCGGGAGGCTCCCAGTCTAGTGGCTAGCAGGGCCCATGGGAGCTGCACCTGAGGCAGGGTGCCTGCCTGCAGATGCAGACCTGCCTGGCTGTGCCTCCACAGCACAGGGAGGGGGAGCCCGAGCCACAGGTGAGCAAGCCCTGGTCATCATCACAGGCCCAGTAATTCTCTGGATATTTAATTTCACTGAGGCAAAATGTGTGCAATTTTATGGGTTGAATGATTGAATGACATAATACCCACCTGCCCGCATTGTCCATCACTAAGTCCAGTAATTTTGTCAAGTGTTTGTTGCACAACATGGTGGTGCCTACCCCTACCTTGTGCTTCAGGGGGTGATGGGGTTCAGGGCAGCCTGTTATAGAACTACCTGATTAGTAATTGGATATGTTGGCTGGCATCTTTTTTTACGTGTTCGCTCCCCCTGATGTTAGAACCTGGCTACACCACTGGGGAGGGGAGCTTCCTAGACCTGTGCAGCTGGGGCTTAGGTGAATTTTGTGATACTGTGCCCCTCCCCAGCTACCACCCTGCAGTCCCCACTCCTGCACCATGCTGGGCAAGGGGCAGCCCCATCCCCAGTGAGGCTATGGTGAGGGGTGGCAGCAGGGGAGACCACACGTGATGGTAACCTCCCCCCTCGGTACCCACCATAGGGGAGCCGAGTGGGCTTTCTGGACCTGAGAGGGACCTAGGAGCATGTGCAGTGAACTGCGGGGGAGAGGAGGGGTCCCTCCCCTGGAGCTTGCTGCTGCTAGGGAGGGTGGAGGGGAGTCCTCTTTGGCCTTAGCCCTGGGGCAGCCTGTCTGCACCCCAAGTTCCTTATCCCCAGCCAGACACAGAGACACACCTCTCACCTGACGGGAAAAACACGCAACTTAAATTTGGTGGTCAGTTTAGAGTATCATAGAATATCAGGGTTGGAAGGGGCCTCAGGAGGTCATCTAGTCCAACCTCATGCTCAAAGCAGGACCAATTCCCAACTAAATCATCCCAGCCAGGGCTTTGTCAAGCCGGGCCTTAAAAACCTCTAAGGCAGGAGATTCCACCACCTCCCTAGGTAACCCATTCCAGTGTTTCACCACCCTCCTAGTGAAAAAAGTTTTTCTTAATATCCAACCTAAACCTCCCCCACTGCAACTTGAGACCATTACTCCTTGTTCTGTCCTCTGCTACCACTGAGAACAGTCTAGATCCATCCTCTTTGTAACCCCCTATCAGGTAGTTGAAAGCAGCTATCAAATCCTCCCTCATTCTTCTCTTCTGCAGACTAAACCATCCCAGTTCCCTCAGCCTCTCCTCAGAAGTCATGTGCTCCAGCCCCCTAATCATTTTTGTTGCCCTCCACTGGATTTTCCAATTTTTCCACATCCTTCTTGCAATGTGGGGCCCAAAACTGCACGTAGTACTCTAGATGAGGCCTCACCAATGTTGAATAGAGGAGAATGATCATGTCCCTCGATCTGCTGGCAATGCCCCTACTTATACAGCCCAAAATGCTGTTAGCCTTCTTGACAAAGGCCAGAGGAGGGAGTGTTAGTGCCTTTGCAGACTTCTGGGAAGTGCATGGGGTGGAAGGGGATTGCTGGGATGCTCTGAAACCACTCCTTCAAAGCCAGTCAGGACTCTGGGGGAGCCTCCTCTCTGAGCAGACTGTCTCCAGGGCAAGACGCTTACACCTTCCTGGGTCTGACCTCAGAGCATTCAGCATGCCCTTCCACACCATGCACTTTCCGCAGTGAGTCCGCCCAGACGGGGTCCTGGGGCAGCCAGAGGTCCCTGCACCCCAACTCCGCAGTCAGATGTGACTCTCAGCCAGACTGTAAAACAGAAGGTTTATTAGATGACGGGAACACAGTTTAAACAGAGCTTGTTGGTACAGAAAACAGAACCCCTCTGTCAGGTCCATCTTGCGGGGTGGGGAGCCCAGAACCAAGTTCTGAGTCTCTCCCCATTTCCCCAGCCAGCTCCAAACTGACACTCCCTCCTCTGGCCTATGTGTCTCTTCCGGACAAGGAGGCCACCTGATCTCTTTGTCCCCAACACCTTCAGTTGGCATCTTGCAGGGGAAACTGAGGCACCCACACAGTATTCAGAGAAAATATTAAGAACATTCCCACTTCATCACAACAGGTGCAACAAAATATAATACTGTATATTGAAGTAGGCAAGTGCTGCTTCTGACTTTCCACTTTTAATTGACCCTTGTAATCTTGTGGCGCTGACGCGTTGTAGCTTCATTTTATATCGGCTTACAGGGCGGGAGCGGGGTGGCACCACCATTTTGGGCCCCACCAAAAATTATACAAACCTGCCGCCTATGCATACTTGTGTTATTTGTTTATATTCATCCTTCATAATGTGACCTAATTTCCACTTTTTGTAGAACTCTCTTTTGATTTTTAGATCATTGAAGATCTTCTGGTTAAGCCAGGGTGGTCTCTTGCCATACTTCCTATCTTTCCTCTGCAGTGGGATAGTTTGCTCTTGTGCCCTTATTAATGTCTCTGAAAAACTGCCAGCTGTCTTCTATTGTTTTTCTCCCTAAACTTGCTTCCCATGGGATCTTACCTACCAACTCCCTGAGTTTGCTGAAGTCTCTCTTCTTGAAATCCATTGTCTTTAATTTGCTGTGCTCCTTCCTACTATTCCTTAGAATCACAAACTCCACCATTTCATGATCACTTTCACCCAAGCTGCCTTCCACTTTCAAATTCTCAACCAGCTCCTCCGTATTTATCAAAATCAAATCTAGAACAGCCTCTCCACTGGTAGCTGTCTCCACCTTCTGAAATAAAAAATGCTCTCCAATACATTCCAAGAATTTATTGGATAATCTGTGCCCTGCTGTGTTATTTTCCCAACAGATGTCTGGGTGGCTGAAGTCCCCCATCTCCATCAAATCCTGTGTTTTGGATGATTTTGTTAGTTGTTTAAAAAAAAAGCCTCATCCATCTCTTCTTCTTGTTTAGGTGGTCTGTAGTAGACCATGACATCATGACATCACCCTTGTTTCTTACTCCTTTGATCCTTACCCAGAGACTTTCAACAAGTCTGTCTCCTATTTCCATCTCAATTTCAGTCCAAGTGTAAACATTTTTTAATATATAAAGGCAACACCTCCCCCCTTTCTTCCCTGCTGGTCCTTCCTGAGCAAGCTGTACCCTTCTAATACCAACATTCCTCCAGTCATGTGCATTATCCCACTAGGTCTCTGTGATACCAACTATGTCATAGTTGTGTTTATTTACTAACATTTCAAGTTCTTCCTACTTATTCCTCATACTTCTAAGATACTGATTTGATTCCACCCCCCAGTTCTGTCTTTTCTCTCCTTTATCCCTGCTATAACAGCCCATGCTTCCCCCAAATTCCAAACCTTTTCCCAGGTCTCCATGTTCTTGACTCATCTGTGGGCTTTGGTCACCTGTCCCCTTCAAACCTAGTTTAAAGCCCTCCTCACTTGGTTAGCCAGTTTGTATCCAAATATGCTCTTCCCCTTCCTCGATAGGTGGACCCCATCTCTGCTTAGCCATCCTTCCTGGAACAACATCCCATGGCCAAGGAAGCTGAAGTCCTCCTGACAACACCATCTTTGCAGCCAGGCATTCGCCTCCAGGATGCATCTGTCTCTGCCTGGGTCTCTACCTTTGACTGGAAGGACCGAAGAGAACACCACCTGCACTCCAAACTCCTTCATTCTTACTCCCAGAGCCCTGTAGTCACTTCTGATCTGCTGAGGGTCATACCTCGCAATATCATTAGTGCCCACATGGATGAGTAGCACGGGGTAGTAGTCAGAGGGACGGATGATCCTCGAGAATCCCTCCATAAAATCTTGGATACGGGCCCCTGGCAGGCAGCATACCTCCTGGGATGCTATGTCAGGGTGACAGATGGGTGCCTCGGTCCCCCTCAGAAGAGAGTCTCCAACCACCACTACCCTATGGTTCCCTCCTGGGAGTGGTGGCTGTGATTCTCCCAGCCTTGGGGGTACATGGCTTTTCCGCCTCCTCTGGGGGTGATTCCTCATCGCTCATTGCCAGGGCAGCATATTGGTTTTCCATTACCATGGTGGGTTGGTTGGGAGTAGGGGTGGAGCACTGCCTGCTGCCAGAAGTAACCAGCTGCCAGGTTCCTCCCTGTGACACAGTGTCCTCATATTCCAGTCCTTGTCTTCCCAGATTCCTTATCTCAATCTGCTTCTTTTCCTGTCCACTGGGCTGGTCTACCTTTTGTCCCCTCTGCATTCAGATCAGATGGCTTCATCTTCCACACTCCCTAGGCACTAGCAGGGGATCACTGAGAGCACGTGAGAGACAGGCTCTCTGCTTCCATTTCCAATCTTTGGCTCTACCCTGGCCTGGACCAGCTGGGAACCACCATTACAGGAAAGTCTGACTTTGCCTTGGTAGCCTTGCACTGGAGCCTGCTCATTGGCTCTGTGGGAATGATGCATCCTCAGTCTAGCCAGCACTAGGAGTTGAGAGGATGGAGTATGCTCAGTACAGATGGAATCTTCAGAGATTTTAGCTGCTAAAAATCAAAGTCTCTATGGAACATGTGAAAACTAATTTTTCAAAGGCTTATAAATTTGCCAAATTTGGGCAGACTTTCATGGGGGACAGCAAAAGGTCCATCCCTAATACAAAGGCCACCCACTCACCACCAAATTTCAAGTCCCTGTACAAAGAATGGGGGCATTAGAGTTGTTCAAAGAAAAGGTCACAATTTTTAAATGTGGACAAGACAACATATTTTTTTCTTGTCGCATTCTCTGAAATGGCTAAACATTTTGGCTTAAAATTTCCATAAATATTTAGCCGGAGGCAGACACCCAGCATGGATAATTTCAGCCCAAATGGTTAAAATTTGGCAAGGTTATTAGCAACTGAAAACAGGAACAATGAGAAGTGTTGGGCAACCCAAATAGCAAGTGATGGTTCCAGCCCCGCCTATAATACAGCACAAGTAACTGAAAGGGTTTAATATGTGGGACAGAAAGAAAAACAGTTGATGGTGATAAAAAGAAGAACAAAGGCCTAAATCTGAAGATAGGAAAATTCTGGTTACATACAGAAAAACATTTCTTTGTAAGAGGAAGAGGAACTAGGAAATTGACTGTGTAGTGATGTAGTTGAGTCACCTTCATTAGAGGTGTTCAGAAACAAGTTAGATAAAATTCCTAGTGGGGTTAGTACAGGGGAAGATCCTGTTCCTTGCAGAGGGTTGAACGAGATGACTTACTAGGATTGGCAAAGACCTCCCATCTATGATACCTTTATGACACCTCTTCTCCTTTATAGAAGATTAGGTTGGGAGACTCCTCAGGAGTCATCTAGTCCAACCCCCTGCTCAAAGCAGGACCAACCCCAACTACATATTTTGAACTTCAATATCTCAAAAAAATGTGTTTGCCTTATAGAATGACATTTTACGGCCTACAAGTTCCTAAAGTGGACTAATGGATTTTTGTGGGGTGGGGAGAAGACTGAACTTAAAGGTAAAGGATTGCTTTGTGCTCTAAAACTTTTAAAACTTTTAGAGCTCTATTTGAAGGTTGAAAAGATGGCACACATATTTCCCTTTATAAATAACGGCTCAGAAGATGCCATTAGAGTCTAAAAGGTCAATAATCTGTGAACTGCAATTTCAGTAAGTGGGCTTTACATAATAGAGTGCCTTTGATTCAGTCCATGCCATACCATTCTTACACCATATTAGGGCTCTGTTCAGCAATAGACACATTTTAGCACCTCCTGTGTGCATTGATTTGCATCTTCAAAGTGTGCTCAGCTGCACTTTTTTTTTATATAATGGATTTGAACTAAAGGTATTTTTATTCATGGATGTGTGTAAATATATCCCATATATAAGATGTATAGATATAGCCATCTGGTTTGAAACGAGACCCTTCTTACAACATAGAACTCCTTGCATGACAGAAATTGAGGGAGCAGAGTGAGAACAAAGGTAATTCCAGCCACCTTTGTGCTATCTCAATCCCTGAAGCTGCTGGGGCTAAATTAGAGAAGCCTCAAGGCTGTTATAATGTATGCTGACAGAAATTGCTGCTGAGGGGACTATTCCATTGTCCAGGGATTGCCAGAGCACTTGCACAGCTATACCTCCTGATGGCTCCTTAGCAAATATAGTATAGTCCAGATCTTCAGCTGGTATAAAACTCAAGTTGAGGGACTGAGGTTCTACATAGCATATAAAACTAAGTAAATTAAGAAAAATGTTTATCTTAGTGGTTTACAGAAAGTGAGAGATTTAAAAGAACAAATCGTGTGTTTAGAAAAAAACAGTGGCTTTGACCCGAATATTTATTTCTAAACGCCTCAGAGAGATTCAGAACCTGTTTTTAGTGTTGATTATAACACACACACACACACACACACACACACCATACATATGCTCATACCTGCATTCCTTGTGTATTCCAAGCCTCCACAAAGTCAAAGGGAATTTGAGATGTACAACAAATGCAGGACTGGGCACGTAATTTGAATATTTTAAGTAAAATTCAGAGTTTTAGACTCTAGAATCAATTGATGTGATGTTTTCTAACCTATCAGTATGGATTAACAGTGGCACAGGCCAGCAGGAACTTATTCCATATTCACGTCTGCTAATTACATGTTGCTGGATAGCAAGAATTTCTTTCTGAACTTAAAGGTCTATTTTATTTTATTTTTTGAGAGAGCGCGCGAGCGAGCATGGGTATGAGGAAGAAGAATGGTGAGGATTTAACTCTCACTCTGAAATATTCTGTATCCTAAATTGTACTGGCACCTAAAAGACCCGCAATAGCTTCTTACATAGCGCTAAGGTGGACTGAAATTCATCCTTAGTGGTTAATTCAAACCTTGATTGACTTTGGGATGGTTGTGTAAAAAGTATGGGTTTTTTCCCCTCATTATTTTCGTACTATTGGCCTAGCCTGGGCATCTCTGTGCAGGTAAGTTATTATTGCCACATCAAATGTTCTGGCTGATTTCTCACAGCCATGGTGCCAACCTTCCTTGCCAGACTCTATTATTATTCATCCTGGGTGAATCCCACTGATACATAATTAATCTATGGACTTTGGTTTTGCTAGTATAACCTAAAGTAATGCATGGTTGATTTTTTGATGGGTTAACATTTTTACAGTGTATTAGTATTTGTTTATATATATAAAATCACCAGCAGATTCCTGGCTGGGGGGGGAGGGGGATCAGAACTAAAGAGGAAGGTTTTATTGTCAGTTCATTATGTATCCACTGCTATTTACATCTTAATGTGATGCACATAACAAACCTATTTTCCCTTCGAGTTACTAACATTGGTAGGAACATCAGTCATTTTATAGGTCATCACATTGTCATATGGAGATGGAATCTGTTTTTCACAAACTCTGATTAGATTTCCATTATTAGATTATGTGGATTTATTGATGATAAAAGCCTGTTTATTTACAATTATAAAAACAGTGCCAGCTAACCCCTCCCTCCTTTCTGTCTACAGGCAGTGAATTAATGTTACCTTTTACTTTCTGTATTGCCTTAGGTTTTTTACATAGCATCTATCACAATGGTATCTAAGTACAAATGTTTGGCATAGAGGGCTGGAAACTTAGTCCAAGGGATAGCCTATATGCTCCCCAGCTATGGATTTTACCAAGGGAAGGGAAAAGGTAAATCTCAACTCTTGTGAAAGCCAAGGTGGGTAAGGAAATATCTTTTATTGGACCAATTTCTCTTGGTGGATGGTACAAGTTTTCGAGTTACATGGAGCTCTTGTTCAGGTCTGGGGAAGCAAGCTTGAACATTCTCCCAATAGACCTAGCTCCAATAAAAGATATTACCGCTCCCACCTTGTCTCTCTAATATCCTACAACCCACATGGCTACAACAACACTGCAAACAATTTGAAATTTTCACAGCTTCCCAAGTTGTGAGGAACCTAACACATTATCCAGCTGGAGTGGAGACAGGGAACCCGGCTCTGTAAACACATGCAATATGAGGATCTGTGAGCATCTCAGCCTCCCAACTCAGATCTGTGGTTATCTATCAGGGGAATCAGTCTATTCAAATGCTGCCTGGCTCACCTCCTCCCTCCTTGCAGCACAGATCCCTCAGAAGCCCTGCTGACCCTTGTTCTCTCCTTCACAGCTGAGCACTACACCCCATCCCAAAAGCCAGTAACCATGGAGGACAGTTACCACTAGCACCACTAATGAATGTATTGATTTCTACCTGTGATGCACTGATTTGTGAGAGAAGCATGCTGTATAAGCAGTTGCTCCGCATTTCATCCCAGACATCTCCCTTCCCGATTTGCAAAGCTCCAGCCACACGACAGCTGTGTGGTGAAATGCCTGCAGGTTGTCAGGGAATGAGAGGTGTCCTGGGCTGGCTTCACCTTCCTCCTTCATTGCTTTAGAAGAATGTATGCCCCCTTTTATCTTCCTTACTATTTTCCGTACCATGGGGTCTGGGGGAAAGCATGTGCATGGTCAAAGGGAGACGGTAACAGTGTTCACTAAATGAGCTATACCTTCTCAGCAGAGGAAGAGTACATACCACGAACACATTAATAGAGCAAACCGTTTCATATCATTGACTTTTGGAACACATCACTTCCAACTTTCAAATAAAACTTGGAATCAAATATTAATTCAGTGGATTTTTTTCTGTGACTAGATTCTGCTGGGTGCAGCAGGGCAGAGGCGCTGCCCCCTTTGACTCCAGCTTGGTGCAAGTCAGAGCAGGTGGGTGCTGCTTTAACTTGTGCCTGCTGGCTATGGCTGCCTAAGGGCCTTATGACAGCTGGGGACTGATGGAAGGCATTATTCTCTGGCTCCTCTCCCTCCCCAGTCCTTGTGCTGGAGACTTCAGGAAGGGAAACATAACAGCTACACAGACTCACCTTCTGTGGGGAGTCCACCACACGGGGGAAATCCACAGAAAGGGATTTGCATATGGTTTCCAATCCCTGTGTGTCACATGAGTGTCACAAAGGAAGCAGAATGGGGCAGGGAATCTGCCACTGTATGTTTCAAATGATTCTTAAAACTGAGAAATTAGGGGACAAAAATCAGGGTGGTTTTTTTTGGTATTTATTTTGACATAGATCTATGGAGGAGAAGAAAAAGGAAGGGAGACAGAAAGAAGACAGATTCTTAGAAAGAAAAAAAAAACCTGATTTACCTCCACTACAAGAAACATCTGTTAGTATAACAAGGAGAACAATATGACTTTTGTGCTATGCTAAATAATAGGAACAACAATTGCAAACAATTGGACTTTTCAAGCAAGAATGATATCAGGATGCCAACTCTGCCATTATAGCTCAATAGCACCAGTGCCTGGTAATGCATGTGCCTTTTTGTTTGCGAATGAGCATTTGTGTACGTTGTGTCTGCCAGCACATAGAACATTTGTGTCTAATCTTCACTATTTTTATTGTAGACAGGGTATTTCCCTATACCAATATAAATTCCTACTTAACTTTTTTAAAAATTATGAAATACAAGAGAAGAGATTTTGCAAAGGTGTCAAGCAAAACTCCCTTTGACATCAGTGGGAGCAGAGTTAGGCCAACACAGGGTGATTTTGAAAATCCCACCCCAAAATAGCAGAACCTCTCAATTTGAAAACAAAATCTATTTTATATCTAAATAATAGTCTGCTTCACATTTAGACAGTGCCTTTCATTCTAGTAACTCAAGTGAGTGCTTCACAGACATTCATTATTTTAGTTTCACAACTTGCCTCTGAAGTAGGTAAGCATTTATTATACTCATGTTGTAGACTGGTAAATTAGAGCCCTAAAATGTTCCTCTCCTCCAACTCTACATTAGACCCTCTCTAAATGCTTCTCTCCTCCAGCCCCACACAAAACCTTCTCCAAATGTTATTGCCCTCCCACACCACACCAGATCCTCTCCAATCCAACTTTCATTTTCTCTAATGCATTGAAGTTATTCTCAGCAACATTTCTAATTACCCCTGCTAAGTCAAATGGGTCTTTCACTCCATGCTCATTGACCATTCAGCTGCTTTTCACACCATCAATCAGACTCTTCTGCTCAAAATCTTGTCCTTCTTTGGCTTCCATGACTCTGTCCTCACTTGGTTCTCCACCTCACTTTCTAATCAATCTCAGTGTCTCATTTGGGGGGGACCACTGTTATGAGAGAACTGGACTTGACATAACCACAGCCATTTTGTGTACTCAGCTGCCATTAACTGAAAGCTAGAACACCATGTAGTCAGGAACACTTTGGCCTTTACCTAAGCAGGCAAGACAGCTGCAGTGTTGCTAATAAGGATAGACAGATAATAAAGTGACAGATTCATGAGAATGAGAGGGAGTGTGGATAGCTGACCTTGGATCTGTGTGTCTATGACCATGAGGTTTGTTTATTGTTGTTGTTTTTTGGCTGGGAATTGCTTTGCTGATAAGTAGAATTATGAGCTATTCTGCTGATGCTAAGAAAATTGTTAGCCCTGTAGCAGTTATGTGCCTTTCGGGAGCAATCTATAAAGAGATTAGGTAGAGTGCGCATTTGGAGATGTTTGGAGAGGTTTTTGACCATCTAGGAGTCTGACATCCAACTCCCTGGCAGCTAGGAGGAAGCCTGGCCACCAGAAACCTGCTGCTGACCACATCTCAGACTTTGAGTAACTATATCTAGGGTGCTCTAGATTATTGTTATTTTAGATGTGTGCTTTAGACTCAATAAAAACAAGGATTTGGGGGTGAAAGCACTCGTGTGCACCAATCATTTATCAGATGGCGGAGCTATGTTCCCTTTGATTTATGTCCTGAAATTGCTTGGAAAACAAAGACTAATTACCATATTTTCAGGTTCAGAAAACCCTCAGTAACACCACCTCCTCCCCCTTCCACTTACAGATTTTGTAGTGATCTATTATTCCTTCATCTTTAAACTCTGCTTCAGTATCAGAATGACCATTTCCATGTTAAAATATCAGTTGACTTCCACTTGTGTGAATGTTGTGCTCCCTGAATGCATGCAAATCAGGGTTGTGTAAATGCTTAGTGCAAATTCCCACTGTGCAAGTGGAGTAGCACACACAAGCATATGTGCATTTTTGGAAATACAAACCAGTTTATTATTTATTTCAACTACAAACTTTCAAACCACAAAACATCGAGGTATTGTTTTCATCTCCTTAATCCCACAGGATTAATTTTTCCAATTTGTCTAAGTGACTTAGGCACCATAGTCCTGTTGCAAGTCAATGAGATTTACGTACCTAAATTACTCTTGAAAATGGTTTCCATCATGTATTGTAATAAACTACGTTTCCCAAATAGCTCTTATTTTATAAGAAAAGTTTTAACAAGAGGACAATGAAAAGTACTTTTCAGATTTCAAAAACCAAAAAAATCTGTCAGTTTGTCACAGCTGAAAATTTTCAAATTTCAGGGTTGGTGATTTTTTTCCCCCAATTGTTTTTAAAAACAACAACAAAAAACAAACAAACAACCCACAAAAACCTGAAATATTTAAAATAAAAAGGGAAGATTTTTTCATGAAAACTTCCATTTCCTCAAAAGGGAATTTTTTATCCAAAACCAATTTCAACCAGCTATAACTATAGCTAGAGGTTATGCTGATCTCCATTTTTGGGCTCTGATCTTATGAGGACCTTGTGGGGCTTCATATGGGAGCAAAAGCCCACTCATGTTTAGCTAATTGCATAACCGGAGCCCTAAATAGGAAAATACAATAATTGTCCTGAGTGTAATTGGAACAGTTGGGGAAGGTTTTAATGCAGATTTGGTGGGATGTGAGGACATAATGTAGGTTCTGGTCCTGCATCTCCCACTGACTTCAATTGGAATTGGGAGTTCTTGATACTTCTAAAAATCAGGCCCTTAATATTCTCTGCCTTACATATCAAACATTTAAAAAAATGTTTCTCTGGGGTAAAATAAAGAGATACAGTTTCTATAAAATTCCACAATTTGATGAGCTACAAAGAAGCAAGAGGAGGTGGCATTGGTCTTTCCACTCCAAAAACTCAGGTTACAGTCTGTAACTAAAGTTTGGCATCTTCAGTCTAATCTAGTCAAAGTGCATGAAGAAACTAGCACATCATTTAGTAATTTAAGAGACTTGTTAAAAAGAGAAGAGCGGGTTTAATTGAGCATACAACCTTGTCATCTTATCATTCCTCAAGCAGATAGTCTGTGGATTGGGGTGGATAGATGTTTCTACAGCTGTGTGAGTAAACCTGTTTTGGGGACAAAAGGACTGATCCTGTATTTCTTGCATAGCTCTCATTGACTACAGTGAAAACTTGGAGTCTGCAATGACTACAGGATCAGGTCAAAAGGCAGCAATTTTGACCCCTTTGATCTATTAGCATTGGGCATCATAGATTGGGTAGAATGTATCTAGGAAAAAATGCCACAAATTGGTACCATAATTTTAGTCCTGATGCTGCAACTGGCTCTATACAGGTGGACTCCTGTAACTGGATGGAATCTAATTCAAGTCAAACTGAAGTCAATAAGCTCCATGTGACTGCAGGAGTCCACCCAAATGCAACCAGCTGCAGGACTGGGGCCTTTGTTGTTAAAAACAAAGCTGACCTGGGTAGAAGTCATGAGAAAAGTATACCTTTTGGGCTGAAGAGGGAGGAGATAGAGCAGGGGTCGGCAACCTTTCAGAAGTGGTGTACCGAGTCTTCATTTATTCAGTCTGATTTAAGGTTTGGCGTGCTACTAATACATTTTAACCTTTTTAGAAGGTCTCTTTCTATAAGTCTATAATATATATATAACTAAACAATTGTTGTATGTAAAGTAAATAAGGTTTTAAAAATGTTAAAGAAGCTTCATTTAAAATTAAATTAAATGCAGAGCCCCCCAGACCGGTGGCCAGGACCTGGGCAGTGTGAGTGCCTTTGGCACACGTGCCATAGGTTGCCTACCCCTGAGATAGAGAATCCAGTGATCATATGGCTGATTATCTAAACCAGTGTAATATACTTTTCAATATAATTGGAGTTTTTTGTCTGAGGAGCCTATTAAGTGTTACAATTCCTCTGTTTTTCCACATGTTAAGTATATTTTAAAATTAATTTTGGAATATATGTTTTACCCAGTTACATGTGACTTATGGAAGAAACAAGCTTTGTAAGAATAATAATTTTGTCGTGAATGTCTTTTTCAATTAGTACCTAACATTTTCAGCAAGAGACATCAGGTGTTACCTGAACCTTTACTTTCACTTCTCTTTATACACAGACTTTGTAGTATTAATTTCAAAAGAAAGTGAGAGGAATATCCTTAAGAAAACTCTGCCTACTTCTCAGAAAATTCTGTACGGTGGAGATTATTATTAGTATTGCAGTTTCACCTAGAGTACACCACCAAAGTTAGGGTTCCTTTGTGCTTGGCACTGTACAATCATATTTGAGAGACCTTGCCCTGAAGAATTTATAATCTAAATAGACAACCTAGATAAAGAGCGGGAGGGAAAAAAGAGGCAAAGTGACTTGCAAACAGTCAAACAGTAGATGAACGGCAGAGCTGGAAAGAGAACCAAAGTCTCTAGATTTCCCATCCTGTGCTCTATCCATGGAACCACACTGCCTCCTTCTCAATCTTTATTCTAACTTAACCTCATTTGGGTGCATTAGAAATATGTAGACATCACCATTTTAGCTAGACATCAACTAAAAATTTAAGAATCTTACTCATTTTTAGCCACATTGGACCTTATTCTCCACCACTCCTTGATTCAGTCATTGTTTACTGAGTTCTCTCAGTATGTTATCTTCTCTCATGAGTAAGGATACGATTCTGTCATGGAGGTGATGGATTCTGTGACTTTCTGGGACCTCCATGACTTCTGGGGCAGGGCTGGAGCAGCTGTCAGCCCTGGGGCTGTTGGAGCAGTGGCCACTGGAACAGATTACTGGCGGCAAGCCTTGGGCTCCTGAACAGCAATTGGTGGTCAGCCCTGGGGCCCTTGGAACAGCTGACCAGTGGCAGCCCCAGGCTGCAGAGCAGCGGTTGCTGGAACAGCTGGCCACTGGCCACCCCCAGGGCAGCTAAACAGTGGCTGCTGGAATAGCAACTGCAGTCCACCCTGGAGCCACTGGAGCAGCTGGCTGGTGGTCAGTCCCAGAGCTGCCAGAACAGTGGTCCCTGGGACCACCAGAACAACTGCCAGTGGCCCAGCCCCAGGGCCGCTGGAACAGCTGACTACCAGCCACCCAGAGCAGTGGCCAGGGTTGGGTCAGCACCGTGGGGCTGGAGCAGCAGTGGTCAGCCCTGCCACAGGAGCAGCAGTGGGGCTGGAGTAGGTGCAAGCCCTGGCAGTGCTCAGGGTATTTGTAGCAAAAATCAGGGACAGGCTTTTGTGAATTTGTTTCTTGCCCATAAACTGTCCCTGACTTTTACTACAAATACCTGCGACAGAATCTTAACCTTACACGTGAGAAAATCAGGCCAGGTCAGTGGTTTTTCCATCCCTTGCTATTGAAGGAAGGTTTAAGCAAAGTGTCAGGTCTAACACCATGCTCTAACAATGGTCGGGCTCAGGTTCAGCTTGGTCTCTGGCAGTGAGGAATTCCACTGCTGAGAGCTGTCCACTGCAAATGCTCTGCTCTTAGCACTGGCATGTTTTGCCCTGAGGCTGACAGCTGCAGCATCCCCTAATGAGTGAAGCTCTCTTGGTGGCTTGCAGATGGAGAGGCAGTCTCAGGATACCTGATCTCATAACCCATACTCATGTGAGAAATCCTTCATCACTCTTTGTCTTCAGCTGGACTACAAGAGTGACAAATGGCTATGGGGGTAGTCAATTATTTTTGTCAAGGTCCAGATTTCTTGGTCAACATGTAGTCAAGGTCCAGACTCCAGAGAAAATTAAAAACAAACAAAAACCCAACAATAATATGTAAATAAAAAGATTTTGGGGTCTGTTCAAAAGCATCTGAATTGGCCCATGGTCTGCCTATTGACTACCCCTGGACAGGATCAGTCGCCTAGATCAGAGGTCTGCAAGCTGCTGAGCACTACATGTGACAGGGTGGGTACCCTCAACTTCCATTAAGTGCAGTGGGAGTTGGGGGCACTCAGGGTTGGATCCATGAAGGGACTTAGGCATTGTGATGCCGAGTGTCACAGTGCCTAACTTTTAGGCACCTAGGGGAAAAAACAAAACAAAACAAAAACAAAATCCATGCACACACACACCAAACACAGGAACAGCACTGCACTCCACCAAGCTGAATTAGGCTCCTACACTTCCTATACAATGAATGGGGGGAAATAGGTCCTTAGATTGCAATCTGCAAAGCCAGCACACTAGGTGGGGAACTGACTAAGCTAGCCAATGAGAGATGCCAACCAGAGGGGTGTGTGCCTATCTCCAAGAGGGGGGTGGGCCTTGAGTCAGGACTACACAGAGGAGCCTAGGTCTGCTGCTGATCCAGAAACTAGGGGAAGATAGGCAATCTGCTGCCTAATTTACATTCTGAACACAAAACAAGACAGTCTCTGTTATAACCTAACTCACGCAAGATGTGGGAACGTGCATCTGCTTCCTAACTATTAGGTTATAGAGTCATTAACTTTTCAGTGGTCCAGTATTTAAGTATACCATTGCTTAACTAAAGAAGAATGCCATCAATAGGAGAGCTTGAGGGAAATGCACATCACAGTATTCCATAGCCCAGTGACTGGGACACTCACCTGAGGGGTGGCAGAGGAAGTGGGGGACTCCCACCTTCTGCATGAGGACCCTAGCCTCTAAGCTAAAGGTAGGTGGGAGGTCCTCATCCCCAGTGTGAACTTGCCTGAGGGACCCCATCCAATAGTGTGCTCGGAAGCCGCCTACCAGACCGAGGCCTCTGCATGTGATTCAGGCAGCTGAACACCTATCTTTCCCAGTTTGTGAACTGCTCTGGAGTGGAGGCCTCTGGATGCCTATCATGAGGCAGTTCTGCACATGCTCAGGCAGGATATAGGGAGCCGGGTGCCTAGAGTAAGGCTGCAGTGCACATGCCCAGAGGAAAATAACTTAGATTCCAAATGAGCTTGGTGCTACTGGGTTAGGTAGCAGCTGAGCTGGAGTTGTGTGGATCAAATGGGACTTAAGAGCCAAACTACCTTTGTGGATGCCACCATTAGCTCCTCTCTAGTAGTGCCTTGAACCTTGGGCCCTAAGCGGGCTTAAGTGTCAGACCACTAAGAGCTTTAAATGCCAAGATACTGTTCAATCTCTTTATATTACATAACACATGGGATATTCCATATTATCAATAAATCTAGACTGTCAGCTTTTGGTTTTGTACTTTCATATTAAATACAATAGCAAGATAGCACAGTAGCAACATTGCTACTGTATAAATACCAGGGGCTTTGTATACTTACAAATTATCTTACAAGTATTAGGCTTCCCTCCCCCCACCTCCTAATTTATTTTCAACTTAAATCCTTCCTCTACACATACAATACAAATCAGGCCCCTGGGGCCTGTTTATTTAATGGAGGATTTATGTCATTTCAAGACATTTGCTAAGTTTCAGGGAAGCACCTGTATTAATTGTATTTCCTGCTCATGTGCTGCTTTTGTTTGCAATAAAAGAATTCATCTCAGGTGAGTTAACCTTGCTTTTAGAGAGGGCACCTGCAGTTATCTTAGTGCTTATTGTAAATCAAAACATGTTGAGCCTGTAAAGCAATGAAATAAAGAGGTGCTGACAAGAGGGTATGCCAAAAGGATTAGGAGCCTTTTTCACTACTTGTATTATCAGGCTGGAGAATTGAGTCATGTTAAATTACAGGGGGAAGATATTCCCAGAAATTCCACAGATGGGAGATTGACTTGCTTCTTCAGTAAGCCTAGGAATAGGAGGGGCAATCTGTGTTTTGTGAGGTTAAAAAAAAGGAAAAAAAGACACCTTCCTTTTAGCCTTATGCGTCTATAATTGACCAAGATTTTTCTGCTTGTGATTTGATCCATCCAAACCCTGTTAGAGGCACTTGCCCCCAACTGAGACCAAGGCTGAGGTGAATAAGAATTAGGTGACTCACTCATATGTACTATACATGCATTCACATCTATTAGGATAAATGACATGTCGTTCAATTTAAGCACAGGCAACTGGAGAGTGTCATATTTTGAAAATGACAACTGTTATTTATTTATTGAGAATATTTATACAGGTTCTTCCTAGGTACAGATAATGCATTTTTCAGCAGCTACTGTGACACCAGTACATCACATGATTACACAAAGCCTAGGTATGCATTACCGCAAAGAAAAACAAAGCAGAAGCACTAGTGGCCAGAATATATAGTGAAGTGGATGGAATAGGGCAGAACGTGGCAAAATGATGCCAAAGTTATTTATCTAACAGGGTTCAGTAATCATTTTAAAAATTGTTCATTATGGTCTAGTCCATCTCAATTATATTAATAACATTCTACAGAAAGGCAACATTTTAGGTATAAGCAGGTTACTAAGATTTAGTCAGATTTTTATATCTGGAAAAATTGCAATTGACAAGGGCTAAGTAAACATATGAGCCATTTGTGCAAAAAAAGAAGTAGAGTATTGTCATTAGATCTGGTCAAATAAGATTTGCAAATAGTTTATTGGATGAATTATTTCCATTGATTGTTGAATAATTTTATTCACAAATTATTTTTTCCAATATTCAGTTGGCTGTAACTGATTTGAGGTTATGCCCTTCTGGGTATAAAAATAATATATTTGGGACCATATTTTCAAAAATGGTTAACACCCATTTAGGCATCTAAATGAGATGACCAGATTTTCAGAATTGCTCAGCATCCAGTATCTTCCATTGAGAACAAAGAGAGCTATTGGGTGCTGAAAATCTGACCCTTGGTGTCCCTTCTCCAGAGGAGACCAATTTATTCAAACATATTATACCATGAATTGTGTTAATAATTGCTGGATAATACATTACAGTGTATGTGTATGCATTTTCCTGTGATCTTTATGTTTCAAAATAATGAACTTTCCCACTGTTTTAGTTATCTTTATATCTCATTAAATGCCAGGTTAGAAAATCCTTCTGGCCCTTGTCTCTCTGAATATACAGAAAGAGCATGATTTTGATCTCTCACATCCACGAGAATTAAGAGTGACTCCAATCAGTGTCAGGCTCCCATCTTTGGCTCAGATACTGTATTAAGATCCCACTGGATTGGCGTCAATGGGGCTTAGCAAGGGTGTGCTTGCATTGTTCTCAGTACATTTTTCTGGATACCTTTTTTATATTCATTCTATAACACAATAAAACTCCCTTTAGAGTGTCTAATAAGTAAAAGCATCTTGATTCCGAATTTCAAAATTCCTATATCCACTGTATATTATATTGTCTGGAAACCTTTTAAAGTTTTAGACTCTTTCATCTGTGCATATTAAACAAAATGCCAGAGCTTTCAATACTGTTTGCAGGTTCAGTTGAAAACTACAGCTGAGAGTAGGATGATTTGATCACAGTGTTTGATGACAATTTGTTCTACATTAAATCACCAGATTCACCATAACCATCCTCTTGTCAGACATCACTTACAGTCCTTTAAAAACATAGGCCCTCATCGTTGGAGGTGCTGAGTGCCCTCAAGTATAAGTTGAAGACACTCAGCACTTTGCAGGAGGCATGTACAGTGGTAGGGGCCGGGATAAATGTTTTCTCCACTAAAATGCTTACAGTCAAAGATCTCATCTTACAAAGGATCAAGCCCAAAATTCTCAAGTATGGGTGTCTAAATAAATGATCTGAGCTACAGTGACAGCTACTGTTAAAGTCAGTGCTTAGTACCTCTGCAAATCAGGCCTGTAATTTAGGTTCCTAACACAGATTTAGGTACCTAATTTTAGACACCCAGGTTTTAAAATTTTGGCCCAGAGATTCAGCACCATCATTTCCCAGCACCATCAGTTCTTAAAACTGGTAAAAGAAACAATCACAAGACATGGGACAACAGGAGCATCTGGCTGAATTTTCACAAAAATGTGAGGAAATTGTTTTCCCATTTTTCAACCAGCTCTAACTAATAGCAAGGAAAGAAAAGAAAAAGGAATTATCTGATGGCATCTTCAAGTTAAATGGGATGATCACTTAAGCAACAAGGGCATCTGTGGATGAAGAAGGCCCTGAATGCATATAAGTAGTTGCAGTTCTACTGCATGGATGTACCTGGAGGAGGATATGTGAAACCCATGCAAGTGCCCATTTCCCCTTCATGCTGAAGAGCACAGTTCTGGGCATGGGAGGGCAGGTGTTTTAGGAGGTGGGTATAGTGAGGCCTCCCTGTCCAGTTCACAGGAAGGCCATTTCAGGTCACTGTGGCAGACCACCATAGCAATCAGTCACCAGTCTCTCACTCTGGCCCTCTAAAAGGCAGAGTAACACACAGTTTATAGCTGCAGCCTCTTGGCTGGGGAGACAGCGGTGAACAGTCTACAGTTGCTGGCTCTCTGGGTGGGGCAGCTCAGTAAGCAGTTTTTAGCTTCCACCTAGGCTGGAACAGACAGCAATTATGGTCTAGAGGCCCAGCCTTCTGGACAGAGCAGAGCAGCAAGCAGTCTCCAGTTTCAGCCTTCATGTCACACACAGCAAACACAGTCATAGCCCACAGCCTTCTGGCTGGGGCAGAGCAAGGAGAAGGCTTTAGCCTATGTCTCCTGGCTAAGGCAGCTAGCAAACACCATCTGGGGGCCTCACAGCCTTCTGGCTGGGGCAAGTCAAAACCACAGAACAGGCCTTTCAGCCAAGGCTGCAATCCCAGGGGTGGGGTTGGCAGCAGGAGGTAGGGGGACCCAGGCCCATCCTACTCCACCAGGTCTCAGCACAGGACTCTAACCATGGCAGATGGTTCCTTCATTGGGTCAGTAGGGATCCCACCAAAACACATTAACTCACTCTCCAGCAGCACAACAGGACTGATGTCTGGTTTCCCTGGGCTACTTCCTACCCCATTCCAGGCATAGGGCTCTGTAGTCCAAGGATCCTCCATCTCCTCAGAGTACACAGTTGACAGCAGTCCCATCACCTCCTCTCCACAGTTTCTCTCTTTCTCTTCTGGGTGCTCTACAGCAGACTGGAAACATCAACCTCCTTCCCTAGCTCCCACCTAACTAAGGTGAAGGCCCCGCCTTTTATACTTCCTGTCCCATTCCCGTGCTTCCAGCACAGGTGATGGGGCTGTTTTTTCTCCAGCCACAAGGGGGCATGTAATAGTTCCTCCCTGTCTGGTTCAGAGAGAGGCCATCTCATCTCACTACAGTGGGTCAGAGAAGAGGAATCGGTTACTATGCACTTGCACTGGCAAAGCCCTGAGTAGAGAGGACAGGAGTCACACAAGGGCTATTTTCCTTACCATTCCTTCCCCTAGCTCCCATGGAGCTGCTGAGCGCACAGCCCATTTACTTGGTTTTGACACTAAGAGCTATAGAATGTATTTTAATGTGGTTAATCATTCAGATCTCAGCTATTGTAAATCAGCATAGCTCCCTTGAACTCAAGTGAGCTACACTGATTTACATCAGCTGAGTATATGTCCCAATAAGTACAGTCCTTTGAGATTCCATGGAAAGCACAGTTATAGTCAGTACACAAATAGAGCAAAAATAGTAGAGTATTGCCTTCAGTATAATACAAAATGAACCACTGGGCATGCTCTTTTGTTCACTACAGTAACTTACTGTAAACATGCTGTGTGTATTCTCCCTGGTAACCACATAAGAATCCAGCCTGTGGTACTGTATATTTCCAGTACTTCGTTAAAATTACTGCATCACTGCATTAAAGATGATAAACTTGCCTATTTGAAACAAAAATGAATAGTAAACTAATCTGTCTGCTGTGGCAAGACAAGTCTTCTTAGCTAACTTAGTGATTGGCAGTAGTTAGACAGGTGGATAGAACAGACAGAACAAGTTTAACAGCTTCACAGCTTCTGTTTGCAGAGCACTGGTAGAATAACTTAAGAGATGAGAACACTATATTTATTTTATAACAGTAACCAAAGCACATGGAAAATAATCAACTTGCTCAAAAATATAACGAGTTGGTGCTATAATAAAAGGAAGCAGCCTAAATATAACAGGCTAAGTCATCTTATTTTATATCTCTACTAATAGGTGAGCATCAATTTCTCAAATATACATTTGTGTGGGCCACTCCCCTATGACAAATGAGCTGTGTACACTTTACCATGTTAGTGGGTATCTGAACTATGTTTGTTGTTTATTAAACATGACTGTTGCCATTTTCAAGAAATGTGTTATAAGATGGCATGATGGTATTTACCATTTGAAGAGCCTGCTTAAAAAAACATAAGCATGAATTATAACAGAACATTTTAAGTGCCAAAAATTAGAGCTATATTTATGCCCTAGGCCCAGACCCTACAAAGCATTACATATGTACTTAACCATGCTGACATGCTTGAAGTTAAAGTTAAGCACATGTGTAAGCCTTTTCAGGAGCAGGGTAAAACTTTCTGCATTAGTCTTACATGAAATTAATCTGGGTATTTATAATGAATTCCAAAGAGAACGAGCTCCCCATGAAAATTTTTACACAATAAGCTATTTTTGCCCTTATGACATATTTTTAGGTGTGCATGTGTGAGAGTGTACTGGGAATGTGTGTTCCCTTATTTCATAAGAATTCACCATGTCTGCTGTATATGCAATACCAACAACTAAGTCCCATCCTCAGTTACGCCCAGGCAACTCCATTAAAGTTAATCACCCCATTGAAGTTGATAAAGTTGCATGGGTATTGAATTTTGCCCTTCCTATTCTTCTGACTGTGACATAACCACTTTCCTAGCACCATTTGTGAATCACAGAGGATTAATGACTTTAAGAAGTAAGAGAAAATGGACCAAGTTCCTATTTTCATGCAAATGTACGTATCTCAAAAATAAGAAGTTGCATCTGTGGCATCTGCAGATCTTTAATAGAAAGACTCTCTTTAGCTCCTGCATTAATAGATACTATAAGTAACGTATGCAGTAATCAGAGATGCTACTGATTTGAAAACTCATCTTTGGCACAAACAACTTGTCAATACTTCTAATATTGCCCTTACTTGCTGATCTTCACACTTTAATAATTGTTTCCCAATAATTATTATAATGATCTGCAGAAGGCACCTATTTGTTAATCCTGCATCTGGGGTTTAGGTGAGAAGCACGGAGAAAGAAAATGACAGGGGCATTTGTATATACTTTTCCTCAGGGCAGTTATTTATTTGAACAGCTGCTTGTGAGGCACAAATCAACTTCATAGGTGAGCCCCGTCTCAATAGTATGTATCTTGATTTCTATTTTCTTTGTTTCTTTTTTCAAATTTGAGTTATGCATATCACCAACCTGCTTTCCCTACCGATAATTTCTCTAAATTAAAGGTTGCTGCAGTATTTCAAACCTGCCAAAGGTCTGTGTTTGGACTGACCCCTGCAAAAACGAATCAGGGTGTCAAATGTAAGCACTGAGGACCATATTTCAGTTGATGAAAGGATCTCAAAGTCATTTGTGAATCAGTATCCTCCATTATCCTCCATGTTATCCTCCATTAGATTTCATGAGACGAAAAGGTTTTGGTCTCTCTCTCTCTTTATCTCTTTATTTCACAGGGGAAAATGGTTTTGGTTTGTTGTTATTTTTATTTTATTTTATTTGTCTCAAAGCAAATTTATAAAAATTTTAAAATACCTTGTGTTATTTTCTAGTACAACCTGTTAAAATAATTGCAGAATACTTTAATGTATTCAAGCTCTACAATCCCAGGAGCTGTTGCTGTGTATCAGATATTTAACACCTTGCATTTTGGGCCTGATTCTTGACTCTGGTACTGTGGCATGAAGCCAACTTAAGTTCATTTAATTCAATGGAGCTGAATGAACCTAAAACTTGTGTAAGGAAATGGAGAGTCAGGTTCTCTGACCCTCATCATGCTGCTTAAATAAAAAAAAAGGTGGGAAGGGGAACATTATAACAGCAACCAGCCAACCAGGGTGAAACTTTGTCCCCACTGCAGTCAAATAAGAGTTTTGCAATTGAATTCCATGGAGCCAGTATTTCACCCTTGCCTATTCCCCCTGATAGAACAATGGGATAGCGAGAGTGAGGTTGTATTATAAATATTATAATATTACTAATGCAAAGCAGTACACACTAGAGGGATCCTCCATACATTTTATAGGGTACTAAATTAACCATATCAACCCAAGAGAGGGAGCTGGGTATCACTGTAGACAGATCGATGGAGATATCTGCTTCATGTTCAGATGTAGTCAGAAAAGCAAATAATTAGTGAGGTTGCATAAGGAATGGGATGGTGACTATTACAGAAGATGTATTTATAAAAACCAGTGGTGCAGCCCTAGTTGGAATACTGTGTACAATACTGGTCACCCCATCTCCAGAAGGTGATGGCAGAACTGGAGGGGTTTCAGAGAAGAGTGACAAGAATGATCAGGTGCTTGGAAAAACTCATATGAAGAGAAGAGTGAAAAGTTTGGGAATGGAAGAATGATCCAGTGGTTAGGCTGCTAGCCTGGAAATCAGGATACCTAGGTTTAATTCCCTGCTCCACCACAGATTTCTTTCAGACTAGATGATCACAATGGTCCCTTCTGGCCTGGAAATCTATGAATCTACCCTGGAAGAGGCTATGTTTGTTGTGACTTGGGCAAAGGGCGAATCCATAGCTCCAGCACAGACCAGGATGCATGAAGAGCTGAGAAGACCAATGCTGGGGAGGGAAACTGAGGCAGAGAATGGCAGCTGTGCCATGCTTGACCAAAAGGGGGCACTGTAGCAAAAGCCGTGCCCCTATGATAAGGGGCCATGATAAAAGTATATAAAATAATGAATTCTTTAGAGACTGTAGAAGCCAAGAACTTAACAAGTTTCAAAGAGAGACTAGACATTTATATGGATACCAAGACTATCCAGAGTTATCATAATTTATAACAAAAATGTTGTGGAAATTACCTTAAACTTTTTACCTCAGAGTTTAAACCAAGCTCTAACTATTAGACATCAGAATGAGGCCCATGTGGGAGGCAAATTATCTCACCTCTGCTATTGTGGGGTTCTTACATCTGGTGCTGGGCACTGTTAGAAACAGGCTACCGGACCAGATGAACTCAGGTCTAATCCAGTCTGGCAATTCCTATCTTCCTATATGGTGGCTGGTCCTTGCTTTTGGCAGCTTGCAAAATTTAACGGCCTCATTTTAAATAAAAAGAAGGGGTGAGAATCTTTGGCGTGGCATCAGAAGTGCCTACGTGATTTAGGAGCCTTCGTCCCCTTTTTTTTTTCAAATGTGACTTAGGCACTTGCAAGTCTAAGTCCCACTAACATTCAATGAGACTCAGGCTCCTGAGTGCCTATTTCACTTTTGAAAAAAGCCCTTAAGTCACTTAAACATTTTTGAAAATTTTACCTGGAAGGCTGTTTTGGAAATGTTGCCCTTACTATTTAATCACAAATGTTTTAGCTTGGGTTGGTGAGACTACCCTAGTGTAACCAAACTTTTTACTAATTTACTGTTTTGAATAGTTCATAATAGAGGATGCAAATCACAGGTTATTTTAAAAGGAACAAAGCACAAATATCTATCCATGGATCAACATAATCATTCAGGCTCCATGCTTGCAAGGAGCTCCATGCAGACAGACCCCTGACCCATGCAAAAATGGTTGCAGGATCAGCAGCTTAGATCCAAGTAGTTGTCACAATTTCAGTATAGCACAAATAGAGCATTATATTTTATGTACTTTTTGCTACTTTTGTTTTTTGTTTCAGTTTCCTTGGTTTTTAAAAAAAATGCATATCTTTTAAAAATGAAATTATATCAAATATATATACATATCACTTGACATGTCAAATCCTGGTTTCCTACATAAGTTGTGTAATTTTGTCAAATGGTGCATTTACAGAAGGTTGTTTAAGGTAATACCATTAATTTGTGAAGATAAAGTATATCATTTTGTAAATATGTTCCAATCCTTGATGTAGCTGCAAGGTACAAATAGGCCAAATGTAACTGCTGTATAGAGAATTTAACATAATCAGTTTGTAATTTATCATAATAATAGTTTGTAATTTATCCCACCATCACCACCTTTCTCTTCAACTGCCATTTTACATTCCTCCTCTGCCTGTTTTTTGCCTACTTTGAGTCATTTTAAAGTTTTTCCTTGCTTTTCTTCTGCTGATTTGGGCTAGTGTTAAGTCATAGCTTTTCCCTTGCTATGTTAAACCTTCTTCAGAGTCACCATGCCTCTCTTCAGTCACCTTCTTGATTGTTTTAAATTGTCCCCAGATTTTCTGCATTAGTTTAGGCTTAAAGTTACCTACTGAGCTGCCTTGATGAATTGGAGCCTTAGAGTAGTTCTATTTAATCTTTAACCAGCCACACATTCTTCTCTCATTTTCCTGAGGTCTTCAGTAACATTCTCTTCTAATGGGGGAGGCGGACCATTCTCCATCCATTTTATACTTGCTTCTCTTGCTAAACTTATATGAAGAAGTCATGAACCTAAAGTCAATGGTCAAGTTCTAGTTGCCATTCAGCCTTTCCCAGAAACCCTGGGTCAAATTCTGCCCAGATGTAGAGTCCATGAATCACTGCCCCCAAAACTGCAACCTGACCATACCTCCACCCACAACAATTATACATGTAATATTGAACAACAAGGAAACGCTGTCACTTCTTCCATAGAGATAATGTTTCAAATATAGAAACCAGTAACTGTTGTGGAATCAATGAAAATTATGTAAAAAATACCACTGCTACTCAGTCTCTATGGGGCCTTCGTCCAAGGATCTCTATCTGCACCACAGACACTGAATCAACGACACCCCCACTGATACTGTTTTGCTTTGTTTACCTCCTGGTCTCTCTTATTAAAGCCATCCTCTCCTCCAGCTTTGACTTTTTCTTCCCTTCCCCACCACTCAGACTCCAAACTACACTGATCTCCAGACCTGGCTCTCTTCCCTCAGCAACCAGTCCCTCCATTCCTGCACTGATTTCTCTCATACCATTTTGCCTCTCTTCCTTCACCTCTGCCATCTACCTCAATAAGCATCTTCAGTTTGTTTCCTTGACTGATCTGTATAATCCTCATTCTCTCTCTTCCCCAGCTTGCTATCTCCCTGAAACCCCTCCATGTATGCTGGGGGGCAGGAAGCACAGCTCCACAGTAATCAAGGGAGCAGAATTCCTGCCATCCCTATTCCCAGTGATACCAGTTTCACTGGGTTCAGAGCTCTCCTGAGGGGAGGAGGAAGAAACAACAATGACCCTTTTGAAAAGCACCACTATCTTTCAAACAGAATGTGTGAGAAAGCAGACTTAGTATTTCCAATTGCTTCCGCCATAGGTGCTGGAACTGGGGGTGCTGCTGCACCCCCTGCCTGGAATTGGTTTCCATCATATACAGGGTTTACAGTTTGGTTCAATGGCTCTCAGCACCCCCACTATATAAATTGTTCCAATGCCCCTGGCTTCGGCCATTTCTTCATTCTCCTGTTTTCTTCTTTGTTCTGTCACATGCATTCATTCTCCTGTACCTGCTTCCATAAGCACATTCGGTGTCTGCCATGAGCAATGGGTGCCACCACGGTGGTGATGACAACACTTTCAGTGTAGACGGGGCTGAACCCTGTTTAGCTTTACCTCCAGGCAGACTTGTTCCCAAAGAGGCTCAGCCAGATTTTCTGAAAAAGACGCCAAGTATGGCTTGGTTCTGTCTACACGTGCAGTTAAACCATTGCAGCACAAGTTCAGCTTCACTCTCTGTCAACAAGGCCAAAGAGAACTGATATGCTGAACAGAGATACTAAGGCAGTGGTTCCTATGGCAACAGTATCCAGGTGAAACCTCTCCGAACAAATCCACCCCCTCCTCGTGTTTCTTTTTCTTTTCAGTGTTTTGCATGGCAGGGGGTAAGCAAAGGGGATGCTTACCGGCCAATTCACTAGCCTTACGTTACCCACACATAATGCATGTCGCCTGATTGTTGTATGCCCCATGCCTCTGATGCAGAAATCAGTTGTGTTTTTGCCTGTACGCCAGGTAACAGTGACTGTGCATGTGAGTGATCAACAAATATGGACTCGGGAAATGTCACTCTTTTTTAATTGTTGTTTCCAACTGACTTTTTAAATTAATACAGAAAATGCTTACTTCAGTTACATTATTTCCATTGTATTAGACAGGCACAAGTGGACTTGACTCAAACAGCCCTCCAACAGAAATGTCTGCCTCCTCCCACAAAGTATTGCAAAATAATAATAGGGTGATAGAAAGCTAGGCAAGGGTCTTAAGAACTCAAGGAAGGAAACTCTTAAGAACAAATTCAGTGCAGGGATTGAGAATGAAGAATGATAGAGAGATCTAAATGGAAGGAGTCTATGTCTATTCCCCTTCAGTTAAATGCTCACCAGTGTTACTGTGGTCAATGCAGTGAACATATTGCATGCACTGATGACTGCACCAAGTCTCTTCTCAACTACAGCCACACAGTATCTGATAATCTGTAAAAGATCACATGCTCACATAGTGAGACATCCATGAGCCACACAACCTCTGCATGCCCTTGAGATATAACTAGGGACAGGAAATCCCTGTCAGATCCCTGGACAGTAGGACCTTCTGGAACCAAAGCACAGAGTGTTGATAGCGAGATACAGCTCTCTGGGTTGTATTGGGGCCCAATCCAACTCTTGTTGAAGTCAATAGAAAGATTCTCACTGATTTCACTGGGAGTTGGATCAAACCCACAATCATCATGCAGTCAGTGACTGAGGGCTCGTTTACACTGGAAACACTTCAGCAGCACAGTTGCAGCACTTCAGTGTAGACACTCACTACAGCAATGGGAATAGTTCTTCTGTCACTGTATTTAATCCACCTTCCTAAGAGGCGGGAGCTAGGTGAACAGGTAGAATTCTTCAATCAACCTAGTACTGTCTACACTGGGGGTTAGGTTGGCTTAACTACGTTACTCAGGGGTGTGGATTTTTCACGCCCCTGAGTGACATGTCTGGAGTCGACTTAGCTTTTGAGTGTAGACTGGCCTGAGTTTTCAAACTAAAGTGACTGAACTCCCAGAGTTCTGACCCAGCATTCAAATGGCCTCATTGTAAAACCTAGGATGGATTATCTAAAGGCAATATATTGTTGCCCCTTTTGGTCCAGGTGATTTGTCAATATCTGGGGCCTTGATGGGTTGTTTCTGTTAGGAATGGAAATTGACCATAGGAGTCAAGTATTTCTTTGATCCTATTTATCTACAAAAAATGTACACGAAGTCCTGTTTCCCTGAACATAGTAGAAATTAAACATCAGGCAGATTCCTTATTCAGAAGTCTAAGACTGCCTTTTCAACAAGAGCTGTGCCCATAAGAAGTTCTGTCTTTTGACTTCCTCCCAGGTCCATGCTCACCACAGCTTCTCTGGTTTTCTCTTGGCTTTCTGCTGGATTTTCTGCCCTTCACATATGCAGACACACAGCTGCAACCAATCAATGCCCCAGCTTCTGTGTTTGAACTCAGTTCCCCATGAAAACTCCTCAGCAAACAGGGCTTAGCTCATGGATGGGCCCTTCCATGCTAACCGGTGCCCTGGGTGGTGGCTTCTATTGTTTTAGCCATCACAACACAAAGGGGCATTTAATTGCTCCTTCTATTTAGACTGAATGAAAGGACCTTAGTACCCCACCATCTTTAACCAGGCCTGTGACTGATGGCAGTCCTTAGAATGTGAGCCTGTGTTCTGCATTTTGTCTACTTTTGTTTTGCTTTATACTACTCATGGGGAATGCCACAAGAAGGCAGTAGACATCACACTTAATACTGCATGGAGGATTATGATGAGTGAAAACAACCTGCTGCACACAAGGATGACAATGATTCCAACAGTTGCAAACAAGCAACGCACGCTTCCCACAAGATGATCTGCCCATCTCCAGAAGAAAACACCTACACCTGCAGTTGCTGCTGATATGCCGTGACTGATTTTGTGACCTCCTTTTGCAGTAGCCATTCATGCATTCATGTCCAGTGCCTCTCCTGGATGAACAATGGCATATCAGGCTGAACAGCTATGTCCTTGCAGAGTGGCAAGAACTCTGAGTGAGAGAGACCAACATGCTGATGAGTCTCAGCTCTAACTTCCACCCACCTGATTGCAACCTGGACTGGGCTTAACAGGCTGCTGACCGGAATGGCCCAAGTGGCTGCCACAATACAGAAATTTGGTTTAGCCCAATCTTCACAGTGTGACTGCAGAGTAGCCATGCAAACAGTCAAACATGAGGTGAAGGAGTGCATAAATGAGAAGCTTGGACTGCAACACCTTGATGATGCAGCAGTTAGATGGCCGAACAATCTGGATATTGGCTTGTGATGCCTAAGAAAGAAGACTGAGGCAATGGTTAACACCTTCTAGCCTAACCCGATTCTTAGATAGTCCCAAAATTAGAAGTCTGGAAGAGATGACCCCCTAGGATATTGCACATCTCCTTCATGATGCCCTTTGTTAGCAGCCTCAGCCCCCACGGTGAACCAACAACAAGATTTTCTTTGCAGCCATAGGAGTCAGAAACTTAGTCTTTTTTAAAAAGTGAAAGCTCATAGTATCATATAATAACACGACTACATGACTCATATACTAAGATGCTCTGGGTGACCCTAAACCTCTGGCTGCCAGAAGCTGGGACTGGATGACAGGGGATGGATCACTCAAAAATTGCCCTTTTCTGTTCATTGCCTCTGAAGCCACTGCCAGAAGACAGGATAGTGGGCTAGATGGACCATTGGTCTGACCCAGTGTGGATATTCTTATGCACCCCATACGCAGAAGCTGGGGCTTTAAGAAAAACATAATATATTGCAAGACACAATAAAATTATTAAAGTTGCCAACAATGAATTTGTTTAAAAAGCGCAATCCACCTCCTACTGAGGACAGTGAGAAGCTTTCCACTGACTTCACTAGAAATTGGATCCAGTCCCAAATTCACCATTTCCATGAAGATCTCTGCCAATTAATTTAGTTGCTAGAATAGTTCTGGAAAGTGATCACAAAAAGAGCTGTGAATACAGTCAAAGTGAGTAATATAGATTTTTAAAAAATTTAAATTAATATATCAATATTAGCACTACTAGTTTTTAGTAGCATTTGTCCATCTCCAGACTTGAAAACCCTCTATATATACACATTTCCATTGCCAAGTTGATTCTCATTGCTCAGTTATTTGGTCCTGGCCAACCTCTGTCTCTTTGCATTTTCATAATAATATGGGTAACTATCAGACTTAATACTTTGAATGTAAATACTCCACTTTGATTGATAGAGAGGTGCATGGGGGGTAGGATGAATGGTTTACCCCACCTCCCTTTTCCCAAACTTCAGTAAATCACATCTTTTAACTACTTTGCCTTTTAGGAGACTCTATAACACTCAACAAGTGTCTTCTGTCCTGGGCCTAGATGGCCAATCCATTGATGTTCTGTGCACTTTTGTGATTTCCCTATTAGATGCACAACCCACAATGGGACACGTCTAACTAGGGACGCCTTAGAAGTGCCTGATTGGATTTACACTCAGTGGATTTGCTGTCCAGACCCTGCAGGCAGGAGACATGCTGGGACCTATTAAAGAGTTTCTTTAAATTTGGGGAAGCTGGGGGAGTGGTTGGTTGGGACTGGGAAAGGAAGAGGCTGATGGAGCCAAATAGCCTCAGCACCCATATTTCCCACTAAGTTTTCATAATACAATATTCATAGTGGTTAGTATTTAGTATATGGTTTCATGCACAGTCCCGGCTCATTACCTGTTTGCTTTCAAGATTTGGTTATATGCACAAACTGATTTTCACAGCATATTGCAGCACTTCCTTTGTGTATTGTCCCCAAGAGATTTTCAATATACAGCTCTCTTGGCTGAACAAACAATGATTGCATCAAAACTTTCCCATCGTTTCAGCATGAATCAGCTTTCAAAGACTTTTGCAAAGTCTCTGCTCTTGTTGCATTTTGGCTTTCCTGTCACCATCGTGCTTTTAATTCCAGATTCATTTTCCAGATCATCCATTTTATCTTTAAAAATATCAAAGCCAAAATCAACAAGCCCAGCTCCAACTCCTTCATTCTAACTTCTTCATCTTTAACTCTGAGAAACAGTCTTGACCTCTCTCTTGGACAATATTGTATATCTGGTGCACTAAATACATGCAGTTTGCCATGTAACAGTTAAAGATGAGGAGTCCTGCCTGATATTCTGAGACATTAGAGGAAACATGGAGTGATTTTTGTCCTCCCTTAGATGATTACAGGGGAAAAAAATCTCTTAGAGTATTAAACAAGGAAATTACTAAAATGTATTTTAAAAAATATCTGAAAGTATTTCTCAATCTCTTTTGATATGAATTGAGCAATTGTGTAAGCCATGGAAGCTGCTGTCTTAATGATAATTACAATATGTTACACATTTCTTGACATGCAACAGGACAGGAAGGTCAGAGTCAAAGACACAAGAACTGGCAGCCACAGAAGAGGAAAAACAGGAGATTTCCACAGCTCTTTTTAGGTTAATTGCGTGAGATTTTTCTGATTAACTTTTTTAAGTGTTTTTTTTTAAAGTCAGAATAAATGAGGCCAAACTTCTCTAAAGAGCCATGTCCACCTCCTGATGTTCATGTGTCTCTGCCTGCAGTGCTGATCTCTCTGTTTTGATTCATTTTACCAGGCCTCCAATATAGCTGTTTCCTGCTACTTTGTTTCATATTTAATATTTTTATAGAGGGCATTTTAAGGAAAAAGTTATTGGTGATTTCATTCTGTTTTAGATTGGATCAAGAGGCTGGAAATTATTTGATATTCCCTTCCAATTTTCTCTTGATCACTCACACCCAGCAATGGAGACATTCCTGTTGTAGCCTATGTACCTGTCGACATGACGAAGTACATGAGAGGTTTCCGTGTAGGTATTTCTAGAAGTCAGTAAACACCAAGAACTCCTAATATCAATTCCAGGAGTATATAACTAAGAGAGAGAAACAGCATCCTGGAATAGCATGAAAATGACATGGTGGCAGGGAGGTGGAGTGGGAACCCAAATTTGTCTGTTATAACCACTGTATATCCCTAAAGCCTGGTGACTTTCATGTCAGCTAAATGTACTGCTGCCACTCTGCTACCAGGAGAGATCCATGCAATCTTTTCCTCTTGTATGATTCACATAGTGAGAGGTTTCTGTGTAATAGAGATCGGAAACTCTCCACTTTCTGTTGTCAGAATAAGTGACTTGAGAAATGGAGCAAGAAGGGCAGTGTTTTCCTCCAAGGAGTTCCTAACTGCGTTACATACTGGTTACCACAGGAAATATAGTTCATTATAGGCTATCTGTGGTAAGAAATGCAGTACTCACATTCTGAGGTTTGCCCAGCCTTACTGAAGTTGTACAAGTATCCTATTGCTAAGTCCCGAGTAAGGGGTAACACAGACGATTGGCTGCCATTCTGTGCTCTCTTCCCTATACCCATGGCTCTTCTGTTACCCTGACCCCATCAGACGCTCATACGCCATGTCTAAGGTGAAAGCCTTACTTTAGGATTAAGAGATCACCTCTCCAGTGATTTTTCTCTCTAGAAAAAAAGTCAATAAAACATTGCACCATTTTCTTTTCTGTTTATTTGATGGTGGTCAAGGCAAGGAAAGGGGTGAAAGGACAAAGGAGTGCATTTGGGATGAGAGGAGGTGTACTTTCTTGTCTGAACTAAGCAAGTAATGTAAGCAAATATGACTTAGAGACAGAGATAATGGACCAATTTCTTATTTATGCTAAGGCCCCTTTATTCCACCTCGGCAGTGTAAAGGGGCAGTAAAGGGGAAGCAACTTACTTAGTGCAAATAGGAGTTTTGTCCATTGAATTTAAAGATGGACATTTATTACTTCTTCCCTCCCCACCAATATGCAATTGTTTGACAATTAATTAATGCATAGAAGCGTGCAAAATAAAGCAAATAACATTTTCCGAACTTCCAAAATTATGCATTTTGCATTTTATTTCAAATGTTCAGAAAATACCCCCCAAAACAAAAAGCAAAAGCAAAAGCAAACAAAAATACTGTGAGTGCTACTATGTCCATAAATTCCACACAATATTAGTGGCTGTCAAATAACCTTACATCACTGAGAAGGAATAATCTGAACCTTTAATAAAATACACAATACTTGATTCACATTTATCACACAAAATAAATACATGTAAGCGGGAAGAGTGCCCCCTGTTTAGCTACATGGAAGGTCTGCTGAGACCCAAAAAAGACATTCATGAAGTTGCAAGTGATCAGAATCAAACCCAAACTCTTTTGGGGCTTCTTGACACTTGCTGTTGGTTCAGGAGCTGAGTGAACTTATCAACGCTGAGATATTCATTGTCATTCTGACAATTGGAAGTGGTGAGAGGGGAACTTTAACTTAAATATATGCTAACTAGGGCTAGGTGACCGTTTTTAGACAAAACTTCTTTGTTTGAAAAATGCAGCTTTGGGTCAACTGAAATATTTCATGAATTTGTGTCCAATTTGCTGAATTGATTCAGTAAAACACGCAAAATAGTAAATTCTGAAAAAAATGAAACATTCAGATTTTTCAATTGGAAATGACTTTTTGTTTCAAATTTTACTTCAATTTTATTTTTTTTAAAGAGGCAAAAAAATCCCTCCCAAAACCAAGAATACATTTCTTTCTGAGTTGAATCAAATAGTTTGTTCCACCCAAAATGATTTTTTTTTCAAATTTTTCAGTTTGCTGAAAAATTCAAAAAGTTCTCATTTTGGGTGTTGAACTGAAACAATTTTTTTTTTCATTTTTCAGTTTCAACTGAAAAATCAGTTATTCGCACATCTCTAATTCTAACATTTTCTAATTCTCAGTGACTTAATGGTTGGATGCAAACTCTTCCTTCACTATTAGTAGTTGACAATTGGGATTTTTCAAAAGAGCATAAGCGATTTAGGAGCACCAACCCCACTGACTTTCAAGCCGCAATTTATGTCATGACATACATGGAACAGATTCACAATAAGGTCTCAGATTACACATCAGACTGAAAGTCATTGTTCTTTAAGCATTCTTAATATGCCTGTTATTTGATTGACTAGCTCTACTGTGGTATAGATACAGTCTTGTACAAAGTAACATGACTATATTTTTTAATCTCCCATGTGTCTTTTAACACCGTTTGCTCTGTAATTTTCCCTGTTTAATTTTCTTTCCACAGATTTACCTGCACTGAATTGATTTTTCTCTGCAGCACACACTTGAAAACACCTGCTGAAGAGAATCTGGGAAAGGCTGAGACTAAAATAGCTGAGAAGAGACCAACATTTAACCATATAAAAAATGGATGAATCAAAATTTTGTTTGATTTTCCTCCCCACGGGAGAAAACTGTTCTGGCCCTGACTGTAAAAGAATGATTTCCATTCTGACCTGGCTCAGATTCTTGTCAGTTTCATAACATCGGCTGTAACTAATTGGGAGCTATGTGTGATGGTCCATATGGCCTGGACGATTTGCACCTTTGACTCAAACTGATGCAAGGAATTAGCATGGTCGTTTTTCAGATCAAATGTTCATTCCATAACACAGGTACAACCATTATGGAAGATTGAGGGGGACATATATACTGTTTTCATTTAAAGGAACTGATTTTTCTGTCCACCAAAAAACAACCAACCCTCCTCCCCAACCTAAACAAAAACCCTTTGTAGATGTAAAACCAGTGTTCCTAAGTTCTTGTCTTTTTCTCTGAGCAGTGGCTGAAGTATTACTCAGTAAGATTAGAGAACCAGTAGATAAAATAAACTTCCCAAATCTTGAGATTCAAGAACATGTGGTTGACTTTTTTTATTTTTCATTTGCATTTCTGTATTCCCTGTGGCACAAGGAGAAGGGCCAAAATATCATGAGAAACTGTTCTCAAAAAAGTATTACTAGCCCAGAGAGTAGCAGGAAGTGCTGGAAATCTTGCAAGAAAAACTGTTCTCATGAGATTTACAGCCCAGCATCACCTTTTCTTTACAAACAAGAATCCCCTACTTCAAGGTTTGTCTATTACAGTATAATGATCATGCTTTCAAATGTTAAGTTTTCCTGGCTGGAGATGCTGACTTGACACCAACTCATTCTCTGACTTGCATCAGAATTTAGAGTCAGATTCATAATTTATATTATTCTCCCAACATTAGTTCTACTCTAGATCAGATACAAATTATTGACAAATCTATATCAATTTGTCACAGTACATTTTTTATTAATAGTAAAAAGATCTCTTTAATTCCAAACACTTTACAGGACTTAATGACACCATAGTCCCCTATAGGAAATTTTTAAGCTGAGGAGTATTGATTGATTACACAGCATGAAATGTTTCCAGAAGTTTCAGATTTTTTAAACATAGAATCATAGGACTGGAAGGGACCTTGAGAGGTCATCTAGTCCAGTCCCCTGCACTCAAGGCAGGACTAAGTGTTATCTAGACTATCCCTGACAGGTGTTTGTTTATTCTGCTCTTAAAAGTGTCCAATGATGAAGAATCCATCCCTTTGTCCCTGGGTGTAGGGATGAGCTCTGATCTGGTCTAGTGCTCCTTTCCATCTCTCACTTGCCTGATGGTCCATCTCGCTCTCCAGGACTCTGGGCATTCTCCCTTCCTGACTCAGCCCTCCAGCCAGATCACTATATAGTTTTCCCTTTCCAGGGTAGGGAAGCCCCACCGGACTATCTGTCCCTATGCCTTCTCAGGCAGTCTTCTGTAATTCCCCAATATGTGTCACTTTCCTAGTGGCTAGTAGGGGAACCCAGGTCCATCAGCTACTTAATGTTCCGGGTTCCCACCAACCCTATCAGCAACAGCCAAGAACTATACAGTCTCAACCTTTGCTACTCTTTCACTGGGCTTCTTCCATCCTGTTGTCCACAAGCTTCTTCCCTGCAACACCTCTGGATAAACCCCTTCCATCAGGGACAGGATCCCAGGGTGCTTGCTCCCTCCTGGGTTTCCTCCTACCCATCCCTCTGTTCCCAGAAAGCAACTGCAGATTCTATCCCTACAATCCTCTTCTGCTGTCTACTTCCTATCTTTATACAAGCCCAGCCTGATCCTGCCCAGCTGGACTTCATCTTCAATTAGTGCTTATCAATCAAACCTGACTCTCCCCAAGATGCAGCCTATAAGGTTAATTGTCCCCTTTTGAGCCAGCTTGACCCCTTCACACTAATATTATTATCAACTATTTTATTAAAGTAGAGCCAGAAGACCCCCATCAATAATGGGACTCCACTGTACTAGGCATACATATGTGTACCCTTTTCTTCCCCCCTATTATTCAGCTCAAAAGTTGTGGAAATCAAATTTTCTTTTATAAAAACACGAGCTATACACAGAGCCCACAAGGAGTCAACCTCCATTTATGAGTGTAAACAACAGTCATATTGTATAAAATACATGTATAGTATAAAACACGTGTGGTAAATATTTATGCATGTTGAAAGGTAATTAGCCCCTTTCACTGAAAACTTTGATGTGCCAGAAAACACAGATTAATGTAGATGGTACTGGTTCTGGGATTTTGTATGTCTAACTACAGCCTTTTTATTTTAAATGATGTGCAGAGAGAACACACGGAATCACAACTGTTATTGGAAATCTGCTTAGACCAAGATGTTTTATTCTGTCAAAGGGACTTAAATACTTCCCCCCCTTCCCAATTATAACAAATTAAAAGAAACAGAAAATACTCTTCTATCAATTGACATCATCCTCCATGAATGTTACAAAGTCAATCTGGTGTGCTTTTCAATAAATAATAATAATAATTATGTGCATTATAAAGATGCCTCAAAGTCTATGTGGAGTACCTGCAATTTGTACCTAAACTGAATTGCAAATGGTTGATAAGTATAGCACAAGGCACATATTTCCCCATTCTTCTCCCAAAATAGAAAAGCTGTTTAGCTCTTTGTAAAACATGCTACATGAAGTTTGCTTTTTCCCATAGACAGATATTTTTTCTTAGTTTTGCGCCGCTGAAATGTTTGAAAATTGCATGAGCAGAGCAATTTTTGGCACTTCAGCTGGGAGCACAAAATGTTAGCAAATCAGTCTGAAAGGATCTTAAGTGTAACATTGGAATAATGTTCTGTGTGACAGCGGATGCATCTTCATTTTACCCTATTTACATATTCACAGGAAAAAAATGTGTGGTAGTTATTGTCTAAAGGGGCCTATTTTGGAGGAAATTGCATACACAATTTTTGAATGCATTAGTGGGGGAGCGTATTCTAAACACAATTCATAAAGAAGAGCATAATATCCTTTAACTAAAGGGCTTGCAGGAGAATGTAGAAGAGATTAAGGTGAATGCAAATGGTTGACATGGGGAAAATGAAAAGATGCTTAGGTCTTCATTGGGGATTTCTAGTCCTTCCTGTCTCCAGTGAAACAGAAAAGCAGCCAACATGTATTGGTGTGCTTAGTCTCTGAACTAATACACATGGTGCTTATAAAGGTACAGTAACTACTCTGATTAGTGAGCGCAAAGCACGCTACATTTTTAATACACCCATCCATCCATCTCCTTATACCATTCCTCCACCAACGTGATAGCTGAAGCCCCTTAAGCCTGGACATGAGATACAGTTGCCTTGATGCTGTAATTTATACAACTAATGGACTGGTATTTTAATTACCGGTACCTATTTTTTATTCTCATTTGTGTTTTCATCCTGTTTCCCCCCCCTCACACACACACACCTTTACTTTGTTGCTTTTGGAATTCTGCACATTACTGAGTACAACTGAGTGGTGGCCACTTACCATATTGATAAAGGATATTTGATGAATCACACACAGACTAATCAACAATGTAAATAGCAGCCTTTGGGTCTGCCTCATATACCAGTTGTATATCAATAATGTCAAAGGAGTTACTTCAAATTTACAGCAAGATAAATGAGAACAGGATCAGATACATTAAGTCTAGGAATAATTTTGATAGTGTCAGGTGATAATACAGAGATTGTTTTCCATTAGCAGTTACATAAAACTCTACAAAAGGTTTTAGCAATAGTAATTTTTAGTAGTGGTTATCAACATATGGTACTTTTTGTTTTCATCAGATAGAGGGCACAGTTCTATAGATTTTATTCACCTGATTCATCCTGTTGCTTGAACAATTAGGCCCATACATTTTAATAAATAAGTTCCCTTTTAGAAGGATTTTAAACTTTTCCTCTAGAAGTGCCCTTTGTAAGATCACTGTTTAACAGTAAATATATTTCAGGTTCCTGATTAAAATCACAGATGTTAACTCTGTTGGTTAGAAAATGTTATTGCTTACACTAGTTCCTAGATGATGTCTATGAAGACTATATTTAAAATCCTGGGCATCAAATACAATTATTTTGCTTGCGCTTTGGAGAAAAAAGACATTGAGTCTGAGTTAAAGGGTACTGCTTGGAAAAATTAGGGTCTCTGCTCATATAGAGCAACATCTGTGAGAAGCAGAGCTGAAAGGGAAATTTTAACCTCCAGGGCTGATGGGGACCAAAATGATGAAAGGATTTTTTTAAATGTGAAAAGATGGATTAAGTGTTTCACTAGAGCCTATGTCTAAGAGAAGGTTGAAAATTGCCTTTGCTCCAACTCTGGGAGAGTTCGGCATGAAGCAGGTGTGCTTCATATCTTGAACATTTTACAGGATTCCACTTTTCATTTTATTTCATTCCCTCTATTCTAAGTGTCCAGTCCCGAGGATTTTTTTTATTTTGTTTTTGCTATGAAAAAATTTGGCTGAGAAATAAAGTTGATCTCTAGAACTTGTCTGATTTAAAAAACTGATCAACTGATTTTGTGCCCGTAGTGATTAAATCTTGATGAAGTAAATAGTTTTAAAGTCCAATCCTGGAAACACTAGAGCATGTGATTCAAATTACTTACAGGTAAATAAAGTTACTTGTGTGTGTGTGTTTGCAAGCTCAAACCTTTCATATGCTATTTTCAAATCCAAATCTCCTCGGCTTTGTAACATTTAAATGACTGCATTTAAATTCCTATTGAAATGAAAACAGAAAGAAGTATTGTGATGAAGAATTGATCTTGTTGCTGAAACTAAAAGAATCAAGCAATTTATCAAATTTTCACAGACTTAGCTATCAGATACGCATATTACCTAGATACTTGTTATGATTAATTACAATTATTATAATAACATGGGGCCACCTAGCTATCTAGCTTAGGGGTTTCCGTAGCATCCATTACTGTAGCATTTAGCCATGTATCACTAGAAAGAATGACAAATGAAGTCAAAATGAAGGCATTGTCCTCTCAACCAGTCCCTGAGGCAGGGCAAGCCTGCTCCTTTGCATGGAAATATTTCAAAGCAATATCAGGCATTACAAATATTATGCCGATCTTAGTTTGTCAAGCACAAACACAGCAGCTCCTTTCTATAGTGCTTGTGAGCAGGACCAAATAGTGGAGTGCTGGGTCTGTCACAGGACACAGTGAATGAAAAGTCAACGTGATCATAATAGTATATATAGTCCCCAACTCATGGCCAAACTCAAGAATTCCTTTTGACTTCTTCTGTCGGGGAGTTTCAGCTGGTTTGTAAACCACAAAGGTGAGGATTTAATTGGTAATTCTGTGTTTCAGAAAAGCTAAATAACAAAGTCACAATGTCTTGGTATTTCACAGAAAGAAGGAAGTAAAGCCACACAAAGAAGCTTCCTGCTGAAAATTCTTCAGTAGCATCAAGTGCAGCTCATTAATTGATGGCCCAGCTGACGTTAAAGACATGCAATTCTCTGGTGTGGTTCCCTATGTTAGTAGTGGCAATACTCCTCTTTGTGTGCTCTGAATGGCTCTCCACTGTGAGGCCTGAGTAGCCACTGACTTCCTTTATGGAGTGGGCAGGTCTGGGCAGGACAGTCATCCAGCAGCACTCAGCAGCCACATGCTGGCAACGTCATTCTGTCCTACAAGGGACTCCAGGGGAAAAATACTATCCTTCTATTGTAGAAAGTATTAAATGCTTTTAGCAAGCAATGGCCACCCTTAATGATTTCCAAGAGAGGAAATGAACCTCCAATCAATTATGACACTTGATTAGGTTACTTAAATTGCTGAATCTCCAGCAAAAATCAGTAATGCCAACTCTCCCGCACTTTGCGTGTGATTCAATGGCTCTTACAGTAATGCAGCTCGGTACACCTCCTGTTTTATGAGTTATTTTCTTTGCTGTTATTCAATGTCCATCGCATTATTAGAAATCACTGGGTAGCTATCTTGTAGCTTTACAGAAAGAATCCTATTTGAACATGGCTTGAGTCAATTCACTCTTATTTTTAATCCAGGCTATTTGCTTGAAGCACTGAAAAACACTGAAGTTAAGAATAACAATCCCATACTGCCTTGCATTATTACAACAATTGCTTTGCTCTTAACATGATCCAATAGCTGGAAGTTGAAACTAGACTAATTCAGACTGGGAATAAGGAAACAGTGAAGTAATTAGCCATTGCAACAACGTTCCGAGGGTTGTGTTGAATTCTCCATCACTGACCATTTTTAAATCAAGATTGGATGTTTTTGTGAAAGATCCATTCTTGGGATTATTTTGGGAAGTCCTGTGGCCTGTGTCATGCAGGATGTCCCCTCTGGCCTTAGAATCTATGAATGTTGCACATTCGATTTCATATTAGAAGGAAACAAAATTTCAAAGCTACTGGTGAGTACAAGATAAATCAGTGGCATCTGGTAACAGGAAGGATCATTTCAACAATAAACACTCATGTAGGGATTTCTAATTATTGTTAATGGTCTATAACTCACCTTCCCTTATTTTTTACTCTTATCAGCATTGTATTACCGGAGTGTCACTGCTAGTAGGCATATTAAAAATGACACCACATCCTACTGACGCTTTGAATGCACTGTATTCTAATTTCTCTCCTCTGTTGGCCCTCTCCCCACCACATATATCCCCCCAACTCAGCTGTGGCAGCTGAAACACTCCCCTCCCCACTCCCACCTCTTTTCCCCCTAAGCAGACAGACACTTATTCGCTGCCATTTTGTGCTCTTAACTCTAAGCCACATAGTTCCTGCCCCCTGAGTCTCTGCTGTTGCTCTCAGCCACCTGCCTCTGTTGGTTCCTAGGTTAAGGGAAAGAGTGGAGCTCAGCAGTATGTGGGAGGTAGGGCAGGGAAAGAGGAGATTCTTGGTATAGGGCTAGTTAGGACTTACTACTAGCAGGAATTGTAACCTGGACCTAATACCCAGCAGCTACAAATCATCCCCCCTAGTAATCCTAGAGCTCCCTAGCGACCTCAGCCCAACTCAGGAAAACAGTTTGTTCCCAAGCGACTACCACTTGGTAGCTGGCCAGGTTCCTGAGGGTTCATTTTTTTTAAATACGCACATTTCTGCTAATGGAGACACAAACTGTTACTGTATTATCTTGTAGTCATTAAAGCAGCCCAACTGTACCACTTTGGGTTGCTGAGTGAAAGGCAACATTGACAAATCATCATCAGCCACAGGCCTGGCCGCTACCCTTAGTTACGGCAGTGAGCCTGCACAGCTGTGACTGATGGTAGAAATTGGCTTATGGTCTTTAAAATGTCAAAGCCTTCAGGAAATACACAGTAATAATTCCAGAATCAATACTAAGACTTTTTTTACCTACTGTGTTTTCTTACCACCACACACTGCAAAAGTGTTGGGGGGGGGACAGTTGACAATCACATCTACTAAATCCTCTGACTCAGGTGTATTGGCAGATGGCAGAGAAGAAAATAGAACATACAAGAGCCAGGTAAACCAAGGGAGGTGTAATAAAATACTAAACCAGCTGGGTCTAGTCCCAGTGAGAGATGTTGTTTGTATTTAGGTTGAACCTTTTGTACAGTTCATCTGACAGCTGAAAGACAGCCCTGCCAATCTGAAGCAGAGTCTTTGCAAGGCAAAGCAAAGAGTGAAGTATTATTTGTGAAAACTACAAACTTCAGCTAAGCAAGTATCAGGTAAATGAAAATAGTAAAAGTAACAGAGGAGTAAATTAGCCATGCTTCACAAGGCCATGCCCAGATGAGCTGAATGAGAGGCTTTCAGACTGTGACCCCCATAGCAGGGGGCAGCTCATAAAGGGCTGAGGAGGTGCTGATTGCCAAGGTGAGGGCACTCAGCACCTTGCAGAATCAGGACTTCCTTGATTCAGAGCTAGTTAACACACTCCTTTTCTCCCTGGGGACTGATTCCCTGATTCCAAGCTCACATTAGTTTTGCACCTGTTTCATTCCAGGAACTTCATTGGAATTACTCCTGATTTACACTAGTGTATGTGAGATCAGAATTATGCCCTGGGATTGCTACTGACACACTGCTTCCAGATCTAGGAGAAATACTCACCCTCTTACTCACATTTCCTTTGTAGTAAAACATTGCCCTGACATTCAAACGCCAGAGTAGCTAAAAGCTCACATCTTTCAGTAATGATTTGGTTAATGCACTTGCATTTTATGGTTTTTGACATGCTTTCAGTATGTCTGAGTGGTAGACAGTTTTCATCTTGGATGACGCACCAGGGATTGAATGGGGGATCTCTGGAGATGAAAGTGTAAATCTGGGATTAAGAGCCAGGCTCTCAAGCTCTGGAAGTTGTAACAGACCCATATTCTCTGTCGACTGGGCACTGACGGGAACACATAATACACACTGACGGGTTGATTACACAAGCATATAAGCCCCATGTTCTTTAGAGCAGTGGTCCCCAAAGTTTTCACATCATATTCCCCTCCCCCCAAGCCCATACCATCCCCCCAAGAGCCGTGGTCAGGAACTAGGAGCTGGGCCATGGCTCCTGCGGGGGAAGGGCATGGACAGGGGTAAGGTGGCTGAGGCTGGGGCTGGAGTGACGGGCTGAGGCTGGGTCTGCAGCTGGGGACAGGTCTGGGGACAGGAGCGGGGCCAAACCAGGAGCAGAGCCACAGCCAGGGGCCAAGGCTGGAGGTGGGACTGGGGGCGGTGCCACAGCCAGGCCAGGGTCAGGACTGGCAGCTGGGGCTGCAGCCAGGTGTGGAGCATCGGCCGGGTCAGGAGTCAGGGCCCAAGGCTGGGGTCACGGCTGGGGGCAGGGTAGAGCTGGGGGCAGAGTGGTGCTGGGTGATGCTCCCTCACTGCCCTCCATGAGGGCTGGCCTGGGCCCCACCATGCCCCAGTGAATGTTCCTCTGTGCTTCCCCAGGGGGGTGCACTCAGTTTGGGGAGGGATCACTGCTTTAGAGTCAGTGACAATCTCCCATTGACTTCAAGAGTATAGGAATGGACTCATACAGCACAGGCTTCAGCCGGTACAGCATGCAGCTACCTGCCTTCTCCATGGTTTAGGCCACCATGCGCACATTAGGCCCCACTCAAGGCCTCCACTGGCTCCCAGTGAGCGCCCAATGACAACTTGAGACTTTAGTTCTAATCTTCAAAGTATTAATGGAACAAGCCCCAGTTATATCAAGGACTGAAATTCAACCAGTGAATGACCATGACAGCTGCACTCCTCCAGGACAATGCAGATCACAAAGCCCAGGACGAAACACATTAAATCTGGGCATTCTCAGTTGAGGGAATCCAGCTAGGGAGCAAATTTCCAGAGGACATTACATAAAGCCAGAGTCTGGCTGTCTTTAGGAAACACTAAAAACCTTCCTCTCATTCCCCACATAAGAATGACAGTCATAACACTGACACCCCTTTCTACCCTGTGAACCCTAACAAGAACAACAACATTTACAAAATCAAAATCCCAAACCCAAGCGGTTTCTGCCCAGAAAAGGGAGACGTGCCAGGCACTCCAGGAAGTCCTCTAGCCACTTGGTTATTTCTATTGATTTCCAAGGACTTGTCTAAACAAACACTTAGTTCCAAGCAAACTGGAGCGTAAATCTACCCCACACTAATGTGCCATGCACTAAGTATCTGTGTGGATCCTGCTGCTGTGCACTGAAAGTTCCCTAGTGTGCTTTAATCTGCTTCTGTTTCAAAACTTTCAAAGCATAGTAAGGGAGCATTTAGTGAGCAGTTGCAGGGTCTACATCAGTGGTGGGCAACCTGCAGTCCGCGTGCCACATGTAGCCCGTCAGGGTAATCCGCTGGTGGGTCGCGAGACAGTTTGTTTACATTGACTATCCACAGGCCCGGCCACCCGCAGCTCCCAGTGGCCACAGTTCGCCGTTCTCAGCCAATGGGAGCTGCGGAAAGTGGTGCAGGCCTCAGGGATTTGTTGGCTGCCGCTTCCCGCAGCTCCCATTGGCCGGGAATGGTGAACTGCAGCCACTGGGAGCTGCAGGCAGCCGTGCCTGCGGACAGTCAATGTAAGTAAACTGTTTCACGGCCCGCCAGCAGATTACCCTGACGGGCCACGTATGGCCTGTGGGACGCAGGTTGCCCACCACTGGTCTACATGGAAACGTTGTGTGCAACAGACTAGTGAGGGATATATTTGCACTGCAGCTTGTCACAAACCTAGTGCTCATGGAGGGAGGCAGGAAGATCGATAGATAGGTGGATCAGATACCTTCTATTGTCATTTGCGGTATTGCTGTAGCTGTGTTGGTCTCAGGATATGAGAAAGATGTGGTAAGTGAGGTAATATCTTTTATTGGACCAACTTCTGTTGGTGGAAGGGACAAACTTTCAAGTTTTGTGAAGCTTGAAATCTTGTCCTTTCCACCAATAGAAGTTGGTCCAATAAAAGCAATTACCTCACCTACCTTGTCAGATAGATAAATAGATCCAACATCCTGTAGTTCTTCTTCAGACCTTACTCAGGCAAAACACCTATGTTACTGAGGCACAAGGAAGGACTGTAAGATTCCACCCACATAGATTTCCCCTATTTGTGAGGCTGTTGTATCCATAATACAAGAAAATGAGGTCTCTCAATTCACCATTATTTAGTCCATTAGGCCCAATGACTGCTGCTGGTTTTTTCCACCTCTTCTGTTTTTCAAACCTCTCATTTTATTGTCTCCTCAATTCCTTTCCTTTTATGTCAAAACCCCAACTTAACATATGACCCTGTCCCTCCCTCCCCCCACCAAAAATAGCTAGTAGATTTGTTTTCAGGATTTAACACAGCTAAGTTCAAGCGCATAAACTCTGCCTTCATTAGTCTTGGTCAGATTCACCAATCACTTGAAGAATTGCCAAGAGCAATCAGTGTTGACGATTAACAGCACTCAATACAGAGCTGATGCTGAAGTACCTCAGCTGATCAGGATTCAGAGATCATCACAAGTATAAGTCACCTGTTGACAATATGGAAACAGAGATCTCCCACAAATCTTCCAAGGCAAGAATTGCATCTTCTCACCCAGAAGGGATAGCTATATTTACAACAGACTAATCTGTCAAGATTAGTTATAAAGACAAAGTGAGTCAGGTAATATCTGTTATTGGACCAACTTCTGTTAGTGAAAGTTGGTCCAGTAAAAGATATTACCTCACTCACCTTGTCTCTAATATCCTGGGACCAGCCTGGCTATACCACCACTGAAAACAAGACCAGTTAAATGTTTTAAAAGGTAAAGTATCTGATTGTATTTCACTTTGGACAGTATTCTCTCTGATTGAGGCTTGCAGTTATGCTGCAGGGACTCTTACCCACAGAGCAAACCCTTTCATTTCCCCTCTGATAGGTATTCTTCTCAGCATGTTACTCCTCTTGTACATGTGACGTTGCTGGAACTGAAAGAAGACTCTCTTTGTATTGTGAGAAGAACAGTAGGTGAAAGGGAGTACATCTACCAAATCATTTTGTAGGGTCTTCTCTAAACCCTTTCCAACTGGCCACTATTCTTTTTGAAATGCAAAATGTGTCTCCTGAATCTGAGCCATTCTATATTTGAAGAACCCCATTCTTGAGCAGCATTGGCTATGGTCTTGTGAGGGTCAGGAAGAAGGGGCGCCATGTCATGGAAGTGATACTCCTGCTCCCCCAACCTGGATCAGCAAGCTTTGCTCACAGAAGCAGAGGCAGCTTATAGTTATTCATGTGTTTTTTCATCTTGCCTGCTACACTCAGAAGCCTCCCTCTTCTTCCTTTCTTTTAAATCTACCCTGCAGACCCATTTTTACACTAGCTTTCCACGCTTTTACTCATCTACCACTGACTGCTCTGGCACTTTATCCTTTGTTTGTAACATAGGCATTCCAATTTGATCCTCAAAGCAGGGACCATATCTACCTCTATGTTTGTAAATATCTATGATTTACCACAGTGTTGGTTCTCAACCTTCTTTGGCTCAGGACCCATCTGTACATTTTTATGGCCTGTTGCAATTTTTAAATAAACTGTGGGTGGAGGCCCTGGGGCAGAGACATAACTAGCCATTTTAGTGTCCAGGGTGAGCAAGCATATTTGTGCCCATGACCAGAGGCGATGTGTGTGGGAGTCACGTGCACGCTCCCCTGTTTTTTTGGTTGCATCCCCCCCAACCCAGACAGGCTTGGTGGCCCACTGAGGTGAGTCAGGGGCTAGAGGTGGTGCTCCCTCCCTAAGCAGTGCAGTGCAGGGCTGGCCCCACTGAGCCCTGCTACCCCATCACGCGGGGCTGGCCCAAGCCATCTGGCATGGCTGGCCCGAGCCCCTGGCATTGCTGTCCCGAGCTGTCCCCACAGCTTTGAGCCCTGGGTGGCTCCCCCACTCACCCCGCCCTGGTTATGGCCCTGCCCTGGAGTGGTTTCGGTTGGATCCTGCCCCTCATGGGGGTTGGATCCTGCCCGGCACTCACCCCACAGTGGTGGCTCCTGCAGCTCTTGTGCTGTGGGGCGGGCTGGGCTGGGCTTGGCTCTCAGCTCTGGGCATTGGAACCTCCGGGGTTGCAGCATTGCTCAGGTTTGCCCTGACTGGACCAAGTTTGTGTGAGTGGAGTTGTGACCTGGCTCACGGGGTTGCAGTGCCACTCACTCAGATTTGGCCTACCTGGGCTCCCATCATCATGACAGCTGGGCCAAACCTGCGTGGTACTGGGATCCTAGAGGTTGCAGTGCCTGGAGCAGGGAGGCAAACCCAGCCAGCCCTATGGGCCAGGAGCCACAGGAGCTGCCACATGACATTCTGGTGATCCAATTTTGGGTCCCAACCCACCGGCTGAGAGAGCCTGATTTAACACACATGATTTTATGTATATATAAGCTGAATAAACAACTGAGGGTGCAATCCCAAAATATCTGCAGAACATCAAAGCTATTTTTAAAAGAAAACCGATTTCTAAGTATATCATTGCAACCACGAAAAGCAGCCTATTTATAACTGTGAATACTGCATATATTCTCTTAAGATGAGTCACATTGTCTTTGCAGTTTCATAGAATCATAGGACTGGAAGGGACCTCAAGAGGTCATCTAGTTCAGTCCCCTGCACTCATGGCCGGACTAAGTATTATCTAGACCAGGGGTGGGCAAACTTTTTGGCCTGAGGGCCGCATCTGGGTATGGAAATTGTATGGCGGGCCATGAATGATCACAAAATTGGGGGTTGAGGTGTGGAAAGGGGTGAGGGCTCCGGCTTGGGGTGCGGTCTCTGGGGTGGGGCCAGAAATGAGGAGTTCAGGGTGGGAGAGGGGGCTCCGGGCTGGGCCAGGCAGTTGGGGGGCTCTGGGATGGGGCTGGGGATGAGTGGTTTGAGGTGCAGGAGGGTGTTCCGGGCTGGGACCAAGGGGTTTGGAGGGCAGAAGGGGGATCAAGGCTGGGGCAGGGGGTTGGGGCACAGGAGGAGGTCAGGGGTGCATGCTCTGGGTGGCACTTACCTCAAGCAGCTCCCAGAAGCAGCGGCATGTCCCCCCTCTGGCTCCTATGCAGAGGTGCAACCAGGTGGTTCAGCATGCTGCCCTGTCTGCAGGTGCCGGCCCTGCAGCTCCTATTGGTCATGGTTCCTGGCCAATGGGAACTGCAGGGGTGGCACTTGGGGTGGGGCCAGCATGCGGAGCCCACTGGCTGCCCCTATGCGTAGGAGCCAGAGGGGGGACATTCCACTGCTTCTGGGAGCCACGTGGAGTGGGGCAAGCCCCCTACCCTACTCTCCAGCTGGAGTGCCAGAGTGGGGCAAGCCCCAGACCCCGCTCCCCAGCGGGAGCTCAGGAGCCAGATTAAAACATCTGGAGAGCCTGACGCAACCCCTGGGCCATAGTTTGGATCTAGACCATCCCTGACAAGTGTTTGTCTAAACTGCTCTAAAAAAACCTGCAGTGACGGAGATTCCACAACCTCCCTGGGCAATTTATTCCAGAGCTTAACCACCCTGACAATTAAGAAGTTTTTCCTAATGTCCAACCTAACCTACTGGTTTTGTTATGATTATTAATTATTTATATTTCCATAGCACTTAGGAGCCTCAGTCATGGACCAGCATCCCATCGTGCTGTGTGCTCTACAAACACTGAACAAAAAGATGGTCCCTGCCCCAGAGAGCTTACAATCTAAATATTAGATCTACAAATTGATACAGACAGAAGGGGGAGTACAAGGAAACAATGAGACAATACTGCTCAGCTTGATAGGCAGTGGTCTCAGCCTACCAGCAGCCCAACTGTCAAGTTCTGTAGGCATCATGGCAAAGGAGAGTTTTGGGGAGAGATTGGAAGGTAGATAGAAGGTAGCTTTATGGGTGTTTATGAAGAGCGTCTCCCAAGAGTGTGGGGCAGTCCCTGGTGCTGAAGAGTTTACAATCTAAATAGACAGCAGCCTTAACTTCTCATAACACTAAGGAGCGACAGAGCACTAAAGTCCGGCTTTTCAAGATGGTGATGTACCTTTAATTTTAGGGGTGTTTGGGGTTTAGGCAAGTGGTTTTCCCTCCCCCTGATGCTTAGTGCAGCACTTTACCTTTAATCAGGCCTATGGTATAATCCGGTCCCCGTTTTTATATTGTGCACTCAGACATTTTTGATAAATCCAAAAGGGAAAAACACCAAAAAAAGATGGTTTTGCAATGCAATTGTATTTTTGCTGCTTTTTTTAACATTATAGCTGGGGCCCTATCAATTTCACAGTCATAGGATTTTAAAAATCATGTCATAATTTCAGATATTTAAATCTGAATTTTGACAGTGTTGTAATTGTAGGGGTCCTACACCAAAAAGGAGTTTTGGGGAGGTTGCAAGGTTATTGTAGGGGGGTTGCAGTACTGCTACCCTTACTTCTGCGCTGCTGGTAGTGGTGGTGGCTGTTGACCGGGCACCCAGCTCTGAAAGCAGTGCCCTGCCAGCAGCAGCGCAGAAGAAAGGGTAGCAATACCATACTATGCCACGCTTACTTCTGCGCTGCTGCCTTCAGAGCTGGGAGGCCAGAGGGTGGTAGATGCTGACCGAGGGCCAAGATCTGAAGGCAGCAGCACATAAGTAAAGGTGGCAATACCATACCATGCCATCCTTACTTTTGTGCTGCTGCTGGAAGGGTGCTGTCTTCAGAGCTGGGCGCCTGGTCAACAGCTGCCACCCTCTAGCTTCCCAGCTCTGAAGGCAGCGCAGAAGTAAGGGTGGCAATACCGTGACACCCCTAAAATAACCTTGCAGCATGCCCACAACCTCCTTTTGGGTCAGGACCCCCGCTATGAGAAATCCAGGTCTCCACCATGAAATCTGTATAGTATAGGGTAAAAGCACACAAAAGACCAGATTTCATGGGGGGAGACCCGATTTCACGGTCCATGATGTGTTTTTCATGGCCGTGAATTTGGTAAGATCCTAATTATAGATCTTATGATGGAGATGGGGCGGGGGGGGCAACAAAATTGCTATGCACAACTTAAGTCTCAGTTACACTACCATAAAAAGGTTAAGTGGTACACGGTCCTTGTGCTGGCCCTCTGCTTAAAGGTGAAATTTACCCTTTCACAATATTTAAACAAGGCTTATTCATAGTAGTTATCAGTATATTTTCCATGAGAGACACTGCCTGGTACTCTTGGACCAAAATGTACATTTTGTACAGTAAAAAAGTGATTTTACAATAACCAAATACCACAAGATTTTATTTTGAAATATTTTGACAAAAGCAGTTTGCTTGGATTTGAACTCTCCCCTGCAATGCTTGCAACTCAAATACAGCAGCATGGGACTAATGTATGAGAAGCAAAAAAGACAAGAAACAAAAATAAATGGATTAGTTTATTTTCACCATTCATATGAAGAGCATACATGGTAGCAATAGCAAACATGGTAAAATGTACATTTGTTTTGCCAAATTCTTTGTTTTATTAGTAACGAGTACTTTTATTTTGCTTTTATTAAAAAATGTAGCTTGATTCTGTATTCATAGACACTGTGTAAATCAGGAGTATCTCTGCTGAAATCAATGAATTTACACCAGAGTAAATCTGGTGACATCAGAATCAGACCGAGGATTTTTATTTAATCTTTTAAAAGGGAAACGGGCCCCCCTCAAAAAAAAAAGCTGCCCAGAGTGCAAAGCCACAGGGGCCAAAAAATGATGAAAATGAACAGTAGGGGCACAAATATGCTTGCTTGCCCTGGGCACTAAAATGCATAGTTACAGCTCTATCCGTGTAACAACCATAGGCAAACAATATCCAGCTCCTGCCAGCTTCACATGGACATTAACAGTCTGGGGACATTTTCTGTATGAACAGGAATTTAGGTTTCAAAGTGGAAGCCATGTTAGTCTGTATCAGCGAAAACAATGAGGAGTACTTGTGGCACCTTAAAGACTAACAAATTTATTTGGGCATAAGATTTTGTGGGCTAAAACCCACTTCATCAGATGCATGGAGCAGATAATACAGTAGGAAGATATATTTACCCAGTACGTGAAAAGATGGGAGTTGCCTTACCAAGTTGGGGGTCAGTTCTAATGAGACAATTCAGTTAAAGTGGGCTATTATCAACAGGAGGAAAAATCGCTTTTGTAGTAGTAATCACCGTGGCCCATTTCAAACAGTTGAGAAGAAAGTGTGAGTAATAGTAGGGGGAAATTAACATGGGGAAATTAGTTTTTAGTTTTTGTAGTGACCCATCCACTTCCAGTCTTTATTCAGGCCTAATTTGATGGTGTTCAGTTTGCAAATTAATTCCACTTCTGCAGTTTCTCGTTGGAGTCTGTTTCTGAAGTTTTTTTGTTGAAGAATTGCCACTTTTAAGTCTGTTATTGAGTGACCAGGGAGGTTGAAGTGTTCTCCAACTGGTTTTTGAATGTTCTAATTCTTGACGTCTGATTTGTGTCCATTTATTCTTTTGCGTAGAGACTGTCCAGTTTGGCCAATGTACATGGCAGAGGGGCATTGCTGGCACATGATGGCATATATCACATTGGTAGGTAAACGAGCCCCTCACAGTGTGGCTGATGTGATTAGGTCCTATGATGGTGTCCCTTGAATAGATATGCGGACAGAGCTGGCATCGGGATTTGTTGCAGGGATTGGTTCCTGGGTTAGTGTTTTTGTTGTGTGGTGTATAGTTGCTGATGAGTATTTGCTTCAGGTTGGGAGGCTGTCTGTAAGCGAGGACTGGCCTGTCTCCCAAGGTCTGTGAGAGTGAGGGATCGTCCTTCAGGATAAGTTGTAGATCCTTGAAGAGGTGCTGGAGAGGTTTTAGTTGGGGGCTGTAGGTGACAGCTAGTGGCATTCTGTTACTTTCTTTGTTGGGCCTGTCCTGTAGTAGGTGACTTCTTGGTACCCTTCTGGCTCTGTCAATCTGTTTCTTCACTTCAGCAGGTGCGTATTGTAGTTTTAAGAACACTTGATAGAGATCCTGTAGGTGTTTGTCTCTGTCTGAGGGATTGGAGCAAATGTGGTTGTATCTTAGAGCTTGGCTGTAGACAATGGATCGTGTGATGTGGTCTGGATGAAAGCTGGAGGCATGTAGGTAAGCATAGCGGTCAGTAGGTTTCCGGTACAGGGTGGTGTTTATGTGACCATTGCTAATTTGCACTGTAGTGTCCAGGAAGTGGATCTCTTGTGTGGACTGGTCCAGGCTGAGCTTGATAGTGGGGTGGAAATTGTTGAAATCCTGGTGGAATTCCTCAGGGGCTTTTTTTCCATGGGTCCAGATGATGAAGATGTCATTAATTTAGCGCAAGTAGAGTAGGGGCGTTAAAGAGCTGAGGAAGAGTTGTTCTAAGATAGCCATAAAAATGTTGGCATACTGTGGGGCCATGCGGTACCCATAGCAGTACCGCTGACTTGAAGGTATACATTGTCCCCAAATGTGAAATAGTTGTGGGTTTCAGGCCTGAGTCAAATCCCTTTAAAGAACTTGACAACACCTCCACTGAGTTCAGTGGAAGTTGCACCTTCGTGCAGTCCCATGTAAGTGCCAAAATTGCCACAGGGATTCCATTCTTTAACTCAGGAGAAGTGGCTACATGTCAGTGGTTTGGTACACACAGAGCTTACAAAGCACTTCAGCTTCCCAAAAGTACTCTCAATTCTTGAACTCCACTGAGCATACAAAAGGCGAATAGCCAGAGTTACTTCCAAAGAAATGAGCTGCATTCTCCTCCTTATAGACAGTTTCCCAAACAAAGTTGATTTACTATTTAGCAGAGGAAAAAGTTGAGGTGCTTAAAAGATCAGGCAGACAGGCCTATCATTTTGTTCACTATTGAAGCACAAGGAGAGTGCCATGGAAAGGGTTACTAAACAATTTACCAAAAAGAACTGCACAGTGTGACAAACTAATTTCAGTACTTCCAAAGGATGTAAGTTTGTGAGCTGAAAATAAAGTATAAGGCTAATACACAAGAGAGAAAAACCTCTTAGCAATTCAGGACATGATTAATAAGGATGATTGTATTTATAACAAAATATTCCAAGGGGAAAGTTACTGTATATGTCCCTCTCTCAGCATAGCGCTATGTTCAATTTATCCTATTTCCATAGATGGGATGTTGGACACTTGCACTGGATGATTTCCCCATGTTTATAGTATTTGGAGCCTATAATAACAATATGAAAAAAATATCCCTAAGTTCATAGATTCCAAGGCCAGAAGGAACCATTGTGATAATCACCTGGCCTCCTCTGTAACACAAACAGTAGTACTGTACTTCCACCAAATAATTCCCGTTTGAACTAGAGCAGATCTTTTTAAACAACATCCAATCCTGATTTTAAAATTGCCAATGATGGAGAATCTACCACAACAACCCTTGATATATTGCTCCAATGGTTTATTACCTGCACTGTTAAAAACATATGCCTCATTTCCAGTCTGAATGTATCTAGCTTTAACTCCCAGCTACTAGATCTTGTTATATAAACCTTTGTGTGCTGGACTGAAGAGCCTATTATCAAATATTCTCCAGGTAAGTACTTGTAGACTGTGGTCCCCTTAACTTTCTCTGTCAAGCTAAATAGATTGAGCTGATGTCTTTCACTACAAGGCAGGTTTTCTAATCCTTTAATCATTCTTGGGGTTCTTCTCTGAACTTTCTTCCATTTGTCAACATCACCCCTGAATTGTGAAAATGTACCTCACTATGTCTTGCCCTCTACAAATCTTTTTGACTCTGACCTCTCCAGGGCAGACAATGTTTTGATGTTGTGTTTTGAACAGCATCCAGCACATTGCCAGTGTAAAGCAAATCATAGGTGCAGCTGAAGTCTAAAGGGTTGAGCATGGGTCAGGATTTCTATTCCCAGAACTACCGCTGGCTCCCTATGTGCCCTGGAGTAAGTCATTGAACCTCTATGCCTCAGTAATTCCAAAGGTAAAATAGGAATAACTCCAACCCTCACTTCATAAGGCACTTTGAGATCATTGCAGATCCGATAAAAAATACAAGTCATTATCTGTCACGCTATATGCATTTAACACCCATCCATTCACTTGCTATTGTGGTACTTTCCCTCTTTCCACACTGGCTGTAGGCCAGCCCATTGAAGCATATTAATCCATCCTGCACTTCCCCATCACTTTTGCCATGTGCCCTACAAATCAGCTGCATGTTTACAAAGCAGCATAGACTACGGCATGGACTCTGCCCCAAAGAGTTTACAACATATACAAGCAGAACAGGAAATCTGCGAGAGTGTGGAGAGGTCTTTGGGTTATGAGAAGGTAGGAAGGATTTATAGGGAAAGTGCATTTTAAGGAGGAGAGAACGAGCTAGCAGACAAGAGGAAGAAGATTGTTTCAAACATGGGGGAAGTCTGAAAGAAGGTGCAAAGCTCGGAGGGAAGGAGGGGAAGGAGTAGTAGAGACAAATCATTTGCAGGAATATAGGATGAAAAGCATCCCTAGCAAAGGCCTTTCCTACCATCAGAGCTATATACCTCAAAATATCACTTCAAGTCTTTAAAAGAGGAAGGTCACATTTCTTTATTACCAGTATTAAAACACATGGCAGTTTGCCTTTAACCTCCTAGCCTAGTTGCAAATGACTGACTCAAGAATTGTTGAAATTAGTTTTAAATTACAATTACTTGTGAAACACAAAGGCACTGTCCTTGCCTCTCTGCTGACAAAGGACAGTGGAGGAACAACTGGAATATTTAAAAAGATTTTAATGTGTTTGTTTGCTATAACGTGTTTTGCAAATATTTTACATTTATATCACACATTTCACCTCGAAGGATCTGAAAGTACTTGAAATGTTACATAACATTCAGACATCAGTAAATTTTCACCACAAAAACTTTATTGGCATCAGTCTGTTCATTTCCTTTTTCCCTGTATACCCTTGAGCTAAATCTAAATGTATTTGTATAATTATACACACACACATACAAATAAAACTATGTTAAAAGAACATTATTGCGGTTGCAAAGTCAAATACTCAAAATATAGGAAATGTCAGGCTTACAGTTCCCCATGCAAGCTTAATTCACACACACTGCCTCCCTGCCCCCCCCCCCCCGGGGCATATGCATTTGGTCCAGTCCTTAATTACATGACCACAGACTATTTTTCCCAAAGATCCCTGCCTCATTTAGTGCACAGACTGGACTGTGCTCATTTGATGAATAGCCATTCAGTAGCTTGTTTACTCCTCACTGATCAGTGTGTGGTTCCATGCATTAATTACTGTACTGCTCCGAAAATAAAATTATTACTTTCCTCATAAGCTTTTCTATGACATTCATCAGTACCATGAGTGCTTCATGAATATTAATGAATTAATTTTCACAACATCCCTTTGAGGTGGGGGGAATATTATTATCCCCATTTTACAGATGGAGAATTGAGGTATGGAGAGATGAAGGACAAAACTATCAGCTAATTTTGGGTGCCAAATCTGAGGTGCCCAGGGCCTGATTTTTTCAAGAACTTAGCATTATATAGTGCTTCATATGTTCAAACCACAGCTCCCAATTATTTCAGTTGCAGCTGTGAGTGGTCAGCACGGCTGCAAATCAGACCTCAGGGTCACAAGGCAGATAGGCAGAAAATGAGGCACATCCAATTAGTGACCACCTGTGAAAAGTTTGGTTTAAGTAGCTTACCTAGCATTGCATAGAAACTCTGTAGCAAAGGCAGGGATATAAACCAATTATCCAGGGTAGCATTCAACTGCATTAACCCTAAAACCATCCATTGTCTTCCTGCAATCCCCTGCCTCATTCACTGTGTACCTTCCAACCGCTGCAGTAAGTAAAGCAGAGGTCCTCCAGGCAATGGTCTGCTTCATGACACAACCCTGATGTATCCCTGGAGCAGATCCACCCCGTTCACTGAAGAAGACAGGGATTTTGTGGGGGGAAAATAGTTCAATATGCAATTAAAGACTGTATCATAATGCATGTATACAAGGGGGTCGAATTAAAGTTGCACATAAACTATAATTTTGGCATTTTTTAACTTTTGAGTGTTTGACTTTGCAATCTTAATGTTTTTACAGGTTGGTTTGTGTGTAATTATCTAGTTTTTTTTGAAAAAGCAAACTGAAAATGCACAATTCCATCATGTGGCATCATATTGACAGCCACATAATTCATCAAGTAGGGTTGGAAACTTGGAAACCATCAAAGAGACCTCTGCTGCTTGAGCTAATGGAGTAACATAACATTAGTAGGTTATCCTCTATGTGAACTTGTACTAGACAGGGATGAGGCACACACATTGTCAATGGGTTTCACAGATATTTGCTGACAGCAAAGGAATGGGGAGACTGAAGGGATGTTCTTTATTGGGCACAGACTTCTGCCCAGTCCATCCCAAGCTTGATTGATTCTGCCCAGAACCCTCCAATCTGTCCCGGTCCAGTCCCGGATCATCAACGCTCCTGGCTCCTTGTCCCAGTCCCATTCTCCTCACCTAGCCTGCCCCAGTCTCCACTCCTCAGGTTTCTCATCTCAGTTCTTGTTGCACTCACCAAACCAGTCCCAGTCACCTCAACGACTCCGTCTCCTTGCCCAGCTATCACCAGTTACACTCCCCTAATTCCCAAGTCCTTGCTCCCAGTTTTCTTGCCCAGCCAGGCCAAGTTCCTCCTCTCCTGTCTCTATCTCCCTCACCCTGGCCTCCATTCACATGCACACACACCCAGACTCCCAATCTCAATCTCCCTGGGCTCCTCATCCACTCTGTGTCCTCCCCCATGCTCATCATCCCAGTCTTTTTTCCCTGCCAGTCCTGGTTCTCCCTCTGGATGCTCCTCATCAGATCTGTCTCCCCTCCCCGTTCCCCTAATCTCTGTTGTAATAATTGGGCCTATAAATTTACCCTGATGGTGAGCTGAATTGTAAAAAGTGTGTGAAAGTTCATACATTACAGTAAGTTACAGTAACAAATGTTAATGGAAAATAGGTCAAGTTGTTTTCAATAATTAATGTTAGACAGGTGCAAGAGAACCAGACAGGGAGACTAAATTAATCCAGACAAAAAGCCATGCTGCTGTCATTCAAGGACTATGTGGAAATCATTCTTCGTAAAAACAGAAAATGAGAACCAGAAATTAATGAAACAGAATTGGTGGGCCTAATTGGTAGACAAAATAACGAGGGGATGGGCTATTCCACCCATCATTCCCTTTTTGGGTCCTTAAAGAGAGACTTTGGGGGTGGTGGGGGAGGGAAGGACAGAAGAACAGATGGAGGCTACTGAAGTGAGCTTCACCATCATGGCTGCCACCCCCACTGTTTCCTGGGATCTGGACCTTGGTAATCCTGATAGATATACTGACCAGAGCAGGACCCAGATGACATGGCCACCTCCACCACCTCCTACTGAATCCCAATCACCACCTGAGATGAAATTGGACTGTAACATCAGCCACAACAGCTCCAGCTCGTCTCAACTAAGGGACTGTCAAATGAGGACTCTTTTCCTTCTTAAAACTCTCCAGGGAAAGGGAACAAGGAATGTTGTTAAAATGAAGGCCTTATTTTATACTTTAGATTTTAAATGTTTTTTCCTCCTTTTCTGCATCTTTAATAAAAGGTTAAACAGATTTTTAATGGTGTGTTTGCCATGGTACTAAGCAGGCTGAGATCTCCAAACCTTGTTTAACACTGGATCATGCTAAACCTTTGTCTGCTACACTGAAGAGGCCAATATCAAATATTTGCTTCCAATGTAGCTACTTATAGACTGTGATCAAGTCACCATTTTACTTCCTTTGTTAAACTAAATAGATTGAGCTTCTTGAGTCTATTACTATAGGCAGGTTTTCTAATCCTTTAATCATTTTCATAACTCTTTTCTGAAACCTCTCCAATTTATCAACATCCTTCTTAATTGTTGTACCAGAACTGGACACAGTATTCTAGCAGCAGGTCACACTAGTGACCAATAAAGAGGTAAAATAACTTCTCCACTACTACTCAAGATTCCCCAATTTATGCATTCAAGGACCACATTCTCCCTTTTGGCTACTGTATCACACTGGGAGTTCATGTTCAGTTGATTATCCACAAGGATTTGGGATCATGTTCAAAGTCATTGCTTCACAAGATCTCTAGAAAAGTCCTCTCTCTAACACGGCTGGAGGAGTGTGCACTTCGGTTTTCTGTATTGTTCTTACCTCTAGATTAGAGAGGCCTTTATCTTTCAGGGCTATCAAACTAGCTCTCACCAGCATATTAACTAAAGAAAAATTACATGTTTTTAAATTAATCTTAAAATATTTTAACAGATTAATATTTGTTAATCCTGTATTCATTCCCCCTGCCTACACACATTGCTTTCATATATTTTAGTCACATTTTGTTGGAATATAACAGAAATTTTAAATGCATTTCCGTCTTGCATTTGCATCTTGTCTATATCCACCCAAGACAAAGGGTCTGCTATTTTTCAATTCTGTTCTTACTGATGCTTATTTTGTTCCTATTGATTTTAATGGGATAGGCTTCAGCTATTTAAAGATTATCAGCATCATCATATAAGAAACCATGAACACAGCTGCACAAATCACAAGGATTGATTTTTTTTTTTAAATATCTCATCAATAAAACAGAGGCTAAAAAAATACTGGATATATAAAAGGGTTTAGATTAAAATTTTTATTATTTATACAAAACCAAAATAAATCAATGCAAACTGATAATGGATTGAATGTATCATCTCATGTCCCAGCCTGTCTTCTTTTTTCAACAATTCAATCTACAGTTCAATTTTAGATTATTCCATCTTCACTGAAAACTATGAGGTCTCCATCTTGTATCCATGTTTTTCTAGTTCAGCTCTGTATAAAAATAAGAACCAGAAGTATGACTGAGGCACAATAAAATATTGTCAGATATTTGCAAAGCTCTTTAAACCATGACAAATGTTAATCAAGAACCTAAATATTATATGGTAAGAAAACAATACTAATACGCTACTGTCACTTTTGATACAAAAGGACAAATAAAAAGTATAATAATTCACATTTGGCCTCACTTGCTTTACATCCCTTCTAGATTTCAGCTTAGTCACTCTTTTCAACATGGATATGAACCCCAGATAAAAATTCAAAGGCTTGTTCAATTATGGTCCTCACTCCTTATTGATTAAATCAGGGAGGTGCTTTCTTTCACCCATTTTAAGTCAATAAAACTTCATTAGAAATGATAATGCAGTATATAGGTTTCACGTGGGTAACTTCACCAGACTTCCTTATGCACAATTAACTCTGTTACTGGTGCATATTTTTATTTATTTATTTTAAAAGAAGGCCAACCATCTAGGAACAAAGCTAAAATTATTTTTGCAAAGCAAAAACTTAACGAGTTTTGATACTGCACTCATCAGTATAGCATCTTTGATTCTTAATATATAAAAGGTCCTTAATCTTGCACGTAGTCCCACTGACTTCAATAGGATTATACATGCTTAAAATTAGGTGTGTGTTTATACTTTGAATCAGAGCCCAAATGAACACAAAAGTTCTGATTCTGCAGTTCTTACACAGGCATGACTTCCACCCAACTTGTTTTGACTGATGAATAATTGTGATAGTTTAGATAAGGAGGTTATCTGAATACACAGAATGAATCAATCAATCTTTGTTGACCCAAACCAGGAGCAAGGATGGATTTTCATTACTAAAATATAAGATTTATTTTTAGGACACTCAAGTCAGCTGTATTTCAGGATGGCTTAAACATAACAGGGATAGTCAGTGGATTGTGGTAGAGGAATGCTGTTCCAACCTCAGACTGGAGTCTTTAATTTAAATACAGAGATGAGGACAGATTATGAATACTTTACTAAAAGATGTAATTAAGGTGTAGTGTTCACAGTCCAAGGTGTCATGTATTGAACCTTCTCATACAGAATTTTCTGCCACACTTTGAGGATTCCTGTAATACTGTTGACATACACAGTCTTTAGAGTGGTAATATATTTAAGACCTGCAATTAACTTGAAACTACTTTTCAACTTGACAATAAGCAATTACACAAACAGGATTTACATTGAAACCCACTACCTGAGGGTCACCTTAACTTTGTGTCTAAAAACCAGGGAGTCAGTTCAGTAACTGTTTCAAATCAGGCTACATTACAGATATTTGGTTGTGTGTACAATGTATGAAGGGATTAGTGACAAAGCACAAGTTTGTATTGATGATTCAAACTCAAATTAGGTAATAAAAGGTAATAATTGGAGATATATCAATCTCCTAGAACTGGAAGGGACCTTGAAAGGTCATCGAGTCCAGCCCCCTGCCTTCACTAGCAGGACCAATTTTTGCCCCAGATCCCTAAGTGGCCTCAAGGATTGAACTCACAACCCTGGGTTTAGCAGGCCAATGCTCAAACCACTGAGCTATCCCTCCCCCCATAAATTATATATATAATTATAACTAAATTATAGTTAGGCATCAGTAAAAGATTAACTGAAACTAAGTGACCTACAGAAAGGAGGGTTAAACAACTGGATTAGAAGTGCTCAGCTCCTGCCCATAGATATTTTTATATTTTAAAAATTTACTTCGGTAATTTCCTCCCCTGTAATAAAGTCTATGACTGCCAGTAGAACTGGCCAGGAATTGCTTCACTTAATGGCTCTTTGCGGAAGACAACTCCTCATTACAAGGAAACTTTTTGTGGGAACATCTCAGTATTGACAAGTCTTTTGTCTAGAAAGGTTTCTCAATTCAGAATGGAAAGTTTTTGAAATCCTGTAAAATTTTACAGGATGAGAAAGCTGTTTCCTACCGCACTCTAATCAACACACACACACTGAGAGGTAACTGAGGGTTATTTCAGTGTTTATAGCATTGACACTAAAGTACAGAGGCTGGTCACCAGTAGTAAGGCTTGTTGAGTTATGACAGCAAATGCTGCTTTTAAAAAACTCTTTGGGGCAATTAAGTAGAGATTTACTCAGGTTTTTCTTTCGAAAATTATTTTTTTTAAACTGAACATTTTTTTAAAGTCACAGATTCCACCCAACTAAAAACTACAGACTGAAAGATTTCTGTTAAACTTCTAACTGTAAATTAAACTCCAAGATTACCTTAACTGATTGGAGAAGTCATCTTCTACATTGTCATCATCCCAATTGTCTTCCCAGACATGTGCATCTTCGTCTTCATCTAAACCAGCCCAGTCTAAGGACAGAAAACAGACAAAGTCTAAATCTTTTATGTTGTACTATAAGATTAATGTTCTGGATTCCAGGATTATTTGTCCATAATGTGGATATTAATTAAAAAAAGATCACTCATAGAAGATCTGTAACAATATAGCACAAATATAGAAGGTAACATGTTACCTGGTTTCCATTAATATGTCTAAAGACTTTTAGAAAGTCTGCAATTCCTCAGGGTTGCATGAAAATATTAACTTTAAATGTTGAGTGCTTTTATTGCCAAGAAAACTCAAAAAAACTCCTTTACTCAATCCATTTAGACCTTCTATTTCTTCTTATACAAAATAGTGAAATTACAAGTAACTTATGTAGTAGAAAATCTGAAACTAAAACAAGAAGGGTATGCAACTATAGTTATACAATAAGTAGCTTCACATTATTTTTAATCCTTCCCCTCACCTTTAAAGCTACCAGTTCTATTTTTCATATAGGCAAAGTTTTGCATTATTCTACAGCTGCAGAAGTAAAGATAACCAGAAAAGTAAATTGCAAGCTTTGCTCAGTATTGCAACATTGATGATAGGCAGAAGTGTCACCTAGTCTTGCACTTGGAAACTGGTTTTGGTCCTCTTATTAATGCAGAAAAGTAGCAAAGCACTGCATGTGAAGCAAGTTCTCCTGAAGCACCAAAAAGGCTCATGGTAGGGAATATATTTTTCATATTTCACGCCCATGGTACAGATTTATAAGATTACCTGGCAATATTAGTTTTAAAAATATTAAAATTGAGAACATTGCAGTGCTCCTCCCCAACCCACAAACGGTTTTGAATGTGTTGCGTCCCACCGTAATTTACAATCAGCTTTCTAACCAACCCAGAAAAAACAAAGCTTTCCAGCAACCACCAGAATAGCATTGTACATATAAGTCAATAACAAAAGGAAACTGACTGTGGGAGGGTCACAAACAGATCCAGGTGGGTTGCAATCACCCTTCCTCTCTGTGTGTGTATAGGGAAAAGGGAGGTCCTGAAACTTTTTCCTATTGTAATGTGGTCACAGTATGGAAAAATTTGAGAACTGCAGGAATAGAAGTATCCATTCCTAGCCAGCCACACGTGTAAATAATTTGATGCCAAAGATAAGCGACTAAGATTTAGCTTCACAATCTATAGAATGCATACTTTATATGTGGAAGGGCTGGGCTGGAGACCCTGCAGAAATTAGAGAAAGAAAAAACGGGATGGGAAGAGGAGACACAAACCCCTTGAGGGTTTATACTGTATTTGTACAGTGCCTTGCACAATGCAGTCCTGGTCCATTGATAGGGTTCCTAGGGGCTATGGTAATACTACTACTACTACTACTACTACTGCAAAAGAAAAAACTAATTAATCTACTGTCTTTTTCACTAGGATAATCACATTCAATTCACAAACAATGAAACTGAGTTACAAGGGAGGAAAGGGCCTTAATTCAGCACTACTTACAATAAATTTAATTTTTATTTACACACAGTACATTTAACATTCAAATTTAATGTTCTTACAAAGACTATAAAATAGTATTATATCAACTATTTCATTTACTGTATTTATATTTCAAAGACATACGCATTCCATAACAAATAAAAATGTGCTTTTGTAGGGTAAAAACTGACCCAGAATTCAGGCATTATATTAATTGGTGACAAGAGTCTCAAATGATTTGAGATGATACAATCAGGCACAATGGCTCTGAGAGGTTCAACCATAAAAGGATCGTTGTCAGGCAGACTGACACTACTTTACTCATGAAAACCCGCATCATGCTTCAAGAAGCGGGGCTAAGATGTCTTCCACATTAAAGTGGGTGAAAAACAGATGAAAGTGATAAAAAAAGCCTAAATTATGCTCTTATTCCTGTAGCTACAAGACTTTAAACTATTTGTATGTTGACACTATATACTAAGCTTGTGTACTGAAGTTATTATTCCAGTTACATTATATGCCTGTGACTGGATAAAAGTAAAAAATGATATAGCATTATCTGGGATTTGGAAGTATCAAAAATGTTTTTGAGAGTCAACTACCATTAAGTATTATTACTATAAACTAAAGTTACAAAATCTATTTTGACAAACTAGTCGTGATGGGAGTCTTAGAAAAGTATTTTAATATTCTGATCACTGCGTCATGTGTTCTACACTTCAAAAATGAAGACAAAATAGGTTTTTGTACTCAGCTCTACAATACCAAAAGCCATATGATTTTATACCACTGAAAAGGATCACAGAAGTCAAAAGTGACCAATTCATATTATACCATACATCATATCATACTAAACTTGAAATGAAACACTCCATAAAGATAGAAAACATCTGTTTCAGATACCTAAAATTTTGGTATAATTATTTCTTGAAACTGAGTTGAAATAGGAATTAAAGAAGTAAAGAATGCTTGTGTAATATAATTTTTGTTATGATTTAACACAAGTTTTCATTACCTAATTTCCCTGCATTAGACGTAACAGAACTCTAACATGTATTGCTGCATAGAGAAGTAGTATAACTTGGAAGATTCACAGTTTATAAAAACTTTTACTAAAATGATCTCAAACAAATATTTATCCAATTATTTTTGATTAAGCAATAAAAAGAAAATACTCAGATAGTAGTTCTGAACACTCTTTATGATATCTCAACACCAATATCTTACTGGAAGGTTTAATGACTGCTTTATAGGTTGGGGTGGTTTTGGGTTTTTTTTGCAAGCTACATCAAGAAGCCTTTAGTGCTTAATCAGCAGACAATATATTAAGAATGATTTTTAAAATGTATTTCAATAGTTAACATCTACATCAAACTTCAATCACAAACTGAAGGAGAGTCTGGAGTTACTTCTTTGATAAAAATACTAATGTCCTGTATGAAACATTTTCAGAATTTCTTATAACTTAGGATGTTTAACAAATAGTATATCCACATTCAGTAAGAGGATTTCACCCTCATTTGGTTTATAGGTATATTACCATAATCTAAGGAGGACAATGTGGTACCCAAATAACCACCCTCATTCTTACATTTGAGATGTTTTGATTTTTCCATTATATTGTTTTCTCAAATTTATCAGAGCCAGGTTCTGATATCTGGTTCTTTTTCTACTGTGGCAGTTAAAGAGGATTTCAAGGAAGGTCAGTTCAGGTTATTGCAGAGATACAGGAAAACTCAAGTATTCAGAAAGGTCCACCAAATCCTAGTTTTCTCCCTGTGTGAGAGTGTGGTTTGAGACTTTCAGAAATAAAATCTGAAACATTCATTTTTAGTGGCCATATTTGTCTGGTTCAATATTTATAGTGCATAGATTCCCCACCATCCCGATCATTTAATTCACACTTAACGGGGGAGGGGAAGATCAAGTAGTAAGACGCCTTCCTTTTTCCCTCCCAGATGTTTTCTCTAAACAAGCCTCCTATTATCTTCTCAGTTCATCTAACCAGTTAATACAACAATTACAATAACATGCTTCTCTTTCTAACTGGAACTACTATATTTGACAAAGCTTATTTGATACATCTGGAACTCATAAAGCTATTCAAGTACAAGGAAGATAAGACAGCATAGCAAATACTGTGAACATCCCTACCCACCATGATCTACACCAGCGGTTCTTAATTTTTAGTAACCCGATAGCCCCCATTTTTATTTAAAAAAATTTGTGGACCCCCAAGCCCCTCCACTCAGCTCTTGGTCCTGCCCTCACTCCACCCCTTCCCCCAAGACCCCATCCCACCTCTTCCTGCCCCTGCTCCACCCTTGCCCCTACTCTTCCCCGTCCTCTCCCCCAAGCGCACCCCGTCCCCACCTGTGTACCTGAACTCATTTGTTTCATGTTGTGCACCCCATCCCCACTCCTCTCCCACCCAGTGCCTCCTGCATGCCACTGAACAGTTGTTCCCTGGCATGCAGGAGGCACTGGGAGGAAGAGGGAGGAGTTGATCAGTAAGGCTAGTGGCCCCGGACATGATTTCACCCCCTCCCCTGAGAGCGCCCCATCCCCGCTCCTCCCCCTCCCTCCCAGCGCCTCCTGCATGGTGCTGAACAGCTGTTTCCCAGTGTGCAGGAGGCACTGGGAGGGAGGGGGAGAAGTTGATCAGCAGGGCCTCTGGACTCCTTGGAGTACCCTTGCGGACCCCAGTTTGATTACTCCATCAGCAATTCCCTTCATTCACTAATACAAGCCATCCCTTTAACCAATAAAACTTGTAAGGGCTTGAAGGAAATTGACAATCATGCCCTATTCTGAAGACTTTCAAGATTAAACCTAGGGCAGGACATTTTTATTTACCAGACTGTAAGGGAAAGTTCCTTATTTATAATTCTGTGTCTTTGCACATATAAAATGCTTTAGTAAAATCCAGAAAGGACACGTATTCCCTTTATTCACTAGCTTTGTAACTATCAAAAAAGCAGTAGAGTTTGTGTGTCAACATTTAGTCTTTAAGATAAAGCTGCTATCCACTACTGTAATTGAGTCCTTTTATTACCTTCCCACATTACCCCATTTTACATCCCTCACTCCCTTCCTCACATTTATTAATCTGGTTTGTCTGGAACTAGGAATTTTTTCTTAGTATTTGTTCTTAATCATTTTGTGCATAATGGCAAAATCAAACAGTTCTAATGAAGTCCAGAAACATGAAACAAATTAGTTCAGGTATACAGGGGAAGTTGTAGCAAAAACTTAAACAACAAAAGAAAGGTTATAGTGCCCTGACTTGTGCGCAGCAATGAGAACAATACCTTTTTAACGAAAGATTTACTTTGCAGCTATTATAGACTGGATTACAAATATGGAGAAAGACTAATCATTACATCACTTGCTTCTACATCTTTAAGTACCTGCTGGGTGGGGGTTGGGGGGAGCTGCTGAATTACTCCGATTTTTGCTTCTGTGAAAAAATGGGCATTCTTCCCAACAACTGTAAGTTAACTACCAATATATCATTTCCCCCTTTCCCTATGTTCTTCATATCTCTGTTGTAGCCCTGAGGATCTCTATTTGGAATGTTGATGAATTTCTTCAGCAACAAAGTTTATTAAATATAAATTGACCATGATAGCCACACTTTCTAATTAGATAAAATGCAAGTGCAGGCTCAAGAACGCCTTTCACCAAATATAGCTGCATGCATGACAGGTGTGTCTTGCGTTATTCCCTAATAAACTTAAAATATTCATAAGCAACGATAAGTTTTCCAGAGTTTAACATGCACAGACAGTACTGTGATACCGGTTCAGGATCTGGCAGAATAAACCGGCCTCTAAGCATGACAGGCAGATTAGCCCGAGTTCACAGAGTTATTCCGGTTAAGAAGTTGGCCAATAACAGGTGGCGGTGGGTTTTTCTTTTTTTGCTGCAATCGGACGCCCCCCGGTCGGTCGCGCGGCAAGCCGCGGGCCGGCTCCCAGCGAGAGGCGCCGGCTGCTCGAGGCGCCCCCTTAGTGCCCATGGGGCCGGGCAGCCCGCGTGAGGGGCTCGGCCCACGGGCCCGGCGACCCAGGGAGGGGGGAGCGCTCTCCCCACCCCTCGCGGGCTCAGACCGGTCGGGGCCGAGCCTGCCCCCCGCTCGCGCAGCCCGGCCACACGGGCCTCCCCACCCACCGCCCTAGCGCCAGCCTCGGGCCGCCGCCGCCGTCACCTTCCGCCGGGAACTCCTCGAACTCGTCATCCTCCTCCAGGAGCCCCAGGTCCACGGGCTGCTTCTTCTCGGACATGGTCGGCCTGCCGCTGCCGCTCTAGCGTCCGAGCTGGCTGGGAGGCTACGTCTCGACTGCCCCGTGGGGCATGACGGGATGCTGGCGGAATCAGCGAGAGGAACGGCGCATGCGTAATAACGGCGTCCGCCGGCTCGTCCGAGTCACTATCTCCCCCACCCGCTCCCCATACACCACTATAGACTTCCCCATACAGCGCCCTGGCCGCTTTCCCCGCCTCCCGGCCCCATCGTCCCGCCTCCGCTCCGCACTGCCGGCCCCATCGTCCTCCTCCCCCCTCCCGCCCTGCTGGGCCCATCCTCCCCCCCGGCCAGCCCCATTCTCCTCCCCCCTCCCGCCCTGCCGGCCCCATCCTCCTCCTCCCCCCTCCCGCCCTGCTGGGCCCATCGTCCCGCCTCCGCTCCGCACTGCCGGCCCCCTCCTCTGCCTCCCCCCTCCCAGCCTCCGTTCCTCCCGCCCTGCCGGCCCATCCTCCTCCTCCCCCCTCCCGCACTGCTGGGCCCATCCTCCCCCCGGCCAGCCCCCTTCTCCTCCCCCCTGCCGGCCCCATCCTCCTCCTCCCCCCTCCCGCCCTGCCGGCCCCATCGTCCCGCCTCCGCTCCGCACTGCCGGCCCCATCCTCTGCCTCCCCCCTCCCAGCCTCCGTTCCTCCCGCCCTGCCGGCCCCATCCTCCTCCTCCCCCCTCCCGCCCTGCCGGCCCCATCCTCCCCCCCGGCCAGCCCCATTTTCCTCCCCCCTCCCGCCCTGCCGGCCCCATCCTCCTCCTCCTCCCCCCTCCCGCCCTGCTGGGCCCATCCTCCCCCCCGGCCAGCCCCATTCTCCTCCCCCCTCCCGCCCTGCCGGCCCCATCCTCCTCCTCCCCCCCTCCCGCACTGCTGGGCCCATCCTCCCCCCCGGCCAGCCCCATTCTCCTCCCCCCTCCCGCCCTGCCGGCCCCATCCTCCTCCTCCCCCCCTCCCGCACTGCTGGGCTCATCCTCTCCGTGCCCTCTCTTCTCTTCCCCCCTCCCCTCCCGCACTGCCAGCCTTATCGTCCTCCCCCCTCTCCTCTTGCACTGCTAATCCCATCGTCCTTCCCCCTCTCCTCCTGCACTGCTAATCCCATCGTCCTCCTCCCTCTCCTCCCCCCTCACGTACTGCCGTCCTCATCATCCCCGGGCCCTCTTCTCCCCCTCCTCTCGCACACGGCCAGCCCCATCATCCTCCTCTCTCCCAGTGCCCAATCTTATCCCTCCTCTCTTATCCCAGTAGCCTCGCTTCTCTCCCTATTACATTCAAGCCACTGCCCCCACCGCTCCTCCCCTGCTCCCACCACCCCTCCCTACTGCCTTCCCACCACTGCTCCTCACTCCCCATTGCTCCTACCATCCCCCATTCCCTCCCTACTGCCTTCCCATCACGCTCCTTCCCCTGTGCCACTGCTGCATCCTCCCCCACTGCTCCCACCATTACCCTTTCCTCCTTACTGCCTTCCCATCATCGCCATCACTGCTTCTTTCCCTCTGCCACTGCCTCCACCTCCCCCACTGCTTTCACCGTCCCCCCTTCCCTCCCTCATGCTTTCCCACCACTGCCGCTTCCCCTCTGCCAGTGGTGCCTCACCCAATGCTCTCACCATCATCACTTCCCTCCTACTGCCTTCCCATTCATCCCTCTCCAACAGCCATCTGTCACCATCACTTCCTTTCCTCTTCCTACTGCCATCCTCATCCACGTCACCTGATGATTTTCTTTGCCACCCTGTCCTCTCCCCTCTTCTAATGCCATCCCTATCATCCCACCCCTCTCTTTCTAGTATTCCCATTCCCCTCATCCTTTCTCTCCTGACATCTTTATCTCCGTTCCCTCCAGCTTTGCCATTCCCATCCCCTCTCCTCCCTCACTGCCATCCCTATCTCTTCCTCCCTTTCCCCACTGCCATCTTTATTACCTCCATTGCTGCCAGCTCTGACATCCCCATTAGCTCCCCATTTTTTTTTTCATTTTTACAACTCTGTAACTGTCATTGTGTTTAAGTATTGGAGGAGCCTCCAAACAAGGCCTGACTTACAGATCTTACTCTGTGCTGTAATGCCTGTCCAGATGGGGTGGAGTTGAGTCATGACTTTTTTTCACTTCAGCTTCTGAGAACAAATTGCTAGTGATTGAGCCTTAGCTGAATCCTTGCAGAGTGTAGGTAAGAGAGGAGGTCATAAAATGTCATATGTCTATAACTGTATCGCTCTCCTCTTTCCATAAATGTATTCTACAGTTACAGAACCGGAGGGTAACTGATTGGATTTGGTGAACTACCCACTGCAGCTGCTGGCAGGGAGTGAGATTTATCACTTTAACATGAAGTTGGATGCAGCAGGAGTTAGTTGAAATGTAGCACTGACTGCAACTGAGAGAGAGAAGATATATTGTATGGAAAAAGTCAAACATTTTTTCAATAATGTAGGTAAAATAAATCTATTGTCTGCTACAGCCACAGTAACATTAAAGTATTCAAGCCTCCTCCTATATCTCAATACAGATACATACTTTCTCTCTACAGTCTCTCTTTATGACAGTTATCTTCAATATGACTATATTACTTATAGTCACTGATTTTCCATCCTACCTATCCCTATTTTTTCCTCCAGTATTTTAACAGTATTTCAAAACCTAGGTCTAATTTTTGATTATTAACTTCCATTGTGTATCACAGCAGAGGCAAGGGAACAGCTTGAAGAAGAGGATGAATATAAAATGAGTTAGGCTGCTATGTGAAAAATAAGTGATACTTTATGGTACCCTATATATGTAACATTCATTTGTCATAATTGTGGATTCTGCTGCTGATTTAGAGCAAGGCAAAGTTCAGTGCCTACTGCTAAGGACAAGTTTGTGCATGTGGTGGCTCTGATGTCTTCTCTCTAGGCAATCACTTCACTTGCCTTAACAGTATTGCCAGGTTGTTGAGTTTTTCGTTGAACACTGAGAGGCTGATTCATGAGACAATGATTTGCACAGCTGGGTTATTTACACTGTGTCCTAGATTTAGAAAAATATGAGCAAGAACTGAGGTGGGAACTTATATGTAGTTCAGTTTCAAACTTGTGTGAGCACGTTCTGGTATGTGGTCAGAGTTTAGGGAAAAGTGGAAAAAACAAATATGAGCACAAGCTATTAGCTCTTTTTATTAGATGGAAGGTCTGATTGCACGGTCAAATCTTATGCGATGGAAAGATTGATTCTAGGATGAAATTTATGGGGACTCCTGTTTAATAAAATAATATGAAGAAGCCATTCACAGATTTACTGGAACTTTGCTTTATCATTCGCCAGCCCCTTTCTGCAGATGTCCTTGTGAGCCAGGACCCTTGGAAAAATAAATGTCCTACCCTACCCCAGTGAGTGCAAGACAAAGCCATAAAGCACTTAGATTCCAACATGACAGGAACCTTATAAATATCTGTGATCATATTATTCAGGGCCAAATTCAAGCCCTGATATAAAAGGGCTCAGAGTTCTAAACTTCTATAGGGCTAGACTCTGGCTTTTGCAGCCGAGAAGGGGATGTGGAGATGTCACACTGCAGCTAGTGCCTCCAGGAAGAAATACGGCTGACCCAGCCAAAATCAGTCCTGGGGGCTCTCAGGGAACACACTGGACTCAATCAACCTAGGAGAAAGGGCAGCATGTACTGTGGCAGGCCAGCTCCATTGTTTAGTGTGGAGACAAGTGAATTTATAGCCTCACCATGTTTCTTTTTGTCCTTTAACTGCTAGCTAGGTGCTTGCTCAGGCACTAGCAGTGAGCATGGCCTGTGCTTTCCAACAGGATGATGGCCAGCTGCTACATAGGGGCACAAGAAGAGCGGCAGGCTGTCCTATTCCACTCCCTATTAGAGGATTGGACTTACTGGTTAGAAGTGTCAATATTAAGCCAAATTTTAGTCTCGTATGGCTACATTTGCCAGTTTTGGTTGGACGTATGCCAGGAGATTTCATCATATGACATAATCTTTCATTAAAGGTTAATCTTTAATTCCCAGGGACTCCAGGACAATCCTGGAGGGTTTGCAACCCGAGGCTACATTAAACTGGTGTTGCCAACTCTGGTGATTTTATTGCAAGTCTCGGGATATTTCATGCTGTTTTTAAAGCTGCAGGCCCTGGAGTTGTGTAACTCCTCGCTTAACGTTGTAGTTATGTTCCTGAAAAATGGTAACCTTAAGCGAAACAATGTTAAGCGAATCCAATTTCCCCATAAGAATTAATGTAAATGGGGGGGTTAGGTTTCAGAGAATTTTTTTTTACCAGACAAAAAACTGTATTATATATATACAAACACACAGTATAAGTTTTAAACAAACAACTTAATACTGTACACAGCAATGATGATTGTGAAGCTTGGTTGAGGTGGTGGAGTCAGAGGGTGGAAGAGAGTGGGATATTTCCCAGGGAATGCCTTACTGCTAAATGATGAACTAGCACTCGGCTGAGCCCTCAAGAGTTATCACATTGTTGTTAATGTAGCCTCACACTCTACAAGGCAGCACAAATGGAGGGAGGGGAGACAGCATGGCAGACAGAGACAGAGACACACACCCTGTGTGTGGGAGAGACAGAGAGATGCATATTGCCCCTTTAAGTACGCTGACCCCACTCTAAGTACATTGCCTTTAAAAAAATCAGGAAGTTGAGACAAGAGCTGCAGCCAACAAGCTCTCTCCATCCTGAGCCCTGTCCTGTCCCCACCCTGCTCTATATGGAGATGGGGTAAGCAGAGGGCGGGAATAGGGGTGAGGGGGGCACCCTGACATTAGCCCCCCTCTTCTCCTCTTCCCTGCACAGCAAGCAGGAGGCTCCTGGGAGAAGCTTCAAGGCAGAGCGCAGGAGCAGCACATGGCAGTGCGGGGAGCGACAGCTGAACTGCCGGCAATTGATAGCCTGCTGGGCAGCTGCTGCACAGGGAACTTAGGGGAGCAGGGAGCTGATGGGGGGCTCCTGGTCCACCCCGGTTCCAAGCCCCCCACCAGCTAGCTGCAAAGGGCTGCTCTTCCTGCAAGCAGTGGACAAAGCAGGCAGCTACCAAACAATGTTATAAGGGAGCATTGCACAACTTTAAACAAGCATGTTCTCTAGTTGATCAGCAATGTAAAAGCATTAACTGGGACGACTTTAAGTGAGGAGTTACTGTACATGAGAATTTCAGCTTTTGTTTTAAAAGGAATGTAAGTTTCTAGCCCTCATGATTGCAGAGAAAAGTTTGAAAACATGATCCCTAAAGGTTCAAAGACTAAAATGTAAATAAAAATAACCCCCAATTTTTTTTAAACCCCATTATTTTAAGCCAATCTCATGATTTTTAAACAGTTGAGATTGGCAATACCGAACTACTTCCCTCAAGGGATGAAGTCTGTAACTCCACCCAATCTGATTACAGGCTCATATGATTGGATTCATGGTGAGGAGATCAGGCGATGCAATGAGCTCAGTCCGAGTTTCCTTAGTCTTTACATCTCTGGGAGTTGAGTTTTTCCTTGGATCATTGGTGTCATCCTCTGAAGATTCTTATAGAGGCTATGGCCCAGATCCTCAAAGGTATTTTCGTGCCTAATTCCCACTGAAATCAATAAGAACTAGGTTCCTGATACATTTGAGGATCTTGGCCTTTGTGACCAGAAATGGTGGTCTCCCAGCTTCTTATAGGGAGAAGAGTGAGTAAGGGCCCATGAGGCAGAAGATTTACCTTCACAGGTGATCACAGTGTTAAGGGTATGATTAAGGATGGAAGAAAGAAGAAAAGAGTTTCCCTGCCCCAATTGTGATGGGGACTTGGGAGCCTCACCCCCTGCAAATGGGCAACTGAGGAAAAGAGCCTCACTTCAGTTTCCATCCTGCATGATTGGAGCAGGAGAAGTCACCAACTCCCAATCACAGTTTTGTATTGACAGTGTTTTTAATTTTATCCTCTCTGTGCTGCAACTTGTACAGCCTCCATAACTTTAGTAGGACAAAAGGACACACAGCCTAGGGAGTAGTGCTGCTTGGGAGAGAGGCAAGGAACTTTACAACTCCCCAACATAGAGTAGGTGGGCTGATTTCTTCCTTTTTCAGCCCCTGCATGACGACTTACATATATATATCTTGGATAGATTGAACTGGGGTGAATGTGTCATACATGGCCTTCTTGGGCACTTCTTTATTGAGGTCCAAATTCTATTACCACTGGAATCATTAGAAACATTCCTGTTGATCTCAGTGGGATCATGATTTGGCCATGATTGTGTAAGCTAGACCCTTACCTTAAATATAGTTTAGCTAATAGAATGTTTAATAGAATAAAGACAGTCCTGAGAAATTCATCATCAGTTCCTCTGTTATTCTTTCCAGAGACGTACAATAGTTATTTAATCAATATGATTTTCATATGTTATTTATTAATCACCACATTTTATGCATTAGTCCCAGAAAAGCTGTATCTTCCTCTTGGTAAGTATAACTACACGTTGTTGAGCAGGGAGGGGAGATTATGTAGATTTATTTATTCAAAGTACCATTTGCATAAATGAAGAATGGAAATAGAACACTTTTCTGAATTGGAGCCTACTTTTTTTTTTTCTTCTTCAAGATGAAATAAAAATTTCTTGTAGTTCATCAGTTCAGTTTTTTCTTAGGTAGAATACTGGCAATTTGGATGCCTGGGCTTGTTTGAATTGAGTGGAGTATCTTGGATCTAAAGTGAACACATTAATGGCTAAAACCACTTTCTGAGGAAAAGATGAAAGGGAGGTGAGAGACAGAGAAAAGAATGAATGGTGTGGTATAAGGTGCAAATTGCCATTCATTTATAGGTAACCTCTGCTTAGGGTGCAGGTCTGTGGAAAAAATAGCTCAATTAAAATACCAAAGGTTTGATGCAGCTATACCTTTGTGGATTAAGGTGGAAAAAATCCAAATCCTTTATTCATTGCTTCTGGAGGTTAGGAATGAAGTTATTTTAGCCTGCCCTATTGCTTCTATTCTAGCTTTGCTGTAGCTCATACCCTTTGAATTATACCTCATGGATACTGGACTCTGGATTTTACAATTTGTGGGAGTTCCTGGGGGAGGAGGAGGGTTCCCCCAACATTTATTTGTCCACAAAGGTTCTCCTTTTCACTCCAACTGTTTATTCTGCGTTACATTTGTTTGGTTTTAAACAAGTAGTATACCTGTCTGTCTCATCTACAAGTTTACTTTGAATTGCTTTTCCATTGTGTATAGTTCATAATTTATTTCATTTATCCTCCGTTGCTGCTTTAATCCTGATATGCTTCTATGTTAATGATGCACCTGGCCTGTTATAGGTCCTTTTTTGTGGGGCTGTTGTAAAGTGCTTTGCTGGTGAGCCTCTGTTCCAGCTTCTGTGCTGCCTGGAAATGTGGAGTGCTCATTTAAGGTGCCAACACTGCATAACAATAAAATATTGATGACATATCTAGTATAAAGGGCAGCACTACAGGGCGTTTTGCCTGTTGAACCTAGCAGATGAGGGACCATTTAAGTGATTGAGGCTGCAATATTATGAGGCCACACCTTCTCTGTGCTCCTCTGTCCATCCATCTCAGCCTTCTCTCTCTTTTACTCTGCAATCTTATCTCTCTGTAAGGGACTTGGAGTCCAGTACAGCACCCACTTCTGATTCAGGACTTCCAACACCTCCTCATGGTTGGGTTAGCATGGGATAGATGGATGCAGATCACAAGGAGCAGGGATGGGCAACTTCCACCCTTTACAATCAATACAGAGTCTGATTCACTGCTTGTTTTTAATTAATCTAGAGGTAACTAGGCAGTATTGTTACTGGAGCTGGGGAAAAAAATCTGCAAATAGTAATTTTGCTGAAAAATGCATTTTTCAGGGATCTGGAACTATTCACAGTTTGGAAATTCACAAATAGTTTTGGCTGAAAATAATGAAAAGCATTGGAAAAAGTCAATGACCATTTGGAAATGTTTCATTTTGACTTTTTTGGTTTCAAAACGGCATTCCATTTAGAAATTTGCCCAGTTAAAATAGACAACCACACATACACACAAAGGTGAAAAACACCTGAAAACAACCAAATAGAAACAAAAAAATGAAAATAAAATTTTGAGTTGAACAAAATATTTAGATTGATTAAAGACAAGAAATTTTCAAGATTTTCTATTGGACAAAAAATTTCAAAAATTGGTTTTGGTTTGAATTAAATCAATTTTTATGTTTTTCAGTTAAGCCCCTGAACCAAAAAAAATCAGTTATTGGCTCAGCTCTAATTCTTACAATGCTCTACCTAAGTGTCACTGTAACAAGGTCACTATGTTTACCTCCCTCAACCTGTACCTTGTTCCCTTCCACTGTCCATATAAAGACAAAGCAGCAAAGAGTCCTGTGGCACCTTATAGACTAACAGACTTATTGGAGCATGAACATGGAGTTAGTCTATAAGGTGCCACAGGACTCTTTTCTGCTTTTACAGATCCAGACTAACACGGCTGCCCCTCTGATACTTGACATCTAAAGACAGTATTTTCTGGGCTGGCAATGTCATTTGTTGTGTTTAGCCCTCCAGCCAAGCCTTAATGAGAGCTCTACCCTTCTCAGGAGATGCACAAATCCACAAAACACCAGAGAGTTTGCGAATGTTGTGTCTTACCTAGACCTCTTCTTTCTTTCTTTCTTTGGCATCTTCTATATTATGCCTCCTTTTAAGGCCTTTCCTGCAGCCTTTCTCAGGCTGAATGCTCCCCAGCTCTCCTGGGCCCTCTCTCTAGCCTACTATGGCAAACCCCTGCTCCCCAAATATTTCCTTCAAATCTTTCTCCATAGTAAGCTTGGGCTGCTTCTTATATAGCGCTCCCACAGTCACCTGTGATGCTCTTGGTTACATATGATGTCTGGACTCCCAACTCTATGTCCTGACTCCTAGGAGAAAACCAGATACAGCTGGAACTTGACCTTAAAGGACTAGCTCACCCTGTGATAGTCACTGCATTCAATATATTATCCGGTATATATTAAATTAATATATTTTACTGAACTTTAATGCAAAGCCATCACAGGGCTGGTGCTTTAAGGGAGTCAGATATCCAGCCTACATCTGACAGACTCCACTTAAGGGAATGAGCCAAGGCAGGTCCATCTCCACCTGGGGGTACTTAACTGCCTAAGTAACTCCTGAGGAGAAAAGAAGCTCCAGAGAAGGGGTGTGTCTAGGGTATCTGAGCTAGGTAAAAGCTTTCTAGGCAGAGAGAGCCTGAGTAAACAGGAGAAAGACTGCAGAGCTTTTTAGACAGTGAGGCCTAAGTTATAGCATGTGAAGCTGCTCCTGGAATCTAGAGACTTTTCTTTTGGGTCTTTTATCTGGAATCTGAGATAAGAGTCTTTAAACCTGGGTATACCTGTTACTTTCAGAAGGCTTTATTGAAGCAGGGACACACTGCTGTAAAATAGTGCCTGGCTTCTTGATGGGGTGGTTTGAGTGACCTTATTATCTCATTAAGGGGAGAAACTGAGGTAGGTCATAGCAGAGGAACACTCAACTGTAAGGGAGTGCTTGGGAGTCAGTGGTACTCCTTCTACAAAATCATTATCAGTTGAACATAAGAACAGTAGCATAGTATGGTTAAGCAATATGTGCTATATTTAACAAGCCCCATTTCCAACACAAATTTCAAGACTCAGTGCATATCTTGGAATAACTATTGAAAACAGCATAGGTATCTCTTTCATATCAGTATAGTATCTCACCATGCAGCTGATTTTGTATATTCTGGCAAAATGTATTACTGAAAAGTGCAGGAGAGTGCTATGTAGCGGCATCAAGAGCAGTCAATAAACAGTGGTATCTGTATTGCAACTGTGTATTTCAGTATGAGTCAATAGAAGCCAAGTAGAAAGAGCAGTCTTTTTTTTTTAATATTCATATCATCATCTCCACCTCTGCATCAAAACTGCATTGAACCTGGATGAGGTAGTAAGCTACTTACCCAACATTGGTCAAAATTGAGATGTGGCTATAACCTAGTGGGCTGAAGCTCAAGCCAGAAAAAAGGGAGGGCTATAGCCTGGAAAAAGTGATCAGGGATTATTTCCATTCCCTTGATTGGAGGAGTTACTTGGGTTTACAACCTAGGAATCTTGTTAGCTCTCTGTTTCTAAGTGTCCTGTTAAAAGCAGAGGCTGAGAATGCTGTTTTCTATCTCTGAGTGGTGAGCAGATTGTGATCCTTTCTTTTGGACCCTGTGAGTTAGTCATCTCCGGACAGGATTACTTCAATGTAATCTAGGTGGGGCTATACTTGAAAACCATTCAGAAACTTCTGGAAGTGCAAAATGCATCTGCCTGCTTTCTTAGTGGTGCACTTCTCGTGCCATGAGCTTCAATGGCTTCCAGTGTGTTTCGAGGCTGTGACTGGCAGAAGACCATTTTCCATTAGGAGCCTTTAACTTTAGAACTTGCTTCTCCCATTGCACTGCTGATCTTCAGGGCATGCTCAATAACTATCTATCTAGTCATACAGGACCTGATTGTCCGGAGTACCCACATTTATTAAGTAAAGTCAGTTCTAGATGGGTATACTCAGCACCTGTGAAAATCCAGCTATAAGGCTTTTGAGAAACAAGTGAATTGAGACAGATGTAGGTGACTTAAAGGGGTGATGGAAATTCCTAAATTCTGATAGGCTAGGTGGGAGAAGAAAAGTTTGCTGTTGGTCCTGGTTTACTTTATAAGTTTGCAAGTGTTTCTATCTTGCAGATGCATCTGGAATGCAAAATAGACATTTTATAAACAGAAAAATACAATAGAGGGGCAAAGTAGCTGGACAAGATGCATAATGATGCTGTCTAAACTGGAGTCAGTGACATAATTCATTGACCTTAGAAAGCACAGGATAGGGACCAAAGTTGTGGGGAGGGGGGTTATTGTAGCAACAAACCAGGAACCTGCATGCTTTTGCTTAGTCACTTAAAGTGTGGTCTTTGGCTGTTAAAACAGGATAATTTTCTTTTTGAAGACCCAATTAACTAGTAACACCTTCCTCAATGTACTTAGAGGTTCTGATGACCCATCCAGTGGCTTTCCAGAGAAATGGATGATGAAAGACTGAGCCAGAAAAAAGGACGGTCAGTTACAGTTTCTCTAGTGAAGAAACTTTAGAGAATTCTGCTCTTTTCCCATATTATGTCATCCTTTTTCGAACTAGAATTTATTAATTTTTACAAATCATAACTATAAACCCATCGAATGCTACTGCGTGACTGTAACGGAGTAGATTTGGGCCAACTGTATGTACAGCTATACCAAGCTGACAGAACTTTTTTCTAGTTCACTGACAACCTTTTTCTGAACAGTATTTTTTTTTTAAAAACCTTGTTTTCTATGGCACACTATTTACTGTAACTAATTTTGAACTATGAAGCAAATGTGATGTAGTTGCAAAAAAAGCTTAATATTCTGTGGTGTATTAATAATGTCACTTGTAAGGCAATATATGTAATGGCTTTCTTCTGCTTGGCACTGGTGAGTCCTCAACTGGAGTATTTTCCAGATTTGGGCACCACATTTTAGGAAAGATGTGGACAAATTGAAGAGAGTCTAAAGGACAGCAACAGAAATGATAAAAGGTTTAGAAAACCTGACTTATGAGGAGGGGTTAGAAAAACTGGGTATGCTTAGTGTTTAGGGGGAAAAAATTAAGGGAGGGACCTGATAATCTTCAGAGATGTAAAGGGCTCTTCTAAAGAGGATGGTGATCAATTTACTTTTTCTTCTATCTTCAGAGGACATGAAGAACATCTGCTTAATCTGCAGCAAGGGAGACTTAAGTTTTTCTTAATAGCTAACCTTATAGCAATAAGGATAGTTAAGCACTGGAATAGGATACCAAGGGAGACTGTGGTATCCCTGTCACTGGAGATTTTTAAGAAAAGGTTCGACAAACACCTGTTGGGGTGATCTAGGTAAAAATGGTCCTGTCTCAGCACAGATGGCTGGGCTAGATTATCTCTTGAGGTCCCTAGCAGTCCTACATTTCTCTAATTCTATATTAACTGTGTACTGATAGTGACAATTGGGAACCTTTCAAAATGAATATCAGAGTAGACTGGTGAGTATAAGTCAAATTGCTCTCTGAAATGCTGCCTTCTTTTTTTTTTTTATAGTACTTGTAAAGGAGGATTGTTTAGGCTTTATATATATTAGGCCACAACTGGCTGGGCATATGAGCTTTCAAGTTTCTGATAGAGCTGCAGTGTTACCTCCTTCTTTAATGTATTCAGCAAATTAAGGCAATGTAGGCCTGGATCCCATACAACCAGAGACATAACAAGGGCAAGGCGAGTGAGGCACTTGCCTCGGGTGCACAAAGCCAAGGGGCGCACAAAGCGGCGGAGGGGGAAAAAAAAGCAGAAAAAAAAAAAAAAGAAGCCGCGATCGGTGGCACTTCAGCGGCAGCTCTACCGCCGCCACTTCATTCATTCTTCAGCAGCAATTCAGCGGCAGGCCTTCCCTCCGAGAGGGACTGAGGGATCCACTGCCAAATTGCCTCTGAAGAGCCGGCCCTGGGGGAGGGTGCAATTTTATAGTCTTGCCTCAGGCACAAAAATACCTACTTACGGCTCTGCATACAACAATATATCTGATCACCAAGTTAGACTGGAGTCCACTATTATCCAGGCTGGCTGAGGAAAACTAAAAGATCTAAACTGACTGTAAAATGAAGGTGGGCATTATGAAACAGCTATCCCAGTTTTACTGTTTCTAGGTGTATGTTTTGTAACACATGATAGGGGAGTCTTTTATCTGATTTGCTTTTAGTGCTTTAACACAATCAAAAGCTGACAGTATTGTAAGGAAAATCTGTAAACAGCATGAAAAGTCTTGTTGTGACATCCTTGTATAGCCTATGGACCTGTCTTTCAAAGGTGCTGAACACTCAAGCAGAGCTGTAGGTGCTTAGCACATCCACAGATCAGACCTTAGCAGTCTAAATGTAATACAAGATTATGTTCACATCTTGCTTTCATGTTCTTACAAACAAGTTAGTTTCTGGGTGTGATAACGGAGGAGATTTTATTGGCACTGTTCAGAACAGATCTTACCTTGTCTCTTAGAACAGATCTAGACCTTCTAAGGTGTCAGTCCTGCAAGACTTGGGTATATGCTTAATTTTAGATATTGAGTAGCCTCACTAACTTCACTGAGACTTCACCCATGCTTAAAATTAAGCAGAAGGAAATAAGACAAAGCCCTGGCTGGGATAATTATTTGGGGTTGGTCCTGCTTTGAGCAGGGGGTTGGACTAGATGACCTCCTGAGGTCTCTTCCAACCCTAATCTTCTATGATACTATGAAGTGAAAATTTTCAGTGGTACCTCCCACCAGTCATGTTAAAAAATGTAGGTAGATTGAATGGAGATAAATGTTGGAGAATTTGAGGTGAAAGAGGAGATGTACCTATCTGACATGTCCAGTCATTAGAGTATTGGGATGCAATCTGTAACCAAATATCACAAATGGCTGGATATTTATTACCAAATGACCCTTTGGCAATCTTCCTCTGGCTTCCTAGTGGATATGGTCACACAAAAATAAATGAGAGAATTAATCGCTCATCTGCTAGTAGTTACTTGTTAGGTTCTCATAGTGGGGGGCGGGGGGGATAGTCCTACTGTTGAAAAATGGTTCAAAAAATATGGGCAGTTGTGGTTATGGAAATAATAGCACACCAATTTCATACCCAGCAAAACAGACAGAGGACGGATGATACTTAGATTTGTGACGGTCTTTTATTCAGTACACAAAGTACATTAACCAGCACACCTGTGCAATATTTTTTAATATTAACACTTGATGGAGATACTTGTGTGTAGAGATTTCACTCAATTTAATAAAATCACTAGAAAAGACATAGGTGTTTTGATGCACATTCTGTAATGTGGTAACATTCTGTTAAATAGAAAATCTGATTACTATATTCCTGTATAATGACTGTTTAAACAAAAGCTAACTGTAATGATAGTTTTGTTTCTGATATTTACATGGCAAGGATTTGTAAACTTCTGAAGAATTCCTAAATAAATACTTTAAAAATAAATTAAGCACAAGTCTTTGCAGACTGGGACATTAGATAGGTTCCATGGCCTCATTCTGCCTGGAAGTGTTACAAGAGTTTTTCAAAACTTATGATGTGTCAACATCAAATGATGTATATAATGGCATATGTGACTGATTAGTATGTCTGCATGTATCTAAATCCATTTACAACTTCCATTTTGTTTTAGAGACCACTTTGATTGTCCTGTGCCTTCACCTTGGCTCTGTAGCCTCTATGTTGAGCTGCAGTGTCAGGAGAAATTCTTGCCCCTGACAGAGAGCTAATACTGGAGGGTAACTAAAGGCTTAAATTGAAGCACCCTTGGACAAAGAACAAGTTACTGCCCAAGGAAACCTGCTCTCCCAGGTGGCTAGTGACTAAGCAGTCAGTCACCTGATGGGAGGCTTTGTTCGTCTGTCAGTGGTTTGAGGTTGACCAGAGAGATCACCTTCTGTTCCCCTCTCTGTTATGAAAGGACACGGTCTGCTCTTGAGTAGCTTTCTCTTACTGACCAGTACAGAAAGTGAAGATGGTGCTGGATGAGTGAAATCCAGGAGAGGGGACCTGGAACCCTGAAAGGACACTGACCAAATCCCAACGATTGCTGAAGAGTGGCGAGGAAACTGATGCAGGGACCTGCATGCAGGTGTTTCTTATTTTGCAGGGATCAGTATATCTCTTCTGTTGTCTAAAAATAGTGATGGGTTTACAAATACCTCTGCGAAATCTTATTGGCTTTAATTATCACATTTCCCTGAACGGTTAAACTGTAAATTGGAGTACGCACTAAGATGGAGCTCTGCAGATGGTATGCGTAAGATACTGGGGAATCCTGGTCATTGGGGAGGGGAGCATGTTCAGCACTGGTCTTGGGGCCTAAGGTAGTTAGACCATGGCGTCCCACTTCCAAGAAGGGGGATGCCAAACATCCTATGCTCAGGGAGTGATCTTAGAAGCCAAGGAAGGAGACAGTGCCTGGAGCCTACACAGGTTCTGGGGAGCTTAAAAGCACATGGTCCAGTGTGTGTGGCTCCAAACACAGCATCTTGGTTCGTATCCAGCAGGGGATGCTCAACCAGGTCTATGACCGCCTATGTAAAAAGTTTGTTTCTTATATAAACTCATTTTTGTTCTCTTTTTAGTAGAGAAAATTTCAACTTCATCACTATCGTCTGCTTTCAGAAGTGGTTTGAGTCTGAAACACAACTATGTACATACAGTTTTCAAACTTTGTTTTGTTAATGTCTATGTAAAGCACACTGGGGGAAAAAATAAAAAAATTATGTGCAGGTCTGAGAGATCCAAACTAAAGCAGGGCTCTCTGATTCCTATAAACATGCCTAAATTCAAAATTTTATTTCCCAATCCATTAACACACCTATGGTTCATTGGCACAAAGTAAATGAACATATCCTAAACACCAAAATCTTGATTTGTATGAGTTAAAACATGGAGATAAACAGGGTACATTGCAAATAGTGATATGCTTTAGTGATCCTTGGATCAAACTACAGGCTGGTCTTCTGTGTGTCATACCATCCCAGTACTCTAAGACCTGATTTACAAAGATCTTCAGGCATTTAAAGATGTAAATAGGTGCATAGTGGGATTTTCAAAAGTGCCTAAGCTGGTTAGTTGCCTAAATTCCCAGTGGAGTTAGGTACTTAATCTGCTTGGGCACTTTTGAATGGCCCAGTAGGGCTGAGATTCATTTACAAATATATTTAAAGATACCTGATCTGGGGCTAAGTGCCCATCTGTATCTCTGGGTGCCTCACTGCCACTGAAAACCTGGCCCCCAAATGACTAAAGATCCTATTTGTATCTCTTGGGATTAGAGCAGTGGTTCTCAAAGCCGGTCCACCGCTTGTTCAGGGAAAGCCCCTGGCGGGCCAGGCCAGTTTGTTTACTTGCCACGTCCGCAGGTTTGGCCAATCGTGGCTCCCACTGGCTGCAGTTTGCCGCTCCAGGCCAATGGGGGCTGCGGGAAGGGCAGCTAGCACATTCCTCGGCCTGCACCGCTTCCCACAGCCCCCATTGGCCTGGAGCGGTGAACCGTGGCGGGAGCCGTGATCGGCCAAACCTGCGGACACGGCAGGTAAACAAACTGCCAGGAGCTTTCCCTGAACAAGCAGCGGACCAGCTTTGAGAACCACTGGATTAGAGCATATATAATCTGTAACATTGAAGGGGTACACTCCTTGCTGATGTTCTGAACTTCTAATTAATAAGTATGTATGACAATATGCAGCAATACCTCAATTTTAGACACAGTTATACAGGCTTTACAGAGCCTCCATTCATCCAGCACTAGACACTTGCATCTAGAGTAGAATATAACAGCCACTCTGTTCTGGAGGTATTAGACTAGTAACAGCTGTTCCTTATGGGCTAACCTGTGTTTGATGCCCCAGTTGACATCCACACTATGGGCTGTTTGTATGGATGCTCCATTGCAGGGGACTGTACATGTGGGGCATCCAACTCTGCCAGGCATACCTGAAGCTAATGGACTAGAGGAGGAGCAAAGTGCCCTCTCAGGCACAGAATGGTCCCACTACCCACAGTCCCTCTAAGATGTCTCTGTTCTTTCTTCTTCAGGCACCACCAAGCTGAGCTGGAGGAACGGGTGGGGAGGTTTTGGGAGTTTAAACATAGGGGGAGGTCATATGTGAGGCAGGGAAGTTTCTGAGTATGAGGGTTGGTTTGGAGGCAGAGGATTCTTAGCTTGATGGGGGTTAGATGGAAAAGGCCTAGAGGTTCTGAGCCTAGAGCTCTGAGCTGTGGGATGGTTGGTGTAGGAAGGCATGAGAATTCTTGGTATGAGAGGGGTTTTGAACCTGGAAGTGGGGCAAATCTTGAGATAAGTGTGACCAGGGGGTTCTGAGCTATGGGGCTGGGGACTTGTGGGGGTTCTGAGCTGGGATGGGGACAGATTAGGTTGGAAAGGGAGAATGGAGAGAATTGGTAAATGGTGAATTGGGGTGTGTGGTTGGTGTGGAAAAAGTAAGGTGACTTAGGAAAGTCTTTTGGGGGTGAAAAGAGAAAGAAGAGGCTGGGACAGAGAGAATAGCAAGTGAAAATATTGGGGAAAATACAGTTTTCCCGTTCTGTCCTGTCCTGTCTTGTGCTGTCCTGTAAAATGCCTCAGCTTTTTTATCCTTACAGGGAGTGTATGGTGGGTGAGGGAAGAGGACATGCCCTTTCATTCCTGCTTCCCCACCAGCTTCAATCATGCCCTGCTACAGCCATCCCCCACACCAGACCCCACCACTGTCCATTTATTACTTTGAAAATACGGTCAATCTGCAGGGGGAGAGTTGGAGGTGGTGAAAGGAAGCAGTGGCTGCAGTAGCTGCAGATTCACCACATCTCTGGAATATCCATCACCACTGCACTAATTCTTAGGAGGAAAGGAAAGAAGAACATAGCCAATGAAATATGTGAAGTAGGCAGAATACACAAGCTGGAATTTGGCCAGGACATTAGAATTCACACCTCTGTTTTACCAATGAGTACCAAGCCAGATGTAAAATGGAGGTCTTTACAACTTAGGGTATGTCTACACTATGGGATTATTCCAATTTTACAGAAACCGTTTTTTTAAAATAGATTGTATAAAGTCGAGTGCACGCGGCCACACTAAGCACATTAATTCAGCGGTGTGCGTCCATGTACCGAGGCTAGCATCGATTTCCGGAGCGTTGCACTGTGGGTAGCTATCCCGTAGCTATCCCATAGTTCCCGCAGTCTCCCCCACCCATTGGAATTCTGGGTTGAGATCCCAATGCAAAAACAGTGTCACGGGTGATTCTGGGTAAATGTCATCACTCAATCCTTCCTCCGTGAAAGCAACGGCAGACAATCATTTTACACCCTTTTTTCCTGGATTGCCCTGGCAGATGCCATAGCATGGCAACCATGGAGCCTGTTTAGCCTTTTGTCACTGTCACTGTATGTGTACTGGATGCTGCTGACAGACGCGGTACTGCAGTGCTACACAGCAGCATTCATTTGCCTTTGCAAGGTAGCAGAGACGGTTACCAGCTATAGCACCGTCTGCAATTGGAAATTGGCGATGAGATGACGGTTATCAGTCCTTTTGTACCGTCTGCAATTGGAAATTGGCAATGAGATGACGGTTATCAGTCCTTTTGTACCATCTGCAATTGGAAATTAGTGATGACGTTTATCAGTCATTTTGCACCGTTTGCAATTGGAAATTGGCGATGACGGTTATCAGTCCTTTTGTACCATCTGCTGCTGTCATGGGTGCTCCTGGCTGGCCTCGCTGAGGTCGGCTCGGGGCACATGGACAAAAATGGGAATGACTTCCCAGGTCATTCCCTTCTTTATGTTTTGTCTAAAAATAGAGTCAGTCCTGCCTAGAATATGGGGCAAGTGTACTAGAGAACCAGAGAGCAGAGCCGCTCCGGGTCAGAGCCCCAGAGATCCCGCAGAAATGATGATGCCATTTTAGGGGGTGCCCCTGCAAGAACCCCACCCATTGCTTACCTCCTCCCCTAACCCTCCTGGGCTACCATGGCAGTGTCCCCCCATTTGTGTGATGGAGTAATAAAGAATGCAGGAATAAGAAACACTGACTTTTTAGTGAGATAAAATGAGGGGGAGGCAGCCTCCCGCTGCTATGGTAGTCCAGGTAGTACAGAATCTTCATTAGACATGAAAGGGGAGGGGGGTGAGGCGCTCAGCCTCCAGTTGCTATGATGAGGACGGTTTTCAATCCTTTTGTACCATCTGCCGGGAATGACCGGGAGTCATTCCCATTTTTACCCAGGCGCCCCCGGCCGACCTCACCGAGGCCAGCCAGGACCACTCACGGTCTGATGACGATGGATACCAGTCATTTTGCACTGTCTGCCACCGGGAAGGGGATGCTGGTGTTCAGCGCTGCAGCACCCTGTCTACCAGCAGCATGCAGTAGACATAGGGTGACATTGAAAAAAGGCGAGAAACAATTTTTTTCCCTTTTCTTTCGGGGAGGTGGGGGGGTAAATTGACGACATATACCCTGAACCTCCTGGGAAATTTTTTTTGACCCTTCAGGCATTGGGAGCTCAGCCAAGAATGCAAATGCTTTTCAGAGACTGCGGGGACTGTGGGATAGCTGGAGTCCTCAGTCCCCCCTCCCTCCCTCCATGAGCGTCCATTTGATTCTTTGGCTTTCCGTTACACTTGTCACGCAGCACTGTGCTGAGTCCCTGCTGTGGCCTCTGTCTATCATAGCCTGGAGATTTTTTCAAATGCTTTGGCATTTCGTCTTCTGTAACGGAGCTCTGATAGAACAGATTTGTCTCCCTATACAGCGATCAGATCCAGTATCTCCCGTACGGTCCATGCTGGAGCTCTTTTTGGATTTGGGACTGCATCGCAACCCTTGCTGATCAGAGCTCCACGCTGGGCAAACAGGAAATGAAATTCAAAAGTTCGCGGGGCTTTTCCTATCTATCTGGCCAGTGCATCCGAGTTCAGATTGCTTTCCACAGCGGTCACAATGGTGCACTGTGGGACACTGCCCGGAGACCAATACCGTCGAATTGCGGCCACACTAACTCTAATCCGATATAGCAATACCAATTTCAGCGCTACTCCCCTTGTCGGGGAGGAGTACAGAAATCGGTTTTAAGAGCCCTTTATATCGATATAAAGGGCTTCGTTGTATGGATGGGTGCAGGGTTAATTCGATTTAACGCTGCTAAATTCAGTATAAACGCATAGTGTACACCAGGCCTTAGACTCTCTAATCACCATAAGTTGGCAAGACCTCTGTTTTACATCTCAAACCTCCAACAGCACAATGCTTCTGGTCCCATGCTGGGGCACTGGCTAACTACCAACTTGCCAAAAATAATGGTGCTGATTGAATCATCTTTCTCACTCCCTGTACCATCTGTGTTTTTCCATTGGATATTTGCCAACTAAATATGGATCAGGCCAAAGCCTGCTCAACATCCTGTGGTAATTTGAACTATTTCAATGCTGCCCAACTGACAAGGCTCAGGAAACAAAACAGAGACTATTTCAGTGCCCCATGTACACTGCAGTGTGAATGTTCCAGTGAAATACTTCCATTTTAAAAGAACACATCTCTGATATTCAGTGGCAGTGCATCAGTGAAGATGTTAACGGATGAGCAACATAAATGAGTCAGTTTTCTACACTTTGTAAAATACAAAATATATAAAAGGGGAAAATCTCCACAGTTTCCTCTGTATTCTGTAAAGCACCGTGGGAACAACTTCAAAAATCAACACTCCGATATTCACCAAACACATTTATTAGCCTGCAGTTAGTTGACTGGTCCGTGGCATCATCAGTGCAGTCAGCACACTTCTGAGAACAACAGACCAAATCTTCAGCTAGTGTAAATCAGCATAGTGAGGCTAGATTTCAGTGGAGCTATGCTGATGTACACCAGCTGAGGGTCTGGCCCACTATTTTTTGTGTTAAAACTTCCTTCAGAATCTGCAAAGGGTGCATCATGTGTTGTGGTCCAAATGATGCCCCTTGGAGCTGTTGTTCTTGTGGCTTTTACTAGTGTTTCCACATTTGTACTCTCTATCTACCATGTTCCCAAGTAAATTTCAGATATTTGGTGTCTTATATAATGGTGCAAGGCATCTCAGTATTTGGCTCAAGATATTTGGAATCCTATAAGAATAATTAGAGGCGTTTCCTGTTTTAACATGTCTTATATTCTTAATAAAAGCCAATATACTATGTTAACATGAACTATGTGTTGTAGTGAGACAAGGTGGGTGAGGTAATATCTTTTATTGGGCCAAGATGAGATGGACAAGCTTTTGAGTTTGCTCTGTGTAAGCTTGAAAGCTTGTCTCTCTCACCAACAGAAGTTGACCTAATAAAAGATATTACCTCACCCACCTTATCTCTCTAATATCCTGGGACCAATGTGGCCACACCACCACTGTATACATGTAGGCAATTCCACCTTCTTTCCCTCCAGAAATGTCCATAAAGTATATGGGAATGTTCTTCTGTATGGCAGATTGCTGATTTGACTGACAGAAACACATAATATACCTTATTGTTTTAAATTATATGACAATTAGAGCAACATATGATATAAGTGAGAACAAATTATGGCTGTAAATGTAAACTACAGTGTTGTGTTCCCAGTATAATTTAGTCATCCACAGTTTTGCTTCCTGTTTATTTATATAACACACAGATTATGTATATTTTGTTATGTAGTTGTGGTAGATGGTCCTTTGAAGCTTCTTTGTAAACTTGTTTTAGTTTAGAAAAGGAGCATATTTGAAACATAGGGTAAAAATCTAAATTGTATATTATAAATGTTTTTAAATGACATTCTGTAATTTTCTTTCAAGATGCACAAATTTATATTAAAACATGACTGAATTGGACAATTTTCCAGTGGAGTTTACTTCATGCTAATCTGTTCATTTGAGGGTAAATGAAGAGTTTAACGGTGAAGTGATGTAACCAGAATGTATTCTCAAGTGGTGTGTTAGGTTTATCAATCAATGAAAATTGTGCACTTGAGTGTAAGAGCCCATCTACCCATGTGATTCTCCCTACCTCAGTTAATTGGAAACATTTTCCCTTCCTATTATCAATACTTGAAAAGTAGCTCAATAAAGTTAATAATACCTAGCTGTTTTATAGCATATTTAATCATTAGATCTCAAAGTGCTTTACCAAGGGTCAGATCAGTATAGTTATATCTATTTTGCAGATGGGGAAATTGAGGCTGGGAGAGTTGAAGGGACTTGCCCAAAGTCATCCAGGAGATCAGTGGCAGATTCAGGAATAGAAGCCAGGGTCTACTGAGTCCCAGACCAGTGCTCTATTAATGAGGACACACTGTCTCTAATAGGTGCTTTATCAGTTCCATATGAATTGCATGTGTTTGGCTAGACAGTGATGCTACTGCTAAGTGCCAGTTCTATAGGTTGCAAAAGCTGCTCTGTCAGAGGTCCTGGGTTGGAAAGGGCTCAAGCAGAGGCACGTAGAGGTATGGGCATGCTCCTCAATTCTCTATATCCTATAAGAAAGAGATTGCCCTCAGTTTCCATTGATTTAAGTGGAAGCTGAGGGTGCTCAGTATCTACCACGATCATGTGCTAAAGTAAGCAGGTTGTGCTTCACTCTCTCTTGTGGGAAGACCTCTGATACCTGCTTGCTCCAGGTCTAGACAACAAAACAGAACTTTCTGGAGATGCTTAAATTTGCTGCCTGCTGAGGCCCTCACCCTTCTTCCAGCCTCTTTTGTGCCCCTTCTCTTTTCTTCCCTCCTCCACCCCCATGCCTACTTTTACACGCCATCTGTCTCTCCTCCCCATGGTCCATCTCTACAGTTAGCAGACAGAGGTGGTGTGAAACTGAATGTTTCCATGGGGGGAGGGAAACAAGGGTTATGGGATGTGTCCGAACTGGCCCCACCATTGTATTAATGAACAATGCTGGGGCAAATCCTACTAGAACTGCTTCCATTGAACTGACTAACATGAGTGAGACCATCACATAGAACAGAAAGGGAACAGCATGTACTTCCCATCCACCAACTGCCCTAATGGTTTGGGATGAGATTCTGCCCTACTACATATATAACTTTAAAGATAGCATATTTAATATGCTCCTCTTTTTTTTTTACAAAAGGGTATATGGGTAGGTCTGGCTGCCGTGAGAATTTCTATATATCCGAATTTGACCAGCTATAGGTCAAATATGGTCACTTGATAATTGTTGTCCGATATTTTTGTCTGGTTTTTTTTTAAGTTTGTCTTCATGTTTTACTGTGTGTCTTGTCCTGGCTTTTAAATACCAAACTGGCTTTCTAATCTTTTCTGTAAACATGAAGTAACATAGAATATTTTACTAATTGAATGAACTATTTAAAAAATACAAATACATTGATCGGGATTATTTTGTCTTCAGGCTTAGCTGCTGGGAGAACACTGGTTTTATCTCTCTTACTACTAGGTAGGTCTGATATTGCAAAAGATAGGTCTAAAACTCCAGACTGGACTTTTTGGAATAGGCCAGAAGCCCTTAACAGAGTCACAAATGTTGCAACTGTTGTAGATATGATGCCTAAAGCATCGTGTGCAGTTCACAAGGAAAGAGCAGAATGTGTTCAGGTTATTTTTGTGTGTGTTGCTCATCAACCAAGTAGTCCATCAGAGAAATAAATTAGTCCCATATATAAAATCTTACCTAGCTGTTACAGCTGGATAATTACTAATGCAGAGGGCCAGGGCAGGTGATGAGTATGATTTGTGAGCCACCTAATGTAACCTTCTGGATCCTCTTTCTTGAAGCACGGAATGGAAAGGTTTGTCCCTCTACATCTTACTGATGCCACCAATCTCACCAGCAGGAAGGCTGAAGAAATATTCAAATCCCTGTTGTGGCACTTGAATTTGGCCCAAGGTAGTTGGAATCCTGGAAGAGTAATTATGGCCTTTTCCTGTTCCTAATATTTCTTATAGTCTTAATGCAAAGCTCAAATGTTTACATACACTATATTTTGTTTACATTTTATAAATGTGGTTCCTGGGGATTTCACCTCTGTTCAGCGATTGCTCAAGTGATGCTAACTCTGTTTTAGGTCCTGCTGTGACCATGCTGATTTAAGAAAACCCATATGAGTTGAGGGCTCAACTCACTAGGCCAAAGGCAACTTATCTGGCATGCCTGAATAATGCCTCAATCTCTGAAATATATAAAGCTGCAATATGGCTGTGAATCACACTTTTCCTTAGCACTATTCTCTTAATTTAGGGGCCAAGTCAGATGCTCACTTCAGGGGAGCAGTCCTTTAATTCAGATTTAAGTACTCCTCAACCCTCCTCCAATAGGTTGTTACTGCTAGTCAGTAAGAATGAAGATTTGGGGAGAGGCAATTCTCAACAGAGAAGAAGTTACTTACCCTTTGTCTGAATATATCACTGCTTCAGATCCACATTCTGTTGTCCTGCTTCTCAGTTTTTTGGAGCTATTCATGATCACTTTGAATAATGGATCTTGAGAGCAGTTTATTGCCATAATCCACTAAACAGCTTTGCAGTGATTGTTGGTGTCCATGAGCTAGCATAAATACCCATTATTTGGTCATCACATTCTAGGTGGTTTGGGGCCTTATGGTGCCAAGATGCCTGCTCCAGCACATGCAGGGTCAATGGGTCAGATCCTCAGCTGGTGAAGATAGTCAATGGAGCTATGACAAGATCATGTGAGGACCTGGTTCATTATATATGGAGAAGCAATGTACTGACATAACTCCTATTACAGGTGAATAAATAACCTTCATAAAAGCATGATTCAGGTGGATTGTGGAATAAGTGAGAAGGCTGGTTTGAGACCATCTATCAGTAAACGTACCAAGAATCACATGGTGCAGCTCTTATGACACATTTTGTCCCTACAAGGGAAAATATGCTATATACAGCTCTCAGTATGAAAAGTCACAATGGGAGTTCACTTGCAGATCAAGGGCATTATATGGCTTAATGAGAGACTGATAAACCAGGCTTATATACAGGAAATTACAGCCAGGTGGCTCAGTGTTATTCTTTGGTGGAAAAGGGGGTATAATAAAGATTGGTGTTTCACAGTATTTGAAAATGTGTGGTTTTCCTAGTCAAGGAAAAAAAGCTATAGGTACAGTAGAAAGACGGGGCAAATCATAGCTGAAAGCTAGCAAAACTTGTGAAGCAAAAACAGTGAAGAACTTGCTTTTTACAGCTCTTACAGTCTATCTCTGAAAGCAGATCATTGCCATAAAGAAGATGTATTTACCAATTTTAAAAGGTCTTGGCCCATCACAGCTAGTGTTAGATTTGGAATATAGCTTTTGTTGCCAAGGTGACAAACACTTATAAATATAACACATCTTCTAATGTGCTTTTAACTTAGTATTTTTATGGCTTTTAAATAAGATACCATTAGCAAATATATTAGGTAATTTAGCTGAAAGACCATTTTCTACTAACACTTTTTGTTACATTTCCCCAGGTATTTCAGTAAATGTCTGTTGTGACATTCCAGTCCTGCTAGGCTTCTAAGGTGTAAGGATACATACAGTACAACTGCTAAAGATTAACATATTACCTTAGGGTTTTTTTTATTGATCCTTATAAAATATATTTTAAAAACATTTAGGATCTGCTCCTACAGTCCTTGCTCAGGGAATGTCAAGGGGAGTTTTGCCTGAGAAATGACAGCAGGACTGGCCAGAAGTCCATTTGTCAATTGTTCCTATTGTTTTTGACTAAATCCCCCCCTTGTTATAGCACAGGGATGTTGAAAACACAGAAGGAAATGGAGCACTTCTATATTAAGGCCCATTCTACAAACAAACAAACACCACCTAAATGTTTTTCCTTGGCTACTGAAAGAAAAGCTATGTAGGAAAACAATTACAACAACCCATCTGAACAGCACTAGCTACTTATAATATTAGGTACCAAATTCATTGTTTAAAGCAGAAAAGGGGCTTTAATCCTGTTACTGGTATAGTGGGGATTTCAAATGAGATGATTCCATTATAAAATGAACATATTTATCTGCATATTTGGTAGGAAGCCAAGAAAGATGTCATCAAAAGGCAGTCTACTTTAATTTATTCTAAATAGTTGTAGCTACTTTACCAGGAGCAACTGGAGTTGAAAGCAATATAGCCGGGGATTTTTCTTCACGAGTCGGATCAATATGTTTGGTGTTGAACGAATCAGGTGAATGGGGAAGGAGTAAAGTATAAAACGCCTAAGTAAATGCTTCAAAATTTTGAAGCAGTGGTGATTGCAAACGCTGTAACACTCTTGAAAGCTGTGGTGTTGAATCATTACGGTACAACTCCGCAGGATTTAGTTTAGTTTCCCAGGGCAGGGAATGGCTTCTCTGTGAAAGGCAGTAGTTAGAACAGCCCTGAGCGCAGATAAAATACTTTCGCATTTGGCCCCAAGTACATTTTGCTCTCTTACCGAGATCTTAAATGTTTTAACCACAGACAGTTGTAGGCAGAAGTGCCCAGAAGCTGGGCTCATTTTTGTGTCTGCAAACCTCGGAGATGCTATCATCTAAGCGGGCAGCCTCCTTGTAACTATCAGGCGTGTGTGTGTGTGTGTGTGTGTGTGTGCGCGCTGAGCCTGCCAGAGGTGGGAACGAGCTGAAACTGGCTAACATACCTGAGGCGGCTGTTATACCGGTGGCGCCTGGATTCTTCTCTCTCAGACACAAGGCTGGCTCCCCTCATCTTTCTCCTCCCTCTCTCTGTCCCACAAATCTTTCCTTTACCTTTCATGGGAGCTTCATTCCGAGCTTCCCATGCGCCTGGGATCCCAGCCCAGTCCTGCAGTCTGGCATTCCAGCGCTGTCTAGCTGGGTGATGATCGCACGCCGGCCATGGCCTGAAGCTTTGAGAAAAACGACCGTCATCGCTCTTATCTTCTCTCTCTCTCCCTCTCTCTCTCTCTCTTTGATCCCTGATTGAGATTAGGCGTAGGATTGTCATGGCAACTGGAGAAAGTGACAGTGGCGAGCCAGGCGTATCTTTTCCTGGTGCCTGGGACTTCACTTGATCCTTTCCTTCAGGCTCCATCAACAGGCGCTTGTCAACTTGACCTGCCTGGAGAGCCCAGACTCCATCGCTAATTAAAACAAGGGCTCAAGATGGATTCCTGAATCTGGATCAGTTTCCTCTGGGGAAATCCTGGAGCGGCCCAGGAGCCACAAGAAAGGCTGGAGGGGGGTGGGAAGAGAGCCCTAAAACACAGGTACCAGTTTGCATTAACCCTCCCCCCCCCAACACACACACGCCCTTTTGCCCTCCCCCCCCCCTTCCTGTTCAAACCTATCCGCCCCTCTAGGGCCACTGCTGCGGGCGGCTGCGCTGCGAGGGTAACACAACACTCTGGGAAGCCGTCTCGTGCCAAGGTGCCGGGCAGCTCCCGGGAGACCCGAGGGCGCTGACAATCCGCCCATCAGCAAGTCACGGTGCTGCGCCAGGCTAGCGGCCGGGGATCGCTACACGCCGTGAAAGTAAAGGCGGCCTGCTGGCCATGCAAACCCTGGAGGTGCAGTCCTAAAAGGAGGGCGTGTCTGGAGCTGCTGCTGCTGCTGCAGCCCTTGGGCGTAAGGAGGTGGCCGGTGACACCCCGCCGATGGGGAGGGGAAGGGACCTGGTGACAGAAAAGAATAATTATTTCTGGTCGTAAATTTTTAATTTTGACAAAGATCGCAAGTCACCCAGGCTTAGGCGGGGTAGCCAGTTAGTAAGCTGGTTACAATAGTAACTTGTCAGCTTTGGTTGGAGAACCCCGCTTCAGTACAAACCCATCCAGGAAACGTCTTTCAGGCCTGACTATTAAATTTAATCTGCCATCCCGGCCTGCTAAGGCTTGGTATTCATTTGCCCAAGAAAAGATGCTTAATTTTTTTTTTAAATCAGTCTGATTGAGCAGCTTTCTTGGTAAAGTGGATAGGTAGGCAGAGAGCTGAGGAGATACTCATTGTGTGTTTACAAAGAGCTGGTTTTAAGGGAGCTCCCCACAAGCAATATAGTGTCTGTGTATTTCTTCTCTTCCCCTCCCCCCCATCCCCTTGGTCTTTTCATTCAGCAGAGTTATCTGTCATGAAGAATTTAAGTTTCATATTTTCATCTGTCAATTGTGAAAAGGCCTGTCAGCTGAGGCTTACACTACAGTTTGCCAAAAGGCCTATAGCCCACAGCGACAATACAATCTTATATTTGTGCTTCCAGGCTCCAGATAATCCCTTCACTTTCCTCCTCAGCATCAAGTTATGATCAGGTTTAAATTGCATATTTTGGGGTGGGGGGGTTAATCCAGTTTTTGCTGATAAATGCTATCAGCGGGAATGAAATGAAATATAGCAAGGTTTAGCTCTTATTACCAGCATCCAGGCTGCTATGGGAGTTTTGTGCTTGGTATAGAGACAGTATTCATATTAAACAGTTTAATGTCTATAGTCACAGGAACTAAAGACAGAAATACTAATTTAATCTTTTGCCTACTTTGTCTTTTTGCCATCCCTGAAATTTACAATGGTTTTGAGTTTGTTTCTTATTTTGGTTTTCAAAGGCAAAACTCATGTTTATAAATCCACACACAATTGTGTTCATGCTCAGAAATGGCAAAGAAATAGTTGTATGTCATGAAAGGAAGGAAGTGCTGCTACCGATCCACAAAGTACACTGTCAAAAACTAAATCCTGCCACATTTCATTTGCAGCCGTATAAGAGTTGTTTTCAGAATTACCGATATACACACAATAAAAAGTAGTCACAAAACACCTCACTCTAATGTATGTTTTGTGTAGGAGAGCCATGGAGAAACATGGGAGGTTAATCATCACTCAGTATAACTTTAGAACTGAACAATAAGCTTTGATTTTGACACCCAAGAACCTCACAGTGAAAAATAAATTTGGCGTTGCTTCTAAATCTAGATTGCTTCATTTGAGGATCACAGTGATGCAGAGAACAGTTACCTCATTTAAACTGTAGCAACTTTGTTAGAAATCATTTGTACAGCTGTAATGCAATAATTTATTTAACTCATTAAGAGACTTTTAATTGCCTAATTTAACTAGTTATGATTCAATTATGTTTTATGCTAGTAGCAAGATTATGTCTGTGTTATGAAATAACTTTGCAGTTATTCTTTAAAAAAAAAATTATACATTTCCTTAATGGGGAGTTCTATTGGCTGACATTACTCATGTGCTCAAAGTTAAGCATATGCGCAAGTGTTTTTTGGGAGCTGGGGGATCAGAGCCTAAAAGAATCATGATGCTACTGAAATTTATCCATTCTGGTAATAGGCAGAGAACTGAAAAATGAAAATAGACCTTAGGTGTGGTTGGACTGGAACAAAGTGTCACAGTTTTGCTTCTTATGCATTATTAATTAATATTAACATTGTGGTCATGCCTGGAGATCCCATTCAGCGAGTCTTTGTTCAAGTAAAACAAGTAGTTCTTGCCCCGAGAGAACTCACAATCCATCATTATTATAACACAGAAGAGGATAAATAGACAAATAGAGATCAAAAGAGGTTATCAAAAGGTAACAGTAAAACTGGTGTCTTTGTGTAAATTTAGTGCTCACGGTGGTCAGAGGTGGCTACCAGGCTAACTGAGGCCAGATGGTAGTAATTTGTGTCTATTAGGACAGAGGTAGGTTTTAAGTAGGGTTGCAATTGTTTTTGTCTTTCCGATTGTAAACTCTTTGGGGCAGAGACTGTGTTTTCCTAAATGCTTTACCTCACCAAGACGACTTGAAGAAGAGCTCTGTGTAAGCTCAAGAGCTTGTCTCTTTCACCAACAGAAGTTGGTCCAATAAAAGATATTACCTCACCCACCTTGTCTCGCTAATATCCTGGGACCAACACGGCTACAACACTGCAAACTTATCTCACCTAGAACATTTTAGGTTTTACTACAGTACAAATAATAATTAATAATTAATAATGCCATTTGTGGTTGTGTATGACTTGGCCAGCTGAAATGGTTGTGATTTTTGTAATTAAATCCATGTATACCACTTCTGCACCTACGAGCCCTAGAGCCCATTGTACTGGGGCTGTACAAGTGACATATGTTCTGTGAAGAAGATGGAATTAATTATAACTCGGGAATCAAGAGGGTAATTAAATCCCCCGGACAACATAGGATTTTAGTTGCTATATTGTACATTTTTGGGGTGGTTATTTAGGACATTTTTTGACTCACCAAAGAGCTCTATTTTGCTTCTGAATTTCAGTGGAACTTTTTACATAAGCCTATGTTAGTTACCCTCCATTTTTCTTCCCTCTGGCTCTTCCGTCCCTCTTGTTCTTCATTCTTGGCAGGCTGACTAACTCACCTGAAGAGTTCTGAGTGACAAGAAGCAGATCTCCTTTCTTTCAGGTTTTGGTCTTGTCTTCACACAAAAGTTGAACTAGTTTAACTACATCAGGTTAGAAACTAGATGTAGCTAAACCCACGTATCCTCCTTGTGAGGCCCCTCAGAAATCAATGTATGAGTGGCCACACAAGGTGGTGGTGGTGGTGGTGGGGTTGACCTGATTTCACATAATCAGTTTATAAACCAATTTAGTTCTATTGATGCCATTTTTGATCGAAGACCAAGCGTTTCTTATCTTTTGCCTTTCTGTTCTTCCTGTTCCAATCCCCCCCCGCCCCTCACCCGCCTGGCTTCTTCTTTCTACTTCCAATCTTTTAAAAAGATTTGTTTTATTATTAGTTATTTTAATGTGTTTTATATCTGAGACAAGGTGGGTTGGGCCGCCATACTGGTATACAAAATCATCATACAAAATCACTTAGGTCCAGCACAGTGTTTCCTGGTAGTGACAAAAGATCTTGTGTCTTGCCACACACTGCCAGCATGGTATGCTACGGATACCACTAGGACCAGTTCAGGAAACATCACAAATGAAAAGTTCCATTCCATTCCCGTTGAAGTCAATGGCCAATTCCAATTTACTTTGTGAGGAGTAGAATCAGTTTATCTTATGTGTAGATCTCTCAGAGGCTTGGAGATGGATTTTTATGCCTCTAGTCCTTCTTATGCCAACTCATATGGTAAAAGTGTTTGTACCTCACCTTCTACCAACTCAGCTTTCACTGGAATTAATGGCAAAACTGCCCTTGTTTTCAATGGAAGCAGGATTGGCCTCTTAGTAATATTCAAATTCTTACACTCATGTTAGCACTTCTTTGAGAATTCAGGGTTTTCCTAAGCAAGACATGTATACATATTTTAAGAACAAGATGATAAAGCCTGTGGCCAAACATTTGGATTTAGATGATACTATTCAATTAGCATACTTTTTTTTATAGGGTTACAATTACAAGCTTTTAAGGATATGCTTTTCTTGGACTTTCAAAATTCACTATGTTTTTGTGCTTTCACTAACCAGTAGGTTGGTTGGCTTCGATTATTGACAAAATGATAGGTAACTTCAGAGAGAGGATGGGAAAGTGAAATGAAAGAAATGAAGGTCACAAATAGGGCCTGAATGTGAAAACAGGTACAAGGACATTGCACGCAGTGTTTTATTGCATTGTTTCTTGTTACAACCATTTAGCATCTGTACACCGTAAACACCTTTTTTTCTGATAGAAACATTTTAGAACATCTATGCACATCACATAGGGTAATAAAAAGTATTGTTTTAAGTGTGCTAAGTATATTTATGTCTCAGTTCAGAATGTATTCAAGCAATAAGCAAAGAGGTTCCACACACTTTCAGCTTCTTGCAACTTTCATCATGGTCTAGTTCTCTATTGAACCCCCAGGGGAAGGTTTTATAATGATAACCCTCCTCATTTTCCCTAGGCACAAGTTGACCTGGAAATGCTTAGAGAACTGTGCTTAATACAAGTCATTCCTATGACTTTTTCTTCTTTCTTTCTTTTTTTCTTTTTTTTTATCATCTATGTTTTTTCCTGCACCACACAAACATAAAAAGGAGGGGATTTCCCCTTACACCAATTAAAAACAAAATCTCACATCTCCTTTCTTCCCCCTCAGCAAGAAGTTAACCCCCTGCTGAGCTTTCCCCCAGGGCATCCCTGAAGCTCCACAGGTGAGACTGCTGCAGTCTTAATGAGAATGAATCAGCACTGATCTTCCAACAGATAAACACAAATCTTTTATTCCAGCCACCTGGTCCTGCGGAGAAAATACAGTTTACACTATCTATAGCATGGTTTGGTTGGGTTTCCGTCTCTCTTCCAGGGTTTTCCTATAGTATTTTTGTAAACAAACACTCTTGGGACATTCCCAAATCTGCAAAGGCCTTATTTGTTCATGTGTAATAGCAAAGATGCCTTGTTATGTCTTCAAACCATCATGAGTGTGGGATTTTCTTCTTCTAATATGCTTAGCAGAATGCCTGTCTTAGAGGCGATGGTTTTGTTTAGTATATATTCAGATCACTTGCATAAGTTTTCTCAGCCTTGTAACAACTGCTTCCTGTACTGCATGCTTCAGACATGGACATTGCAGAATTGGGTACAGATAATACAGAGATCATTATATATCAGTATGTGTTTAATTGTAATTAAGGCTGGATGTTTGGCTTCGCAAACGGGAAGTGTGCATACATACTTCTGGTCAAAATTCAGATTTTTTTTTAACCTATGCAAAATCAGGAATCATAGTACTTCAGCAAAATATTTTTCTGTTACACATTCATGAAGAATTGTGCATTTGTTCATATCATTACTCCATTAGCATACTCTAAAGAACAATTAGCAAGATGTATATAAAATCCTGAGAAGTCTAATGGAAAGAAAGAGCAGAGGTACCACGCTAACCAGAATTCCTTTCACAGTGTAAAATAGGGGATGATCCCCTGTCCAGTTTCTACATCTTTATTGACTTAATATTGCACAGGAGCCTTTTCCTGATCTATCTTCAGCTTCATGTCCGACTCTTTAATGCAAATACAATCCTGTTGCCTTAAAATATTATCTGTTCTCCAAGATGGTTTCTGTATTTGGGGGAGAATGTCATTGAATAACATTGAACTCCTGGTGTTTTGCGTTGTGCTGTGTTGTGTTTTTTTTTTTTTAAATGCAGTCTTTCTGAAGGGCCCATAAAATTCTAGGGCCCCAGAACTGTAACCCAGCTGTTCCTCAACTCCTCTGCTGGTTCTACAACAGCTAAATGGGACTGAGGTGAATTTTGGAGGGATCATGACCTTTTAAAAGATAAAATAAAGGCAGAAATCCCAGATCTCATGACCACCCAGTACAGTCTGATAAACATCCAGGCTTAATTAAAATAGTATATATATGGGTTCCACTGGTGCCCCTTTTGTAGCCATGCAGAAAAGAAAGAATGGGGAGTTCAAATATTTGTAAGCTGTTTTACATGTATAGCTTTGATGTGTACTTTTTACTAAGACCACTGCAGAGGAAAATATTTTCCTGCAAACACACAATAGGGCATAGGACTTGTTTTGTGTGTAATTTGTATCAGGTGGTTACACTGATACATTAGCTACATCTGTGCAGTTTGCCCCAGCTTGAAACCAAGGAAAGTCCACAGAACAGCAAGCCCTTTATTAAACTGGGGCAGTGCATCTATAATGGGGAGCTGCATGGGTGTAGCTACATTGATATAAATATCCCCAGTGTAGGCCCTAGCTATTGAAAGCTCTGTTGTTGAATTTATAAAAATGGCTATTGGTGATTTTCCCATTGAACTCCTCTGTCAGGTAACACATTTGTTTGGTGTGGAGGCTTCTTTTCTGTATGTCATTCACTTACTCTCATTTTTCCAAGTCCCATATATTGTATTTGATTACTGGACAGGTCTGTGCTAATTGTGCTTACGTGCTATTAACGGCATTATAGCCAACAAATGGATTTGTGTTTTTTTTATTATCCAACACTTTTCCCTTAAGATGTTTTCTTTCTTGTGGACTAAGAGTGGACAATTATATTTCTCTTTCTTGATGCAGTAACAGCAAACTGCACCAAGTTACAATATAACCATGCACATTATTTTCTGTTTAGCGAATGGGAGGAGAAAGAGAGAGAAATAATAAATGAGAATAAAAATAAATTAGTGAGACTGCATGGCTCAGAAGCTTGGTAGTAGAATACAGAGCATTTTCACCTCCCAGTGCTCAGATACAATAGTGAAGAACCCATCATAAATACCAAAAGATATAGGTCATCACTCTAACTGAGGCTTATATCAATGCAAGTGACCATAAGTAATTAGCATATGATTGTTGGTGACCAAAGTAAAATAAACTAGTGTCAGGCTTGGTCTTATTGGACAAGCATTTACATTGCAAACGTTACAATAGGTGCTAGTAGGCAGTTTCAGCAGATAGGCCAATGATGTTGGCGTGAAGACTGAATTCATTTCTCATCCCTACAGGCAGTCCCCTCCAGGTCAGGGTGGAGACACATTGGTTGCCCTGCACTGTGGGAAAGCCTCAGTCCTGAAGAGTCTGTAGGTGTCTAACTCTCATTGATTTCAATGAGAGTTAGGGCCCAGATCCGCAAAGGGATTTAGGCACTGTGATGCTGAGTGTTGCAATGCCTAACTCTTAGGTGCCTACAAAAATCGGAGGAATATATTGCAATCCACAAAGCCTGAGTTAGGCACCTAGGCTCCCTGTATGGTGCCTGGGAGAGAGAGGCATCTAAGAACATGACCCACAAAAGCCAGCACTCTAGGCAGGGAGCCACCTAAGCGAGCCAGTAGAAGATGTCGATGAGAAGGAGGTACCCCAAGCCCTGCCCCTCAAACTGAGATAGGCACCTAAGTCCAGGCTGCAGGGAGGCACCTATTTAGGCTTGTGATCCACCAGTAGGAATTAGTCTTCTGCAGGTGGCTTAGGCACCTAAGTCACTTCTTGTGAGAATGGTGAGGTGCTTGCCTCACTCCATACAAAGCAGGGCTGGGGAGGTGCCCACCTTATAATGTGGGAGATGCAGGTTCAGTCCCCCGCTCTGCCTGAGGGGAGAAAGGATTTGAACAGGAGGTCTCCCACAGCTCTCAGGGTACTCTAACCACTGAGCTAGGGGATATTCTAATATGGGGCTCCCTCACTCTTTTCTACTGAAGCTGTTCCACTGTAGATAAATACTTAAAGTTAATGGAACTACAGGGCCCTGGATCTCCCACCAGACCCTCTCTCTCTCTCTCTGGCCCAGTGACTCCAAGTATTTATACCCAGTGAAACACCTTCAACAGGAAAGACTGAGGGAGACCCACATCAGAACAGTCCACAGCTCAGTGATTAGCACAGCCCTCTCTCGAGAGGTAGGAGGCCCCTGTTCAAATCCTTTCTTATCCTCAGGCAGAGCAGGGGGAATTGAACCTGGGTCTCCCACATCCCAGGTGAGTGCTCTAACTAGTGGGCTAAAAGTTACGCAGCACCACTGCCACCACCTGCCAGATTCTGAACAGTACCTGTGCCAGTAGATGTGGTCACAGGCGGCCTACTGGGTCGGGCCCCACAGGAAAAATAGGCACTTCACTGCTTTTCTTACATTGATTATGGGTCACTCTGAGGCTTAGGTGTCCAGATGCCTAGAGGGAGGCAGCAATGCACATGCCCAGAAGCAGAAGAAATGTAGGCACCTCAGGAATTTAAGCACCAAGTGAGTTTAGGTACCTACAGGATTCAGAGGGAGTTTTGTGGATCGCTGTGGAGCCTAGAACTGGGAGTTAGGTGCCTAAGTCTGCGGGAGCCCAGCACCTTTATGGATATGGGGTTACACACCTAAATATCTTTGAGAATCTGGGCTTTGGACTTTCCACTGTTAGGGACCATACTTCCAGAAGCTGGAGGTTTTTAAGAACAGGTTAGACAAATACCTGTCACGAATGGTCTAGTCCAGGGTAGGCAACCTGCGGCATGTGTGCTAAAGGCGGCACGCGAGCTGATTTTCAGTGGCACTCACACTGCCTAGGTCCTGGCCACCGGTCCGGGCGGTTCTGCATTTTAATGTAAATTTAAATGAAGCTTCTTAAACATTTTAAAAACCTTATTTACTTTACATACAACAATAGTTTAGTTATATATTATAGACTTATAGAAAGAGATCTTCTAAAAACGTTAAAATGTATTACTGGCACGCGAAACCTTAACTTAGAGTGAATAAATGAAGACTTGGCACACCACTTCTGAAAGGTTGCTCACCCCATGTCTAGTCCTGCCTTGAGTGCTGGGGACTGAACTAGATGACCTCTTGACGTCCTGCACGTCTATGATTCTATAACTCTGGGACAGATCTGCCCACAGCATCACTGATTTTTATTCCATTGTGTTTTGTAAATAGAAGTAGAATACCCTGAGCACTTTGGCGGGGGGACACCTAACAAATATAGTGATTACTCTGTCTCTCTGAGATTCTTCATGAGCACTACAGTGATTTTAAAACATCTACTACAAAAATTAATCAAACACCCAAAATCGATATGTGAGTGCAACCATAAGTTAATGGACTAGAAGATGCAGGAATCTATGGGTGAAATTCAATGGCGTGTGTTATGCAAGAGGTTAAACTAGATGATCAGAATGGTCTGTTCTGGCCCCAAACTCTATGTATACGAAGAGAATTAAAACAAGAAATAATACTGCATCCACAGAATTGCTACTCCCCAGCACTATTGCCTTCTCGCAATCTAAAAACCTGATGAATATTTGTTCTAAAGGAAAACACAAACAACCCCCCTCCTCCTTTGGTCCTATCCTACTAGCACTAATTTCTATGGGAGCAGGATGGGGTTCCCTCCTGCATTATCCATTTGAAGGTAAAGATTCTTTCACATTTGATCAAGAAAATTCTTAATTTAATTTAAGGTTGGTTTTAGTTCCACTAAAAGTTTATCTAGCACTCAAACTCCTACTCTTGAGATAAGCAAGATATTTTGGTTAAAGAGCTACGAGACTTGAAATAGAGCCCTGAAATAGAGAGAATAAATTACTTTTAAATATGTCAAATGTGCTTTACAATTACTAAGTAATAAGAGTCCTGAAGAGAACAAGACTTAGAGCTTAAATACATATATATTTAAGTACTTTTAATTTAAAAAACACCATTGTTTTCTCTTTGAGAATCAGTTCACACTTTGGATTTAGAAAAGAATGTAACACTGAGATAATCTATCTTTTCCCATCATCATCCTTTCATTCTTCTTTTTTTCCCCCCCAAGACATAAGGTGACATACCCAAGTGCTTGTCCTTCATCAGATTCTTCAGTGAGCAACAGAGCAGAAAGCCCTAATATCTATTCATTTGTAATCTGTCATTCTTAAAGTATTAAGGACAATTGACTTCACATGTCTCAGGTAATTAGAATAGTCATCCATTGCTCCAGATTTTAAAGTAAGTGTCTCACACTCTTAATCAGTACATTTACTGCTGTCTTTGAACAAATCTGTGTACCTTGTCAACTATGTATTAGATTTTAAAAAATCCTGCATAGTGAATTGTACATATAAATTATCAAAACATTTTTCTCAACTTTTTGTGTTCCAAGTGAAAAATAAATAAAATATTAGTCACCATATAATATTTCCATATTCAAAGAAATGAATCCCTTTTCTGAACATGGAAGACACAGGTAAAACATATGAATAACTATAAAAGTCAGGAGTTTCCTTTAGCACAAATGCTTTAGTACATGATTTTCTTGGAAATGATATTTCCACAGCAAGCAATATTAACCAAGACAGAAGAATAACCAAACAGCAACTATTTTGACCATTCTACAAAATTTAAGGGTGAGTGGGATTCACAAAGGTACTTCAATGCCTAATTCCCACTGAAATCAATGAATATGGAAAAGTAATGAGGCTTCTCAACTTCCATTGACCTTAGTAGGAAGAAAGGACACTCAGCACCCTGCAGAAATGGATCCTGCATTTTTATTTGAACAGTAAAGCAGGCTTATGTGTTTCAGTACAATATAGGTGGATAAAGTACTATGGGCTCAGTTTAGATTTCTGTGCAGAAAAGTGCATAGAAAAAATTGATTTTCTTTGGTGCATTCTCAGGACACCAAAATTCAGATCATATACTCTTTCTGTTTGCCAGATCTGTGTATATGAGTCTAGCTATGGTTAAGGCTTGCAGAATTCATATCTATGACTAGTTAGGTTTATTCATACAAGCTGTTTTTTGTGTATCTATTGTGTCCCCCTTTTTGGCTGTCTAACCCCTGATGCACTTCCTACTCGTTACTGTTGCAGACCTAACAGACCAAAACCGCCTCACCCTGCAGTTAGCATGATGGGCCTGATCCTACCACCCTTACTTTTTCAGGCAGCCTTTATGCAAACACCATTGAATGAGTCCCAAGCCAAGTCTACATATTGGACAGAAAAAGTCAGATATGCAAATAAGTATCTTGCTGCCATAGGAGTTGGGGAGGGCATTTTAGGCAGGGGGCGGGGGGATGTACATTTTCCCTGCATGAAATGCTTCTTGCACCAATCATCAACCCCAGATTGGGAGCCAGGAGAAAGGAGCTAGGCAAAATGTTGGGCACATATGCTAGTATTTACATTTTTGTCCAGAGAGCTGGTGGTTTTAGCTGTTGAAGAGGGGATCAGATATTTTTTCAAGACGTTTGTAATGAACAATTACCCAATGCTAGAGTGACGCATATAACAATAAAACCAAAACACAAGAAAAATGATATCAACACAAAATCATGGGGTGCAGGGCCGGTTAGGACATGCTGCCAAGTCTGCTTCTCTCCTGTGAATAGTGAATGGCCCTGAAGAAGAGCTCTGTGGAAGCTCAAAGGTTGTCTCTGTCACCAACAGAATTTGGTTCAAAAAGATTTTACCTCACCCACCTTTTTTCTCTAACATGCATGCTCCCTTTTTTCAAAAGATGTTTGTACCTAACTATCCCAGTCCAGAGGTGTAATTTGATTAAAACGCGGGGGATTTATCCCATTACAGTTTTGGACTGTGCATGTGCAGATCCAAGAAACAATCCCTAATGTTCAGGTCAAAGGTTTTTCATGCCTTAGGTGTGATGATAGCTGGGGAAAAATGCAGCTCAGGATTCCATTCCTCTTGTTATCAAAATGATCCTGAGTCAAAAGATCACTGATTATTTTCTTTTCCTAATGGGTGAGCTCTCCCTTTTACCTAACTCCTCCTTTGCCTTAAGAAACAAATTGGTATTTCACTTATATAATGCTTTCCCTTTTTGTAAAAAATTATACAAGATTTACCAATTAGATAGGCAAATATCAATTTAAAACAAGCAGAAGAAAGTATAGTTGCCCAAATCATTTTAGCTCCTCTTTAAAGAATTGGTTCCCAGGTTACTGAATCATTTTAAGTATAGAATTTAACCTTCACTTTCTCGATTTTGCTTTTACAATAGAATATATTGATTACTGAAGACCACTGGTGCATTTAAAAATGTAGGGTCCAATCCTTCAAACTCTCTCAAGTGAGCAGTGCCAGTGAAGCAAGGTGGATTGATTAAGAGCAAAGTGATTTAAGTCACTGATTTTAATCATGATTTAAAATCAGCAAACAGGAAACCTTGATTTAAATCACCAATTTTAATCTTCTGTTGCAGTTGTACTTTAATTATTTTCCTAGGGAAAGGTCGATGCTCATTGGTAGGTAACCATTAAAACATGTTGACTTGGAACTAAATATAAGTTAGCTTTTACACTAATTTGGTACTTCTTTTAGCTAAATGGGAGGATACATTATGTCTATACACATCTGGTTAAGCAGTTGACTAGGTTAACATACATTTATTCAGATTCTTAATTTTTACATATTTATTGTTAGAAAATGATGAATGACATTCATTTAGTAGATGATTAATTTTTTACTCATGATTTGTGTCAAACTGCATTTGAATGGAAATTGGAATGAAATTAAAATGCACAAAAATAGTATTGTAAAATTACGTAAGAAAACAGTAACATATCAGACCATGTTTTGCATTTAAAACTAACTGGTCTTAATAAAATATTATCTGTAACTAGTAAATTGAATTGATTGTTTCTGGTCACCATGGCCTTCAAGATTTTAGAACTAGTTGATCTCATCCTCTCACACCTCTTTTTGACATTCATAGACTGAAAGACAAAAAACAAGTTTTATTGCTTTTTTAACTCCCAATCAGTTTCTCAACTTTGAATGAAGTAATCATTGAACTGAACTAGTTGAATAAACTGAAATAAAGAAAATATTCCTTCTGCACATATAGAAGAGGCTAGTGCAGTCAAAGCTAGTTTTGCTCTTCAATAAACTCTGGGTCCAGCTGCGAAGCCAGTGACTTTCAGTTGATTTGACTTTCTTTAAAACTTCAACAGCAAACATGTATGGCTTGAATATTTTAATTTAAATTATTTTAATGGATTATAGTAAATTTAGACCTTAACAGAGACTGTCACTTTCAAAATTAATTTTAAAGATTTTTTAAAAAAAGAAAAATATTTAATTTAAATTAAACAAAACTGATTTTTTAAAACCATCAATTTGTACCTATCCTCCACCGAAGCCATTAGTGCTATATATCTTCATTACTTTTATTGGAAAATGTCTAAGATGTCTGAAAATCTCAGCATATACATACATAAATGTGTGTGTGGCTATATTTGCTGCTGGTTTCTTTTGAACGGAAAGCAACTTCACCCTGAGACACAGCTTCAGAAATCTTCCCACAAGAGAGACTAATTGACTTGGGCTCTTGTGGTTTATGATGTCACCAAAACCCTTTGATAGAATTATAGCCTTGTACTACATGGATGTTAATTTATTATTTTTTCTACCTATTGACTTAAACTTGGTGTGACATCTATCTCCACTTCTGTCTCCTGTGAGACACCTGATAACCCAGTCATGATGGTAAATGTTGTATCATGATTGAAGTCATCATGATTGGATGAAAAACAACGTTTTCTTAAAATTGTATATGCCAATGGCCTCTTTAGGAGAAAAGAAAAAACCCTACAAAACGCCACCACTTTGTTAGAGATTTGTTACAAGAGAACATCTTTGCCATTACTTATATGTAGATTTTTATTGAAGAACTGTTTTAAAACCCTGCTGAGTGTGGGAATGTGACAGAGGAAGCTCAGCTATTCATCACACAATTGTCTAACTCAGGGGTTATCAAACTTCATTGCATTGCAACCCCCTTTTGACAATAAAAATTACTCCATGACCACAGGAGGAGGGGCTGAAGCCTGAGCCAGCCTGAGCCGGGGGCGGGCAAAGCCAAAGCCCAAGGGCTTCAGTCCTGGGCAGGAGCCTGTAATCTGAGTCTCAATGCCCAGAGCTAGAGCCCTCAGGCTTTGGCCCCGGGCGGTGGTGCTTGGCCTTCAGCTTCAGCTCCAGGCCCCAGCAAATCTAAGCCAGACCTGGCAACCCCATTAACACAAGGTTGTGATCCACTTTGGGGTCCTGACCCACCGTTTGAGACCCGCTGGTCTAACTTGTTTACTTACTTGAAAAAAAGAGCCATAAAATGTGTTTTGGATTTGTTTGTTGCACTATAAAAATGTCACTTTTTACAATTAAGATTGTAGACTCTCTTAGATATCACTACAATAATGAGAGATAACACCTCATCAGAAGAGCATGGGATATTTTTATGAATCTATGCACAGGTACTACAAATGGGCCAAAACTGAAATCTGGTAATGGGTCATCACTAGTGTTGAGTGAATAATTAATTATTCAGTTTGGTCACCAAACTGAAAAATCGGGGGGGGGGAAATTGTTTTCGGTCAACCCAAAATGCAACTTTTCTTGTTTTTTCTTTAAAAAAAATAAAGTTGAAAAAGACATTCAGTTTTATCCCAAATTAATGTTTTTCCCATTATATTTAGTTTGGGGATGTTATAACACTTCTGGTAAAGTTAAAATTTTTAAAAACAAAACATTTCAAAATGAAAATATTTCATTTTGAAAATGTCAAAGCAAGATATTTTGATGTTTTTTCCAACTTTTTTTTTTCTGGCCAGATTTGACCTAAATTTTCAAATAGTTTTGGTCTATCTGAAACTGCATTTTTTCAGCAAATAATCAGTCAAAGTTTCATCCAGCTCCATTTACCACTGTTTTGTTCCAGTTTTACATCAGTAGAACTCCATTGACTTCAGTGAAGTTAATCAGAGTAAAACTGGGGTAACACACTTGTGATTCAGAGTCCTAGACTCTAAACCCCACCAAATTATAAGAAGTTTGTATGTATGAGAATTGAGGAAGGAGGGGAGTTGCCTTTGAATCCCTGAATTCCCAAACCTTCTTTTTGGTTCGGGTTTGGGTTTGGTTCAAACCCGAAGGGAACCATTTTTCAGTGCTGGTTCGGATATGGCTCAAGCTCTCATGAATACAGGCATGTTGGCAAGATTTCAGTCCAATATGACAGAAGGCTCATGAGAACAACTCCTTCCTCCCCCCTGGCAGAAGGCAATTAAGAATAGTGTAATATGTCAACCCTAAAATTGGGGCACCCTCCAGCAGCAGACCATAGCATGACCAGTGTGCCTGTCTCAGTTTCCCCTTTCTTCCAGAGTCCTCAAAATCTCCATGCAAGTTTTCCAAGTATAAATAGCCCTCTGCGGGGCTAATTTATTAAAAAAAGTCCTACAGTCAAATGGAGGTTTCCCCAGTACAGTCCAAACAGCACTCTTTCAAGTCCCCACAGTCCATCAACACACCAAGTATAGTTCCAGTATCTCTTACCAGTATCTCTTACTCCAGCCTCTCAAGCTGGGGTATTTTCTTTCCTGTTTCCTTCTGAGGCATGATTTCAGCTGTTGCCTGAAAACACCTGTGGTCTCCTCCTTCCATTATTCCCACCCTTCAGTCCTTTCTGTTCTCCAGCATGAGCAAGCTAGCATCTCCCTCTGCTGCTTCACCCCTCTCTGACCATGGCTTTCTGACCTGGGGAAGTTTATAAATGCCCCTCCCTCTTGACTGCCTTCTATTTTCACCAGACTGATCTGGATCCACTGCTTAATTGGGGTGATCTCACCACTCCCTCCTTCATGACCATCCCCTCCCTGAAGGGCAGCCCCCCAGTCAGAGAGTATTTATAACTCCCAGAACCGCCCCGCTCTCCTCATTACACCAAACTGGGGTGCATCTGGACTGGAACAGGAGCAATGGGCCCGATTTCATCAGCTACCCTGTCACAAACAGCTTGCGAGATGTTAACAGCATCAGATCTGAACCTAAACCCTAGGCCAAACCTGATTCATAATCAGATTTGAACACAACATCCCTGGCCATTCACTATATGTTATGTGTAATGCAACAGTGTTTAGGTAAAAATGAGTTAGCTTTAGTTAGCATTGCCACTTATCCTCTGCAGGGACTATCCCATCTATAATGTTTGGAAAGCATTAGCACATTGTAGGTGTTACCATAAACAAACAATAAATAAGGCACTTGGTATCAACATTTGTATCTTTATTTTCAATGTGTTATTAATCATCCTTTCTGTCTCCTGACATGATTAGGATAAATAAAAACATACAGGACAGTAACTATAAGGTTTGCATGGGGAAAATTGGCAAATAAAAATCTATGCCCTGATGCTAAATAATAATTAGCATATAATACAAATAACACCTCACGAAAAGCATAAGCTTGTAAAGCCGTGCGTAATTTTGCCATCGATCTTTTACCTCTTCACAAAGTTTTGAATGGCTTTCCTAAAAAAGTAACTACATGCAAATGCAAACTGGCATGTGGAGCAGTTTAAAGGAAGAGGGTCTATTTATGCATGAAATCCAAACACATTTCTTGAAAAAAAAACACCCTACTCTTCCTTTCACTTCAAATAGAATACATGTGCAATGACTGAAAGGAATTCTGCATGCCACCTTTGTTACTGACAGTAAGTGATTTCCCACTAACAATTAGCATGAATTATAGAATCACAGTCATAAAAGTTTGAGATGGAAAAGACCAATTAGTTCATCTAGCCCATCCCTCGGCAAATGTAGGAATCTCCCAGCCAATGAATGAATGACAGTATCAAGCAGCAGAGAGTTGGCGTATCCTTCAGTGCCACTTTGCACAGATATGATTGGCATTCATTGAAAGGATGTTCCAACAAATGCCATATCCGTTCTTAACAAAAAAATAAAATTAAAAAATCCCTAACTGCGTCCAGTTGTTCACTTTTTCTGTTACAAAATGAATCTTTCTATAGATATTTGTGATTTCCATTGGTATCTAAAATAAAATATGCAGTGTTGCTACCCATCTTTCAAAGGTGGGTACCTAGTCTGCCTTCACTTTCATGCCACACAGAACAGCTTAAATTATGTGAGGAAGGTGCACAAATAGTTCATTTACTTAACAGGATCACCAAGAAGTAAGGCCCAGATCCTCAGAGGATCTGGACCGAACAAACTACAATGTCAGGTTCTATTGTTGGCTGCAGGTTGGGGGGTGGGGGGTGCAAAAGATCCATTCATGGCTGCCAGATCCTGGAACTGGTTTAATGCCCCCTCTCAAGTATACCTTAGAACAGCCTTGGGGCTGCTCTAAACTATGCTGGGTGTATCAGCTTCCCCTTGCCCCCCAAGGGACAGAGCCCCGTGCACTGGATTGGCCAGAATGAAGTTTCATAGAGCTGGCTATACTTTCTCAATTCCAGTCAAGGATTTTCCCACGCAGAGGGAACCCTTTGCTGCCTATTTAGAGCTGTTTTAAGGCCAAAGCACAATGAAATCTTGGAATGGGTCAGGACTAGCCCTGGATATCCAAGGGATTGAACCTTTGTGGGAATTTACGATCTGGTCTGGCACTGAAGAACACCCTTCTCCCTTCCACATACCACAGATTTCCACCCAGAAATCTGATTGGCTGTGAATGCTTCTGAAAGTGTGTGAATTATATAGTATATTTAACATGAGGTGGAAGAAGCACCCCTGTAAACAGGTCAGCTGTGGCTGACTGTAGGGAAAATAGGTATGTTGCACTGCGTGTATGCATGCACGTACAATCTATCTATTTATCTGAATTTGTTTCCATTTACACCTATGTAAAACTCCAGACACAGTCAATGCATTTGAAAACAAAGGGCCAGATCTTGAGCGCCTGTAAATTGGCCTAGCTCCTTTAAAGCCAATAAACATATGTTAATTTGCACCATATGCATTTGGCCCAAAATCATTTCCCCAAACACTTAAACGGCTTCCTAAATAAATCTGTCAATCCTTTCAAAATCCAAAAGGTTAGGCATTTTGCTGATCAGAATGGGAGACGCCCACAGAAATAGTGCTTTTAGGGTGCAATTCCAATCCTAATGAAGTCAATGGGAATCTTTCCATTGACTTCAGTGAGCTGTCGAGCAGGCCTTAATGATCAGAACAAAATCCTTTGAACTGGAGATTAGCAAAGTGAGAATACAGTACAGTGGATGTAGGCCGGGCCCCTTTTTGGGAGTGAGTGATAGTACAAGGAATTTTATTATGTCGTGATGCACTTCCGAGAACTTCCTGCATCTCCCTATGGAGAATCTGGAGTTAGAAAGGACGTTGACATATGAAGTATATGGGGGAATGAAACATTATCATCAAAAGAGGTAAAAATCTACTGTAGGTCCTGATGAAGTGCCTATGACTGAACGGCACTTGTACATGTGAGAGTCAGTAAATGTAAAACGCCTGGAACCAGGCTTATACCGTCCTATAGGGGGAATTTTTTAAAAGGACATTGTCACCTTGGAACTGGTTAGTTTCACAAAAATGAACTAAAATAATTTTGATAAAATTGACCTGCCCCTGAGCCCTTGACAAATTCTTTTTTAAAAAACGGATCAGGTTTCTCTGATTATTTTTTATGATTTTTCTCTATCCTCTTTTAACTACAGCAGTTTTAGATATTCCTTGTAACAATGTGAAGTATACCATTTTCAGCTAGAAATCTGATTTTTAAGTAGATAGTGTATATTTAAAAATAGAGTCCTCTAGTCCTTACTCAAAACAAGTGCTGGGTGTTCTAGCCTGTAAGTTACCACAGAAGTTTGCTGAACAAATCTAAGCTTCATGAGCAGAGCATTCCTGTCCCAGTGGACCAATGAACTTCCCCGTGGCTAGAGATATTTTTAATTCTGCTCTGGACTTTCTCCAGGAAATCGGTAATAATTACTAATTGTATTTTGGTAAGCTAAATGAAAGGATGCATTCTTTCTTAAAATTCTCCCTTAGCTTTTGCAATTAATTATGTTGTTCTTTTGTGTGATTAAGTGAAGCTGTAATACAAAGACGAGAATTAATCAAGATGAACTGGCTATGTAGCATGCAAGGAGTTCTTATGTGTAAGAGATTTTCTCTAGTTGTGTTGTCATTTTACCTTATTATTGCTGATATTGCTAGTGAACTTTAATAAAAAGAAGATGTTTTAGAGAAGAATTTGCATTTGAAATTCTGAAAATTTAAGTATTCCTGTTGTGCAGAGACTAAAGGCCAAATCCGCAGGTGCTGTAAATTGCCAGAGCTCCACTGATTTAAGTGGCACTACACTGATTTCCACCAGCTGAGAATCTGGCCCTATATTGTCAACAGGTACTAATGCAGATTTCCTATACACACTTTTTAAGAATGTCAATCAAAAAAATTAAATGACCACCATTTTTCTCTCTGGCCCACCTTAAACGATCCATTAAAATTGTCTTCTTGCAACAGACCCACATGTGACATTTCAAGCAGAAAGGAGTTGGTTTCGAGGGGTTTAAAATTGGTCTTTACATTAAAACTGTCTTACAATCTTTGGGCCAATACTGCCTCCGCATCTATGGAAGGTTCTTTGGCAGTGGAATTTGAGCATTTTCACTGTGCAGCCCTAAGCATTCAAAAAATCATGACTCAGCCCCCACCCCCAAAATCAAGAGATTAGTTTAAGAATCATGAGATTAATAATAATCAAAAAAGCACTGGGAGTTCTTTTTCATTACCTTCTGGTGCCTCAGCCTTTAGGATGCACTTGGGGCATGTTTCCCAGCTTTTCTCTGCAACCATGAAGGCTAGAGACTTACTTAAAAAAAATTGAACTGAGATCCTCATCACTCCAGGGACTGGGGCTTTAAGAGGGAGATCAAATATTGCGAGATTTGTGATGAAACAGTGAGAGTTGGCAGTGCCCTGGCTGCTTAGGAGGTGCAGGAGTCAGGTCTGCAGCTGTTTCCCATGAGCCAGCATGGAGACATGAGTGATACCAGGCAAGGGTAGCTGATCTGCTTCTATGAAGACCCTCTCCTCCTCTGCTAATAGAGAAGGAAAGTATTAAGGCTCTGGGCACTCTACATTGTAGTGCTGCAGTGTAGACACTTGCTACAGAGAGGGAAGAGGTTTTTCCATCGCTGTGGTAAATCGACCCCCTCGAGAAATGGTAGCTAGGTTGAAGAAAGAATTCTTTCCTAGATCTAGCAATGTCTGCACCGGTGCTTAGGTGAGCCTAAGTTTTAGGTGTGCAGCAGGCCTTAGAGAGGAGAACTCCTTTTCACGAAGCTAAGCACCGCTAGTTGGGCTAAGTATTGGACTGAAGATTTGGAATCACATAGGCCCCTGTTCAGCACAGGCCTTAAGCACATGCTTGCCCTTAACTGGGGAATCACCACTGCAACATCATAATTAAATAGTAAGCAACAAACAGTGGTAGTTATGTCTGTATATATGTCAATAGTTAATAGATAATGTGCCAGTAGATGGGGCTCAAGAATGTGAACCATTGCTCATTGTAGGACCAGCAAAAGTTGTTGGGTCCTGCAAATGGCTTCTTCAGTACTGCTTTTTACATGCAACTCTTACTGGCAGGATGACAGAAGAGATAGCAAAAGAATAAATAAATAGAATGAACATATTCAACTGAACACCTACTAAGCAAGTCCTAAATAGCAGCTTAAAATATTCTGACACGAAGGCTCTGATGCGGCAAAGCACTTAAGCACGTGTCTAATTTTAAGCATGTGAGTAATCCCCCTGGAGCTAATGGAGCTACTTGCATGCTTAAAAGAAGGCACATGATTAAGTACCATGCTGAATCAGGTCCTTCGTGCAAATAATCAGCCACAAACATTGTACAGATTTATTTTATGATTTTTTGGTGGAGGATGGGCTGTCTGTATTCTGTATATTAAATCCTTCCTGCTGCTAAGGTTAAAGAAATGGGTTCTCTTGTAACACATATTTTTGTTTGACTACTGTACCTTCCAAGTGCCATAAAGCACCAAAGCAGTTTACCTTGGCCTCACACCTAGTTACAGTAGTGCTAACTTTAAAATTGCTGCAGAAACCCACATCTGGAGCCAATTGAGTGAATTTTAACCAGCTTTGGTGGTAATATGCAAGTAATATTTCATCCTAGTGTGTATTTCAATCATCTTATGAAAAAGATGCCTCATTCCAAGACTCCTAGACATATTTCTTTGCTGTCTCATATATCAAGAGTATCAGACTAAGCAGACTACTTAAAACTGAATATATCCAAGACACACTCTTACCCTAAACAACCAAGAATATTTTTGCCAACACTTCCATTTCCTAAAACTGAGGGGCATGGAGGGGGGGAACCAAAACAACACGTAGGCCAGATTCCGCTTCCATTGAAGTCAATACAAAATTCTCTGTGGAGACAGGATTGAATTTTGTGTGGGGGAAGTAACCAACAACAATAATGTGAAGATAGCCTGAGGTTCAGATTAGGTTTAGTCTAGAGTTTGGGTTCAAGAGATGGATTCGGGTTCCAATTTGACTGTGCCAAAATCTCTCAGACTACATCCAGTGTCAGAAAATAGGCCTCATTCCATTTTGAATTTGGCTTGGAACCAAAACCAGAGAGGTGGGCTTAGATCCAGGAATTTGGATTTGAAACACTCGCAGGCCCCCAACTTCAACGATTTGCGATTTCAGTTTTATACCGTCTCAAATAAGGCTAGTCTGATGTGAAGGGGGAAGTACTTTTATTCATAGAATGTGGTAAGTGTAAACAGTTAACAGTAATTTTTCATCTAAATTAACCTGTATGTATTCTCTATCCTAGAATATCTGCACACAGTATAACCAGCTTTTTGGAAGATTATCTGAACAAGACACCAACTTGTTTCTCTTTTTATCATAAGGGACCGCCACAGACATCACACCAATTTTTTTTGCTTTGAGCAGAACCACAAAAGGCTATTATAGGCAATGTAGGGGGGCTGTCATGCTGTACAGATTGAGAATTGAAAGCCAGATGCATCTTCCTATTGGTTTTACTGACATTTGCCTCCTCCGCCCTGCTTTGACATGAATTTCACACAGGTGCAGACACAGGCCAACCATAAGGGAGCAATTTTCTGATTCATTCATGTCAGACTCTGAGGGACAGTTGGAACAAGATGTGCAAAGGTAACATGGCATTGTTAAAAAATTAACTTTGCTTCTCTTTTTGCTGAAGCAATAACACTGAGCTGCTTAGTTACATGGAGCAGGAGTTTAACTGAAAACAAGTCATTTCTCTCCTCAGTGCCAGAGTTCTCAGCTTCATTTGAGAAATGGTTTAAAATGTGCCTCTTCTACCACATCTTTGGGTTTTCCCTGGCCATTTCTGATGCTCTTTGTTGTTACAGTAGGACATGGAGGGGGAGGGGGACAGAGAAGTGGCTGTGTTAGTGTGATGATTGCTGGGCTAGAGGCAACTCCCCACTGAATGCTACACTTGTTCTGAGATGAGATAGACAAGTTGGGTCTCTCTTTCTTTTTTTGGTTTATACAAATTCTGGCTTTGGGTGTTCAGAACTTAGAGACTGCCAGCTGAACTGTGCAGATATTTAACAGGTTGGAAGTGGAAAAGGGGTTAATTATCATGGTATATTATTACATCACTGGTGGAAATTCTTCTTTTGCCCTCGGGATCCACTTTGCTGTGTCTGCTCAAAGCTGTTAAATATGACAAGGTCAATAACCCTGTTTTGTAACAATGAAGGCTAACAAATTTGTGGTTTACATGCATTGTCATTGCTTAACAAGGTCATCCACGTAACTAAAAGCACTGCATGTGTCTAGTATAATGGTTCTCAACTTATTAACCATTGTGGGCTTCATAGGCAGCTCTCTGTGTGTTATGTGGCCCACAGCCACACAATGTATATACTACCTGAGGATGTCTCATTGGCCGCAGTTGTGTGCTGATTGGGCCACAAGTGGTCTGCAGGGTTGAGAACCACTGTGCCATGCAGACCTCAGAGCAAGTCATATCCTATATTATATTGTATTATGCTTTACAAAAACACAGTAAAACATATATTCCCTGCCCTAAAGAGTTTACAGTCTATGACAAATGAGACCCAGAACAACAGTTTAGGAAAGGGAAGATGTGGCAAGATTACGGGACGGGGGGGGGTGAGGAAGGTAAGAAGTGGAGCCAGAGAGACAAACAAAACAGGCCAACATAACTTTGGACAAACTTCAGTGACAAATTATTTTGTGCTGCTATTGTGGCTGTTTCTAAAGATTTTCCTCTCAGTCTCTGGGGAGTGGGGAAAATGATGTCCTTTACAACCCCATTAACTGAAATACCACAAAGTTTAGTCGGCCACTAATTACTAGCTCTTCATTAAAGTGCAAAAAGATGAGTTGTGAACAGTACTTGGTCTTATCCAGTGTCATTTTAGTTCAGAGTCATTTTTGGTTTTTGAGAAATAGCCAAATACATGTTTAGTAGAAACAGCAATATTTTACAGCTGCTATCTTGGTGCTACAGTGCATGTTTACTTTGCACATCTAAGTGGTTAAAGTACCTTAGCTAATATTTCTTATCTTAAAGAGTAAACTTTTTTTTAAAAAAAACCTTACTAATTACCTACATTTCTGATGTGCCGAGCACCTCGACTCACACTGTGATCCGTAAGAGCTGTGCACAGCACTTCTGAAAATCAGGCTATTAATGGAGCTTTGTCGTCCAGCTAAAGTTTTATAAGAACAACACCATTACCATTAAAGCAAACCACCATTATCACCATGGTTGCTCAAGTCTCTTGAGCATGTAAGAATAGTCTTTGTGTTTCTCTAGTAAGGGAACTCTTCAAGGGAATATTTGAATGCTGAGGCAAACATTAGTAAGCAATGCACTTGTTTGGTTAAGACTTCAGCCTTGACCTCCATCTTTAAACCCTTGTCCTTTATTAATCACGTGTTTCCTGAATCAAAGAGAATATTTTTGGAGAGGGAAAATTGTTCTGGGACTGAAGGAGTGTTTTATATGCCAAACAGACATGCCCAGATGACAAATAGCCCTTGCATGATAGCCAAGGTTCATCCAGCTGCTCGGCCCCATATTATGTGATTGATGGTGTTGATGTTCTAAATAGGCTTAAGATATGCCAAGTATAAGAGCCATAACAAAGTCCTTCAGATTTATACTGTAGATAGGCAAGAAGGCATGTTCCCAGCATATGGCAGTTCTAAGAATGGTGTTGAGATTACAAGTAACCTTGCATGGTTTGTCTGGTTTCTTTCAAAGTTAGACAAAAACTATTTTCTGTTCAGGAATGAATAGGGTCACATAAGGTCTGTCTGAAGCTTCCGATTACCACAGATTCTGAGTAACTGGACACCCTTTGGAGCTATAACAACATTTGATTTCTTAGTAGAGATCAATAAACTGTTTTTTTGCCTGGGTTCAGAGAAAAAAAAGTAGGACATGGTCGAAAGTCTGTTTTTTTCCCCTTAAGGAAAGGGCATCACAGCTGAAGAGTTTTATCTTGATAACATGATGGTACAAATTCTTTTTACTAATTCAAAGAACTGTTCATTTAGTACATCCCACGAGTGCACATACTGGTAGTCACAGCACCGAGGTGCCATTTCCTTTGGTTATTGCTATCCCCCAAACAAGCTGCTTTTATTTTTTCTTCACGTTAGCATAACTCTGGTGCTTTTGAAGGTGAGGGGCTGATTGCGTTAGCTGATGAAAATGGAAGCATGGTGTGGGGACTGAGTAGATATGATTGCTAGTGCAAATTATGGCCTGATCCTGGATTTCTTGAGCACCTGTAACTCCTGTTATGGGTGTGCAAGGAATACAGGATTAGGCCCTTATTCCTGACCTACTGCTCTCTTACTATCCATGAGCAGGGCAGAGACTCCCTTGTGGTGGATCATGGGGTAGGTTGTCTAGGTTGAAACCACAGAAGTCATTTTCACGAAGTGATCCCAGAAGGGTTTAAAGCAGTATTTCCAGAGGTGAGAGGCTGTTAGGTCCAGCTGCCTTGCACAGAATTTTTAATCCATCCTCAGGGCAGTAAATCTGTCTTCAAAACTGACCTTTTCTTAAAACAGGTGTTGCCCCCAAAATACCCAGGCACATATTGGGCCAACTTCTGTGCTCAGACATATCACAGGAACCCAGTTAGTTAATGGTATTTCACAGGTGTAACTGAGGCCAGAATTTGGTCCCTGACCTTTACGAGGTGCAACTCGCCCCCCCTTTAATGTTTAAATAATAATTGGATGGTATGAGAGGCACCTTTAATAAATACCTACATAGGGATGAGGAGACATTTATCAGTAAAGCATTGAAGTAAAGGTAAATATGATACTCTTGAAAAAAGAGATCCCCTCAACAAGTGCCATGTCGACAGAGATGGTGCATCTGTACATGCGGCTCATGACACAGCCTGCTCTGTTTTAGCATAGTCCAGGGGTCGGCAACCTTTCAGAAGCGGTGTGCCGAGTCTTCATTTATTCACTTGGATTTAAGATTTTGCGTGCCAGTAATACATTTTAACATTTTTAGGTCTCTTTCTATAGGTCTATAATATATAACTAAACTATTGTTGTATGTAAAGTAAACAAGGTTTTTAAAATGTTTAAGAAGTTTCATTTAAAATTAAATTAAAATGCAGAACCCCCCAGACTGGTGGCCAGGACCCAGGCAGTCTGAGTGCCACTGAAAATCAGCTTGCGTGCCGCCTTTGGCACGCGTGCCATACGTTGCCTACCCCTGGCATAGTCCTACAGGGGATAAGTTCAGTTTCTCTCTCAATATAGGTAACCTATATACCTGAGGATCTACTCAGGCAACCACTTAAGCACATGCTTTTCTGTAAACTGCCATTGTTCATCCCTGTCTAATGTCAAATGTGCCTACTTACTGCAGTTCTTTAAAAGTCAATGGGCCTGATTCACCACATCATCGTTCTGGTTTTTCAGCAGTAGAACGGCTCTGATGAATGAAATGAAATGTTTATTTTAAGGTACAATAGAGAAAACATACACAAAATTAAAAGGTTTTAAAAGTTAGCCATAAAATATAGGAACTTGGCAGACCTAGTACATGAAATTCAGTATTTTACCATGGGTATTACCTTTCTCAGATATTATAGCTACCTGTTTATGACCTGTTGTTTTCATTTAGATGGACTATGTAGGCCAAAAGTCTTAACATAATGCAGTCACTGTCCCCCATTAAATAGTGTTAAACAAAATCCAGGGTTTGCTAGGCAGAGACCTCAGCCTGTTTAGTGCCATGGCAAACATACCATTACAGAGCCTCTTAAGTTTTTATTAAAGATAAAGAAAAGAAAGGAAAACAGTTAAGCATTTGAAATGTAAAGTATTAAGTAAGGCCTTCATTTTCACAACATCCCTTGTTTCCTTTCCCTTTAGCTGGAGAGAGTTTTTAAGAAGGAAAGGAGCCCTTGTTTGACAGTCCTTTAGATGGTATCAAAGATGGCAATAACTGTTCTTTTAGGGAAAGAGAAGTTAGTCTGAGATGGGCTGGAGCTGTTGTTGCTGTCGTTGAAGTCCAATCCCATTTCCTCATGTTTGGGATTCATCTGGAGGTGGCAGAGGTGGTGATGTCTTCTGGGTACCTCTCTCTGGCCCAGTCTGGTCAGGACAACTCTCAGGATCAGGACAATGAATCCCGGAGCCCCAGGAGATTGTGGGGGTAGCAGCCATGATGGTGAAGCCAATTGTGCTCCCTAAAATCTTCTTCTTTAAGGACCCACAAAGGGATTGTGGGTGGAATAGTCCATCCCCTCATTATCTTGTCCACCACATGGGTGTAGTTTTGGGCACACCAATTTTTGTTCACTGATTTCTGGTTCCACACTTTTCTTGATTTTCTTTTTGTTAAGACTAATTCAGTCCATCTCACTTTTGTACCTTTTCCCATCAACATTTGTTGTTATAGGTTATTAGGACCTCTTATGAACTTTTTACACTTGAGTTCACAATTAGGGGAAATTTGTAGGCCCAGTTATTACAATAGACCCTTCCAGGCAATTTTCCCAACATAAAGACTGTGGGCTAAATTAAGAAGTCCAGACTGTGAACCCCTTACGCTGGTGAGCAGTTTCTTACACAGGCAGTTCTACTGAAATAAATGGGACTTCTCATGTGATAATTAATTGTTCCCTGTTATGGGTAAGAGGTTCACAATCAGCCCCAAAGGTAAATTGAAGAAATTCTAGAAGGACTATAAGGTTGTGTTTGTAACTTAAATCTTCTTGGCTGCTTTAAGGTGTGTATTAAACTAAGTTAAACTAACTTATTTAGACTTGTTTAGTCTCACACCCTCTCATTAAGATGCAGGTTACATCTCTCCCTTACCATTCCCCTCCTCTCCTTCAATTTAAACATGGTACTTTGCCCTTTTCTGATATTTCTAAGAAAGTTATTGAGGAAAGTATTTTTTAGGAAAATCATTGAGAGCTCCGGATAACTATTTCCTGAAAAAAGCCATTTCCTGTGGAATTTACAGGATATGAGTCAAGTTTACACATGAGGCCTGATTTGCCACTGTTTCATTCCAATTTTATGCTAGTGTAACTCCACTGAAGTTGGTCAATGAAATCAAGATTTAGGGACAGATGCAGTGTACCATCTAGTTGCTTTACACTATCCTGCTAATACAAATCAGCAATAAACCTGGGTGTTTGTCTGGGTTTATGGCTGCTTTGCAACACAGTGCAAAACAGCAAGGCTTCACTAGTACATCCAAGATCAAGTATTCCATTGGACAAGCATTCCAATGCGCACATGTATTCCAGTGTGGACATTCTTATTGCAGATCAAGAGTGTTCTGTTTTGATATAATTTAAATTGACTTTTTACAGGTTTAAATTAAATCAAGATAGGTCATCCAATCTTAAATAAGAATGTCCACATACAGCCTTGCACTGAAATAAGTAAAGGTGTGCATTAGAATTCATTTCATTATTTTGGTTCTGGTTTGTATGTAAACAACTAAATCAATTTTAGTGGTTAACCCAGGGGTAGGCAACCTATGGCACGGGTGCTGAAAGCGGTCCGTGAGCTGATTTTCAGTGGCACTCACACTGCCTGGGTCCTGGCCACCGGTTCGGGGGGCTCTGCATTTTAATTTAATTTTAAATGAAGCTTCTTAAACATTTAAAAAACCTTATTTACTTTACATACAACAATAGTTTAGTTATATATTATAGACTTATAGAAAGAGACCTTCTAAAAACATTAAAATGTATTACTGACATGTGAAATCTTAAATTAGAGTAAATAAATGAAGACTCGGCACAGCACTTCTGAAAGGTTGCCAACTCCTGGGTTAACCTTTAGTTATTTCAATGTAAGTCTGTGTGTGGATTCTCTTATTTCAGATTGAATTCCTATTTTGATTTAATGTAATCCTGTAAAAAATTAGTTTAAATTAAGGTAAAATAGAACACACTTAATCTACAATAAAAATGTCCACACATAGACTTGCACTGAAATTACTAAAGATTAACCATTAAAATTGATTTAGTTAGTTTGGTTCTAGCTTGTGTGTAGACAAGCTTTCAGTATGAGAATCCTTGTCAAGACAAATTCTAATACTACAGTACAACATTACAAATTATAAAAACAGATGCAAAAGAGAATAATATTGGGCACATCACAGTCCCATTTTAGACTTCCATAATATATATTATCATAAACTTGATAGATTTTAAGGCCAGATGGAACAACTTTGATCATCTAGTCCAGGGGTGGCCAGCCTGTGGCTCTGGAGCCACATGCGGCTCTTCAGAAGTTAATATGTGGCTCCTTGTGTAGGCACCGACTCCGGGGCTGGAACTACAGGTGCCAACTTTCCCATGTGCCAGGGGATGCTCACTGCTCAACCCCTGGCTCTGCCACAGACCTTGCCCCCTCTTTCCACCCCCTCTCCTGAGCCTGCTGTGCCCTCACTCCTCTCTCTTTCCTCCTCAGATCCTCCTGCATGCCACAAAACAGCTGATCAGGAGGTCGACATAGCTTCACCTCTGGGGGAGGTGGAGTACAGACATTGATGGGAGAGTGCTCTCCCATCCACTTAGCATGTCTTCACCAGAGCTGCTAAATCGACACTTTGATCACAGCAGTGCCAATTTAGCCGGTAGTGTAGACATGGCCTTAGTCTTCAAGTGATGGAGAATCCACCACATCCCTAAGTAGTTGTTCCTATGGTTAATTCCCTCACTGTTAAAAATGTGCCCTGTATTTCTAATCTACCGTCTTTCTCCAATTTTGATACGTCTTCCATAATAGTGAATTGTGTTATTCCTTTTGCCACAACTAAATTTAACTCCTCTGGAAAAACATCATCTTCCTATGAGTGACTTATGAATAGGTCAGTTACTGAATGATTCCATTTTTTTATAGTGTCCTTACTATTTGAAAACACAAGGAAATATTTGCCTTTCTGAGCCTGATCCTGCTCTCTTGTATACTGAAGTAAATCAGGAGTAACTCACTTGAAGTCAATGGAGTTATGCAGGTTTAAAACTAATACAAAATCAGAATTAATCCCTTTATTTATCTATAGGCTTTTCTATGGTTTCCATCCCTGTAATATATGAATGCCTCACCAATATTAATTAATTTATCCTCACACCATTCCTATGAAGTAGGAAATTATTACTCCCATTTTACTAATGGTCAAACTGGGCACAGATGGGTTAAGTGACTTGCCCAAGGCCAAACAGGAAATCTCTAGCCAAGCTGGGAATCAAACCCCAATCTCATAGCTTCTAGTCCAGTGCCTTAACCCACAAGACAATCCTTCCTCCTTTGCCTTTATTTTCCCTTGCAACTTTGTAACAGAGTACGTTTTCCAGTACTTTTCTTTTTTGTGTCACTGCTGTAATTTAAGCCCCATTAACTCTTGTTCTGTCCTTGTAGATTAATGAAAATAATTGGTCCCTGTCTTACTTTTGTATCTGTAGAGAATTATCATGTCTTTCCTCAAATCTTTTTCTCTAGACTGAACATACCAATTCCCTTAAGGTTTTCTCATGTCAATTTATGCAAACTTCTTATTTTTACTGCTCTCCTGAAGTCTCTTTCAGACAGTTTAGTGACCATCTCACTATGTCTCCAAGGGTATGAAAACAGTTTGGAAAGAGAGCTATATAGAGACCTGACCCCAGAAGTCAACCCCAGTCTTGGGGATATCTAAATTACAAACCTGATCCTGGTGCTTGCAGATGCTCCTATCTTTTTCATGTGCCTAACCAAACCCTGCCTTTGAATACCCCTGAACTTTAGGTATTTGAAGTTGATCTGTTTTTCAGCTCACATCTCTCTCTAGTTACTTACAACTACTTATTGTATACTCCACCAGTCCTATGGTGTTAGGAAAGAGTTGTAAAATCTGTTTTAGAAGATGATTTCAGTTAATGTACTTTTATCGGCAGTATGGTCAGAGCATAAGTTTGTTTAAAAGTGGGTTTTAAAAATTTTGATTGTATGCAGCTATGTAAATATACCTGTAAACCAGAGTCTCTAACTTGCTGTTTTAAAATGAGTCACATATGCTATGTGGTGTGTGCTTTGCTTCCTTTTGTCTAAAGTTAATGTAATGCCATGGATAAAACAATGTTAGCAAAATGGTTTCCTAATAACTATTTGGGTACTTATGTAGGTACCAATATGGCCCCTGTCATGGTAGTACCTGGGCATTTCCTAGGTATTTCAAAGAGAATTAACAGTAATAATCTCTCTTTTTTTAACTCCCAGCATGTAGGTGAATTTGGTTGATTCATTTATAGAGCTTTATTTTTATTCTGTTTTGGCTTTGTGTGTGTGTGTGTGAGAGAGAGAATGTTGGGGAGGAGTACTCTGTGTGCATGCAAAGAACTTACTGAGGGAAAGCTCCATTGAATAAATGACTTTTGCGTTTCATTCTGAAAGTGGCTAGCTCCATTAGCATTCTTCTTACTACAGACTAGGTTCAGTCCCTGTGGAAGTCTCTTACACTCACAAATCTCCTTCTATTGATCAACACTTTCATTGTTGCAGACTGTGGAACGCCATTGTCATGGAGTCTGTGGTTACGGAAGAACAGGGGATCTCTCAGGTAGCTAGGACCAGTCTCCTGGAGGATTTTGATGATCAAGACAGAAATCTTCCATTGGATTATATTCACTGTTTTCAGATATAGGCGCATCCATAGGATGTATTTACAGTGACCTGTGGTGTTAAAGAGAAGGGCTACTCTATTTCATACCAATTGGACCATTTGCAGCATTTGTAGTTTCATTCCTAGATATGACAAATTGCAATAATCAAGGCTGGTGGTCATGAATGCCAGGTATGGCTGGATCTGAGTCTAATAGGAAGGCAACAATCTTTTGATCAGTCACAGATGGAAGAGGGTGTTTTTGACTGCCAGGGTTATTTGGGCACCCAATAACACTGAAGAGAAAAGGAAGAGAAGGTGATTGTTCCATGAGCAAATGATATCATGAAATACAGTATAGAGAGCTAGATTTTCAGGTAGTGTAAATTGCCATAGGTCTGTTGACTTCAATAGATCTACTCAGACTTACACTACCTGAATGTCTACCCCAAAGAATAGAATGACAGAAGAAAGACAAGGGAACAAATACATATTGTTATTACATTATAGCGGGGGTTCTGAAACTGGGGGTCGGGACCCCTCAGGGGGTCGCGAGGTTATTACATGGCAGTGTCAGCCTCCACCCCAAACCCCGCTTTGCCTCCAGCATTTATAATGGTGTTAAATAAATAAAAAGTGTTTTTAATTTATAATGGGGGGGTCACACTCAGAGGCTTGCTGTGTGAAAGGGGTCACCAGTACAAAAGTCTGAGAACCCCTGCATTATAGTATATTGTTATATAATATTGATAATAAATAATATTATCATTACTATTGTAATTTGATACGTTAGTTGGAACCTCATTGTCTATCCCAAGTGTCACCACAGTGCCATGAAGTTGAAATCACCATGCCTTACTTCGATTTCACAATTGACTTGAGCTTCATCAGAGTCTGTGGTGAAATCATGTACCCAAAGCAGAGCCATCTCTTAAGCATTCCTCATCCCTACTTTGAAGACATTACGGGTGGGTTTTTCACTCTGGATACTGCCCTCACACAGCAAGGCTGAATGTTCCCAGATTTCCTGCAACCAATGATCCCTATAAATGTGTAGCAATTCACATTCTTGGCTGAAAATTTGTTAATCGATATTTTCAAAGTAGCAAATGTGTTAATTCTTATAAAGACCTGTAAAACTTCAAGTTACTTGAGAGCTTTCTGAGATATATATATATATTTAATCAGACCTATTTTTTCTCCTCCTGTAACTGAAAAAAAATGATCTTTTATGTCAAGTTTCAGCCTGGAGCAATTTTTTTTGGCCAAGTTATAAAACAGTCAAAATGTGGGTTTATGCTGGAAATGCTGACACAGACTTAACTTCTGGAGAGTGATTCAAGCGGCACCACTGTATTTTTAAGAATAAAAGAATATAAAAGTTCTGTGGGTGTGAATTTGTGTGTGTATTGCAGCATTCATTTGATGACCAAATCTATAGTTAAATTGTTTGCTGAAAGCAAATTTCTGGCCTATAGCCAGAGTCATTTAGTTGTATTACAAAATTCATTTTGCAAGGTATAATCTGCTCTGGAGTGGAATCCATCTACAAGATGCTACAGATATGAGTGCCTGACTTAACTCTCTAGGAACCATTGTCTTCGATGAATAAGATTTGTGTCAAGTGCGGAAATAATACATCTGTGCAAAATATTCATCATGAAATTAAAGATGCTCAAATGTTACTTCTTCTAAGTTTGTGTAGACTCCAAGAAGTGCTATATTTTCTGCAGAAATGTTTGAATCAGAAGTTGGGCACAAAGAGTTTTTTCCACTAACTCAGTATAAACAAAATGTTCAGTGCTGCTTTGTATGGTTTTGTGTTTCCAGATGAGTTGGTTGAATTTCATCACATAACTGAAGTTACAAAATATTTCTTGAGGATCCCTGAGTGGCTGAGCCTGCTCATTGTCATGCACTGGCAGCTCTCTTCTCTTGGTGCAGGATGTGATTGGACACTGAAATGTGGGGCCAATGGGAACCTTTGTGGGTGATCTTAAGATGGTCCATTATTCCAAGTCAGGAGTAACTCCACTGAAGTCAGTAGGATTACTCCAGATTTACATACATGTAACTCCGATCTAGCCCCCTCACATCTCAACAATAGAATTTTTTTCAAATTTTCCTCACCTCACACGTCTTCTGTTTGAAATTTTGGAAGTGTTAAATTTCACACAAAAGTGTCTTTACTCCCTTTTGCAAAATTTGATACAAAACATGTTTGGCAGGGAAAAAAACATTTCAAATGCATGAAATGACTTAAAATGGACCTGGGATTTTTTTTTCCATGCTCCATTTTGCCAAAAAAATTTGCTTACTCTCACACAGCTCTAGAAAATAATTTGGTTAAGAAATAAAGACACTAGAAGTGCCTGGAAAAGATGTACTGAGTAGTGATTTTTTTCCCCCTAGCAAAATACTTATGGAAAGTGTAAGTATACACAGCTGTGTTTATGTCAGTGATTAGACATTCTAGTCCTATATGACCCCAAAGTGCTGAGACCACGAGACACCTGGGTATGCTTATGAGTGTCTCGATCAGACATTTACATTTGCATTTATTCAACTAGGACCTTTCTTTCCTTTTTCCTCTCTAAAAAACCCCAGAAAACCCAGTGCAATCCTCTCTCTCTCTTTCCTGCATTAACAAATTATCACGGTTAAGAATATAAACACACAAATTTAGAAATTTAAAAATTAAGGCACTTGCAGCTATGTTAACTTGCTCAAATTTTTCATATACTAGGTACATATTTAACATTCCATTTAGCCATACAAAATTTGTATTATTAATAATTTTGTATTACATTAGTGCCTGGTTCCTGTTGAGATTGGGGACCCATGAAACTAAGAACTACCCATCAAAATAGTAAGAAAATGTCCTGGCAGAAAGATCTTATAGTCTAGACAGTCAAAGATGTACTACTATCTCCAGTTTACTTATGGAGAATAGTGGCATAGAGAGATTAAGTGACTTGCTCAGTGTGAGTGGAACTGATCTTCTGAGTCTCAATCCAATGACTTAACCATCCTTCCTTTAAAAATACAGAAGGGAATTTACTGGAAACCTAAAGTTTTGAATTTCCTGAGTTGTGGCATTAAATACTTCAACTTTATTATAGTCTTAGTCCTCCTCCCATTGCAGTCAATGGTAAAACTCTCATTAATTGGGAGTTGAAGGATTGATGGTTCAGAATTGGTCCCTGTAGGATTAATATGTTTTTTTAACCCCTGCTGAATAACTAGATAATTCTAGTGAAATGTTTTATTGGAATTGAATTTATTGTGGATCAAATCTGCTTACAGTAACTCCAGTATAAATCCTGAATTATTTTAACTGGTTTCCTTGGAGTTACTCCAAATTTACACTGGTGTAACAGAGAAGAGTTTTTGACCCTGTATATACAGACTTAGAGTAAGTTGCATGGAGATCTGAAGCATCCATACATATGGCACTCATTTTCATTTCCTTCATGCTATCTCAAGATGTTGTGGCTAAACTTTATATAATTTAATGCATCCAATAAAACGTCCCATATCTCCTCTGCTTGGTGAAATCGCCTTTCTTTTTTCTGATATGATTTTCATGCTTCAAAACCGCACAAGTCATATTCTACCATGCTGTAACTGAAACCTGATTAAGGGTCTTTCTGGTTGTTCACAGCTTGGTAACCTGTACTATTAGATCACCCACAAGGATTTTATTTGGTTTACTTGATGGGTTTTTTTCCTTTTGATCGGGAACCTTTTTCTAAGAATTATTTGGTAAAGGAAGATGAGGGAGATTCTCTTGAATGATGATTCCTAATTTGCTTGTGACCAGAATTTGTCCGCCATCGCCACAAAGCTATCCTCCTTTTCTATGGGCTCAGTCCTGCAAGGTGCTGAGCGCTCACAAGCTCCACTGAAGTCAGTGGCAGTTGTCCACCATCAGCACCTAACAGGAGTACACAGCACCTTGGAGGATCAAGCCCTCCGTGCCTAGCAAATATATTTAAATAAAACAAAAGAACTTCGCTGAAGAGAAGGATGAAAGAGACTTACTGCATTGCCACAGCACTCAAAGTCAGCAGTGTTAGCTACACATCCTAGAACTTGGCCACAACAGAAGCAAGAAGGTAACCAATTGTCTTAAAATGCCCCGGTGAAACCGTCCCTGGATATTGAAAAGACAGGCAAATTGAAAGGAGATCAGAGAACAGCAACAAAATATGAAAACAGCTAACTGTGAGACTGAGGTTATGTCTACACTAACAGTCGTTTACCTGCATAGGAATACTGGTATATTCTACTGGCAAAGTGGTTCTCGTGTGAGCATAGCTATACCAGCAGCGCTGCACTTTGTACCAATACGGTAAAGCCACCTCACTCCTGAGTGAAACAAGCTATACCGGGAAAAGGGCCAGTATAACTGAGTCTGCATAGCTCTGTCGGGAGCGTATCACACCTCTTCATACCCCAGACCAACACTGCTTAAACTAGCAGAAGTCTGTCGTGTAGAACTGGCCGAATGATCTAGAGCATAATTGGTTATACGGTGCTGCTTTGCCCCATGTTAATCTACGGCAGGGGTCGGCAACCTTTTGGAAGAGGTGTGCCGAGTCTTCATTTATTCACTCTAATTTAAGGTTTCGCGTGCCAGTAATACATTTTAACATTTTTAGAAGGTCTCTTTCTATAAGTCTATAATATATAACTAAACTATTGTTGTATGTAAAGTAAATAAGGTTTTAAAAATGTTTAAGAAGCTTCATTTAAAACTAAATTAAAATGCAGAGCCCCCCGGACCAGTGGCCAGGGCCCAGGCAGTGCGAGTGCCACTGAAAATCAGCTCGCGTACCGCCTTCAGCACCCGTGCCATAGGTTGCCTACCCCTGATCTATGGAAAAGTGTAGGCATCGACAATAAAGGAACTTAAAAAATAAGAGCTAAATATGTGTAGCTTGGCTAAGCCAAGCAAAATAATTAACAACAACCTGAACCATACAAAGGCCAAGGCTGGAAGAGAATTATTTAGGAGGGTTAAAGTAGGGTTAGTTGAGTGAAGGAAAATAAAAGAAAAATTAGGCTGAATAGTATGAACAATATTCTGAGAGTAAAATAGGTGTCTGTGGGATTTTCTTTCAAGAGACGGATAGGGAGCCTCTTTACTTGGGATATTTAAAACTAGACTAGACAAAGCACTAGCAGATAAACTGGAGGGAATAAAGTTGCATTGGTAGGGATAGATTAAATGGCTCTGTGGGTGGGTTTTTTGTTTTGTTTTTTTTCATCTCTAGGGTCTACTGCCTCGTTCAGGTGGGATTTTTCAAATGTGGCAAAGAGAGAAAAACACCCAACTCCTATTGACCGTCAATGGAACTTTCAGCAATGTTCTTTATTTTATATTCTGTTTCAAAGTATTTGGTGGGCATATAAGAATGAGGTGCCTATGTTCCCTTAAGCACTTTGGAAAATCCCCTTTGAGTATATAGTGGAGATTTTCAAAGGGACAAAGGGCAAATAGGCACTTAACTCCCCTTGAAAATTAACTGTGTTCCTAGCTGCCCTTTGTGGCCAATGTTCTTGTGTGTGTGCATTATTTGGGATGTATGCGCGATGCTGTCCGTATAAAGATAAATTGTAGTTTTCATGCTTATAAGAAGAGTTCTAATGAAATTCACCCCCGGTGTGGACAGCTAGCTCAAGGCATTCTGCACCATACATACCCTCTATTGGAGCTGCATACAGTTGGGAAGCCATGAACAGGAGGACTATGAGGGGTGGTGCCATGAGCCATGGAATGCAGCAATAAGAGCATCAAGGGAGAGCCTGCAGCAACTGTGTTTATGCAAAGCTCTTGGGCTCAACTCAATGTCCATGGGGCATGCGGGGGTCGAGGTGGGGGTGTGCAGTCACTTTTCCAGCCCATAGTCTACAGTAGCAGGCATGGAGGGAAGGGGGTGGAAGCAGCACTGCAATCCTATGCTCTGGCTGCAGGCAGAAAGGTGGTGGATATTACCTATTCACTCCTCCCACATTTCATTCACATAAAACCTGATTGCTCGCGCTTTATGCGGGTGAAGTGGATTTCATGCTCTATATGGCTCATGGATTTGTTACCCCAGGGGCCAGACTATGCCCGACCTGCACTGGCCCACAATGGGGGAGGCAGCCTCGGTGCTACAGGTGGGGCAAAAGGGACATTTGCCCCCCTCAATCTGCCATGGGTCCCATATTATTGTCAAAAAGGCCAAAATCTGTTTAGCCGTCTCCCCTGTGAAGCAATTGAGCAGCAGGAGACTGGAGGGGCTTCATCCCCTATATAGATTAGAAGTCACGGCAAAATCCTGTTACGCAGTCGCCAAATTTTACTTTTGTAAATGTTTAAAAATCAAAGATTTTCCAGAGGTCTAATTTGCCTTGGGACTCCTGGAAGATTGTTCGCTTTTTAAATCACGACATGCAGAGGCCTCAAAATGGGACCCTTGAATCAGCTCTGGGGGGAGGTGTTTAGCCATCCCATTCCAAGGGATAACTCCAGCAGGGATTATACCTCAGAGCACTCCCCTAGCATAACATGCACCCCCATGCATAACTGGCCAGCTGTGCTGACTTGCTGACTGCTGCACAGAAGACAGCCCTGGCTCTTTGCTGTTACCCCTGGGCTGTACTAGGAGGGGGTAATCCCATTGTTCAGGAGGAACTACAGTGACACCTTGCACAAGCACCAGGAATAAACTGGACATAGGTGCTAAGTGATTTCTCCCCCTCCTCCATTAATTTGTTGCATTCTTTTACTAGGGGCAGAAGTTAGACTTATGGGATGATGACTGCTAGGGTCACTTTGTCTTTTTTTTCTAATTGTTGTGTTGCCAACTCATTATTTCATCATGCATCATCTCACTATTTGGTGTCTTAAAGCTTGTAGCAGGGGATTGTATGAGAAACTCAGCTTTCATTTTTTTTTTAAATCTATCCCTCTCATGCTTGCAGAGGAAAACTTCAGTCATGAAATGATGGCACACATGAAGCTCAGAAACCAGAAAGCAAAGCAAAAGAATCCAAAATATAGTATTTTTTTAAAAAAATCTCATGATTTTTAAACCAATCTCATGATTTTGGGGGCCTGATTCATAATTTTTTAATACTTGGGGTTGGTAATAATTGTATCCAGTGGGAGTTTAGTTTGAATAAGGACTTCAGGACTGAGCCTCAATACTTACAAACATTTGGGGTTTTCTTTATTTGGACAATAGAGACACTTATTTCAACAACAGAAAAATAGAACGATTTATTTGCAAGTAAAGGAGTTCCACAGTACTATAACTACCTACAGCAGGAGATCTCATAATTGCTCCAATAAATATAGTATCTGCATAGTTGGATTATATTAATTAAACCCTAAGAGACATACATGGGACCTTTTGCATGTCGTAGCAAAGAATTCTGGGGTGAAGAGTTAAAACAAATGGCTTATGATGTAAATATTTTGCTGGCCCTAAATATTTACTGCTTGTTTTGTTCAAATGGCAACGCCTGCCTTCAACTGGCTTAGGAGAGAAATGAGAAACACAGAGAAGATGGGTGACAAATTTACTGTAGGAAGAAATCAAAAAAGAAACAATGGAGAAAATCCATTCGGCCCACCCTGCCTGAAACTGCTTCTCTTGTTTGTCATACAGGCCGCACTGCCTCAACCAGAAGGAGTTCTGGTATTGGGAAGTGCAGAATAAAGGGAGACAGAAAGAAAGAATTAGCTGATTTAGGTTAGGAAAATTAGGGACAAACTAAAAATCTGACGGGAATGCTGGGTGGGGTCATATTTATTTTCCCTATTCAAATGCTTGTAGATTGTATCAGGTTTTTCAGCTGCAGGGCTAGTGCCTCTCTATAGTTCCCATCCAAAGCTCTGCTGCTGGACCCCCACTGGGATCTCGGCAGTTCCAGCCCAACCCCTCTGTCTTGCCAGGGGATATTTTAGTAGGGGTTCTGAGAGCAAAACATTGCACTGCCTGCACTGGAAATTGTATTTGGACACCTCTTTTATGCAACTATAAGTCAGATTTTATTACCATAATGTACCCACAAAATATGCAAAAACCTGCACACGCAAAAACCTGCTTTTGTGCACACAAGTAGGTGCATAGTCTGCATAATTATCCAATTTGTGGATGAATATCTTTGTGCAACCATGCATGTTTTTGTGGGTGCAGCAAGTTCACTTGCCTCTGAAAATTTGGCCAGGCTATACAGGAGAATGGCTACAGGGGTGAGGGTAGATCATATTCTAGTATGGGTGTAATCAGAAGGGAAATGTGAGCTAATGAGGCTTGCACTGCAAATGTGAGACACACAGGACAGCCACAGGATGTGAAATCACAGGGAGTAATTCATCAGCTAAATCTCTTTACAGGTGCATTCCAATCAGTTTTCCCCCCCAACCTCAAATGAGACCTAAATTAGCTCTGGCAACACCTCTACTAACAGAACAAACAACATGTGTGATGGGAGGGAGGAGAAAGAGTGGGAGGGAACCGACTTAAAATGGCAGTTCAGTAGTTTACAAATATTAAAATATGGAGAATGGGGTTTCAAGTGCCGGCAGATGTTCTTAAGGTTATTTTGGCCTGGTTTTTCTTTTTTCTTTTCCACTGGAGACTTACCATATTTGTTCATTATTAATGGGAATGCTCATTGTTTTCCCATCTGATATTTCTTTCATTACTTAAAAAGAAATCCCAGAGGCTTGCGTTCACAAAATAGTGATTGCATAATTGATGTGATTATGATGTGTTTCACTGTAACACTGCAGTTCAGCTGAGTATTTTGAGAAGCTCTGTATACTGTTAATATGTTGCCTTTGTGCTTGTTATTCCGTGGCCCAGATTCCCACAATCTTACACCTCACGCAGCAAGTAGTCCAGTTGGGACTACACCTGGAGTAACATACTACTCAATGTGAGCAAAGGCATCTGTAACTGGCAATGTATCAACAGTGACGGTTAAATGGATGATGTCAAGGGCTAGATTGTAGAGCATATGCTCACAATGGTGAACACTTACTCATGTGAGTAGCCCTACTGAAGTCAATAGATTACTGCATGGGTGAACACATGAGTAAGGAGTCCGCAATCTGGCTCTCAGTATTTTCATATAATATGGATAAAACTAACACATATGTGAGCATCGGCCAGGGGTGGGTCTGAGAAGAGGGGTTTGAGAATGGGGGGTATAAGAGAAGTAAAGTAAAGCAAATCATTAATTGTAACCTGGGGGAGAACATGAGCAGTTGAAGAATTTACCAAGGCAAGTTTTCAGTAAGAGCAACTCTTTCCTTTTTTCATTTGAACTTGTTAATTATTATTGCCCTGAGGGCTAGAGAACATAATAATCATTTTCTTCCTCCTGATGACATCTTTTTTTATTCTTTCATCCACTGTATTCTCCTTTCCTTGACTTCTAATGCAGAGATGAAACATTAACCTTGTTAAGTCTTCTAAGCCTGATTGCCAGACCCCCGAGCCTTTGTTTTTTCTCAACATGTGTGCAATTTTCACTATTTTTGTCCAGCAGTGACCTTTGGAATTCCAGAATAATTTTCCCTCCCCTTCCTGGTGCCCTCACATGACCCAGGAACACAAACATCTGAGAGACCTCTGGGCATCTTCCCATCTGTTGCCATATAGATGAAGGCCATTGTGTGATGTATTTTTAACAGCAGGTGTTGGGCTTGGAGAAGGGTGTGTTGGTTTTTGAGGGGATGGGCACAATATGCACTTAATTCTTAGTTCCCAGGCTATTTAGGAACAGCTTAAAAACATGCTTAATCTGTTTGTACAAATTTAACATTGTAAAACCACACTAAGGAATTGCTAATCAAGCGCTAGCCTGGATTTAGTTTCAAGCTGCTAAATTTGTATCAGTTCACCATCTAAAAATAAATACTTTAAATCTGTGTCCAGGATTCCAGCTTATAAATTTATTCCCGTGAAATACTGTTGACTGATTAGTTGAAGCCTATTAATTATTATTTAGTCACAGTTTTCAACAGCAGCAAAACGAACAGTGTGGATGTTTTATCTTTTGCCAGTAAACACAATCCTGATCCTGCCTTAAAAATAGGTTGTTAGCTAAGGGTGTGATTCACCACTGTGTCCAGTTCTGAGCCGCTGGAACTCCATTGATTTCAATGGTATTCCTGGTACCTAGGTATAAAATAGGAGTAACATGCCAGGTGAACTGAGCCCTCTGTGTAAAAGAGTGTGTGGTTTAGAAAGACACGTGGTTCTTTTATTTCCTGCTAGTAGTAAAGAGACCAACTTAAAGAAACAGTATGAGCGCAATGTTTTACCACAAATATCATTGAAATGCCATTTTAACAGAATCTTTCTATTTCTTTCACATTTTGTCAGAACAAGTACGAAATACTGCTTGCGGTTCAGTTATCTGCCAGGTATAAATGGTATAAATGGATGATTACTTTAAATACATCTTCTTTGAGAAGGGAGTTATGGAACTTCACAAAAGCATCAAGCTGTGCCTACTTGCAGTGAACTACCTAGAAATAAATAAACTGATGTAAAGGTTGTTAGCAAATCCTTAGATTCTCGTTACCTTTTTAGTCAGATAATTGACAGTGACTCGAATGTGAGCTGTAATTGCTTTCTAGTATAGTTAAATGAAAGGATTATTTATTATTTGGGGGAATAGACTGAATGGCCTAATGGTGCTGTTCAGCCACAGAAGCTATGATGGTCATTTTTATACCACCCAGTATATTGACATATCTTTAATAAAACAAAAGGGGTGAAATCCTGGCCCCATTGACATCAGTGAGTTTTGCCACTGGCTTCAGTGTGGCCAGGATTTCAACCAATGTGTTTTTAGGGATAGATTTGAGTTTTACAGTCTGCCCCCAGTACAGGGCTGTGTGTAGCTGCTGCTCCAGTAGGCCCTAGGGAAGGAATCATGTGTCGTCTCTACTGTCTCCTAGAGCAAGGGGATCTGTTACTGGCTCAGATCCTTGCTGGTATTCCTTACTAAGTCTCTGTTCCAGCTCAGCTGTACTAGCTGGTACACTGGGAGAACAGAGCCAGAAGCAAAGAAGTGGTTGTTTGCCTCCATTTTAGCACCTGGAGATCAAGATTTTGGGGATTTGTTCTGGGTTGTGGGCAGCCAGATTAATCTATGTCTGCTATAGTGTGGAAATTCTAGGCATTTTGCAGGGAACATTGTTCATATTTGAACCAAACAACCTGTATTTTCAGGACTTAAGGATGGGATTTTCATGGCTGTCCAACAGAATTTAGAATAGGAACTGGGAATCCAGCTCCCCGAGGCAGCTTTGAAAAAAAATAGCCTAAAACTATTCAGAAACTGAAACTAGTCCACCATGCACCGATTCAATAAGTGGAGTACCTTGTCAGGAATATATAACTCTTGTTCTTCATAAGCTACTCTGGTTGCTGAGTGTCTTTTGTATAGAATTTAAGGTGTTTGTTTTGACACATAGCGCTAAATGGCCTGGAACCTGCCTACTTAATAAACCACTTTTCTGATTGCTAAAGATGCTGTCAGCAGAGGCCCTTGAGCAGCAGCTCTCTTGACATATATGAGAGTGATCTGCCAGCAGGACATTCTCCTTGAAGGTCCCTCAGCTTTGGAATTTATTCCTTGCTTGGTCCAAAATAACCAAAATCTGTTATGGGTCCTGTGTGAGTAAAGTTAGACTCATGCGTAAGTATTTGCACATTCAGGGCCGAGGTTTGATAACTTATCTTTGTTCACCGATAAATGCTGAACACAGTTGTGCTGTGCCTGATGTGCTTTGCAAAACATGGTTTTCTTCTTGGCCTTGTCTTATTTGTTGGACATTTGTTTGTTTAGCTCATGTATCAATACCTGAGCTAAACAAAATCTATTGCTATATGTATTCCATTCCTTTAGAAAGGGTTTCTGCTTGACAGTTTGTTTTCACAGAGCCCAAGTGATGTGCTGGAACAAAACAGTTTCTTTTTACCAGGCACAGATCACTACTTCTTCCAACTCTGGCAAAATGGGTGCTATTGTTGTTGCTTCTCCCTCAGCACACAGTGTAGAAGATGTGCTGCAGAAGAGAAGACATAAAATAGATTTTTCATACAAATTTCAAACAGAACAAAAGAAGGAGAGAGGCTTTTAAAAGGTTCTGTGTTACTGAATATTGCTGTTGGCACTTTGAATGTGATAATAGTAGCTACACTAATTAGGGTTGCATGATGCCACAAACAGGTATTCTGAAAAGACTGTATGTCTAGTAGGCACTAATAATCATATTCAATAGCTGTATTTTTGACATTCTTTATTAGTATAATGAGAGTTCTGTTCTGCACACTAACAATCATGTATGTCCTTAATAAAGAATGGAGGAGTGTGAATGTTATCTTCTTGAGTATCATATTCATTTAAAATCAAGTAGGCAACTCAAAGGTTAAGAGGTTTAATGCTCCTGAACTGTACAATTGAAGCACTATATAGTCCACTTTATTGATAGCAATTATTCAGAAAGCTTGGGGGGTGCAGGTATTAGAAACTTCATTTTATAGACGAAAGCCCCACACATCGTTAGCCTGCTTTGCAATGTCACTGGTTAACATCCAGATACTTTTGCACGCGACACATCATGTGCTGTTTTCAGGGCATAACTTACTTCCAGCTATTTAAAAATTATTAAATAACCGCCCTAAACAACATTCAGTCTTCTCTTAAGTTTGCAGCCTTCAAATATTTCCTGCGGGATTTAGAAAGCTCAAGAACCTACATATTTACAATTTAATGTAATATATCTAATGTGTGCTGCAATTTATTTCCTCTTTAAAACCATAGTTGTTAAAACATACAATATTTACTTGCTTACAATTCTACAAACTCAGTAAGAAATGTTGTAATGCCCAGATACTTTAATAGCTTCAGGCTGTAGCAAATCTCATGTAGCTGAGTTTCTTGCTAAGCTGTAATGTAAGCCAAACAAAGGGCCATATCATTCCTACTTAGTCCATTACCACATAAAAGAGTGTGGAGGGGAATGAAACTCACAAACAGTAGCAAACTCGGGGTGGTAAGCATAGAGAGAGTGGTGAGCAGAGCTGACCAGGCATAGTTTCCTTTCCCTCACTTCTGTGCATGTACTCTATTAATTTATTTAGATTTTTAAGTGTATTTATCCTGTGTCCATGAGCACACACATATTTTATATTAAAATGACACCAATTTAATACTAATGGCCAACAATCTGAGCCCTCTCAGAGCCTTTCAACTCCCTCCAAAACAAACTGTCCCACCACCAATACCCCACCTGCATGTTCTGCTCCGTAGGAAAAGCCTGGGAGAACAAATGGGCTTTGTGGCAGAACCGGAAAGTCAACGAACCCAGATGTTGGTGAACTGAAGCAGAAAGGTCATTCTGCATCCGCAGTACAGGCGCCTCACCGAGACCATTCTCCCACTAACTCCCTCATGGGGCCTGTTAGTTGAAGCATGTCACCTGACTGAACTGCTGTGGTATTATGCCAGGAGAGAGGTAACTTAGACTAACCCATTAAGGATGAATAGGAGAGAGTATAAACAAAGAGTATTGCCCCTGTAGCCCAGAGGTTGATGGATTGAAATCATCCCTTGCCAGGTGACGGCTCCTTTCGAGGCACTCAGCTACTCCAATGACGGTGCCTGCCATATGAGAACCTAGAGATAATTCAGAATCACCACCACCTTAAATTGCACCCAGAAACAAACAGGATGCTATCGCAGCTCCTGGAGCACAGATAAGTAATATGCTTCCTGTGAGACAACTCTTTCACAAAGAGTTTGCCATACAATGCATCAGCTGAAGTTTGATGCATCACAATGCAGTAATCCAGTCTCCAGGTGACAACAGTCTGGATGACTGTGATGAGGTCTTCATCCCACAACTGACCGTTAAAAGTCTGGTCAATGGTGCTGCGGAGCTCAGGCAGGCTAGTCCCTACCTGTCCTGGCTCTGCACTGTGCCCCGGAAGTGGCCATCAGGTCCAGCTCCTAGGTTGGGGGGGCAGGGGGCTCCTCAGGCTGCCCCCACCCCAAGCACCAGCTCCGCACTCCCATTGGCCAGGAACCGCAGCCAATCGAAGCTGTGGGGTGGTGCTTGCGAGCGAGAGCAGCATGCATGGAGCTGCCTGCCACGCCTCCACCTAGGAGCCGGACTGATGGCTGCCTTAGCCCCCCTGCTGAGCCACTGGAGGTAAGGCCATGCCCCAACCTCCTGCCCCAGCCCTTAGCTGCCCCCAAACCCAGAGCCTGCTCCTGCACCCCAACCCCCTCATCCCTGGCCCCACCCCAGAGCTCACATCCCCAGCCCAGGCCCTGACACCTTCCTACAGCCCAAGCCCCAGCCCTGAGTCCCTCCAAACCCAGAGCCCCCTCCTGCACCCCAACCCTCTCATCCCTGGCCCCACCCCAGAGCCTGCACCCCTGATGGAGCCCTCACCCCCTCCTGCCCACCTGCCCCATCCCAGAGCCTGCTCCCACACCCTGAATGCCTTGGCCCCACCCCTCAGTCTGGAGCCCCCTCTTGCACCCCAAACTCCTCATCCCTGGCCCCACCCAAGAGCCTGCACCCCCAAATGGAACCCTCACCCCCCACACCTCAACCCTTCCCACACCCTAAACCCCTCATCCCCAGCCCACCTCAGAGCCCACACCCCCAGTTAGAGCCCTCACCCCTCCCGCACTCCAACCCCCTTCCCCAGCCCAGTGAAAGTGAGTGAGGGTGGGGGAGAGCAAGGCACCGAGGGAGGGGGAATGTAGTGAGTGGGGGGCAGGGCCTCTGGGAAGGGGCAGGGCTAGGATGTTCGGTTTTGTGGGATTAGAAAGTTGGCAACCCTACGGGTATCACACCTGAATAATAATAGGGTGAAAGTCCCCCAGTCCAGCTGAAAGAGTTGATACCAATTCTCCTGTTTCTACCAGATGACTCCCCCATCCTCCATCATAACCCCCTCTTTGTCTGGATTGACTCACGACCAGTTTGCCTTCAATGCAAGCAACAACTGCACTAAGGCCCTGTGCAAGCCAACCAACTGTTCCAACCTGGCCTGATGTTTTTTAAAAGACATTTACAGAATCTGATCATAAATAGAATTGTGTTTCATGGCATCTTAATCGCCGAGAACACTGTCTCTATACAGAAACCTTTCCTTTCAGCATTCAGGAGAGCAGCATTATACCAGTGCAAAAGAACCAGGAAGTAAAAATGACTGTTGGCTCAATCCAAACCCCTTTGGAGTCAATAAGAAGTCTCCCATTGACTTGGCATCAGGGCCTATACCTTTTCATAGTGACATACAAAATGGTGTAAAATCATAGAAATGTACACCTGGAAGGGACCTTGAAAAGTCATCTAGTCCAGTCCCCCGTGCTGTGGCAGGACCAGATACCTAGACTGGTGTTTGTCTAATCTATTCGCAAAAGCTCCAGTGACTGGGATTCTACAACCTCCCTTGGTAACCTCTTCCAATACTTAATTGTCCTTATAGTTAGAAAGCTTTTCCTAATACCTAATCTAAATCTCCCTTGCTGCGGATTATTGTGTGTTCTACCTTCGGTGAACATGGAGAACAACTGATCACCATCCTTTTCCTAACAGCCTGTCATATATTTGAAAACTGTTGTCAGGTTGCCTCTGTTTTCTTTTCTTAAGACTAAACGTGCCCAGTTTTTAACCTTTCCTCAGAGGTCGGGTTATCTAAATTTTTATCATTTTTGTTGCTCTCCTCTTGGCTATCTATTTGTCCTTCTTTCTTAAAGTGTGGGGCCCAAAACTGGACACAGGACTCCAGCTGAGGCCTCACTACCACCACGTAGAGTGGAACAACTACCTCCCATTTCCTACATGTGATGCTCAAATTAATACACTCCAGAATGATATTTGCCTTTCTCCAAACTGCATCATATTATTGGCTCATATTAGGTTTGTGATTCATTATACCTCACAGATCACTTTCTGCAGTACTACTGCATACCCAGTGATTCTCCATTTTGTATTTGTGTATTTGATTTTTTCCTTCCTAAATGAAGTGCTTTGCATTTCTTTTTATTGAATTTTATCTTGTTGATTTCAGACCAATCCTCCAATTTATCAAGGTCATTTTGAATTTTAATCCTGTCCTCTACAGTGCTTTCAACCCCTCTCAGTTTGGTGTCATTTGCAAGCTTCTTAAGCAAACCATTCACCCTGTTATCCAAATAACTAATGAAAATATTGAATAGTACAAGAACCAGCACGGACGTCCTAGATACATCCTTCCAGTTGGACAGCATATCATTAATAACTACTCTTTGAGTTGTTAGCCAGTTGTACACCCACTTTATAGAAGTTCCATCTAGACCATTTCCCTAGGTTGCTTATGAGACTGTCATGCGGGACTGTGTCAAAAGTCTTACCAAAATAAAAAATCACATCTATTGCTTCCTCCCTATCCATGAGGCCACTAACTCTGACAAAGAAGGAAATTAGGTTGGTTTGACGTGATTTGTTCTTGACAAATCCATGTAGGCTATTATTTATCACCCTACTATTCTCTAGGTGTTTACAGATTGATTGTTTAATATCTTGTTCCAATATCTTTCCAGGTATCAAAATTAGGCTGACTGGTGTGTAAATCCCCAGATCCTTGTTGCTCCCTTTTTTTTTAAAGATAGGTACTATATTTGCCATTTTCTAGTCCTCTGGGACCTCAACTCAGCCTCCAGGAGTTCTCAAAGATCATTGCTAATGATTCTGAGATTGCTTCAGCTTGTTCCTTCAATGTGCTAGGATGAATTTCATCAGGCCCTGCTGACTAATACTAAATTTCTAAATATTCTTTGCCCTGGTCTTTCTTTATTTTGGCTTGTGATCCTTCCCCCTTGTTGTTAATCTTAAGCATCTGGTCACAATTTTTTTAGTGAAGACTGAAACAAAATAGGCACCTCAGTCTTCCTGGTGTTGCCTGGTAAGTAATAGATGTACACTTTCCTTCATCTTTTCTTGCTCCTAATGTATTTATAGAACTACTTCTTATTGCCTTTTATATCGCTTGCTATATGTAACTCATTTTGTGCCTTGGCCTTTCTGATTTTATCCCTGAATGCCTGTACTATTCTTTTGCACTCATCCTTAGCAATTTGTCCATGTGTCCGTTTCTTTTTGATGAAAATGCTACCGAAGTAGAAAGGTCACATTTTACACCTACTTTGGACAGGTGTGAATGACCACATAAGACAGAGGATACAACCCAGAAAGTCAAACTCACCGGACAGCCCTCTGTCCATGCTGAGTGAAATACAAAAACAAAGAGCAAGGCTTGTGGCAAATAAATTATTTTGGCCTGAATCTCCTTGGACACTAGTGAAACTCAGGAGTAACTCTACTGACGTCAGTGAAGTTAAACTGGTGTAGAGCCAGTGTGAATGAGAATAGAATCAGACCATTAGTTTTCAACTTGCCAAATGCACTTTTCACTTTGTATTTCAGCAAATTACGTGTTAACCCCTTTTGATGGTGGGTTGAGGGTATGACACAAATTACTGCACTGAGATTTACCAGGAAAGATAAATGCAAAGATGATATGATCAGATGCTAAGCAGTTCTTAAGCAGGACTTGAGAGCTATCAGAGTTCACTGAAGTAAGCATCCTGTGACAGATACTTGTCTTATTTGATAACAATAGGTAATCAGATATTCAAATCAAATATTTATGAAAATATCCAGTACACAAGTCACATCGCACTGTGGAGAAAACATCTTTTTCAATAATGTTACAGAAATTGTAAGTTGCTGCACCTACCAAAGTTATTTTAGCAGCACTACTGTTAACACTGGAATTAAGCCATGTTTTCATAGTTAAATGTTAGTTTAAGGGCCATTTGTATGGTTCTGACCGTCCAATACAAACGTTACTAAGTGCTTCTCTAAAAGTGCTAAATGGAATTCACACTTCTCAGCTTTCTTCTTTTTGTTATTATCAGTATGGTATTCAAAAGGTAATTTTTTAAAGCGTGGTAATAAAGTAGCCAGGTGTAATCGTATAACGTGTCACATTGACACGCTTGTGATTTATGACTTTCACCTTCAAATTATAAAATACCATACAATGAAATTAACGTTTGCTACTTTGCTCTTTCTCCCTTAAAGTAAATACTTCTGACTATAGTTTTATAGAAAGATTTCCCTCCCCCCATTTTAAAAAAGATAAACAAAACTACATCTTCTCATGCTTAGGTTTACTGAATACGTATGTAACATTATGTATTATGTAATTGGCATGTAGCCTTTAAGGAGACAGCAAAAATGTCAACACGTGTCTTAGAAGTAAGGCTGTAAAAGTCAGGTAATTTGTTACTTCAGAGTGTGGGTCAAAGTCACACATCAAGGGCAAGTCTACACATAAAACTCTGTATCAGTGCAGCTGCACCGATGCAGTTGTGCTGCTGTAGCACTTTAATGAAGATGCTGTATGCTGATGGGAGAGAGCTCTCCCTTCGGTGTCGTTAATCCACCTTCACAAGAGACGCCGACATAGCACTGCCTACAAGGGATATTATATTGATATAAGTCTGTGGTGTAGATCAGACCCAAGATACAGATCTTATTTTTCAAACCAGGAAATTTTGCTTTTAGTTTAGACTTATCTGGAGTTCACTGATTTTAGATAGCAACAGAAGAAGGTAGATGTGGATTAAAGCAGGATTAATTGATCTACAAATCTAGACTCTGCACCCATGGAGCCACAAAGTATGGATCAAATGATCAATGGGAGGTGAAGATTAACTTCCAGACAATGTTAGATTCTGCCTTGAGGCTTGAAGAGCAGGAAATAGCACTGACACTGCAGGGAGACAGGAGTACCACAAGCTCTTTTGCAAGGAGGGGAAAGGTGCCTTTGATTGGGGGAGATCTTGTTGCTTGGACTGGAACCAGGCCCCATTTTATTCTTAACCCACCACTGGATCTAGGACCATATTTTCAAAGGGGCCTCAACCTGACCTGCATTTATGCATAAGCACAAATAATTTGCATTCATTTGTTGAGCGCTGTTGTTTGTACATACTAATACTAGAATTCACCTGCTCAGAACTCACTTGCGCTCAATTTTCACATGTAAAAGCATTTACAGATGAACTTTCTATCATTTGCATGCACAGGAAGTAATAACCAAAAATGGAGTGAATGAGATTGAACATATAAAGTTGTTTACGTACAAATGAAGGCCATTTTTCAAAGCATCCCCCTTACAAAACCCAGATACAAACCCCAGATTTCATTGCCTAGAACGTATGGAATTTTCACTGATCATTCATTAAAATTAATCATCAGAAAATGAAAACCTACAGCCACATTAATTCATCTTATTATTTGTCATGTGAGGATAGTGTGCTCACTGTTACACAAGACTTAGAAAACTTGGTGTCTCCCCAAACGTGCTTACTATCTAAACCAGGGGTGGGCAAACTTTTTGGCCTGAGGGAAATTGTGTGGAGGGCTGACTGGGACAGGGGATTTGGAGTGCATGCGGGGGGGTTGATGGCTCTGGCTGGGGGTGCAGACTCTGGGGTGGGGTTGAAGATGAGGGTTTTGGAATGCAGGAGGGTGCTAGGGGCTGGGATCAAAGGGTTTGGAGGGTGGTCAGGACTGGCGCAGACGGTTGGGTTGTGGACAGGGCTCAGGGGTGCAGGATCTGGGTGGCCCTTACCTGAAGCAGCTCCTGGAAATGGCGGCCCATCCCCACTCCGGCTCCCATGCAGAGGCGGGGCTCTGCTGCTGTGTGCTGTCCTAAGAACATAAGAATGGCCATACTGGGTCAGACCAAAGATCCATCCAGCCCAGTATCCAATCTACCAACAGTGGCCAATGCCGGGTGCCCCAGAGGGAGTGAACATAACAGGTAATGATCGAGTGATCTCTCTCCTGCCATCCATCTCCATCCTCTGACAAACAGAGGCTAGGGACACCATTCCTTACCCACCCTGGCTAATAGCCATTAATGGACTTAACCTCCATGAATTTATCTAGTTCTCTTTTAAACCCTGTTATAGTCCTAGCCTTCACAACCTCCTCAGGCAAGGCGTTCCACAGGTTGACTGTGCTCTGTGTGAAGAAGAACTTCCTTTTATTTGTTTTAAACCTGCTGCCTATTAATTTCATTTGGTGACCCCTCGTTCTTATATTATGGGAACTAGTAAATAACTTTTCCTTATTCACTTTTTCCACACCACTCATGATTTTATATACTTCTATTATATCCCCCTTTAGACTCCTCTTTTCCAAGCTGAAAAGTCCTAGCCTCTTTAATCTCTCCTCATATGGGACCCGTTCCAAACCCCTAATCATTTTAGTTGCCCTTCTCTGAACCTTTTCTAATGCCAGTATATCTTTTTTGAGATGAGGAGACCACATCTGTACGCACATCTGTGCCCTGTCAGCAGGCACCACCCACGCAGCTCCCATTGGCCATGGTTCCCAGCCAATGGGAGCTGCAGAGCTGGTGCTTGGGGCAGGAGCAGCATGCGGAGTCCTCTGGCTGCCCCTGTTTCCAGGAGTCACACAGAGCTGCTGTACATGTGGAGCAGAGCAAGGCAAGCCCCTGACCCCACTTCCCGGATGGAGCACTGGAGTGTGGAAAGCTCCCAACCCCACTCCCCGGCGGGAGCTAGAGGGTCAGATTAAAAGGTCCGATGAGCCAGATGTGGCCCACGGGCTGTAGTTTGCCCACCCCTGATCTCAACAGGAGCTTGCAATCTAAATGGAATCTTTCCATCTAAATCTACCATCTTTGACTCATGTGCACAATTCCCTTTAATATTAGTCATAATTGTACTCACAGATTAAAGGCAGTATATGGGTCATAAAGTTGTTTTTGAAAATCTTCATGAACTTCTACTGCTTTTGGAAGAGTTAACATTAAGTGTTCTTTCCTTTAGCTTCTTGTATTTATTTATGAACAAAGTTGCTTTGAAGTTAATTTTGGATGTGGAAGCAAACCTGATCACAAATATGGTTTCAATGGGTCACAGGGCTACAGCTGTTGCTGTCTGGAGATTGAGCTGTTCTGAAATTTGCTAATATTGGAGATAGGGACAATGCCTTTTACCATTACTCAAGCTTTACTCAGAATTTACTCAGGCTTTATGGGTTAAAAATATGATAATAGAATCAACTTTTTGAAGGGTTTTGTTGATTGTTTTCACTGCTCCTTTCAGATCTTATTGACCCCAAGGGTGAGTCTAAGTTGAAAAAATAGGATATGTAATTCTCCACTAACACAGCTTCTCCAATGATGACAAGCATGGCTGCTGTAGTGGAGATACCATTGTATGATCAAACCCCGGGGTCGGCAACCTTTCAGAAGCGATGTGCCGAGTCTTCATTTATTCACTCTAAGTTAAGGTTTCATGTGCCAGTAATACATTTTAATGTTTTTAGAAGGTCTCTTTCTATAAGTCTATAATATATAACTAAACTATTGTTGTACGTAAAGTAAATACGGTTTTTAAAATGTTTAAGAAGCTTCATTTAAAATTAAATTAAAATGCAGAGCCTCCCGGCAGGGGCGGCTCTAGCAATTTCGCCGCCCCAAGCACGGTGGCACGCCGCGGGGGGCGCTCTGGCGGTCGCCGGTCCCGCGGCTCCGGTGGACCTCCTGCAGACGTGTCTGCGGAGGGTCCGCTGGTCCCGCGGCTCCGGTGGAGCATCCGCAGGCATGCCTGTGGGAGGTCCACCGGAGCCGCGGGACCAGCGGACCCTCCGCAGGCACGCCTGCGGGAAGTCCACCGGAGACACCTGCCGCCCTCCCGGCGACTGGCAGAGCGCCCCCCGCGGCATGCCGCCCCAAGCACACACTTGGCGTGCTGGGGCCTGGAGTCGGCCCTGCCCCCCGGACCGGTGGCCAGGACCCTGGCAGTGTGAGTGCCACTGAAAATTAGCTCACGTGCCGCAGGTTGCCTACCCCTGATCTAACCCAATAGTTACATAGCTAAATACACCCACAGCCTAAAATATATATATGTCTCTTGAGAGTTCTCTGAAACTGACCTTTCATCTTTCAAGTCACCTGCTTTGAATCACCAAACTCAATCACAAGTATACTTTTAAAAAAGAGGGTTTCTCTTTCTCTCTTTCTTTTTAAATCTCTTCAATAATGATTCTTGGCTTCCCAAAATTTCATTCATGTTTTCCTAAGAAACTGGTGGTTGTGAAGGAGAAAGATTAACTGGCACCTCCTTTCTAACCCTGCTCCCCACTTCCTGCCAAGTTGGCAAGTTTCCCCTATAAAAGCAATGGCTGTTAGGTCCACACCCATCTACAAGGCACTTCCGTTTGCTCAGCATTGCAGCTAAGCCCACCACAATGTCTGCAGAAAGATTATTGCACATAATATTATTCCCCAAATGCATAGTCTATATGACCCTTAGATATTCTGGTCAGGTTCCCACAAGGTTAACGGGATATTTGGTTTTATAGAAAGAATCAGGAGGGAAAAAAATCCCCACACAAAAGGCTGAGTTGTCTCCAGCCTATGGGGGGAAGGGGAGGAAATGTCTATAGGAATTTCCAACACTAACATGAATATTTGATTTGAATGTTACCACCTTTCATCCCAAAAGAGCCTGGAGCACTTTATGAACTATGTAATGCAAAGTTTCACTACTGAAATGCAGCCATCTCAGGGCGGAGGGCAGCAAACAGGCCCAGAGAACAACAGTGGGGGAAAAGAAATTTGGGGCAAGCCTCTACTCTGTGAAAAGTGCCATATCGTCTTTTATGTCCATGCAGAGCAGTGGGGATTTTGGCTTCTAAAGTCTTAAACTGGTACCACTCACGTTAGTGTAGGCAAGACGGTGTGCCATGTGAGCCAGCAGCATCTTTAATGGGGTCCCACTGCACATCCACAGGAAAGCCCACCTTGTGGTTGCTCTGTATTTAATTGTGAATTAGATCTCATTTCTTTAAGGGTAAACATAGGTGCCTGCTCACTCTCAGAACGTCTCTGAGCAAACTGGTAAAGCTTTCTTTTTGGATCTATATTTATGTTATTCTGGCTTTTTCATGTTAACTGACCAAAGTGGTGTGTGCGCCTAGATTATTCTACAGTATCAGGTCCAGGTGTGACTAACTAGGTGATTAATGTCACCGGATCACAATTCACATCAGTCTAATTCCCCCACATTTAAAATAACCAGTATCAACTTATATAGACTGTAAAAGGCATGAGAAATCCAACCCCCCTAATCCTCACATTGAGAAGCCTGGGCGGGGGTGAAAATACGGACCCTCTTTTGATCATCTAAATAAAAACAGCCTCTGAAGTAGAGCAAAGAGTAGGAACAAACTGACCCAGGTGAAAGCAATTAGAACAATAAAACCAGTGAAAGCTTCTGCTAGCACCTCGCAGTGTCATTGACTGACTCAAGATGAACAGGGCTAAAAGTGTCCTAGAACTTTCTGTGGCAAAAACTGCAAGATGTGACTGTACAGTCTTCAGCCCCAGACCTCGCTCTGTCGTGTCTGGTCAGCCCTTACGCATGCAGTGGAACCATCGGGGTGTGACTATACTAAAAATTTTGCTGTTGCTGCCACAGGTACATCTCCACTGATGGTGAGAGCACTACGGTAAACAGTCTCCAGCTTTGTAATCATTGTGACATCTAACCTGAGTCAAGAGGAGCAGATGACACGGTGGTGAAAATCCCAGAAGCCTGTGATTCTCCCATCATTGCTACTATCTTCGGAGCTACAGCAATGGTGGGAAATTTTAGGAAAAGACCCGAGGCACAGCAGACACCCAAGGTTGCACTTCCATGATACACCTTTGACAGGCTTTTCCCAGAATAAGGCAGTGGTTTCACTATGCTCTGCAATCTATTTCCTGTCTGCCCAGCTAATCTGGTCAGAATAGCTCTAACCAGACCGTGCTGACTCTCTTGGATAATGTCACATGCTTCAAGGAGATCCAAGGAGTGGAAACACACTTAAAGATGGTGCTGACCAAGTGAGTTATAATTATAGTATTTATTAACACTCTTCACAGGGTAGAAATCTTAGTACCAGGGACAAAGTAAAAAGGGAATGTGTAGAAACTGTGATACTGCATCTAAGGAAATGTTGCTTATGCGCTTATAAAGCTTTGTAGCAGAGAAAGATAAACTTAATAAAACTTACCAACAGCCAATCTTAGTTGTCCTAACCTGATCTCTTCTCTGGAGTCCAGAGATAGGTTGGCACCTGCTTGAGCAAACAGTTTACAGTGAAAGACTGACCCCTAGTCCATTCGCAGCTTTTCACCTCATCTTGTTTCACTGGAGGAATGAGAATAGGGCTGTGAGAACCCCTGGCCAGCCACCATGGTACAGAACATTCTGTGGAAGACTCCACAGGCAAGCCCACTTCTATGTTGGCAGTGACTCCTGATTACATGTATGTGGGAATGACAAGTCATAAAAAGCCATGTCTTCCTGCCCAAGTTGGGGCTATTGAAGGCTCTGAATCACTGGTGCAGTTTTCCTGTGCATAGAGGACAAGAGAAGAATGATAAGGCTCACAGCTGTTGGTTGCAGCTTCTATCTACCTTTATGCAGAGCTATTAGGGGGACAGCAAGTCAGGAGTTGAGCAGAGCACAAGCCTATCAACCTCCACCTACATGGATCCACCAATTATACTGGAGCACTTCAGCAGTTGCTTAGGTTACTGCAGCCCTGAGGTTGCAGGAACAGTTGCAGAGGTGCAGCCTGGGAGCCCATGCTAACATATGTGCCCATCGTCTATGGCAACCTCTGCAGAGAGCAGCAGTTTACACTCTTTAGCGTTCCACAGCTGATGCAGCCCTGGATAATTTAAGGGGAATGTTACTGAAATACTTTTGCTTCACTTGTTTCTAAAAAGCTGTCTAGCGATCTCCTCCCACTTTGCTCTTGTAGGAGAGCTAAGAATTCATTCTTTCAGCCCTCAGATCCAAATGAATTTCAATTAGCTTCTTTCTTCCTTCTCATAATTAAAAAAAAAGTCAAAGGGCCAGATTTTCCCTTCAGTCTGGTTTCACACCAATGTTAATAAATCATTGACTCCAGTGGAATTTCTCCTGATTTACACTGGCATGAGAAGAGTATCAAGTCCCCAAAATTGCAAGTAAAGGTCACATCACATCTTTATACCTATGTTCATCTACAGTAGATGATATAGCAACTATCTGTAAACATTTGCCTCCTGCTAACCTCATGCTGTGCAGCTTTAGATTGGCTGTAATATAAGTATAGTGTAATGGTTTCATGGGGGTAGACATAAATTTACAAACAAGCATTGCTTTTGGTCAGGGGCTTCAGGCGATTCTGGATGAAAAAATTATATGCAGCTAATTACCACATACACAGTTAGAAAGCAGGATTTCCCATTGCATCTGAATTGATGGGAAGCCAAGATTTTGAAATAAGATTTGGTTTGTTTGAATTTAGTTAATGAATCTATTTCTGCGCCCATGGAGTTTGGTGGCTTTGGAATGGTTTTGGAACAGTGATAGCTCAAAGTGTTAACTCAGCTTGGAGCACTAGAACTGTATACAGCTCTTCACAGCCCCTGTGGTTTCATTGTAATAGTGGTTATATCAAGAGCTCTGTGGCCATTTCCCTTTTGACATGTGTGAACACCAGACCTTATAACATTATTTTATTTTTATTTTTTTTTTGCATGAAAAAACTCATACTGCTGACAAAACTGGTGAACAATCATGTTTCCAGTCAATTCCTAAAAAGCAAAAACAACGGCCACCCTAGTTTTTCACTGTGGTGAAAGCCTGTGAACTCCACACCCAGACCGTTTTGACATTGTAGGTGCAGGCATGAAGGAACAGCAACCCTAGGCGTCTTCCTGACTACTCTGCAACTCAACCTTGAGCTTTTAGAAGTCTCCACTCCCTGATGGAGTAATGGGAATGTCCAATATCTTTCCAGCCGGTGGTCTACCCTGGAGTGGAATACATCATCAAACACTCACTATGCTTTTGAAGTATGAAGGCTCTGTGCTCAAAGCATAGAGCCCCGAATGAGGAAATGTGAGTTCTCTTACCCGACTCTACCACAGACTTCCTATGTAAATTGCTTAAGATATTTGTGCCTTGGTTTCCTAATGTGAAAAATTGAGGAGAGAGTGTTCTGACAATTAATAACTGTAAAAGTACGGGTAATGCAAAGGATGGGAGATATTACAGGCAGAAGATACTATTGGAGTGCAAAATAGCATTGTCTTGTAGCATCTCCAAGCATTTAAAGAATGCACTTGAGACTGCAGGCAGCATCCATCTACATTTGCATAAATCTTTCTTCAACCCCAAAAACAATTTGTGACGCTAAACAGGCTATTTAGACTCTTGGCACAGAAGCATCCTTCTAGGCCTCTGGCTGCCTGTGACTGATGCTAGTAACATTTTTACAACCAGCAAGCCAAGGAAAGGATTTGCTTCTTTTGGTAGCTTTTCTTTGAAGTGCAGTGAAATCCTACAGCTTTTATTTTCATGGTGAAAAGTGTATAAGAACTCCCCTAGCTTTGACCCCAGATGGAGCCCTATAATCTAGTCTCTCTTGGGGCACCAGAACCTTTTAGTCCATCACTGCTGAAATTGGCACTGAAAGGGAAAATAACATCTCTTGGAAGAGTCAAAAGAGGAGATTCTCGGAGGGGAGAATGTGAAAAGGAGAGAGGTGGTTTGCTTCTTTGTTAGTCTCATTTTAAGTTTAACTCTTTACTGTTTGCAGTAATCTAATCAGGCGAGTTTTGACTGGGCAATTCGTATGGATGGAATGGCTGTTAGTGGTATATTCAGCTATGAGTGCGTTTTAAAATAAACTGTCATCTTGAAGAGTTGAGAGAAAAGGGTGCTTTTTTGTGTGAAAGTCTGATAGAGCTAGGGGAGAAAGGGATTTGTTTTGGTAAACTGTAAATTCCTTTTGTGATAGCTGATGGGCTTAGTTGGTTTAATAAATCTGGCACTGATTGTGCAGTGAGTTGGGAGGCGGGTGTGAACTGACTGATTTTTACATTGTGCTTCACTGTGTCTTTGTTCTTTTCAGATGATGCTTGTGTGGGATCTAGGGACAGTGAGAGCTGCGGGATTAGAGAAGTGCAGCAATGTGTTTTGAACAGTGAGGGTTGGGGTTCTTTCTGGGAAAAAACATCAGCGTAGGCAGAGGCAGATTAAGGTTTCGTGGGGCACTGGGCCAGAGCAAGAGGGGGGCCCTTCCCCATCCCTTCCACCTGCAGTCCTGCCCCTGTTCCACCCATTCTGCCTGCAGCCCTGACCATGTCCCCACACCATTCTGCCCCTTCCTCCCAGGGCCCTGCCCCTGTTCCACCCCTGGTCCCACCCCGTTCCACCCCCGCAGTGTGGCCTTGCAACTCGTTTGCTCCTTTCTGCCCCCGCGGCCCCAAGACCAGAGAAGCTCTGTCCCCTTCACCAGGGCCTGGGGGCTTCAGCAGAGACTGAGAGCTCCCCCAGCCCTGAGCCACAGCAGGGAGCCGGAGCATCTCCAGTCCCAGGGTTGCAGCCAGGGTCCAGGTGCTGGGGCTTCCCCCACTACCCCACGCTTCTGCAGGGGACCGGGGTCAGGAAACTGGGGCTTCTCCCACCCCGCCCACCTGGAGCAGGGTTGGGGTGCTGGGGCTTCTCCTTCCCGCCCTCCACCCCTCTCCCTGCACTTCTGCCGGGGCTCCGGGCTTCCACCACCCTGCAGTGGATGTCTGGCAGGGCACCCATTTTTCCACCCTCCCCCCATTGGCCAGGGCCCCTGGGCACAGCCCCTGTCGGCCCATTGGCTAATGTGTCACTCAGTGGAGGGCTTTGGCAATTGCTCAGCACCTCAAGGAAAGAACTGCTAACCTGCAGTACCAGTTGGTGATGCTATAGTACAGTGGTTCTCAAACTTTTGTACTGGTGACCCCTTCCACATAGCAAGCCTCTGAGTGCGACCCCACTTATAAATTAAAAACACTTTTTAATATATTTAACACCATTATAAATGCTGGAGGCAAAGCAGGGTTTGGGGTGGGGGCTGACAGCGCATGACCCCCCATGTAATTAGCTTGTGACCCCCTGAGGGGTCCCAACCCCCAGTTTGAGAACATCTGCTCTAGTAGAACATTCAATCAGATGAAGCTTTATAGGGGGAGGGGGATCTTTAGCTCCCCATACTGCCACTCCACACAAAAAGAGCGGGAAAGGAAACACTCACCTACATCTAAATTACGCATGAGGGAATTGAAGAGCTGGCAATACTGATGCAGCAGAGCGTTCTTGTTGGTCTGGCAAATCTATGGAAGATCCAGAATTTGCCATGCAATTCATAGGAACTTTTTCTGGGACTTAACTTTGACCCAAGAGTTGCAGACTATGTGTGAACCTGAAGCATATAGATGATCGGATCTAGCAATTTATATCACTAAGGGGTTTTTTAAGGCATTGACTGGTAAGTGGCACAGAGACTGATTCCAAGGAGTACTAGAGATGATTGAATATTTTCAATTTTTTGAAATGCCAGTGAAAAGTTTGTGCAAAAATTTTCAATTTTTTTAATATCTTTTTTCCTTTTTTCCCCGTCAGCTTTGAAAGGGGTTGAAACATTTGGAAATTTAGAAATTTTCAATTAAAACATTTTACAATTTTTTTTATACTTTCCCTAAGCTTTTTTCTGTTTTTACACTCTGATGTTATTGTGTTCTAGGACCATTTCTCAAGGATTTTTTTTCCTGTTGTGACACTGGCAGACCAGGTACCAACTCTTGCCAAGGCTTTAAGTCTCAGCCGAACACTGACAAATTCATTGCTGGAAACCAGTCCAGCTCACCTGTGTGTTAGATGCATACTAGATTTACAACAACGTGTTTAGTGTTAGACTTTATGAAATGCTTGTAAGTTGCTACATGCATTAATCCTACTTATAATTTCTTTATCACATGCAATAAGGTAATATTTACATTTTTGCTTTATAACTGTAAAAAATGTTTCTCCTGAATCTGTCAACCTGTCAGAAGGGATCTCTCCTGCTTATTAAGAAGGCTAAGACTAAATGGGCCACTGTGGGACAACACAATACAAAGACTTTGTTAATTGCCCCTTCATACCCATGCAGAGGCTATGTGCAAAAGGGAATTCTGGAAGAAGGAAATAAAGATAGCTGACAAGAAAATTTGTCAACCCTTTTGCTGTTTAGACTTTCTCAGGGCTGGAGCAATGAAACAGAAGCAGAGATCCCCAAGGTCAACCTGGGGTTCACCCTAAAAGGCATTCAGTGCCCACAAATTGCTACAACTCCATCACCTTTTGGAACCATAGATTGTAACTCAGTTGTGTAAGTATGTTGCCTGCTTAGTTAGTTTACTATGGGATTGGATACACGTGTTGTCTTTGGTATGAAATCTGAGGTACCGATTGACCTGGGGTAAGTGACTGGTCTCTTGGGACTGGAAGCAACTTGAATATTTTGCGATCTTTGATGTATGGCAACTAACTATCACTCAGTCCAGCTTGCCTGGATGGAAACATAGACCGGAGTGCTCCCAGGGACATCTGTGACTCCATGGTAAGACTTACAGTGCTCCAGGAGTTCACAGTTGTTACTGGGCTGGTGAAAACTAATTCTAGAACATACCACCAGTTGCGGGTGTCTGCCCTGCCTTTTTGGCAGCTTGCCCAGAGGCTGGCACTCACGGTGATGAACCACTCCAGATGGTGTGACGTTACAAATTTTCCTGTTACCGATACCATCTGTTGCTTTTACATATTGAGCCCCAAGGCATATTTATTTATTTGGAGATATTCAAATGCTCAAAAAGGATGTCTGTTCATTCTCTCTCTAGGTGCCCTTGACATGTCTCACAAAACCCCAGCCTAACTAAAGTGCAGCAACATCATGCAGTCTTCCCCAGCTTTACTTCTCCCACAATTCATCACCTTCAAAATTTCCCTAGTCTGAACCCTAAGGTGAGCCGCAGCTAGGAACAAATAGTTGTGTCTTGGAATAAACATATGTGAAAGGTCTACAAGTCCATTTACGATCATATTAGTTAAGTCAAGTGAACTGGCGATCAATTAACTTGAGTTACAACATGACCAAAACCTCTCATCTAGACAAGGCCAAAGTTTCCTGGTAATTGTCTGTTTAAGATCTGCCTGCTACCCTTTTCCAACAGCACAACATCTGCTATCCTGCTGTTGAACAGCTTGTATATTCTAGCAGTTGAAGGTTCCAGCTTAGATTGTTGTCACACATAATTTCTGTATCGCATATTGTTAGTTACACTCTTAGTTTTGATCACTATAATTTACTCAGGCAGCATAGCAGGTGGAAGTATTTGAGTAATTGGCTATTTGATAATTTAAAATGTTGGATAAGATCTATGAATGTCATAATATGGTGGTTAAGTCTGTTAATCCTTTTATGTGCCCTTGAGGACCGAAGCGCAATTAATACAGCAGGATTATGCCAAATAGATACATTTGTGATAGTTATTATGCATATATAAATGTCTATGTGTGTATAAATATAGACGAATACATATCTATCATATATTGATAGTGGTAGTAGTATTTTTCAAATTACACTAAGATTCCAAGTACCTCTCTCTTAATTACACTTATTTAAAGTGTGGTTATGGACAGAAAGATGACTAGTTTCAAATGACATCTTTTTACCCAACATGTCTATCTCATATGTATTCAGATTGACAGCTGCACTCTTGTTCCAAAAATAAATTTAAATTTAAAATACAATAAAATAAAATTTTACTATTTTTTTTATCTCTGTTAATAAAGCCCATTGAGCTACTGATACATGAGAGAGAGTGGGATTCTTTTCTTGCTCATAAATCTTCAGTGGAATTGCTATTTGAATTCTAGCTGTAGAAACTTTACTTAAAAGTGTGCACAGGTGTACAGCTAACTTGTGCCTTAACTACAAATATAATACATCTGATCTGGATTAAATTTACTGGTAAGGATGCCAGTAAGAATACAGCTGTATTTCCAGATTCTAGAATGAATATGTAGTGTTGGCAATTAGATCTCAGTTACACTGATATGGGATGAAATCTTTATTCCTTTGTAGTCAGTGGGAGTTTTACTATTGACTTCAATGGGGCCAGGATATCACACCTGGTGTCAATTTAAATCAGTGGAGTCACTGAGGTTTACACTGGCATAACTGAGATAAGAATCTGGCCCACTTTCTTTTTTCTTGTGAGCTGAGAAAATGCCCTGTGGAGACACAATGGACACAGAACCATACAATGCCATTTTCAAAGTCATTTTCAGAGTAGATCTGCTCTTTCAGGTTGCACAGGTTTTAGACATGGCAAACCTTTGTGAGCTACCCTGTTTAGCCTGTAATAACCACTGCTCTTTGGATTGGAAAGCTTGACAAAGGACAGCATAACCTTACAGAGAGCCAAGTGAAACTGGGATATGGGAGTACACCAGCCTTTCATTTCTGGAGACTCAGTTTCAGATGCTGAAATGAGTTTGTTAATCTCAACTAATTTAGCACCAAACAATTGAACATAGTTCAACATAACTAAGGCCTACTCAAATGAGACCGAGGACTAAAACAGCAAAGGTGATACTGATCAGAATTTAAGCGTCTGAGGTGTATTGGAGTGTGTATCCATTTTTAGTGTTTTCTTACCACTAATCAATGCTATTATGCCTTCACTATTATGAGCATCAAATTCATTTACAAATTTATATTTTTCAAAGAATGCTTATACTATAATGTCAGACAATACATCTGAATGAATGAAAAACAAATAATTGAATTCCATTAGAAAGAGTTCTAAAAATGAAAAAGTGGTGTAAAGGTTACTTATAAACAGTGTATGTATCTGACATGGGATGGAATATTAACAGAAAAGTGCAACATGATCGTAGAGTAAGATAATCCACTCTTGCTACTGGTGCCTTCAGTGCTCTATGAAAAGGACAGAGAAGCTCAGTCATTAATGGGAAAGAACTAACATGAGAGGTCCACAGTAAACTTTTTTTTTTATTGGCAATGACAGAAGTCTGATCAGCAAAGAAAATCCATGCAGTGTATAACACACTGATGACATTGTCCAAGAAAAGTGACACCATAAGGGCTGTGTTTTGTTTTAACTTATATCACGGTGAGTCCAGAGTAACTCAGCATTTAAAAGCATTATTCAGGATTTACATCTAGGAGGTCGGATGCTTGTCCTCTGCACTTTGAGACAGGAAATGTGTCTGCCTTTATGTTTGTGTAAATTTCCCAGCAATTCTATACATTATTTTTAATACTAATATCCACCTGAAAATATGACTCTTGGGATGCAATTGAGGTCAGGGAGTCCTATTTGCTACTGAGAATTAACAGGTTTTGCAGGTGGAACCTGCCTGAAGGCAGCTTTACTCTACACACCCAATTTTTGCAAAACATGCCTGGTGCAATTTCATTGCATCCAGTGAATTTACACAACGAATGAAGTTGTCGCAGAAGAAAGAAATCCATTGGTGTTTTCTCAATGGGGTCAGTTTTTCCCTCTTTCTATGTTCTTTATTTTCCTTAATCACATCACAACCCACTTTCCTATCACAGGCATGGCCAGTATCCAGCACCAAATTCTAGTGAGGAGGATGCCAGCTTTGAGTAATTTGAGCAAGAAAATGACAGCTACCTTCCTTTAGGTTGCAAGTAATATGGAAACCTGAGCTATGCAGTTTGTACATCATCATAATAGAGACCTAATTAGTGGGGCCTGTATGTAAGTGGTTTGGCCAGTACATTGCAGAAAGGCCATATAGTTGTGGTTTGGAGCACCTCAGCCTTTCCATCCACACAATTGATCTCCTGTGCATTGTAGGACTGTGTGAGCCAAACTTGGAACATATCAGCTACTTACTGTGGTGGCTTCAGTTTCAGATTTGAGCATGAGTTACTACTTCATCCACATGAAGAGATGGCCAAGTTCATTGCTGCTTTGCTGTGTTGTGGTCATGCTGTTTGTTACTCTCCCTCTGAGCCTCAACAGTCTCTGATACACCCATTCAAACTGTGCTGCATAAAGGAAACTTGCTGATCCAGTTATAATGCCCAACTTGTACTGTCAGCATAGTAATGCGAACGTAGAAACTGTTGCTTCTTGTTGCTCAATGCACAAGAGCTTGAAAGGGCTGTTGAGTGAATGTGGAGCCAAAGTGTCTGGCTCCTCCTGCTCTGGTCTTGCCAAAAAGGCAGGAGGGAAAAAACATCCCCCTGTTGTTTTCTGATTTAAATGGGCCGATTGCCTCTGTATGTGTGTGTGTGTGTGTCTGTGAGAGAAAGAAATGGAGCTGCTATAGCAAAATATCTCCTCTATTTGGGGAGAAGGGACTCTTTTCAATGTGCATATTTAAAGCAGAGATTCGTTTGTCATGTGAAAAGAAGTTCAAAATAACTAAACAGCAATAGATTGAAATTAAATGATGAACATAAAATACATTGTAAAGGAGATTTCAGCAGACTTGGCATGTTCCTCCTTAAGGCCTTGTATACACTGCAGAGCTTTTTCGGTAAAAGGCAGCTTTTGGTGGCAAAACAGTGAAGGTGTACACAAAGCAATGCCACTTTTGGCAACAAAACTCTTCCGTTTTGATGACTAAATAAGATCGCCTCAATGAGAGACATAGGGCTTTTTGCACAAAAGCTTTGTCAACAAAGTGCCAGGATAGATGCCGACATTCATTATGTCAACATAACTGGCCTCCCCCAGTATCCCACAATGCCCGCTGTGACTGCTCTGCTCACTGTTTTGAACTCAGCTGCCCTGCATGCATGCATCCCTCCCCTTTCAGAGCTCCAGGAAGCTTTGGCATTCCTCAGCCGGAGCACTCACAGAACTGCTGAGGATGCTGCTCCTGGTAGCTGAGGAGGCTGTGGGAGAACTCAGAGGGAATCGCTGAACCATTAATGTGGAATCGGCAGGCAGGCAGAGTGGGCTGCTGCTGCAAGAGGGGAGCGGGGGGGAGAGACTGCTGTGCTGTGCAGAGCCGGGGGCTGATGTGGGGGGGTGTCCCCTTCCCCCAGGATTGGTTGTTCAGGATGCTGTCTGAATTTAAAGAGACACCATGATGACACACTCCCCCAACACACACTTACCCAGCACACACTCTGTCTCTCTCACATATACACTCCGCCCTCCACAATCTCTCACATACTTCCCCATCTCTGTTCTGTCTCTCCCCCTGCAACACACACACACAAACACTCCCTGGCACACGCTTCCCTTCCCCCCATATACACTTCAGTTGAAAAGCAGCTAACAATCTAGTAGGATGCCCATGGAAGGATGGGTTTGAGAAACCTGCATCACGTGATGCTGTACCTTCCCCATGAAGCATTGCAAATCCTTCCCAAAGTACCCTGCGACCAGTTGCACAGTGGGATAGCTACCTACATTGCACTGTTCTCTGTGTTGATGCAAGAGCTGCTAGTGTGGATGCACTCGGCTGACACAAGGAGCATAGTGTGGACATGCAACAGCAGTTTAATTAAAGCACTTTTGTCGACAAAACTCTGCGGTGTAAACAAGGCCTAAGGGATTTAGTTTATTTTATCCAACTGGAGGACTGGATGTATCAAGTGGAGATGTATGGCATCTGGCAACTTCAGTCATGAAGACAGTCATTTAGGCCCCAATCAATGACATGTGGGCAGACTGTCTGCCACACATTGTAAATTACAGGATCGAGATCCTAATTCTCAGCCTGCCTAGCCCCAAATCTGTAAAAAGAGGGGCTAAGGCAGAGAATGAGAGACATGCCAAAATAGCAGCGAGGAAAAATTAAAAGGTTGTAGGATGCATTTCTTTAACATGAAGTAAAAGTTAATAGAAATAACATTTTTCTATAACTCCATTGTCATGCGTCAGCATTCCTGGCTCCAGATAATTTACACTAATTATGGATAGGATTATGTTGGCTCCCTGTGGGTGGAAGTAAGGACATATATCTGAGAGACAGCTGTATATTTGGTGGGCCTCCACAGAACTCTCCCCCAAATTCTCCAAGAGGATATCAACTCAAGTGGCAACACACTTAACCTATGAAACACTAAGTTGGTTGCATTACATTATCAATAAACTGGGAAAACCCTATATAAATGCAAAGTTTTATGATGGGTACAATTATTCTTTATTATTCGTTATTCAAACATTATTATGTATTGGTAATTCCTTTGATTACCCTCCCAAAACTAAAATATAACTGTATAACATTGCATCTTTGAGGAACACATTTGTGTTTCCAAGACACTGGAGGAAGCCAATACTTACCTTTCTGCCAAAAAACTGCAAAATACTGACCTGCCCATACCTCTCAAATGTTCTTCATTTCATGGGATCTCCCTCATATTAGCTCCACAGTATTTTCCACAAAAAATTGGTCTCTCATTTTTATTCTTGAAAATCATTTACATTGGGAGTAATTCTGAAACTGAAGTTATAGAAAGAGTTATTTACAGGAAAGGAAAGAATCCAACAGCATTTTAAGTTTCTTGCACATATTATTTTTAGAATCCCTCCTTTTGGGTCTTTGACACACATTGTATCCTGCAACTGAGCCTTGGCAGGTTGAGAAGAATGGGCCTTATCTGGCATTCATGGTGCTACCAAAGCTCCCATTGAAGTTAACAATTATTTTAGGTGCACAAGAAACTGTCATTGACTTCAGTGAGCTACGCTGAGTTACGCCAGCTGAGGATCTGAACCATAATCTTTTAATGTTAGAATGTGCTATTCTGCTTACATTTTGTTTATTCAAACTTTCTGGGGGAATGGTTATTGTTAGAGAAATGTAATGTTGTTTTCAATTTTGTACTGGGTTACAGAATGTGTGTACAATCACTGTAGGGTCAATAACACTGGGATAAGGATTTGTCAGTACTGGGTTTGAAGGTCATGACCTTTTGGATTCTTCTTTTCGGCGTTCTTCAGGGAACCAGTGAAGTTACTTGAAGGTGACATGTTTGAGTGGCGATTATGGCATATGTCATAGTGGCACTACTTTGGGGTTTAGTTAACATTAATTTTGTTAATATAGTTTTGGGGTCACTGGCAGCCATAAATAGTAGACATATGGGCAAAGCATAGTGACAGCCAACTATACAGAGAGGAGATCATGAACCTGAAAGAGAACATTGACGCCCCGCCAAAATGGAGAGATCTTTGTTCCATTTAGATGAGCTTTGATTCTCTTTAAAATCATTACTGCACGCAGCAAACTGAATAAGATGCCGTGTTTAAAATGGTTGCAGCTTAGTAAGATTTTGGTTTATACCGGAACTGACCTGACTTTAGTCATTTGCTTTTAGCATATAATATATGTTAACCCTTTGGTTTGTAGAAGTATCCCTAGGATACCCCTACTTCTTGTGGCTAGAGAAAAACTGCATTTCACTGAAATTTTGTGACAAAAATTTTGGGGATTTATGCAAAAGCTTAGGGAGAATGGTCTTTGTGTGGCTGATTTTTCAATACATTAAGGAAAAAATACATTTTGGTTGGAAGAGAAAAGAAATTCTTTGCCACCAGAAACCCTGTATTATCACATTAGGATCACCCTGGCTAGCAATTTTGCAGAGTTCTAGTTTGAAGAAATAGGCATGCATAAAAAAGTTGGTGTGTTTTTAAGTTTAAAAGTTTTTGTAGGTTTAACAAAGAGATTTTATTTGATGGCTTTTTATACAGTGATCATTACTGTTGTCTCACAAACAGATAAGCACCTCTGTTGGGTAGGCAGGTATTATTATTCCCATTTTACACACAGGGACTGAAGCACAGATAGATCTCACATCAGAAAAAGCAACCCGATTTTCTGAATGCCAGCCCTGTGCCAGGACCATTTTCCCTTTCAGATAAACTCCAGCTGTAAAATTTGGACCTGAAAATTTGGTCCCCTCTTTCCCTTGACTTTTTGGTGATGAACTAATCCAAGATTTTGACTCAGCCCAATTATAGGGATAGTGCCTAGCCATGAAATTCATACCTACTCTTAGGCTGGATCCTGAACTTGCCCCCACTAAGCTTTGGACTTGTTTGGATTCAGGCATTTGTTTCAGGGTTATCACTGCTCAAATACTGAAATTCGAACACATATTCAACCTCATTCCTTCCCCTTGGGCGGTCCAATAATCCCTCCATGGCAGACATGTCATACACAGTATGATCACAAAAACAATGGGTTCAGTTAGTGTAATGTTCATGGTATCTGAGGAGCTCCTTAAATTAAGACACTGAGACTCACTTGAGAGGCACCACACAAACTCTGAGGGACACATTTTCAGAAGTGAACTCTAATTCTGAATGCCTAGACCTGTAGGACCTGGTTTATGAGAAATATGGAGCACCTATGATGCCAAGTGAAGTCAGTGCCCTAGGACAAAATTTCAAACTCGTGTGCCTAAATGTAAGTACCCAAATCCATACTTAGGCAGCTAACTAAATGGACTAATTTTCACAGGTAGTGTGCACCTGCCAGGGATGGAGGGGTCTTCAGCATTTCTTTATAGTATTTCTTCTTTTACTCTCCCTCATACTCTCAAAGTTGTCCTGGCATCTCTTTCCTTGCAAAGAGGTCTGTATACAGCTGTAGCGGAGTGGCTACCCGCTCCTGCCCTTTGGGGCTTTAAAACAGCCCTGGGAAGGGGCTTTTGGCTGGGCTGATTGGGGAAGTGGCTGCAGCTGGGGCCACGCCCCAAACAGAGCTACAGGGTCTTATAAGTAGGCCAGGGAGGCCAGAATGAAAACAGTCTCTCTCTGGCTGTAGAGAGAGATGGGCCTGGCTGCAGGGAGCTAGACCAGGTACCTGAGTGGAGCAGGGCTGGGGAAAGGCAGAGGAGCTGGGGAGCTCCAGCCTGGAAAGCCCCAGGCTGCGGCCTAGCATAGGGCAAAAGGTACTGGGGGTTGCAGGGGGCAACCTAGGGGTAGGCCAAGGCAGCAGGTCCAAAACCCCCTTTGCCGATGATGAGTACTGGATACTGCAGTCTGCCCCAGCGAACAGGGGCTAGATAGAGACTGGGCAGTAGCCACTACTGAGGCGAAGTGGGGATAGTAGGGTGGGGGTTCCCCCTGGGAAGGGGCAACCCAGTTAAAGGGGCACCGGGGTCCTGGGAGGGACACAGAGCCAGTAGTGACGGACAGGTGGATCACCGGCCTGCAGAGAGCGCTCCTGGCTGGAACAGAGCTAATTCCCCAGAGCAACCAGTAGGAGGTGCCGCAGGGGTGAGTCCGACCCTGTTACAACAGCCCATCCTGAAATTCTACACAACCCACTGCCTCAGTTTGCCAAGGAATGCTGTTAGAGACTTACACAAGGTGATCCTAGCAGTCCCAGTGTCCCATCTCTGGTAGGCTCCGTTCCTGCTGGCTAGGCGAACACGTTCAGAATCCATCCCATACATCCAGGCTGTCCTATACAGGCACAATTACAGTGTAAAAAAGTTATGCTTTGCAGGAGGTGGGTTAGTCCTTTACTATCAGTCTAGTTCATTCAAGTATTGGTTTCAGAATAATAGAAATTAGAGATGAAAATACCCCCTACCGGGTCATCTAGTCTGCCTTCTGTCAAAGTGGGATTCTTCCCTAGTATATATTTTCTGGTGCATTGTCAGACACAGCATAGTTCATATCAGACTTGCTGTGAATAAGTTAAACAATTCAAACTAAAGAGAGCTGATCTGGAGTTCTTGTAGGGTTCTGTTCTGTTGTTCTGCATATTGTCTATATCAAGCAAGCTGGTCCATGCTTTTGTCATGATGACTAATGACCTGCCAGAAGAAGGAAAATAAGCCTTATGAAACAGTGCTGCATGCAAGGGTAGGTGGCCCTGCCCTTCCAATTTCTTTGAAGGCAAACTGTTTTTTCTAACCTTTGTAAAGAAGCTCTTTGAGATTCAGAATTCAAAAATTGCCATTTTCCTAACAATATTGATGACTCAGTGGTCATCTGCAAATGGTCAACTAAAGCTTTATTTGTGTCTAAAACATAATCCATGCTTTATTTTAAAATGTGTCTGTGAATCAAGATGGTAATTAGTACCATTAACTGAACCAATTTAATGAACTGATTGATGTTTGAAAAAAGCTTTAGTTTAAGTGTCTTTACCTCTATTCCAGTCAAAACCAAGACTCACCAAGAATAATTATAATGCCTACATCTTACCTAATTTTATCATCCAGACATCTCAAAGCACTTTAACCCTATTTTACAGATGGGAAAACTGAGACATTGAGATGCAAAGTGACACCTATCAGGCCAGTGGCAGAGCTGGGAATAGACCCTATGTCATAAGAATGGCCATACTGTGTCAGACCAATGGACCATCCAGCCCGTGTCCTGTTTCTCTGTCAGATGCTTTAGAAAAAATGAACAGAAAGGGAAATTTTGAGTGATCCATCCACTGTCATCCAGTTCCAGCTTCTCGCAGTTGGAGGTTGAGGGATACCTGGAGCAAGGGATTGTATCCTCAACCATCTTGACTAATAGCCATTGATAGACCTATCTGCCAGGAGGAGAAGTGTCATAAGTCCTACTCCAGAACACTGCCTCTCATGGAGTATAGGGGAAGATGAGCAGTTAATCTTAACCCCTCCACAATATGCAATGGGTTAAATTTTGCCCTCCCTTATCCCATGCAATAATACTGACTCCACTAGTGGCAGCCCAAAGAGGTTACACAGAAAAGTAGGTAAGGCCAAAATTGATCAAGTATGGCCTTCCTGTGCAACTCATTTCTTCATGGGCGGTGATTCCTGCCACACTTACATTGTGACTTCATTTCTCACTCTGCTCATTGACTGATCAGTTTTTTGTTTCCTTAAAAAGAAAGTATTCTCACCCTGATTCAGAGAGGTACCTACTTTTAAGCATGTGAGGAGTCTCACTGACTTTAACGGTCTTAATTACGTTGATGTTAGAGGCAGATGCTTAAACATCTTGTTTGATTCGGGGCCTTGATGAACAAGGATGGATTTAAGGATGTGTTTAAGTGTTTTGCTGAATCTGGGTTTATGTAATCTTTTCCTAAAACAAACTAGTGATTCCTACCCACCATCCAGAAGAACCCCTATAATATCAAACTAATGTGGGTGTGCAAGAATTTGGTTAGAAATATAACTGAGATTTTCAAAAGTGCCATGAGGATCTGGATGCCCAATTCTCATACATTTTAATAGTACGTGGGTGTCCATAAGAAAATTAGACAACCTCAGGCTCTATGCTGGTTTCTAACTTTCAAGTGTTTCCTATAAACATCTGCAGAAAAAGTATTGAAATAATTATGAAAAATATCTTGACATTTTCCTTTTAAGAACTTTCAGATTATTTCCCTAAAACATTGTTTTCAAAGGCAATTTACTCAGAACATATTAGAAGTGTATTTATCTAGCTGAAAAGATTAGTAACTCTCTTGAGATAAAACAAAAGATGGCACTTTATAACAACAGAGTGAAAGAATAGCATCCAAAAAATGCATACCAAGCAGACTCTTGCTATACCTCAGCTTACTGGGAGATCTTTAAATTAAGGTACTGAGCCCTGATTGCACAGTATATAAACTCTATATCAGAATTCACCCAGCACAAACTGCCAAAGTTGTGTCCAAAGTCCTTGTCCACACCACTCTTCTTGTGCCAGCCACATCCCCTATGCTTTCCTTTTCTTACTCACTCCGGTTCAGTTTACACTTATAGTGTTATCAACTCTTTCATTATTTGATTGCATGTGTAGTGACTTGATTTTTTTTTTATATAGCCCCAGATACTGGAATTATTTGATTTCATGAGACTCTTAGCTAAAAAGAACCCAACATGTACTATTTTAAAAAACGTAATTACTTTTAAGCCAATCTCCTGGGGGGCACTACTCATTATTGTTGTATGCTTTTATTGTATTGTAAGATTGGCAACACTGTACTTGGTTTCAGACCAAGTTAAGGAGTCATATTTTAACACTATTCCAGCAGAACTGACATTTCTTCTCTAGGTCTTTCTTTATTTGTGGAGTGTGATGTGATTGTGGTTTGATAATTAATACTCTATAGACCATTTTAATATTTTACTGCTGTTGAGGCAATAGCTATAAACCAGAAGCAAATTCTCTTTTCTTTTTGTTTCATATCCAGGTTTGATCGACATAGCAGCCTTTTTATTTCCTGGAAAGGCAGTAGGGTTGTTTAATAAGTTTACATTTTGTGGCATGAAAATTGTCGACAGAAAAACAAACATCTCAGATCAGCAGCCTATTTAGCTTAATGGACATGTTAGGGCTGGATTGCTTAGGACTTGCCCACCTATGCTTCTAAGGCCATATCTTTATCGCTCACTCTTGCTCTGAATCTAGGGGCCATATTCTCCCACAGCAGGATATGAGTAGCTATTATTTTCTTCAATGGGGTATTATTTGTATCCTGTGGCTAGAGAATAGTGCTCCAAGAGTTTATCTGTTTACAGGGCCCTCTGTCTATCTCCCACTTTCTCTGCTTACTGGGCCACACATTTCTTTTCTCTCTCTCTCTCTCTCTCTCTCTCTCTGCTTTAAAGGCTCCATTTCTTTTTCTCAATCTTTTGTTGTTTTCTGAATCTCTGTCCTGTAATTGTCTCTCATTCTCTCCCTCTGCTCTGTGCCTCCTTTTCTCTTGTGTTTTCTCTCTCTCCTCCAAGCCCACTGATTTTCTAACCCCTTTCTTCTTCAGCACACCCATTACAGTATGATTGGCTGGCTGGCTGGAACGATGCTGTTAGTGAACTGTATATCAGGGATTCTCAACCTTTTTCTTTCTGAGGCCCCCCACAACGTGGTATAAAAACTCCATGGCCCACCTGTGTCACAACAATGGTTTTTCTGCATATAAAAGGCAGAGCTGGTATTAGGGGGTAGCAAGCAGGGCAATTGCCCAGGGCCCCATGTCATAGGGGACCCTGTGAAGCTATGTTTCTCAAGCTTCGGCTTCAGCCCTGGGTGGCAGGGCTTGGAACCCCAGGCTTCAGCCCCATGCGGTGGGGCTTCGGCTTTCTGCCCTGGGCCCCAGCAAGTCTAATGTCGGCCCTGCTTGGCGGAACCCCTGAAACCTGCTCGTGGTCCCCCAGTGGGCCCTGGATCCCTGGTTGAGAACCACTGCTGTAAATCAGCATATCCTCCCCATGGGCAGCATTAAAGGGACAGCATAACAAACGTTTAGTTGAGAATGTTTGGATGGGTTTGAAATCCCAAAAAACATTTCCTTGCTTGTGGGAATTGAACAGCTCAGGGCTCTATTAAACAGAAATGCCTATTGCCTGCATTCAGAGAGTCAATATGGGGTGTAAAAAACCACACCCCTGAGTGACACAAGTTTTGCCAACATAAGCGCTCGCGTGCACAGCACTATGTTAACGGGAGACGCTCTCCCGCCAACACAGCTGCTGCTACTTGCTGAGCTCGTTTTATGATGTAATTGGGAGAGCTCTCTCCCGTCAGCATAACGGGGCTACACGAGTGCTCTTACAGCTCAGCCGTATCAGTGCAGCAGTGCTGCTGTAAGCTTGCAAGTGTAGACATGATATCACATAGAGAGTTCAAAGGATGTAGAGAACATTGCCCTGACTAAATGGACACAAACACCTTTTACTGCCCCTGGTGATCAGATCTTCAGCTGGGGTGAACTGACATCACTCCACTGGTCTGAGTAACACTCCAGCTATGAAATTAATGTAGTACTCAACTGGGGAGTAATAACATATCTCCACTGGCCGGAGACATGCAAACTTAAACCAAACAACTGCTTCATTTTTCATGGGCTGGATTCTTGCCCTACTGTCGAAAGTGTCAACAAGTGTCTTTCAATGAAAAGAAACGGAGCAGCAACATGACGCTGCTGGGCCAATTCTGTGTGCAAACAGAATTCCTCCACAATTGTTATGCAGCCATTATCATATACATACCCACACGCCTGTGAGTATGACATTTTGCCTGTGTACGTGACAGCATACTAGTTTCACTAGGAATTCCTGCAGAGAGTTCCTTTGCTGGGATGATGATGTCACGTAGCTGCCACATTTCTCCTCACCTGGAAAAAATGCATTGAACCTTTTCTGCCAAAACAGAGTATGGAGATGCTCCTCCCTATGGCACTCAAGGAGACAGCACAAGTGGCTTGGGGCATGTGTATGAATAACACTAGCTAGAGGATGTGTGATTTATGGGAGGGGGTGGTTGAGAGGAAGCTAAACCTTTGCCTTTCTCTTGATTGTGGTGGGGGAAGCAGACCCTCACCCCAATGGAAGAATTCAAAGAAAATTCAGTAAGAGGAACATAACAGAGTCTCTAAGCTTCAGTATGGGTTTTTCCCTTTAGAGATACAATTTGCCCCTTAGAGTATGAATTACTTGGTTCAGGGAATGTCTGTCCATGTGCCTTGGGACATTGATGGCATTCAGTAAATGAAGTGCTCCCAGATTCTTCCTTTCTTGTTGATCCTGCTCTTAATACAGCTACTGGACTCATGTGTTGTCATTCCAGGTATCCACAATTTTTCATACGGGGCTGCACCTTAGTTTCCCCCATGATAACTTCTAGAATGCAGTCCTGCATCATGAATGCAAAAATCTGCAGCATACTGAGAAGTGGAAATGTGGGAATGGGACAAAATAAACTGAAATTAATATCAAAATAAATAACACGGGTGCTTCTGCATTTCTAATTCATTAAAGATGAATTTTTTAAAATGTCAGTGAAGCTGCTACAAAATTTGCAATCTGCCATGCCAGAGCACTTCGGAATCTAGGCACCTCGGCCCAGAATGTGGATGTAGCTTTCTACAGAGTATACAAGATCTTGAATATATAAGCTAATTTTGAATAGAATTTTTTTAAAATTATTGTTAAAGTATAATCAATAGATTATTATTAGTAGTATTTGAGTAGCCTCTCAGGGTGAGGTCAGAGCCCCATTGTGATAGGCACTGAACAAAAATATATAATAATGGAAAGTCTCTGCCCCAAAGACCATTGAATCTAAATAGACAAGACATGTGAAGGGACTTGCCCAAGGTGACACAGCAGAGCCAACAGTAGAATACAGGTCGCCTGTCTCCCTGCGTCATGCCCGATCCACTGGCCCACAGTCACATACTAACGGTGAGGAATGCTAGTGATGTAGTAGTTTTGGTTTTCATAGCAAGTTTAAACAATATACTGTGTCCAGCATAAGTTACTCAGAATTAATATATGCATAGGGCATCTTTGTTGCAATTTCATTAAGTCCTTTAAACCTTCATTGCGTTTGCAGCTGAATAGCAATACTTCAAAATACTCTTAACCAGGCTTAAAAAGCTAGAAGAGTCAGATTGTGGATATTACTGTCCTACTTCAATTTCATTCAGTGATGCCTACAGTAAATAGAGAGACAAGGTGGGTGAGGTAATCCTTTTACTGGACCAACTTCTGTGGGTGAAAGAGACAAGGTTTTGAGTTACACGGAGCTCTTCTTCAGGTCATTATCAGTCACTGAGTTTCCCCTTCTGAAAGATCAATCATTGCTGCGAATACCTGATATTTTGGGCTTTTTCTTATATAGGCATCAATTACCCCCCACCTCCTGTCCCGATTTTTCACACTTGCTATCTGGTCACCCTATTTAAAGTCCTATTCTTTTCCTCCTGTACTCCTTTGGACTGTCAGGCTGCTTGACATCATCTGTATTCACATATACAGACAATTTTGCACTTTGTATCACAGGTCGTGAAATAGATGTATTGGAGTATGAACTGAATGAGGACTTTGAAATTTAAACTAAATGGACAAAGGGACGTACACTCCAGCTGAATCCAGCAAAAAACAAGTCCACCTACTTTACCCAAATCATAGGAGGTTTAACTACAATCTAAAACTGATACTGGATGGATTTTTTGATATTGATATTGCCATTGAGAGGAACCTAGTTTACCTTGAGTGACCTTGAAGATGGAACTAAGGTTTGGCTCACAAGTCAGAAAGATGGCAGCCAAAACAAAGAAGACATTGAAACTTCTACGACGTATTGCCAGCACCAATTGGGGTTCATGTGTTAGGACACTGAAAACAACATACAACATACCTGTTTGGTCACATACTGCTCCCACTAATCTTCCGAAGATCAACCTTGTGCTGTCATCTGCAGTTCACAGGATAATTGGAGCTATAAGATCACTCTAACAGCAATTTCTGAACAAGGGTCTGATATGCATCCTCTTGAGAATCATAGAAAAGGATAGTGAATTCAGTATGGATATCATCTTCCTTTCCTACTAGAATATCATCACTGTTCCTGTCTGCTCAGAAACTGGAAAACCAAATTAAGGCTGAAACGATCATCTTGTTTTGAAAGGTGTATAAAGGCTACTGAAGAAACAGGAGCACTTGATAATGTCAGGAGGATAGAATGCAGGAAGAAGTTTGTATGACTAATAATTGCTCCACATGAACCTATTTGCTTTAGTTAATATCTCTCTTTTTGGAACCTTGCTTGAAGGAACACATAGTCCTGGCCATGCTAAGGAAAACCATAGAAAAGACCACTCAACAGTATCAGTCACTAGGCAAACAGATTCATGTTTACACCGACGGTTCACAAGAAAAATCCTTCAGGATTATTGGTTGTGGTGTCTTCAGCCAGTGGCCTAATGGAGAGAATATAAGAAAGAGCACTAGTTCAGGATACATCAGCTCAAACTACATGGCTAAATTGAAACTATTCTCACTGCACTGCAAGAAACAAACGAGCAGAAATAAAGATAGGTGTGGTGATCTGTGTTGACTCCTTGGTGATCCTTGGTTCCTTTAGAACAGGGGTTCTCAAACTGGGGGTCGGGACTCCTCAGAGGGCCACAGGGTTATTACAGGGGGGCTCGCAAGCTGTTAGCCTCCACCCTAAACCCGGCTTTGCCCCCAGCATTTATAATTGGTGTTAAATATATAAAAAAGTGTTTTTAATTTATGAGGGGTCACGCTCAGAGGCTTGCTATGTGAAAGGGGTCACCAGTACAAAAGTTTGAGAACCACTGCTTTAGAACAAACCAAGAGTGCTATCAACAATGCGATCTGTAAGGAAGCTCAAAAGATTGGAAATCGAGGCAATACATTGACTTTTCAATGTGAGAGTGAGATAGCTGGTGACCTGGCAAAACTGGAAGATTGGAAACTCAGAATGGAATGACAATGGTGGAGGATATTAACACCACCTCCAGGAAAATATCAGCTGAAAAAAATGGTCAAAATATGGACGATATTCTGACTGATATCAAATCATCTTGGAAAATGATATCCACTATCATAAGACTTCAGTCAGGGCACACTGCAGGAATGAAAATCAGTAGAGATGGAACCAAGATATAGCTACTCTGCAGGATGTGTCAGGAGCAGGTTTTGATACCAGCCAATGCTTTATATGTGATAGTGTAAGGAAATGGAAGCTTTTCTGGTTGGACGCCATAGATCAAACCCTTACAAAGGAGCCTGTACAAGTTGTTGAATTCATTCTTGAGCTTCATGGCCTCATATGATTATTGTGGGACAAGACAGCAACAAACATCACCTCAGCTTGCTTTTTTAAAAAAATATATATATTTTAAAAAATTTTAAACATCTAGTCCTCTTGGTTGTGGAGAAAAACTCACCACCGTGAGCCCTAAAGACTCAAAACCAGAAGGCAAATCACACAAACTCAACATTTGTTATATTTAAAATCTCATTATTTTAAACTATTCTCTTGATTTTTGGGGCCTCACTCATGAATTTTGAATGCTTGGAGTTGGCAATACTGTGCTTGTGCCTCCAATTGAAGTCAGTGGCAAAACTCCAATGGGAGAAGGACTGGGCCGAAATCAGTAACTTGCTCACCTTTTAGAACTCATCAAAGATATTTTGTCAGCAGATGCTATAGGTTTTAATTTTTTCATACAAAGTACTATGTCTATTTCCTTTTTAATCTAAGTTTTTACGTTATCAGTTTCAAATTTATATATAAAGTTTCAATAAATACATTTAATAAACAGCAAGATGAACTAGCAGAAGAGCAGTAACACTGTCAATCTACAGCTATCACTGTATCTATTTCTAACTAGAGGTTACATTCAATCATATATATATGTTTTCTTGTGGTTGTAGAGAGCCATCAATGTTTTACCTGTGATACGGAGAAATCACTGTTGCACTGGTGAACTAATAAAAGGAAAATGTAAAAAATAAAGAGAGTGTTTGCATTCCTCAGTCAGCATTTCATTACTTCATTCTTTATGATAAAAGTGAAAAATGCTGTCAGCAGGGGCATGTATTTTTAAACTTCATTTTTTCACTCCTATGACTCTGCTCCTGTTTTCTTTCATTATCTTTGCAGATCAAGAAAAGTTTGACTTGAAGAAAATCATGGCACAAGGGTTTTTGTTTGTTTGTTAAGTATTACAACCAAAAGATAATTACCTTTCCCAGTATAATATCTGATTACAGTCAGTACAAATAAACAGAAGCCAAGAGCTTGTGACCAGTCATTTAGGATGGAAGATTAAAAGCTGACCTCGGCTACCAACTCCTGCCGCCAGGTAACTGTTATAGAACATGATGTTTACAGCAGGATGATTTCCTAACTGATAAAATCCATGGATAAATAATGGTATGCCCAGTTCTTAGCAGGTTGGTGAGTCTACCTTTCTGTTTCTGTTCTGACTTAGCACTATCTGGGAGTTCCTTCTCATTTCTTGAAGGAGAAACCCTATTATATTATCATAAAATTGTCTTTTTCTGGGCTAAATACCATATTTGTTTACGCATGTTTTACTCAGCAAAACTCCCATTGATTTCAACGAGCAATTTACCTGAGTAAGGACACTGGACCCGAGCCTTTAAATCCATAGTAGTCCTTACTTATGTGAGTAATCCCACTGACGTCAACAAAGTCATCTGACTGCGGAGGAACTACCTGCAAAACAATCCCAGGAAAAGGATTGTAGGATTTAGTCTTGTCATTTAAAAAAAAAAATACACATAGAGAAATCTGGAATTATATATAAGTAAAGTTGCTTTTTGATATTACCACATAATTTCCACTTCTGGCAAAGAGACTTTGCAGAGGCTAATTTGGACACATTTTCAGTTAGCACATTGGCACTCTTATGTAATTTTCATAGAGGTCTTATTCACTGAAGAGTTGTGGCTACCCGTCCGCTAGTTCTTCAAACAGAGCTATTTGTTGAGTCTCTTGAACTGCTGTATGAACAGATAAACATGTTACACATGAAGTACATTAGGTGGAGGTAAAATACAGATGATTATATTTAAGGGCTTACAATAGTCATTAAGAGCTTCTAACCACAGGCTCTGGCAGAGCCAGGCCTGGGCCTGCACTGCATGTCTTGGCTACATCCTTAACTGGCTTTCTGTTTCTATGCATTGACACATGGCCAATCTTGTCAGCCTGGTGGCAATGAAAAAATGAATTTTTGTTAATAGGATTATAAGATTTAGGGAATATAATGTTGTTGCAGATGATTTATTTTGAAAGCTGATTTTGTTTTAGTCCAAACAAGCTCAGCCCAGCACACTAGGGGTTTACAGCCATTATGCCAAACACAATCATTGCTGGTTTGAAAGATGTGATTGCTTTTTAATGTGGAAATTTCACAAGGTTACAAAGAGGAAAAAAATTAAACTCCTTTCTTATAACAAAGTCACTTTGGGATATGTGCTACAATGCTCTGACAGTGTCCAGACACCCTGGCCACATTACACATCAGAAATGTGGATCACTTTGATTTGCACCATTTCTCAATTGTGTTTCTGCTATGCCTTTGAAAAAGCCTAACAGTTTTTAGCAAAAATAAATATGGAGGTTTGTAAAATGTATTATGAATTGCAAAACCACAGCTCAAGGGCCAACCAAGAACAGGATGGATAGGAAGAGCACAGACAAGCAAATAGATATTATGGAGACAAAATAATCTCTCACTATTTCATAGCTGTAGATCCAGAATGACAGCTCACTCTTTGGCATATGCAAAACTAGTGCGATTGTCTTGGTTCTTCAGGGCACTAGACAAACTTCTTTTAATTGTCTAGCAAGATAAACAAATATAGTACTAAACAGCCGAATCATTTTCAAAAGCAATCTCCCTAAGGATGTAAATAGATTTCCGAAATGATGGCTAAGCCCCGTTTCTCCCTGAGTTTTAGCAGCGATTGTGTCGCTGGCTTTGAAAAACCTTTGTTGTGACAAGAGCCTAATGGCACATACTGGATGGGGCTTCTTAGGAAAACATGCATTGAGCTGGGATAACCTACATAAAGGAATTAAGCAGCAAGGCCAGAAAAGAATTAATTCATTCACATCTTTCAAATGTGCCCTTAAAATAATTATGTGAATGGAGTAGCTATGCTGTGTGTATGGAGGGCAGCATGCAATAATTGTGCCTATTTCCCCCCTTTCCAGCAAAGACAATCCTACTGCTCTGTAGTGCAGGGACTTCTCCTTCAGGAGGGAAATTGGGGGGTGGAGGGAGGGAACACAAATGATGAAGCTGAAACCTTTCCTTGTAACAGTGGATTGAAATGACATGTGCGCTACAGAACCTTTTTCTTTTCAAAGTAATTTGCTACCATTATATTGCCTGTGCATTTTGAATACATGTCAGCCTGTTCTCTTTTAACTTGGGGGAGGGGAAGGTGGTATTATTGCAAGACTCCTTGCAAAAGCTCAGCAGACATTATTATTACATCTGCTGGCTGCAGCAGAGAGAGCACAAAATGATGCGTATTTATTAAAGGGATGGGGGAAGAGGGAAGGAAATGCATTCAGTTGTTTTTAGGGAAATCTGGGTTGGGAGAGGGGTTGAAGGATTTAGCATGAAGAAATATTCCAAAGACAAATTTAGGCTGGCTTCCATCTCTGTAACTGCCATTCAGCATCTAGCTGGTGCCATTGAAATAAATGAGCCTCATTTGCCTGGATACATTCAATGGGAGATATCCAGAGACTCTCAACAACAAATCTTACCTAGAGTTTAATTCAGTTGTGGCAAACAACAAGAATCCTATTGCCTCAGGTGTTTTCATTAAGACTCCCCTTCTATCCCACATTCTCCTGTTCTCCTTCTACCTGGCTGGAAACCAGGGGCAGCTATAGGAATTTGGCCGCCCCAAGCAGGGCGGCATGCCGCAGGGGGCGCGCTGCCGGTCCCACGGCTCCGGGGGACGTCTTGCAGATGCGCCTGCGGAGGGTGTGCTGGGAGGGCGGCAGGCGGCTCCGGCGGACCTTCCACAGTCATGACTGCGGAAGGTCCGCCGGAGCCGCCCCAAGCGCACGCTTGGCGCGCTGGGGTCTGGAGCCGGCCCTGCTGGAAACACTGTGCGGCTATTTTATCTGTACAGTCCACTCCATTTATCCAAATGGCCTGGGGACATCTGAAACTTTCGGCTAACCGGGCGTCTGGATAAACAGAAGTCCTATTTTGAGCTGCAGTTTCACCGATCAAGAAATATGGAGAACAAAGGAACTAACACTGATGCTTGGTTAGTATTTTGCACTTGATGAAAGAGTTAGAAAACAACTTTATTGAGCTTATTAAAACTCCAGAACTGGATTAAAGCCACTGTGGACCTAATTTAATTCTGAAGAATTTATCTTAAAAAAAAAAAAAAGACTAAGCACAGGCTGTCATTGATGAGAATTTCTTTTTTGTACAGCCTTCTGATGGAGTTGACACAATAGTAGAATTTGTACGTCATCTGCATCACCCTGGTTTTCTAATCAAATGACAGCTTTCTCTAGGCACTTGGTGGCCTCACCACCAGTCAGGACTCCCACTGTCCCACATCTCCAATTTCACAAACTTCAGTCTGCTCCTGCTGTAACCCAGATTACACAAGATCACTGCCAGACTAGTCTCTATACCCCACATCAGCTTTGTCTGTCTCAGCCCAGTTTTCCGCCTCTTGGGCATAAAAAGAAAATTGTTTGGCAATGGTGTAGAGGTTGCTGATTGCTTCTTGCTCTTGATCAGAGGCATCAGATACACCAGGGCTCTGGGAGCCCTATGTTCATAGGTGCTTGAACTAGGGGTGCTGCCGCACCCCCTGGCTTGAAGTGGTTTCCATCATATACAGGGTTTGCAGTTTGGTTCAATGGCTCTCAGCACCCTCACTATACAAATTGTTCCAGCACCTTTGCCTATGTTTCCATAATCTCCAGCAATGGGCTACAGAAAGGTGTGATTAGATTGGAATCATTAGCTGTGCTCCTTATTTCACTGATACTCATCTGATGGGTGCCATGCTGCTGTTCAAACTGCCTCTTGGCCATTCAGCTCTGGGTGGAAGTGTTTTACCTTCTCTGTAAGCATGGGTCTGGATATCAGGGTACCTTTCATGCAGCTGTGCACAAACCACATGTGTACTGCATAATCCAAGGCCTCGTCACGACACACATGCATGGTTTTCCTTTCTTCCACCCAAACGCCGCTGTCCATGTTCACAGCACAGCTCTGCAGCTTGTCCCTCACCTCCCAGATGTTGCAGATAGTGGAGTGATCAATGTTGTACCGAGGAGTGGCAGAAGCTTCCTAAAAGTGTGTGTGAGGTGGAGGGGGGGGGGAATTGGGTCTGAATGGTGGCCTCTCTGGCTGCACCGCCCCCCCTCCAAGGCCCTGCCCTCACACCGCCCCTTGTCCCCGAAACCCCATCCCTTGCACCACCCCTTCTCCTCGAGGCCCTGCCCCCAGCTCGCTTCTCTCCTCCCCTTCCCACCGTTGCTCACCCTTACAGCCAGTAAAAAGGGGGGTGGGGGGACATGGTCCCCTAGCCACCCTGTTCCGGCACCCCTGATTGTACCACTGCATGACATCAAAAATATCAGTAAACAACCTCAAGAATCTGTGGTTTCTGCTCTAGATCCAGCACAGATCTTTTTCTTTTTGACATTGTCCTGCAAAGCTGCTGTTGCTGCTGAAACAGAATTAGGTCTCACTACCTACAGGTAACCTCTCAGAATTACTATATAAATACAAAGCTGTTTATTAAAGCTAACAGGTGCTAAGAAGCTAATTGAGATGTTACCAGTGAATAACAAGGATTGTCGGATAAAGGGCATTTGGATGAACGGGAGTGGAGTGTATATATAATAATGAGTGGGTGGGTGTTTGTGACAAAGTGAGGTTTTATTCACCTTGCTATGTTGCATGTGAGTCTTACTGTCCTATACTAATACTGTGTGTACCGCAGTTTCCCTCTGTATTGCACCAATGCCTAGGCGGTGGGAATTGGGTGTGTGACCTTTACTGAGGCCCTCAGGGCATGGGAGGCTGCTCAGAGGTCTGCACGTAGGTGATGACCGATGCCCTTTGTAACCTGAGACCCAGGAGGGAGATGCCACCAGGTGACAACTTTTCCCTGGGAAGCAGGACAAAAGACCATAGGAGGAGCAATGGGCGTGTCAGAGGCCAGGCAGGGGGATCCAGGGCAGTCTGCTGTGAGGGACTGGAAGAGGGGGAGTGCAGACCTTCTGTCCTGGGGTTCCCCCAAGATGGAGTCTGCTGAAAGTCACTGACTTCTGAGCTACCAAGCTTTGTGCTATGCTCTGTTCCTGTTGACCAATAAAGCCTTCTGCTTTACAATGCTGGCTGTGAGGCACTGCTGACTGCGAAGTTGGAGTGCGGGGCCCACTGGCTCCCACCACCAAGGGGAAGGGCGAGGTGTGAACGGGGATGCTGAATGCTCCGAGGTCAGACCAGGAAGGCCATTGCCAAGGTGGCTTTTTGCCCCAGACAGCGTGCCCTGAGGGGAGCTACGCTACCCAGAGTCCTGTCTGGCTTCCTATCAAGCAGTTCCAGAGCACTGGACCTGTGACTCCGTCACAGTGCTGTGTTAGAGAGATGGCAGGATGTGTATTTTTGGGGCAGAAAAGGATTTTAAACAAAATTTTAACATTTCACTTCTTCAGCTGTTTCCCTTCCTGATCAGCTCCCTGGTAATAGAGTCTATATGGCAATGTTCATGGGGCTGATCAAGTGTTTGCTTTGAGGCCTGACCTATATATTCAGCATTCAGAGGTTTTAGTGTCCGTTTCTGTGCTTCTAGTTATTAGGAGAAGGAAAGGCAAATAGATCAGGAAATCTAGTTTTGGTTTAGGATTCTATTTTCCCCTGGTGTTGATTTGACTGAGAACGACTGAGCTATTTCTACAAAAAGTCGTTCATTCTCTTTTTGGATTGAAAAGTTAATAATGGTTGGAATTGACCTTTAGGTGAGAGAAGGGAAAATCCTGATAATCTCTGACAACTTTCCTTTCAACTAAGAGATTCTACTTTGGGTTCCTAATGGTACTGAGAGGTGATACAAATTCATTAGCTTCTCCTGGTCAATTATATATAGATGAGTTGCCTCTTCCTGGGGTTCAGTGGTTGACAAGACTATAGGATACTAGAATAGAAATCTTATGCAACCAAAATCCAACGGCAAAGACCATTCACCAAAAAACTGTACTGGTATTTTTCAATACAGACCCATTAAATCATTCTGCAATATTGTGGTTCAGTAGTTGACTTCTTTTTTATTTTAATAATAATAATAAAATGGCGGTGATTTACATTTGTCCCCGTCTGTCTCAGAGCCATTGACAGAAATCTGAAAAGGAAGGTGGCATTGATGCATGGTGATGATGCCTTTAATACTTCACTCTGTAATGATAGCCTCATAAAGTGCTTTAAAAGGACTTGAGTGGTCAGGGCCAGGATTTGGGTTTGGAAGGAGAGGCAAACAGGCCTCGCTCTGTGGTTTGTCATGCGATCCTGGAGGAGTGTTGAGCTGTGAGGAGCCTTTTTTTTATTTTTTTTTGCACAGAAGCCCAACTAACATAATGAAAAGCGCAGCTTGAAAGGAGACCACTGCACACAGGTTTCTTCTGGTATGACAGGCTATTGCAGCCCTAATGGTAGGCTGCTGGACTAGAAGCAGTCTTTCATTGAGTTTGTCTTACAGAGAGGAAAAACTGCTTTGTGTAATAACTTTATGGCAAATGTTGGCAGAAGATTTGCACTGCATACTGAAAGAGAGACATTTCTGACCGCAGCTCATGAACCACACGTATTTACTCTGGCACTTGTCCATTATTTGTTCACAGGCTTTCTGTCTCTGCTAAATGTGTTCCAATTTTGGGGGCTAAATCATTGCCAGTAGTTTCCAGGACATTCTGCTAGGCTAAGCAAAATTGCCCTAAGCAGTAGACAGAAACCACTGGAGTAGTATTTTAAATACAGAGTATTTGCAGAAAATGAAAGATAGTGAGTGCCCTATCTGTCTGGCTCATGGCGCTTGTGTGTTGTAAAAAGTCATGTAGGACAGAAGAGGAGGGATTCAAGCTATATGTCTTCCTTTAACCATTTCTTGTCACCTAATGAGCAACAATAACTTTAAACCCTGGATAAAAGGACATGTTTTAAAAATCTGCATCAGTAGTTCCCCAGGTATAGCATATGCTCACATTAGCAAACTTTAGCTTGAAGAATTCTAATTATTCAATTGTAAGATAGCTTTTTTGCCAAACGCATGAAGAAAGCCATGTCTGCTGTTGACAGTCAATTGATATTAAATGGCCCAGCAAAAACACCTATCTAAGCTCAGACGGCATATGAAAACAGGAACTGCTATATTGGATCAGATCTATGGTCTGTCTACTCCAGAATCCTGTTTCCAACACTGGCCAGCACCAGATGCTTTGGAGGAAGGTGGAAGAAACCCCGCAGTAGGTATATGTGGGATTATCTACTTCCCTGGCAGGTCTCAACTTAATCCCTAATACTTAATCCCAATACTAAAATTGGCTCAAAGCATGAGGTTTTATATCTTTCCATGCTCTTTCTGTTAGCATTAACTACGATAATGCTGGATATTGTTTTCCATATGAATGTCCAGTCCTTCTCTGAAGCTTGCTGAACTCCTTGCCTCAATGACATCCTGTGGCAAGGAGTTCCATGGTCTAATTAAGCACTGTGTGAGGGAAAATCTTTCCTTTTACCAGTGTGAAATTTGCTGCCTTTTATCTTCGTTAAACGTCCTCGTGTTCTTGTGTTAAGAGACAGGGAAAACAGAAACTCCTGATCTATCTTCTTAGACAATTCATTATTTTATATATTTTTATCATGCCTCTTTTTATCCTCCTCCTTTTCAAGGTGAACAATCCCATCTCTGATCTCCTTCTAATTCTGTAATACCATTTTTAAGATCAGGTGACAAGTCCTGCACACAATATTCCAGATGAGACCACACCATTGAGGTACATAACGGCATTGTAATAATTTCTGAATTATTCTCCATCCAATTTCTTATGCATCCTAATTTTTCTTTTTTAATGCAGTTGCACACTGAGTCTTCAGTGAACCAGCCACAGGGATGCCCAGGCCCCTTTCCTCAGTCAGTATTGTTAATTTAGAATCCTGTAAGGTGTATGAGAAGTACAATTTTCCCCCTTCAATGTGCATTACATTGCATTTGCAAACACTGAATTTCATCTGCCACGTATTACTCATTTACCTAACTTGGTTACTACCCTCTGAAGTTCCTCACAGTCTGAATGACTAAGAAATGAATGACTAAGAAAAATAATTTTGCGTCATCTGCAAATTTTCTAGATTCCCCTTTTCCTGAGTTTTAATAAATAGACTAAATGTCAGGCTCTGGCTTCCAGATGGTCAGGTCTGGTGGTTGGAGCGGCGGTCAAAAACAGTTACCAAGGGTTGAGGCCAGATGTAGGGTTGGGACTGGGCCAAGAGCAGTGCTGAAACCTGGGTCCGGGGACAGGTCAGAACCAGGATCAAAATCCATAGACAAGCCAAATCAGAATTGTAGTCTGAGTCTGGAAGCAGGCCAAAGGTCAAAGCTGGGTTGGAGTGAGTCCAAGGGTCTAGGATTCAGGAGGCAGGTGCAGGGCTGGAAGAGGTCAGGATGTGGGCTGGAATTAGGCTCAGGCAGGGACAGGATCAAGAGCAGGTTGGAAGTCGAAGGAATCTGTAACACCATGAGACAGCAGGAGGGTTCCTAGCACAGATTAACCTGTGGCTCTGGTGGTGAGAGTGAAATGTCTGTGCCCGGGGGTCACCTGACCCAGGCTCTGCCCGGGGATAGGCTGCTGCAGCATGCCTGAGAGATGAGTTACTGCATGTTCTACAGTGAGGAGCCCTGGTCCTGCTGCAGGTTTGCCTTTGCACTAAATGACATTGGTTCTAGTATGGAACATCGACACATCCCACTGTTAATGTTTTGCTCTGTTGAAAGCTGATCATTTAATCTTACTCTTTCTTTCCTGTCTCGTAGCCAGTTTTTGATCTATGCCCTGGTCTACACACAGCCCCTGGTTCGAACTAGGGTACGCGAATTCAGCTACGTGAATAACGTAGCTGAATTCGAACTACCCTAGTTCGAATGACTTACCATCCAGACGCCGTGGAAGCGAACTCCGCGGCTCCAAGGTCGACTCCGGCAACTCCTCCTGCCGCGGTGGAGTACCGGAGTCGACCGCGGCGCTTCCGGAGTTCGAACTATCGCGTCTAGATCAGACGCGATAGTTCGAACTCCGAGAAGTCGAACTCGCCGCGTCGACCCGGCGGGTAAGTATAGACGTGGCCTATGACAATACTGTACCTCACCCCCCTTGATTATTTAGTTTCTTCAGTGGGCTTTTGTGGGGAACCTTGTCAAAGTCCTTTCATAGATTCCAAGAGCAGACGGGATCATTGTGATCATCTAGTCTGACCTCCTGTAAAATGCAAGCAGTAGAACCCCCTTCCCCACTGAAAAAATCCAAGAGCATAATTTAGAAAAACAGCCTTCTTGATTTCAAAATTACCAGTGATGGAGAATACACCATGAACCTTAGTCAATTGTTCCAATGGTTAATTACCCTCACTGTTAAAAATGTATACCTTATCTGTAGTCTAAGGTTGTCTAGCTTCAACTTCCAGCCATTGGATTATGTTATACCTTTCTCTGCTAGGTAACAGAGCCCATTATTAAATATTTGTTCATCATGTAGGTATTTGTAGACTGTAATTGTATCTCTCCTTAACATTCTATTTTTTAAACTAAACAGATTGACCTCCTTGAGTCTACAAGACATGTTTTCTTACCGTTTAATCATTTTTGTGGCTCTTCTCTGAACCCTCTCCGATTTATCAACATCCTTCTTTTAGAAGACTAGACACAAATTTAAAGAACTCTAGGAGATTAGTGAGACACAATTTCCCTTTGCAGAAGCCATGCTGGTTAGACTCTATCAGATCATGATCTTCCAAGTGTTTGATTATTCTGTTTTAATTTACCTTTTTGACCATTTTACTAGGGACAGATGTGAGGTTTACAGATCTGTAATTCCCTGGATCACCTCTAGAATCTTTCTTATTTTAGGTACAACATAATTGCTACCACCTAATCTTCTGGAATATTAGTTATTTTTACTGAGGTCTGGTCTACACTGGGAAGGGGGATCGATCTAAGTTACGCAACTTCAGCTAGGTGAATAATGTAGCTGAAGTCGACGTACTTAGCTCTACTCACCGCAGTGTCTTCTCTGTGGTGAATTGTTTGCTGACGCTCCCCCATCAACTCCACCTGTGCCTCTCACTCTGGTGGAGTACCAAAGTCAATGGGAGAGCACTCGGTGGTCGATTTATAGACGCAATAAATCGACCCCCGCTGGATCGATCGCTGCCCGTCGATCCAGCAGATAATGTAGACAAGCCCTAAGAAATTGCACATTTTTGCTGACAGCTCTACCACTTTATGCTTAATCACCTTCATGAATGTGTACCATCTGGCTCTGAAGACCTACTGCTCTTTCATTTATCATTTTGCTCCAACGTCTTTTTTGAAACCTCAGTCTCTGACCATACCTTATCTTTATTACTAGGAAAGAACAGGGCCAGGGTAGGTTTCTTCCCAACATCCTCTGTAGTGAAGACTGATGCAAAGAAATCATTTAGCTTCGCAGCCATTTCCTTACCTTCCTTAATTGCTCGCTTTATCCCTGGTGATCCAGTGGATACACTAGTTCTTTTGCAGGCTTCCTGCTTCGATATACCTAAATAATGTCATGTTAGTTTTTATAGTCATAGCTATTTGCTCTTCAAAATCCAGCTCAGCCCTCCTACTTTCCCTCTTTTATCTTGCTGCTGTATTTCGGCAGCACCACACTCTGCCGGTGTATTATAGTTTTCTATTTAATAAGGGAAAGGGACTGCAGTGGGAAAGCAAAGGCGTCTGGAAAAATCAAACAATGTGAATTAATAAATTCTTTGTGGGCTAGAGGAAGCAATGGCGTTCAGACAGGACCTTGGATGTTATGTTTTACTATGTCTCTGGAGGCCTGAGACCCACTGAAGCCTGTTTTCAGCCACCTTTGACTGAACTGAAATTAAGTGATAATAACCCATAATTAAAAGTGTGTCCCCTTGCTGTATTTCATTCCTTTTGTGCGTTTTAGCTTTCAAAATTAGACAGAAATGAAGAGGAGATAGGCAGGTATACAGAGCAACCACATCTCTTAGTGGGGCCGGGGGAACATTTGACACCTCTTGGTTTCAGGGCCCCCTGGCTGTTTTTAATTTCACTAAATCATTCCCGGCTGGGGATTGTGTATTTTCAGTGGCCTCTCCCAGCAATGTGGAGGTGCATTGTCAATGTGCCAGATCTAGCTAAGCTCCAGGGAAGTGTTGCAACTTATAAGATGTCAGGCACATGAACGAAGGGTCTCCTCTGCTCTGGGGACCAATCATTAATGGAATTTAACTTGGATCTAGAAAATGAAGCCAAGAAATCTCACTTTCATTTTTACTTTGAAGCTATATTAATAGAGCAGGTGAACGGTCTGTATAACAGATAGGTTAGTAGACTTTTGACATCATTGCTTTGAAAGCACAATGGTGGTGCTTTGTGTCTGAAGGTCCCTTGTTAAAGGGCCAATGACTGCAGTGTTTTTTATGGAGGCAAACAAAGCTCCTACTGCCTTCTACGGATCAGGATGGTATCCTACAGGAAAATGGGTGTTGCAAACAAGGAGAATTCAGATGGATTTCACAGTACAGCTGCCAGGTAGGGCGGAGAGTCTGGGCCCAAATCCATTCCCACTGAAGTCAATGGAAATTTTGCTAGCAGTTTCAATGAGGGGAATATTGGACCCCAATGTAATTGGGTACAGCCACACTGCAATCAAGGGTGTGATTGCAGCTTATGTAGACACACCCAAGCTAGTTTTAATCTAGCTAGCACAGGTACCAGAGCAGTGAAGCCACAGCAACTCGTGCTTCAATGAGGGGTAACCCCATGAGTAATTACCCAGGTTCCAGTTGGGCTTGTACAGCCTGAGCTGCACTACTGCAGATTCACTGCTCTGGTACCTGAGCTAGCTAGAGTAAAGTTACCTTGGGTTATGTCTATTTGAGCCGCAATCACATCCTACAATTGCAGAGTAGCCATGCCCAGAGTGACACAGAGCGTGAATAAACTTGGAAGATGCACAGACAGAGCGAGACTGAGCAAGAGATGCCAATAAATAGGAAAAGACATAAAACTCAGTCATCTGCTCTTCAGAAATTGCATATTGATCTAGGGCTGAATCTTGTTCCTGCAGGACATGAGCCAGCAGACCCTTGCTGAGGAGCGTAAGCCTCATCCCATGAGCATCCCACCGACAAATCGTGAATAATGAATCGTGAATTAAAAATACACTTGTTTGTGTACAAATCCTCCTGTTCATGTGTGAATTCTATTATATGAATAGCCATCCCCACAAATGCCATCCCCACCAATGTTCATGAATAGAAAGGGGATGGGAATATGCTCATATGGAACAATCATTCAGAATTCATATGACCATTCAGAAACAGCTTTTGTAATATTGGGGCAGCTCTACTCATGGGAGTCCAAGGGCCAGATTCATCCTTAAGAGAACTCTAACTCCACTGAAGCCAATGTAGTACGGTGAGCATATTTCCCTAAAGTGAAAACAGTACATTGGGTAAGCAGCGATGCCAGGTGGCTTGCGCTAGTCCTGCATGGCCCTCTGGCGTGGCCACTTGCCCCAGCCAATGTCATGGACGTCATGATTTTTTTGGCAAAATTGGGCATTTGTCCCATTTTCTCTTGCCCCAGCGTTCCTCCGCACCCCTGTAGAGCAAGAGCAAACAGGACAGATGCCCAATTTTGCCAAAAAAGTCATGATGTCCAGCACAGAGCTTAAAAAGTGGACTGCCCCAACCAAAATGGGATGTGTGGTCACCCTCCATATGTAGTGACTCCAGGGATTAATTTGGCCATGTGAGCAAGCAGGATTTGGCCCTAAGTACTAGCAAAAATCCCACAGCTAGAATGTACAGCCTTGGGAAATTCACATTGGTGCTACTGTATGGCACTTTACAAATGTTCTCTTAGAATAAAATGAATGACGCACATGACAGGATAGTGAGGATATGAGACAATAAGATACCAGAGCCTGTGCAGTTTCATTAATTGAAAGTATTTTTTTTTAATTCTAAAAGATTTTTTCTTCATTGAACTCATTGAGATTCTCTGTGAATTTAGCATTGCAGTGACTTTGAGTGTAAGAGTAATAATTATTTTCCAGTGCTAATGTTGTGATCTTAATGAAAGGAAACAGAAAAGGGGGTATCATCTCACATACACAAATCTGCACTTCATTTATACAAAATAGCTTCTGAATGGCTTTTCTCCATGTTTTTGGTCAACATCGCTCTTTTGGATAAATGATAAATGTCTAGCATTGCTGGCTGTTAAACAGACGAAGCAGATGCTATTCATTACAGTCTTTGCAATGCATGTTTTCCTACTTTCCAACAAGCAGCCACTGTGGGTCATATTTTTATTTTTTTTAAAGTTCCTTTGTCCTTAAATTATTATACTTTTCATAATTAATTATTAATATTGTAATAGCATTATTTTATTAATGAAGTCACTGACACTTTATAGAATTATCATGATAATCTATAAATAAATACAAGCCACGTTTATAAAGAGTGTGGGTGGATAAAGATGTACTGGGAGATCACATTAGAATAAACCGCAGTGATTTTGATTTGATCACAGTAGTTCTTTCAGGCAGGAATACGGTAAATGAAGTAAACCATAGAAGTACTCATCGTGTAGATGTTTTGAAAATCTTGCACTAGTGTAGCAAATGAAGTGAAAACAATGTCAAATCAGACTCTGAACTGATGGGGGCATTTGGAGGGAATTATCTGGGTTGAGTAGTTTATATGATCACAAAGAAAGAGGCATTGGGGGTTTTAAGATTCTGGTTTATTTAAAGAATAAAGATTTGGAGTTGGAGCCTGAAAGGCAGCTGTTCAGCACCTCCCAGAGACCCAGGCCAACAGCATGAGTAGCCAATAGTAAGGAAAAGGGAGAGGAACTCTTTACAATCACAGTTGTATCATTTGCTTTCTGTTTGGGGCATGGGATTAGCCCTCAGTTACACAGAGAGTTTATAGTCCTTACTAATGCAAAATTCCAATTACATTTACATGAGTAAAACAGCCAAGATTGGGCACAGTTAAGATCATCCAACCTTCCTGTGTGAAGCCAGGAGGAGAAAAGAGTGCTCTAAAGTCTTCCTGTTAACCAAGTACCTCAGCCTTTCCCCCTGCCTGCAGCCTGTCCTTCACATTGCAATGGGTGGTGAGCAGAACACAAGACTCAATCCTCAAATAAATCCACTAACCCCAAACTACTCTAAACTTCACCCATCTGGCTATGGCCCTCACAGGTCATCTACCAGCCAGGGATCTCCAGATTGCAGTAGCTTTTGAGCTATGCTCCCTGGGCTGGGGATCAGAAATGGACATGGCAAAGGAGCCAGCTACAGCAGCTCAAAGCTACTTGGGAATTCTTCTACACCAGGAGAATTCCTGGGAGATCTACCTGAGGAGCAACAGGCCAGAGCATGACTCATGATTGAATCAGAGGATCTGTTTCTCTGTTGCTGTATATAGTCACTTACACCTGTACCAAATGAGTGTAAAATGAGACCGAATCAGAATTCTTAATGGTAGCATTTTGTACCCACTTTACACAATATAAATTATTACAAAAGGTGCAGAGCAGTGGAGAATCTGCCCCGGAATCTCAGGATCCTCCTGGTTTAAGATCTGAAGGGAAAAGCCTGTCTGGAGTGATCACTGTGTGTTGTTTAATAGAGGTAAAAATCACAAAGTTCCTCAACAGGGACTGCCCTGAACATGCTACAGAACCTTCTCTTTCAGTTGTTCTTTTCTTTGTGGTGCAGTTTAGTAATTCTATAGATACGGAGAGACTCAGATTAGTTGCTTATATGTACTCTGCAACGTAAAGGGCCCCCTTATTGAGTGTTGTGTGCTTTCCAGGCCGTTAAAATCTATAATTAATTATTATTTTCCTGCACCAACTTGCTCCTTATCACAATTAAGGTTGGGACATTTGTCATAAGTTACTTCCATGCTGGCTGCTAAGTAAAATATCACAGATAGTTAGGTCTGGCCCTGATGATCATTCTTTTTCAGCAGTTCTCAAACTGTGGGTCGGGACCCCAAAGTGGATCATAACCCTGTTTTAATGGGGTTGCTAGAGCTGGCTTAGACTTGCTGGGGCCCCGGGCCAAAGCCCAATCCCAATCCCAAGGGCTTCAGCCTTGGGCTGCAGGGCTCTGGTTACAGGACCCCTGCCTGGGCCTGAAGCCCTTGGGCGTCAGCTTTAGCCCCCAGGCCTGGGGAGAAGGAGCTTTGGCTTTGCCCCGCCCCCCGGGTGGGGCTTGGGCGGGCTCAGGCTTCAGTCCCCACTCCTGGGGTCCTGTAGTAATTTTGGTTGTCAGAAGGGGGCCGCGATGCAATGAAGTTTGAGACCCCCTGTTCTAGTTCATGATAAATAAAAGTTACTGTGAGGTAGACTTTGCCTTCAAGCTCAGCCCTGCATACGGGACAACATGTAACTGTGCTACCCCAGGGAGGATCTATGACTAGGGTGACCAGATATTATAGGGACAGTCCCGATATTTGGGAATTTTTCTTATTTAGGCTTCTATTACGCCCACCCCCTGTCCCGATTTTTCACACTTGCTGTCTGGTCACCCTATCTATGACCCTCCCTGATTCCCTCCCCTGCTTGCTCCAGAAGGAAGCAATTTGCTAACGCACCTTACCAGGTGTGACATATTCCCCACCTTGCGCTGGCTCAGCAGCACGGGCTGCTGTATTGTGGGGGAAGACTCAAGGTTCCACCATCTCCCAACCCACCTGATTAAGGGACTGACACAATAAGGGCCGTACTCCATATGGGCCCATCTCTCCTTCTAGCACCCAGAATGCAATCCAGGAGGGCCAGGCAGCAGTGGGACTGTCTTACTTGCTCTTATACCTCTGAAGAGTCACTTCTGGATCAGCTAAAGTCTGGCCCTGTGTCGGATCAATCCGTCTTTACTATATTTGCTTTCTTATCATGGTAAGCCTTGTACTTGGAAATTTTTGTTCCTGTTGCTGAGCCTGTGTCAGGCAGAGGGAGGGCAGGGACTATTAGAGCAGGCAGAGTTCAGCTCCATTTTTCTTCTCTTTTATGCTTGGTGCCGGTTTTTGGTGCTCCAGCTAAAGAAAAGCGATGTTGATTCTTTCTCAGAATGGTGCTTCCCACTGCTACCCTGGGCAATACAGAACATCCTGATCTAGCAAGAGCTGGTTAGGGATATTTTTAGTGCCCTGAGAGGGAAAAAAAAACCAACAAACTACTGTAGGTTTAACAGTAATTGCTTTAATGAGGTAAAACCCTTTAGAATGCAAACATGCTTGACAATATAAAGAGAAACAATAAAAAAGAAAGTGTTTTATACAGGCTGCTTTAAGAGAAGGTAGTAAAAACCATTGTGCCACACACACAGTTGCATAAACACTCTCAGAATGGAAGGCGTTTGTGAGCGAGCAGGACTCTGAACATGTAATTGCTCTCACTATTCTTACTTTCAGTATAGAACATTGCAATCAAAACCGAATCTAGATCCTGATTTTTAAATCAAAAAATCGTTTTTCAGTCATGCTGTAGAAAAGATAATGAAATACAGTATTTCTCTTTGAATGCTATTTTATTGCCTAAAATGTCTAAGGGATTATATTAATATAATAATACCTTGCTCTTATTCTGCACTTCTTATCTGGAGATCTCAAAGCACTTTACAAAGGAAGTCAGTATCATTATTTCCATTTGATCGGTGGAAGGTGAAAATGCTAGCATGAGACCAAAATGATGGACAGTTCTTCATTCATGCTATTGGATCTGATCCAAAGCCCAGTGAAGCCAGTGGGAGTCTTTCCAGTTACTTCAGTGTTCTTTGGGCCAGGAGATGTAGCATTCAAATGTTGTTTTTTTCATTCATGAATCTGTTACCACAAACCCAATAAACACAGAGAAGCAACAGCAGTAAATATCAAACATGCTGATTAGTAAGCTGCAGAGCACAAGAATGCAAAAGGCCATGATGTTTGCAATGCTTAAAAAAGTTAATTACACTCATAATGCATTAATGTGAATATTCTTTGATGTGTCGGGAGGTCATTCTCTGCATCTAGTGAATTCTGATATATACTCTTATATTTAGTGCATCAGTGCCACTTGGACCAGAGTAGTTTGTACATGGTCAGAGACAGGTAAACTCATTTGCCTCTTTCCTCTCTTGACTTTTCATCTAAGAAAAGTATAGAATTGTCAATGCGGTGCTGTGCACATAAATCAAATGACAAGTATGAAAAGTTCTAGGGAACATGGCTTTCTCACGCATGAATATGAATGAGCAAGGTTAACTTAATTAATGTTTTCATGTATTTCACTGGCTGTGTAAGTGGCTGTACAATTTATGTAGTATGGGCCTTATTGTGCCAGTCATTTGTAAGCATGACTCGCCTCGGAAATCAAGGAGCAGTTCTGGTTCCAAAAAAATGGTACAACCTGGCAGTAAACTTGACTTTATTTGCTCATGTTCATTCTTATTTTTAACAGTAATTTAAAAAAGAAGCCCCTCCTGTATAACACATAGTAGCAGCATGAGGGGTTTTCTATTCTATAGGTCTGTGCTTGTCCTCTAACCTACAATAATTGGCACTTTTGCCTTTGGACTCTGCTTTAGGTACTGAATTCCACCTAATAAATAAGAGCTGTAGGTTGGGATTCACAAAGGAATTTAAGCACCTAACTCCAATTGATTTTAATGGGAATGAGGCACCTAAGTACCTTTGTGAAACCCACACGTGGTTATGTTCATTATTATCATCATTACAACAACCAACCAACATGGTAGTATCTCTAATCATTATTCCATTATTGCTCTTTATCACTGCTGCCCAAGTGCAGGTTGTTCCTGAAACTATGGAATTTGGTAAGAAGCATGACCTTATTTCTCTCCCTTCCAGAATTAAGTTATCCACCAAATTCCATCCCAATGCATTAGACTAGGGTGTCCAGGAGACCAGCAAGCAGCTCAGTTGTGTACACCAATTTAAGAGTAGCCCATCACTTGTGTTGAGAGATCAGGCCTTCATGTGAACAAAATTCTGTCAGTTCATAGTTATAGGCTTATTTCTTATCCATGACAGGAGGGAATTCCCCTACCACCCAGTCACATCATGACTGGGGGGCCATGATTTCCCAATCACCAGTTGTTTACATTTTACCAATTTATCTGACTCTCTTGAAACAACTACTCGTTACTATTAATAAATTGTTAGTTGGCATCCTTCACCCTTAACAGTGCTGAAAACAATGCAAGCCAAGAGTACATAGTCAAGAAGAATAGATATGTATCCTATTGCCAAAACTGCATGTTTTCTCATAGTAAATCTCTCTCTCTCTTTCTTTCTCTCTCTCTCTCTCTCTCTCTCTCTCTAATTTACGGTTTGTTCACTGCAAGGTCAAGTATAGTTTCTAATCTGCCAGTGTATGATCTCTGGACCCAAATGGGAAAAGTACAAATCAGAACAACATGGATTCTGGAAGTTCCATAGTGCCATCCAGTCCTACTTTACTTTAACCAATGGCTTGAAGCTGGTTCTTGATGATAATGGAAACTGCTTGTGCTGCATGATGAGGGTCATAACACATAATTCTGGTCCTTTCCTAGGTGATCCAGGTTATGCCTTCATAATATTCCAGCTGTGAGCCCAGCCTCTTGGTGGCCAGGAATTTCTAAGCTCAGAAAACAATTCTGTGGTCAGCAGTCCAAACACTCCAAGGGAACTCCCTGTAGAATAAAATATTGTAGAACAATTAGAAAGGTAAATCTGTAATTTACTGCCACAAAGCCTTTGCCACATCCTGGCAAGGACAGACTCCACCGTCAAAAGTGGCAGTACACCACATTTCTGTGTTACCCACACTTCTGCCTGCCTGGTGAACTCCCTAAGCATGTTAATGAAGGCCCTGCTTGACTGAGGCGGAGGAAGGAGGTCATAGAGACTCTGGAGCAGCTGCAGATGCTCTGGCATGATATTCTGCCCCTCCATCCCTACTCTCCATGTATCATGATGAAGGCAGACAGGTGAGCTGAATCTTTGACAGCAATAAACACAAAGCCCTGTGGAGCCGAACGGCTGCTGAAGACTCTCCTAACTAAGGAACTTGGAGTGCTGAGTTGCCTCCCAGGAGTCAGGGCCACTGTTAGTACCAACAGTTACATCCCACGAGTGTCTCTGAGCAGCACTCTTGCAAACCAAGATACACTGATGATTAGTAACACATGAAAGTGCTGGCAGCACTTATCAAACTGTGTGAGGGACTCCAGGGGCAACCAGAGAAAGTGTGGGACAAACAGTGGAACCCAGGGCCAGGAGTAAAAGGCATGGTGCCTTAAGTCTTCTGTAAAGTTAGACCAGCCAATGGAAAGACCATCTTAGTCCTTCTCCATAATGAATGCCAGTCAGAGGCAAGCTGGCCACTCTTTCAGTCCACAATGGTCCTGGGACACAGCAGGGGAAAACAGAGGCAGCCATTGCCATACGCAAGCTTGGCTCAGCTGGTTGGCCAGCTGTATTCAGATTTCTGGCAGTGACTCATCATATTATCATACTGAGTGATTAGCTTAATTTAGGGCCTTTTGAAGTTGCATGAAATTAAGCAGACTTTAATTCCTTAAGTCTTATTCATTTGTTTGTGGTGTTAATTATGTATTTTAAATAGTAGATACAACGTTGTTTTCTGGAAGTATACAGAAGAAAAAAGCCAAATGCCTGATTTTGCTCTGCATGACACAACATAGTGAATACAACTTTTAACATTTGTAACTTCCCTCTAGATAAAAGAAAATACACTGAGATTCCACATTGCATAATCTCTATAACAGGTGATTTACAAAGTATTGCAGGCCAGATCCTTGGCAGGTGTATGTCGGCATAGCTCCAGTGAAATCAATGGAGCAATGCCAATTGAGAACAGCTGAAGAGCTGGCCCTGTATCTTTATTTTTCACACATTTGTCTCTGTTAAAGTTGCTGACAGAATGAAAGAAGACTGCAGACTCGTTAGAGGAAATGTAGCCCAAGCGTAGTTTACTTCTCACGTTATTTGGAAGCCATTCCACATGAACCATCTTAATGATGGGTTTTCTTGGACAGAGACACTTATTAGTAGCAGTTAATGTTAACAGATTGGAAGAATGCCTGAAGATGATGGATGTGCTTTCTGAGAATATAGGTTTCTGGTCATTTTCCATGGCAGCTGTAAACTTAAAAATAATGTCCGGTTAATCAACGGGTAAAGAACAGAATTTTCAGATCTGATACATCTGCTGACTTGTCCATTAATCATTTGTACTGAATATCCTTGTTTGCTATGGTAAATTGAGTCACAGTGGATCTGACAGCAATCTCCCCCCTTATTCTAAAATCTTCACCATGTCAACACCCTCTGGAAGAGGTGTGTTTTGGCACAGACTGAAGATGTTTATCAAATGCTAAAATTCCTCCCATGCTACAGTACCATATTTCCCAGCAGACTTTGACCTAAAGTAAAGCATTGAACTTTGAGGAAATAATTTATTTATCTAAGCCTTTTCCTCAGAAGCATAGCCAATAAGTCGTTGTTTGGCCATGAATTTAAAAAACAGCAATTTAAATCAGATTGAAATGGCACAGTCTTGCATTCAGAAATATCCTGGGGATTTCTGACATTCTCTGGAGAATTTGGAATTCAGGGGCCAGATCCTCTGCTTGTATAAATTGGCATAGCTCCGTTGAAGTCAATGGAACTAGACTGACTTATCCCCTTGGAATATCTGACTAATACTGTGCTCTTCATAAGTTATTTCAGTCTTTGAGGTCTATGTAAATCTTGATTCTATTGTCCCCATTTTCTGTAACCTAACTTATCAGATCAGAGTATGTGTGAATGTCCCACAATGGAAACTATTTACAGAAAATGTTGCAATAAAGCCATGTCATGCGTATTGTGTGGCTGAAGTATACTTTAGGTTTTAAAAAAGAAACAATTAGGATATTGCCAATTTTTAGAACAAAATTTTCATATCTTGGCTTTGCATTTCTTGGTTATACATTTTTGGCTCCTTCTTCAGATAAAATGTTTGGATAATTTCCCAATAAAGATACATTAATTACATAGTAGTTACACAATGTAATTGCAACATAATTAATTTGTGCATGTTATTACCATTAATTTATATAACCAGATTAACTAAGTGACTGAATTACTTAGCATTACTGTTTAATCTGATATTTAATGTATTTTTAGAATCTAAGTACAAAGTACAGACAAAGTAATACTTATTGATACATATATCTACTCCAAAATCAGCAAGTTTACTTCAGGGCTGAATGACTTGGGTGTTCCCAGAGTTAGGCATGTAATAATTTTTTTTTTATCTTGGTATATTTAACATACCGGAGACACAATTTAATGGAAGTGAATTTTCCTGTAGTTATGTTATCGTTACAGTGGTAATATATGTTTCATTCAGTGATGTAGCTTGAAGCATACCAACAACATAGATCTCTTGGTGTTCAGTCTATTTCATTTTAGCATCTATAATGCATCAGCTTTTGGCATGAGATATTCAGATCCCCAGGCAGCTTTGAAAGTCTAAGCCTTAATCTATAATGTAATAGTGTCTTTGTTTCTGAATATAATTAAAGTTTTTTCTTTTCTTTTGTTTGTTTTTTACATTTTGCTGGTTATATTTGTGATGATGTAGCCTATCATGCTTTATGGGAATATGACATAACTGGAGTATGTTTTATGCTACATGTGCCATGTAACGTATCTCTGTAAAGGTTATGGTTTACTGAATCTATTCATCCTATTTGTACACATATATCATTTTTGTCCTTGAAGTTATGAATATTGGCTGTATACATGCTTGATTTCTGAGGCCTGGTCTACACTAGTCTGTTATTTCAGAATTAGCCGAGTTAACTCGAAAAAAAAATGATTCTGTCCACACGACCAAACCAGTTTTTTCGATTTAAAGGGCTCTTTAATCCAATTTCTGTACTCCACCTTGGCAAGTGGAGTAGCGCTTAAATCGAGATCGCAATCCCGGGTTAAAGGTATTGTGGATGCAATTCGATGTTATTGGCCTCCGGGAGCGATCCCAGAATGCTCCTTTGTGACCACTCTGGACAACACTCTCAACTCCGATGCACTAGCCAGGTGGGCAGGAAAAGCCCCAGGAACTTTTGAATTTAATTTCCTGTTTGGTCACCATCAGCACAGGTGACCATCAGCACAGAGTCCACCATCACAAGAGATCACACAGTCCCGGATTTGCAGACGAGCTCCAGCATGGTCCAAATGGGAGGTACTGGATCTCATTGCATGTTTGGGAGATGAGTCTGTTATGGCAGAACTACATTTCAAAAAAAGGAACGCAAACACTTACGCTAAAGTCTCCAGGGCCATGACGGAAAGAGGCTACTCCAGGGACACAGAGCAGTGTCGTACAAAAATCAAGGAGCTCACGCAAGCATACCAAAAAGCCAGGGAGGTGAACGGGCGCTCTGGGTCACAGCCCCATACATTCCGCTTCTACCGTGAGCTGCATGCAATTATGGGGGGTGACGCCACCACTACCTCACCATTGTCCGTGGACACCTGCAAGGGGGGAGTTGCACAGAACGAGGAGGAAGAGTCATTGGAGGATGAAGAGGAGGAGGAGGAGGAGGAGAACAGTGCACAGGCGGCAAGTGGGGAATCTTTTTCCCCCACTAGCCAGGAACTATTCTTAACGCTGCAGCCAATAGCCTCCCCCCACTCCCAAGGCAGGCTCCTGGACCATGACCCTGGCGAAGGTACTTCTGGTGAGTGAGAGCCTGATCGGAGCCATGCGGAGGGGTAGGGTGTGGTGGGGGGAACCCAGCCACGCTGGGCTGTTCGTGTTTACTTTAAAGGGCTCATCCCTGCTCATAGCCTCATCGGAGCCACGCGGTAGAGGTCTGTGGGGTGATGGGGGTGTTGTGTGAAGCGATCATTCCAGAGAGCCCACAGGCCCTCCTTTTGTATGGCAAACCCACCAGGCATTGCTTGCTATGGGAAAGGGGGCCCAGCAGTTTGAAAGCATTGAAAGGAATGTAGAAGAAGCAGAACCCCTGGGCTACCTGCAAGCTGAATTCTGTTGCCCAGCCGTGTGCGCTGGCTTACTCACACCAAAGTCCCCTTCGTTCTCTGAAATGCATCTTTTAACATACTACCCTCTCTTTTTATCCTCCCACAGGTGCAAATGTTTCAATGTGGCCCCTATCTACTCTGTCCCAGAGGCTGGTCCAGATTAGAAGGTGGAAAAAATGAACTCTAGATGACATGTTCGCCGAGCTCATGCAGTCCTCCTGCACTGATAGGGCCCAGCTGAATGCGTGGAGGCAAACAATTGCGGAGTCCCGTAAAGCATTACAGGAACACGAACAGAGGAGGGATGTGCGCAATGAGAGCAGGCAGGACGCTATGGTCAAGCTCATGGGGGAGCAAACTGACATGCTCCGCTGTATGGTGGATCTAGTGCGGGAAAGGCAGCAAGACCACAGACTGCCACTGCAGCTCCTGTATAACCACCGTCCCTCCTCCCCAAGTTCCATAGCCTCCTCACCCAGATGCCCAAGAACATGAGTGGGGAGGCTACGGGGACCCACACAGTCAACCTCAGAGGATCGCCCAAGCAGCAGAAAGCTGGCATATGCAAATTTTTTATTTGGTTTCTGGACTTGTCCTTCCCTCCTCCTCCATCCCCCTAACCCAATACCCCCCGGACTACCTTCTGATTTCTCTCAATGTGTTGTGCAACAAATAATAAAGAACAGTTTTTAAACAATTTAGACTTTATTTCCTTTCATATATATAGGGGGCGGGTAACTTCAAGAGAAACAAACACAACTGTCACACCATACCCTGGCCAGTCATGAAACTGGCTTTCAAAGCTTCTCTGATGCACAGCGCACCCTGCTGCACTCTCCTAATCGCCCTGTTGTCTGGCTGTGTGAAACTGGACACCAGGCGAGTTGCCTCAACCTTCCACTCCACCATAAATGTCTCCCCCTTACTCTTACAGATATTGTGGAGCACACAACAAGCAGCAATTACAATTGGAATACTGGTTGTGCTGAGATCTAACCGAGTCAGTAAACTGCACCAGCGCACTTTCAAACGTCCGAAAGCACATTCTACCACCATTCTGCACTTGCTCAGCCTATAGTTGAACTGCTCCTGCACATTCTACCACCATTCTGCACTTGCTCAGCCTATAGTTGAACTGCTCCTGCACATTCTACCACCATTCTGCACTTGCTCAGCCTATAGTTGAACTGCTCCTTACTACTGTCCAGAGTGCCTGTGTACGGTTTCACGAACCATGGCATTAAGGTGTAGGCTGGGTCTCCGAGGATAACTATAGGCATTTCAACACCCCCAACAGTAATTTTCTTATCTGGGAAGTAAGTCCCTTCCTGCAGCTGTTCAAACAGACCAGAGTTCCTGAAGATGCGAGCATCATGCACATTTCCCAGCCATCCTACATTGATGTCTGTGAAACGTCCCTTGTGATCCACCAGTGCTTGCAGCACCATGGAAAAGTACCCCTTGCAGTTTATGTACTGGCCGCCCTGGTGTGCCGGGGCCAAGATAGGGATATGCATTCCGTCTATCGCCCCACTGCAGTTAGGGAACCCCAGCACATTAAAGCCATCCACAATGGTCTGCACATTTCCTAGTCACTACCCTTGATAGCAGCTGGTCAATGATTGTGTTGGCTACTTGCAGCACAGCAGCCCCTACAGTAGATTTTCCCACTCCAAACTGATTTCTGACTGACCAGTAGCTTTGCAAGCTTCCATAGTGCTATGGCACTTGTTTCTCAACTGTGAGGGCTGCTCTTATTTTGGTGTCTTTGCACTTCAAGGCAGGGGACAGTAAGTCACAAAGTTCCATGAAAGTTGCCCTATGCATATGAAAGTTTCGCAGCCATTGGGAATCATCCCCGACCTGCAACACTATGTAGTCCCACCAGTCTGTGCTTGTTTCTCGGGCCCAGAATTGGCATTCCATGGCATGAACCTGGCCTAATGCCACCATGATCTCCCAATCACCACATGCCCTGCTTCTAGGAACGTCTGTGTCCATGTCCTCATCAGCAGAGCAATCGCACTGTCATTGCTTCCTTGCCCGGTTTTGCAGGTACTGCACATACTGCTGGATAATGCGTGAGGTATATACAATAGTCAAAACTGCAGCAGAGATCTGAGCAGGCTCCATGCTTGCTGCGCTATGGCACCTGCACGAGTAATCCTGGAAACAGAGGTGGCTCCAGGCACCAGCGCAGCAAGCGCGTGCCTGGGGTGGCAAGCCGGGGGTGGGGGGGTCGGCCTGCCGGTCGTCATGAGGGCAGCAGTCAGGGAGCCTTCGGCGGCGTTTCTGCAGGAGGTCTGCCGGACCCATGGATTTGGCAGCAATTCAGCTGCGGGTATGCTGAAGGCGTGGGACCGGCAGATCACCTGCAGAACCACCGCCAAATCTGCGTTATCAGCGGACGTCCTGCAGAAATACCGTTGAAGGCCGCCTGACTCAGTGCTTGGCGTAGCAAAAAACATAGAGCCGCCCCTGCCTGGAAAAAGGCGTGAAACGTAGGAGAGATGTTTGGTTCAAGATGACCAATAAAAGGCAACAAATGGTTGTCTTCTGTAGCTTTCATCAAGTTGGGAAGCTCACTAGAGCTGCAAGAGTGGGAGAGCAGAGTTTGTGGCAGAAGCGTGAGCAGAGTTTAAGGTGGAAGCTGTGCGGCTCTGTTCACGATGGCTGAAAAACACCGGGGAATTGTTGCCTTCTGTAGCTTCCAAAGTAGCCCGGGACAGACAACATGGAAAAATTAGCTAGCGATGCAAGAGCAGGAGAGCAGAGTTTGCGGCAGAAGCTGTGCTGCTCGGTTCACGATAGCCAAAAAAAGGCGGGAAATGGTTAGATAAAAGAGTAGATAGAAAGACGAGAGGACATGCGAGGTGGATTCAAAGTACCAGGAGACAGGCGGTGCACTGTACTGCACCATCTGCTGGCAGCATGGCATCTGCCGTAGCTTTCATGGAGGGAAGAGCAAGTGACGGCACACACCCAGAAACACCCGTGAGAATGTTTTTGCCCCATCATGCACTGGGAGCATAACCCACAATTCCAATGGGTGGCGGGGACTGCGGGAACTGTGGGATAGCTTCCCACAGTGCACCGCTCCGCCATTTGATGCTAGCCTCAGTACTGAGGACGCACTCCACTGAATTCACACGCTTTAATGGGGACACACAACACCAAATGTATAAAATCGCTTCAGAAAACTCAAATAGAATAAGTTCAAATTAATTTTGTACTGTAGACGTACCCTAAGTAAGCTTTGTAAGGCATTTGGTCAGCTTCTTTAGAAAGGAATTCGCAAAGTTAAGTGCCCAATCAAGAAGCACTTAAGGAACAATGCATCTTGGAATGCTCCAATCCACATAAGAAGTCTTCCTGGAGACGTACAAGATACCATGTGGGCAATGGCTTCTGCCTGTAAAAACTGTGAGTCATACATGGACATGTGACTTGCCCAGGTGACTCCAGAAATCCAGCTTGGAGATAGACTTTGCATAGGAGAGAGAAGGGGGTCTCCACCCACAAGAGAAAGTCTATTTAAGCCCGTGGGAGACCCCCTCCATTTTGTCTTCAGCTGGCTGAAGAGAGAGCCTCTCCACCCCAATGATATCTGAAAGAAACTGGAACAAGGGGGTGTGAGTGATTGCTGGACCCAGACTAGAAGGAGACTAGTCTGTAAAAGGAAGCTTACTGGTGAGGTTTTTATCTGAACTCAGTTGTATTACTGTATTAGACTTAGATTTGCACGTTTTATTTTATTTTACTTGGTAATTCACTTTGTTCTGTCTGTTACTACTTGGAATCACTTAAATCCTACTTTCTGTATTTAATAAAATCACGTTGTACTTATTAATTAACCCAGAGTATGTATTGATACCTGGGGGGGGGGGCGCAAATGGCTGTGTATATCTCTCTATCAGTGTTATAGAGGGTGAACAATTTACCCTGTATAAGCTTTATACAGGGTAAAACAGATTTTTTGGAGTTTAGATCCCACTGGGAGTTGGGCATCTGAGTGTTAAAGATAAGAACACTTCTGTAAGCTGCTTTCAGTCAAGCCTACAGCTGTTAGGGGACGTGATTCAGACCTGGGTCTGGGTTTGCAGCAGGCTAGTGAGTCTGGCTCAAACCAGGCAGGGCACTGAAGTCCTAGGCTGACAGGGCAGGAAAGCAGGGGCAGATGTAATCTGGGCACATTAGGTGGCCACTCCCAAGAGGGTTTCTGTGATCCAACCTGTCACAATATTAACACGTGTTTTTGCTTAAACATCTGTGACAGAATTTAAGTCATAATTCATTTTATGCAATTATTTATTTAGATTTATAAGACCCTCTGCGGGTGCCAACCTTATGCTCTGGGAGCCCATAATAAGTAATATGCACAATACAAAACACAACTTAACAGGCTGCTCATTGTTTTGACCTGGAAAAGGGAGAAGTGCCAGAGACTGCTCTTGCTACTGGTTTTATGCTCAGATAGTTCTAGTGATGGGCAGCATCTACCCTAAGGTAGATAGATCCACTTGGGCACATAAAATTATAGAAAATATACCAGTAGAAAGTCAAACTCCTATGACAAGCTTCTTTCTGGCATTAGGGCTGCTTAGAATTACTTTGATTCAAAGCTTCCTTAAATCCACTGTGCCTGGCTGCAGGAGAATCATACCAACATAGCAGGAATTCAAGGAAGGAGAAAAGCATATTTGGACACAAACTGTCTAACCTAGTGAGGAGGGCTTTAACCTAGGTTCGATGGGGGCAGGTGACAAAAGCCTACTACCACGGAGACCTGGAAGAAGAGTCGGAATCTGGGGGGAGCCCAGTCCATTATAACAGGGATAAGGGAGGGAAGAGAGAACATAGGGAGGAAATCAAATCATTATCTTAGATGTCTGCATACTAATGTGAGACGTATGGGGAATAAGCAGAATGAACTTGAATTCCTAGTTAATAAACACAACTATGACATAGTTGGCATCACAGAGACTTGGTGGAATAATAAGCATGACTAGAATATTGGTATAGAAGGGTACAGCTTGCTCGGGAAGGACAGGCAGAGAAAAATGGGGGGAGGTGTTGCCCTAAATATTAAAAATGGATACACTTGGATGGAGGTCAAGATGAAAATAGGAGACAGACTTGTTGAAAGTCTCTGGATAAGGATAAAAGGAGTAAAAAAACAAGGAGAATGTCATGGTAGGGGGTTTACTACAGACCACCTAACCAGGAAGAAGAGGTGGATGAGGCTTTTTTTAAACAACTAACAAAATCATCCAAAGCACAGGACATGGTAGTGATGCGGATTTCTACTACCCAAACATCTGTCGAGAAAATAACACAGCAGGGCACAGATTATCCAACAAGTTCTTGGAATGTATTGGAGACCATTTTTTTAGTTCAGAGGGTGGAGAAAGCTACTAGGGAGAGGCTGTTCTAGATTTGATTTTGACAAGTAGGGAGGAACTGGTTGAGAATTTGAAAGTGGAAGGCAGCTTGGGTGAAAGTGATCATGAAATGGTAGAGTTCATGATTCTAATGAATGGTAGGAGGAAAATGGCACAATAAAGATAATGGATTTCAAGAAGTCAGACTTTAGCAAACTCAGGGAGTTGGTAGTTAAGATCCCATGGGAAGCAAGTTTAAGAGGAAAAACAATTTAAGACAGTTGACAGTTTTTCAAAGAGACATTATTAAGAGCACAAGCACAAACTAGCCCACTGTGTAAGAAAGATAGGAAGTATGGCAAGAAACCATCCTGGGTTAACCAGGAAATCTTCAATTATCTGAAACTCAAAAAAGAGTCCTACAGAAAGTAGAAACTAGGTGAAATTACAAAAGATGAATATAAATAAATAACACAAGTATGTAGGGACAAAATTAAAAAGGCCAAGGCACAAAACAAGATTAAACTAGCTAGAGACATAAAAGGTAACAAGAAAACATTCTACAAATACATTAGAAACAAGAGAAAGACCAAGGACAGAGTAGGCCCATTACTCATTGAGGGGAGAAAAACAATAACAGAAAATGTGGAAATGGCAGAAGTATTAAATGACTTTTTTGTTTCAGTTTTCACCATAAAGGTTAGTAGTGATTGGACAGCTAACATAGTGAATGCCAGTGATTGGGGATTGGGGAATGCAGTGATTTCGTTGGGTTTGGTCCTGCTTTGAGCAGGGGTTTGGACTAGATGACCTGAGGTTCCTTCCAACACTGATATTCTATGATTCTATGAAAATGAAATAGGATCAGAAGCTAAAATATGGAAAGAACAAGTTAAAAAGTACTTAGACATGTTAGATGTCGTCAAGTCACCAGGGCCTGATGAAATGCATCGTAGAATACTCAAGGAGCTGGCTGAGGAGATATCTGAGCCATTAGCGATTATCTTCGAAAAGTAATGGAAGAAGTGAGAGAGTCCAGAGGACTGGAAAGGGACAAAGATAGTGCCAAATCTGTGAAAAGGGAAATAAGGACAACCCGGGGAATTAGAGACCAGTCAGTTTAACTTCAGTACCCAGAAAGATAATGGAGCAAATAATTAAACAATCAATTTGCAAACACCTAAGATAATAAGGTGATAAGTAAAAGTCAGCATGGATTTGTCGAGAACAAATCATGTCACACCAACCTAATAGTTTTCTTTGACAGGGTAACAAGCCTTGTGGATAGGAAGGAAGTGTAGTTGTGGTATATCTTGACTATAGTAAGGCTTTTGATACTGTCTTGCATGACCTTCTCATAAACAAACTAAGGAGATACAATCTAGATGGAGCTACTATAAGGTGGGTGCATAACTGGCTGGAAACTGTTCTGGGGATAGTAATCAGTTGTTCACAGTCAAGCTGGAAGGGCATATCAAATGTGGTCCCGCAGGCATCAGTTCTTTGGCCAGTTCTGTTCAATATCTTCATCAATGATTTAGATAATGGCATAGAGAGTACACTTATAAAATTTGCAGATGATATTAAGCTGGAAGGGGTTGCAAGTGATTTGGAGGACAGGATTAAAATTTAAAATGATTTGGACCAACTGGAGAAATGGTTGGATGTAAATAGGATGAAATTCAATAAGAATAAATGCAAAGTACTCCACTTAGGAAGGAACAGTCAGTTGCACACCTACAAAATGGGAAATGACTGCCTAGGAAGGAGTACTGCGGAAAGGGATCAGGGAGTTGTACTGGATCACAAGCTAAATATAGTGTAACACTGTTGCAAAAAAAGCAAACATCATTCTGGGTTGTTTTAGCAGGAGTGTTGTAAGCAAGACACAAGAAGTAATTCTTCTGCTCTTCTATGCACTGATTAGGTTTCAGCTGGAGTATATGTCCAGTTCTGGGCACCACATTTCAGGAAAGATGTGTACAAATTGGCGAAAGTCTAAAGAAGAGCAATGAAAATTATTAAAGGTCTAGAAAACATGACCTAAGATTGAAAAAAATTGGGTTTGTTTAGTCTGGAGAAGAGGAGACTGAGAGGGGACATGATAACAGTTTTCAAGTATATAAAAGGTTGTTACAAGGAGGAAGGAGAAAAATTTTCTCCTTAACCTCTGAGGATAGGACTAGAATCAATGGGCTTAAATTGCAGCAAATGGGGTTTAGGTTGCACATTAGGAAAAACTTTGTAACTTTGTAACTGTCAGGGTGGTTAAGCTCTGGAATAAATTGCCTAGGAAGGTTGTGGAATCTCCATCATTGGAGATTTTTAAGAGCAGATTAGACAAACACCTTTCCAGGATGGTCTACATAATACTTAGTCCTGCTACGAGTGCAGGGGATTGGACTAGATGACCTCTCAACATCCCTTCCAGTCCTACAATTCCATGATTCTATGACTTCGGTGACAGAGAACCACCACAGTGATTCCCATGCTTCCCCCAGCCTCCCGCCAGTCCCCCATCCCTGGCTGATTCTAGTTCTGGTTTCACATGAAAGGGAATGTGGCACCCATAAAGTTCAGATTGCTATAGTTTGTGCTGAAGTACCAACCCAGTCCAGAACAGTCTCAGCATGGGGAGAGCATAAAGGGGACTAAAGACAATTTGGTATCATCACCCTAATCTGCACCAAATGCTCTACAGCCAGAGCTGATAACCCAGGGCCTTGGCAAATATTTATTTCATCCAAACACTTTCAAGACTGGTATGAAAATGGTTTGGAACATTTTTCCCAACCGGGAAGTCCTGTTGTAATAATAGTTAAAAATAATATTTCTGGATATGATAGGAATGTAGCCACTATTTAAAAAAATCAGAATATTCAGATCTAGGTAAATAAATATATCCACAAACATTTGGATTGACAGATCATTTTGATCATCTCAAAACAGAGGATTAGATTAATACAACCTGCAAGAATAACCATGAAAATTTACCATATTAGATAAAATCTACTAACCTCCTCCTATACTGTGATTAATGATAATGAAAAAGATGTCAATATTTTACTCATCTGTCAAAAAAAATTACATGCCTGGGGCAAGTGAACAAGTAGAATTTTGCAAGGCTGGATCAAATGTGGACTTCACTTCTTATTTTTTTCCCCACTATTATTTGTTAAGAACTGTCTTCCAAGGAGGTAGATTATTACGCTATGATCCCACCCGCAAGGTTGTTATGAAGCAAGAAGTTTATCAGAAGTTTAAATAGTGCAACAAAGCATAGGTGACACTTTGTCTTGCAACACTGCAGAATGTAAAATAGCTATCAGCTGCTGTGTCTTTGTTATATATAATCCCGAGGTGAGATTCGGTCAAGGAAGAGAACTAATCTTAATTTAGAAAAACCTATTATGAAAATATTACCAGCATATATTTATTGAATTACACAGTGGTATAAAAATATGCCTCAATACTAAATTTAGAAAACAGTTTGTACCACAGTAATACCTTCCAACTTGTCCTGCTTCTGTCAAAAATGACAACTACATAATTAAACACTAGCACCCTTCACAACTCCTACTTTGAAAAATATTATGTTTTATCTGCTGCAAACTTGATCAGTCAGATTCTCATCTCAGTTATGCTGTCATAAATCTGGAGTTAATCCATTCACTCCAGATTTATACCAGTGTAACTAAAAGCAGGATCTGGTTATTTGCTTTTATATGGCTAGAATTAGTTCTGAAACTTCTGAAACAATTCTGTCACTGGATTTAGAACTAAACAGCATCTTTCCGTGAGTTCTGAAACTTTTGGCAAAGTCATGTTATTACAATGTCATTTTGACATCAGATGCTCTGTTGCGTCTATGTAGAATTACTGTGATGCCTGACCAGTGAACACTGTAGCTTTTGTATAGGTACTACGCAGGTCACTAATGTATGGCTCAAGGAGCACTGGCCTGAAGATGGGACCTTGAAGAGCAAACGCAGTTAAAGATTGCACAGAAGACATTAGACATTATGTGCTTGACAGCTATTTACAATAGCAATTAAAATGATGTGATTCCAACCACATGACAGTTTAATACAGCAGATCCCCAGGCAAACAATGTATCACTTTGATTAATGGTAGCAGCAACCTTTTTTGAATTTTATAGATATACATCTATACTATTGTCTAGGAAATCAATGAAGACTAAGGCCCTGCAACCAGATCTACTAGTATAGACCAAATTACAGAATCAGGGTCTAAATGTGGTCTCTGTGTTTTTTAATTGTGTTCAATATACTAATTACAAATATTTATTTTAGCACACTATCATATGTTTTCATAGATGTTTCTTCCACCTGAATATTTCTAGCTGCAAATATCTTAGCTAGTGCTTAAGCCAATGGTTTTAGTGAAGACCCTAGAAAGTGTCTTCTGACGAATCAAAAAGATTCACCCCAAAGTCTATATTCTGGAAATAAAGGCCCCAGCCACACTAGGGCTCCTATAAAATGCTGAGCATCCCGAACTACTGCTGAAGTCAATGTGTCCGTGGGAATAGAGGCCATAACCAGAGTATAAGGAAGAAGCCAAGGAACTCCCATTCCTTGTAGTAGCATTATCCCACTTCATTGCAATTCTAACCAGTGTAAAAAAAAAGGTCTGAGTTAATGATTTTTAAATTAGCACTACCATCCTGTTACTTGAGGATTCCCAAAGAACAGTGTATATCCAGTGGGAGCTCAGCCAGTAGGCAATTATATTGCCCAATGCTGCCAGGAAGAGACCTGCAAAGAGCATTGAACAAGAAACCATTCACGTGTCTGGCCAGGGATTCCAGGGTTTCCCATGGGTTGCCAGCCTCCACTTATTTTTTGGTCCTGCTTCTTGTTACTTTATGTCCTGGACCCCTTCAGGGTGCAGCCCTAAAAGCTGAACTGTAAAAGCCGTATAAGAGATTGTTTCCATCTGTATATTTTGAAGCAAAAAGGCAGCAAAGAGGCCTGTTTTTCCACAGTGTAAAGAAATAATGCTATACTTTTGCTGGAAGGATTGTTTCTGCTACTATAGTTATTAAAAGCAAAACAAAACAAAAGCCACACTTTTCGGCTCTGGCATGTTCACCATGATCACAACCTCTGAGCTGGAAGACAGTTGTCACTTCTGAGCATGACTGTAGTGAATATAGTTCTGCTCCCATTGTAGCAATGGCCATTTTTTAGGAATACAATGAAAAGTGCAGATACAATTAAGCTAATGCAAAGTTTTTGTCAATGGTATCTGCCATCTGCAATAGTCCATTCTTCTGTATTTGGTCCAAGAGAATATGCAGTCTTGTTATAGCTGTGTTGGTCCCAGGGTATTAGAAAGACAAGGTGAGTGAGGTAATATCTTTCATTGGACAAACTTCTGTTGATGAGAGAGAGAAGTTTTCAAGCTTACACAGAGCTCTTCTTCAGGTCTGTGAAACTTACTCAGAGGGTCACAGCTAAATACAAGGTGGAAAGTAATACAAAGTAGTGAAAAATATCTCCAGGGACCATTCATGGTGGAGTGGCCCATTAACATCCCTCCAGTCATAGGGAGGAAAGGAAGGGAAGAGGGGGAGCTGCTGGGAGGGCAGCTATGCCATCATTGTCAGGATGTTGGTATATACGGAGGTGACATCCATGGTGGCAAGGAAGATGTTCTCAGGGAGGTTGTCAATGCTGTGGAGTTTGTGGAAAAAGTTGGTTGTGTCCTGGAAGAAGCTGGCCTTGTGTGTGGTGTGTGTATGTGGTTTGAGGATGGGGTTTTTTTTGAGTCCCAATATATAACTGCTTGCCTCAAATATTTACAAGACAATGGACAATCCTTAGATACCCACCCCAAACACATAGCCAAACACATCCATTTCATCCTCACCCTTAACAACTTTACATTCAACAACAAAACTTTATCCAAACCATGAACAGCCATTGGTATTAGGATGGCTCTCCAATATGCCTAGCCTCTGTTTTCCAGAAGCTGGTAATGGGCAACAAGGAATGGATCACTTGATGAGTACCTGTTCTGTTCATTCCCTCTGGGGCACCTGGCACTGGCCACTGTCGGAAGACAGGTTACTGGGCTAGATGGACCTTTGGTCTGACCCAGTAGGGCCATTCTTATGTTCTTATGTTCTTTTCATGGACCACCTTGAAGAATAATTTCTGGACAAATGCACCATGAAACCAATGATATACCTGAGATACATCAATGATATTTTCATCTTCTGGACAGACAGCTTAAACTCCCACATAGAGTTCCACCACAACTTCAACAACCACCACCCGTCCATTAAACTCTCTGGAACACTCCCACACCAGCATCAAATTCCTAGGCACCACAATCAGCTTCAACAATGGAACCCTACAGACAACTATATACAAGAAACCCATGATCAGCACCCCTATCTTCATAGATCCAGTAACCATCCCAAACACACCAAGACATTTGTTATCTAAACCCAAGCATTCAGATACCATGGAATACACTCTGAGGAGAAAGTCTGCGATATACACCATAACACACTCAAAACCTCCTTCACCAAAAAGGACACTCCATCAGAGAAGTAGATCACACCTTGAAACAGACCACCCAAATACCCTGAGAGAACCTGCTTCAATACAGAAAAAAAACCTCCTCCCACCACACACACCCATTTGTCACCTATCACCCCCTACTGGAACCCATACGGGGTATCATCAAACAACTACAACCCATACTCGATGGGGACCCCATCCAGAAAAAAATATTTCCTGAACCCTATCTTTTGGCCCTCTACAACCACCAACCGCTCCAGGCTCATCATCAGAAGCAAGGTCCCCACAGACCAGGACACACCAACTCAAAGCGGCACCAGACCCTGCCATAACAATAGACACAGACCTATCTTCAATGCTACAGTGATCAACATCCCCCACAACACACCTTTCAAGATGTGTGGGTCCTACACTTACCTATCACAACATGTGGTGTACCTCATCCAGTGCACTAAATTCCCCAATAGCAACTATGGGCTTGGCTACACTTACAAATTTGCAGCGCTGCAGCAGGGTGTGAAAACACACCCTCTCCAGCGCTGCAAATTGCGGCGCTGCAAAGCGCCAGTGTAGTCAAAGCCCCAGCGCTGGGAGCGCGGCTCCCAGCGCTGTCCGTTATTCCCCACAGGGAGGTGGAGTACGGACAGCACTGGGAGAGCTTTCTCCCAGCGCTGGCGCTTTGACTACACTTAGCGCTTCAAAGTGCTGCCGCGGCAGCGCTGCCGCGGCAGCGCTTTGAAGTGTAAGTGTAGCCAAAGCCTATGTCAGGGTAAAACCAGACAATCACTATGCTCTCGAATGAACTCCCACAGGAAAATGATAAAAGACAAAAGCACCACATTACCTGTGGGTGCACACTTTTCACAGAGTGATCACTCAATATCTGACCCATCAGTCCTCATCCTCCAAGGAAATCTGCACAACACTTTCAAAAGATGAGCCTGGGAGCTTAAATTCATAACTTTGTTAGACACTAAAAATCATCAACTGAATAGAGACACTGGTTTTATGTCTTATCAGAACATCTATAATCCACTAACAACTCACTCCCCTTGCCCCAGCTGCTTTCCCCGCTTCTTTCCTTCCTGTGACTGGAGGGGTGTGAATTGGCCAGTTCACCTTAAATGGTCACTTGTTAACTATGCTAAACAATCTGTTCCACCTTGTATTTAGCTGTGACACTCTGATTAAATTTCCCAGACTTGAAGAAGAGCTCTGTGTAAGCTCAAAAGCTTGTCTTTCTCACCAACAGAAGTTGGTCCAATAAAAGATACTACCTCACCCAGCTGGTCTCTCAATAGAATATGAAAATTCAGAATCTTGGGTGTGTTATCTTCATATGCATTTTAGGACAGATACATGTCAAATTTAAAGTGTCTTCTTGTGGGGCAGCTTATGCATTAAAATGGTTCTTCCATTAAATGTAACAGATGTACTGCAAAGAGATGAACAAAGTACTAATGGATATTAATTAGTTAATACAGCCAAGCAACTAGCCATAGTACCTGCTAAGTTTCCCCTCCGTCCCCCCAGGTTAACACTTCTACAATATAAACAACAATGTAAATAATCTTTACTGTAAGTTATGGTCATTTGTTTGCAAGATGGATGTTATATTGTTATAAATGAAATATATTCATATTTTAATTTTCTACAAAGAAGTCTGCAGGGTTGCTGACAATTTTTTGTGTGTGCGTGTGGGGTGAGGAATCTTGCATATCATTAGACCTACATACTGCCATCACTGCTGAAAAAATGTACATCAGCTGTGTTGACTCACAGGAACCTACCTGGCAATCAGACATCTCAAGTAGCACCACAACATACTGCATTCTCCAGAAGACCACCTGAGCATCAAGAACAGGGGTTATAATCAGCAAGAGAGGGTGAAAGGTCTCCCAAATCCATACAACCAGCCCCCTATGTTTTCAGCACTGATGACTTAACCTCTTCTGTTGCTCTGGGCTAATTAAAATGGTTATTCTCTCAGCCTCTGAAGGACAGAAAATAAAAACTTACCAAAACCAACCAACCTATGTTGGTTTCCTAGACCTTAAATGAGCAACAGACAAAGCGTCAGTTGAGTGCAAGAATGTAGTGGACAAAGTGTCCAAATGATAAGAGAGCCATCCAGTGGACCATAAAGAAATACACAAACAAGTCAAATCTGAACAAAAATGGAAAATGTTCATGAAAATGCCATCTCTGTGTTTCTCTGTTGACTGCTGGGTATTGCCTCTCCGCTACTGTTGCCCTACTCCATGGCCCACAGGTTAATATAGCACTGGTTTTAGAGTTGTCATGTGGACAGATCCCTAGCCTCATTGTCTTTGGTAATACCACCATCCACACCAAGAGTACACATATCAAGTGACAACACCTCTGCTGTAGACTCAAGGAAACAAATCACACAGCTCCTCACAAGACAAGACATAACAACAGCCAATAGACTCAGGGTATGTTTATACTACCCACTGGATCGGCGAGTAGTAATCGATCTATCAGGGATCGATTTATCGCATCTCATCTAGACGTGATAAATCGATCAGCAAATTGACGCCGGTACTCCACCTCAGCAGGAGGAGTAAGCAGCATCGACGGGAGAGCCACGGCAGTCAACTTGCCGCTGTGAGGACGGCCAGATAAGTCGAACTAAAATACTTCGACTTCAGCTACGCGAATAGTGTAGCTGAAGTTGCGTATCTTAGTTCGATCCCCCCCTAGTGTAGACCAGTCCTCAGAGAGCAGGCAGAAGCGTTTGTGAGAGCTGCTGGAGTATAGGCAATAGACTGCAGTTTAGTGCTGCCTGATGCATGTGTGGACATGTGAATTCTCTGCTGATTCCGGGCACTATGTTATTACAGTAAAATAAACAAACTGGAAAGACTGTAGAGATAAGCAACAAAAATTATCAATAGGCATGAAATACTGACATGATGAAATATTAAAACATCTAAATGTGTATACTACTGCTTGGTGATGGCTAAGGGCAACACATATTTTAAGAGGAGAAATTATTTAGTGTGGTACATGGCAATATATCTTGGAGTAGTGGGATGAAATTAAGAGAGGGAGAATTTAGGCTGAATAGGAGGAGAAACTTCCTGACAGTGATATGCATTAGCTTTGAAGTAGTCTCCAAAGGGAAGTGGTGGAAGCCCAATTGCTTGGGCTTTTAAAATTAGAATGGACAAAAAACTAGAAAATGTGCTGTGGGGAACAATTTGGCAGGGAGATGGGCTGGCTGAGCTAATAGGTCTTTTCTTTTTCTAACTTACAGCCTGATGCAGTTGAATGGTATTTAGCAAGTAAGATGCAGGTTCTTACCACGGGCTCCATTGTGCCTTTATGGCAGAGTTCCAGATTGGAAGTGGTGTGAAGTCTCGTCACCCCAGCAGGAGCTCTGGGCACTATTCTGCATCTAGGAGGCAGAACATGGCCTGGAACAACTCTGCACCCGGGCAGAATGTGCCCATTATAGGGGCTGCAGCACACTCCCTCCTGCATGGCCAGTCAGCGGGACATTACCCATCAGGGGCGGCTCTAGGAATTTGGCCGCCCCAAGCACGGCGGCATGCCGCGGGGGGCGCGCTGGTGGTCGCCGGTCCCGCGGCTCCGGGGGACCTCTTGCAGACGTGCCTGCGGAGGGTCCGCTCGTCCCGCGGCTCCGGTGGACCTCCCGCAGGCATGACTGCGGAAGGTCCGCCGGAGCCGCCTGCTGCCCTCCCGGCAAAATGCCGCCCCAAGCGCGCGCTTGGTCCGCTGGGGTCTGGAGCCGGCCCTGTTACCCAGGGGCTCGAGACCATTGATTTGCCTCCTCTCATCTCCTCGCCATTCATTTGGAGAGTATCATGTCCCAGAGCAAGGAGTCCCTGGCGGAAGCAGTCCCTGCCCTCTGGGGAACACAAGGACTGTACTTGTATCCCACTGATACATAGCTATGCAACAGGGTGCTCCTTGTGTCTTCCTTACCCTGTGCACATATTGAGCAGCAGGGAACTAGCTGCCCCCGGTCACCTGAGCACACTTACAGCTTCTGATTAGCATTGGGGCAGGGGCCATCTTTTTCTCTATACAGCCTCTAGCACAAAGGGACCCTGACCCTGAGCGGGGTCTCCAGGTGCTCCCATAATAGAAATGCTAAATAATAACAGGGACAGTTAGTTATGCCATTCCTGGCACAAGTATCCATTATACCAGGGCCGGCTCCAGGTTTTCTGCTGCTCCAAGCGATAAAAAAAAAAAAAAGCCAACACAGCAGCACAATCGCACTGCTCCACTCTTTGGCGGCAATTCGGCAGCAGGTCCTTCACTCTGAGAGGGACTGAGGGACCTGCCACCGAATTGCCGACGAAGACCCGGACATGCTGCCCCTATAGTGGCTGGAGTTCCACGCTTTGGTATTGGCCATCCCAAGCACCTGCTTCTTTAGCTGGTGCCTGGAGTCGGCCCTGCATTATACACACATAAATATGCAGTTATCTAGTGTAAGTGCACAGGTCAGCGCTCTTTAGCCATATTACCCTCCTCCACAGCCAAAAGAAGGCAAGAAAATTATGGAACTACACCTCTACCCCGATATAACGCTGTCCTCGGGAGCCAAAAAATCTTATTGCATTATAGGTGGAACCGTGTTATATCGAACTTGCTTTGATCTGCTGGAGTGTGCAGCTCCTCTCCCCCCCCCCCGAGTGCTGCTTTACCATGTTATATCCAAATTTGTGTTATATCGGGTCGCGTTATATCAGGGTAGAGGTGTATATTTACTAGTTGTTTAATAAACATGACAGGGATTTTAGGAGTCTGGTTCCTAATATATATTTATGTATTTATCTAATTTCTGAGGGTAACTTTAGCAACATTGTTTGAGATTTTAGGAATCTGCCATTTATTTGGTGAGAATATACAAAATGCTTGAGATTTTCAAAGCAGTGTGGAGGATTTCATCATACATCTCCCATGTCTGAGAGCTTGCCTACACAGTGGGGAAATGAGCACTACAGGGGTGGGATTTCTAAAGCCACTAACTTGGTGTGCACTGATTGGTCCATTAAAATCCTGCTGCTGCGCACCAAAGGTTCCCTATTGTGCTTTAGCAGAGTACTATCTGAAACAGCCCAGAATCCTTTGCATGGCTTCAAAAGCTTCAGCCAGTGTTCTCACAGCACCTGTATGTCACAAATCATTTGAGAGCCTCATTCCATGGTTAGATTCATACTGTGGCTGCCCTGTTTTGGTATAAAGAAAGCAGGTGTGCAATTACTATTCATTTCAGATAGTTCCCACAGAATGTTAGGTCCTTTCCAGACATACAAGAAAGGATGGTCCCTGCCCCCAAAAGCTTACAGTCTAAGGATAGACAGGCAGACAAAGGCAGGGAAGTGACACAACAGAAGGGTTTTTCTACTCAAATCAGTGAGATTCACTATGGCAACATGGGAAGGAAATTAGGCAGTAATTAAAAGTCATGAAGGTTGGAGTTAAGCTCACACGTGGTGCTGCACTAGGAATTATTTTGGGGATGTTCTATGGCCTGTGTTATACAGGATGTCAGACTAGAAGTTCACAATGTTCCATTCTGGCCTTGGAATCTATGGATCTAAGACACAGAGAAATCATCCAGCTTTTGTTATCTTCTGGTCAGAAGGAATTCTGCTGACCTCCACAATTCCCAGATAGCTGTGATCTAACTGGTGTACATATTTGTGGAGGTGGCATGCCAGAAAGCACTGGGTGATATCTGTGCAAAAATGAGAAAAAATATCAAAACTGTTAAGCTCTGTCCCCCTCTATTTTGCCTGTTTGAAGCACAAGTAATCTCTGACAGAACCACATGTGCATTTGGGCTTCTTCAAAGTTGTAACCAGGATCAGGAACAGTCAACATGGATTCACTAAGGGCAAGTCATGCCTGACCAATCTGATTGCCTTCTATGATGAGATAACTGGCTCTGTGGATATGGGGAAAGTGGTGATGTGACATATCTTGACTTTAGCAAAGCTTTTAATATAGTCTCCCACATATTCTTGCCAGCAAGTTAAAAAAGTATGGATTGGATGAATGGACTATAAAGTGGATAGAAAGCTGGCTAGATTGTCGGGCTCAATGGGTAGTGATCAATGGCTCAATGTCTAGTTGGCAGCCGGTATCAAGCGGAGTGCCCCTGGGGTCAGTCCTGGGGCCGGTTTTGTTCATCATCTTCATTAATAATCTGGATGATGGGATTAATTGCACCCTCAGAAAGTTCACAGATGACACTAAACTGGGAAGAGAGGTAGATATGCTGGAGGGTAAGGATAGGGTCAATAGTGACCCAGACAAATTGGAGAAATCTAAAGAAGTTAAACAAGGACAAGTGCAGAGTCCTGCATTTAGGAAGGAAGAATCCCATGCACCTCTACAGGCTGGGGACCGACTGGCTAAGCAGCAATTCTGCAGAAAAGGACCTGGGGATTACAGTGGATGAGAAACTGGATATGAGTCAGCAGTGTGCCCTTGTTGCCAAGAAGGCGAACGGCATATTGGGCTGTATTAGTAGGAGCATTGCCAGTAAATCGAGGGAAGTGATTATTCCCCTCTACTTGACACTGGTGAGGCCACACCTGGAGTATTGCATCCAGTTTTGGTCCCCCTACTACAGAAGGGATGTGGACAAATTGGAGACAGTCCAGTGGAAGGCAATTAAAATAATTAGGGAGCTGGGGCACATGACTTATGAGGAGAGGCTGAGGGAACTGGGGTTATTTAGTCTGCAGAAGAGAAGAGTGTGGGGAGATTTGATAGCCGCCTTCAACTACCTGAAGGGGGGTTCCTAAGAGGATGGAGCTGGGCTGTTCTCAGTCGTGGCAGATGACAGAACAAGGAGTAATGGTCTCAAGTTGCAGTGGGGTAGGTCTAGGTTGGATATTAGGAAATACTATTTCACTAGGAGGGTGGTGAAGCACTGGAATGGGTTACCTAGGGAGGTGGTGGAATCTCCATCCTTAGAGGTTTTTAAGACCCGTCTTGACAAAGCCTTGGCTGGGATGATTTAGTGGGTCCTGCTTTGAGCAAGGGATTGGACTAGATGACCTCCTGAGGTCTCTTCCAACCCTAATCTTCTATGATTCTATGATAACCAGTTGGGAGCTGCTTCCCTACATGCAGGATGAAAGTCTCCTTGCTTGGTAATGCAGTTGGGTTAGCATCTGAAATCACATTTGAAATCTGCCCGTGCCTCTTCCACCTTCCTCTTTTTGGGGGGAGTTCCCCCTCCTTGTTGTCAGACTCCTCATGCTGACTCATATCTCCAGCTAGATCATAATGGTTATTCTGAAATGTCAGCTGTTGCTCTTTTCACCCTCACATGGTTTCAGATTTAGTTTGAGGTTTCCCTAATGCATAAACAATTACTAAAATTGTGGTTTTTGACAGTCAAAGTACTGCAAAGATGCCATTCCATTGTAAAAACCTATATTTCCAAAGTTGTAATGAAAGGCTGGATCATACTGACCTATACGTTTCTCTGTAGTTCACCCAAAGGGAAGTCTGTATATGTCTGTCAAATGTGTTTCAGCCATCAGATGTTATTTGACAGGAGAAATAGCTAACAACGTTATCATGTATTCCCTTACTAACTGTGAAGAGCATTATTTGAAGAATATGGCTTGAATATTCCTAAAGATTATTGCTTTATTAAGAAATGTGGTCATAATTTATATGATCTTTCATATGTGATATAGTTTCCTTGTGATTCTTGTACAGACCTCTCTGCTCCAGTGATGTCCTTTAAAATTAGCTTTTGGAGCCTTGTGGTTTCAGCAGAATAAGGATTGGTTCTCTGCCGATGCTCTTACTAAACTGGTCCGTGTTATTGCAGGTTATGAAATGATTCTCCACTCATTTACATGAGTGTGTGAATCAGGAGTAATTCCACTGAGGCCAGTGGAATAACACAAGTGGGCGCCAATGTGAGTGAAAGGAGAATGAGGACCTAGGAACCTCATTTGTTACCTTAAAGCCAAAACAAAGCACAATGGAGAAGCAAAATATATGTAAACAGAAAATCCTGCCTGGACCAATGTACGGAGTGAACAGGACCATGTTATTATTGAGAGTCTATTATAGATAGAAATGCACTAAAAGAGTCATGCCACACAAAGCATGATCTGCCAGTGCAGAAAACTAAGGGCTGAATACCATATAATGTATAGAATGTGCCTATCCCATTTTCTACCCACAATAAGTCCTGCAACTGCACACTAAATAAAAAAACACTGCAAAACTGATACAAGTCAACCCACCAGAACTCAACCAACCTGCCAGTAAAAGAAATTCAACCCTACCTCTCCGCAGGGTTAAACCACCCCTCAAGTATAGATAAGGCTTGCCCTGAAAAACAACATGCTCAGGCCCTGTGAGATCAATGAAAGAAGCAAATTCTGGATTTCTGTGTCCTCCAGTGAGAAGATCCAATACATGAAAATCTAGGGCTTATCTATGAGAGCATCTCTACTGATCTCATCTGTTGGGATAAAATAACAAGGAGAGGTGAGTGCTAGGATAACCTTGATAATAACCTACATTCTGTGTCCTTGTGGCATACAGCTATTAATACTGTTACCTTGGTCATCATTAAGAAATGAACCCGGACCTCCACTGCTAAGAGCATATTAAGCTCTTGAGCTAAAGGGTTACATGGCCTTTGCTGGTAGCTATACCAGACCCAGATCCTCTCTGGCTCAGGCACAGAGGGAACTATATAATATACTGAACAGTGGGTTACCCAATCACAGATTTATTTATTTTTACATAAGGATGAGCTTTTCACCAGGATCATCTTTCTTTGTCCCCAAGATAGTACCTTTGGATGACCTTTCTCTTCCCCATTTTCTGCTTTACATTTGCCCTCTTTTGTGTTATTGCTGAGTGAAGGGTTTGGCACCCCCTGCCCTGAACCTTGCTTTTAGGTTTTTATACCACACTTATCACAGCTCTTATCTGATCCTGTGTGTTTAACAAGACCCTACAAAAGGGTGCACCACATGAGATATAAAGGTTTTGAGAAGGACACCCCAAGCAAGGACTCAATAAATGTGCCACTTGGAAAGGAATCCGGTGAGCAGAGCTGAACTATCTTGTTCCTATGAACAAGTGCTGCTCATCATTCTGTGTGCTCAAAAGATTTGAAATGCCATAAAACGAAATGCTGCTTCTCACTGCTCTCTAGTGTTGTGGTCACTGTTATGAACACATCGTGGATGGTCATGCAGTATATCATGAGCTCCCAATCTGTACAGGAATCAGAGTTGTCTGACCTGCTGTGTGCTGGGGAAAGAAACAACACACATTACTTTTGGCATTCACAGTGCAGCTGAACATGGTGCACCATCGCTTTTGGGCTTGGGAAACAAGCACTGAGTGGTGGGATTGCATCGTTATGCAGGTCTGGGATAACAAACAGTGGCTGTAGAACTTTCTGATGTGGAAATCCACCTTTCTGAACTCTGTGTGGAGCTCACCACAGCCCCGTGGCACCAGGACACCAAAATGAGAGCTGCCCTCTCGGTGGACAAGTGCATGGCAATCACTATGTGGAAGCTGGCAAGTCCAGACTTCTACTGGTCTGTCGCAAATCAGTTGGGAGTTGGGAAATCCACTGTTGGGACTGCGTTAATGCAAGTGTGCAGGGCCATTAATCACCTCCTGCTACAAAGGACAGTGATTCTGGGCAATGTGCAGGAAATAGTGGATGGCTCTGCGGCAATGAGATTCCCTAATGGCGGCGGGGCAATAGATGGCACACATATCCCAATTTTGGCTCCAGACCTTCTTGTATGGGAGTACATCAATAGAAAGGGGTACTTCTCTATGCTATGCAGGTGCTTGTGGATCACCATGGGCATTTCACTGATATCAGCACAGGGTGGTCAGGGAAGTGCACGATGCACGCATCTTCAGGAACACTGGCCTGTACAGAATCTGCAAGCAGGGACTTTCTTTCCAGATCAGAATATTCCAATGGTGGGTGTTGAAATGACCATAGTGATCCTGGGAGACCCAGCTTACCCCTTACTGTCATGGCTGATGAAGCCTTACAAAGGAAACATGGACAGCAGCAAAGAGTGCTTCAACAGTAGGCCGAGCAGGTGCAGAATGACTGTGGAATGTGCCTTTGGCAGATTAAAAGTGTGGTGGTGCTGCCTTTATGGCAGGCTAGACCTAAATGAGGAAAATATTCCCATGGTCATAGCAGCCTGCTGTGCACTCCATAATAGTTGTGCGGCTAAGGGTGAAAAGTTTCCCCATGGGTGGAATGTGGAGGTGGATCACCTGGCAGCTGATTTTGAGCAGCCAGATACCAGGGCTATTAGAGGGGCATAATGGGGGGCTATTCGAATCAGGGAGGCTTTGAGGCACCATTTGGACAATGAGTTCCAGTAAGGTGTCTTTCTATACCGCACTCTGCCATGCTTTGTTAACTTTCATGAAAATGTTGATGATTCCTGACCATGATTTGTACTAAGCAAATGATCAAATTGCCACTGTGTATTAATTCCAGCAGCAACCACCATGTGTAGGAGACAAATAAAGATTGGTTATCTTTCAGAGAGTTTGTTTTTATTAAATACTAATTAACAACACACACAAAAGGCTTGGTGGGAAGAGAGATAATAATGAACGTCAGTGAAGGCTCGTATAGATATGTGTAAGTCCAGCTATCATCTTAGAGCTGTCAGAAGGGATGGAGTGAATGGGGTACCTAGACAGGCCAGGAAGTTGCAAGGAATATATGGGAGGAATTTCAGGAGTGCATGGAAAGCAGTTCTGTGTTGGCTGCGGGGGCGGGGAACCATGCATGAATTCAGTGTGCAGCATGATTAGGGACTTCAACATCTCCATTTGCTCCACCATCACTTTTATAATCTGCTCCTGACCCATTAAATTTCACTCTTGGCTCTCCTTTCTGTCCTGCCTGTATATTTTATAATTTTCTTTTAAAGTCTGCACCCTGCATCTGAGGATTGAAGCACCTCTTGACTCATGCCATCCTTACGCCTCCTTGGTCACTTCTTTATCTGGTGAAGGCACTCCACTGCTGTGTAGGAGGTTCTCCTGAAGGCCACATCTGCAGAAGAATAAGAATCAATAAACAGAAGCATGATTTTTAGTTCACACACAGCATTGAATCATTATAGTAAAACGCACTTCTTTTTAAATACAAATCTGTTTCTTACTGTCCCTTGACAAGCACACAGTTTGGGGAACACCCTGAACATGGTGAGTTCAGCCCAGGGGAGGGGGACGATGCTGCTGCATGCTCCACATCAACCTCCTACTCAAACTCCTCATCCTCGACTTTGTCCTTAGGGTTAATTCTGCTGTCTGCTGTCTCCAGCCCCACCGAAGTATCCACGGGGCTCTTGGCAGGTGAGGTGGGGTCGCCACCAAGGAGGGCGTCCAGCTCCTTATAAAAGCAGCAGGTCTTCAGCACAGCACCAGAGTGATGGTTTGACTCCCTTGCCTTCTGGTATGCCTGCCTCAATGCCTTTGTCTTCGCACAGCGACGCATGTCCCATTTGTAGCCCTTATCCAACATGCCACGAGAAATCTGCCCATAGGTATCGAAGATCCTACAGCTGGAGAGGAGCTGGGACTGCACAGCCTCCTCTCCCCACAGTGCCAGCAGACCCAACAACTCCTGTGTGCTCCAAGTGGGAGAGTGTTTTCTGCGTGGAGCCACCATGGTCAGATGGGAAGATGCACTATGAGCTCTCCATGCCGAGCAAACAGGAAGTGGAATTTCAAAAAATCCCGGGCCTTTAAATGGGGAGGGGCCTAAGTACAGGGCAACAGAGTTCGAACTTCTGACCAGAGCGGTCAGGATGGGCACTGCAGGACACCTCCTGAAGGCCATTTACAGTGACATAACTAAGTGCAGAGTCTACACTGACACTTTGCTGCACAAAGCTCTATGCCTCTCATCAAGGTGGTTTTATTTTGTGGGCAAAGCAGGAGAGTTTCGTCATTGGAAGTAGCATTGTAATGTGTACCCCTCCACTGTTTTGTCAATGAAAGCTGACTTTTGTTGACAAAACTTTGTAGTGTAGACAAGGCCTCTCTTTCTCCAAGGGGACAGCCAATCAGATATATTTCATAACCTCAGAAACAACACAATTTAACTATTCTGCTTTTTAGAATGAAACAAGGTCTAGAAAAGTATCCTATTCACTATGATATGTATATGTGATTATATTGGACAACATATCTCATGTGTAACAGACATCAGTTATGGAGGGCAAAAGCATTTTTTCCAAGCGAACCATGATAAATTCAGTATGTTTCCTTACATTGAATGGCTGAAATTTTGGTGCTAAGTGTACTGGTCTGGCAAGGAGGCAGGAACTAGGGTGGGACATGTAAAAATAAAATAGTGGAGCAAAGAGATCTAACTTTGGAGAAAAACTACTTTCCACAAGTTGGGTAACCTTAATTAAAAGCCAAAGGGCTCTCTTCTCCTCTTCCCATGCTTAACTCCCTGAACCAAAGTCAATGGAAAGACTCCCATGTCTTCAAAGGGCATTATACCAGCCCTTATAGGGGGAGAGGAGAATAGCTGATTATTTTCCCCTTTTCAACAAACCCCTGTGTAATAGTTAGAACTGCTTCCACTGGCAGTCCAGAGGTATATTGGTTTGTCTTTTACGTGTGGGAAATGGTTTTAAATATGCTGATCTGAAAAATATGTTTCAGACAGTGTAAACATTTAGAGGCAGGTCCTCAGCACAACTTCATTGACTTCAACGGACTGGTGCTGATTCGCACCAGCTGAGGATCTGGCCCAACCCATTAATCATTCTCAGACAGAATTACTATTTGATTTCAATGGAAAATTTTATCTGAGTACTGCATGTAGGATCAGGCCTACAAAGCAATAAAAAAAGAATCCTTGTTAGGTATGATTTTGATTAATCACTGATTTGGCTTTTCCTTGCTCTGAATCCAGGCTCACATAGACAGATTCCTGTCACATGTGCCCCATCCCTCCTGGGGATTTAACAGACAGAAATAGAAAGAATTAGATGGACATATCCTATTTAAGCACCTCATAATATCAGTGTGCTTATCTGCATAACATCCCTGTAAGGTAAGGGAATGTTGTTAGTTCCATTTTAAAGATGGGGAGCTGGTACAGAGAGACTCGTGACCTACACAACATCACACAAGAAGGCTGTAGCAGAACGGAGAGTTAAACCCAAGTCTTTCAAATCCCAAATTAACACCCTACCCACTGGTCCATCCTTCTGCTCCTTTCTTATCACTTATCCATCCTTACAACCTGTGCTATATAAATAAATACTGAATAAGATCTTTCTTTCTCTTTTTGTCTCACCTGATTAGATATTCCAGTTGGTGGGTCTACCATTATCTAGGCCCTGGTATCTCAACCTAAAAGTCACAAACATGTTTCAGGGGATCATGATCACCCTGCCGCCTTTCCTTATGGTTGGCTAAATGGGAAGTGGGTCCTGAAATGTTTTCTGTTATAACTTGGGGTCATGATATAGAAAAGTTTGAGAATCACTGATCTAGTTGAATTTCACATTTTGTATATTGTTCTTTTTTTTATTGTATGTTTACTCTGAAGGCTTAAGTACAATTTTTGCAATGTTTGGATAAACTTTGTCAAACAGTGTTTTGAGTTTCAGATCATTACAAAATTGCTCTGCCTTGAAATGTTAACATGTGTCTAACATTTCTTTGTATCCCTTTAGCTAAAAAATGGTTTGTGACTACTCCAGATTTTCCACATGGTTAAATCTCCTTGAAAACATGTGCATAGACTGTTTTAGAAGAAGAAAATAGGTTGCAATTAAGTACAGTTATTAATAATTGTATCTAATTATAATGGTTGTAGTGTGTGTATAAGTAGTTTGCCTTCTGGTGGTTGGTAGATGAGTGGTGGTTTTGTGAATGCCAGGGGGGCCTAAATGTTGGACTTATGCACCTAAAGTGGCATCCTCCTTGTGAATGGAGCCCCTGGTACTTTGTGGAGTTCGTGAGATCTGCAGGACAGTGGAGTCTGGTGGTAACCAGGAACCTTGCAGAGCTCATGGAATCTGTGTTATAGAGACCCAGTGGACCTCTTACACTCTGTATTACTCCCACATAGTTATTAAAAAAAAGTTGAGTCAGTTAAGGTTGCTGCTATAGGATGTATTCTAAGGAATGCTACTGTTAATAAAACCTAAGCATTTTGAGGTATCAGTAATGAAGAGCTAAGGACAGATAGATAAATATTCACCTCTTAAACACCCAGATATGTGATCTCTTAAATAGTGGTAGCTGAGGAGGTGATGTTTTGATTCACAAGTGGATCCAGTTTAGGCCAGGTTCCAAGCTGTGTCCAAATTCATAACAATGAGATTTCATGAGCTATTGCCATGAGACTTTGGCTACATTTGAACCAGAGTCACAAAACATGATTTAGGTCAGACCCAGAACCCAAACTGTAGGAACAGATCTGTTCTTGAGGTTCAAATCCAATCCATCAACAACCTCAAATTCAAAGAGATTTAGAGACAAGGTTCCAGACATATTCATTTTGGTTCAATTTATATATAGATTACACACACACAAATGACATTAAAATAATGCTAAGGTTGCAAAGTCAATCATCCAAAAGTTAGGAAATGCCAGAATTAGGGCTGTTAATCGCAGTTAACTCATGCAATTAACTCAAAAAAAGTAAATGAGATTAAAAAAATGAATCATGATTAATCATAGTTTTAATCGCACTGTTAAACAATAGAACACCAACTGAAATTTATTAACTATTTTTGGATGTTTTTCTACATTTTTAAAGATATTGATTCAATTACAACACAGAATACAATACACAGTGTACAGTGCTCGCTTTACATTATTATTATTTATTACAAATATTTGCACTGTAAAAATGATAAACAAAAGAAATAGTATCTTTCAATTCACCTCATACAAGTAGGGTAGTGCAATCTCTTTATGTGAACATGCAATTTACAAAAGTAGATTTTTTTGTTACATAAATGCACTGAAAAACAAAACAATGTAAAACTTTAGCACCTACAAGTCCACTCAGTCATACTTCTTGTTCAGCCAATTGCTTACATTTATGGGAGATAATACTGCCTGCTTCTTATTTACGTCACCTGAAAGTGAGAACAAGCATTCACATGTAAATTTTATAACCAGCATTACAAGGTATTTATGTACCAGATATGCTAAACATTTGTATGCCCCTTCATGCTTTGACCACCATTCCAGAGGACATGCTTCCATGCTGATGACACTCATTAAAAAAATACTGCATTAATTAAATTTGTGACTCAACTCTTTGTGGGAGACTTGTATGTCTCCTGCTCTGTTTTACCTACATTCTGCCATATATTTCATGTTATAGCAGTCTCGGATGATGACCCAGCACATGTTGTTCATTTTAAGAACACTTTTACTGCAGATTTGACAAAATACAAAGAAGGTACAATATGAGATTTCTAAAGATAGCTACAGCACTTGACCCGAGGTTTAAGAATCTGAAGTGCCTTTCAAAATCTGAGAGGAACGAGGTGTGGCGCATGCTTTCAGAAGTCTTAAAAGAGCAGCACTCCAATGTGGAAACTACAGAATCCAAGCCATCAAAAAAGAAAATCAATCTTCTGCTGGTGGTGTCTGACTCAGGCCTTGTCTACACTACCGGGGTAAGTCGACCTAAGTTACGCTACTCCAGCTACATTATTCATGTAGCTGAAATCAATGTAGGTTAGGTCAATTTACTGCGGTCTCTACACCGTGCTGCATCAATGGGAGATGCTCTCCCATTGACTTACCTTATTCCTCTCGTTCCAATGGAGTATCAGAGTTGACCAGAGAGCGCTCTGTGATCAATTTATCAGGTCTTCACTAGACCCACTAAATCAACCCCCACTGCATCGATCACAACAGCGTTGATCCCTGGTAAGTGTAGACATGGCCTCAGATGATGAAAATGAACATGCGTTGATCCACACTGCTTTGGATCATTATCGAACAGAACCTATCATCACCAAGGACATGTCTTCTGGAATGGTGATTGAAGCACGAATGGACATATGAATCTTTAGCGCACCTAGCATGTAAATATCTTGCTACGCCAGCTACAACAGTGCCATGTGAATGCCTGTTCTCACTTTCAGGTGACACTCTAAACAAGAAGTGGGCAGAATTATCTCTTGCAAATGTAAACAAACTTGTTTGTCTGAGCAATTGGCAGAACAAGAAGTAGGACTGAGTGGACTTGTAGGCTTTAAAGTTTTACATTGTTTTATTTTTGAATGCAGGGTTTTTTTGTACATAATTCTATATGTGTAAATTCAACTTTCATGGTAAAGAGATTGCACTATGGTACTTGCATGAGGTGAATTGAAAAATACTATTTTGTTTTTTACAGTGAAAATATTTGTAATCAAAAATAAATATAGAGTGAACACTGTACACTCTGTATTCTGTATTGTAATTGAAATAAATATATTTGAAAATGCAGAAAACATCCAAAAATATTTAAATAAATGATATTCTATTATTGTTTAACAGCGTGATTAATCATGATTAATGTTTTAACCTCCCAATTAATTGCAATTATTTTTTTAATCACTTGACAGTCCTAGCCAGAATTAAGGTTGCCTGTGTAACCTTAATTCGTTTCCCTTGTGTGAATGGATTATGATACAGACTTTAATTATATGATCACATACTATTTTTTTCCATGGGACATGAAAACATTCAACCTGAATGGTTAAAGTTTGGTACTATAAAAAACTGAAAACAGGATTCTACAATGGGAAGTGTCAGGCAACCTTAATTATACCAGCTCCACATGATTGGGTGGGGGGGATGGGAGAGAGGGAGGGAGTGGGCTGGGCATGGTGGTGTGCAATATATCAAATACCAAGGAAGAAATGTGCAAGACAAAGGGTGGATGTCTGCATAAATGTTTCTCCTTAGTTTATAACACATTTTATTGTTCATATTATAAATGCAGTATTGACAATGCTATGTTTTGTTGTGGTAGACTCTATTTGCAGGCAGTTTTCGTGGATTTGTCACCTCTTCTTTCAATATTTCTTAGTCAAAAATTCAGCCTGGTCTTTTGAAACTTACTCAGGTCTTCTAATCTTTGCCTTACTAGTGCTCTCAACAGATTGGGTGCTATTACGCACACACGGTGCTCTAGGACCCTGTCTAGCCAAGCGGAAAAGGTGCTTTAAAAAAAGTTAACTTCTTTACATTAATTGATGTTAGCACCAAGATTGTCCTTCCTTACAAATAAGTAAACTGGTCATAATCAACCCAAGACTCTCACCCCAGCCCCTCCTCCAAAACCAAAGTGGGGTTTAAACACTGATGCTGTTACTTTGCAGGCCTTTAAGCTTGCATGCATCATCTTATATTTTCTGAAGTCCAACAAAGTTAATACCTTTCGGATGACTAGGGGTGGGAAGCACAGACACCGGGCTGTGAATCTACTGGATAATAGCAAGTGCTTGGATTGAAGTAGCTTTAATCTCTACCCGCAAATCACAATTTATTCCTTTATATTGACACGTCTGCGGTTTGCCACCTGGCAATGGAAGCCCTGAAGCCAAGGGAGATATCCTGCAAAAAGCTCATTTCCACAGCAGTGCCTGTCTGTGTGATGACCTGATTTCTGCTGTGATCACCCTTTAGAGATCAAAGCGGGATTAATGCAATTCTTTACCCTTTGCATCGCACATCGCCGAACTCTGGCGAGGGGATGGCGAATAAGGACGGAGGCAGCCTAGAGATGCCGGGGGAAATGGAACCCAGCGAGTTTTTAATTAAAGGACACCAGTAAATGCTGACAAGCACTTTCCTATCGAGTAGTTTTTAAACCCGTACCCATATCGAGTAGTTTCCTTTTCTTATGCATCATGCTAATACCATCCTGGCATGGGGCTGAGCCAAACCTCACTGAACTCAATGGGAATCTTGCCACTGACCTCAACGGACTTGGGATCTGGCCCTTCATGTGCCGATAGCCCCGAAAATATCCCAGTGGGCTGAGATTAGGTAGTGGGGCTGGTGCAGTTCGGGCCAGGCGGTAGGTTCCAAGGTCCATCAGAACTAAGCGTGTGTGGGGAAAAACGTTATCAACATGATCGTTTCGAAAATGACTTTATTCTGACACACACACGCGCAGCTGCTGTTCAGCGATGCAAGGGCACGGGAACGCACGGCAGGTTTTCACACTAAAGCACCTTCCCGGGGCATTTTAGTGGAAATTTGACTCCCCCTCCTTCCCACCCAATCCAGTTAAAGAGTCACAATGTTTCGCTTTTACATTCGCTCTGGGTGTCACATTCTCGGGCGCCGCGAACCCCGAATGGGCTTGTACGACTCCATCTTTTTAAAGCCAACCCTGAGAATAAAAGACAGGCAGATTATCTAGAAATCGCGGGACGGCGATCAAAGCCGCCTCTGTTATTAGTGCATATTGTACACCCCCAGCTGGGGACTAGAAAGCTGTCCCTCCTCCAACGCTTAGTATTTTAACTCCATTACCGGTAGGAGAGCCACCCCAGTGCAGCGGAAATGATACAGGCAAGTGTGGTGGTTCTGATACACAGAACTGGGTCCCCTCCACTCACACACAGAGTCAAGCAGCTAAACTCTCGCTTTAAATGGGTAGGGAATTGTATACAATTGTATCGGCTGATGGTTCTTTGCACACCAAAAAAGTATCTGCAGAGCTCATTTATATTGAAAACTGAAGCGATTTCTCTTCCTCTGAGTGTTTCAATCACTTTCCTGACTTTAACAGCCCTGATGGGTCGCTGGCTGTGTTTACGAAAAGGCTAATGTAACAACACTGCAAAAATGTGTGCCTAGGGAACAGTCAATTAATCCTGGACTCTAAGCTATTGCATACAGACCGGAAGCCGGTTAATTTCAATACTTCCAGAGAGTAACTTTCCTACAAGTGTAGATTCAGGGCTCCATCCTGCAAATCCTTACCAGGGGACTAGCCCGTTGACTTCCTTGTGATTCCTCTTGAGGGCAAGATCTACTCGCTTGAGAAGAGTTGCAAGATCCGACCCCTTATCCTTATGGACCTAGTTCAACATTTGCAAAGAAAGCATGTTGCTCCCCACAGTGCAGACCGTCCCTTCCCCTGCAGCAGCAAATCAAAGTATCTACGCGCACATTCTTTCATTGGAAGGCCAAACTGGCCAGGACGTATCCTGTCAGCGTAGGGAAGCAAACACAGACCACAAGAGGAAAAGAGACTCTCAATGTGTGAACACAACTTAATGCTCCATTAAGACAGCCTGGGAAATACATACACGGCACATGTACTGCACTTCGGGGTTACAATGTTCATTCCAAAGCGGCAACTTGTTAGTTGTGATTCTCCTCCGCAATTAAAGAACATCTGAAGAAAAAGAACAAGAGAGAGGGGGATTTATTGGCCTTCGCCAACAGCTTTTCCATGAGTGTCCAATCCAGTAGAAAGTGTGTATATATGCATATACTTTTGATTAAAATATCCCCAGAGACCATATTAAATTAGAGTGCAAGCTTGAGCCAGCTAGGTATATGTCGAGCCAGATAGATAGTTTGTTTGTTTTGTTAGGATGTCCCATTTGCAAGCACTAAAAGTCTTGGACTACAATAACAAACGCTTTGTACAGTGCAAACAATTAATTATGTAATTATGATATATGTACAATGTATTTACATTAACATATCTAACATTGCCTGTTGGGGAGATCTGTGTTCTGTATGCTCAGGGACACAGGCATATCCCCAACAGGTAATTCTGCAAGAAACAGCATCTTAATCATTTAGAAAAATTAACACTCTTGAGCCCTTGGATTTGTGTATTTAGTATAATCTAATAGCAGCAGTGATTATACTTCATTATTATCTGCAGTGTGATACTTTCAGCTAAAGAGAGATTTAAAAATCAATAATGAAGTCTTGTGCTTGGCTGGATTGGACACTCGTGGAGAAGCTATTGGCGAAAGCCAATAAATCAATGTCTCTCACTCATAGTTCTTTCTTCTTCTTCTTCTTCTTCTTCTTCTTCAGGTTTTCTTCATTGCAGACGAGAACCACATCTAACAAGGTGCCACTTTGGAATACATTCTACTTGAAGCCAACATGCTAATTATAGATTAATAGGAGGCAAAACTCGGTTGAAATGACATAGTGAAAAAATCCCAGCGGATCAAATTTAGTATGTCACCATATACATTATGGTCACTTAAAATTCTGTGTTTAAGAGGACGCTGCATAATCTGCAAAACCCCATGACTCACTGGCACCAGACTTTGCACAGACCAGTGCAGTTAGAATTCTTTAAAAGTTATTTTGTGGTAAAAGGGCGCTTTGGGAGTTTTTACAGCCTCAGTCAAGGTATGGCCAACATTTCTAGTCTGATACAGCAGCAGTCTGTAGAAGAAACAAGAAATTGAAATTGTTTAAAAATCCTCTGCTCCGGTTTTTAAACTATTCAGCTGATCTGAAAGTTGGATAAACATCAAGGAAGAATAGAATTACTTATCATTTTAATAAATCTGGTTTATAAATATTGGGCCCGGCTTATTTTGACTTTTTCTAGCTTTTAAATGATAAATAAACAAACCTCGTTGGGCTAAATATTGAACATTAGTCATGTGCACTAGTACATAGCTGTTTGGTTATGTTTTAGATCTTTTCTGATTGCCAATGTGTTACATGAAGTGAAAATAGACGATGAAAAATAAGCAAGTGGATAAGAAGTGTAAATACTCCGATTTAAATATTTCTGTTTTAATAGTCTTAGAATGACATATGTTTCCATAATAGTCAACACTTAAAAGCATTGGTAGATAATCATACTTATTGAAAGACTGTTGAAAGATCATTTTTGCAGTTCCCCCCCCCCCCCTCTCTCTCTCTCGCTATAGACCTACACATAAAAACTGTGGGTGGGTGTGTATACACACACATATACATAAGTTTCTTTAATATGTTTACATGTTCAGTAGCGTTAGCAGCACCAGAATAAATGTCCCTTGATTTACAACACTTCACAGGTATTCCAACTGCTGATGAACAAAAAAAATTATGTAAGAAATAAAGACCTCCCCCATCCCCTCAAAAAAAAGAGGGAGAAAAAGAAAGAAAAGAGGAACTCGATTTATTCTCATTTGTTTATCTCTAGATTTCCCCCCCTTTCTACACATTCATTTGAATAGCTTTCAAGCTGCAAAATGGAAATGTGGCTCCTGCCCTCTATTTCAGCAGCAGCGTCCTGGCAACAGAGCAATTTTCTATCATCAAGGATAAATGGCATCGAACAGAACATTCTGATAAAAAAGAAAAAAAGCTTTAGCCCAAGAAGCCCATGATTGCTGCCCTTCCTGTCTGTCATCCCTTTACAAAATCCTCTCCTCCAAACCTGAGCTGCATGCTGTCAGAGCTAATAATGTCTTCTAAAGAAAGGAGGAAGAAACAGCATTCATGCACAATGTTCCCATTTATTACATAGAGTGCTTATTTTAAAAATTGCAAATATCTCTGTTTGGTTCACTGCAAATTAAAACCAAGATGTAGGAAGTTACATGATGCAACAATTATTAATGTCACATCAGAGCATCAAAACCCCATATCTTACTTTCTACTGATTAATACTTTTTTAATGTAGGGAAAGTCCCTTGTTATGAAAATAAAACCACACTAACCTTTCAGCTAAGTTCATGATACTTAAATCCAAAATAAATGATTATTGAATAAAGTAAGTGGTATATAAAGACTTTGCATATTACCACTTACATTTATGTAGAGCTGCATGGCCCTCAGCTCATAAACACCCTTTAAGGAAAGTATAGCTCCAAGGAATTTTAACGTTTGAGCTCCGGTGGCATAGGGATTTTATAGTAAACCAGTAATATTGCGTGTCAGAAATCTAGGGCCTAATCCTGAGTCCTTAAGCAAAACTGTCCTTGGTTAGTGGTACTAAATTATAAATAGATGTCGGCAGTTTGGGACTGATACTTCGTAGGCTGAGGTTATAACAAATGGAGCTGCAGTAAGATTCTAGGTGAGTGAATCTTTCCCAATTAAGTAGTTGTTGTGTGCGCGTACGTGACTGTGATGCACAACAACAACCATTTGCAGAACAGGCTTTCAAAATGTTCACAGTATTAGGTTAAAGGAGCATCTTCGTTTGACAATGGCCATGGAGATTAAGGCAAAAGCCCAAGCCTCAGACAACTCCCTTATGCCTAAATATTGCAGTAAACGGGGGAATTTCATGCCCTACAACTAGCGGTGGCCCTCAGGACGGGGCGCCTGCTTCTTTAACCGGGGAACGTTTAAAGCTAGTTTGCAGAATGGAGAGAAATCGCGATGCTCACGCCTTATAGGTTGGAGAAACTCGACTGTGTGGGTATTCAGACAGCTCCTTAAACACGTGTTTTAATTCGTGAATGGCAATAACTGAAATGAGGGGGCCAACAAGAGAGTGATGGTCTCATATGATGTTTTACCTTCTTCTCGCTTCTCTCTTTAGATAACAAGATGTTATTTGTCAGCTGAGATACTGCAGCTCGTTAGTCCAACCGGTGGATTACTGAAAGGGGGGTGGGATATCCTAGATTATATGGAAAATCGGTTACTGAGCATGCTCAGTCACTTCTTTTCAACGAAAACGGAACAAGGCTGGTTCTTGCTGGGCCTCAGCGCGCATGCCCAGTAGTTGAATTCACACGATGAACTGCCGTGGCTCTGGGAGTTCAGGGGTAGCAGAGCTGTAATAATGCCTAGATGAGGCCTATCAATAATCCCCGATGGCGGCCTCGCTCTCCCAGGGGCCACTGACACCAGGCGATGGCAGGCGGTGGGTTTGAAGGGGCAACTGATCAACCAGCTAAAAACCCCACTCATGACAATGTGGCTTTGGAGCCTGTCTGTGAGGGGATCCGTTACTAAACCATGTGTGGGGAAGGTATGTGTGTGGGGGGGGGGGGAGAGACAGCTCTGAAATGCAGGAATGTGGCGGCAATTCGAGCAGCATACGGAGGGGCAAGCAGGTATTTGACAAGTCCCCTCCAAGCGCACTTCAGACGGGTCCCTTTGCAGAGCTGGCTGCTGCAGGGCCCGGGGCGCGCGCTCCCTCCTCGCGCGCAGCCCCAGCTCCACCCGTGAGTTCTAGTGTCTCTTCTTCACCTTTCCTCCGTCCATTGCGGCTGAAGGACAGTCCCAGGGCCAGCCCCCGGGAGCGGGGACCTCTGGGGCCTACACGCTCCCAGGAGAGGTAGGACCTGTCTAGTCTAACTGATCCGGTTTGACTGGAGGCACTGGGGCTGTGCTCGGCCTGGGGGCAGGGTGGTCCCTTGCACTGACTAGATTTCAGGACGGGTGGCCAGGTCGCCTCTGCAGGTTCTGCCTTCTTCAGGTTTCTGTCAGCCCCAAAGGACGTAAATAACAGCAAGTTTTCTGTCTGTGAATTAAATGAGAGTCTAACTGCACCAAGCAGCAAGGTCCCTCCCTGTATCCGTTTAGACGTGACGTTTTCGCAGATCTCCTCTCTGCTCTTGGGCTCTCATCTCCGTGGCTGTAAGGGGCAGAGATCAGTTGATCTGCCCGAACATGCTTTTGCGTTTGGCAAACTTGGTTCGGCAGTTGCAGAAGTTTCCTCGCCAGTCCACTCCGGGCCCGATGCTGCGCTCTCTTAATCAGCCCCATGAAGCTCGTCAGTGGCTTCACTGGGCACGTAAGAAGTGCAGAATCGGGTTTCCTATAATGGGGCGGATTTTCCTCCACTTCCACGCACACACCTAGTGTAACTCCAGTGATTGCAGCGGGTGACTCCAGGTAAGGGGAGAATCAGGCCCCGTGGTCAGTGCCTTGAAAACTCGTGAAGAGCAGTTTGCGGGCTAGTCTAACAGGACCTTCGTGAAATCAGGGATGAGGAGGGACAAGGCCCTTAGGACACACCAGCAAGAGCTGAAGTGACACGTCTCTACAGCGTTTGCTGATAGCAACATGAATGAGAGCTGTGGCTTTGGGGGGGTGGGGGTTACTATGTCCTCTAAAACTGCACTTAGGTCACTTAAAACGCTTTAACCGACTATTGCTTAGTGCCACATAAAAGTTAATGTTTGGTTTTTTTAAGTAATGGAAAATATTTTTAAAATCATTTCTTAGATCTTGGGAAACACTAAACAAATTGCTCCTTTGAACGTCCTAGCAGCCCAGCTTCCTCTACTGCCTGTTAATGACTGGAGGATTAATGATGCTTTTTTACCAACATTTGTCTTCTTGAGCAGTCGACGCAGCCAATTAATATTTTTAATTACCGCTACATGGAGACTAAGCAGAGCCTTTCTGATTTGATTTGACCGCTGAATTTTATCTCCTGTGAAATGAAACAGTCACAACCGTGAGGTAGGACTGCTGCCGTTTTCTTTTCACGCCTTTATAATGTCTTGATGCCACTTTAAAGAAAAAGAACTAGCTAAAATGTCTTAATTACACGTTATTGGAGCATAGACAGTCATTTTTAAGGATATCAAACCGTACTAGGAGCACCAGTTACAAAAGCACACACAGAAAGGAGAACGATCTAGCAGCCTATGAAACAAAATTTGCTGTAGACAGAATTATTACCTACGGCCCGATCCTATCCTCACCCATTCCGTGGAGTTTTTCTATTAATTTGAACGGAAGAAAGATGGGAGTGGGGGCTTTATAATTAAATATCCCTGCCTATGTAAATATTATACAAGATAACCAACAAGCAAACCTTGCAGTAACGCTCCCGTTTCCATTTGGAATTTGCGAGATGATCTTGTGGTTTTACTTTAAAAAATACTAGTGAAGAATAGTCCTTTCCAAGCAGCCCCGCCTTGGTGTTCTGCTGAGAGTTCTTTATCAAATGCATACGTTTGGGGATGTGGGTATTTCTCCCCTTTCTTTTGGGGCTAAATCAGTATTATGACATGGGATTAGTCAAAATACTGAGAGGAGCGGAGGAAAAAAACTCCAATAGGAAATTTATCAGCGGTGCAAAACTCTCCTGGGAATAAAAGCTCATAGATCCCATGACGGTACTGGTGGTGCTGGCTCTTTTCATACACACACTGATCAGCCGCGTGTAATACAATCATTTCCCAAAGTCTGACGTTTAAATGAGCAGACAGGCTATTTGGATTTTTGTGTCTGCTTTTCTAAGCATTTGGTCCCTAGCCCCTTGTGCACGTGCACAGGAAGAACGTTGGGCTAGTGGCAGGTACTAGATGATGAAAAACCCCAAGTGCATTCCTGCCCTTTTTTCGTGTGAACTGCAGGACATTTCAGAAATGGCCCAAGAGCAACCCGCTTCCCCCTGAAATGTGCCATATATTCTAGACCCGATGATGTACGTGTTCCAAAACAATATTAAGAAGACTTCAGCACATCAGAGTGAAGTGGTAGCATCATACAACTGTCCCAGAGATTTAAACTGACCTCCATCCTATAGCAACCGTTATCTTATTTGTGTTTCTCTAAATTATTTTGATCGGAAATTCAGAATCATGAACCAGAGAGCAATGGTATTTAGGCAAAATAAATTAATCCTATTTATTAGCGCTCCCGCCCCCGATATCCTTTGTGGTGTTTCTTGGGTTTCCAGGCCTCGTACGTCAGGAAAGCGACACACTACACTAGAACAATGTGAATTCTGTCCTGAATCCTGAATGTGAATGAGGTTATGTGGTGATATGACTTCGCTTTTAACTGTACTTCTCGGAGTATGGCTTTAATTAAATGTCTTCCGGCTCGGCGAGATTACATGTTATGCAAAATATATCCTAGCATGAAATTTACTTCCACGATACGAAATTAGGTTACTTATGTTTTCGTTAAAAAAAAACAACAACAAACGTTTCTACTTCTTCTGGGCTTTTTCGTTTTATTTTACAGAGAGTGGAAATATTCCCGTGGTGAGAAAAAGAAACGGAACGGATCTTTAAGGAAGGAGAGGGGGTTCCGACATTTATAAAGGCGCTCGTAACAAAACCTGCCAGGGGCAGAGTGGAGGAGGGCTGGTTTCTCAAATGCAGACAATTCACAAAGCAGACAAGTTAATCCAGATCTGATATGTTTCGGATCCATCTGTCAGAATCCTTGGCTACCTCCCTCCTTTAGTGCTACAGATACCTGGCCTTTCCCTAACCCTTTCCCTCCGTCCCTTTCTTATTGCATTTGTTCAGTGAACAATGCTCTTTGTCGTGGGATGATGGTTCAGGGGACCATCCAGGTTGGGAAAGGTGACGATCTTCACTCACAGGAAATTAAATCTCAGTGTTGTATGTGAGAGCAATTAATCAGGCAGGCGAATTCAATACTCCAGTGAAAGTGAATTAGTGACATTGTCAAGAGCTTTTTTTGCTCTAGATGATCGGACCATGAGGAACTTGGGGGAGACGGTTGCTAAAGAGGCTGTTACCTTTTTTTAAAGTCCCAGACACTGGTTTCTTCTTAGATTTTTCTCCAGAGAGTTTTTAGATAATGAATCCCTCTGGGAGACCTGTTCCAGTTTTATTTTAAGCGTTGTTTTTTACTCTCTACCGAGATCCTGAAAAAGAAGCAACAATATTGAAAGGAAAAATAGGAAGAGCTCATTGCAATCTATTCCAGATAATGAGGACGGCCTGAAGACAAAGTAAAACCACGATGTTTACGTCACTTAATATTAAATGAACCTCAATAACTGGATTGACTTTTTTCCGTGTTTACTACATTGCCATTCAGTGGTGGGTAAATGCATCCCTAAAGGTAGAGTAAATAATTGCACTGATCCCAACAAGGGAAATGTGTAGGCATTTGAGGCGCACTAAAAATAAACTGGGGCGAAACAGAATGAAAAGAGGACCTCGCGATAATTTGCTGCAATTAACGCGTCTGCTTTCACTTGCCAAGGAGCTGGCGATTTTTCAAACGGTGCTGAAATGACACACTAATCGTGAATTTTACTAGAAGCCCTATGTTTTTAAGAGGCACGTTCAGCTGAGCGTCTAAAACATTGACGAAATAGCTGCAACTCGATCAGAGGAAGGTATAAGAATTCTTGAAACCCTGAGCGCTGAGTTTGGTTTGGGGGTAGACTGGCTGGTACCGCAGAAGAAATTGTAGCCTGTGGCTGACTTAAAAGGGCCTAGAGTTTATATTAGGTTCTGAGCTTTTCCAAGTCGAGCACTTCGGAGTTTGAAAGTTTGAAGTGTGTTTTTCAGAGGATTTTTTTCTCTGTATAATAAAACATTTATTTCAGCACCACCAGAGCACTAGGGGGGCGTGCCAAATAAAAAAGCCTTGGAGACATCTTGACAGAGATCTTGAAATATTACCCTTAATTTTTGGAAGGTTTTCAAAAAAAAAAAGGAGGGGAGAGGAGGAGAACCACAAGTTTCTCTTGTCTGTAACCCAACTGCTAATAGAGAGAGGGCACCGATCATTTACACTCGGGGGAGCATTCAATCTGAAATTGTTTCGAGATAGACTGGAGAATTTTCCCTCATGAATCTGGGGACAGAAGTGTGTGTGTGTGTGTGTGTGTGTGAGAGAGAGAGAGAGAGAGAGAGAACTGAACACGATGACTCGTGTTGGTGTGTTTTGCTCAATACTCGTATAATTGCTGTTACATGGCAGGTATACATTAATAAGAAGCTACCCCTCACTGCCAAAGCCACCATGTTTAGCTCCCTACTCAAAGCATTCTATGGGTCCCGTACCGATCAGGTTCCCCAGCCAAGTCGACTCCTGGAGCTGGTACCTTGGGAGAAGAAAGAATGTGCTAGGCAATAACATTATCTCGCATCCCCTGGCAAATGCGGAGAGCCTCGCAGAAATAGTCCTTAAACCTAATTCAATTGTAAAGCGGATTTTGACTATTAAAAAAAAACCGCTGCAGAGCAACACATTGAATTAATCTGGCTGTAAGGTTTTAATTACAGCGCAGGCTTCGCTACAAATCTGTACAAGAGACAGTGGCTGGCTCTCTGCGGATCTTTCCCTTCTGAATTCTATTATTTTGACCCACGTTACAATACAGAAAGCTGCGTGTGTGATCCATCTGCAGGCTCGGAGGTTTTTTTTTCCCCCTTGCCACTTCCTTCACACTAGCGGTATGGAAAGCCATCGACGCCTGCCTGTCTGTTATGATGCTAGTGGGTTGAAATCCAGAAAAACCTCCACGCCGCTCTTACTCTTGGACTGGCAGCGTTTAACTCCCCAGCTTCTCCTTAAAATAGCTTGCTTTCATATTGAGGAGGTGACCTCTTTTTGTGGGATCCTTTGCTTCCCACTCAGTTGCTATTAAGGCAATGGCAAGATGACATCCTGGCAGAAGAGACCAGTAATGTGTTTTGGGGTAAACAGGCGTATGAGCCTGAAAAGAGAAATGTGATCAGCAGATGTAGGGAGAGAGATTTTGTTTAGCCTTTCTCTGCTCTCTGGGAGCAGTAAATAATGAAGGCAGAGTCGAACTGCCAAGGAAGGACGGTTTTAATCAGACATAGTTTTGCTTATTTGTTGTGGAATCGTCATTCCCGGGAAGTTAACGCTTGTGAACAATGTCAAAAGTAAAGTATGTAGGAAACACGCCTCCCATGTGAACCAGTCGCCTTCAGACCGGGCTGTACATTTAGAAGCATTTCAGAATGCACATGCATAGTCCGTGTATTCAGTCAGTGGGGAATTTACTGTCAATAAAGGCAATACACAATTAACGATAGATAGATAGATAGATAGATAGATAGATAGATAGATAGATAGATAGATAGATAGATAGATAGATAGATGCTGTGTACATATAGCAGGGTGTATTTTAATATATCTTTCCCAGGTTATCGCCAGGAGCAGTACTTTCTTCTCTCTCACACACACATGCTTTCCCCCCGGCTTAAAATGAATAACCTCCCTTTCTAAACTCTTTTCTCTATATCACCAACAGCTCCATAAATAAATCATATAATAACACCGCCCTTTCCCCCTAAAAAACTAAGTAACTAGATGCATTGTTCCGATAACTAGAAAATACACATGATAATAACACTATAAAATTAGCTCCTATGTGAGTTTTCCAGCAATTCTTGGGTAAATAATCCCCTAGCTCAAATGTGTCCATGTTTATATGTGTTGGTGTGGGTTTACCAGCTCGCCTGTTGGCCTATGGGGGTGTGCTCCGATGTCCAAAATGCGTAGAAAACTGCTTTGAGCTCTTTTTACAATAATACTGTCTAAAATGATCATTCAGTTAGCGCATGTATTTACATCATTAGACGTTTAAACTAATTAAAGACTCGATTTCAAAACCACAAACAAACAAACAAAAAACTTCTGGATGTTAGGTCCCTGATATAGTAGGGAATACATCTCAAAAGTCCATCCCTATATTGTCAGAATAAGACTTATTTCAAAGAAAAAGAATAAGAAATACAAATGTGGTGTTTTGTTTTTCTTTGGTGGTGTTAAATGAATGAATGAAACAGAAGCTGCTCGGGGGCATTTAGGAAGACTCTGACTGATTATATAACTCCATATTATACCCTAAAAATAGATTCCTGTTTCCTGTTGTTGTCAATTCCTTCAAACGGTTGTGTCCGTTGTTTTACATGTAGCTTTTGTGGCCAGAGAAACATGACTTTATAGGCGTAAAAATAAAATACGAGAGAGAGAGGTGGCTTTGTGAGTATTGCATGCTTTACGTTTTCTTTTTAAAAAACTATCAATAGAAGTATACTTGGTATATTCATACATGTATATGCAGATGAAGATAGTGTGTGTGTTTGCATATGTGTAAGAATGAATGTACATCATCCATTTCTCTCCAATTAATTATTTTGTATTTCTTAAGGCCTAAATTCCATCGTGGAGTTTTCTAGATAGCTTTTGAGTTCTTTTTCCATCTGGCTGCCAGTACCGCTGTGAAAACAACAACAATCCATCTCTCTTTAAAATGCCAACTTGCCAGTCTTAATGTTTCAAATACAGTGGCATCACACATGCCTAATGCATTCTATTTCTATAATATGAAAGTCATTGTGTTTCGGTAAAGCTGCAATGAAATCAACATTGGCCTATAATTGACTAAAGGCCGGTTAAACGTTTGAAATGGTTGTAGTTTGGGGTTTGTGGCCGTGAATAACATTTTCTGGCACTGGTCCTTTCTACCTTGCTTCGGGAGCTCAAATTTGGCAGTTAAAAGAAATGTCCCAAACCCAAACAATTAGAATAAAGATCATTAACGATTAGCTGCTGCTTTTCATTTTTGGGAAATATTTGTTAACAGATTATATTTAAAAGTGGCTCTTTAGTTTTTGTCTAAATCCCAGAGAACCCAGTTAGTGTCTACTGAAGAAAAAAAAAAGTCGAAATCTTGAACAATTCCACCAGGGACTGAAATGTACGAGAAGCTTTTCTAGCGAGACTAGACCCTCTCACAACCCATCAAAACTAACTTTGCAAACCTCAGTCCCGAGAGTGTCTGGAAAGGAGAGCAACATTGTCTTTGCTTCAGCTTTGAGAGCAAGGGATTTATTTCTCTGTGCGGATTCACGATTTGCTTATTGATTTTTGATATATTTTCATACACTACAAAGAAGTGAAGACTTTTCCCATACCATCTGATTCTTTAGTGACCAGGTAAATTAATACCGAGTTATTTCTGTGAATTCAAAGGCTATTTATACAGGTCTCATTTCTTTAGAATCAACCTGGAAACTGAGTCCAACTTGGCAACCATCCCCTTCCCTGCTTTACCAGAGCGTCATACAACACATTGAAGGGCACACACACCTAGATGATAGATAGATAGATAGATAGATAGATTAGATAGATTCTGCGTTCAAGAATCTTGTTTGAGACAGAAATTAGTGTGAGAGCCCTATTCAGAAATTCTTTCTTTCTTTCTTTCCCACCCCACCCAAAAGCGTAGGCCTCAAATCCTGCCTTCCCCTATGAGAAGAAATATCTACACCTGCCTCCTCCCCCCACCCCCCAAAGAAAGGCTTCGGCCTTCATTCTTCTCCAAATTGTCTCTCCCTCCCCCCCCCCCCGAATAATAGAGGTCCCTTCCCGGGCAGGCATCGCCCTCCCTTCTCTGCGGGGGAGAAGACACCCTGAAGCAGTGGGGGCCGCAGGGACAATGGGGCGAGAGAGGCTCAGCCTAGCTCCTGCCGGCGATGAAACCAGAGTTCAGCAAAGAAAGAAAGAAAAAAAAACAACCTTTTGTGCGGCATTACAACAACCCCCCTCAGCACTTTCCACTCCCTAAAGGTGTGGTCCCCCCGAACTCTAGGACAAAAAGAAAACCATCAATATTTACAACCACCATCGCTCCTTTTAGTCAAGAGTTATTAACATCAGCCAATCAACCCTGAAAAGCGCCCGCTCCATACTGACACATTTGCCTAATTAAATTGGGGGAAATTACCAGTATACGGCTTGATGTATTCAATCCTCCTATAGAAAATGCCAGTCCTTACCCTGTAAATTGCTCAAGGGACATCTACAGCTCTATCTAGATATACACCTTGAGAATGTGTGTGCGCGTATACACACACCTTGAGCAATAATAAATCACTAATAAATAAAAGTAGATATAATTTATACTTTTACTATTGTTTATACTCCTGTATTCTTTTATTATTCTAAAGTGAAAATCTACACACATACACGCACAGACACACGCACATTCCCCTATGTGTTCTACATACAGGTGCACACCCGTCACTTAGCCCAAGCTTTAAGATGAAACACAGCTATACCCCTATGTTGCCTATCGAAGAAGCAGTTACTTTAGGCTATTCCTGTCTCTTGTTTGTTTGTTTGTTTGTTTTGCTTGTTTGTTTCAGGACTAGGATGCCTAGTTCTTTCTTAAGCGTGGCGTGTAGATTTTACTAAAAAAAAAAATATGTAAAGCGTTCCACCTTTCGCAGGCTCTACTCCAGAGCTGTACAGTATGCAGCCAGAGTCCTTTCAAAACAACGTTCTGAAGGCATTCCTTAGCCCCTTGTCTGACATCTTTTGTTATGCAGGCTTTTGCTGTTGCCGAAAAGCGTGGAGAAAATGGTAGTATGCGCACCTGCAGAAAAACGCCTTCCTGGTGTTAACAACAAGCTGGAGGGTATAAAGCAATAAAACTGCCAAATGTACCTGTTCCTACTGAGTACATTACCTACACCCTATGAATCAAGAGTCCCAATAGGAACAGGAGGCTGGAGCACGAATGTTATAGTCCGCTCTTTCCCTTTTCTTCCTCCCTCTCTGTTTTACTATGAGCATTTTTATCATTGTAGATTTGTAAACGCGTGGATCGGATTACCCTTTCGCATGTTAACGTGGAACTCCTGTTAAAAGAGGAGAGCAAAAGCGAGACACTTACAACTGCATTCAGAGTTACTGAACCGACTCCAGAGGCTCAAGAAGTTGAACACCGATGGGGGGAGGGGGGATAAAACATCCTGGCCACCCTAAAAAAAAGACACCCCCCAATTCCCCCAAATTGCACTATAAACGCCGAGAGATTAGGGGCTATGCACCGGGAAAAAAATAGCTTAAACCCATCGACTGCATGTACGGTGCAATATGCAAATGGTGAGATCACGTTCTACCACTTCCACCCCTTTCCTAGGGCTAATAACCGTGCTGAGAAACAAAGCAACGGTTTGTTTGTTTGTTTGTTTTTAAATCCCTCTTGATGTTTCCAAAAGCGATGCGTTTTTAAATATTCTGCAAAGGTTCGAAACAAGTCCCCTGGAAATGTCGCTCTCAGAAATAGTGTCAGGACATGTACTTCGTTTTGGATACGTTTCTGGGCTTAGTCTTGAAAGCTGTTTTGCAAATTGCAGCTGCTGGTGGTTTTCAAAGCCCGAAGATTGATCCCATTTCCCAATCTACAGAACTTTCAGCTTTCTCTAGGTTTAACCAATTGCACGTCTCCTTTCTTTTTCTACCTGGGTCCTCTTCGGTAGTGTCTGGCTCTGGAGTTCATGCTTTCTCTAGCTGGACGCGAGGAGATTTAAACAGGGGAAGCAAAAAAAGGATAGATCCGCAACAGTGCTGGTTCAAACTAAATGTCTTTCCCCAGTCCATCTTTGAAAGAGAAGTGGTAATACCACCTGGATGTTCACATATAAATCCCCTAGCAAATAATAAATGGATTAATAATAACAAGGTATGAAGTTCTTTTTATAGAAAAAAAGGAGAGAATTGAAACTAAATGCGGCAGTTAGACAACCATTTTGATAAGAGGATAATTGAGGCGACACTGGTGTATAATTAGAGGATAATTTATGCTATATCCACTTTTATTCCACCTCCCAAAATAAACCCAGTCCATAATCATTACAGGCAAATTGTTCTGAATTTTATAGCAGCAATTTGAACAAAGTACTGCAGTTAATCATGGGAGATTTTTGTGTATTCCTGATTAGACGTCTAATTGCCTCCTTCCAGAAAGTAAAAATAACTGTAAAACGACTCTATTTTTATCATTAACAATGTTGACAATAAAATAAAATCAACTGGAATTGTAATCTAAAGACAAATTTAGGAGGAAGGCACTTTTTCTTGGGTAGTTTATATTGTAATCAAGATTTGCCAAACCACTAACCGCATGTATCATTTGCATATATTTGAAAGCATTACAGTAGCTTCTGTTTTCAATAGGAAAAAATGCATTACTGTCAGATCTCCAATGATTCGCTGCTACAGTGAGCAGGCTGCTGCTCTTCCTAAAATATAGAGAATATTGTCTTGGTCAACCAGGAGCCAGTCCCAGGCGGGACGGGGGGCTGGAGCATGCACTTGGGTTCTGTTTTTCCACTTTTAAATTTCCCTTTTCACTTGGGTTGACTGCATGTTTTGAAGTACAGGAGAGGGAAAGCTAAGGTGCATTCAAACTCTGGGCTGTACAGATGGACTGAAACACCTTTAGTAGGTTAGTAGCTGTGTTACACTTGGCTGTCTGCTACATTGGCCCGACAATGCACACGACACGAGCAAAAAATGCCCCCCGTGCCAGCATGGACTCCTTTTGTCTAAGCTGCGGCTCGGAGGAAGCGAGCGGCTCGGAAGCCTGCGTTTGCAGCGCCTGGGGGCTGCTGGCTGGCGGGGAGCAGCAGTGCTCCGCGGCGGGGGACGGCGCGCGCACGCCGCCTCGCCGCGCTCTAGCCGGGATTTGGAGTTGCCGACGGTGGGCTCAACCCAAGCTCGCACAGACGCCAGTCGCAGCCTCCGGGGTGGTGACGTCAGGGGTTGACTGACCAATGGGGAGGCACTGCCCTTTGGAGACAAACCATTCGACTTGTGGCGTCTCTGCCTCAAGTCTAACAGCAGAAGCTCAACTTTACCAGCATCCACCTTCAAAAATCTCCGCTTTAAACTCCGCCAGCCAAAAAAAAAAAACAAAAAAAAACAACAACCCAATAACCAAGGGGGGGGGGGAATGGAGGGGAAGAGGAGAGAAAAAAAATCCCAGGACTAGCCCCCCCCACACCCCTCCCCTCACCCCTCCCTCCGCGAACAAGGCCCCTCTCACTACTGCTCTCCCCCCCTCCAAAAAAAAAAGCCACCTCACTAATTCCCAGTGCAGGATAATAGGCTCTAAGGTGGCTGGGGAGAGAGCGAGCGCGCGGGGGGCGAGCCGGAGAGATCCGCTCTCTCACTCCCAAACTTTGATGATGACCATGACTACGATGGCTGACGGGCTGGAAGCGCAGGACTCCTCCAAATCCGCCTTCATGGAGTTCGGGCAGCAGCAGCCGCCGCAGCAGCAGCCGCCGCCGCCGCCGCCGCCGCAGTCCCACTCCCAGCAGAGCTCGCCGGCCATGGCAGGCGCCCACTACCCGCTGCACTGCCTGCACTCGGCGGCCGGCTCGCACCCGCACCACCAGCACCACCACCACAGCGCGCCCTACCCCGCCAGCGGCAACTCCTACAACCACCGCTCGCTGGCCGCCTACCCCTACATGAGCCACTCGCAGCACAGCCCCTACCTCCAGTCCTACCACAACAGCAGCGCGGCCAGCCAGACGCGGGCGGACGATGCAGGTGAGCGAGGCCGCGTTATTACCGCGTTCGGCTCCTTCCTCCGGCCGGGCTCCGCCGCCCCCGGGGATCGGCTCCAGTGCTGGCCCCGGAGCAGCCGGGACTCGCGTCTTTGCGCAGCTCGGTGCTTTGCCTTCGCTTCGCACGGGGTGTGTGCATGGCATGCAAATGCGGGAGCTGCCTTATGCATTGCATACGGTCCCTATGTCTATGTTGACATCCAGGTCTGGGTGGCTTTCAGGAGGCGCATCTAGTTGTGGGGCTATAAAGCCCCGGGCGTCTATTTTCCAGGGCGATACCGACAGCCCTTCCTGGCTTTGCTGCGATCGCTCCATCCCGGGAGCGCTATTTGGCGGCGGGGTTGGACTGTCTAGGTGTGAGTGTGTGTGTTTGTTTGTGTTGTCCGTTAATATACTCCGAGCGCTGGCCTACTGCTCAGCTACATTTAACGTGAAACTGGCCATTTGCATTTCACCAGGCGCCCTGCTTCTGCAGCCGTCTCTTAATGGCTGGGGAGAAATGCTATACAGAGTTTGCAGTGATCCCATCCTCAGCTAAGGGAGAAAAGACAATGTTTATTGCTCCTTTGTGACACTAGGCAAGGGGATCGGCATTAGGCAAATGCCCGTTAGCACCTGAGGAGTGAAAGTTTCAAGATGAGTTTGTTGTGGGGCTTTTTTCCCCTCCCGCAGTTAGCAGATTATTTTTATGTACTGATCTGAGCACAAAAAGCATGGTTAAAGCTGCGACTGGTGATTCACTGACCACCAAACTGGCGACATGAAGTCAATTAGCCGTGCAAACACCTTGATGGCCAGGCAGCTAGCAATCCATTCATTAAACAAATGCTGTGTTTTTGCAAGTAAAACAAGCCACCCAGTACACAGGCACGGCTTCCTTATGTCCGTTGATTCGCACTGTTCGAATAAGAGGTATTGCGGTGTGATGCCTTTAAGCACTCAACCTGGTGCATACTATGGCAGTGGGACTGACACGGCAATGGGATTGTTGCATGCGGGCTGTTCCGGGGGGGAAAGAGCAACAAAATGCCCCAGTTAAACAGTCAGAGAGTGTTCTCTGCATTCTCTGCAGTGGTGACATTTCAAACGTGTTGCTTGCTTGCAGATCAGCAAAAAACAACAGTGATTGAAAACGGTGAAATCAGATTCAATGGAAAAGGAAAGAAGATACGGAAGCCTCGAACCATTTATTCGAGTTTACAACTTCAGGCTTTAAATCATCGCTTTCAGCAGACTCAGTACCTGGCACTTCCAGAGAGAGCTGAACTGGCAGCTTCCTTAGGACTTACTCAGACACAGGTAAATTATGGGAACCACAAATCACTGCAATCCTGGTCATACAATACAAGGCCAACCAAAGAGAGATCTTCACTAGAAGTACATGATAGTAGAAAAGGTAACACACATGCTACTACTATGCCAAATGTGATGTGAGTTATCTTATTACACAGTACAGAGTAAATGGCTCACTGCTGAAATAACTGACTGAATCTGCATTTTCCCCTGCCGACTAGTTATCAAATTTTACCCTTTGATGGCACAACTAGAAAAAACAAATGGATCCAAATTATTACTGCACCAACATGAAATTGTTCGGTTGTGACAAGAGCACAGAACAAAGGCAAGAAAACCTTAGGCCTGAAGCAGAGATAAAAATAAAAAGCCAGATCGTGGCAACCTATAGAGACAGAGAAAGCAAGAGCGCATTAGAAAATACCTGTAAAATCAATAGTTAATTCATCCTGGATGACTAACTCAAATGCAGTGGTTACCCTTGGGCAAAATGTACAAAACGTGATAATAGATCTGAAGATCAAAGACAACCGTGTAGAAAATTATAGCAGGTTAAGCCATAGTTAAGTGTGGTTGGTGGAGCTGTCCTAGCCTGGCTCATTTAAGCTTGAAAGACACGAGGCATTACAGACTTCACAAGCAGGGGTTAGTAGCAAATGAATAAATACTATCAATTCATTTAAAACAGTTATGTGCATTTATGACTTTAATAAATAATTTCAATATTTTATAATTGCAATTGGCAACAGCAGCTTACTTGGGCAATTTTTAAATATTGAGCGGATATAAATTTTGGAAATATGTTTGCTTATTGTACAAATGGCATTTTTTCTGACATACACAAGATGTGGGCCTGATCCTGAAAATCTACAGACAAATTAGTAGTCCCATTGAGATAATATCCTTGCATAAAGACTACCTGCAAGGGTTGCAGGATCAAGAGTTTGAATCTTTAAATTACACCCATGTACCATTTGAACGTGGAGGGCCCGATCCTGCAGACCTCATGCAGGGAAAACTCAATTTAGGGGAGTTTTACTTGACTAGAGAGGGCAAGATGCGATCCAAGGTGATTTATATCAGTTACTCTTTCTGAAAAAAGCAATTTCCATCCAAAATTGGTTTTAAAATGACGATAAAGCACTTGTTCTAGTCAGCCCCTTCCCCAAGGATATAAACAAGGACAGCCTGATGGTACAAAGTGTCTGATTCAGGTTTTACTTTTAAGATGCCCTTTGACTATTACTGTGTCTCCTAGCACGGGGTGATATGCTTCTGTCTGTTTGACCACAGTTTCTCCAAATAATCAAACGACCTCCAAAATACTGAATGAGGAATATGCCACGTGTGTGTACATGTGTATGTATATATATATATACATATATATATATATATATATATATATATATATATATATATATATATATATATATATATATATATATATATATATATATATGTCTGTGCGTCTAAGTACTTAAATGTACACACATAGGTAGGTGAGAGAGTGAGAAATTAAAACAGAATAAATTATATTGTGCACTACTGGTGGCCTGGGCAAGAAAATAACACTCAATTTTAAAAGCTACATCTCGATTCCCAGCGTCACTATTTCTCTGATTAACAACAGGTTAGTTCGAACGCTAGCGTGTTTAACCCCCTAAAAATGCCAGCTTGAGCCCACATCTCCATCCCTACCATTTGGAAACTCAGGCCCCTCTATATATCAAAAATAACTCCGGTCGGGTGCTTCCTGCTGTCAGTTAGGTGCTCCTCAGCGGCCTAATCTCTTCCGCTTTTTGCTTACAGGTGAAGATCTGGTTTCAGAACAAACGCTCCAAGTTTAAGAAGCTGCTAAAGCAGGGCAGCAATCCTCATGAGAGCGACCCTCTGCCAGGTTCCGCTGCCCTGTCCCCGCGGTCTCCAGCTCTCCCTCCAGTCTGGGACGTTTCAGCTTCTGCCAAGGGAGTCAGTATGCCTCCCAACAGCTACATGCCTGGTTATTCTCACTGGTATTCTTCTCCACATCAAGACACAATGCAGAGACCACAGATGATGTGAATTGTCCAAGAGAAATAATCTATCAAGAAGCCCTAGTCTCGATATGGCAAGCAGTCCGCTGTCTTGCCAACGGTGCCAATTTAACAGGCTCTGTGTGAACTTGTATGTGTGGCAAGGAGACAAGGTTGGGTTTTTTTGTTTTGTTTTGTTTTTTTCCTTTTAGTAACCTCAGTGATTGATCTTGAACAGAAAGAGACTTTTCCCCCCATGCTGGCGCACATAAGACACTTCTCTTTAGGATATTTTAATTTGGACTCGAAGGAACCAGCCTCGTGGCTTTGGAGTATACTGTCAAAGCAAACTTTTTACAGACTTTTTTCCCACCAGAAGAACCTGAGTATACCCAGCAACGTTTTTACTTGTTTAATGAGCTAACGATATTACATGATGAAAGGGAGGCTTTTCAAGCTCCTACATTTGTATTCACCAAAGCCAGACTGGAGGGGAGGGGGCGCGAAAGTGCTTGAAAAGGAAAATATACTGTACGATTAAAACATTACCACGAAGCAAAAACTGCATGCTTTATCAAAATGGAATGGACAGCAACCAAGAAGAAACCACTGTCTCTCCCTCAGATCTCTGCCCCCAACTCCCCCCTCCCAAAGTTCCCTGAAATCTAACAGGAAAAGGGCAAAGGAGGAACCCACCAAAACAACCATCCTATGGCTTTGAAAGGTTCAGTACTTGATTGGTGGTATTCTCACCAATTCACTAAGCTATAGAGACGTTTATATTGAGCAACCTTTCTGTATATATTGCTGAATTTTAGTTGTAAATATACTTTGTATGTTTTTGTCTTCTTTCATATATAGAGTAAAAGCCACAAAACGTCCCTGTGTCCTGTATTTCTCTATATATTATAAAGCACACCCGCGTTAGATAGCTAGCTAGATATTAACACATTTTGTGACATAGAGAGCAATATATCTAACAACAAACCCTTTAAAAGATTTTTCTTAAAAAGAATAAACCCGAGACAATATGTATGTAACTATTGCTAAGAGAATCGTGGATGTTTCTAATCGCCCGGTCATTTCTTAGCCTATGTTACTTCGGTAATTTCAATATTTGAAAAAACGTTATAGTGTCATTTAATCTGAGGTTTATCTCAAAGTAAAATTCAGCGCTTTGCATTACTTCCTACACAAGTAGGGCGGGAGGGGGAGGGGAAAAGAAAGAGGTGCCCTCCTTTGTTTTTGATTAACAAACAGACAATTAAAGCTGTGCAATATTTTGCAAAGCTTGAAAGGTACATAGGTATACAATGCACTGACCAGGGCGAATTATATCTTTATTATATTGTATAAAGCACAGAAATAATGAAAATGAAAGTCCTTTCGTCACACAAGCCCCATACTGCGAGAATTAATGGCTAGAGACCTGGGCATCCTTCAAATTATGAACCTTGAAACCACTGAGCCATTTATCAGAAGTCAATAGAGATACTCAGAGTGCTCCATATAATGACAGCTATATACAGTCGTGCAAAAGGACAGTCTCTATAATTAGACACAAAGCAAAGACTACTTACCAATATACCCGTTCCTTTTTTTTGTTGAGCAACTTCCACGCTCAGTCAGTCTTCAGAATGGTTTAAAACCGATCAGTCTTGTCATTTTCTACCATTCGTATTGTTACATTAAGAAAAATGTTTTCTTTTCTTTTTCCCCCCTTCCTACTGTGAAACTTTGGGTTCAGAGCTCCCCAGGATCAATTCTGAACAAAGCCTCCAGCTGCAGTGCCATCCAATTTGAAGCAGACATTGGGGACAATTTAAGGTTTTTATCCACAAGAAGGTTTTTTTCCATTCTCTTAAATGCAGCCATAATTAGAGTAATTTTTCATGTAGCCCGCTGATTACAGCGTTTTTACCGTCAAAGATAATTACCTGTAATTTTCTTCCACTTTTAATACTAAAAAGCCATCTTTATTTAGATTCAGGAACAGGAAAGGCGAAACAAAAGAGGAAAATTATTCTGTTATTCATACACAAATTGCAGAGACGTAGGACCTAAAATTGAAAATTAACCAAAATTATAATGCTGAAAAGAATGGAAGAGGCTTCAGAAGTACAGCTGGTAGTGGGTCTCACTGAATTATTCAGATTATGTGAGAGAGAAAGCTATCATACATTTAAACCAACAGTATTTTTTCTTTTTTAGAAAACCCAGTGCATATCTACCTAGCCTCTGTTTATGCAGGTTAATCCTAAACCAGTTGAAAGATTGCAAATGTATGTTAGATCTATTTATTTATCTATCTATCTATCTATCCACTCACACATTCTATATCCCGAGATATCAGAATCCAAAGATACAGCACTTGTCCCTTAATCGCGTGGGCTAATACTTAACCCTTTCCTAGCCACTGACTTAATCGGTGTGACTGATTCATAAATATGAGGAATCTGAGGAGCTTTACTCGTGTATTTTGGAGTACATGTTGCTGCTGTACTATAAAATACATGTGCAGGCTTTGTCAATAGCCATTGCGTTGTGGAGTACTGCATAGAAAAATGTGATAATTTTTTTCTTGTACTTTATGACTATTTCAAGGATAGACTTTTTTTTAGCAATGAACCCAATACAGACACAAGCAGGCCTTTGTAAGAGTAATACGGTGAACAAATGATAGCACAGACAGTGTCATCTAACATTATATAGCTGCCACCAAAAGAGAGTTTCATGAAACAGCGTCATCTATAGATAGAATTGGAACAAGTCTCTCGTTATTCTTTCCTTATGGCTTCCTAAAATTTTGGTTTCACGGAGCTGTTGTTCAGCAGCATGTTTGTATAATATTCGGTCAGCAGTACATTTTTCTTCTAAAACTTTGGGGTGCATTAAAGTTTGGCCTCTCAAGAAATAAAATGATGGCTCCTTTCAAAGCCCATCTCCTTCTCAGATAAAAAGGAAGAGCTTTGAATCAAGCCTTTGGCAAAGGGTAGTTTACACGTGCCTCTTTGCAGGTGAAACGGTGCTTGCCTGATCAGAAACTCTACCACCTTTGCAATAACAGTAAGCAAATTTTCTGAGGTAAATTGCAAGGTTAAAACGACAGCCTGCCTCTGAAAATGTACGGTGTATTATGACAATGGACACGAGGCACACGAGTACGAAATACATGGCAGCAGGGAAAGATCTGAATGAATATATCGTGCGCTCGTTGACTAGCAGTTCAAAAAAATGGACTCACGATTTACATTCATAGTTATTGCGGTATAGCGATCAGCTTTCTTTCAACGTATCTAAACAGAAACCAAGTCCACTCTGACAGTCTATCGAGCCGACTAGCAAACCTATCTATAGAAAGAGAATTTCCTACAGGTCTCCAGAGTGAAAACTATTGTTACAGAACGTGAGCCAACCCAAATCCTATTGACTATGCAGAAATACTAATAAAAAGGACGGAGTTCTGAATCTATGAAACAGTAGTCTAATAGGATGACAGAAATTAGAAAAGCAGCAAAAGTAACCACGAAAGTGTGAAAAGATAAAGATGAGCTGTGCGTTGAAGTATACAAAAAATAAAAACTTACCCCCAGTGAAAATCTGTTAAGCAATGATCAGGGTCTAGAAATCTATACTGAACAGAAGCAGTGTAGAATATTTTTCTGAGTCTCAGGGCAGAAGCTCTTTCTCTATATTCTTGGTTGAGTGAGCACATCCAGGTGTGAAATTGTTTGCACACCCCAGCACCTCTTATATTGCCAGCAAAATTAGCTGTTATTACTGTCACTGTTTAGTGATGGTTAGCTTGATAAAAAAAACTGCTGTAATCAAGACCTGGCGCATCTTTGCAAATTACAGATAATTGTAAACGTCCAGATTATGATAATAGCATCCTAATCCAGCCTGCAATATAATTATTACAGAGTGTTACATCTGAAACTGTCCAGTAGGGCTAATTCAGCCATTATTTAGACCCTATTTTTGCACTGCAAATGGGTTGCTGAGTCGAAAATGTACGATTGTAATTTCACGGGGCACTCAATGAGTAATGGTATAGGAAGAGAAAAATACAAAAGTGAAATGTGAACAGTAGCGATCAAATCAAACTCTGAAGGACAAAAGACTGTTTGATTCATAGGGAATAGGAAGAGCGGGAATTAAGAAAATAGCAAATCAGTGGTCTGCAGTGTTACGTGTCCAAATCTCAAATAGTGTGAGTCTGTTGTGTATTCAGGGGCTGATACTTCTGCGAGCTGCTGTCTGAGACCATTCCTTTTCTCAGCTCATCTCGTCCCAGGCAGTATTTCCCTAGGTTGTTGGGTTTTTTAAAACACCTCTGTGCTCCCTTCCATACCCCCAAAAAGCAAATATGTCAGTGGAGTGATTGCTTTCTCCCAGATGATTTAACTATCTGCACGTCGCCTTCCTAGGAACAGACGCATTTTCTTCCTAATAATAAATAATAATAATAATAATAACAATAATAGATCCAAATTGAATTTGCATCCTATCTGGCCATCGTGCAAAAAGCACACGAGTATGGAGCCCATAGGCCTAATTCCCTTTCGCGTTCACTCCGTGGAGAAGTCATCAAGAGTCCTACAGGAAATTAGCCGAGAATGCCTTAATTGTAATTAATTAAACAAAGGAGACTGACTAACACGGCTGCCTAACAGCTAGTCAGGTTTACTCATTGGGCTATTGGCTTTAGTCTCACGATGAGTTTATATTAACCCCGGATGTGAAGCAAACCAACCTGCTTCCTTTTTAATGGGCCAAATCATCGAAGTGTTTTTGTTTGCTTGCTTGGTTTTAATAACCGCTGTATTCATGTTAAGCCTTTTAAAACAAGTCAATCCAGGAGACATATGTTGGGTTAATCGCTTTAGGTTTATGGTAGTAAAGGGGATATTTTCTTGCCTACAGTGTTGGTCCCACTCAGTATTAAACCTGGAAAGTAGTTCGAACTGTTTATAGGTAAATGTCGACAGTTCCTACAGAGTCCATTGTCCTGGGCTCCTTATAGGGTGGAATTGATGACGGCGCTGTGGATTTATGACCTTTAAGGACTAACTTCATTCTTGGGAATGTTAATAATGTTACTTGCTAATTAATATTAATAATATGCGAATTGCATGCGCCTGTTCTTCATGGAAATCAATAAGAATAGCATGAAGAAAGGAAAAGGGAGGATCAAGGGATACCATAAGTCGAAAGGTTACACAATACATTATATGCTACATGGAAAGGGGACCGTAAGGATTTCCTGGAATCTGACATTTATGGCCAGATCCTCAGCTGGTGCACAGCAGCCGTGAAGTCAATGATACTACTTCGATTTACACTAGCTGAGGATTTGGTGAACTCGTACTTGAAAGGCTTCCTTATAGCTATTGCAAACGCATCGACTGAAGTCTGATGCACATAACAGGCTTTTCTGAACGGCAGAAAACAATGAAATCCTATAACGTGCAGCCCATATTTCAGGGTGCAGTTCCCTGTGCTCATGATTTAGCCTGTGGCTGGCAGTGCACACCTAAACTGAGATTCCTCACCCGAATGAAATGAAAACTCTACGGTGTCTTGAAGGTATTTTTCTTTGGTTAAAGATAGTAATGTGCGGTATTTTACGGCTTTGTATAAATCTTGCATTAGGATGTGGATCAGGCCCAATACGGTATAGTTTTGGCAGATAAAATACTGCTTATCCCCATAAATCACATGTAAACAGAGGCACCGCAGAACAAAGAACAGAAATATCTAATTGCTGTAACACAGGATCTCCCTTAAAAAAAAGAGGCTTCATGTAAATTACCCAATTTCTATCTCCACGGTTCTTGTCTGACCTATAAAACAGGTTATTACATTACTGCAGGCATCGCTCAAATGACTGAAAGCAAGGAGGTATGTGTGTGTGTGTGTGTGGAGGGGGGGGATTAATTTAACTGAAGCAATATATATATGTTCTGTAATCCACAACTGAACACCCTAAAGACTGTCAGTCGCAAAATTGCGTGGTAGAAATATTTAATAAATAACACATGTGCGAAGCACGTTTCTGATATATTCCTACATCGGTGTTGCCAGATCTGAAATGTGTAACGTCTGGAGGCCTGAATGCCTATACAAAGGAATAGTTGCAGCTCGGGATAATTTATTGGGGAGCTCTAGAGAAGTGAAAGCGAGAAAAATGCCTGCCTGAGCTGGCTGGGGTTTATGTGGTGACAGGTTGGCGTGTGTATATGTGCTTGGAAGGAAACTTGGACATTTCTCAGGGGCGAAGCACTCTCCATCCGGAGAAAGTGCCCGGGAGATATTATAGCGAGTGACCAGGAGTCAGGAGTGGACGGTTTGTCTGTAATAAGGGAGCCCGGCAGGGACACGGGATTAGGGGAGCCCAGCAGAGCGGCTCCTAGACGATTTATCTGACATTTGTTACTGTGATATCCGGAGCGATCGGGTGCCAAGGAGGACGCTGCAGGGCACAGGCGAAGCGGGGACTTTGTATGTGTCGCTGCGGCAGGGTGTGTGCACTTTCCGGGGGCGAGCATGGTGTGTGTGTGTGTGTGTGTGCTTGTGTGTGTGTGTGAGGCCCTGCGGCTCAGCCCTGGAGCCGCTCGGCACCCACAGGAATGCGGCTCCTCGCGGCTCCCCGGATTGCCCCAACTCCACATGGCCGCCAGGAAAAAAAAAGGCAGCAACCCGCCCAGTACAAACTGAACGTCAGACAAAGGCCAGTTCATCTGATCTCTTCCCAAGACAAGAATGGAATGGCACCAAGGAGAGAGCTGCAGAGAGCCCAGAGCTGGACGGGGGCCGGCTGTTCTGATGGAGAGGGGCACACTGGGATGGGGGAGAAGTGTCCTAAAATCTACCCCATCCCAGGCAGGTCCAAGCCGCGTTAGTTAGATAGAGATGTGCTCGCATCTGATCTGCTGATGGCTTTCACACAGCAACTCCAGCAATGGTGTGTACATAGCTACCTATTGCAGTGATGGGCATATACACTAATATACACTGGCCTCTCTCCAAACCTAGTCGTCTTTACATACCTGGCCTCAGAGCTCCGGGGTATTAAACCATCGCAGATCTGCCCAGAGCCACGGGCAGTGTATTTGTGGGGGGAGGATATTCGGGGCGGGGGACGACATCATCAGAAGCAATTAAATCCTGGAGTGGGATTGACGTTGAATCCAAACATCTACGTGCAGAGCTGGTTGTTTTTGCCCAGAACCTGGGAGCCGTTGCTTTTAATAACAGGCTAAACAAACGCGGGCCCAAAGCTTCAAGGTCAAGGTTGAGCATAAAATGCCCACCTCTTTCTTCCTCTCCTCCGCTCACCAAAGTGGCTGGGATCAAACATCCGAAAGAAAGAAAGAAAGAAAGAAAGAAAGAAGAGAAGAGAACGGGGAAACGCTAGAAAATATATTTCCACTTTTGATGTCCTAACCTTGAAAACAAAAGGACAGAGAATCCCAAAAAGGGGGAGGTCTATAGCAGGTTCAAAAGCTGTTTTGAAAATAACGCTTGCCTAGAGCAGCGCCAGGACAAGCAGGGAACAAGAAAGAAAGTACACGCTTGTCTGTTAATGAAGAGGAAGTTAGCAGGAGATAAAAGTTGAGCTTTTTCAGCAGCTTCAGAATTCCCTAAAACCTTACAATCAGCAGGCAATACTCAACAAGCAACCGCGGCGCACAGGAACAATACGTAAAATGGAGCAGGCTGCCCCGTAAGCAGCGAGTTAAAAAAAATGAATGAAAGAAAGAAAAAGAGCAAATGTTTACAGATAACCCCCCTCCCCAACTAAGGAACACTTATGAAGTCATTGCATGCTGCATGTCTGCACAACCCTCCCTCCTACACACACACACACACACATACACCCCTTCCCAACGTCCAAGAAGAAGTTCTACCGAACAGACTAATCCATTGTACTAAAAGTCAATGGCTCCCCCCTCCCCTTGCCCCAACCTGCTACAAGACAGCGAGCCTTGGCTTCTTTCTTTGGAGAAAAAAAAGAGGCGGTCAAGAATTGGGGGAGAAAAGAAGGAAGGGGCCGGGGAAGAAGGGACGAGAGACAGGTAACTGTGCCCGAGGGTACAAAGCGTGTCTTTTCAGGTCCTGTCTCCGAGCTCTGGAACAGCTCTCACTGAACTCCTCAGCTGACAGGATGCCATTTTTTTATGTTCTAATCCAGGAAGAAAGGAAAAGAAAAAGCCTTTGTCACATTGATCGCTGCCGTTTTCCCGCATTGCAATCAATTTCTCACACATTTTCTTATTTCTAGCCCAGGTTTTCATAGCGATCGCTCAGTTCTGCCCCAGAGCTGGCCAACTCCGCTAAAGGCCCATGAGAGGAATGACCCTACAAAGACCTGGGAACGCAGCTGTTCTGTTTGCACAGGGGACGCCTGCCTGTCCGGGGTTTTATTTTAAGGGGTGGGGAGAGATTCTTCCAAGTGAAAATAAATAGTAATAAAGGGTGTTGAGATCGTTTTATTCTGCATAAGAGGAGGCCGACAGCACAGCACACATTTTGAAGTCACGTCCCGCTCACACAATACAATCACAAATGCCCCCGACTGGAATCAGTCCCGTGTATTGTGGGAAAGCCATTTCTCCTGCCCCATTATCAGATCTCCAGCCTCTTATCTGAAAATTGTCCCCGTTAATTGCAGTAAGACTTTAAATATGAAGAAGATAACGATCGCTCGGAGGTCTGGGCTTTTCCATGAACACAGTTAAAAAGGTTCCTCCAATATCCCTTATTCAGAGGGTACCGCTGGCCTCTACCCGACACGAGCTTTTCAATAGGCACAAGAAGAGTTTTGCCCTCGTTTTATCCTTTTCTCGTGTTTAGAAGCCTCCTTTGAAGGAAATGTAATTTGTATAATTACCCTAGCGACTGATGAGTGCGGAGCTCTCAGGGCTAATTGCTCTCAGCCAAGGATTCAGAGGGGCTTTACTGAGAGATTTCTCTTTCCCAGTGTTAGAATCTGTACGGTTCTTTTAATTGCAAATAATGTTGGGTAAAGTGTAAATTGTCTTTGAAAAGCCCATTCTCCAGATGAAAGCTGCCCTAGCGGGCAGCTCTAGATTTACAAGGGGGACCTACAGGGCCAGATCCTGTAAACCTTTACAGTCCCTAGTGCTTCCAATGAGACTGCGCCTCTGAGCAAGGAGTCTCTATCTGCACCAGGTTCGGGCCCTAAACAAATCTATCTCGCCAACAAACAAGACAAGCAAACGAATCTGTTCTTTTTTTCTCTTTGCGATGGAAAAAGGGGTATTTTGGAAACGTCTCTCATGGTCGAAATAATTTTATTTATTCAGAATATACAGTTTAATCCCTCTATCTACACTTATTTACAGGGTTAAAATAACATTGAAAAAAAAGTCTCTGGAAAAGTTGAGGTCATAGATTTCAAGGCACCATTGATAGTGTCCACAGCTGAGCAAAAAATGTCCGTCTGTAAAAAAGGGTCTCCTTTGAAATGCAATAAGTTACATGCACAAGCGTTACACATTTAATTTTTTTTGTTTTGCTTCCCTTTAAAACTCCCCCACAGGCATTCCTTTCGTTATGATTCCTTAACAGTAAAACACAGGAGTCCAGGGGAAAAAATAGTCTAATAAATTGTCCCAGAGGCCAGCGCTAACGGATGCTGTAGGGAGCCGTGGGGCTGGAGGTGGGAATTGAGGGAGTTAGCACTGGAATACCAGGAAGTGGAGTTTTCTAAGTAGCTGGATGCAGGGGATGGGTTGGAGTTTGGAGCATGAGGATGAGGATGATGGCTGAGGGATCTGGAAGAGCCCTGAGGTTCCCAAACCGCAGGTGACTGTGGAGAGTTGCAAGCCATGGGGTCGCTGGAGCTGGGACTGTGCTCCGGAGGCATTTCCCCGCTTTTCATAATCTTCTTGATCTTGGATCTTTTATTCTGAAACCAAATTTTCACCTGAGAGGAGGGGAAATCAAGATGATTAATACCAGCGTAATGTGAAACGATCTGAGGCAACAGGCTCAGGGTCTGACTTCAGTCAGGGAGGGGAGAGAAGCGAGTTAAATCTTTCCCGACACCAGCACGTCAGTTACCCAGCGCAATCTACTATCCAGTGTGGAATTTACAATGATCGCGTCGGGCCCGATCCAGTCTGTAGGCTGGAGGAATGCAAGCCCGGGTCCCGTGGGTAGGTATTCTGCCCTGGCGCTCCCCCCTCCCTTGTCCGCGGCCGGCAGTGCCTTGCTGCAATTACCTTGCGAAAGCCACCGCCGTCCTTTTCTGAAGTATTTTGTTTATGGGAGGGTAATAGAAGCCCATAAAAACATTTCAAAGGAAGCCGGGGGGAGGGGGAGTGAAGGCAAGCGAGAGAAACGCGTCTGATTCAGATTCGTCTATTCCGGTCTCTGCGCTCTCTGCAAACTGAGCAGGCTCAGCCCTCTGCACTAGGATTATTTTTGTTCCAGTGCCTTTCCGGCGATAGAGTGTAAACACAAACAACAACCACGCCAGTCTCGCCCTAGAGAAGCAGGCCGGGTGGGTGGGTGGCCAGCACATCTACCTATCGCTTTCTGTGCCACGAATTCAACCCGGAAGGTAACAGTGACAGGTTATGTTTGTAATGGACAACGTCGGCGTTAGGGATACGTGCCCATGGAGTTGTTCTCTGCATATGGATCTGAAAGCCTTCAAGCAGACTATGAAAGTGCGAGAGACATCATCACATCCGCCCCCCCCCCCCGCTCCTCTTTTTGCACAATCCCCGGCTTCCAAAGCTCCTGCGCGTGAACGCCAGCGAGCGCCCAAGCCTTTGAATATAGAGCTGTATGTAATACAAAAACCAGGAATCAACAACGAAACGAAACCCACCCCGCCCATCTAAAGAACAGTAGGCCTCTCTCGCGTGTCTTAATTAATAGGATCCGGCTACTGTTTATATCCCTCACCAGTGGCATCGGCTCTCCTCTCTGGTGGGTGAGAAAGACCGTATTAATACCGACAAGGAAAACGCAGTAGGTCTCAAGGCTGCATTTACCTGTGTCTGTGTCAGTCCCAAAGAAGCAGCCAGTTCAGCTCTTTCTGGCAGGGCTAGGTACTGAGTTTTCTGAAACCTCCTCTGTAACGCAGCCAGCTGGAAGCTAGAATAAATAGTCCTGGGTTTGCGAACTTTCTTTGGTTTGCCATTCACCATTCGCACCTCGGGCTCCGCCACCTCTTTCTCTAAACAATCCAAAATAGACCAGGTTAGAGTTTCCCGGAAAAATCAAGTCCCCAGTGGAGAAAAAGAGCAGACAAAGATCCAGCCCATTGGCCCAGCCACTGCAGCCGCCAACTCTACAAACACAACCCGCGCGGGGTGAGGGCTATTTAAAAACACTGGTGGACTAGAGGCGAAGGAATGAACAGGGGCTGGCAGGGGTAAATGGAGTAATCTCCCACCATCCTGGTGGGGCACCTAACCAGTTTCCGTTCCCTCTTTGTGAAATATATTGGGGGAGAGCTCTGGGGGATTGCAGATCAGTCCTACAAGCCGGTCATGGTTTTTAAACCTCTGAAGTTTCATTGTGAAGGAGCCCAGCGATGGGGGTGTGCACTGGGCAGCATATATCATCCCTCCATTCCCCCCTCGGGCGAGTTGCAGTCTCTGAATTGCAGGCTGCAATGTCTCGAATTCCAACCCGCAGAGCCCAGACGGCCAGGCTGGGAAGACGCGATACTGAGGTCTACACAGTTCAAAGGCCCACAAGAAAACTGGCCTCCTTCAGCTCAACAGAAAGTGGCCGGCTCCGGCTCAGACAGAGGGCCGATTATAGTTATAATCATCTCGCTGCTGATCTGCAAAGGGCGTGCAGATGCGTCTGGTTTCTTTTACAAATAGCCTTAATACGCCAGTGGCCTTTACTTTCCCTTTGATTTGATGAGCAAGAGCAAACGACAGGGGAAAAAAAGTGAAAGCAAATATCTATGTATATAAATGACGTAAGAGGTTGGCGGGAGAGAATTGCAGATGCTGCAATCCATTGGGACTGCTACTGGAAAAGTCTGGTTTGCGATCCAATCTGTTTCACAAAGGGGTGGGGGCAGGGGAAAGATAAGGTACCCCAGTATATCCGTCTGCTCCCGAGTGTGCATCTTGAACTGTGTAAGAAGAACCCCAGAGAAGCAGATTCGCGCGCGAGCGTGTGGTTTTAATTCCGCACACTGACGGGATGCTAAACACAAGCAGAATTAAACATGCGCCGCCGGGACCAGATCACATCGGACCAGAAACCTTTCCAAAAGCTAGATCTCTCCCCTCCACACCCGAGCTGCCCTCCCCCAGCCATTGACCAAGCCGTGAGCACCACAATTTCCTCACGACATTCATCTCCAAGCAGGCTCCAATCGGCTAAAGCAAAACATTGCAACTGCACAAGCAGTCGGACATTTCAATGTTTTCGAGGTAGAATTCCGGCCAGATCCGCACCCTTCCCTTCCCAGGGATTTCCCCAGCCGCGGGGGCCGGGGAAGGGGTGGGAGAAGCAAACTTCAGAGTTTCGTTTTGCACAGTTCAAATAAGCCGGAGTTTGAGACACAAACTCCTGACATTCTTTCTCTTTCTGTACGTAGATTTCTCTGGAGGCAGCCCCAGAGGCCCTGGGCAATTTACAGGCATTTGCTTTGCTAATGGATGGCTGCTTCTGAGAGGAGTTTTAAGATTATGCAGATTAATTCGGTGGCTTTATTCCCACCCCATTTAAGGATCGCTAGCTGCGCAGGATACATATTTAAAACGCCACGAAGCCAGGCACCCAGAACTGTCCGAGGAAGGATCCATCCCAGCAACCCTCTCGGGGAATCATTCTGCCCTGATGTTTTGGCTTCCCAGCAGCCACTACTCCCACAAACTGTTCCCCATCGCCTCAATTTCCTCCCCCTCCGCACCAGCAAGATGTCCCCCATTAATCCAGCCCAGCCCAGCCCACCCCCCAGATCTCACCTGGCTGGTTTGAAGAGCTCTGTACCCGGTTGTAAGCCCCGCTGTATTGGTGGTAAGGACTCGCGTAGCTGTAGTCTGCATAGGCTTTGGCAGGATAGTTCCCAGCAGGTCCATTCATGCCGTGGTACTGGTACTGGTAGGGATTGAGCGCTTTGCCGTAGGAAGCCGAGGTAGGCGAGCAATAGCCATGCGGGGCTCCCCCCGTTGGACTATAATAGTCGGAATCCGTAGCCGAGGACTCGGGTAAAGTTGGAGATTCCTGAGACGGATGGTGCATGGCTGCAGACGTCTGGAAAGGAGCCTGTAAATCGATGGATCTGATATTGGGGACCCTTCTGTCAAATACTCCTGTCATAGCTTGGAGACGGCTGCTTGCTGGGGCTGCTCAGGGCTAAGCAGACATGTCTGGGGGAGGAGGCTGGGAGTCTTTGAGTCTCTGTGTCTGTCTCTGTCTCTGGCAGACTGCAGGCTAGGGCGCAGCATAGGCTTGGTTAAATCCTTAATTGCGCTCTTACGCACAGCAGGGTGGATCGGGTTCCATTGGCCAGAGCAATCAGGAGCAGCGACACCCTAACTCGTCCAACTAGTTTTGCACAACAAAGCTTTGCTAGCGGGGGGGGGGGGGGGAAGTCCATTTCGAGCTCTTTTAAAGTGAATACCAACAGCAATGCACAAGGCATAACATCGGGATCAGGAGAGTCTCTGCTCCCCAGTGAGCTGCAGAGAGAGGTGCAAATATTATAGACACCACGCTCGGTGAAAGATCGTCACCACTACTGCTCAATACACACCCGGAGCTAAATTCATCCCTGGTGCAAATCCACGCACTGCCGTGGACTCAGACCAGGGATACATTTGGCCCAATATCGCCGTATTGTAGATTGCTGCGAGATCAATAACGAAGGGAAGTCCAGAGAAGGGGGATTACATTGGAGTTCAATGTGGTGGCTTCTTCGGTATTTGTAACTAACGTAGCGGACATTTCTGATTTAAATTCTGAATTCTGATTTGGTGGGAAACAAATCAGTAACTTTCTCATCCAGGGGGGCTCTTCTCCCCGCCTCCCCCTTAGAGGCATGCTGCAGAACCTCTGTTAAATACAATGAATCACATTTAAAATAGATCTAGTTCAATCACTGCATGCAATAAAGACCTCTTCCCGGGGTATCAGTTTTCCAGCCGAACTCCCTACTGATATCAACAAGGGTCTGCAGGAGAATTGAGCACGGGATAGGGTCTCGTAAGTTTCTCTGGTACATGGTTGTAAAGGTCCCATCGCTGCTCACCATTGTACTAACACAGCCCCACGCGGCTGCCAGGCGCCTTTCACACTGGACGCCAGAACCGAATCTCAACGGGCCTGATCCTTCTCGCCTTCCTCAAGCCCCGTGGCTCGATAATGCTATTGCTCCACACGACAGTATGTACAAATAGCTCTGGACGCTTAAAACTGTCTCGTTGCAAATGACCCCACTGTTGCTGTGGCCAGAGAGAGAAGCTGGGGAAACTGCTTAGCGAGCCACAGCAAATCGATGGCACCTAAAGAAAGGACAGAGTGACACGTAGAAATGGGAGACAGCGTGCTGTGCTTCTGAACGAAGGGTCTGTGCCAAGAATTATTTCCGGGGCTACTTCCAAAAAAAAAAAAAAAAGAAAAAAAGAAAAAAAAAAGGCCGATGGGAAGATGTTTTGTAGCTAAATCACCTACGATTCAGGTTTTATGAGATCCCCTCTCCATCCCAGAACTCACTCATCCTAAATTCTAGGTACTAAGATACATATAAAATGTCCTTTCCAGTCTGCTTGGGCTTTTTAAATTTGGTATAAAATATTTTCCCCCTTAGAACATAACAATCCCACTGCCCCCAAAGACTGGTTTAATGAGGTCTGCTTTCAAGAGCCATTCTTTTAGTTGCAGCAAAACCATACACCACCCCCTAACACTGGTCTCTCTATGATTATCAAAATATAGTCTCAAGTAAATATAGCACTAGATCCACACCGCAGAGAAGTTAAATAAAAGCACACATACAACCCCCCCCCAAGCAGCCCCAGGTCCCCTTAAAACAGAAATAGATCTGTGAGCGCCCGTCTCAAGGTATTTTACAATAGCACTGCAAAAATGTCTCAGATTTTACTAGACATTAGGGAAAACAAATAAAAGGCTGTTTTCAGTGATCTGGGGACTTGTAGATTTTTTCTGAAGCTGTTTACTCTCCAGATTTAGACTGTTTGCTCTCTGAAGATCTCCTAGCCAGCTGGGTAACACTTGTAGCACAACCATGTATGTTGTACTTGAACTCATTGTTTGCTTTGGAAATGTCCGCAGCTCATATAAAATCACATTAAACAAATCCCTAACCATTTAATTATATGAATCACTTACTCAAATCAATTGCAAATACTTTTTTAAAAGAGGGGGAGAGGGCGGGGGATCAGTTTACCGGTGGGGGGGCGGGGGAAGAAGCAAGTTTATTAAAATGTCCCATTTGCATCCATTTGGTAGGGACGGTGGAGATTTTAAGCAGACGAAGCAGGGAGAGCAAGAGACGCATTTGTACCATAAATTCCTGGGCAATGCACCTCAACACGCCCAGGCAAGATAGTAACATTTGAAAGAAGACAATAAAGCGCAATATAGAGCTGGCATCACGCTAGTCTGAGGCCCGGTCCAGAACCGGAGTTGGATTTACCAGCCAAACCTTAATGACATAATCATCTGCAGCTGCCTTTGTGCATCTGGATTACAATCCTCCAGAACAGAACGCTGGTTCCTTTTTATTATTCATAGGCCCCTGGAGTAAGAAGTTTTAATATTAAAATAATAATAGCAACCCCCCCCCCAGATAATCACACAACCAAACAGCTGATTTTTAAAAAGGTAAATCTACTGTGTATTAGTCTACCTGAGGGAGGATTACTGGCCCTCGGGCACATAAACCAGCTTCTCTCTGGCTTTCCTGCCCCCATCTTTGCCAGTCTGAACCCGATTTTCTTGACTTTCTTCTGTTTTCCTCAGTGGTTTTTAGTTAACACATCCGGTGGGGAGAGAGCATTTTATAAGGCGCGGGAGTCTGTTTTCTATTTCACAATCTGGTCATTGTTTATCAGCACATGGTTGGCTCAGTGGCTGAGGGAGACTCTGCCCAGGGCCCCTGCTTAGAAGCCCCAGCGGCAGAAGGCTCAAATATCTGCATTTCTTATTCCTGCAAGATTTAAAAAAACAAACGACTTTCGCGGAGTTCGTGCGCCTGACGAGGCGAGTAGCATCTCCGCCTGCAAACCGAGAAGAAGGCGCGGGAGCGGGCAGATCATGGGACAGACACCGAACTGCGAGCCCAGCTGTGACACGTAGGAAGAATGTGAGTTATTTCAGCATCCGCGGTCCCAGCTCTGGCAGCTGCTCAAGCAGACGCCGATGGCTGTGCTAGGAGCGCCACACCGTGGCCTAGAGGTGCACTGCTCCTTGCCCACCCCTCGCGCAGGTACCTGCCTGGCTACAGCCAGGCTCTCTTGACCAAGGCAGCCTGCCCCTACGCGTTTGGAGGCTGGGACTCCTGTCATGCTCAGCGTTTCCTCCACCCCCTGGCGGTGCTGCTCGGTAATGCCGGCCAGGAGCGTTGCCTGAGCAGAACAGTCTCTCTGCAAAGGGCAGAGGAGCCTGAGCTGAGAAACTGCTGCTGTTGCTCACCCCTAACACGCTGCTTGGTGTTCAGGCCCTACTGGGCTGTGCAGCTGCAGGTGCCATGAAGCCAGACTCGGCAGGAGGGGGATTCAAGCAGTAAAAACGAGACAGCAGCCGGCCTGCGCTCTGCACATCACTGTGTGAAACAGGGAGGCCAAAGTGTCTGGTACCCCCAGCTTCACCAGCAGGGCACCTTCAGAATGGAGGCGAGCTAGGGAATCAGGACTCTTGGGTTCTCCTACCCTGCTCCACTGCCGACATCCTTGCCAAAGTCATTTATCCTGTGTGCACCTGTAACACCAACAGCCCATAGCTATTGGTAGGTGGGATTGAACCAAGGATCTCTAGAGCTTAGTGCATGAGCTGCTACAGCATGAATCAAACACCAAATGGCTTTGAGCTAAAGCTGTAGAACAGACTCATTTAACTCTCTATGTGGTCTCGGGGCCACTAGATGGGACACAACCACACGCAGTAGGTGTGTGGGTTACACACCCAGCCAGACTCATTGTGCTGGCAGAAATATTAAACCCAGCTGGTGACAGGCCTGACTCCTCTGGACAGTGTACATAAGGTGGGTTGACATTTTTCTACTCAAACTGTTTATCAAGAGAAAAACTATATAGTGAACAGTGCCTGCTTTCCACTGGAAAACAATTGTTTTTTCAGCCCCATATTTCAGCTGAAGACCAGAAGATTTCAGATGACATCTTTTCATGTTCGGACAAAATCTTTTTATCTTCACGTTTTCAGGGAATAACAAGTTTTGGCTTTGAGTTATCGGTAAAAACTCAAAAACGTCCCTGGAAATTTTCAATTAAGAAATAAACAGAAATCGGACTAGCTCTAGTTCTACACCATTGGAGGGCCAGGCTACAGAGGAACCAGGAAATGGGGTGATCCCCAGAACATGCACTGTCTCACATCTAAAGGCCTTGTCTACACTGGTGGCAGAGTAGGTGCATCCGAAGAAGTGGGTATTCACCCATGAAAGCTCATGCTGCAAAACGTCTGTTAGTCTATAAGGTGCCACAGGATTCTTTGCTGCTTCTAGAGTAGGTGCAGTTACACATAAGGCTCTGGCAGTGGGGAGGCTGTGGGAAACTACTCTGCTGAAAATAGCAGTGCAGACGTGGGCAGCAGCACTGCTTGAGCACGTAGAGAGCAGTGTAGGGTACATACCTAAAGGTTCAGGCATGTCTTTATTCTCCTAAGCAGTGCCTCACCATCTACACTACTATTTCTATCCATGCTAGGGGTGTGTGCAGTGTATATACTCTACACACCACAGAGACATAGACTTTGGACTTGTCTACACAGGAAAGGGTGGGGTTTTTGGGGGAGGGGGTATAATTTTTTTTTTTTACATAAACGGCCTGGCTTCCTCTCGTCCCTCCCCCCAAACAATTTTTTTTCAATGTATCTGGTGTCTGATCCCACTTTAATTAATCCACTTTGGAAGCAACACATCTCAATTTCAGAATGAGTTATGGTGCTATACGCAAGGCCCTACTTGAATCATGGGACAATAGTCAAATAATTGCACCAAGTTGCGGACAAGATATGGAAAAGTAATAATGGATGTTTATTAATTGCGGTCATTTGGAAAAGCCAGAGAAGACCTATTTGTTTAAGAAAAATGTGCTGCAACAATATAAACACTCAAGTATTATGTTATGCTTGCTAGATTTTTGATAACTAGACATTTTGCTGCAACTATATTAGAGTCATTAATGTGCAGGGCTGACAGCAGGAGCCCCATCATGCATGGTGCTGACAGCGCAAGCCCCAGGTGCTATCAGCTTGGATAAATGGGTTCTTCAGTACTAGTAGAGGAAAAAAGTGTGTGGTAGATCTCAAAATGTATGCAAAATTATGGACTATGCAAAGTAAGCTCATTAAACTCAAAATTGCGGTGAAAGCCCAATATTGTGGAATCTGCAATATCGCAAATTAAGTAGGGTCTTAGCTATAAGGTTTGTGTGGCTGTATCCCTATTTCAAATTACCTATACCACTTCAGGCAGTCCTCCCACTGCTATCCCATTCTGCATTGCTCCACATCTGGATGAATCTGTCTGCTTACTTGTGTACCCTCCACTCCTCCAGGGCAGGGATGCCGGAACCAGGAGGATCAGGTGAGCCATGGCCCCACTACTTTTAAAAGAGGGAGGGCCATGCCTGCCCACTTTTTAACATGGGTGTAGTTTGGGGGTCTGGGAGACATGTTGCCCCCACCCCCCCCCACAAACTGCAAGCCTTGGGCAGGCGCAGAGTGGTGATGGCAGGGCCTGTGCTTCATGGCGGGGGTGATCAGCTGATAAGGTGATCCACTTCCCTGCTGGAAAGTTCAGCCCCTGCCAATGTTGCCAGCCATTTCCAGGTAGCGGGGCTGAGGTGGGCCTTAGCCCCCCCTCGCCACAAGGCTTGGTCCCTCTCAATGGCTCCTCCTCTGCTCCTCCTCTTCCCTCTGAAGCCCCGACCCCTGGCCAGGCTGGAAGCCAGAGCTGGGCTGTGATAAGAGCTGCCCAGGGAGCCTGGGACACTGTGGGCACCCCAGACTCTCCACCTGCCCTGGGCTGTGCACCATGGGTCCAGCACTTTCCTGAGGAGGAGTAGGGGGCGGGGCCATTGAGAGCGGGATGCAGACCCTCCAATTTTCTGTCTAGCCCACCTCAGCCCATTCCTCCCCCCCCACCCCGCCCACTGGCTCCACTTCCCAACCATGTTTCTGGCTCACCCATTGGCTTTGGCATTTGGCTTCTGATCCCTGGCTCTGACCCTTGTCTCTGTGTTTGACTGCACCCAGAGGCATGCTGTGGTCCTGATCTTTGACTCTGCTCTAACCTCCAGGCCTGGCTTCCTCCATGGCTCTGACCATTAAGCACCACTGCCCATGTCTTAGTCCCAGACATGCTCCTTGCTTACATGTGATCCTGTCTGGAGATCCTGGACTCCCTTGCCCTCTGAGGAGAGCAGCATGTCCAGTTCCATCTTACTGAGAGCCACCAGAATCTGAAGCCAGCCCTGCTCACTTTGGCCTTGTTGACACTAAAGGAGTTTGAGGTGCTAACTACCAGGCTCCATGCCTGTAATACTCCACACACAGAAGTGCTCTCAATGGTACACAGGTGGATCAATCACCATTTGGATTAGACTTGGTTCAGAGCCTGCCCTGTGCTAGTCCCCCACAAGCACAATACCACTGTCATTGAAAACCACTGGCATCAGAGTCCCAGTGATGTACATAGTCTTCCCACTGCCATCCCACACTACACTGGTTACTGCTTGGGTGGACTGTCTGGACTACTTTCTGCACTCCGTTGCAAAGAGGACATGCTGGAAAAAGCCACTTACCTATACAAATAGCACTGCACACTACACTGCATACTGGAGCAATTGCACTTTGTTTTCTCAGAGAACACCTTCTTCTATTTCTGTACAGTACTCTGATTCTATCAATACGTCACACAGAAAGCCAGTTTGCAAGCATGGTGCCAGCTGGCCTGAGGCTACTGTTCAGACAATGGTATTCACTTGGGGGGAGGAGATCCAGGCCCAGCTGAACTTGGTCATTTTCAATATTTTAGGGTATGACTGGGTGTCTGAGTGACTGGGCATCATTCTGAGCAGCAAGCAATGCCATGAGAAGATAAAGGGTTGGAAAGTCCTATATAATAAACTGAGGCAAAAAAGTTGGGTCTGGCTCAGGGTGGAAACTTTACTCCTTTCATGATGAGCTGAATGGAATTCTCTGGTGATTCTGGCAAGTACATCATGCCATGCATTGCTGGGATGAGGAAAATGCCAAGATAAATTCTGAGGTCATGAACTGAGCAGACCAATGGGACAGGGAGCCCAACCAGAAGATCCTGGAAACTTTGCTAGGATCTCAGAATCTTCCTGTGGGCTTTCTGGATCCAGAGATGGGAGCTTACCTGATTCAGAAATAAAAGGAGGGGCTTTTTTCCACTCGTGGATAAAATGTGCTGATGTGGTCTGATTTTGCAGGCCCAGGGACTGGTGGAGCAGATTCCTGGGTTCTTACGAACGCCACTGTGATGTTGTCTGATTAAAATATGACCATATAGATAATTGTTGCAAATACTTATATATTTGCAGCAAATCTTGTACAAAGGTGGTCAAGTGAGGTGTCTATGAAAAGGTTATGATTTGCTGGTTATGATTATGCTATCTGTATGCATGTATCTTTTTTTATTTGAAGTTATAAGTATTGGCTCTATAAGTGGATTTCAAATGTTTGCTCCTGGGCTAATGCCCACAAGGTAGCTAGCCAGCACATCTTGGAGGGACTATTCAAATTAAGTGGCTCATCAAAAAGACACTTAACTCACAGTAGACCATGCAAGACGCCCATCTACACTGAGTGGACTGTCCTGTAAATGTGCTGTTGTGGAATATAGGTATGAATTGGGCATGAACATGTGACTTGCCCATGTGACTCCAAACACTATCTGGTCACCTGTGATTCGCCACTAGCTGGGCTGAGGTTTTTGTTTGAAACAATGGGTTTCCCTCCACATGGCAGAGGATATAAATGGCCCTGGAAACCCCTCCATTTTGCCTCTCCCTGTTCCAGCCTCTTTCTTGCTCAAGCTTCTGGACTATGGACTTATACTGATGGGAGTATTCTAACCAAGGGACTGAAGTCCTTCCAATGATTTGGAAGCAACCAGAGACTTATCAAGCCAGAAGTTTATTCCATCACTGCTACAAGCCTGAACCAAGAACTTTGCAATTACTGTATGTATTTGACTCCTTTAGCCAATTTTAACTCTCACTTTTCTTTCTTTCTTTTTATGAATAAACCTTTAGATTTTAGATACTAAAGGATTGGCATTTGCGTGATTTTTGGGTAAGATCTAAGTAAAATATTGACCTGATGTGTGGCTGGTCCTTTGGGATCAGGAGAACCTTTTATTTGATGAGACTGGTATCTGCCCTATTTCTCAGCCTTGGGGCGTATCTGCCCTATTTCTCAGCAGTTCATCCTGAATTTGCCATCCTCAGTTGTGATCCACTGGGGCATGCTTGCAGTCACCATTGGTGTTTATAAAAGGATGCGTACATGCTCTCACTTGAGGGCCAAAGCAGTCATCTTTCACGTGTTCTGATCATTCCTATTTCTTTCCTGTGCTCCACCCCTTCAGCCTTTGCCATTCTTCTCATGTTCCACCTCTGCAGCATCTGCAACAGCTGCTAAGCTCCTCCCTGCCTGCACTGGGGAGCTTTCGGTCCTCTGGCAAAGAGAAGGCTTTGGATGACTTTCGCTGCTGCACCTCTGCTTCTGATGAACTTACCACCAACATGGTCTGCAGCCTGGGTTCTGACAATGTAAATCTGGCCCAATGTTTGCAAATACATTGAACTTGAAAACCATGATACAATGCTAAGTAGTATAATTTATATATTCACAAACATAGGGCAGATTGTGGATATCAAAGGGCTGAGGGGAGCACAAGGAGCCTTCTCTTGCACCCATGCCCAAGCAGCAGCAACAATATGGCTGAGAAGTGGAGCCAGTGCTCTATGTTAGCACCAGGTGTGGCCCAGCTCAGATGTAGCCAGGTGTATAGGGTAGCACACGCTGCACTCATTGAAAGAGTGCTGGAGCTGTAACTTGCACTGTCCAGAATCCACAGGAGGAATTCTGGTTAAGCCAGTTACAATGCTTCAAGGGGTGCCTGCTGCAGTGTGCTCTTCCATGCATTTCAAATGCAAGGCTATGCCTTAAAGTCCCAATCCAGCCTATAAAATACAGGGCTGGAGTGGGAAATATTTAACAAGGCTACTCCTTTTGCTTGCTGACCTTGCTCCAAAAGTATTAAACTATTTTCTTTATTCCAATATTTAAAGAAGGGGGACAAGATTCCACATTGTTCTTATACTCAAGCTCTGGACACCTATATACCCTATGTCATTATTGTTTCCTTATTACATTTTAATCATTATTACTCAGTCTATGTACATTATGCCAGAGACAGAGAAGAATATCCTAGATTGTCTCCTAATTCCCAATCAATATGGTCTCCTAATTCCAGCTTTGTGTTTTTCCCTCTGAGAGTGTGGAGAAAATAACAATCAGAAGTCTTGATTTTCTGTGTCTGTATCACAAACACTGAGTTGGCTCTTTCACCAGCCCCTTCCCATTTCAACTTGGGGCGATCTCAACTGCCGCAGAGCAGGGTGATCTCCAAGGTAGCTAAGATCCAAGCCACTTGGGCTTTATAGGTCAAACTATCATATTGGATGAAAACCAGAAACAAAATATAAGCTAGTGCACATCATAGGGCATAGGTGCAAATGTTGCCTGAAAGAAGCACCACAAAGCAAATAGACTTCTCTGTGTGGCATGAGCTGAAGTTTCAGAATGGTCTTCAGGTGGAGCACCACATGGAGTGTATTTCAGGAATGTGGCCTGTAAGTGACAAAGGCATGGTGAGATCTGCATCAGAAGAAAAAGGTCACAATGCGTCACCAAACATAGGTGGGGGAAAAAAAGCACACAGTCTGGGCCACTGTTGGCTGGAAATGTAGACGTAGTTGTGGATCTAACAAGACCCACAATTTTATGGCCTGTGTTATGCAGGATGTCAGAGTAGATGATCAGAAGGTTCCCTTCTGGCCTTAAAATCTATGATTCTAGATTGCTAATCTGAATAACAGGCTAATTCCCTCATTTGAGGGGGCTGATTGATCTGTGCTGATATAATTTCCTCTGCTTCTTTCCTCTAACCCAGGGGTTCTCAAACTGGGGGTTGTGACCCCTCAAGGGGTCATGAGGTTGTTATTTGGGGGTCATGAACTGTCAGCCTCCACCCCAAACCCTGCTTCACCTCAGGCATTTATAATATAAAAAAATGTGTTTTTAATTTATAACGGGAGGTCACACTCAGAGGCTTGCTGTGTGAAAGGGGTCACCAATACAAAAGTCTGATAACCTCTGAATATTACTACAGTTTTACCTCATTTCTCTCCTCCAGTATCTCAGAAGGAAAGAGAGTTGCTTCTTCTCAAGTCCATGGACTTCAATACATCAGGTAAGTCTTTTTCCAGCCCTACATTGAGATTGCTCTTTATGACACATGTCAGATTATCACTCCTGCCTTTGTAAATCCATGTTAAAGGATAATTGGTCAAAGTTTTTGAAATGCAGGTTTCTGAAGTTCAAGAGCTCCCTCAGCCTCTCTTAGCCGAGGAAGCCTGGCATCACTGGTAGCTTACTCATGCTATTCAAGGTAGCCTAGATGTTAATTCTCATGTTTTCAAATATAGAAGGAAGAGATTTTTTTTTCTTGTCCTAATTTTTGAATTGTAGCTTTTATCCTTTAAGAAGGCCTTCTTGCAAGAAAGCAAACATGCCCTACTCTAAACAAGCCATACATACATACATCGTATATCCCCAAAGTATGAGTAGGTTTTACAAACTGAGACTTTTCCTACCAGCTGTGAAGATCTTCAATTATATCAAACTTGGGGATATTTTCTTCTCTCACTCAGATTTTTTCATAGAGACTTACTCTTGCTACAGAATGAAAATGGTCCTTCTTGTTGCATAAGGTGAACTACTGAGGCTCTTCTAGTCCTTATGTGCCTAGGACTATACTGATACTTTTGGTTAAGGGATGCCAAAGTTTAAAAAATGTTTGGTGAGAAATAGGGTCCCTCTTTCAGATTCTGTCATTCACACCTTCTGAGACAGGCAGGTGCTTTTAGATCAAGACCTATCAGGATAGGTACCTATGGGGGGAAAAAGATTTTTGGTAACAACTCTTTAATCTAGCAGAACAGACAACATAGGGACAATAAGGTTGAAAAGAAAAAGTGAATATCTCTAGTGACTTTTTAGTCAGATAGTAATATAATTTGAGATTTTTCTGACAAAGTGGAAACGTTAAGGAACATGGTTTTTTCCTTCTTCTTTCCTTTTACTTTTTAAAAAGGAGAAAACACTAGAGCATATATTATTAAAATTCTGTAAGTAAAAAAGCTTCAGCAATTTCTGAATCTGCATCCTGGCCTCCACTCTCAAAAGTTGTCTTTGTATTTTTTTTTTAATATGTAACTGACATGATAAAAAAGACTTAGCATTGTTACAATCAAAAAGATATTCCTTTTGATGTTTAATTTGTTTAAATTTTGCACTGAGGTTTGGAAACACAAGAGACAAATTCCTTAGGCTGAGTCATTAGAATGTGTGCTCAGGAACACTTAGTATGCACCATCACTAAAATTAAAAATAAATGCAAGTAATTACCAACATGGTTTATCTATTTATTTCTGTTTTAATAATTTTTGCTGAATGTAGCCTGCACAAAATGGCAGGGTATCAGATCAGGCCTGCCATATGAAATGAATTTGATACCTCTGCTCTCAAGGATCTTTACAGAGTATTTTCTAACTCGCCAGGTGGGTTCACCACATCCCCATTTCTTTGCAGGGCCCTGCAGTTGAGCTTTGATTGGTCCAACATATAATCATTTTCTCCCCTTCTCAGTTGTCATTCCTTTAGGAGGAAGAATCCCATATCATCTTTTTGGATTGGCCCTTTGTTATGTATTTGTCTCAATGTATTTGTAGTTCAGAAAGTGCCATAATAGTTTATGGGACAGATGAAATCATTTCAGTGCAGCCTGTCTCAGGGCTCATCTAACTTCTCCATAGGGAGATTGCAGTCCCACTGCAGCTTGGGCAACAAAAATAGTAGCTTCCTACTTATAGTGGATTAAAGGGACAAAAGCCCAGATCCTCAAGTGTTTTTAAGCATCTAACACCTACATTGGGCATTAGGCACCTACATGCCTTTGAGGATTTGGGCCATACAGCCAGCACCAAAGCCAAAAGAAGTCAATGGGAGGCAATGGGAGTTTTTCCAGTGGCTTTAATAGAAACTGGATCAGGTCCATTGTTCTTAGACAGGTTTTGGCGTAATAGGTGAAATCCTTGCCCCACTGAAGTTTACGATAAAACTCCCATTGGCTTTGGTGGGGCCAGGATTTTACCCAATGAGTGCTACATTAACTGATGTTGCTGTTGTTAATAAACCAAAACACTGAATTAATTCCACCTCCATACAAAACAAAAAAGGGGAAATTTAATAGGGGAAATATTTTCAGGATCCCAGGAGCAGGGTTTGAATTGAGGAAAGACAGGGAAGAACACTGCTTCCGTTGGTAAAAGACTTGCTAATATTGAGACGCTCAGGATAGAGATGAAGGAGAGCCACTCATGCTAAACATTTAACATTTAATCTTTGCCCAACATCATTTCACAAACCAATGGAGTGTTAAAAAAGAGTGATGGTCACAGATTCCTGCACACCCTTGTTTTTACAATTATGACATGATAACGGTGCTTATTTATCCTACCTAAGCATAAGTATCTACGCAACTTTACAGCGTGTACTTAAATTCATTGTCTGCAAAACAAACTTTACACACCACAGATGAAAACACTTCAGGCTTATTTGAATAGAAAATAAAAGGGATTGCATTACTCTACTCCTTTGCAAATTGGAAAAAAAGAGGCATATACCCCTTCAAAGTTCAGATTTCATTTTCTTCAAATGAAGTTTTGGCAGTTATATTTACAAAACCTCTATTCTTTGCACAGATCTATAAATATTCCAGATTTTTTTAAAACAAAACCCTTGTAGTGAGTTAAAAAGAAAATAATAGGCTGACAAAAATTCAAACCGAAGGTCCCAATTTAGCAAAAAAATGGCAAGAATGAAATTTGAGCAGTCTCTAATAACACTATAACTCTGGCCTAGATCACTTTAAATTGTTAAATTCATCTCCCCAAAGCTATTGCATTTTATATATAACAAAACTGAATATGAAGTGGAGAAGAAATGTGTATAAATCACTTGGATTGTTAGAAAATATACCTGAGTAATAAGCCAATATACATAACCTATCTTATAGGCATGTATACAGATTTATGGTTTGTTTTGCAATTTGGCATTTTTTTCAGCCTTCCATGATTTTGTCATTTTAGTACATTAAAACAAACAGCACGGAAACACAAAATACTTCTTCCACAGCTGTGTTTACTACTTTTTTTTTTCTTCTCAACCAGGCAACCAGTCTGGAGATAAGAGGTTTTCCTGCTGTGCAACACAGTGTAATCAGTTGCACACACAGTACCCACCTGGAGTATTCCAATGTGCAAGAGTAGATGGAAATTAAAGCATTAGAATGGAAAAGTCAATAGCTTTTCCAGAGAGGCATGTTTGAAACAGCAATAGACTCATTCCCTTTTTAACCATATACACATATAAAAAGGAACTTGGAGAATTTGCTCACAGTGTAAGTCTGGATTATACAGGAAATAAACAAAAGGGAACTCCATTTTTTTAATCAAAACTTTATTTTAAAGGCTTTCCAAAATATTTCCATATTATCTGTTTTTTACTGGTAAGCATGATCTGACTAGCTATTTTCAAGCGTTGTTAATACATTTTTATATAGATTTGGCTTTTGTGAGTGTGAAAACCTAATGGACAGAGATCCAATGCAAATTAAATTATTTCACCACAATTTTGAATTTTTGAAAAATTTCAACAAGTCTGTATAAGATGGTCAACCCCCCAAACCCAACTAAAACATTGCTGAATTCTTTTACAAAATATTTTTGAAAATGTTCATAAACAGTTTTGACCAGCTCTAATATCTACCTTTGAAATGAAATGTACATGTCTATGGCACCTTTTCTACTCCAGGAAAAATAGTAGACCTGGTGTAGAGAAAAATACTCTCTCATCTTAAATCAATAATGCTGCTTTCTATTCTTCATCCATTAGTGACAGGCGATAACATTTTCTAAAGCACCTATATTACTTAGGAATTTAAGTGCCATTTTCAAAAGTGGCTTTGGTACTAGGGAGCATAAGTCACATTTGTGCCAGATATGGTGATTTCCTGCAATATCCTGGACATACTTTATTGAATTACATTAAACCTTATTGAACTAAATTTATGGATCACTGTGGGCCAGGGATTGGGTGTAATTCCGTGGGGGAGGGTGACCATAGCTCTCCAGGAAATAAGAACAGTGGCGGGTGGTTAAGCAAATTCACTCAGGTTGTAATACCTCCAGCGAGCTACCTCCACTGAGGGAAAGATTCACATATACTGGTTCCGACTGGATTTTCCAGGGACCAACAGACAAAGAAAAGATTTTTGGTTAAATAGCTTGAGTTTAAATTGACCCCTGGCCTTCTTTCTGATCCAACAACTGGATTGGACCTTCAATAGGGCCCTCATCCTTCCTGGGAAGGGTTGGAAGGACTTGGCCCAGTCTGAGGGCTTGTTCTGAGCTAACAGCTGTTATGAACTGGTGATCACAGGAAAACTCCTGGGTGGGATTTGAAGGTCTGCTCACTGGACAGAGCTCTTGCTGGAATGGGGGTGATCTCTGCTAAGCTTATTAGCATGCATGTAGGTTCCTTTCATTATTTTTACTATGTTTTCTCTGTAATGCATTTACCTTACGAATAAATGTGCTTGCTTATAAAGAACTGCTGGTAAGTTAACTTGGCAATTACATGGTTAAATTTCTGAGGAGAAAAGTAAAGGCGGCCTGCTTAGGCAGCTTGATTTGTAGGCTTATTTTTCAGGTTTTTGTTATGTTATATGAATCCCTATGTTATAATGGGTTAATGTAATGATGTTTGTGTGCTGCTTATGCACATTTATGGTTTTGGATGCAAACTTGTTGGCATCGCCATATTGAATAGGGCTAAACAATAGCCCTTCTCTACAGAACTTTCGCGCCATAGAGGTTATATATATAAGGACACTGTGTCCAGCAACGATGGCTGTCTGCCCTAGAGGCAGCCCGTGAACCCATCACTTTGCGTGGATTTCGAGAGTCAACATTGTCGGCATCACTTACCTGCAAACCATCCAGGAGGATCCTGAGCATGTGCCAAGCCGTACCATTTGCTCCATCTCAGCCAGGTTCCTGCGGTGAACTCCATCTTGAGGCAGTGGAAGGTCCGGACCCCAAAAGCCGCTGTAGGGACTAGGTTCCCAGTTAGCTGTCTGCTGTCCACTTGCCAGTCACCACCATCACCCCGCAAGTATAAAAAGGACTCTAATTAGGGATACCCATAGTTTGCTAAGGGTTATTTGGGTGCCGGGCTTCAGGCCCAACTGGTTCCAACCACTGTGCTGTTTTGCTCTGTTTATTGTTTCTCCCCCTTAACTGTGTTCACTTTCCCCAAATAAATAACACTTTGTTTGCACCTTAGGCTTGGGTTAAGTTTTACTTCCCTGGGGAATGGGGTGGGGTCTGAGGGATTTTATTTTCCCAGGTGATAGTTACTGGATGCTGAGGCTGAATCACAATCTTCTAATTTAGTTTAACTGTTGTCATAAGTTCTCCAGTACAACAGACTTTGCTGGGGAATTCACAATGTAAGCTGAGGGCTGTGCCACCTGGAAATTCCCTGATCAGGAGGGCGAGAGACATGGGTATCATCCCAAGAAAAGTGATGGCTGAGGATCTGGGAGCTTAGAGTGGGTGCAGTTGCCCTGAGCTGTGACACCATTCCATTGACTTTCACTGAACTATATGCTGCTAAGAGCCTAAGGCCTAGATTTTTAAAGGTATTAAGGCATCACTGTGTTCTACATTTCAATACCTAAGTCTTATTTTAAAAAGTGATTTAGGCCCTTAGGAACCTAAATCTCATTGTCAATGGAGATTTTGGCCCTTAAGTGCCTTAATCTCTTTTGAAATGAGGTGTATGCTCCTAAATCAATTAGACTTGCAACACTGAGTGCAACAATGCCTAAATACCTTTAAAAATCTGCACCTAAGTCTCTTTTTTGAAAATGGGACTTAAGTTCCTAAGTCAATGAGGCACTTCTAAAAAATTGTCTCATAGGCTGGGATTTTAGGCAAATTTGGGTGCTTAACTCCCTTAGTCTCCTTTGAAGATCCCAGCTGTAAAATTAAGTTCTGTTTCCCTATAAATTGATCATTTTTTAAAACTGTCACATGATAAAACAGAGTATTGTTTCCTCTCATGTTCAGAAGATATGGTGATTTTGAAAGGTACACAGTAGGACCATAGTGCTTTATAAAAAATTCCAATATTTTTTAGCATGCACATAGAGATACTTGATAAAGGATACAAACTGACATCTTTAGAGGAAGCTCACTAATATATTCCCTTTTCTATCTGCTGTATCCATCTGGTAAATCTCTTAGAGTGTCGAGAGGAAACTCAGTGCAAATCCTGAAAATATAGAAAATACCTGAAAGCAGATCAAACAGAAGTTTGACCTCTTTCCAATCCTAGAAAAAGCAAGAGAAAGATAATGATTGCTTCTTAGGAAGGAACCAAGGAAGTTGTATAAGTACATACCCAGACTACTACTCATACCAAGGATACAGGCTGAATAAAGTAAAACATTTATAGTGGTACTGGCTGCAGTGTAAGGTAGCTACCAAACTTGGCTTGTCAAGATGAATGACCCAATTATCTCTCCTGTAACATGGTATGTCTGTTCAGAATTGTAGCTATACATGATCCACTAGAAGTATAGAGCATCAACAAGTCAAGGCAGTTCTGTGTTGTATAAACTTTCAGTTGCATCCAGAAATGAAGAGAGGAGCTTTCTATAACTGTGGGTTATATCTTTACATTCTTCAAGGGTCATATAAACAAATAAAAAAACCAGGCCATGTCTTTCCCCCAAAGCCATATGGACTAATAGATTAATCCCAGGACAAAAAGCTATGAGGTCCTATATTCTAGCCAACGGTTGGAAGCTGAAATCAGAGAGTTTGAACTAGAAACAAGCTACAAATTTTTAACAGTGAGAATAATTAATCATTAGGACAACTTACCAAGGAACATGATAAATTCTTTATCACTTGGGGACATCAAATCAAGACTGGATGTCTTTGTAGGGTGGGATTTTCAAAAGCATCCAACATTAACCCTAATCTGCTCCTGTTGAAGTCAGTGGGGGCATATCATAGATTTCAATAGAAGCAAAGTTAGGCCAGTGTTGACCCTTTTTGAAAATCCCACTCATAAATGATTTTCACTAGTCCAACTCCCAGTTGTTAAGCTAGATGCAGGAATCTCTGGGCAAAATTCTTTGGCCTGTGTTATGCTGGAGGCAATAGTTCTAGCCTTAAACATATAGGGCACTTGTTACAGCTGTTACATGCATTTCCATCTCTGCTACTGCCTGGCCTTAAAATACTTTGCATTCATCTAGCAATATAATAATTGAGCCTCATTTCCCCATACTAATATAGGGGTAATGATGCTGACCTATTTCATAACTAAAAATGTCTATAGAGTGCTTGAATAAGTGCAGAGTATTAAAACCTGAGAGCTGCATTTTTTCTGAGTTACTAACCATTTTCCTTTCCAGTATCTCCTTTGTAACAGCTTCCTGCAAATGTTTATGCACAAGGGTGATTTTATGTTTGGGCATGGTTCCCCTGAATTCACTTGGACTACTCATGTGCATATGGGTTTGCAGGAATGGGGCCTGTACATTTATAACGCACCTCATCAAAATTCTCTTACAAAACGTCAGATAATGCAGGAATTCCCGCATTGTGGTGTAATCTATAAATGAACACTTGCAATACCAAGATTATTCCTCAAAGAGTGTCAGCTTTTCTAAGGATTTACGAACACTATTAAGTAGAAAAATAGATATATGTAGACATAGACTGATCACATCCACAATGCCTATGCATTCCTTTCCTTCAGGATTGTTTACTATTATATCCCTATGAAAGACACTTTCAGTGCTGGTGTCCATAGAATATAACTGAATGAGGAGTGCTTTCCTTCTCATAGTTTTGAAAGAAAGGTGATAATCTAATTAAATGAGTAATGGTCCTTCAAATTAAATATTGAAAAAGAAACAAAGACATGATTCTTAAAAATGTGAACAGATTAAAAAGAAACAACCCACATTCTGTGCCCAAAGATCTCCATGCAGGGAAATTAATGGACAATCTTGAGAAATCCATTGGATACAAAGCTATTTTACTGCCATGTGCCAGTTTCCTTTTTACGTTGTTTCAGCATTTCTGTCATAACAAACATTGCCCAAAACTGTGGCACCCTTTTCTCTTACCATTTTTCGAGTGGTAGTGGAGCACACATTGATCTGATTTCTTTCATTTTTTGACATCGTTATGTCATCTCTATCCATTTACTCTGACAGCATTTCATTTTGACATTGATATGTCATCTCAACTGACTTTGCATTGAGAACACCACGAGAGTGTTGTGATGATACTATACTAACTGCAGTTTGAATAAATAGGGTCTTATCATGACTGCAGAAAAAAATTATATCAGAAGTAATTGTTGTGCGTGCTCAGTAACAGAGTTTCGGACTCAAATATTTCAGCTATTTCAAAGCCTTTTCTTTTAAAAATGATGAAAAGACTTTATACTACATGCTATGGGCAACATTTAGTCCAAGTGTAAGCAGGTGCAACTCCAGTAAAGTTTATATTCCTGTTACATTAAAAAAAGATGTTAAAACAATGTTGTTTATGTTGCAAAATCAAGCACTCGGTAGTTAAGAAATGCCAGAATTTAGGATGCCATGCAACCTTAATTCTTCAGCCTTGTGTATATGCATTATGATAAAGTCTTTAATTACATGCTCACATAACATATTGTTTTAGAGGATCTCTGCCTCATTCAGTGCAGAGGATGGAAGGTGCTCAGGGAATTAGATTGTTCAATATTTTTTATCATCATCATTACATTAGTGGTCCCTAACTTATTTACTGCACACCATGCAGTGAACACTTCAGTCTTTATTTCATAGTCTCTTCTAGGACTCTCATCACTGCAATATTCGAGTGCTGGGTGCACCCAAACTTAGGTTAAAATGTTCATGATCAGTTATTATTTTGGCAGGCTGCCAATATTTTGTTGCTGCTCCAAGTAACAGAATGGAAATGATGATTTTCAGAAATTTGTATCTCAGTCAAACCTGAACTGAACACCTTGGGAAAAAGAAAAGGCACTTGTCTGGCTCCAGGGCTTTGTCCCAGTTGACTTGCAAAGGCATGGTACAAAGAATGGAGGTGTTAGTACTACTCACTAAAGGTCAAAATAATCTTTTATAATGAAAAGTATTAGGCAGCCTAAATCTAAGGGTTTCTGCCAGCTCCTTCCATAATAATTGCCACAGAATTCTTTCCTCCAAAAAACAATAGACCTATTTCTGATCTCACTTTAGATCAAAGCAAATCAAGTGTAACTTCAGTTTTTACACTAGGGCAAATCAGTTATAATTCTACTGGAATCAAAGAATTTACAGTTAGTGTGAGATTAAACTCATCCTCTATGAGAGGAAGCATGGCCCAGTGCATAAGGGTACTGGACTGAGACTTACAAAATGTGGCTTCTATTCATGACCCTTTTACTGATTTTCTGAATGGCCTTAGACAGAGCACTTTACCTCTTTGTGCCTATCTTTCTCCTTCAACCACTTGTTTATTTAGACTGTAAGCTCTTCCAGGTAGGGAAACTCTCTTATTAAGTGTTTGTACAAGGTCTCTCTGAAGGGGCCCTGATCTCAGTTTAGGCCTTTATGCACTACTGCAATACAAACAATAATATATGGCTCTCTCAGATCTAAATTATGTTTTTGCTTCTTCATAACTTAGGGTATGTCCACACTACCCGCTGGATCGGCGGGTGGCGATCGATCTATCAGGGATCGATTTATCGTGTCTCGTCTAGATGCGATAAATCAATCCCCAAACGTGCTCCCTGTCGACTCCAGAACTCCACCAGGGCGAGAGGCGGAAGGGGGTCGACAGGGGAGCCGCGACCGTCGATCCTGCGCTCTAAGGATGGGAGTCAATCTAAGTCAATCTAAGATACGTCGACTTCAGCGACGCTATTCTCATAGCTGAAGTTGCGTATCTTAGATTGATTCCCTCTCCCCCCCACTCCAGTGTAGACCAGGCCTTAGTGATGATGTAACTAGTTATACTATTTTGCACATAAAATGTTCATGAATTATTAAGTTTAGAAAAATTACCTTTATAGAATTAAACTTGGTATCAACATTGACAAATGCTACCAGTCATTCTTGGCTTTTTTGTCTGAAGATAACAATACACACTATGCTGTATACATCAACACAGGGGGTTGGATGAGATGCCCTCCTGAGGGCCCTTCCAGCTCTACAGTTCTCCGATTCTATATAGATATGGATTTTTTTTCTTCTGCTTGGGCAAAAATTGCTATCTTTTATTATTTTTTATATACTTCTATAGCTGTGCATGGTGCTTTTCAGTCAAATAGAAACATGGGGGGGGGTTGTTCTCGCTTACACAGATGTAAACAGTGCAATATACTGGAGTAGTGTCATTGCAGTTAATGTGTGATTGGAAGCAAAATAAAAGTCTGTTCTATGAGGAGTTTGCAATCAATTAAATCCAGGACAATACAACATGACAATAGGCCATTGTGGACAGGGACATGGGACTGAGGCAGAGAAGGAAGACAGTAGGATAATTAAGATCTTGGGGAGCATGGTTCCCCAATTAAAAATATATAAAAATATATATTAAAAAGGTCTGACCCAATGTGCCTATCTGGGGTCCTCATGGTGCCTGCACATCTAGGGTAGCCGTTGTGCATCGGTTATCCCACCTAAAGGGTAGAATATTTTTTATACTGGACATGACCTCATTTCAGCCAGATTTGAACTAGTAGGAGTTGAAATAGAATTTGTTGAGGTAAAATGCTCCTTTTAAGTCAAAGCGCACTGCCTTTTTCAGACACTTTGGCCCTAACAGAGGTGTGTGGGGCACATGCAATGGAAAACCTAGCTGTGGCCTATTCCAGAGCCAACTGAAGTCAACAGAAAGATTCCCATACACGTCAGCAGGCTTTGCAGCAGGCTCTTGGAGCATAAATCATCTTGCAAAGGGCTACTTGAAACAGAGACAAGGGGCCACATTCTCTACTGGTCCAATTAATGCAGCCCAGCTGAAGTCAATGGCTTTGCACCAGTTTACATCAGTAAAGCATTTGGGCCAACGTGTCATTTCTGACACTCATCACATGTGAAGATTTCACCCTCACTTCGTATTGCTTTTGTTTTCAAACTCAAGCTCCAGGTTCAGCATTTCCATTTCAGAAAATGAACTATAGTTCAGAGTAAAGGTTTTTTTTAAAATATCAAACCGTATTAAAATAACTAGTTAAGCTTTTAAAAAGCTGTTTTCCAAAAAAGCTTAAAATGAAGTTTCTTGAGTTTCTGTTGATCAAAAACCTTCAGTTTCTTGCAAAGCTTAAATCTGGGATTACTGCCAAGTGTTTGCTTCTCTATTGCTACCATATTTTGACCTCAAATGGAACTCTCTAACTACATTACAAATATTATTATATCATGCAAATTAGGAAATGTTTAACATAAAGCCTGAGATAAAATAGTTGCTACTGCTATTTTCCGTTATTTTATGAAGTGGGAAAGCTGTAAAGTATTTTAAGTACTCAATCCTGTCACTTAAAATGTTGAAGAATAAATTACTCTGCAGAGGAGTGTCTCATAAGTTTGCTGAGCCATGATATGGATCTTTGTCTCCTTCCCTTGTCACTTTCAGTAACAGTTCTTTAACAGTGCTTTCTGTCCCACTAAGAGTTATGTTTACTTTATATCATAGGTACCATATTAGATTAATCCAAGGGTATTCTGGCCAGTTAGTCACACATTCCTTAAACTTCATTTTCATCGTTTTTTATAGTAAAGATCTTAATTTTTAACATATACTTTGCTGGAGGGGGAAAAAATCGCAGAACAATTAACAGTATTGTTTACAGGACTGGGTTCTTCATTTGCAGCCAGATGAATATGATTAATATGCTATTGGTGTGGAACAACAGTGACACCTAGTGTTCAGTTAGAGTGCTCTTAGGAGTGTTGTCACTACTAATATATGTCATATGTGACATGTAGTTACCAGATTTTCTGTTCCTGTGCCGGGGCAGCAGATGGCAGGATAAGCTGAAAACGAAGAACATAAAATGTTGTTTTAATAAGACTTGCATTATATGGAGAAATTAGCTGGCAATCTGATAGAAATGATAAAACAAATCAAGTATTTTACAATTGTACAATTACTATTTGAATATAAAAATAATGGGCTAGCTCCTCAGCTGGTGAAACTGGTGTATCATCATTGAATTCAACAACATTTTTAGTTATGCTTTGAAACTATAGAGAGAGTGGAGCTATGCTGATTTATAACATCTGTGGATCTGGCCGAAGAAAAACTAAAAGCAGAGGCAGGAAGTGCACAATAAATCAAGCATCTACTCTTCTCTTTAAAAAGAGATATACACAAATAAAGGCTTCCAACATTTAAAATGATATAGTCATCACTTGTGTGCCACATTGCTAACGCTATTTGCCAGTTTTGTATTAGAATAATATAAACTCTGTAAACTTCATGCAAAATATTGCACACAATCCCAAAGAGATACATGGTATTCCAACAAACACCTTACAATGTAATTCATATACCACGGTCTTTACAAATCAATAAAATAGGCAATCAAAACAAGTATTTTTCTGAATCGTGGAAGGTAAGTAAATTTCACACCAGCTAAGTTCAAAATGTATCATTTTGAAGTGCCCTGTCCTCCATCAACTCTACTCCTATAATTTTTAGTTCTGCTGCTTCACCAAGATGATGCAGTGCAGCAGAACCAGCACCATAGAAAATCATCATATTCTCCTTCTAAAAATGCTAGGTTGTACCAATTTACTGGGTGAGTGGCATGGGCTTGGAAATGTAACACAGCTAGTGCCAGCATACCATCCAGAGGAGGAATACTGTGCTTGGAAAGAAGGTTCTGACTCAAGGCCCATGAAAGCAAATCAATCCACAGTTAAGTGCAACAAAGGCCTTGACTCATCTCACTGGACTGGACCCAGATCGGGATTACCTGGGGTTCCCAGGTGAAAGGCCCCCAGCAGCAGAACATCTGTGAAGGCAGCAGAAAATATCCTGCAGGCAGTGAGTACTGCTCAAAGAATGGCCAGTACTGGGCAGGGAGAGTATAGCCTGGGGAATGATTCAAATGTATGGATTAAGAGGTAAGGCCCTGATTCAGCAAACCACTTGAGCATGTACTTAACTTCAAGCAGGTGCTAGTCCCATTGACTTCAGTGGGACTTAATAAGGTGCTTAATGTTAAGCATGTGCTTAAGTGTTTTACTAAATTGGGGGTTTACAATGCAACAGAACAGCTGAAATCCCCAGTACAATTTTGAATGTATTTTTTGACTTACTTTTGCTACAATGATGTGCTCACTGGACAGCAGGAGGAGGAGGCTGGAGAACAGAATTAAAGGGGATGGGGGAACTACCTCTCATGTCACAGCCTTACTACCCAGCAATGAGATTTTCACAAGGCAGTAGCAAAAAGAAGAGGAGGAAGAGAGAATGGAGAGAAGGGAGGAGAAAAGACACAAAGTGGGAAAGGAACAGAAAAATCAAAGAGAGGCAGAGCAGCACCTGTTATGCTAGTAGTGATATTTATTTGTTGTAATAATAAAACAGAAATCTGTGATGACAATGGTCAGATGTTTGAAATACCACAGAAAACTCTAGGAAACCTTATGCAATGTGTAGGACTTTACTCTCCTGGTGTGCACTCCAGGCAGGGCCGGCTCCAGGCACCAGCTTATCAAGCAGGTGCTTGGGGCGGCAACTCCGGAGCGGGGCGGCACTTTCAGGTATTCGGGGGCAATTCGGCAGAGGGTCCCTCACTCCTGCTCGGAGCGAAGGACCTCCCGCTGAATTGCTGCAGATCGCGATCGTGTCTTTTTTTTTGGGGGGGGGGCTGCTTGGGGCGGCAAAACCCCTGGAGCTGGCCCTGGCTCCAGACTTAGAATTTGTCTTCAGATCTTCCTTGCGGTAATCCTAGCAGCTGGAAAATTGAGAACTGAATTCCCCCTTCAAATGCCATCAGAATGTAGCATTTGAGTCCTGACTTGCAGCATTCAGGATGCAGGACAAAACAGGCATGCATGTATGTGTTAAGCTGCTTGTTTGAATATGACATCCCGGCTTTCAGTTTTGAGTGGGTAGATTGTATATTGAAAAAAATCAAGACCAGGAAAACATTTTCCATATTTTCCGATACATGTAAGTTCTTTTAAAAGAAATATCATGAGATGTGAACTTTCATGTTAAACACAGTGACCTCTAAGAACAAAAAAAGAATAAATCAGATGTAGACTTCCAGGCTGCTCTCCCAAGTTACTAAGTCACACCCAAGTCACTAATAGAGATCAGTCTAGATCAGCTGATAAACTGGGCATAAGCAAATAATATGTGTTTTATCACGGCTAAATGAAAATGTATAAATCTAGGAACAAAGAATGTAGGCCATACTTACAAGATGGTGGAATCAGTAGGAAGCAGTGACTTTGAAAAAAGATTTGTGAGTGGGGTGGATAATCAGCTGAAAATGCGCTCCCAGTGCAACACTGGCCAAAGGCTTAATGCAATCCTTGGATGTCTAAGCAGGAGTGTCTCGAATAGGAGTAGAAATATTACTTCACCTCTGTATTTGGCACTGGTGTGACTGTTGCTGGAATACTGGGTCAGGTAGTTCTGGTGTGACCAATTCAAAGGGGGAGGGATAGGTCAGTGGTTTGAGCATTGGCCTGCTAAACCCAGGGTTGTGAGTTCAATCCTTGAGGAGGCCACTTAGGGATCTGGGGCAAAAATTGGTCCTGCTAGTGAAGGCAGGGGGCTGGACTCAATGACCTTTCAAGGTCCCTTCCAGTTCTAGGAGATTGGTATATCTCCAATTATTACCTTATTAAAATGATGTTGACCAACTGGAGAGGATTCTGAGAAGAGCCATTATAAGATTAGAAATTCTGCCTTATAGTGATAGACTCAGGAGCTCAGTCTATTCAGCTGAACAAATAGGTTAAGGGATGACTTGACTACAGTGTATAAGTAGCTACATGAGGAACATTTATTTAATAACGGGCTCTTCATTCTAGCAGAGAATGTTTTAACATGGTCCAATGGCTAGAAGTTGAAGCTAGACAAATTCAGACTAGAAAATAAGTTGTAAATCGACAACGGTGAGGATAATTAACCATTGGAGCAATTTACCAAGGGTTGTGGTTGATTCTCCCTCACTGACCACTTTTAAATCAAGATTGGATGTTTTTCTAAAAGATCTGCTCTAGGAATTATTTTGGGGAAGTTCTAAGGTCTGTGTTATACAGGCAGTCAGACTAGATGATAACAATGGTGCCTTCTGTCCTTGGAATCTATTAATCTATACTGTGAGAATCAGAAACTATTTTGACTCTCTTTTAGAATTCTTTGTTCTACTTTTATTTAAATTCCCTGCAGAGTCAGTTACATGCAATTTTTGTATATATAAAAACATTTGTTAAGAAAGATAATAAGGGGGTTTTCTTTTAACCAAACCAAAAAAAATTGTAACCACCAGTCTCCCACTGAAAAACATAGGCTTGCTTAGGCTATTTGTCTAAACGGACATTGTGTTGTCAGACTGGAACCTACTTTTAGGATATGTAAATGCATGTTTTAACATTTCCATACTGAAATTTTCAATGGAAACAGGGGATTTTGTTTACTACAAATAAACCTCTCCCTATAAGGTCTGCAGCTCAAACATTACAGCAGGGGCGGGCAAACTACGTCCCACGGGACCGTCCTGCCCGGCCCCCAAGCTCCTGGCCCGGGAGGCTCACCCCCAGCCCTCCCTGCTGTTCCCTCTTGCCTGCAGCCTCAGCTTGCTCACTCTGCCACCAGTGCAACGCTCTGGGCAGAGGGGCTGTGAGCTCCTGGGGAAGCGCAGCTGCAGAGCCCGGCCTGACCCGGTGCTCTGTGCTGCGTGGTGGCGGCAGTGGCGTGGCCCGGCTCCAGGCGGGCGGTGCAGCTGTAGTGCCACCAGCCACCAGTGCTCCAGGCAGCGTGGTAAGGGGGCAGGGAGTTGGATAGAGGACACAGGAGTTCGGGGTGGTGGTCAAGGGTGTGGGTGATGGTCGGGGGAGAAACGGGGTTGAATGGGGGCACGGGTCCCGGGGGGGCAGTCAGGAAGGAGGGGGGGTTGGATGGGGTGGTGGAGGTCCAGGGACAGTCAGGGGACAGGGAGTGGGGGCATGTGGATGGGGCAGGGGTCCCAGAGAGGCCATCAGGGAACAGGGGGGGTTGGATGGTGCTGGAGTCCCAGGGTGGGCAGATAGGAGGTGGGGGCCAGGCCCGACTCCCTCCCCTAACTGGCCCTCCACACAGTTTATGAAACCCGATGCGGCCTCAGGCCAAAAGGTTTGCCTGCCCCTGCATTACAGCCTTGCACTTGTGCATAAGAGCCAGAGAGTGAAACTGACTAGAAATGAATTACATACAACTGAAACTAATTTGTCCATTTTCCCTGTACAAATTGAGAGACCTGTGAAAACGCAACCAAGCAGCTAAATGGTGTAAAATAAATCAGGTCTTTGCAATGATATAAGGTGTTATTAGTGAAAGAGTTCAGAACATTGGTTTTTTAAAAAATATATGGGGAGAGGTCCTTAGCTGGGCCATAGATCTGCTCTTAAGGAGGCTATTAAGCCACTTCGTGCTGCCCTGATCTTTTGAGCAGCTGGGGCCTGGGTCAGTTCTGCTTCTTTCTGGAAGAATCATTTAAATTCAGATACCCACCCATGGTGACCATCTAATCCAAAGAAATCAGACTGCATACCTCTCAAGTGAGGTACTTTCTTATGTGTAGCATGTGCTCTTATTGGCATGTTTTGTCCTAGACCAACTTCACCCATAGCAAAGTAAACAATGTTTGATGTGTTAGAAGCTCTTGTGTGTTAGTGGCCTGATTTTCAGTAATCCAGTCTGCTTACAGCATGTGTGTACAATGATGTACCAACTTTGCATACGCACCACTGTGTATGTATATGTGAATTAGGGACTTCTGCACACACATGGCTAGATAGACCATAATGGCCTAAATTTTCACCAATGATGTTGGGTGTCTCAACTTGAGACATCTGAAAAGGGCCTGATTTTCAGAGACACTTTGGTATACTTCTGAGCTATGTCTTGCCATCTGAAAATCAGGCTCCATTAAGATGTCTTAAGTTGGGCACTCAAAACACTGGTCACTTTGGATAACTGAGGGCTTATAATAAAACTATCACAGACATTATCAACCAAACCCATCAAACTGCAAATTTCTTGTCTAACCTTAGGACTGCAAGAGGTCGTTCATGTTAATCTGCCAAATGAGAAACTCTTCTCTTCATCCTGAGGGACATCCAAAAGATGGACATGTAGGCTATTTGAGTTGGAGAGATGAGCAAAGAGCTGGAAGTGAGGATGGTCTGAGTTCTAAATCTGGCTCTGCCCCTTACTTGCTACAGGGTCTTGGGCAAGTCACTTCATCACAGTCTCAATTTTCCCACTGGTAAAATGCTGGTACAGTACTTAACTATTGCACAAGGGTGTTGTAAGTATTAATCATTAGTGGCTGTACAACCTTGGGAACATGCAACACTCTATATATGCTAATTATTATAACGAGCTTAGAGTCTTCCTCCTCCTTACATGTTTTCCCTTTGTGGGCATGGTCAGCCTCCCTCCTCTGACCATGGACTGCAGCACACTGGCTGAGACGTACCTTTCCATCATCATGGGACAAAACAGTCATAATGTTAAGTTTTTATTTTTTTTTAACTCAAACACTACAGCCAGCCAGTGCTGACACAGGTATCCCTCCTTCTCTCCCCTCTCTCATTTTAGAGACTAAACAAAGACAAGATTAAGATGTGTTTAAAGTCTTCTCAGATCTACAAGCATTCTCTTATTAGATGGTGTTCAAACTATTTCTGAATGTTTCAGCATATCTTTACTTTTCTTTGATTCTTCTGAGGTTATATGGGTGGTTACTGGCAGAACTATACAAATACAGTGTTCACAGCTCAGCAATCCTTGGATCCAGATTTGGAGTTCAATGTGGGTGGCATGTGAGTAAATGCCAATAAGGAGGCTACGACAGGGTTGTTCCTTACAGAAACTAAATGACTCAGTACAGAGCCTTTGCAAGCTGCAATTTAAGGGCCAGAAGTATTTTTTTGTAACTACTCAAATGCAAGTAGCAAAGCTTAAATTTTGCAATGATGTTATTTATATTTTTATTAACATTTTTAATCTTGCCTGAAGGCATCTTTCTGCTAGCCAGTGTCAAGAGATAATCAATGTCTTTCAGCACTATTGCTGCTAAGGACATTTGCAACTCTCTGTGCTGCTGGAACATAATTCAGTTCATTTTAGGGTTAAGACTTCAAACCTCAGTAAATGTATGTTCCTTCTGAGACATCTAAATAATCTATATATAGATTTCCTTAGCACACCCTGTACTTTTCACTGGTTTCGTGGATAACTTATCTCATGATGAGAAAACATCACCCAAACTACTTTTCAGAAAATCCATCATATAGATATATTGCAGACCAATACAAATCTGTGCAAACCATAGAGGAAACAGGGTCTAGTGGACAAAACATGGATTTGAGAGTCAGGAATGATGGCAATATAATCCCAATTCAGCCACTGACTCAATGTGTGGGTGGGTGTGGGGGATATCACAACCTCCCAGGTTCTCCATGTGTAAAGTGGGAATGCTAGCACTTTCTAAGGTGTTTTGAAGTCTAGTTGGATTAAATTTGTACAGTGTTTTGAAATGAAAAGCAATATGTAAGTGGCAAGTATGTGTAACTATATTTACCTCATAAGACACACAAACACACAATAGCCATGTGGGAATCTGGAACAATATCAATGACAGCAAGAAAACAGACTTTCAATTTATGCAAATACTAAGTATTTTATCCATATGTGTGATATCATCCATCTAATGAATATATATATATAATTAAAATTGGTGATATATATCAATTGCAGCTGATGGTCACCTACGGAGAATATCCCTTGCTGTTTGTCACCAAGAGTACATTTACACTACAGCTGAGCATGCCATCTTTTTAATGCTTCTGTAGGGTCCCTCTATCTGGACTAACTTTGAACATGTCTATGTTAATCCTCAGATTGAAGTTCTTCTGTCTGCACTATGTTTCTTTGCAGAAGATTCCAGTCTTTGATATTTTCATAAATGTATTTAATCAGTCCATTAGCAATGGAAAACTCACTTGTTACCAGTTTTCTAAGTCTTAGTTTGGTCCAACACCAGGAGGATAGAACAGCTGTACACATCTGGTTTTTTTCTCCTTATCAGTACAATCATCATTGTTTCTTAAATCCGATGTGACTTGTGTACTGTGATCATTTTGCTGTATTTGCTGTATTTCTAGTAAAGCAATAGATCTGAAATATTTCAAAACTGGTCCTTGGTATTGTTCAGTAGCTGAGCTCAGGGGTGATGCATGCTATATGTTTCAAGAGTCTCAGAACCTTAGATTCCCCCTAGATCTACAACAAAATAGTTATAAGAATCTGAAATTGTTATAAACATTCATTTTAGGGTTGCTGTATCTCAGGAATCCCTTAACCAAACATTCCCAATTTGCACCATGATCTGCACCACAATCCCTGTTGTGGAATACCAGTTTCAAGACAATTGCCTTATGAATGTGCATTATTCCAGCAATTTGCATATTAAAAGCAGCTTCTTACTGAGGGAAGCAGGGAAAGGGCTCCATCTGAGGAACTCTTGGATCAAATGACTACATTTGCACAACCAACCCTACTCCTGTTCCTATTAAGGTACAGAAATTTTCAAAACAACCAGGGTATGCCTGTGGATTTTACAGCTGTTAAGGTTGAGATTAGTGTAGTGTTTAACTATAATGGTGCCATTACCCCGGTATGATACACTTTGCTTAGATATGCCCTGAAGGCCCAATTTTAATTGATTTTCCAACATGTGAATTAGGTGTTTCACCCAGTCATTAATATAAAATAGATATTTTCCACCTTTGTTCAATGATCAACATTTTTATTTAAAATAGGAGACTATGTTACCAGAACACATTATTCATAGCCACTTAAAAGCAGAATTTCCTCAAAGTGAGCATTCTAACTTCAAGAGGTCACTGTCCAGAATACTTTCTACAGTGTTATAATGAAATGTAATAATTGTCTATATATTAATTTGATTCCCCATAAAACTGGCATGTTATTTCCATAAAGTCTCAATATATTGTTGTGTCAAATATGATAACAGTAAACCATCACTTAATATTTCAGTGTAAACCAGGTCACTGAAAGGTAAAAAGCAAATGTCTTTCACAAATTAGCTGCGAGTTTGTAGTTAGTAATCTTGTTTTTTCCAATTCTGAAAACTAGTTTTATGTGGCACGTAGAAAATATCTTCTATTTGCCATATCAGGGGTTCAAGCCTATGAGCCACAGAGCTAATTAACTATATAACTAATTAATATTAAAATCCATATTTCATACATGTCATCTTCTCAGTGACGAGAGACACAGCATTTCTTTTAGATTATTATTAGCCCTGCCTCCAGATGTTTTTTGAAATGCAACCATGGCATTGTAATCTCCAATTTGGCCAAGGAACTTTCAGTATTTATATGCAGAACTATACTTTTCCATGTGGTGCCAGATTTAAATCAGGAACACTGATACCTGGTGTCATACAAAGAATCCACAAAGGAAACATATTTAGAAGAAAATCCCTGTCAAGGCATCAAAAAACAAATTTGCAGATCAAATGAACAGAGAGTGAATAAACAGCCACTCTGATGCCCTCAGGCTATAATCTAGTACTGATTTTTTCAACTAAGGAATGCCATAAACAGAATAGAGTGGTTACAGTACTGCACATTGTTTCATGTTGGGTTTATATTTGTCCTATGATTGCAACCTCTGAAATTGGTTTGAGAGAGGAGACTCATATCTGACAGTCTAGGGAAAAGCAAAGTATTTTAATAGACAGCCAATAGGTTAAACTTCCCTGGACAAGTAGGGTGCAATCAGAGAGCATCTAAGGGGATAGTCATGTAGTTTACTGGTAGAATATTGTTTATGACAAAAGATGAGTGCCAGCAGATTATGTATATTTTGTTTTACCAATAGAAAATTATTTGGATTCTTTAAATGCCAACTCATTTTAAAAACAAAGCCTTGTATCTGAAATCCCCCAAACTCTGATGAAGTGGATCCACATCTGAACTTTGTGGCTTTGTGCTGAATCAAAATGATGAACACTCTCAAACTATGGAAAAGTTCAGATTTCAATTCAACTTTTGCAGTTCAGGCTCCAGCTGTGTTTTAAAGTCTGCAGCATGTTTTGGCTTGTCTTTCACAATTACATCTCTCACTACCAGAACATTGAACACCTGCGTTGTTCCTACAGTGGTTGGGTATAGTAGAGTGTATAGCAGGTATAAACTGTCACAACATTTAACAATGCTCATGCTTCATTACTTTCATGTGTTTTTTCTCATCCCTATGTCTTGCCATGTTGCAAAGGTAGAGGAATTATAACTGATTTGTGACTAGACAACTTGGTAAAAAAGGTATGTTCTTCTCAACGCCTTTGCCACGAGTACTGCTGCCAAAACTGAAGCAGCCACATAGAGTGCTGAGGAAACTTAAAAAACTTAATTAGGGGAGACAGGCAAACAAAATAATGCTGTAGTGTATTTACTTAGAGCTGCAAGATCGCCAGGGAAACCACATATGCTTCTCATATAAAACATATTTAACTAAAACAGAGGATGGGACTACAAGCTTACGTCTAAATTCATTTCAATACGTTTGTTGTGTTCAGATTCCCTTTGGGTTAATGTAAAGTTGATCTGAAAGCTTTAAAGCAATGTAAAGCAATCGGTTTTTTCCCTATGGCCTTGGGGGCCCTATTCTGTGAGATTTGGAGTGCCCTTAATTCCCATTAGTCAGTGGAAGCTGCAGATTCTCAGCAGTTCCAGGAAGTGCTCCGTTCTTCACAGGCTTGGGCCATAAACAATGCTATTGTTTTACAGTCATATACAGTTGTTCTACCTACCCTGGCAACTTTTTATAATCTTAATTAATTTGATGTAGTGATATTCCCCATAGGAGGTGTTAAAGAAATATTGGTCATTCTTTATGTTTTGCATATTTTGTTTTTCAAAACACCAAATGGGACTCATTCCACATTTAGGACTAATTTGAACAATTAGAATGTATTTTGCCATCTGAAGCTGAAACCAAAATAATTACCCTACAGAATCAGGGTATTTTGGAGAGGATCTGCCTTCATGGAGATCACTGCAGAATTAGGACCTAAGTTCTTGCCACTACATCAGCCTGGGTTTCTTCACCCTGACCTAGCTGTGCCAGGCCCTCAAGCCTTCTCTAGCACACACACAGGTAAGGCCACACCCATCGGCAGATGGACATCATAGGGAGTACCCTCACCATTGGGCTATGGGATATTCTGATGTAGGTCTCCCTCAATCTCTCCTGTTAAAGTTGTTTCACTTTGGGTAACTAAGTAAATATTACTGGGCCACAGAGACAGTGAAAATGATGCTATAGCCTGGTGGATAGAGTAGGGCACTCACTGTGGAAGGGGTAGACCCAGGATCCAGTCTGCCTACTCTAAAGACTCTTTAATTATTTATCCAAAGGAGAACAGCTTCAACAGCAGAAACCGAGGGAGCCCTTCATCAGAAAATCACACAGTGCAATGATGAAGGCACTCACCAAGGGATGGCAGATCCCTGTTCCAATCCCTTCTCCTCATCAGGTGAAGAGTGGACTTAAAAATGGGTGGTCTCACATTGTGGGTGAGCACACTAACCACTGCGCTAAAGTTATGAGGGAGCTCCCTCCTTCTCTCCCCTCAGGCTGTTTTGTGTAGCACTGCTTGGTCTCTGAGCACGCTTAGTGGATTTGGGCCTGCATATGAGTTAAGCAGACAAATACCTTCCCTCCCCGCCCCAGGTTCATGAACTGTACTGGAGCTTAGATCTTGAGTGAGGCTGCAGGACACATGCATGGAGGCAGAAACATAAGCATCTAGAGAACTTTTACAGCAGCTACAGGGTTAAGCAGCAGCCACGTGGAGGTTTTGTGAATACCAGTGGTACCTAAATCTGGAAGTCAGGAGCCTAAGTAGGTTTGTGGAATCAAGCCCAATGTGCCCACATGCAGAATTCCAAATTTCCACAGGGTGGTATCTTTTTTTGCTAACAGTCACTTTATGTATTTAGACATTAATGAATATTTTCTAATTTCTGTTCTACATAACTTCTCCCCCAGTTCATAATTTAGATATTTATGCTATCTCAGTTATACAGACTTCCCATATAGAAAACAATGTTGGTTACTATGGCAAGGTAACTAAGACCAAGCAGCTATACATATACAAAGACCTAAGGGTGGGGGGATTTAATGCATGGTGGTGACATTACACCATGTAACGCTATATTTTATTATGTTAGTTAAATTCAACTTCATGTTTTGAAATTATTTGGCTATTTTCATTGTTACTAATTAATTTGGTGGGTACAGCTGAAACAAATGAGTGTTGCTATTTGAAACCCTCACTCCCCCACCACATACAAACACACCTACCTCTTCCTTCCTTGATGGGCCACACACAACTCTACCTCCCCACAGAGACATTTTATATAGAGCATTTTCATCTCAGCCTTGCAAAAATTTACTTCTTTGCTTGCCTGGGGAAAGTGCTCTTTGGACAGGCAAATAAAATATTATTTTTTCATTACCCGGGTAAGGATGGAGGAACAAATAACCACAGCACTGTAGACATAGCAGGGCACTGTCTGGCAGTGATCTGGGGAGAGGGTTATTATTTTTATTTCATAGTGCCCACATGTCTGCTAGGCACTTCACAGAACATGCATTAAAAAGGCAGGTTCAAACTTTGAATTGTTGAGGATCTGTATGATAAATTTATCAGGAGTGAGGACATGCCAGGGAAACATGTCTTCACTCAGGAAAAAAAAGTATAGTTTTTAACTCATGTTAAGCAAAACAGTGTTCAAATCCTAGGTTGTCTTCAGTGAAAAAAAATGTGGTTTTTACATATAGTTATTAAGGTTAAGATTTTGTCACGGTTAGTCTTAATTTTTGTTTATTGCCTGCAACCCGTCTGTGACTTTTACTAAAAATAACGAAGTGGGGGAGTGTGGTGGGCTGGCCGCTGGGGGCAACTGACAGCTCCAGCCCCTGTGGCCATGGGAGCTGAAACCAAAGAAGTCACGGAGGTTTGTTAAAGTCACAGAATACGTGACCTCCGTGATTAAATTCTATCCTTAGTTAGCATATACATAAGGCACTTGTAGTTTTAATCTGTTACTGGTTCAGTTAGACTATAGGGCCAGCTAACACTATTTAAAATTACAACTGTCTACAGGTACTTCTACACAGTACACTCCTTGTAGCACAGGGTATACCAGCATGGGTATAAATAGCAGTGTAGATGGTGAGGAACAGCTTAGGTGAGAAGAGTAAGGACATAGCTGAACTCTGTGGGTATGCACCCCACTCGCCAAGCAATTCCTTCCCCCAGGGTACTGCTGTCTCCCTGCTGCAGTGAAAGGCTTCAGTATCAGGGAAAGACTAAGGGGGAGGCAGCAGGAAAAGACTCCTGCAGTGCGGAGCTGCCAGAGCCTTTCACGAATAGGTGTAGCTGCGCACTGCATTGTGGACACAGCCTGCTTTTCACTTCAGCGAGTAGCTACACCCTGCACCTCGCTGCCAGGAGTGAGCAGTACAGACATAGCTTAGGTGGGTTAGTTAGCAAGGGTTAGCTTCACACTAGTTTAAATGCACCATTTTCACCCAATGAAGACAAGCTTTTGACAAAGCCCAGTGTAGGAAAGGCCTGTTTCCTGCACGCGGAAATCTGAAGGCCAGGGTGGCACTAGCAGGTTTGGAAAGACCTAGTGGCATGGGTGGTGGGTGGAGCCCTCCTTAGGGGAGGCTAGCACTCGGCTCCACCTCTTCCGCCCCCCTTCCCCTCCCCCAGTCGGAGCCCTGAGACCCCTTGCTGCTGCCCCATGCCAGTGCTGAGTACCCCCTTCCCAGAGGAGTCCCGAGCACCTGCCCCTCAGCCGGAGGATCCACACTAGCTGGAAGCCCGAATGCTACCCCCACTCCTCGGCTGGAGGAGTCCTGGGCTAGCCGAAGCCCTGAGCCTCCCCGCCGCGATCTGGAGGTGCTCAGGCCAGCCACAGCCGTCCTGCGCCTCCCCTCCACTAAACCCAAGATACTGCAGGGAAAAACCTCTCAGCAGGCTGCCCTTGGAGGCTACACAGCTCCTCCCATCACACCTCCCTGGGACCTTTCCCTCCCCGATGGGCTGCTCAGCACCTTCTTCCGCTGACAACCGTTTCTTTCTACCCTCCCCTTCCACACTTTGGAAGCTCCTCAAAGTCACGCCATCACAAACTCAACACAAAATTCTCAGGTCTCCCCCTTACTGTCACAGTGAAAATTGTAACAAAAGGAAAACAGACAGGAGGCCAGCCTGCTGCCTGTCCACTTTTCTCTCTTCCTCGCCCCTTGACCAGCTGCCACCCTGTTTGCTTTGGCGATTGTCCCAATGCCTGTGGCCAGAGTATTTCCCTTTGCGACTCTGAAACATGCCCTGACATGCAGGTCTGGAAGCTGGGCCCAGCGGCGGAAGGTGATGTAGAGGCTTTTGCTAGGGCAGGCAGGCAGGGGTGTCCTTGATGGCTAATTGTCTCTCTGGAGGTGAAAATCAACACTGTGAGGTATCAACAGAAGTCGCCCTGGAAGGAGCAGGTGAGGAATGTGCTGGCCAGGAAAGGCATTTCTTTCTCCCCATTCAAAAGGTGTTATGCTCCCCGTTCTTTGTAGGTGACAAATCTGAGTAACTGTCCCAGATTGAGATGTCATTAGAGGAGGTTTTGGAACAAACTGATAAAATAATAAGTCACCAGGACCAGATGGTATTTACCCAAGAGTTCTGAAGGAACTCAAATGTGAAATTGCAGAACTACAAACTGTAGTCTGCAACCTATCATTTAAATCAGCTTCTGTACCAAATGACTGGAGGATAGCTAATTATAGCCCGTTTAAAAAAAAATGGGCGTCACGAGGTGATCCCAGCAATTATAGGCCAGTAAAACTCACTTCAGTACCAGGCAAACTGGTTGAAACTATAGTCAAGAACAAAATTGTCAGACACATAGATGAACCTGATTTGTTGGGGAAGAGTCAATATGGTTTTTGTAAAGGGAAATCATGCTTCACTAATCTACTAAAATTCTCTGAGCGAGTCAACAAGCATGTGGACAAGGGGGATCTAGTGTACTTAGATTTTCAGAAAGCCTTTGACAAGGTCCCTCAGCACAGGCTCTTAAAGTAAGCTGTCACAGGATAAGAGGGAAGGTCCTCTCATGGATTGGCAATTGGTTAAAAGATAGGAAAAAAAGGGTAGGAAAAAATAGTCAGTCCTATTCAACATATTCATAAATGATCTGGAAAAAGGGGTAAACAGTGAGGTGGCAAAATTTGCAGAGGATATAAAATTACTAAAGATAGTTAAGTCCCAACCAGACTGTGAAGAGCTACAAAAGCCTCTCACAAAACTGGGTGACTGGGCAATAAAATAGCAGATGAAATTCAGTGTTGATAAATGCAAAGTAATGCATATTGGAAAGCATAATCCCAATGATACATATAAAAGGATCTAAATTAGCTGTTAGCACTCAAGAAAGAGATCTTGGAGTCATTGTGGAACAGTTCTCTGAAAACATCCACTCAATGTGCAGTGGCAGTCAAAAAAGCAAACAGAATGTTGGGAATCATTAAGAAAGGGATAGATGATGAGATAGAAAAGATCATATTGCCTCTATGTAAATCCATGATATACCCACATCTTGAATACTGCATGCAGATGTGGTCGCCTCAGCTCAAAGATATATTGGAATTGGAAAAGGTTCAGAAAAGGGCAACAAAAATGATTAGGGGTGTGGAATGGCTTCTGTACGAGGAGAGATTAGTAAGACTGGGACTTTTCAGTTTGGAGAAGAGACAACTAAGGGGGTATATGATGGAGATCCAGAAAATCATGACTGATGTGGAGAAAGTAAATAAGGAAGTGTTATTTACGCCTTCTCATAACACAATAACTAGGGACCACCAAACTAAATTAATAGGCAGCAGGTTTAAAACACATAAAAGGAAGTATTTTTTCACACAATGCACTGTCTGTGGAACTCCTTGCCAGAGGATGTTGTGAAGGCCAAGACCATAACAGGGTTCAAAAAAGAACTAGATACATTCATGGAGGATAGGTGCATCAATGGCTATTAGCCAGCATGGGCAGGGATGGTGTCCCTAGTTTGCCAGAAGCTAGGAATGAGCGACAGGGGATGGATCACTTGATGATTCCCTGATCTGTTCATTCCCTCTGCGGCACCTGGCCACTGTTGGAAGACAGGATACTGGGCTAGATGGACCTTTGGTCTGACCTCGTAGGGCCGTTCTTATGTTCTGTTCTTCCTAGGTCCATCAGTAATCTCCCTGCATAGGAAATAATAAAGCAAGAACTCTCCCCCAAACCCCCACAACCAGGGGTACAGGGGCAGGGGAGGCAGAGCCTCCCTTGGTCTATTACACCCGCAACCCATGGCTAATGGAGTCATAGGTATGAGGCTCCGGAGGCTCAGGCCAGCCCAGGGAGAGGAAGTGGTTGCAGTCCCAGCCAGGGAGCCTCCACGCGTGGGCATGGGGGCGCCTGAGCGCGCTGGGCCGGGGACTCCCGGGCTCCGCTGCCCCTCCTCTCCCAAGGGGCGCCCCGCCCCGGCTGCTACTCGGCGGGGGTGGCGGGTGGGGGCGAGCGAGCCCCTGAGCTAGGCCGGGCCGGCTGGCGGGGAGTCGCTCACTGATCCGCCCCCCACCCCGGGCCTGGCGGAGGAACCCGACGCGCCGCGTCCCGCCCCCGGTGCTCCCGCCTCAACCCTCCGGCACAGGAGCGTTTCTCTCCGCGCTCCGCTGCCCACCCGGGGAGCTGCCCCAGCACCGCCCTGCTGCTGAGCCCAGCCCGGCCGGCACCCCCAGGCGGCGGCAGCAGCGCAGGCCGCGGTAGCCCCAGCCATGCCGGGCCCTGCAGCCCTGCACGTGTCCCGTGTGCGGGCTCTGTACCGGCGGATCCTGCTGCTGCACCGGGCGCTGCCCGTGGCGCTGAAGGCGCTGGGCGATGAGTACGTGAAGGAGGAGTTCCGGAGGCACCGCTCGGTTGGGCCGGCTGATGCCCAGCGCTTCCTGCGGGAATGGGAGGCAAGTGCCCTAGGACCAGCCTCCCCCGTCTGCTGGGAGGGCTGCGGGCCATCTAGTTCCTCCCTCACCTCGGTCTTGCTTTAGGGCCCTGCCTCAGCTGCACCTATCAGCTCACAGCCTGGGGCTGGCGCAGGGGACGGGGGGAGTCAGGAGATCTGGGCTCTGCTCCGACTTAGTGTGTGGCGTGACCTGGCCTGGGCGAGTCTGTAGGCCCAATATTTTCAAAAGTAGTTGCTGAGCACCTGCAGGGTGCTTTGAGCAGGGGATTGGACTGGATGACTTCCTGAGGTCTCTTCCAACCCTAATATTCTATGCAGCTCCCAGTGATTTAATTGTAGAAAACCTAGGGCTTAATTTCTCTCTGCCTCAGGCCTTCCTTGTATAGTATGGAAGCTGTGCTGTTGACACACCTCTGCAAAGTACCCTGAGAGCTGCAGATTTTTTTTAATAAAGCTAGATAAGTGTAACCTATTTATGATTATTGTGTACTAACCTCCAGCAACCTCAGCACAAGATTAAGGGATACCCATAATAATAGGCTTCTCTCTGTGCAGGATTCTCATTGCATGGCACCAGTCTAGTAGAACTCTTATAGCTCTTAAGGTTTTTGGCTGGGGTGGGGTATGTAGGTTTCTGGGTATCCTTATGCATTCATAAGCTCAAAGTGACCACAGGGGCACAGTTTCCTGATATTGGTATGTGTAGTGGTCTGTCACAATTATTCTTAGTCCTGTGCAGGTCTGCCACAAAACCCATAGTATCTTTGAGGCATTCTTCTGACCCGGCATTGGCAGAGGTAGGATCTCTTGATGCGTTGGAGTGTTTTTTGTGTTAAGGCTGATGCTCGTGCACCAGGAGTCTGTTTTTCCCAGGATAGGAAGTCTTGACAATGATGATCCAGCACCTCTTATGGTGAGGATTTCACAAAGCAGATAACATGCACTAGAACCCCTCCATCACTTAGACAGTTCCAGCTGTGTAAATGAGGGAAGGCTGAGTATCAGGGTGATAAAAGCTGCTCTTTGGACTCAGGTGAGCAAGAAGACTAATTCTGTGCCAGATAATCTCAGCAGTAGAGGAACACACCAATGTCTGTACAGGAGAGGAGCCCAACTTTCTCCAGTTTTTCTAGAAGCTGACTAAACAAATGCATTTTAATTGAAACTGGTCCAAAAATTTACAAAGTCCCCAGTTGAGGTACATAGGCCAGGCTGCTCTTGCATCCTATTTTGGACCAGCAACTGAAGGAGGTGTAGCAGACCCTTCATGCAACTGTCCAAGCCTGGAAGACAGCCAAGGAAAAAAATATTTTCTTTGTGAGGCTGATCCCAGCTATCAAGCTTTCTGGAGAGACTCAATAGCAAAAGTACCAACCTCAGGGCAGAGTGTTAAGAACCAGCACCAACCCCCCTGTAAGCTGTTGGTCGGGGCTCAACTCTCCGGCTGGCGGGAGGGGAGCCACACCGACTCGCTTCTTTTCTTCTGCTGGTCCTTTAGGAGTCACAGGGAACAACGTTAGACCGCCAGGCCCTCTGGTGCAGGGGCTGGCCAACAGCAGTTCAAATAGGCCCAGGCCCTCAGGAGCAGGGGCTGGGCAACAGTAGCACAGATAAGCCCTGGCCCCCTGGAGCAGGGCAGGGCAACAGCAGTTCGAATAAGCCCTGGCCCTCTGGAGCAGGGCAGGGCAACAGCAGTTCGAATAAGCCCTGGCCCTCTGGAGCAGGGCAGGGCAACAACAGTTCAGCTAAGCCCTGGCCCTCTGGAGCAGGGCAGGGCAACAACAGTTCAGCTAAGCCCTGGCCCTCTGGAGCAGGGCAGGGCAACAACAGTTCAGCTAAGCCCTGGCCCTCTGGAGCAGGGCAGGGCAACAACAGTTCAGCTAAGCCCTAGCCCTCTGGGGCAGGGGCTTGGGTAACAGCAATCAGTCCTAATAAACCCAGGCCCTCTGGAACAGGGGCTTGGGTAACAGCAACCAATCTCAATAGACCCAGGCCCTCTGGAGCAGGGGCTTGGGTAACAGCAACCAGTCTCAATAGACCCAGGCCCTCTGGAGCAGGGGCTTGGGTAACAGCAATCAGTCTCAATAGACCCAGGCCCTCTGGAGCAGGGGCTTGGGTAACAGCAATCAGTCCCAATATCTGAAGGTTCACAGGTTCAGGCCCTCTGGCAGGGGCTGAACACAAGGCACCCAGTCAGTTAGTGGAAGCCCAGGCCCTCAGTCAGGGCGGGGCAACAGCAGTTCAAGTCTATGAGCCCAAGCCCTAGCTCAGGGCGGGGCAGCAACACCCAGAGGGCTCAGACCCTTAGGCAGGGCTGAGCAGTAGTTCAGTTAAGCCTAAGTCTGAGCGCTGGGGAGAGGGGGAGACTGCCACCCGTGAGTGGGGTGGCAGGGGGGGACACAGGCCCACCCACTCCACTGTGTCCCAGCCCGGGGCCCTATTAGCGGCTAGCACGGCCGCTGGTCAGTGGGGTCCTGACCGAAACACACCGACATGGGCACCTCGGTGCCTATAGCCTGACAGGGGTCGGCTATCCCCGGGCTACAGTCCATCTCCCCCTCCGTGGGTACCTGCTCCTCGGTCGCCGGGAGATCGGGCCAGTCCATCTGCATGGGCTCCTCGGGACCAGGGCTTGGGGGCAGGTCCGGCAACTCCTGCGGAAGTCCGGCCCGGCTGCCTCCGACGGCTCCTCTGGGTAACAGCAGGGCGGAAACGGCGGCGGCGGCTCCTCCTCGTACCGGGCGGGAGGAAGTCCTGGCGGCTGCTCCGGGTTCCAATCCCGGGGAAGTTCCGCAGGTTCCTCTTCGTACCGGGCGCGGGGCAGTGGAGGCCAGTCCGGGTCGCCGCCTCGGGTCCTGGAGGGTTCCCAGTCCGGAGCTCCCGCCGGCACGTCTGCTCGCGGCGGTGGCTGGCTCCTGACTGAGCTCTGGCGTTCTCCTTTTCTACTTCCTGTCCCGCCCCTTGACTTCCGGGGGGCGGGGACAGGAAGTGGTGGCTCAGCCCAGCTTGGCTTCTGGGAGGGAGCGCCCTCTGCTGGGCAGGAGGGGAGCCACACCGACTCGCTACACACACCCCCTTAAGTCTGGCGCCCGGCGGTCGGGGCCAGGCTCTTCCATTCCCCCGATACGGGACATGAAGTCCGCGTTAGTATGGTCCTTGCCAGCTCGATGCAAGATAGTAAAAGCATACGGCTGCAGGGCCAAGTACCACCGCATGATGCGGGCATTCTTGTCCTTCATCCGCGTCAGCCAGGTGAGGGGGGCATGGTCCGTAACCAGGATGAAGGGCGCCCCCAAAAGGTAGAACCGGAGGGCTTCGCAGGCCCATTTTATGGCCAGCGCCTCCTTCTCTACCACCGCATAGTTTCTCTCACGGGGGAACAGCTTGCGGCTCAGGTACAGTACGGGGTGGTCCTGCCCATCTATTTCCTGGGACAGGACGGCCCCCAGACCTACCTCGGAGGCGTCGGTCTGCAGGATGAATCCTCTATTGAAGTCCGGGCTGTATAGTACAGGTTCTCGGCAGAGGCATCCCTGGAGGCGCCGGAAAGCTGTCTCGCACTCCTGGGTCCATCTTACCTGCCGAGGGCTGTCCTTCGTAAGTAGGCCGGTGAGGGGTGCCGCTATGGAGGCGAACTGGGGGATAAACCTTCTGTAATATCCAACCAGGCCTAGGAACTGCCGGACATGTCGTTTGGTGGTTGGGGTCGGGCAGTCCATTAGGGCTTGGACTTTTCCCACCAGGGGTTTTACTTGCCCCCTGCCAACGGTGTAACCTAGGTAGGTAGTCTCTTGCCATGCGATTCGGCACTTCTTGGGGTTAGCCGTCAACCCTGCCTGCCTTAGGGACCTCAGGACGGCCGCGACCCGGAGCAGATGGTCTTCCCACCGACGACTATAGATGACTACGTCATCCAGGTACGCGGCAGCATAGTCGTGGTGGGTTTGGAGTAGGCGGTCCATCAGCCTCTGGAAGGTCGCGGGGGCCCCATGAAGACCGAAGGGCATCCTGGTAAACTGATACAGCCCCGTTGGGGTGGCAAAAGCGGTCTTCTCCTTCGAGGTCTCTTCCAGGGGGATCTGCCAGTACCCCTTGCTGAGGTCCAAGGTGGTGATAAACCGGGCCTCTCCCAACCGGTCCAACAGCTCGTCCACTCGGGGCATCGGGTACGCGTCAAAGCGCGAGACGGCGTTTACCCGCCGGAAATCGATGCAGAACCGACGGGTGCCGTCCGGCTTGGGCACCAGGACCACGGGGCTACGCCATTCACTTCGGGAGGGCTCGATAACGCCTAGGGCCAGCATCGCTTGTACCTCTTCTTCAACGGCCTCCCGCATTCTGTAGGGCAGCGGCCGAGTTGTTTCCCGGATCACCTTTCCGGGCTCCGTCTGAATGGAGTGGCAGACCAGTGAGGTGTACCCCGGGACGGCGGTGAAAGTCTTCCGGAAGGCCCTCAGGAGACAATTCGCTTGCTTGCGCTGGTCTTCGGAGAGCGACTCCCCAAGCATGGGGGTCGGGGGGTCCTCTGCCTGGGGTACTTGGGGACCCAGTTCCGGCTCGGGCGGGTATGGGTTGATCAGGAGGCCCTCTCGGTCCCGCCAGGGTTTTAACAGATTTACGTGGTAATGCTGCGTTTCTTTACGTCTACCAGGTTGACGCAGTTCATAGTTAACCGCTCCCACCTTTCGGACGACCTCATACGGTCCCTGCCAGCGAGCCAACAATTTGGACTCGCTGGAGGGTAAAAGGAGTAGGACCTGGTCCCCTGGCTTAAACTCCCGAACTTGGGCCCCTCGGTTATAGGTCTGTTCCTGTCGCTCCTGGGCCTTCTTCAAATTTTCCCGTGCTAGGGTCCCCGCCTGAGATAGGTACCCCTGCAGCTGTAGGACATACTCCAGGAGGCCCTGGGCTGGGGAGGCCGCCTGTTCCCAGGTCTCCCGCACGAGGTCGAGGAGCCCACGCGGCCGGCGGCCGTATAGCAGCTCGAAGGGGGAGAACCTTGTCGAGGACTGAGGGACTTCCCGGACCGCCAGCAGCAAGGCAGGTAAAAACTGGTCCCAGCGGCGGAGCTCCCCTGGTGGGAACTTCCGCATCATCCCCTTGAGGGTTCGATTAAAACGCTCCACCAGCCCGTCAGTCTGGGGATGGTACACGGAGGTGCGGAGTTGTTTTATCCCCAGAAGAGTACATACTTGTTTCAATAGCCGGGACGTAAAATTGGTTCCCTGGTCCGTTAAAATCTCCCGCGGGAGTCCGACTCTTGCGAAGATTTTTACTAGTTCTCCGGCAATCGTCCGGGCGGTCGTGCTACGTAGGGGAACGGCCTCCGGAAACCGGGTGGCATAATCGACGAGGACCAGAACATACTGGAATCCCGTTGTGCTCTTCGGGAGGGGCCCCACCAGGTCCAGGGCAACCCTCTCGAAGGGTATCTCCATTAACGGCATAGGGATCAGTGGTGCTCGAGGGACCCCTGCGGGTGCGGCGAGTTGGCACGCCGGGCACGAGGCACAATACTTCTGGACGTCCTGGTGGATCCCTGGCCAGAAGAATCGTCCCAAGATCCGGGCCAGTGTCTTTTCCTGCCCCAGATGCCCGGCGGCCGGTACATCATGTGCCAACTTTAGGACGGCCCGCCTATGACACTGCGGGACTACCAGCTGGGTTTGCGGCTCGCGGGTGCGGGGATCCCGGTCGATCCGATACAGACGGTCCTGCCGTAGCTCGAAGTGCGGCCATCGGGCGGCTTGTTGGGGGTCCTGGACTACCCCATCCACCGCCGCGAGCTGCTCATAATAGCGGCCGAGCGTGGGGTCCGCTCGTTGGTCCCTGCAGAAATCGGTGTAGAGGCGGGGGTCCCGGGGGGGTTCCGAGGGCTTTTCTGTGTCGGTTGTAACTTCGGGTTCCGCCTCAGTGGCGTCCCCAGTGGGCTCGGGTAGGGGCTCCCGGGGTTCCGCTTCGAGGGTCGGCGTAGCGCGTAGCACCTCTTCGAAGGCAGGCCAGTCCCGCCCCAGGACAACGGGATATGCCAAATGAGGAGCGAGGCCGACGATCAAACGCCGGGTGACCCCTGCGACCGTCAGGGAGACGCGAGCACTGGGATAAGGCCGGATATCCCCATGAATACATTGCAGGCGTATTGGCTGCAACCCGGGGTCCGGCGAGGGTCCCAAGCTCTGGCGGATTAGTGTCTGGCCACAGCCAGAGTCGATCAGGGCCTCGACCTCCTGGCCCCCGACGACGGCAGCGACAGTGAGTTTGGGACTCAGGGCGGGCCGAGCTCGGTTGTGTCCTGCCCAGACCTGCCCATAACTGCAGTCCATCTCTGGACAGTCTCTCTGGAGGTGTCCTAGCTTCCCGCAACCAAAGCAGGGGCCGAGCTCCGGCCGTTTACTTCGGGTGGCCCCTCGGGTTGGACTTCGGGGTGGACTCCGTCGGACCCCCGGGGTTCCGGGATTGGGACCGGCAGGTCCGGATCGGGTGGCGGCGTCCCGCCAACGGGCTTGAGGTTCCGGCTGGGAATTAAGTCCGCGGCCGGGATTTCGCACCGCCTTCGCGGGGCTCCCCTTTTTCTCCAGGCGAGCAGTCTCAGGCCTGGGGTTGGGTCGCGGGAGCGTCGGCCCCATCGCCGTCTCAGCGGCGAGGAAATCCTCCATGAGTGTCACGGCTGCCGCGAGCGTCACCGGTCGATGGCGGAGCACCCACGCTCGTCCGCGTGAGGGCAGGATGCTAATAAACTGCTCTAAGACGACCTGCTCTGTCACCTGCTCTGCAGTCCGGAGATCAGGGAGGAGCCAGCGTCGGCCGGCCTCCTTTAGCATCTGGGCCACCGCCCGCGGCCGGGCGCCCTGCGGGTATGTCTGGCTCCGAAATCTCTGCCTGAACGTCTCAGGGCTGACGTCCAGCGCGTCTAGTATAGCGGCTTTGACCCGGTCATAATCGCGTGCGTCCTCAGTCGCGAGGTCTCGATAAGCCGTCTGGGCCGCCCCGGTCAAGTACGGGGCTAACAGCGTAGCCCAATGTTCTCGGGCCCATCCAGCGACTAGGGCTACGCGCTCGAAAGTAACCAGGAAAGCCTCAGGGTCATCATTCGGGCCCATCTTGGTCAAGCGGAGGGGAGCCGCCATCCGGGGGGCTCCGGCCCCCTCACCCTCCGGTCCTTCTGCGGGCCGAGGGCGGGTAACCAGGAGCTGCTGAAGCTGGGTCCCCAGCTGCTGTAACAGTTGCTGCTGCTGCTCCAGCTGGGCTGCGTGTAGCTCCTGGGTGAGCCGGAGGTGGGCAGCATCCCGTTGCTGCTGCTGCTCGTGCTGAACAGCCTGCTGCTGTTGTTGCTGTTGCATTTGAGCAGCCTGCTGCCGCTCTTGGCTCTCCACGAGGCGTTGGATTAAGTGCTCCATATCCATGGTGGTCCGGGGGGGGGTAGATAAACCCCGCCCCTCTCGTTACCCTTTCTCACAGGGTAGAGGTTCGGCAGGTCCTCAGAGAAGGCACCAGTGTAAGCTGTTGGTCGGGGCTCAACTCTCCGGCTGGCGGGAGGGGAGCCACACCGACTCGCTTCTTTTCTTCTGCTGGTCCTTTAGGAGTCACAGGGAACAACGTTAGACCGCCAGGCCCTCTGGTGCAGGGGCTGGCCAACAGCAGTTCAAATAGGCCCAGGCCCTCAGGAGCAGGGGCTGGGCAACAGTAGCACAGATAAGCCCTGGCCCCCTGGAGCAGGGCAGGGCAACAGCAGTTCGAATAAGCCCTGGCCCTCTGGAGCAGGGCAGGGCAACAGCAGTTCGAATAAGCCCTGGCCCTCTGGAGCAGGGCAGGGCAACAACAGTTCAGCTAAGCCCTGGCCCTCTGGAGCAGGGCAGGGCAACAACAGTTCAGCTAAGCCCTGGCCCTCTGGAGCAGGGCAGGGCAACAACAGTTCAGCTAAGCCCTGGCCCTCTGGAGCAGGGCAGGGCAACAACAGTTCAGCTAAGCCCTAGCCCTCTGGGGCAGGGGCTTGGGTAACAGCAATCAGTCCTAATAAACCCAGGCCCTCTGGAACAGGGGCTTGGGTAACAGCAACCAATCTCAATAGACCCAGGCCCTCTGGAGCAGGGGCTTGGGTAACAGCAACCAGTCTCAATAGACCCAGGCCCTCTGGAGCAGGGGCTTGGGTAACAGCAATCAGTCTCAATAGACCCAGGCCCTCTGGAGCAGGGGCTTGGGTAACAGCAATCAGTCCCAATATCTGAAGGTTCACAGGTTCAGGCCCTCTGGCAGGGGCTGAACACAAGGCACCCAGTCAGTTAGTGGAAGCCCAGGCCCTCAGTCAGGGCGGGGCAACAGCAGTTCAAGTCTATGAGCCCAAGCCCTAGCTCAGGGCGGGGCAGCAACACCCAGAGGGCTCAGACCCTTAGGCAGGGCTGAGCAGTAGTTCAGTTAAGCCTAAGTCTGAGCGCTGGGGAGAGGGGGAGACTGCCACCCGTGAGTGGGGTGGCAGGGGGGGACACAGGCCCACCCACTCCACTGTGTCCCAGCCCGGGGCCCTATTAGCGGCTAGCACGGCCGCTGGTCAGTGGGGTCCTGACCGAAACACACCGACATGGGCACCTCGGTGCCTATAGCCTGACAGGGGTCGGCTATCCCCGGGCTACAGTCCATCTCCCCCTCCGTGGGTACCTGCTCCTCGGTCGCCGGGAGATCGGGCCAGTCCATCTGCATGGGCTCCTCGGGACCAGGGCTTGGGGGCAGGTCCGGCAACTCCTGCGGGAAGTCCGGCCCGGCTGCCTCCGACGGCTCCTCTGGGTAACAGCAGGGCGGAAACGGCGGCGGCGGCTCCTCCTCGTACCGGGCGGGAGGAAGTCCTGGCGGCTGCTCCGGGTTCCAATCCCGGGGAAGTTCCGCAGGTTCCTCTTCGTACCGGGCGCGGGGCAGTGGAGGCCAGTCCGGGTCGCCGCCTCGGGTCCTGGAGGGTTCCCAGTCCGGAGCTCCCGCCGGCACGTCTGCTCGCGGCGGTGGCTGGCTCCTGACTGAGCTCTGGCGTTCTCCTTTTCTACTTCCTGTCCCGCCCCTTGACTTCCGGGGGGCGGGGACAGGAAGTGGTGGCTCAGCCCAGCTTGGCTTCTGGGAGGGAGCGCCCTCTGCTGGGCAGGAGGGGAGCCACACCGACTCGCTACACCCCCAAATTGGTCATGAGTTCTATACTTAGATTTCACCAACCAATTATCAAGTATAAACTCTCAGGTACTACAAGTGCCTTAACATAGAGTCACAGACAGTCCCCTTGGGTACTCTATCAGTCTTGCCACCCAGATAAGCCTACCTTTGTGCTAGATGGTACCTTACATCAAGAGTCTCAGCAATATTCAGGTTACTTGTAGTCCAAAAGGACCAGTCACTTACCTCAGGTCAATTGCACCTTAGAGCTTACACCAAAGACAATGCTTGTAGCCAATCCTGAACTATCTAAAGATTTATTAAATAGGAAAAGGAAACAGAGTTATTTACAAGGTTAAAGCGGGTAAACATATATATAGAAATAAGCTACAATCTTAAATTTCAAAAGGTAATAGTAGATTCTCTAATAAGCAAGCTCTGTATGTCCTTTAGGGCTAATCTAGGTTAAAATGCAGGGGATCCCTGGTTTATGACTAGGAACCTTGCCACCAGGGTCCAAGCAGCAATGAGAAACAGTTCCTTCTTGTTACAGGTTTTTATTTCCTCCCCTTCTGCTCTGAGCTGCGAACTCATCTGATGGGAGGAATTCACTTGCATGATTCATTTTTATAGGGATGGCAGAGATCAATCAGCAAAGTCTTTTGTCCTCTTTAATGTTCCATAATAGTTTGTTTGGAGTTGATGGGTCTTACCTGTTGGGCAGGACATAACACCTTCTGTGGGAGACCAGCATTTCATACTAGTTAATGTGCCTCTCCTGTCTAATGATTTACACAGTTACCGAGGCTTACAATACAAATGCTCAAATATTATTGTATAATATGGGATACATGTTATAAGTGAGCATGCATGCAGCAACTCACAAGCATTCAATAAAATCTAACACATTCTTATAATTCTGATATCTATTATAACAATACTAATACACAGGTGAGCCTGACTGATTCCAGTTATGGATTTGTCAGTGTTCAATTGAGGCATGGTGACCTTGGCATGAGCTGGTACCTGGTCTCTCAGCATCACACTGGCTATAGCTCTCGCCATCCTTATGAGAGTTTTGTGGAATCAGCCATGGCTAGAGGGAAGACCATTTGTATTGCTCCTGAGTATATTTGGAAGAAGAGTTTACAAGATCAGAACACTATCTCAGTCTGAGTCAATCAGTAATATATTCTCACTAGTGGTCGGAGAGGAGGGAGTGGTGGATTAGGCCTTCATCCGAAGAGGGACACCTTTCTCTTTGCCTTTCACTGGAAGAAAAAGCTACTGGTCTTCTGCTCATGGCATCAAGAAAAGACCATGTTAGCTAAGGATATTTTCTCCACCAGCTGGGGAAGGATGCTGCTGTACTTCTTTTCAACAGCCTACCTCTGGTAGCAAAGGACCTGTTAAAGCTTATGAGACACAAAGGTTTAATGATCCTAATAGTCCCATATTGGTCCAATCAGGTTCAGAATCCGGCTTCAGTAGTCATTCAGAACTAGTACTTCTCTATCAACCTGGGAGCCATCTCTCTGACATCTTGTTCTTTTTAGGTTAAAGATCTTCAGGTATGGTATCTCTGAGCAGGTGATTTGGTCCTCCTGGCATTTCAGAAGCCATCTACAAAAAGGAGCTACAACTCCAAGTGGATAATTAAGAGTCCTCTCCAAGGTGGTGTTGGAGTTTCCACAGTAGTGAGTCTGTCCTCTTGCCAATGCTCTTTTCATGCTAGAGGAAGGCCCTTCATCATGAGTTTGGTGTAAAAGGGTCTTGGAATAGACTGAAACATTTAGAAAGTCCACTTACCTTCTTGTTTCTTTTGTCACCAGTTCAGTGGGCATGGCTGTTACTACAGGACTATTCCTGAATGAATATCTGATTGCATTTCACATTGCTAGGACCTGGCTGACCTGAAACTAGAAAGATATGTCAATGTTCGCGCAATTCAGGTGAACACTGACCATAACCTACCTTCATGGATGTTTCCATCAGACATGCATAAAGCAGCTACATGGTTTTCTCTCCACACGTTCACAAAGCATTATTGCATAGGCTCATCCTCCAGGAGGAAATCCTGTTTTGGATTCTGTGGTCTAGAATGCATTTCCAAGGTGGAGAAGGCCAAACTCTTCCACCTGCAGAAGTTTTTGTTTTATGTCAAGATATCCCAAATTTTCATTGGTCTCACTTGTGTGGGTTTTTCTTTCTGATAACATTCAAGTCTGCTGAAAGAAATAATTATGTCCAATTATTTGATTTGTAAGAGTCACTTGTTGCTCTTTATACTGTTTAATACTGTACATAATAAAAGACGATCTCAGTTAATGCTTTTGTCATTAACTTTGTTATTGCCACTTGTTTTAATTTCTCTCTCTTTGGACATTTTTCAGTCTTTCTTTCCTGAAGTGAGAGTCCTGCACAGATGCTCTCATTAGACAGGGAAAAATATTTAATTTATAATTCTCCTTCTCTGAAAAGATCCTCTTTCAGGATTCTCGTTCCCCTGCCTGGTTCCTCTAAGAGTCTTTTAACTTTGAATTTTTTTTTAAAGACAGCTTTCTCTTACACCTTGTTTCTCATTTTTTGTCTGAGGTGCACTTTTTTTTATTTGTAATCTCACATTGATCATCTTGAATGGTTTTTTCTTTCTCTTACCTTCATGTGCTGCTCAGTATAAGAACTGAATAATTAGAAGGCAGCACTTTTAGAGTCAGCAGTAGAGGCGTGCAATGGCTAACAGGGGGCCTGACTTGCATTCTTTATCTCACTACCTCTAACCTTAAGGGTCAAAAACCTTTTGAGAGTAAGAACAGTTCTATCAGCTTTTCACTAAGGAGTCACAGCTTGGGTGTGAGAATCCTGCAAGATATCCTTTTCAGAATAAAAAGTAAATAATTTTCCAATTTTCATTTCCCTCACCAACTGATAGAGCTTGGGTTTTATTTGGTAGTGAATTCTATAATTAAAGCTGTAAAACAGTTTCCTTTCATAGCTGCCTGTAGCTTACAACTTTGGGGTTTAAATTTTCCATGGCTGGTTCTTCTCCAAAAGTTACTTGGAATTTTTTTTTTTTTATTTTTAACAAAATCCCTTTTAGTCCCATTGGAGTTGTGAGAAAGTGGTAAAAATACGTTTTTCAGCAAAAAACCTGAATTTCAAAACCTGAAATTTTGGATGATCTTTAATGAGCATTAATGGTTTTGCAAGGCATGGGGGTGGGAGCGGGAAATTGGTTTAGATTTAATAGTGTCTGTTTGAAAATGGCATAGTGCACACTTCAAGAGGGATGTGTTATATGGACAGCTTGAAAAGATGCCAAGGTAGATTCAGGCTTTGCCAAACTGTTCATGTGGATCTTTTTACCTATATCTCAGTCGTCTTATTTCCTCCCAAAATTATGTCAATCTGAAGGTGTGATTACTAAAAATCTCATATTCATTTCACAGGGCTAAGGGACTTTTTGCACCTCAGAATGCATTAAGACTCCCAGAGCCTTGGAAACATGAAATAGATAATTGGGGAACAAGTCCCAAAGCATTTCTTCATCATTCTCTTCCCTTGCTGGGAAACAGGTTCTCAGGCTAGTGTTTAGCTCCTTTTATTCCAGTGGGATATAGGTTGTCAGTTTATCCCTTGGCTGGAGGGAATAGCCCATTCAATACTAACTTCATGGAGGCTGTAGATTAGTTCTTGAACATCCTGCAATAGTGCACCTATGAAGTGCATGCATATGGTACACTTAAAGAAGTGTGCATTAGCGGTACTAGCATATTGCTTATTACAAGAAACACAACTGTGCTTTCAGAAATTCTGTATGCACCCAGATGTTTTTCTTTCTTTAAAAAACATCTAGAGGCATTTTTAAAACAACTGACAAAATCATCCAGAGCATAGGACTTGGTGGTCATGGTGGACTTCAGCTACCCAGACATCTGGGGAAAATAATACAGCAGGGCACAGATTATCTAGCAAGTTCTTGGAATGTATTTGAGACAATTTTTTATTTCAGAAACTGGAGAAAGCTACTAAGGGAGAGGCTGTTCTAGATCTGATTTTTAACAAATAGGGAGGAACTGGTTGAGAATTTGAAAGTGGAAGGCAGCTTCAATGACAGTGATCATGAAATGATGGCGTTCATGATTCTAAGAAAAGGTTGGAAGGAAAACAGCACAATAAAGATAATGGATTTCAAGAAGGCAGACTTTATCAAACTCAGGGAGTTGGTAGGTAAGATCCCATGGGATGCAAATCTAAGGGGAAAAACAGTTCAAGAAAGCTGGCAGTTTTTAAAAGAGACATTATTAAGAGCAAAAGAGCAAACTAGCCCATTGCGTAGGAAAGAACGGAAGTATGGCAAGAGACCACCCACTTTCAATAATCAGAAACGCAATAAAGAGTCCTACTAAAAGTGGAAACTAGGTCAAATTACAAATGATTAATATAAACAAATAAAACAAATATATAGGGACAAAATTAGAAAAGCCAAGGCACAAAATGAGTTTAAACTAGCTAGAGACATAAGGGTAACAAGAAAACATTCTACAAATACATTAGAAGCCAGAGGAAGACCAAGGACAGGATAGGCCAATTATTCAATGAGGAAGGGGGGAACAATAACATAAAATGTGTAAATGGCAGATGTATTAAATTACTTCTTTGTTTCAGTTTTCACCAGAAAGATTAGTAGCAACTGAACATCTAATATAGTGAATGCCAGGAAAATGAGTTAGGATCAGAGGCTAAAATAGGGAAAGAACAAGTTAAAAATTACTTAAACAAGTTAGATGTCTCCAGCAGGGCTTTGGAGTGGAGCCTGGAGCTGGAACGCGGAGCAGTGGAGCTGCAGGTTTTTGCCCAGAGCTGGAGCGGAGCCAGAGTACAGAAAATCTTGACTGCTCCACTGCTCCAGTTTTTTTTAAAAATTTCAATCCAAAATGAATTATATTTAGCAAGAAAGCCCTAAAGGTGCCAAAAAGTTTCAGATTGTATAACCATTGATATTAACATCTACTTTACCACTTTACGTAATATGTCATAGTTATTCTCACTTCAGCCAAAATCAAGATTTAATGTACAGATACAAAATTACAAAGTTTTTTGGAGATATGTTTTATTAAAGAATCAGATAATTATCAGACATCCGGCAACACTGCAGACTGCTCCCACCCTTGTGCCAAGGTTAGGCTAGTACGTACTCACGTAGATTAGTTAGATAGATTAGTATGTGTTGATACTTCTTTTGTAAGGGTTGATCAACGAGACACGCTGAGTGCTGCGATTATGGAAAAGTGTGACGCAAGACGCAACATTTAAGATATCACAAACAGGTATATTGCAAAAAAAATAATCTTTTTGTTTATTGATATATTAAGATATCGCAAGAGATATTAACCAACCTGTTAAATGAACCGGTTATTTGCTCTATCTTTTATAATCTATTCAGGCTGATGAAGCAAAAACAGATTTCCGAAAATTTGCTCTCTCTATTAAAAGGACTGTGCTTGCAATTTGAATCTGCTTTCCCGTTAATGTTTATTTTCAACCTTGTAACGTGTAGCCACTGTTCTACAATTAATGTTGTAGAACAGTGATAGCACGTACTAACGCTACAGCACATACCAAATTTAATTGATATATCTATATTAAAGCGTTTTTGAGATAGTAATTAAAAACTTGGAAAATATTTTATAAAAAACCTAATTTGCAATTTATACAATAAAGTTTATATTAATTATGTATATTAAAATACTTCTTACTTCATTAAAACTGCAAGAAACATGTTAATATTTTAACATATACTTTAATAATAATTTTATGTAAAAAGAAAATGCGATAATTTTTGTACAGAAAATCCAAAATAAATTCGATGTACCTTAAGTGGTTAAGATATCACAAGCAGGTACGTTATAAAAAATGTAATGCTTTTGTTCATTGCTTTTCGAAGATCATAACAAGAAACATTTGGATGCGGTAGCAGCACAAGAAGATTTGGCCATGGCTTCAACAAAAAAATCAAATCTGCCCCCCATGATTGATAGCTGATTTATTGAAAAGGATCTCAACAACATCTTTACTTTTGAATTTGAAAAGCCAAAATTTGGGCATTGGGAAAGGAAAGAAGAAATCGGCAATGTGCAAGGTAGAAAAGGAAGTGAATGGTGAGCTCAAACCATGTAGCTTCAAGACAAGTGAAGCAAGTGTCATGAAAAGTTTCAACCTTTGGCAGCATTTAAAATGTAACCATCCTGAAAACTATGCGGCTCTGTTTACAAAAAAGGACCAGGAAGATGAGGCAAAACAGAAAGCTGACGCAGCTAAACAACGTTCATCTGGCTCTTTGAAAACTCCTGGAGAAAAGATCTTTTGCAGAGCTTCATCTGAAAAGAAACCCAAAATTGAGCAAACAAAACATGACTCATATTTGAAGTCCTCAAAGGTTACAGTCACCGTGGATGCCAATACTTTCTGTGAAGGGCTGATTGAAATGGTTTGCTTGAGTTCAACACCGCTCACTACCTTCAGGCTAAAGAACAAAGGATTCCAAAAAATTGCAGGTGAAATGGGTCGGCAGCTTGGTGTTTTTATGGGGCATGATGCAGTTTGTCATTTAGTTGTCGGCACAGCTGAGTTTGGTTGCGAAGAGCTCAAGAAAGCTTTGGAGCAAAAATTGTACTACCTGAAAATGGATGTGGCAACCTATGGAAACAGAAATTTCCTTGCAATCAATACTCAGTACTATGAAGACGGAAAAGATAAAGCTGTGGTAAAAACCTTGGACATAATCAACACTGAAGGGCATCACAATTCTTTGTACGTGAAAAGTCAAGTAAAAGCTATTTTAGAAAAAATTGGGATCAGTGAAATGCAAGTGCTGAGCATCTGCATTAACAATGCAGAAAACATGACCTGTGTCTTCAAAAATTTCAGTGAGGACAATGAAACCATTTCTACCTCTGAGAATAGGGATGTGGACAGAACTGAAGCTATTTTGCCCGATGAAGGAACTAAAGGAATGGATGAAGTCGAACTCAACATAGATGCTGCTGCGCAATGGGTTAATGACCCTAGCCTCATACTTCCAACATGGCTTCATGAGGATGACTCAAAGTCCAACTGATGATGTGTGGTATTCACACTCTTCAATTGGCAATCTGTAATGGACTGAACAAAGAACATGTGAAGAAATTTCTGGGAAAAATTCGACAAGTCATTGTCAAACTACAAACTCCAAGGATTCAAAGTGTTCTGCTTGATCTACATGGGGTAACTCAATCATTGGATTCTGTGACTCGCTGGGGTTCAACATTTGCGATGATTGATCGGCTTCTCGTTTTTCAATCTTACTGTGAACAAGTGACTGCTGCTGGAACAAGAGAACTCAAGTTAACAAAAGCTGAATGGGATGAAGTGAAGAATCTGCGAGACCTCTTGGCAAAGCTAAACCAAACAACCATGAATTTTCAAGCTGTCAATGTAACCCTGTGAGTTTTAATGAAGGAATGGTGAAAACTGTCAAAATTCTTGCAAGAAAATGGTGGACAAATTGCAGAAGGAATTCTATCCTCCATGCAGAAACGCGAAGAGAAGCTTTTTGACAATATTCATTTCCTTGCTGGAGTTTATGTTGATCCACGGTATCGGATTCTTCTTACCGCAAGGGAAATACCAAAGGCAAAGGAAGGGCTCCTTGATATTGCTCGACGACTCAAAAAACAAAATCTATTGCTACATTTGAATTTGGCGAAAGAGGTTGAAGAAAACAAAACACAACAAAAGGAGTCATCAACAATAGAATTTGCTGTTTCGGAAAGTTCACATCCTTCAGAAATAGCAGGCTGTTCTCAAACTTCTGTCTTCACTCTGAACTTGTTTGAGCATCCATCCCTGAGAAGTCATCACGGGGAACTGGAGATAATTCAAGTATCAGTTCTTCAGAAGATGATTTTGAAAAGGAACTGGATAAACAAGAAAGACACTGGCGAGTTTCTGCGATTTATATTTGTAATTAAACATTATTCGAGAGAAACTTTTGAGAAGATTGTGAGGCGATGGAGTCTATTTGTAGGCTAAAAGTTAAGTCTGTTTTTGAGGCCATTTACAGCTACCCACACCGCATTCAGGCTGCCTGTAGAATTGCTTCGAGCATGCCAACAACTCAAGCTAGTGTAGAGTTACTGTTTTCGGCTTTGAAGTTAATTTTAAATCATTTGCAGCAGGCTATGAAAGGCAACTTGATTGCTGCAATAATTTTTTACAGAATGAATTATGAACGATTCTAGTTTGTATCATTGTTGATGACATTTAAATTGTTTTAAAAGTCTGAATAAAAATAATGTTTTTTCAAAATTACAGTATACACTTTTTTATTTAGTTAAAAATTAATTTGAGTCAGCGCGCAGAGCGGAGCTGGAGCAGTCACTATTGGTAGCAGAGCTGGAGTGGAGCAATTCAAAAATCGGATTGCTCCAAATTCCTGGTCTTCAGGTCACCAGGGCCTGATGAAATACATCCTAGAATGCTCAAGGAGTTGACTGAAGAGGTATCTGGGCCATTAGCGAGTATCTTCAAAAAGTTATGGAAGACAGGAGAGATTCCAGACGACTGGAAAAGGGCAAATATAGTGCCAATCTATAAAAAGAGAAACAAGGACAACCTGGGAAATTAGACCAGTCAGCTTAGCTTCAGTAGTATCCAGAAAGATAACGGAGCAAATAATTAAACAATCAATTTGCAAACACCTAAAATATAATGTGACAAGTAACTGTCAGCATGGATTTGTCAAGAACAAATTATGTCAAACTAAATGAATAGCTTTCTTTGACAGGTTGACATGCCTTGTGGATGGGGGAAGAGAGGCAGATGAGGTATATCTTGACTCTAGTAAGGCTTTTGATACTGTCTTGCATGACCTTCTCATAAACAAACTCGGGAAATACAGCCTAGATGGAGCTACTATAAGGTGGGTGCATAACTGGTTGGAAAGCCATTCCCAGAGTAGTTTTCAGTGGGTTCCTGCAGGGATCAGTTCTGGGCCCAATTCTATTCAATATCTTCATCAATGATTTAGATAATGGCACAGAGAGTACACTTATAAAGTTTGTGGGCGATATCCAGCTGGGAGGGGTTACAAGGGCTTTGGAGGATAGGATTAAAAATCAAAATTATCTGGAAAACTGGAGAAACGGTCTGAAGAAAACAGGACAAAATTCAATAAGGACAAAATGCAAAGTACTCTACTTAGGAAGGAACAAATAGTTGCACACATACAGAATGGGAATGACTGCTTAGGGTGGACTACTGCAGAAAGGGATCTGGAGGTCATAGTGCATCACAAGCTAAATGTGAGTCAACAGTGTAATGTTGTTGCAAAAAAAGCCAACATCATTCTGGCACGTATTAGAAGGAGTGTTATAAGCAAGACACTAGAAGTAAATCTTCCTCTCTACTCCACACTGATTAGACCTCAGATGGAGTATTGCGTACAGTTCTGGGCGCCACATTTCAGGAATGATGTGTACAAATTAGAGAAAGTCCAGAGAAGAGCAACAAAAATGATTAAAGGTCTAGAAAACATGACCTCTGAGGGAAGATTGAAAAAAATTGGGTTTGTTTCGTTTGGAGAAGAGAAGACTGAGGGGGGACATATCATCAGTTTTCAAGGACATAAAAGGTTGTTAGAAGAAGGAGGGGGAAAATGTTCTCTTTAACCTCTGAGTATATGTCAAGAAGCAATAGGCTTAAATTGCAGCAACGGCGGTTTAGGTTGGGCATTGGGAAAAACTTCCTACTGTCACGGTGGTTAAGCACTGGAATAAATTGTCCAGGGAGGTTGTGGAATCTCCATCATTGCTGTTTTTTAAGAGCAAGTTAGACAAACACCTGTCAGGAATGGTCTAGATAATACTTAGTCCTGCTGTGAATGCAGGGGACTGGACTAGATGACCTCCTGAGGTCCTTTTCAGGCCTATGATTCTATTAAATGCTAAATAGTGTGTCAAAGCAACTTTGAGGTTTCACAATTAAAATAATGTAACAGTTAAGTTTCTTATAGCAACATTAACTTGGCATGTTGCACATGTGAAGTATTTTTATTCCTGATTTTCTTGTTAGATGTACAAATACAACTTTAATTCCTGGACAGGCTTTTTCCTCACTCACTGCACCATACACGATGCATATTGCAATGTGGTTCGATATATTGTGTTAGTGGAGAGAGAGAATGTGTGATCTTATAATTAAATATTGTATCTTAATGTAAACACATGAGAGCTGAGCTGTTCCAAATGTGATGTTAACTTTGTCATTTCCTGACTCTGAGTATCTAATT